>NC_088216.1:77778598-79165445 GCF_036934945.1 Oncorhynchus masou masou | reverse complement strand
TTAGAGAGGGTTAGAGAGTGAGAGAAAGACCGGCATCATGCTGACTGACTGCAGCACTGAGTCTACAGTGCAGTGAGAAGGCGTTGATAACAGTTAACACAAAGTGTTAACAAGAAAACAGGCACTGTGTCACATTCTGACTACTCCGCCTCTCACCACCTAAGGTCTCTGCTGGTCTGTAGAGGTATAGGTCTACAGGTCTGTAGAGGTATAGGCCTACAGGTCTGTAGAGGTATAGGTCTACAGGTCTGTAGAGGTATAGCCCTACAGGTCTGTAGAGGTATAGGTCTACAGGTCTGTAGAGGTATAGGCCTACAGGTCTGTAGAGGTATAGGTCTACAGGTCTGTAGAGGTATAGGTCTACAGGTCTGTAGAGGTATAGGCCTTCGGGTCTGTAGAGGTATAGGTCTACAGGTCTGTAGAGGTATAGGTCTACAGGTCTGTAGAGGTATAGGTCTACAGGTCTGTAGAGGTATAGCCCTACAGGTCTGTAGAGGTATAGGTCTACAGGTCTGTAGAGGTATAGGCCTACAGGTCTGTAGAGGTATAGGTCTACAGGTCTGTAGAGGTATAGGTCTACAGGTCTGTAGAGGTATAGCCCTACAGGTCTGTAGAGGTATAGGTCTACAGGTCTGTAGAGGTATAGGCCTACAGGTCTGTAGAGGTATAGGTCTACAGGTCTGTAGAGGTCTAGGCCTACAGGTCAGTAGAGGATGAGGCCTACAGGTCTGTAGAGGTATAGGTCTGTAGACGTATAGGCCTACAAGTCTGTAGAGGATTAGGCCTACAGGTCTGTAGAGGTATAGGCCTACAGGTCTGTAGAGGTATAGGCCTACAGGTCAGCAGAGGATTAGGCCTACAGGTCTGTAGAGGATTAGGCCTACAGGTCTGTAGAGGTATAGGTCTGTAGACGTATAGGCCTACAAGTCTGTAGAGGATTAGGCCTACAGGTCTGTAGAGGTATAGGCCTATAGGTCTGTAGAGGTATAGGTCTGTAGAGGTATAGGCCTACAGGTATGTAGAGGTATAGGCCTACAGGTCTGTAGAGGTATAGGCCTACTAGTCTGTAGAGGTATAGGCCTAAAGGTCAGTAGAGGATTAGGCCTACAGGTCTGTAGAGGATTAGGCCTACAGGTCTGAAGAGGATTAGATCTACAGGTCAGTAGAGGATTTGGCCTACAGGTCTGTAGAGGTATAGGCCTACAAGTCTGTAGAGGATTAGGCCTACAGATCTGTAGAGGTATAGGCCTACTAGTCTGCAGAGGTATAGCCTTACTAGTCTGCAGAGGTATGGGCCTACACGTCTGTAGAGGTATTGGCCTACAGGTCTATAGAGGTATAGGCCTATTAGTCTGCAGAGGATTAGGCCTACAAGTCTGTAGAGGTATGGGCCTACAGGTCTGCAGAGGTATAGGCCTACTAGTCTGCAGAGGTATAGCCTTACTAGTCTGCAGAGGTATGGGCCTACACGTCTGTAGAGGTATTGGCCTACAGGACTTGTAGAGGTATAGGCCTATTAGTCTGCAGAGGATTAGGCCTACATGTCTGTAGAGGTATAGGTCTACAGGTCTGTAGAGGATACGGCCTACAGGTCTGCAGAGGTATAGGCCTACTAGTCTGCAGAGGTATAGCCTTACTAGTCTGCAGAGATATAGGCCTACTCGTCTGCAGAGGTATAGCCATACTAGTCTGCAGAGGTATAGGCCTACAGGTCTGTAGCAGTATAGGCCTATTAGTCTGTAGAGGTCTAGGCCTACAGGTCAGTAGAGGATGAGGCCTACAGGTCTGTAGAGGTATAGGTCTGTAGACGTATAGGCCTACAAGTCTGTAGAGGATTAGGCCTACAGGTCTGTAGAGGTATAGGCCTACAGGTCTGTAGAGGTATAGGCCTACAGGTCAGCAGAGGATTAGGCCTACAGGTCTGTAGAGGATTAGGCCTACAGGTCTGTAGAGGTATAGGTCTGTAGACGTATAGGCCTACAAGTCTGTAGAGGATTAGGCCTACAGGTCTGTAGAGGTATAGGCCTATAGGTCTGTAGAGGTATAGGTCTGTAGAGGTATAGGCCTACAGGTATGTAGAGGTATAGGCCTACAGGTCTGTAGAGGTATAGGCCTACTAGTCTGTAGAGGTATAGGCCTAAAGGTCAGTAGAGATTAGGCCTACAGGTCTGTAGAGGATTAGGCCTACAGGTCTGAAGAGGATTAGATCTACAGGTCAGTAGAGGATTTGGCCTACAGGTCTGTAGAGGTATAGGCCTACAAGTCTGTAGAGGATTAGGCCTACAGATCTGTAGAGGTATAGGCCTACTAGTCTGCAGAGGTATAGCCTTACTAGTCTGCAGAGGTATGGGCCTACCACGTCTGTAGAGGTATTGGCCTACAGGTCTATAGAGGTATAGGCCTATTAGTCTGCAGAGGATTAGGCCTACAAGTCTGTAGAGGTATGGGCCTACAGGTCTGCAGAGGTATAGGCCTACTAGTCTGCAGAGGTATAGCCTTACTAGTCTGCAGAGGTATGGGCCTACACGTCTGTAGAGGTATTGGCCTACAGGACTTGTAGAGGTATAGGCCTATTAGTCTGCAGAGGATTAGGCCTACATGTCTGTAGAGGTATAGGTCTACAGGTCTGTAGAGGATACGGCCTACAGGTCTGCAGAGGTATAGGCCTACTAGTCTGCAGAGGTATAGCCTTACTAGTCTGCAGAGGTATAGGCCTACTCGTCTGCAGAGGTATAGCCATACTAGTCTGCAGAGGTATAGGCCTACAGGTCTGTAGCAGTATAGGCCTATTAGTCTGCAGAGGTTTAGGCCTACAGGTCTGTAGAGGATTAGGCCTACAGGTCAGTAGAGGATTAGGCCTACAGGTCTGTAGAGGATTAGGCCTACAGGTCAGTAGAGGATTAGGCCTGCAGGTCAGTAGAGGATTAGGCCTACAGGTCTGTAGAGGTATAGGCCTACTAGTCTGCGGAGGTATAGGCCTACAGGTCTGTAGAGGTATAGGCATACAGGTCTGTAGAGGTATAGGCTTACAGGTCTATAGAGGTCTTTCCCTTCAGGTCTGTAAAGGTATAGGCCTACAGGTCTGTAGAGGTATAGGTCTGTAGAGGTAAAGGCCTACAGGTCAGTAGAGGATAAGGCCTACACATCTGTAGAGGTATATGCCTAAAGTTCAGTAGAGGATAAGGCCTACAGATCTGTGGAGAATTAGGCCTACAGGTCTATAGAGGATTAGGCCTACAGGTCAGTAGAGGATTAGGCCTAGAGGTCTGTAGAGATTAGGCCTACAGGTCAGTAGAGGATTAGGTCTACAGGTCTGTAGAGGTATAGGCCTAAAGGTCAGTAGAGGATGAGGCCTACAGGTCTGTAGAGGTATTGGCCTACAGGTCAGTAGAGGATTTGGCCTACAGGTCTGTAGAAGTATAGGCCTACAAGTCTGTAGAGGATTAGGCCTACAGGTCTGTAGAGGTATAGGCCTACTAGTCTGCAGAGGTATAGCCTTACTAGTCTGCAGAGGTATGGGCCTACAGGTCTATAGAGGTATAGGCCTATTAGTCTGCAGAGGATTAGGCCTACAAGTCTGTAGAGGTATGGGCCTACAGGTCTGCAGAGGTTATAGGCCTACTAGTCTGCAGAGGTATGGGCCTACACGTCTGTAGAGGTATTGGCCTACAGGACTGTAGAGGTATAGGCCTATTAGTCTGCAGAGGATTAGGCCTACATGTCTGTAGAGGTATGGGTCTACAGGTCTGTAGAGGATACGGCCTACAGGTCTGCAGAGGTATAGGCCTACTAGTCTGCAGAGGTATAGCCTTACTAGTCTGCAGAGGTATAGGCCTACTCGTCTGCAGAGGTATAGCCATACTAGTCTGCAGAGGTATAGGCCTACAGGTCTGTAGAGGTCTAGGCCTACAGGTCAGTAGAGGATGAGGCCTACAGGTCTGTAGAGGTATAGGTCTGTAGACGTATAGGCCTACAAGTCTGTAGAGGATTAGGCCTACAGGTCTGTAGAGGTATAGGCCTACAGGTCTGTAGAGGTATAGGCCTACAGGTCAGCAGAGGATTAGGCCTACAGGTCTGTAGAGGATTAGGCCTACAGGTCTGTAGAGGTATAGGTCTGTAGACGTATAGGCCTATAAGTCTGTAGAGGATTAGGCCTACAGGTCTGTAGAGGTATAGGCCTATAGGTCTGTAGAGGTATAGGTCTGTAGAGGTATAGGCCTACAGGTATGTAGAGGTATAGGCCTACAGGTCTGTAGAGGTATAGGCCTACTAGTCTGTAGAGGTATAGGCCTAAAGGTCAGTAGAGGATTAGGCCTACAGGTCTGTAGAGGATTAGGCCTACAGGTCTGAAGAGGATTAGATCTACAGGTCAGTAGAGGATTTGGCCTACAGGTCTGTAGAGGTATAGGTCTACAAGTCTGTAGAGGATTAGGCCTACAGATCTGTAGAGGTATAGGCCTACTAGTCTGCAGAGGTATAGCCTTACTAGTCTGCAGAGGTATGGGCCTACACGTCTGTAGAGGTATTGGCCTACAGGTCTATAGAGGTATAGGCCTATTAGTCTGCAGAGGATTAGGCCTACAAGTCTGTAGAGGTATGGGCCTACAGGTCTGCAGAGGTATAGGCCTACTAGTCTGCAGAGGTATAGCCTTACTAGTCTGCAGAGGTATGGGCCTCCACGTCTGTAGAGGTATTGGCCTACAGGACTTGTAGAGGTATAGGCCTATTAGTCTGCAGAGGATTAGGCCTACATGTCTGTAGAGGTATAGGTCTACAGGTCTGTAGAGGATACGGCCTACAGGTCTGCAGAGGTATAGGCCTACTAGTCTGCAGAGGTATAGCCTTACTAGTCTGCAGAGGTATAGGCCTACTCGTCTGCAGAGGTATAGCCATACTAGTCTGCAGAGGTATAGGCCTACAGGTCTGTAGCAGTATAGGCCTATTAGTCTGTAGAGGTCTAGGCCTACAGGTCAGTAGAGGATGAGGCCTACAGGTCTGTAGAGGTATAGGTCTGTAGACGTATAGGCCTACAAGTCTGTAGAGGATTAGGCCTACAGGTCTGTAGAGGTATAGGCCTACAGGTCTGTAGAGGTATAGGCCTACAGGTCAGCAGAGGATTAGGCCTACAGGTCTGTAGAGGATTAGGCCTACAGGTCTGTAGAGGTATAGGTCTGTAGACGTATAGGCCTACAAGTCTGTAGAGGATTAGGCCTACAGGTCTGTAGAGGTATAGGCCTATAGGTCTGTAGAGGTATAGGTCTGTAGAGGTATAGGCCTACAGGTATGTAGAGGTATAGTCCTACAGGTCTGTAGAGGTATAGGCCTACTAGTCTGTAGAGGTATAGGCCTAAAGGTCAGTAGAGGATTAGGCCTACAGGTCTGTAGAGGATTAGGCCTACAGGTCTGAAGAGGATTAGATCTACAGGTCAGTAGAGGATTTGGCCTACAGGTCTGTAGAGGTATAGGCCTACAAGTCTGTAGAGGATTAGGCCTACAGATCTGTAGAGGTATAGGCCTACTAGTCTGCAGAGGTATAGCCTTACTAGTCTGCAGAGGTATGGGCCTACACGTCTGTAGAGGTATTGGCCTACAGGTCTATAGAGGTATAGGCCTATTAGTCTGCAGAGGATTAGGCCTACAAGTCTGTAGAGGTATGGGCCTACAGGTCTGCAGAGGTATAGGCCTACTAGTCTGCAGAGGTATAGCCTTACTAGTCTGCAGAGGTATGGGCCTACACGTCTGTAGAGGTATTGGCCTACAGGACTTGTAGAGGTATAGGCCTATTAGTCTGCAGAGGATTAGGCCTACATGTCTGTAGAGGTATAGGTCTACAGGTCTGTAGAGGATACGGCCTACAGGTCTGTAGAGGATTAGGCCTACAGGTCTGAAGAGGATTAGATCTACAGGTCAGTAGAGGATTTGGCCTACAGGTCTGTAGAGGTATAGCCTTACTAGTCTGCAGAGGTATAGGCCTACTCGTCTGCAGAGGTATAGCCATACTAGTCTGCAGAGGTATAGGCCTACAGGTCTGTAGCAGTATAGGCCTATTAGTCTGCAGAGGTTTAGGCCTACAGGTCTGTAGAGGATTAGGCCTACAGGTCAGTAGTGGATTAGGCCTACAGGTCTGTAGAGGATTAGGCCTACAGGTCAGTAGAGGATTAGGCCTGCAGGTCAGTAGAGGATTAGGCCTGCAGGTCAGTAGAGGATTAGGCCTACAGGTCAGTAGAGGATTAGGCCTACAGGTCTGTAGAGGATTAGGCCTACAAGTCTGTAGAGGATTAGGCCTACAGGTCTGTAGAGGTATAGGCCTACTAGTCTGCGGAGGTATAGGCCTACAGGTCTGTAGAGGTATAGGCCTACAGGTCTGTAGAGGTATAGGCTTACAGGTCTATAGAGGTCTTTCCCTTCAGGTCTGTAAAGGTATAGGCCTACAGGTCTGTAGAGGTATAGGTCTGTAGAGGTAAAGGCCTACAGGTCAGTAGAGGATAAGGCCTACACATCTGTAGAGGTATATGCCTAAAGTTCAGTAGAGGATAAGGCCTACAGATCTGTGGAGAATTAGGCCTACAGGTCTATAGAGGATTAGGCCTACAGGTCAGTAGAGGATTAGGCCTAGAGGTCTGTAGAGGATTAGGCCTACAGGTCAGTAGAGGATTAGGTCTACAGGTCTGTAGAGGTATAGGCCTAAAGGTCAGTAGAGGATGAGGCCTACAGGTCTGTAGAGGTATTGGCCTACAGGTCAGTAGAGGATTTGGCCTACAGGTCTGTAGAAGTATAGGCCTACAAGTCTGTAGAGGATTAGGCCTACAGGTCTGTAGAGGTATAGGCCTACTAGTCTGCAGAGGTATAGCCTTACTAGTCTGCAGAGGTATGGGCCTACAGGTCTATAGAGGTATAGGCCTATTAGTCTGCAGAGGATTAGGCCTACAAGTCTGTAGAGGTATGGGCCTACAGGTCTGCAGAGGTATAGGCCTACTAGTCTGCAGAGGTATGGGCCTACACGTCTGTAGAGGTATTGGCCTACAGGACTGTAGAGGTATAGGCCTATTAGTCTGCAGAGGATTAGGCCTACATGTCTGTAGAGGTATAGGTCTACAGGTCTGTAGAGGATACGGCCTACAGGTCTGCAGAGGTATAGGCCTACTAGTCTGCAGAGGTATAGCCTTACTAGTCTGCAGAGGTATAGGCCTACTCGTCTGCAGAGGTATAGCCATACTAGTCTGCAGAGGTATAGGCCTACAGGTCTGTAGAGGTCTAGGCCTACAGGTCAGTAGAGGATGAGGCCTACAGGTCTGTAGAGGTATAGGTCTGTAGACGTATAGGCCTACAAGTCTGTAGAGGATTAGGCCTACAGGTCTGTAGAGGTATAGGCCTACAGGTCTGTAGAGGTATAGGCCTACAGGTCAGCAGAGGATTAGGCCTACAGGTCTGTAGAGGATTAGGCCTACAGGTCTGTAGAGGTATAGGTCTGTAGACGTATAGGCCTACAAGTCTGTAGAGGATTAGGCCTACAGGTCTGTAGAGGTATAGGCCTATAGGTCTGTAGAGGTATAGGTCTGTAGAGGTATAGGCCTACAGGTCTGTAGAGGATTAGGCCTACAGGTCTGAAGAGGATTAGATCTACAGGTCAGTAGAGGATTTGGCCTACAGGTCTGTAGAGGTATAGGCCTACAAGTCTGTAGAGGATTAGGCCTACAGATCTGTAGAGGTATAGGCCTACTAGTCTGCAGAGGTATAGCCTTACTAGTCTGCAGAGGTATGGGCCTACACGTCTGTAGAGGTATTGGCCTACAGGTCTATAGAGGTATAGGCCTATTAGTCTGCAGAGGATTAGGCCTACAAGTCTGTAGAGGTATGGGCCTACAGGTCTGCAGAGGTATAGGCCTACTAGTCTGCAGAGGTATAGCCTTACTAGTCTGCAGAGGTATGGGCCTACACGTCTGTAGAGGTATTGGCCTACAGGACTTGTAGAGGTATAGGCCTATTAGTCTGCAGAGGATTAGGCCTACATGTCTGTAGAGGTATAGGTCTACAGGTCTGTAGAGGATACGGCCTACAGGTCTGCAGAGGTATAGGCCTACTAGTCTGCAGAGGTATAGCCTTACTAGTCTGCAGAGGTATAGGCCTACTCGTCTGCAGAGGTATAGCCATACTAGTCTGCAGAGGTATAGGCCTACAGGTCTGTAGCAGTATAGGCCTATTAGTCTGTAGAGGTCTAGGCCTACAGGTCAGTAGAGGATGAGGCCTACAGGTCTGTAGAGGTATAGGTCTGTAGACGTATAGGCCTACAAGTCTGTAGAGGATTAGGCCTACAGGTCTGTAGAGGTATAGGCCTACAGGTCTGTAGAGGTATAGGCCTACAGGTCAGCAGAGGATTAGGCCTACAGGTCTGTAGAGGATTAGGCCTACAGGTCTGTAGAGGTATAGGTCTGTAGACGTATAGGCCTACAAGTCTGTAGAGGATTAGGCCTACAGGTCTGTAGAGGTATAGGCCTATAGGTCTGTAGAGGTATAGGTCTGTAGAGGTATAGGCCTACAGGTATGTAGAGGTATAGGCCTACAGGTCTGTAGAGGTATAGGCCTACTAGTCTGTAGAGGTATAGGCCTAAAGGTCAGTAGAGGATTAGGCCTACAGGTCTGTAGAGGATTAGGCCTACAGGTCTGAAGAGGATTAGATCTACAGGTCAGTAGAGGATTTGGCCTACAGGTCTGTAGAGGTATAGGCCTACAAGTCTGTAGAGGATTAGGCCTACAGATCTGTAGAGGTATAGGCCTACTAGTCTGTAGAGGTATAGGCCTAAAGGTCAGTAGAGGATTAGGCCTACAGGTCTGTAGAGGATTAGGCCTACAGGTCTGAAGAGGATTAGATCTACAGGTCAGTAGAGGATTTGGCCTACAGGTCTGTAGAGGTATAGGCCTACAAGTCTGTAGAGGATTAGGCCTACAGATCTGTAGAGGTATAGGCCTACTAGTCTGCAGAGGTATAGCCTTACTAGTCTGCAGAGGTATGGGCCTACACGTCTGTAGAGGTATTGGCCTACAGGTCTATAGAGGTATAGGCCTATTAGTCTGCAGAGGATTAGGCCTACAAGTCTGTAGAGGTATGGGCCTACAGGTCTGCAGAGGTATAGGCCTACTAGTCTGCAGAGGTATAGCCTTACTAGTCTGCAGAGGTATGGGCCTACACGTCTGTAGAGGTATTGGCCTACAGGACTTGTAGAGGTATAGGCCTATTAGTCTGCAGAGGATTAGGCCTACATGTCTGTAGAGGTATAGGTCTACAGGTCTGTAGAGGATACGGCCTACAGGTCTGCAGAGGTATAGGCCTACTAGTCTGCAGAGGTATAGCCTTACTAGTCTGCAGAGGTATAGGCCTACTCGTCTGCAGAGGTATAGCCATACTAGTCTGCAGAGGTATAGGCCTACAGGTCTGTAGCAGTATAGGCCTATTAGTCTGCAGAGGTCTAGGCCTACAGGTCTGTAGAGGATTAGGCCTACAGGTCAGTAGAGGATTAGGCCTACAGGTCTGTAGAGGATTAGGCCTACAGGTCAGTAGAGGATTAGGCCTACAGGTCTGTAGAGGATTAGGCCTACAAGTCTGTAGAGGATTAGGCCTACAGGTCTGTAGAGGAATAGGCCTACTAGTCTGCAGAGGTATAGGCCTACAGGTCTATAGAGGTATAGGCCTACAGGTCTGTAGAGGTATAGGCTTACAGGTCTATAGAGGTCTTTCCCTTCAGGTCTGTAAAGGTATAGGCCTACAGGTCTGTAGAGGTATAGGTCTGTAGAGGTAAAGGCCTACAGGTCAGTAGAGGATAAGGCCTACACATCTGTAGAGGTATATGCCTAAAGTTCAGTAGAGGATAAGGCCTACAGATCTGTGGAGAATTAGGCCTACAGGTCTATAGAGGATTAGGCCTACAGGTCAGTAGAGGATTAGGCCTAGGGTCTGTAGAGGATTAGGCCTACAGGTCAGTAGAGGATTAGGTCTACAGGTCTGTAGAGGTATAGGCCTAAAGGTCAGTAGAGGATGAGGCCTACAGGTCTGTAGAGGTATTGGCCTACAGGTCAGTAGAGGATTTGGCCTACAGGTCTGTAGAGGTATAGGCCTACAAGTCTGTAGAGGATTAGGCCTACAGGTCTGTAGAGGTATAGGCCTACTAGTCTGCAGAGGTATAGGCCTATTAGTCTGCAGAGGATTAGGCCTACAAGTCTGTAGAGGTATGGGCCTACAGGTCTGCAGAGGTATAGGCCTACTAGTCTGCAGAGGTATGGGCCTACACGTCTGTAGAGGTATTGGCCTACAGGACTGTAGAGGTATAGGCCTATTAGTCTGCAGAGGATTAGGCCTACATGTCTGTAGAGGTATAGGTCTACAGGTCTGTAGAGGATACGGCCTACAGGTCTGCAGAGGTATAGGCCTACTAGTCTGCAGAGGTATAGCCTTACTAGTCTGCAGAGGTATAGGCCTACAGGTCTGCAGAGGTATAGGCCTACTAGTCTGCAGAGGTTTAGGCCTGCAGGTAGGTAGAGGATTAGGCCTACAGGTCAGTAGAGGATTAGGCCGACAGGTCTGTAGAGGATTAGGTCTACAGGTCAGTAGAGGTATAGGTCTGTAGAGGTATAGGCCTACAGGTCTGTAGAGTATTAGGCCTACAGGTCTGTATAGGTATAGGCCTACTAGTCTGCAGATGGTATATGCCTACAGGTCCGTAGAGGCATAGGCCTACAGGTCTATAGAGGTCTCGGCCTACAGGTCTGTAGAGGTATTGGCCTACAGTTCAGTAGAGGATTAGGCCTACAGGTCAGTAGAGGATTAGGCCTACAGGTCAGTAGAGGTATATGCCTACAGTTCAGTAGAGGATTAGGACTACAGGTCTGTAGAGGTATAGGACTACTAGTCTGCGGAGGTATAGGCCTACAGGTCTGTAGAGGATTAGGCCTACAGATCTGTAGAGGATTAGGCCTACAGGTCAGTAGATGATTAGGCCTACAGGTCTGTAGAGGTATAGGTCTGGTCAGAAGGTATTAGGTCTACAGGTCAGTAGAGGATTAGGCCTACAGGTCTAGTAGAGGTATAGGTCTACAGGTCTGTAGAGGATTAGGTCTACAGGTCTATAGAGTTAAAGGCCTACTTGCAGGCCTCTACAGGTCTATAGAGGTATAGGCCTACAGGTCTATAGAGGTATAGGCCTACAGGTCTGTAGAGGTATAGGCCTACAGGTCTGTAATGGTATAGGCCTTCAGGTCTATAGAGGTCTCAGACTAAGGGTCTGTAAAGGTATAGGCCTACAGGTCTGTAAAGGTATAGGCCATCAGTTCAGTAGAGGTTTAGGACGACAGGTCTGTAGAGGTATAGGTCTGTAGAGGTATTGGTCTGTAGAGGTATAGACCTACAGGTCTGTAGAGGATTAGGTCTACAGGTCTGTAGAGGTATAGGTCTACTAGTCTGCAGAGTTATAGGTCTACAGGTCAGAAGAGGATTAGGCCTACTCTGGTCTGTAGAGGTATAGACCTACAGGTCAGTAGAGGATTAGGCCTACAGGTCTGTAGAGGTATAGGTCTGTAGAGGTATAGACCTACAGGTCTGTAGAGGATTAGGACTACAGGTCTGTAGAGGTATAGGTCTGTAGAGGTATAGACCTACAGTTCTGTAGAGGTTTAGGCCCACAGGTCTGTAGAGGATTAGTCCTACAGGTCTGTGGAGGATTAGGCTTATAGTCTATTGCGGTATAGGCCTACAGGTCTGTTGAGGTATAGGCCTACAGGTCTGCAGAGATATAGCCTACAGGTCTGTAGAGGTACACACCTACAGGACTGCAGATGTATATGCCTACAGTTCTGTAGAGGTTAAGGCCTACAGGTCTGTAGAGCTATAGGCCTACTAGGTCTGCTGGGGTTAGGCCTACAGGTCTGTTAGGCCTGCAGGTAGGTTGAGGATTAGGCCTACAGGTCAGTAGAGGATAAGGCCTACATGTCTGTAGAGGTATAGGTCTGTAGAGGTATAGGCCTACAGTTCAGTAGAGGATCTTGCCTACAGGTCTGTAGAGGTATATGCCTACAGTTCAGTAGAGGATTAGGTCTACTGTTCTGTAGAGGTATAGGCCTACTTGTCTGCAGAGGTATAGGCCTACAGGTCTGTAGAGGATTAGCCCTACAGGTCTTTAGAGGTATAGGCCTACAAGTCTGCAGAGGTATAGGCCTACTTGTCTGCAGAGTTTTAGGCCTACAGGTCTGTAGAGGTATAGGCCTACAGGTCTGTAGAGGTATAGGCCTACAGGTCTGTATAGGATTAGGCCTACAGGTCTGTAGAGAATTAGGCCTACAGGTCTGTAGGATTAGGCCTACAGGTCTGTAGAGGTTTAGGCCTACAGGTCTAGTGGTATAGGTCTGTAGAGGTACCTACAGGTCTGTAGAGTTAGGCCTACAGGTCTGTAGAGGTATAGGCCTACAGTTCAGTAGAGGATTAGGCCTAAAGGTCTGTAGGTCTACTAGTCTGCAGAGGTATAGGTCTACAGGTCTGTAGAGGATTAGGCCTACAGGTCTGTAGAGGATAGGCCTATTAGTAGAGGATTAGGTCTACAGGTCTGTAGAGGATTAGGCCTACAGGTCTGTCGAGTATTAGGCCTACAGGTCCGTAGAGGATTAGGACTACAGGTCTGTAGAGGATTAGGCCTACAGGTCTGTAGAGGTATAGGCCTACAGGTCAGTAGAGGATTAGGTCTGTAGAGGTATAGACCTACAGGTCTGTAGAGGTATTAGGCCTACAGGTCCGTAGAGGATTAGGACTACAGGTCTGTAGAGGATTTGGCCTACAGGTCTGTAGAGGTATAGGCCTACAGGTCAGTAGAGGATTAGGCCTACAGGTCAGTAGATGATTAGGCCTACAGGTCTGTAGAGGTATAGGTATGTAGAGGTATAGACCTACAGGTCTGTAGAGGATTAGGCCTTCAGGTCTGTAGAGGTATAGGCCTACAGGTCTGTAGAGGTATAGGCCTTCACGTCTGTGGATATAGGCCTACAGGTCTGCAAAGGTAAAAGACTACAGGTCTGTAGAGGGATTCTGTAGAGGATTAGGCCTACAGGTCTGTAGAGGTATAGGCCTACAGGTCTGTAGAGGTATAGGCCTACAGGTCAGTGGAGTATTAGGCCTACAGGTCTGTAGAGGATTAGGCCTACAGGTCTGTAGAGGATTAGGCCTATCGGTCTGTAGAGTATTAGGCCTACAGGTCTGTAGAGGATTAGGCCTACAGGTCAGTAGAGGATTAGGCCTACAGGTCTGTAGATGATTAGGCCTACAGGTCAGTAGAGGATTAGGCCTACAGGTCTGTAGAGTATTAGGCCTACAGGTCTGTAGAGGATTAGGCCTACAGGTCTGTAGAGTATAAGGCCTACAGGTCTGTAGAGGATTAATGCCTACAGGTCTGTAGAGGATTAGGCCTACAGGTCTGTAGAGGATTAGGCCTACAGGTCAGTAGATGATTAGGCCTACAGGTCTGTAGAGGATTAGGCCTACAGGTCAGTAGAGGATTAGGCCTACAGGTCTGTAGAGGTATAGGCCTACAGGTCAGTAGATGATTAGGCCTACAGGTCTGTAGAGGATTAGGCCTACAGGTCTGTAGGGGAATAGGACTACAGGTCAGTAGAGGTATAGGTCTGTAGAGGTATAGGCCTACAGGTCTGTAGAGGATTAGGCCTACAGGTCTGTAGAGGTATATGCCTACAGTTCAGTAGAGGATTAGACCTACAGGTCTGTAGAAGTATAGGACTACAAGTCTGCAGAGGTATAGGCCTACAGGTCTGTAGAGGATTAGGCCTACAGGTCTGTAGAGGATTAGGCCTACAGATTAGTAGAGGATTAGGCCTACAGGTCTGCAGAGGTATAGGTCTGTAGAGGTATAGGCCTACAGGTCTGTAGAGGATTAGGCCTACAGGTCTGTAGAGGAATAGGCCTACTAGTCTGCAGAGGTATAGGCCTACAGGTCTGTAGAGGTATAGGCCTACTTGTCTGTTTATAGGCCTACAGGTCTGTAGAGGAATAGGCCTTCAGGTCTATAGAGGTCTCAGCCTACAGGTCTGTAGAGGTATAGGACTACAGTTCAGTATTTTGGCCTACAGGTCTGTAGAGGTATAGGTCTGTAGAGGTATAGGCCTACAGGTCAGTAGAGGATTAGGCCTACAGGTCTGTAGAGGTATAGGCCCACTAGTCTGCAGATGTTTAGGCCTACAGGTCTGTAGAGGTATAGGCCTACAGGTCTGTAGAGGATTAGGCCTACAGGTCTGTAGAGGATTAGGCCTACAGGTCTGTCGAGTATTAGGCCTACAGGTCAGTAGAGGATTAGGACTACAGATCTGTAGAGGATTAGGCCTACAGGTCAGTAGAGGATTAGGCCTACAGGTCTGTAGAGGTATAGGCCTACAGGTCAGTAGAGGATTAGGTCTGTAGAGGTATAGACCTACAGGTCTGTAGAGGATTAGGTCTACAGGTCTGTAGAGGTATAGGTCTACTAGTCTGCAGAGGTATAGGCCTACAGGTCAGTAGAGTATTAGGCCTACAGGTCTGTAGATGTATCGGCCTACTGTTCAGTAGAGGGTTAGGCCTACAGGTCAGTAGAGGATTAGGCCTACAGGTCTGTAGAGTATTAGGTCTACAGGTCAGTAGAGGTTTAGGCCTACAGGTCTGCAGAGGTATACGTATGTATAGACCTACAGGTCTGTAGAGGATTAGGCCTTCAGGTCTGTAGAGGTATAGGCCTACAGGTCTGTACAGGTATAGGCCTACAGGTCTGTGGAGGTATAGGCCTACAGGTCTGTAGAGGATTAGGCCTACAGGTCTGTAGAGGTTATAGGCCTACAGGTCAGTGGAGGATTAGGACTACAGATCTGTAGAGGATTAGGCCTACAGGTCAGTAGAGGATTAGGCCTACAGGTCTGTAGAGGTTTCGGCCTACAGGTCAGTAGAGGGTTAGGCCTACAGGTCAGTAGAGGATTAGGCCTACAGGTCTGTAGAGGATTAGCCCTACAGGTCTGTAGAGGATTAGGCCGACAGGTCTGTAGAGGATTAGGCCTACAGGTCTGTAGAGGATTAGGCCTACAGGTCTGTAGAGGATTAGGCCTACAGGTCAGTAGAGGATTAGGCCGACAGGTCTGTAGAGGATTAGGTCTACAGGTCAGTGTAGAGGTCTGTATATAGGCCTACAGGTCTGTATAGGTATAGGCCTACAGGTCTGTAGAGGTTATGGACTACTAGTCTGCAGAGGTATAGGCCTACAGGTCTGAAGAGGATTAGGCCTACAGGTCTGTAGAGGTATAGGCCTACTAGTCTGCAGAGGTATAGGCCTACTGTTCTGTAGAGGTATAGGTCTACAGGTCTGTAGAGGTATAGGCCTACAGGTCTGTAGAAATATGGGTCTGTAGAGGTATAGATCTACAGTTCAGTAGAGGATTAGGCCTACAGGTCTGTAGAGGTATAGGCCTACTTGTCTGCAGATGTTTAGGCCTACAGGACTGTAGAGGTATACTCCTACAGGTATGTAGAGGACAGTCCTACAGGTCAGTAGAGGATTAGGCCTACAGGTCTGTCGAGGGTTAGGCCTACAGGTCTGTTGAGGTATAGGCCTACAGGTCAGTAGAGGATTAGGCCTTCAAGTCTGTAGAGGTATAGGTCTGTAGAGGTATAGGCCTACAGGTGTGTTGAGGTATAGGCCTTCAGGTCTGTGGAAGTATAGGCCTACAGGTCTATAGAGGTCTAGGCCTACAGGTCTGTAAAGGTAAAGGCCTACAGGTCTGTAGAGGTATAGGTCTGTAGAGGTATAGGCCTACAGTTCAGTAGAGGATTAGGCCTACAGGTCTGTAGAGGTATAGAACTGCAGGTCAGTAGAGGATTAGGCCTACAGGTCTGTAGAGGTATGTGCCTACAGTTCAGTAGAGGATTAGGCCTACATGTCTGTAGAGGTATAGGTCTGTAGAGGTATAGGTCTGTAGAGGTATAGGCCTACAGGTCAGTAGAGGATTAGGCTGAAAGGTCAGTAGAGGTATAGGTCAGTAGAGGTATAGGTCTGTAGAGGTATAGGCCTACAGGTCTGTAGAGGATTAGGCCTACAGGTCTGTAGAGGTATAGGCCTACAGTTCAGTCTGAAGAGGATTAGGCCTACAGGTCTGTAGAGGTATATCCTACAGGTCTGTAGAGGACAGTCCTACAGGTCTGTAGAGGTATAGGCCTACAGGTCTGTCGAGGGTTAGGCCTACAGGTCTGTTGAGGTATAGGCCTACAGGTCAGTAGAGGATTAGGCCTTCAAGTCTGTAGACTGTAGAGGTATACTCCTACAGGTGTGTAGAGGACAGTCCTACAGGTCAGTAGAGGATTAGGCCTACAGGTCTATAGAGGTCTAGGCCTACAGGTCTGTAAAGGTAAAGGCCTACAGGTCTGTAGAGGTATAGGTCTGTAGAGGATTAGGCCTACCGGTCTGTAGAGTATTAGGCCTACATGTCAGTAGAGGATTAGGCCGACAGGTCAGTATAGGATTAGGCCTACAGGTCTGTAGAGGATTAGGCCTACAGGTGTGTAGAGGTATAGGTCTGTAGAGGTATAGGCCTACAGCCAGTGACCTCATGCATCAGACTATTTTTTGAGTAGACGCTGATGGCCAAGTTATATTCAGTATATTTGCATTAATTCGGTGCATGTGTTACATATTGCTGCCACCCTGAGTTACAATAGGCATGATGCCTCTGCCTACATCACTACGTCAGTTTATATTTTTGTTTTATTTAACATTCTATATGTGGATGTGAATTGATTTTACAGGTAACTACCAAAAGCATGGAAACACCAACATCAAGTGTCTGAATAGGGCATATGGACACCATGAGCCAGAACAGTTTCAATGGGCATTGACATAGATGCAACACGTTTCTGGATCTCTATTGGAGGGATGCGACACCATTCTTCAACATTCTTTAACATTTGGTGTTTGTTTATGGTGGGGGAAAATGCAGTCTCAGGCATCACTTCAGAATCTCCCATAAATGTTAAATTGGATTGAGATCTGGTGACTAAGACCGCCATGGCATATGGTTTACCTTGTTCTCATGCTCAGCAAACCATTCAGTAACCACTAGTGCCCTGTGGATGGGTGCATAGCTGTGGTGACCAAAATAATGGCCTGCCCAGCATTTTTATGCGGTACCCTAAGCTTGATGGGATTTTGATTGCTTAATTAACTCAGGAACCACACCTGTGAGACGCATTTGTTTTTCCATTATTTTGTCAGATACCTGTATTTCTCTATCAATGACTACAAATCAAAATGGAAAACACTCAACGTAGGGAAGTAGGGTAGATGTTTAATTAAAGGCACTCATTAAACCATAAATAAAACTTAGAACATATGTAATTAAATGTACTGTATATTGCACACTACTCATTCCATTATTTTACTTTTAGATTTGTGTGTATTGCTGTGAATTGTTAGATACTACTGCACTGTTGGAGCTAGGAACACAAGCATTTCGTTACACCCGCAATAACGTCTGGTAAATATTTGTATGTGACCAATAACATTTGATTTGATTTAGTACATAATCAATCTCTAGAGAATAAGTGTTGTGCATACTTTTGTAAAGTGCTTTATTAACCAATGAGGCCCGAGGGGGTGTGGTCTATGGCCAAAATACCACGGCTAAGGACTGTTCTTACGCGGAGTGCCTGGACACAGCCCTTAGCCGTGTTATATTGGCCATATATCACAAACTCCCGAGATGCATTAATGCTATTATAAACTGGTTACCAATGTAATTAGAGCAGTAAAAATGCATGTTTTGTCACCTGTGGTATACGGTCTGATATACCACGGCTGTCAGCCAATCAGCATTCAGGGCTCAAACCACCCAGTTTATAATACCCAATATACCACGGCAGCCAGCCAATCAGCATTCAAGGCTCGAACCACCCAGTTTATAATACACATCATCTGACTGATATCAAAATCATCACAGTGGAGACTGGTGGGAGGACCTATAGGAGGAAGAACTCATTGTAATGGCTGGAATTGAATATATGAAACGGTATCAAACATGTGGATTCCATATATTTGATATCGTTCCACTTATTCCATTCCAGCCATTACAATGAGCCCAGCCTCCTATATCGCCTCCCACCGGCCTCCACTGCGTCATCAATATTATATTATTATTATTATTGCCAACAAGTATTGCTATTTACGTAATCAAAGTTTTGACACACCTATTCATTCAAGGGTTACATTGTAGAATAAGAGCGAAGACATCAAAACTATGAAATAACACATATGTAATCATGTAGTAAACAAAAAAGTGTTAAACAAATGCTTCAAAGTAGTCACCTTTTGCCTTGATGACAGCTTTGCACACTCTTGGCATTCTCTCAACCAGCTTCATGAGGTAGTCACCTGGAATGCATTTAAATAAACATGTGTGCCTTCTTAAAAGTTAATTTGTGAAATGTATTTTCTTCACATCTCAACATCAACTCTTCAGATGAGACTGTGTGCATCAGGCCTTCATGGCCGAATTGCTGCAAATAAACCAGTACTAATGGACACCACTAATAATAAGAGACTTGCTTGGGCCAAGAAACATAAGCAATGGACATTAGACCTGTGGAAATCTTTCCTTTGGTCTATGAGTCCAAATTTGAAATTTTTGGTTCCAACCACCGTGGCTTTGTGAGACACAGAGTAAGTGAATAAATTATCTCCAAATGTGTGGTACCCACGTGAAGCATGGAGGAGGAGGTGTGATGGTGTGGAAGTGCTTTGCTGGTGACAGTTTTGATGATTTATTTAGAATTCAAGGCACACTTAACCAGCATGGCTACCACAGCATTCTGCATTGATACACCATCCCATCTGATTTGCGCTTAGTGGGACTATCATTTGTTTTTCAACAGGACAATGACACAACACACCTCCAGGCTTGTAAGGACTATTTTACCAAGAAGGACAGTGATGGAGTGCTGCATCAGATGACCTGGCCTCCACAATCGCCCAACCGCAACCCAGTTAAGATGATTTGGGATGAGTTGGACCGCAGAGTGAAGGAAAAGCAGCCAACAAGTGCTTAGCATATGTGGGAACTCTTTCAAGAAACAGTTCATTGCAGTGTTGAGCAACTCAATATATCCAATGCCTTTTCTGCATTGTCATTGTTTGTATAACCGCTGATAATATAAATGTTCATATTTGAAGTGTAGCATGCATATGGGTTTATTTATAAATACATATCATAGTATAAACTATACCTAAAGTGTGTTAATATAATCGTTCATTTGTTAATTCATTGATGGCATTAACTAAACGTTTATCAAAAAATTCCTAAATCCAATTGAGTTATTTCCATATCAAATACATGGAAAGGAATTACAAGAACTACAGTACGAGAGAAATGTGAGAGTCACTAGAACTATCTGCCCTACATGTATTGATACATGATACCAGTGTTTCCTTGTTTCGGCACACTACTGTATACCATGCAAGGCCACCGACAGCTAAATGTTGGAATAATGCTTCAATCAATAACGGTACAAAGAGGTGTGCCACTTTGTCCTTACCTCTTTTGATTGCTTTCTATAAATAAGCGTGTTCTTGATGCTATTGCGTGAATCAACACATTTTCATATGATGTAATACGTTGTGTGAGCTTAACATGCAACTACTGTTCCTTTTTTTTGCATACAAGTAACAGTTTGATGGGATTCTTTTCCTGAAATACATACAAAGGTAAAGATGAAGGTGTATATAGGTTAGGGTTAGGGTTTGGTCTAAATATTATGACATTTTGAACTGATATCATAACATGCCATGATTTAGTTATTTTTTTACTACAGTACTGTAAGGTATACAGATTGAAGTCATAAGCAACGTAGCTAACCTGCTAAAGTAGGTAGTTAGTATTGGATAGATGGTGTGATAAAATGACTGCATTATTAGATAGATGGTGTGATAAAATGACTGCATTATTAGATAGATGGTGTGATAAAATGACTGCATTATTAGATAGATGGTGTGATAAAACGACTGCATTATTAGATAGATGGCGTGATAAAATGACTGCATTATTAGATAGATGGTGTGATAAAATGACTGCATTATTAGATAGATGGTGTGATAAAACGACTGCATTATTAGATAGATGGTGTGATAAAATGACTGCATTATTAGATAGATGGTGTGATAAAACGACTGCATTATTAGATAGATGGTGTGATAAAACGACTGCATTATTAGATAGATGGTGTGATAAATAAGTGCATTATTAGATAGATGGTGTGATAAAACTACTGCGGTGTCCACAACTGATGGATTTTCTGACTGCATATTGTGCACTCAATGGTGTCCCCATGTCTCCTTCCAGAAGTGCTCTTCCAGACAGTCCTTGGAGATCATGCCAAGATCTATATAGAGACTGCTGAATATGGCAGGCTGATGAATGTCGCAAAGCACACCATGAAAACGAGTTTTAACATGAGCCCTGATCCAAGGGTGTTTTTCATACTTCAGTCTTTGACAATGTACAGTAATGCAGTTCAAAGTGTAATTAATATTTGTGTTATTTATAAGATGATTTGAAAGGAAACAAGTTGCCAAATTTATCTGCTTAGGATTTAAGCGCTTATAATCACACTACGTGCACAAGGTCTGTCCAGAGCCAACTGTAAATGTAATATAATCACACTAGGTGCACAAGGTCTGTCCAGAGCCAACTGTAAATGTGATATTTTGTAACATTTGATCTTAATTACACTTTGACACATCCACATGCTGATCAGGCAGGCTGATATTACTTCCTTATTTTGAATATTGTGAAAGAGATGTATAGTATAGCCTACTACGTGGACCAACGCTGCAATGAATAGAGTATAAAATACTGAGACAAAAATAATATCAGTGCATTTTGGTATATGTTAGATTTCTCAGTTTGTCATGTCCTTGGTTATAATCCCTTATACGGTAAAGCCATTACATACCATTCTTGTCATTCTGCAAGCTACCATTGATTGTGTTAATGTTCAGAGAGGGCGTGCTACCATACTCATACTTATTTGCGTCGGTTATTTTCTGAGCTGCTTCTGCTGCATCGTCAATCACTTGTTTCTCTGCTTGCTCTGTCTCCCGGTGGTAGAAATAGTTAAAGTTGGAGACGATAACAGGGACGGGTAAGGCGATGGTCAACACGCCGGAAATGGCACAGAGAGTCCCCACCATTTTGCCTCCCAAAGTAGTAGGACACATGTCCCCGTATCCCACAGTGGTCATTGTCACCACAGCCCACCAGAACCCATCAGGGATACTGACAAACTGTGTGTGGGGCTCGTCCACCTCAGCAAAGTAGATGGCACTGGAGAAGAGTATGACTCCAATAAAGAGGAAGAAGATCAGCAGACCCAGCTCCCTCATACTAGCCTTCAGGGTCTGGCCCAGGATCTGAAGTCCCTTGGAGTGTCGCGACAGCTTAAAGATCCGGAAGACTCGCACTAGACGGATGATGCGTAAGATGGCCAGTGACATGTTTTGGCTGGAATTGATGTCTTCATCTGGCGTGGTGTACAGCTCTGTAGCCATGGTTACGAAATAGGGTATTATAGAGACAATGTCAATGGTGTTCATAATGTTGTGGAAGAAATCACTTTTGCTGGGGCAGACCACAAATCGTACGCCAAGCTCAAAGCAGAACCAAATTATGCAGATGGTTTCCACAATGAAAAAGGGGTCTGTGAAATAGGCGAATAAGTCTTTTTGGACTATAGGAGGCCCCTCCTGGGTTCCATTGACCCCCAGGGAAAAGGTGGTGATAAAGTCTACGTCGTCACGGAACTCTGGCAGAGTCTCCAGGCAGAAAATGAAGATAGAGATGACAATAACGAAGACAGACACCAGGGCCACTGACCTAGCTGCACTGGAACTCTCTGGATACTCAAACAGAAGCCAGAACTGCTTGTGGACCTCGTTAGTGGGCAACAGCGGCTCGGGTTCTGTTATGAACCCCTCAATTTCCCGGAACTGTTCCATAGCTTCTCTTCCTAACTCATAGAAAACTATCTCTCTTGCGAAAATCTCTAAGGGGACGTTGGCCGGTCTTCGGACTTTGCCCCCAGACTGATAGAAGTACAAGATCCCATCAAAGCTGGGACGGTTCCGGTCGAAAAAGTACTCATTCTTCATCGGGTCAAAGTATTCCATCCTTTTCATGGGGTCTCCCAGCAGGGAGTCTGGAAACTGCGATAAAGTTTTGAGTTGTGTCTCGAACATCATGCCTGAAATATTGATGACCACTTTCGGATCCCCGTTCTCCACTCCCAGTTTCTCCCCAAACAGGTCTTCTTCGTTATCACAGCACTCCTGAACCAGCTTACTGAAGACACTGTCGGTCGGCGAGCCTTCACTGTTCATCAGGAGTTTGAAGTTGGACAGCAGACTGTTGCAGCTAGACGGGTCTTTAGTAGTCAGTATAGGCGTTGTAGAGGGAGAAAAACCCTCTGGCCTGGTCTGGTGCCCATGGTGCTGTGATGGATTTGGTGACATCACACGATTGGTGACAGGGTTCTGATCAGGCGCTGCCTCTGAAGTGGGTGAAGTGGGGTACCCCGAATCACCGGGGACGCCCATGTTAATGCCGATATCATCCATGTTCTCAAAGTTAACCAGTGGCACCTCCATCACTGTCCCTTTGCCAGGGCACTCCTGTGTTCCTCAGCCTGGCTCAGTGCGATGGGACTTGGGTGATGCCACAACCAGCCTGAAGATCCAGCCACGGTCTTCTTAGTCCTGTAGAACATTGAGACAGGTGTATTCAACAGGTGTATTCAACAGGATGTTCTGATTCAGATGTCAGCTCCTCGTAATCTGAAAATTAAGATAAAAGAAGAGGTAGGGTTAGTTCCCATCTCCCGCCTCTTTGTGAATGTAAACAAGACATCTCTCTATATCAGGGATGGGCAACTGGAGTGCCGCATGCATCTCTCCGCCCCATGGCAAAATGTATAGAATTGCAGAAAACGTGCTTTAAAGGTGCAGTATTTTATCTGTGCCCCATGGCAAAATGTATAGAATTGCAGAAAACTTGCTTTAAAGGTGCAGTACTTTATCTGTGCCCCATGGCAAAATGTATAGAATTGCAGGAAACCTGCTTTAAAGGTGCAGTATTTTATCTGTGCCCCATGGCAAAATGTATTGTCATGCCCTGACCATAGAGAGCCCTTAGTTCTCTATGGTGTATAGGTCAGAGCTTGACTAGGGGGGTGTTCTAGTTTTCCTATTTCTATGTTGGTGTTTTGTATGGTTCCCAATTAGAGACAGCTGGTTGCCTCTAATTGGGGATCATATTTAGGAGGCCATTTTTCCCACCTGTGTTTGTGGGATATTGTTTGTGTTTGTGCTTATTGCACCACGGAAGTCACATTTCGTTGCTTGTTTATTGTTTTGTTTAAAGTTTCATTAAAATAAAGATGTGGAACTCCAATCACGCTGCGCCTTGGTCCGTCTCTCCTCACATCTATGACAGAATATCCCACCACGAAAGGACCAAGCCGCGTACAACGGAGGGAAAAGTGAGTTGGACCTGGGAAGAGATAATGAGTGGATGCGAGACCTTTCCTAGGCGGGAGTTGCAGAGGACTCAGGAAGGACAGCAACGACGCCGGGGGTGAGCAGCGGAGAGTGCCAGACCCGAATGGAAGTCGATGGAGGAGTGCAATGAGGGATACCGGAGAGAAGAGTTAGCGAGGAATATGCTGCAGCGCAGGCATGCCGAAGAGCGGGTCATCAGTCCGGTGCCATCTGTGCCAGATCCTCACACTCGCCCTGAAGAGCCAGAGACCATCAGGGAGGCGATGGAGAAGTTGGGAGAGAGAGGAAAGAGATGTTGTGCAGGTGTGATCTGCTCAACATTCGACCTGAAGAGCCTGTCAGCAATCTGGTGAAGTCTGTGCCGGATCAACGCATCTGGTCTCCAGTGTGCCTCCCCAGTCCGGTACGTCCTGTGACAGCTCCCCGCACCCTCCCTGAAGTGCGTGTCACCAGTCCGGTGCCTCCTGTGCCGGCTCCACACACCAGGCCTCCAGTGCGCCTCCCCAGTCCTGCTCCAAGGCCGGAGCTTTCCTCTGCTCCGATGCCCAGTCCAGGCATGGGGTCCAGTCCAGCTCCAAGGCCTGAGCCTTCCTTTTCGTCGGTGCCCAGTCTGGGCATGGTGTCCAGTCCCACTCCATGGCAGGAGCCTTCCTCTGTGCCGGTGCCCAGTCCGGGCGCGGCATCCAACCCAGCTCCATAGCCAGAGCCTTCCTCTGCTCCGATGCCCAGTCCAGGCATGGGGTCCAGTCCAGCTCCAAGGCCTGAGCCTTCCTTTTCGTCGGTGCCCAGTCTGGGCATGGTGTCCAGTCCCACTCCATGGCAGGAGCCTTCCTCTGTGCCGGTGCCCAGTCCGGGCGCGGCATCCAACCCAGCTCCATAGCCAGAGCCTTCCTCTGCGCCGGTGCCCAGTCCAGGCGTCCAACGCAGCTCAATGGCCGGAGCCTTCCTCGGCGCCAGTGCCCAGTCCGGGCGAGGCGTCCAACCCAGCTACATGGCCGGATTCGTGGTTGGGGCGGAGGCTACGACCCGCACCGGAGCCGACACTAGTCACCCCCCCACCCTCTCCATTTGGAGGGGGGGGGGGTACTTTCAGGCCCGGACCATAGAGAGCCCTCGGTTCTCTATGGTGTTTGGGTCAGAGCGTGAATAGGGGGGTGTTCTAGCTTTCCTATTTCTATGTTGGTGTTTTGTATGGTTCCCAGTTAGAGGCAGCTGGTAATTGTTGTCTCTGATTTGGGATCATATATGTGGGATATTGTTTGTGTTTGTGCTTATTGCACCACATAAGTCATGTTTCGTTGCTTGTTTATTGTTTTGTTTAAAGTTTCATTAAAATAAAGATGTGGAACTCCAATCACGCTGTGCCTTGGTCCATCTCTCCTCACGTCTGTGACATGTATAGAATTGCAGAAAACCTGCTTTAAAGGTGCAGTGTTTTATCTGTGCCCCATAGCAAAATGTACAGAATTGCAGGAAATTAACTTTAAAACTAAGCATTTTCTCTCTGCTAATCAAGAAGGGGCCAATAAAATTTTTGCCCGCAAAGTATGTGTGTGTGGGGGGGTTAAGTAGTTTAACTGCACAAATCAGTTGACAGCATGTGTGGGTATGGATGTGCATCATAACCTCACAGCTCAGTCTGCGATAATGGAACAGAACTCTATTGCACTTCAGTAATAAAGTACTCAAACTAAATTTATCTTGGTCAGAATTACACCTGGATGGCACATCTTGTAATGTCGTTACATGGTTTAGATTTTTACATTATGGAATTTGTCATATCAAACATTGAAGAAAAGCAGCTTGTGAAGACCCTTTGTTGTTAGACCGGTAACCAACCATACGCTGACGTTTAAACTGTGACCGCTGTCTCCACTTGACATCCAGGGCCACGCAGAGAGAAACTACTGGCTCCCTGACAGACACCACTGCAGGCTTTGGCAGCAGGTGAAAACCGCACTTGATATCACATTGATCTTAATGACATTTGAGGTCATATCATTTCCACTGTGTATGGACCAAGGAGGAAGGTGGATATGTGCAACAAAAATACATCTATTGACTATTCTGAGGGGTCATAGTCTGCCTGAAATGTACACTCCATGAGTGTTTGCTAAAGTTGGTGTGAATCTACCAACTTGAAGGTTCATGTTATTGTTAAAAAAAGCGATCTATTTATATATGTGGTCTGTGCTGTACTCAGGTTTGTGTTTTTCTTCATACATCTTGTTCTGGAGGCAATTTTGCAGAGTGCTCACTAGCTGGCACAGCCACAGTCATAAAATCGGAGTCAAAAAATCTAACCCTAACCTTAACCTTAACCCTAACCTTAACCACACTGCTAACCCTAATGCCTAACCCTAACCATATATTAAGAGCAAAAAGCTAATACATACATTTTTCTATTGTAATTTGGATTGCCTATGGCTAACGTTTAACTATATTTTTAAGTCCATTTCCTATTGTTCAGACAAGCTGTTTTCACTTTGTTGAAGAGGGATCAGGGAGTAAGAGAGAGAGGTGAAGAGCTTGTGTTAGAGAAAATCTTGAAAATGTGAAAGCTCAGACTGGAGACATGTCAGATATTCCCTATTGACATGAGTGTGTGTGCATGAGCGTGTGTGCATGAGCGTGTGTGTTTATGTGTGTGCATTCATGTGTGTTTGTGCATTAGTATGTGTGTGAGTCTTTCTGTATGGATTATGGGGGTCCAGCCAGCCTTAATCTCGGATGCAGTTTAATGAGTTTCCCCAAAAACACCACATGTTCACGAGAACCAAAATAACAGAAATTCGAAGGTTTAATCAAACACCATTCAATCCTTGATGAGAATTCGAAGGTTTCTGCTCTCAACAAGCTTTGCTGGCCACAAATGCAGTTATTTAATCATGGTAAACTAGCAAAATAGCTTAACTTTCTCAACTAATTTCTGCATCAGGTGTAAAACGGACACAGTTTAAAGATCACAATAAAAAGTGTAACCATATCAAATCACAGTTATTAACTGCTTCCCCATCAAAACCACATATATACAGACACACACACCATCAACAAGTTTGAAGATAACTGTGTCCAGATGTCCGGAGCACTCACCAGCGTCCGCAGTTCTGAGCCTGCAGAAGTTCCTCTGACAGCTCTTTCTCTCTTTCTTTCACTCTCCTCCCCAGGTAACTGCGCTCCCCTGTTCTCTCTCCCTCCCTCTCTGCTCATCCAGCACCACAATCAGGAGATCGGACAGCCTTGGGCTCTAATAAAGCCTCTCATTTGGTAATCTTACACCCCTTATGAAACCAGAGTGTCCATTACGGACACCCAGACGTGCACGCACACACATTAGCACGTACACACACACACACACACACACACACACACACACACACACACACACACACACACACACACACACACACACACACACACACACACACACACACACACACACACACACACACACACACACACACACACACACACACACGCTAACACGCTAACACACATACACATACACATGCACACACTTACTGTGGTGTGGATGTAGGTGGGTCACCCTACTGTGTTCTGCTCCCTTTTCCCATCCTTAGTCAGTGGGATATTGTGATACTAAGGTAGGTAGGGAGCCCTAGGAGATCCCCAGCAGCGGTGTGTCTGATGCGACCAGGGAGCGGTGGGACTGGTATCTTACCCCAGCTCCTGTAGAGTAAGCAAACACAGTAACACCTCAGGGGCATGCATCCAATCCAACCTCCCTGTCGTACACCCTCCATACTGTACCTGAGAACTCCCACCTCTGTATAGACACACACACGCACGCACGCACACACACACACACACACACAAACACACGCACACACACACACACACACACACACACACACACACACACACACACACACACACACACACACACACACACACACACACACACACACACACACACACACACACACTGGAGATTAGATATTGTTGCTTATATGCCTGTCATACTGTACTTGCTGCATCAACAGCACCATTGTCAGGCAGGTGGCTACAGAATTTACTCATGGGCATCTGAGGTCAAATGTATTTTCCATGTTTTTATGATGACCTAGTTACTTTAGTCTAGCAACGATTATGTATGTTAGTTATATGTTGACTAACTGTGTTTGTAACATCACCTTTAAGCCATGTAGAAATTAGTCTCCGAATAACATTGGTGTTTTATTTCAAATCAAATCAAATTTTATTTGTCACATACACATGGTTAGCAGATGTTAATGCGAGTGTAGCGAAATGCTTGTGCTTCTAGTTCCGACAATGCAGTAATAACCAACAAGTAATCTAACTAACAATTCCAAAACTAATATCTTATACACAGTGTAAGGGGATAAAGAATATGTACATAAAGATATGAATGAGTGATGGTGCAGAGCAGCATAGGCAAGATACAGTAGATGGTATCGAGTACAGTATATACATATGAGATGAGTATGTAAACAAAGTGGCATAGTTAAAGTGGCTAGTGATACATGTATTACATAAGGATGTAGTAGATGATAGCGTATAGTATATACGTATACATATGAGATGAATAATGAAGGGTATGTAAACATTATATTAAGTAGCATTGTTTAAAGTGGCTAGTGATATATTTTACATCCTTTCCCATCAATTCCCATTATTGAAGTGGCTGGAGTTGAGTCAGTGTGTTGGCAGCAGCCACTCAATGTTAGTGGTTGCTGTTTAACAGTCTGATGGCCTTGAGATAGAAGCTGTTTTTCAGTCTCTCGGTCCCAGCTTTGATGCACCTGTACTGACCTCGCCTTCTGGATGATAGCGGGGTGAACAGGCAGTGGCTCGGGTGGGTGTTGTCCTTGATGATCTTTATGGCCTTCCTGTAACATCGGGTGGAGTAGGTGTCCTGGAGGGCAGGTAGTTTGCCCCTGGTGATACGTTGTGCAGACCTCACTACCCTCTGGAGAGCCTTACGGTTGTGGGCGGAGCAGGTGCCGTACCAGGCGGTGATATAGCCCGCCAGGATGCTCTCGATTGTGCATCTGTAGAAGTTTGTGAGTGTTTTTGGTGACAAGCCGAATTTCTTCAGCCTCCTGAGGTTGAAGAGGCGCTGCTGCGCCTTCTTCACGATGCTGTCTGTGTGGGTGGACCAATTTAGTTTGTCTGTGATGTGTATGCCGAGGAACTTAAAACTTACTACCCTCTCCACTACTGTTCCATCGATGTGGATAGGGGGGTGTTCCCTCTGCTGTTTCCTGAAGTCCACAATCATCTCCTTAGTTTTGTTGACGTTGAGTGTGAGGTTATTGTCCTGACACCACACTCCGAGGGCCCACACCTCCTCCCTGTAGGCCGTCTCGTCGTTGTTGGTAATCAAGCCTACCACTGTTGTGTCGTCCGCAAACTTGATGATTGAGTTGGAGGCGTGCGTTGCTGCGCAGTCGTGGGTGAACAGGGAGTACAGGAGAGGGCTCAGAACGCACC
The DNA here is from genome assembly GCF_036934945.1 of Oncorhynchus masou masou. NCBI lineage: Eukaryota > Metazoa > Chordata > Actinopteri > Salmoniformes > Salmonidae > Oncorhynchus > Oncorhynchus masou. The sequence goes on along the minus strand of NC_088216.1, from coordinate 79,136,367 downwards.
CTTGTGGGGCCCCAGTGTTGAGGATCAGCGGCGTGGAGATGTTGTTGCCTACCCTCACCACCTGGGGGCGGCCCATCAGGAAGTCCAGTACCCAGTTGCACAGGGCAGGGTCGAGACCCAGGGTCTCGAGCTTGATGATGAGCTTGGAGGGTACTATGGTGTTAAATGCCGAGCTGTAGTCGATGAACAGCATTCTCACATAGGTATTCCTCTTGTCCAGATGGGTTAGGGCAGTGGGCAGTATGGTTTGATCATATTATTAATATTTCATAAGAACGTGATTTAACTTTTTATTTATTTATCATATTAAATACATGTTATATACGTGCTAAGCTGTCATCAAGACAAAGGATGGCTACTTTGAAGAATGTATAATATATAATATATTTTTTCTATTTGTTTAACACATTTTTGTTTACTGCATGATTCCGTATGTGTTATTTTTCATGCAATGTAGAAAATAGTAAAAATAAAGATAACCCCTTGAATTAGTAGGTGTGTCCAAACCTTAGACTCTTACTGTAACTTTATTGTGTTGATGAATGCTCAAACCTCTGTCCGAGATTAAAATGTCTCTGCATAAGTGTTTTTCTGGTGGTGTTCTGTATAGATTTAGAAAATAATTTGGAGAAAGTCTTGCAGTGCCTGACTGTATTTCATTCCCCATGTCCTTGCCAACTGTAACACATCCACGCTGTGTGCCAGCGAGCAAGGCTTTGTCAAACTAACAAAATGGCTGCTCTGTCACGACACTCTGCAGCGAGCCAAATCTGAAAGGACATTAAATCTACAGCATGGCTGCATCCATCTCTATGCTGCATTGCTGATACCTTAGGGGGGAGGAAACTTCCAATCAAAGTTAATCTAGTTCTCCCTTTGAAGGACGGCCAACTTGGCAACACCACAAGGCTATTATGTTACTCGACAGAGAGACGATTGTCTATAGTCAATATATGTTTCCCCATCCAGTCTACCTGTGTACCTGGTTCACCTTGGGATTTCTTCCTCCTGCTACCGTTACATTGTGGAGTGGAGAACTGCAGGTGTAGAGGAGTGGAGAGCTGCAGGTGTAGAGGAGTGGAGCCTTGCAGGTGTAGAGTGGAGAGCTGCAGGTGTAGAGGAGTGGAGCCCTGCAGGTGTAGATTGGAGAGCTGCAGGTGTAGAGGAGTGGAGCCCTGCAGGTGTAGAGTGGAGAACTGCAGGCGTAAAGCAGTGGACCCCTGCAGGGGTAGAGGAGTGGAGAGCTGCAGGTGTAGAGGAGCGGAGCCCTGCAGGTGTAGAGTGGAGAGCTGCAGGTGTAGAGTGGAGAACTGCAGGCATAGAGTGGAGAACTGCAGGTATAGAGTGGAGAACTGCAGGCATAGAGGAGTGGAGCCCGCAGGGGTAGAGGAGTGGAGAACTGCAGGCATAGAGTGGAGAACTGCAGGTGTAGAGTGGGGAACTGCAGAGGAGTGGAGCCTTGCAGGTGTAGAGTGGAGAGCTGCAGGTGTAGAGGAGTGGAGCCCTGCAGGTGTAGAGTGGAGAACTGCAGGCATAGAGGAGTGGAGCCCTGCAGGGGTAGAGTGGAGAAATGCAGGTGTAAAGCAGTGGAGCCCTGCAGGGGTAGAGGAGTGGAGAGCTGCAGGTGTAGAGGAGTGGAGCCCTGCAGGTGTAGAGTGGAGAGCTGCAGGTGTAGAGTGGAGAACTGCAGGCGTAGAGTGGAGAACTGCAGGTGTAGAGTGGAGAACTGCAGGCATAGAGGAGTGGAGCCCGCAGGGGTAGAGGAGTGGAGAACTGCAGGCATAGAGTGGAGAACTGCAGGTGTAGAGTGGGGAACTGCAGGTGTAGAGTGGAGCCTGCAGGTGTAGAGTGGAGAACTGCAGGCGTAGAGTGAAGAACTGCAGGAGTAGAGTGGAGAACTGCAGGTGTAGAGTGGAGAATTGCAGGCGTAGAGTGGAGAACTGCAGGCGTAGAGTGGAGAACTGCAGGCATAGAGGAGTGGAGCCCGCAGGGGTAGAGGAGTGGAGAACTGCAGGCATAGAGTGGAGAACTGCAGGTGTAGAGTGGGGAACTGCAGGTGTAGAGTGGAGCCTGCAGGTGTAGAGTGGAGAACTGCAGGCGTAGAGTGAAGAACTGCAGGAGTAGAGTGGAGAACTGCAGGTGTAGAGTGGAGAATTGCAGGCGTAGAGTGGAGAACTGCAGGCGTAGAGTGGAGAACTGCAGGTGTAGAGTGGAGAACTGCAGGCCCGCAAGTGTAGAGGAGTGGAGCCCGCAGGTGTAGAGGAGTGGAGCCTTGCAAGTGTAGAGGAGTGGAGCCCTCAGGCATAGAGGAGTGGAGCCCGCAGGTGTAGTGGAGTGGAGCCCTGCAGGCGTATAGGAGTGGAGCCCGCAGGTGTAGAGGAGTGGAGCCCGCAGGTGTAGTGGAGTGGAGCATGCAGGTGTAGAGGAGTGGAGCCCTACAGGTCTAGTGGAGTGGAGCACGCAGGTGTAGAGGAGTGGAGCCCTGCAGGTGTAGAGGAGTGGAGCCCACAGGTGTGGAGGAGTGGAGCCCGCATGCGTAGAGGTGTGGAGCCTTGCAAGTGTAGATGAGTGGAGCCCGCAGGTGTAGAGTGAAGCCCTGCAGGAGTAGAGGAATGGAGCCTGCAGGCATAGAGGAGTGGAGCCCGCAGGCATAGAGGTGTGGAGTCCGCAGGTGTAGAGGCGTGGAGCCCTGCAGGTGTAGAGGAGTGGAGCCCTGCAGGTGTAGAGTGGAGAGCTGCAGGTGTAGAGGAGTGGAGCCCTGCAGGTGTAGAGTGGAGAACTGCAGGCGTAGAGGAGTGGAGAGCTGCAGGTGTAGAGGAGTGGAGCCCTGCAGGTGTAGAGGTGAAGAACTGCAGGTGTAGAGTGAAGAACTGTAGAGGGAGTGGAGCCCGCAGGGGTAGAGGAGTGGAGCCCTGCAAGTGTAGAGTGGAGAACTGCAGGCGTAGAGGAGTGGAGCCCGCAGGTGTAGAGTGGAGAACTGCAGGCGTAGAGTGGAGAACTGCAGGGGTAGAGTGGAGAACTGCAGGTGTAGAGTGGAGAACTGCAGGCGTAGAGTGGAGAACTGCAGGTGTAGAGTGGATAACTGCAGGCGTAGAGTGGAGAACTGCAGGTGTAGAGTGGATAACTGCAGGTGTAGAGTGGAGAACTGCAGTGGAGAACTGTAGGAGTAGAGGAGTGGAGCCCGCAGGTGTAGAGGAGTGGAGCCCTGCAGGCGTAGAGGAGTGGAGCCCTGCAGGTGTAGAGTGGAGAACTGCAGGCGTAGAGTGGAGAACTGCAGGGGTAGAGTGGAGAACTGCAGGTGTAGAGTGGAGAACTGCAGGCGTAGAGTGGAGAACTGCTGGTGTAGAGTGGATAACTGCAGGCGTAGAGTGGAGAACTGCAGGTGTAGAGTGGAGAACTGCAGGTGTAGAGTGGAGAACTGCAGGTGTAGAGTGGAGAACTGTAGGAGTAGAGGAGTGGAGCCCGCAGGTGTAGAGGAGTGGAGCCCTGCAGGTGTAGAGGAGTGGAGCCCTGCAGGTGTAGAGTGGAGACCTGCAGGCGTAGAGACTTAGTGGAGAACTGGAGCCAGGTGTAGGGGGAACTGTAGAGGTGTAGAACTGCAGGTGTAGAGTGGAGAACTGCAGGCGTAGAGTGGAGAACTGCAGGCGTAGAGTGGAGAACTGCAGGTGTAGAGTGGAGAACTGCAGGCGTAGAGGAGTGGAGAACTGCAGGTGTAGAGGAGTGGAGCTGCAGGTGTAGAGTGGAGCCTGCAGGTGTAGAGGAGTGGAGAACTGCAGGCGTAGAGGAGTGGAGCCCGCAGGTGTAGAGGTGTGGAGCCTTGCAGGTGTAGAGGAGGGAGCTGGCAGGTGTGGAGAGGTGTGCAGTGGAGGGAGCCCTGCAGGCGTAGAGTGGAGAACTGAGGCATGGAGAGCTGCAGGTGTAGAGGAGTGGAGCCCTGCAGGTGTAGAGTGGAGAACTGCAGGTGTGGAGCAGTGGAGAACCTGTAGAGGAGTGGAGCCCTCAGGTCTAGAGGAGTGGAGCACTGCAGGTGTAGAGGGCGTAGTGGAGCCCTGCAGGTGTAGAGGAGGGAGCTGCAGGTGTAGAGGAGTGGAGCCTGCAGGCATAGAGGTGTGAGCCTTGCAGTGTAGAGAGTGGAGCCTGCAGGTGTAGAGTGAGCCCTGCAGGAGTAGAGGAATGGAGCCCGCAGGCATGGAGAGGAGTGGAGAACTGCAGGCATAGAGTGGAGAACTGCAGGTGTAGAGTGGGAGCCCTGCAGGTGTAGAGGAGTGGAGCCCGCAGGTGTAGAGTGGAGAGCTGCAGGTGTAGAGGAGTGGAGCCCTGCAGGTGTAGAGTGGAGAACTGCAGGCATAGAGGAGTGGAGAGCTGCAGGTGTAGAGGAGTGGAGCCCTGCAGGTGTAGAGGTGTAGAGAGCCCTGCAGGTGTAGATGGAGAACTGCAGGCATGGAGCCCTGCAGGTGTAGAGTGAAGAACTGCAGGTGTAGAGAGTGGAGCCCTGCAGGTGTAGTGAAGAACTGCAGGCGTAGAGAGTGGAGCCCGCAGGGGTAGGTGGAGCCCTGCAAGTGTAGAGTGGAGAACTGCAGGCGTAGAGGAGTGGAGCCCGCAGGTGTAGAGTGGAGAACTGCAGGCGTAGAGTGGAGAACTGCAGGGGTAGAGTGGAGAACTGCAGGTGTAGAGTGGAGAACTGCAGGCGTAGAGTGGAGAACTGCAGGTGTAGAGTGGATAACTGCAGGCGTAGAGTGGAGAACTGCAGGTGTAGAGTGGATAACTGCAGGTGTAGAGTGGAGAACTGCAGGTGTAGAGTGGAGAACTGTAGGAGTAGAGGAGTGGAGCCCGCAGGTGTAGAGGAGTGGAGCCCTGCAGGCGTAGAGGAGTGGAGCCCTGCAGGTGTAGAGTGGAGAACTGCAGGCGTAGAGTGGAGAACTGCAGGTGTAGAGTGGAGAACTGCAGGTGTAGAGTGGAGAACTGCAGGAGAGTGGAGAACTGCTGGTGTAGAGTGGATAACTGCAGGCGTAGAGTGGAGAACTGCAGGTGTAGAGTGGAGAACTGCAGGTGTAGAGTGGAGAACTGCAGGTGTAGAGTGGAGAACTGTAGGAGTAGAGGAGTGGAGCCCGCAGGTGTAGAGGAGTGGAGCCCTGCAGGTGTAGAGGAGTGGAGCCCTGCAGGCATAGAGGAGTGGAGACCGCAGGCGTAGAGGTGTGGAGACTTGCAAGCTTAGAGGAGTGGAGCCCACAGGTGTAGAGAAGTGGAGCCCGCAGGTGTAGTGGAGTGGAGCCCTGCAGGCGTATAGGAGTGGAGCCCGCAGGTGTAGAGGAGTGGAGCCCGCAGGTGTAGTGGAGGGAGCATGCAGGTGTAGAGGAGTGGAGCCCTGCAGGTGTAGAGGAGTGGAGCCCGCAGGCGTGGAAGAGTGGAGCCCGCAGGTGTGGAGGAGTGGAGCCCGCATGCGTAGAGGTGTGGAGCCTTGCAAGTGTAGAGGAGGAGTGGTGAGCCCTGCAGGCGTATGGAATGGAGCCTACAGGGCGTAGAGGAGTGGAGCCCGCAGGCATAGAGGAGTGGAGTCCGCCTGGAGCCCTGCAGGTGTAGAGGAGTGGAGCCCTCAGGTGTGGTGGAGTGGAGCCCGCAGGCGTAGTGGTGTGGAGAGGAGGGTGGAGCCCGCAGGTGCAGAGGCGTGGAGCCCTGCAGGTGTAGAGGAGTGGAGCCCGCAGGTGGAGGAGTGGAGCCCTGCAGGTGTAGAGGAGTGGAGCCCGCAGCAGGCGTAGAGTGGAGAACTGCAGGCGTAGAGGGAGAACTGGGTGTAGCCCTGCAGGTGTAGAGGAGTGGAGCCCTGCAGGCGTAGAGGAGTGGAGCCCTGCAGGTGTAGAGGTGTGGAGCCCTGCAGGCGTAGTGGAGCCCGCAGGGGTAGAGGAGTGGAGTGGAGCCCTGCAGGTGCAGGTGTAGAGTGGAGAACTGCAGGCATAGAGGAGTGCAGGTAGAGGGGTAGAGCGGAGAACTGCAGGCATAGAGGAGTGGAGCCCTGCAGGGGTAGAGGAGAGGAGGAGCCCTGCAGGTGTAGAGTGGAAAACTGCAGGCGTAGGCCCTGCAGGGGTAGCCCTGCAGGTGTAGTGGAGTGGAGCCCTGCAGGTGTAGAGTGGAGAGCTGCAGGTGTAGAGGAGTGGAGCCCTGCAGGTGTAGAGTGGAGAACTGCAGGCATAGAGGAGTGGAGAGCTGCAGGTGTAGAGGAGTGGAGCCCTGCAGGTGTAGAGTGGAGAGCTGCAGGTGTAGATGAGTGGAGCCCTGCAGGTGTAGAGTGAAGAACTGCAGGCGTAGAGGAGAGCTGGAGCCCGCAGGGGAGAGGAGTGGAGCCCTGCAAGTGTAGAGTGGAGAACTGCAGGCGTAGAGGAGTGGAGCCCGCAGGTGTAGAGTGGAGAACTGCAGGCGTAGAGTGGAGAACTGCAGGGTAGAGAGTGGAGAACTGCAGGTGTAGAGTGGAGAACTGCAGGCGTAGAGTGGAGAACTGCAGGTGTAGAGTGGATAACTGCAGGCGTAGAGTGGAGAACTGCAGGTGTAGAGTGGATAACTGCAGGTGTAGAGTGGAGAACTGCAGGTGTAGAGTGGAGAACTGTAGGAGTAGAGGAGTGGAGCCCGCAGGTGTAGAGGAGTGGAGCCCTGCAGGCGTGTAGAGGAGTGGAGCCCTGCAGGTGTAGAGTGGAGAACTGCAGGGGTAGAGTGGAGAACTGCAGGGAGTAGCCCTGCAGTGGAGAACTGCAGGTGTAGAGTGGAGCCCGCAGGTGTAGACTGCAGGCAGGTGTAGAGTGGAGAACTGCTGGTGTAGAGTGGATAACTGCAGGTGTAGAGTGGAGAACTGCAGGTGTAGAGTGGAGAACTGCAGGTGTAGAGTGGAGAACTGCAGGTGTAGAGTGGAGAACTGTAGGAGTAGAGGAGTGGAGCCCGCAGGTGTAGAGGAGTGGAGCCCTGCAGGTGTGGGAGTGGAGCCCTGCAGGCATAGAGGAGTGGAGACCGCAGGCGTAGAGGTGTGGAGACTTGCAAGTTTAGAGGAGTGGAGCCCGCAGGTGTAGAGAAGTGGAGCCCGCAGGTGTAGTGGAGTGGAGCCCTGCAGGCGTAGGGAGTGGAGCCCTGCAGGTGTAGAGGGAGTGGAGCCCGCAGGTGTAGTGGAGGGAGCATGCAGGTGTAGAGGAGTGGAGCCCTGCAGGTGTAGAGGAGTGGAGCCCAGGTAGCAAGAGTGGAGCCCGCAGGTGTGGAGGAGTGGAGCCCGCATGCGTGGAGAGGTGTGGAGCCTTGCAAGTGTAGAGGAGTGGAGCCCGCAAGTATAGAGTGAAGCACTGCAGGCGTAGAGGAATGGAGCCTACAGGCGTAGAGGAGTGGAGCCCGCAGGCATAGAACTGGAGTGGAGTCCGCAGGTGTAGAGGCGTGGAGCCCTGCAGGTGTAGAGGGTGTGGAGCCTCAGGCGTGGTGGAGTGGAGCCCTGCAGGCGTAGTGGTGTGGAGCCTTGCAGGTGTAGAGGAGTGGAGCCCGCTGGTGTAGAGTGGAGTCCTGCAGCGTCGAGGGAGTGGAGCCCTGCAGGTGTATATGCAGGAGTGGAGCCCGCAGGTGTAGAGGAGTGGAGCCCTGCAGGTGTAGAGTGGAGCCCGCAGGTGGGTAGAGGGTGTGGAGTCCCAGGTGTAGAGAACTGCGTGGAGCCCTGCAGGTGTAGAGGATTAGATGAGTGGAGCCCGCAGGTGTAGTGGTGTGGAGCCTTGCAAGTGTAGAGGAGTGGAGCCCGCAGGTGTAGAGTGGAGTCCTGCAGGCGTAGAGGAGAACTGGAGCCCTGCAGGTGTAGAGGTGTAGGAGTGGAGCCCTGCAGGTGTAGAGGAGTGGAGCCCTGCAGGTGTAGATGAGTGGAGAGCTGCAGGTGTAGAGGAGTGGAGTCCTGCAGGTGTAGAGTGGAGAACTGCAGGTGTAGAGGAGAACTGCAGGCATAGAGGAGTGGAGCCCGCAGGTGTAGTGGTGTGGAGCCTGCAGGCATAGAGGAGTGGAGCCCGGTGTAGGGGAGGAGCTGTGGGAGTGGTGAGTCCTGCAGGCGTAGAGTGGAGAACTGCAGGTGAGAGGAGTGGAGCCGCAGGGGTAGAGGAGTGGAGCCCTGCAGGTGTAGAGAGTGGAGCCCTGCAGGTGTAGAGGAGTGGAGCCCTGCAGGTGTAGAGGAGTGGAGCACTGCAGGCTTAGTGGAGTGGAGCCCGCAGGCATAGAGGAGTGGAGCCCGCAGGTGTAATGGAGCACGCAGGTGTAGAGGAGTAGAGGAGTGGAGCCCTGCAGGTGTAGTGGAGTGGAGCATGCAGGTGTAGAGGAGTGGAGCCCTGCAGGTGTAGAGTGGAGCCCTGCAGGCGTAGAGGAGTGGAGCCCTGCAGGTGTAGAGGAGTGGAGCCCTGCAGGTGTAGAGGGAGAGCCCTGCAGGTGTAGAGGCAGTGGAGCCCTGCAGGTGGTAGAGGAGTGGAGCCCTGCAGGTGTGGTGGCCCTGCAGTGGAGCCCTGCAGGCGTAGAGGAGTGGAGCCTGCAGGTAGTAGGAGTGGAGCCCTGCAGGTGTAGAGTGGAGTCCTGCAGGCGTGCAGGTGTAGAGTGGAGAACTGCAGGCATGTAGAGTGGAGCCCTGCAGGTGTAGAGTGGAGAACCTGCAGGAGTAGAGGAGGGAGTCCGCAGGTGTAGAGGCGTGGAGCCCTGCAGGTGTAGAGGAGTGGAGCCCGCAGGTGTAGGAGAAGCCCGCAGGTGTAGTGGTGTGGAGCCTTGCAGAGTGGAGTGCAGGCGTAGAGAGTGGAGCCCGCTGGTGTAGAGTGGAGTCCTGCAGGCGTAGAGTGGAGAACCCTGTAGGCGTATAGGAGTGGAGCCCGCAGGTGGAGAGGGTGTAGAGTGGAGCCCTGCAGGTGGAGAACTGTAGGAGTAGAGTGGAGCCCTGCAGGTGTAGAGGAGTGGAGCCCTGCAGGTGTAGAGTGGAGCACTGCAGGCTTAGAGTGGAGTGGAGCCCGCAGGCAGTGGAGAGGAGAGTGGAGCCCTAGGTGTAGATGGAGCACGCAGGTGTAGAGGAGTAGGGAGCCCGCAGGTGGAGCCCTGCAGGTGTAGCCCTGGGCAGTGGAGCATGCAGGTGTGGAGCCTTGCAAGTGTAGGGGAGTGGAGCCCGCAGGTGTAGAGTGGAGCCCTGCAGGCGTAGAGGAGTGGAGCCCTGCAGGCGTAGAGGAGTGGAGCCCGCAGGCATAGAGGAGTGGAGTCCGCAGGTGTAGAGGCGTGGAGCCCTGCAGGTGTAGAGGAGTGGAGCCCTCAGGCGTGGTGGAGTGGAGCCCGCAGGCGTAGTGGTGTGGAGCCTTGCAAGTGTAGAGGAGTGGAGCCCGCTGGTGTAGAGTGGAGTCCTGCAAGCGTCGAGGAGTGGAGCCCTGCAGGCATATAGAAGTGGAGCCCGCAGGTGTAGAGGAGTGGAGCCCTGCAGGTGTAGAGGAGTGGAGCCCGCACGGGTAGAGGTGTGGAGTCCCAGGTGTAGAGGCGTGGAGCCCTGCAGGTGTAGAGGATTAGATGAGTGGAGCCCGCAGGTGTAGTGGTGTGGAGCCTTGCAAGTGTAGAGGAGTGGAGCCCGCTGGTGTAGAGTGGAGTCCTGCAGGCGTAGAGGAGTGGAACCCTGTAGGCGTATAGGAGTGGAGCCCGCAGGTGTAGAGGAGTTGAGCCCTGCAGGTGTAGATGAGTGGAGCCCTGCAGGAGTAGAGGAGTGGAGTCCGCAGGTGTAGAGGCGTGGAGCCCTGCAGGTGTAGAGGAGTAAAGGAGTGGAGCCCGCAGGTGTAGTGGTGTGGAGCCTTGCAAGTGTAGAGGAGTGGAGCCCGCTGGTGTAGAGTGGAGTCCTGCAGGCGTAGAGGAGTGGAACCCTGTAGGCGTATAGGAGTGGAGCCCGCAGGGGTAGAGGAGTGGAGCCCTGCAGGTGTAGATGAGTGGAGCCCTGCAGGAGTAGAGGAGTGGAGCCCTGCAGGTGTAGAGGAGTGGAGCACTGCAGGCTTAGTGGAGTGGAGCCCGCAGGCATAGAGGAGTGGAGCCCGCAGGTGTAATGGAGCACGCAGGTGTAGAGGAGTAGAGGAGTGGAGCCCTGCAGGTGTAGTGGAGTGGAGCATGCAGGTGTAGAGGAGTGGAGCCCGCAGGTGTAGAGTGGAGCCCTGCAGGCGTAGAGGAGTGGAGCCCTGCAGGCGTAGAGGAGTGGAGCCCTGCAGGTGTAGAGGAGATGAGCCCTGCAGGTGTAGAGGAGTGGAGCCCTGCAGGCGTAGAGGAGTGGAGCCCTGCAGGTGTAGAGGAGTGGAGCCCTGCAAGTGTGGAGGAGTGGAGACCTACAGGCGTAGAGGAGTGGAGCTTTACATTGGCATGTTATTTTTTTGTCATTTAGCAGACACTCTTATCCAGAGCAACTTACACACATCCTTGTGGTGGCACTTCAATACCAGCTAATCTCTCTTGTGCTTTCTCCATGCACGCACGCACGCACACACGCACGCACACACACACACACACACACACACACACACACACACACACACACACACACACACACACACACACACACACACACACACACACACACACACACACACACACACACACACACACACACACACACACACACACACACACACACACACACAGTGCTGAGGCATCACGCTTTTCCACAGGGATGTGTTTTTGCATGACCATGCGATATCCTGACTTTGTCATTGAGGAAGGCAGGCTGTTGAACAAGTGGCTGCCAGTTAAACACTGCATAAATAAACAAAAGAGATGGAGTGAGTGAGAATAATCAATGCATTTCCAGCATAGTGATTTGGGACTGAGAGAGAGAAAAAGAGTGAAAGGATGAGAGAGAAGGAAAGAGTGAGTGAGCAAGAGAGAGCTTTAGAGAGAGAGAGCTAGAGAGAGAGAGATAAAAAGAGCAAGCTAGAGAGAGAGTGTGAGAGAGACAGAGAGAGAGAGAGAGAAGGAAAGGAAAGGAAAAAAGATGGGAGGAGAGTAAACTAGAAATAGAGTACAGAGTGAAAGTGAGAGTGTAGAGGAGAAGTAGAGGGAGAAAGAAGGAGAGAGAAAGAGAGAAGGTAATAAAGGACGGGGACAGTGTGGAGATGATACAGCAGCTAGCTACTGCAATGTCACAGTGTCACTCTTCCTGGTCTGTAGATACTGCAGTCTCTCTCTCCCGGTCTCTAGATACTGCATTATCTCTCCCTCCCTGGACTGTGGATACTGCAGTCTCTCTCTCTCTCCCTGGTCTGTAGATACTGCAGTCTCTCTCTCTCTCTCTCTCTCTCTCTCTCTCTCTCTCTCCCTCTCTCTCCCTGGTCTGTAGATACTGCAGTCTCTCTCTCTCTCTTTTTCTCTCTCTCCCTCTCTCTCTCTCTCTCTCTCTCTCTCTCTCTCTCTCTCTCTCTCTACCTGGACTCAAGCTACTGCAGTCTCTCTCACTCCCTGGACTCTAGGTACTGCACTCTCTCTCTCCCTGCACTCTAGCTACTGCAGTCTCTCTCCCTGGACTCTAGCTACTGCAGTCTCTCTCTTTCCCTGGTCTCCTCTATCATTGTCCCTCTGTTGCTGATCTGATCGCACTCAGAGTGACACTGTCTGTCATCTTAACTGTGAACATGTTGACTTGGCACTTTGTAACTCAAACAATGAGTTTAGTGGATATACTGACACTGTGTGTGTCTGCCTGCACACCGCATGCCTATATGCAGATCATGCTTGTAGACTGTTAAAGAAATATAGCTGAATTGTGAAGGTGAAATCAATCAGCTTTCATTCATCAAATCAAAACAAATCAAATGTATTTATATAGCCCTTCGTACATCAGCTGATATCTCAAAGTGCTGTACAGAAACCCAGCCTAAACCCCCAAACAGCAAGAAATGCAGGTGTTGAAGCACGTTGGCTAGGAAAAACTCCCTAGAAAGGCCAAAACCTAGGAAGAAACCTAGAGAGGAACCGGGCTATGAGGGGTGGCCAGTCCTCTTCTGGCTGTGCCGGGTGGAGATTATAACAGAACATGGCCAAGATGCTCAAATGTTCATAAATGACCAGCATGGTCAAATAATAATAATCACAGTAGTTGTCGAGGGTGCAGCAAGTCAGCACCTCAGGAGTAAATGTCAGGTGGCTTTTCATAGCCGATCATTAAAAGTTTCTCTGCCACTCCTGCTGTCTCTAGAGAGTTGAAAAAAGCAGATCTGGGACAGGTAGCACGTCCGGTGAACAGGTCAGGATTCCATAGCCGCAGGCAGAACTGTTGAAACTGGAGCAGCTGCACGGCCAGGTGGACTGGGGACAGCAAGGAGTCATCATGCCAGGTAGTCCTGAGGCACGGTCCTAGGGCTCAGGTCCTCCGAGAGAGAGAAAGAAAGAGAGAATTAGAGAGAGCATATTTAAATTCACACAGGACACCGGATAAGACAGGAGAAGTACTCCAGATATAACAAACTGACCCTAGCCCCCCGACACATAAACTACTGCAGCATAAATTCTGTAAGCTGAGACAGGAGGGGTCAGGAGACACTGTGGCCCCATCCGATGATACCCCCGGACAGGGCCAAACAGGAAGGATATAACCCCACCCACTTTGCCAAAGCACAACCCCCACACCATTAGAGGGATATCCTCAACCACCAATTTACCATCCTGAGACAAAGCCGAGTATAGCCCACAAAGATCTCCGCCACGGCACAACCCAAGGGGGGGGCGCCAACCCAGACAGGAAGATCACATCAGTGACTCAACCCACTCAAGTGACGCAACATTCATGAATGTTGATAAGGTTAGACACATGTCCAGAGTTGCAGAAAACTCCACTCAGGTTATACAGTATCTTTCCAAATCCACACTGTTTTTTGGGGGTTCAGCATACAGCCTGGTTGAATATGACATGTCATTGATGAGCGTGTGTCTCATCATCCAGAACACACTATCTATAAATTATACCTAAACCTTAATATGCTCATCCATTAGGGCTGGCAGGATTTCAAAGTGCACATCAGGTAGCATGTTTCTCTGGTTATTCCAATCTACGTGGGTAATCCTTTATTCCAATCAAGAAATCCTATAACTCAGAACACACCTATCTCAGGAGAGACCTTACACACGAGAGAAATGCTGGGAAAGAGCCAGGAGGATATGACGGCTGTGGTACGTCCTGCCCCCTTCAGAGATGAATATCTTTAGGTCAATGTGGAAGGACATCCATTTTCTATCTCATCCTGGTTGAATGAAGCCTATGACTGAGGTAAACTCTCAGTTTCTAGGGTCAGATTGAGGTCAAACTGAAGCCTCTGAGAGAATTCGAAAGTCTTTCCACCCATGATACAAATTGCCCAGGATTATTATGAGATGATAATAAGCTGCCTGTTCTCCATACAGATTCGTAACAATAGAGCATTTGTTTGGTGTTTGAACACTGTGGTCGTATGGTCACGCAGTGGGATGAAAGTGCAGCTTGAGTGAAAAGACAACGTGATGCGGAATGAGATATGTTGGGTTGTGAGTGGGAGTAAATATGCTGGTATCACATTCTCACAGTCTGAGAGTGGCAGCGGTACAAATCCAGCTGTGTCATTGATTTTGGTAGTTTTTTGTTTTTCTAATCTAGACCTACTTTTCTTAACAGAACCCTGCCTCTAATCCTGAACGAACCTAACCTAATCTTCAGTGGCTAGAATACCTCACCTAAACCCAGTAACTATCCCATAACACCTCACCTCAACCCAGCAACAAACCCTAACACCACACCTCAACCCAGTAACTAACCCCTAACACCTCACCTCAACCCAGTAACTAACCCCTAACACCTCACCTCAACCCAGTAACTAACCCCTAACACCTCACCTCAACCCAGTAATTAACCCCTAACACCTCACCTCAACCCAGTAACTAACCCCTAACACCTCACCTCATCCCAGTAACTAACCCCTAACCCTCACCTCAACCCAGTAACTAACCCCTAACACCTCACCTCAACCCAGTAACTAACCCCTAACACCTCACCTCAACCCAGTAACTAACCCCTAACACCTCACCTCAACCCAGTAACTAACCCCTAACACCTCACCTCAACCCAGTAACTAACCCCTAACACCTCACCTCAACCCAATAACTAACCCCTAATATCTCACCTCAATCCAGCAACTAACCCTTAACAATACCTCACCTCATCCAAGTAATTAACCCCTAACACCTCACCTCAATCCCAGCAACTAACCCCTAACACCTCACCTCATCCCAGTAACTAACCCCTAACACCTCACCTCATCCCAGTAACTAACCCCTAACACCTCACCTCAATACAGTAACTAACCCCTAACACCTCACCTCATCCCAGTAACTAACCCCTAACACCTCACCTCATCCCAGTAACTAACCCCTAACACCTCACCTCATCCCAGTAACTAACCCCTAACACCTCACCTCATCCCAGTAACTAACCCCTAATACCTCACCTCATCCCAGTAACTAACCCCTAACACCTCACCTCATCCCAGTAACTAACCCCTAACACCTCACCTCATCCCAGTAACTAACCCTAACACCTCACCTCATCCCAGTAACTAACCCCTAACACCTCACCTCATCCCAGTAACTAACCCTAACACCTACCTGCCTATCCCAGTAACTAACCCCTAAGTATGATGTGACCATTTTGTTTGTTTCCCAGTAATGCCCTTGTTTTGTTTCAACCACATCCCATGTAACAGTATGTAACAGTAACTAACTTGACTTATTCCCTTCAGCCATCCCAGTAACTAACCATCATTGACTTGAATGGAGTTCAGTTCATTCATTTCTATGGACTTGACTTATTCCCCTCAGCCCTAACACAAAGGGCACTCAATGGTGCATCTCCAGTGAACTCTGGGCCATTTTCTAGATCTCCTTCCAGGTGGTTCCTGACTTCTTCATCACCTCATCATTTGTCCTTCTCCGTGTCTTCTTTGGGTGGTTAACTTTCCTCGTGCCCTGTGAGTTCCCCTCAACAGCCTGGTTCCTGGTGTTTTGAGGCTCCCTCACCTTGATCCCAGTCCATTTCCACTTTCTCCGGGCCACTTGTGTAGCTATTGGTGCCTTGAGTTGTACACCTCAAAGGTTGTTATTGTGGATCGTGTCTGTCTATCTGATCTGTTGTATGTTTCAGAGGCATCTATTGATGAATCAAATCAAATCAAATCAAATTTTATTTGTCACACATACACATGGTTAGCAGATGTTAATGCCCCTAACGAAATCCCAGTGCTAACCCCTAGTTCACAATGCCGTAATAACCAACAAGTAATCTAACTAACAATTCCTAAACTACTGTCTTATACACAGTGTAAGGGGATAAAGAATATGTACATAATCCCAGTAACCCCCTATATGAATGAGTGATGGTACAGAGAAGCATAGGCAAGATACTGTAGATGGTATCCCCTACAGTATATACATATGAGATGAGTATGTAAACAAAGTGGCATAGTTAAAGTGGCTAGTGATACATGTATTACATAAGAATGCAGTTGATGATATAGAGTACAGTATATACGTATGCATATGAGATGAATAATGTAGGGTAAGTAACATTATATAAGGTAGCATTGTTTAAAGTGGCTAGTGATATATTTTTCATTTCCCATCAATTCCCATTATTAAAGTGGCTGGAGTTGAGTCAGTGTCAGTGTGTTGGCAGCAGCCACTCAATGTTAGTGGTGGCTGTTTAATTCAGTCTGATGGCCTTGAGATAGAAGCTGTTTTTCAGTCTCTCGGTCCCAGCTTTGATGCACCTGTACTGACCTCGCCTTCTGGATGATAGCGGGGTGAACAGGCAGTGGCTCGGGTGGTTGATGTCCGTGATGATCTTTATGGCCTTCCTGTAACATCGGGTGGTGTAGGTGTCCTGGAGGGCAGGTAGTTTGCCCCCTGGTGATGCGTTGTGAGACCTCACTACCTCTGAGAGCCTTACGGTTGAGGGCGGAGCTATTGGTGCCGTTGTAGGCGGTGATACAGCCTGCCAGGATGCTCTCTGATTGTGCATCTGTAGTAGTTTGAGTGTTTTTGGTGACAAATCAAATTTCTTCAGCCTCCTGAGGTTGAAGACGCATGCATGGTTCTTCACTGATGCTGTCTGTGTGAGTGGACCAATTCAGTTTGTCTGTGATGTGTATGCCGAGGAACTTAAAACTTGCTACTCAATCTCCAAACTACTGTTCCATCGATGTGGATAGGGGATGTTCCCTCTGCTGTTTCCTGAAGTCCACAATCATCTCCTTAGTTTTGTTGACGTTAAGTGTGAGATTATTTTCCTGACACCACACTCCGAGGGCCCTACCTCCTCCCTGTAGGCCGTCTCGTCGTTGTTGGTAATCAAGCCTATTAAAGATGTAAACAAAGCAGTTAAAGAGGCTAGTGATGTTGTGTCGTCCGAGTACAAACTTGATGATTGAGTTGGAGGCGTAACATTATATAAGGTAGCATTCGTTTGAACAGGGAGTGATAGGATTTTACTCATTTCGCACCCTTGTTAAAGGGCTGGAGTTGAGGATCAGCGGGGAGGAGATGTTGTTAGCAGACACTCACCACCTGGGGTGGCTGTTTAACAGTCTGTGGCCAGTTGCACAGAAGCGGGGTCAGACCCAGGTCTCAGCTTTGATGCACCTGTACTGACCTCGCTTGGATGATACTATGGTGTGAACAGCCGTGCTGGGTGGTCGATGAACAGATGATCTCACATGGTATTCCTCTTGTCCAGATGGGTTAGGGCCCGTGCAGTGTGGTTGAGATTGCATCGTCTGTGATGAGTTGTGCAGACCTAAGCAACCCTCTGGAGTGGGTCTAGGGTGTCAGGGGGTGGAGGTGATATGGTCCTTGACTAGTCTCTCAAAGCACTTCATGATGACGGAAGTGAGTGCTACGGGGCGGTAGTCGTTTAGCTCAGTTACCTTAGCTTTCTTCCAGGGAACAGGAACAGTGGTGCGCCCTCTTCACTATGCTGTGTGGGAACCAGACTCAGTATGGGATTGATTGAATATGTCCGAGGAACACAAGCCAGCTGGTCTCGCATGCTCTGTTCCATCGATGTGGCTGGGGATGCCGTCTGGGCCTGCAGCCTGAAGTCCACAATCATCTCCTTAAATGTTTTGTCACCTCGGCTGCAGTGAAGGAGAGACCCTGACACCGTTGCAGGGCCCTGTCAGTGGCCCTGTATTGTCCTCAAAGCGGGCAAAAAATCATTTAGTCTGCCTGGGTGCAAGACATCCTGGTCAAACGTGACTGGGCTGGATTTCTTCCTGTAGTCCGTGATTGACTGTCGACCCTGCCACATGCCTCTTGTGTCTGAGCCGTTGAATTGAGATTCTACTTTGTCTCTGTACTGACGCTTAGCTTGTTTGATAGCCTTACGGAGGGAATAGCTGCACTGTTTGTATTCAGTCATGTTACCAGACACCTTGCCCTGATTGAAAGCAGTGGTTCGCGCTTTCAGTTACACGCGAATGCTGCCATCAATCCACGGTTTCTGGTTGGGGAATGTTTTAATCGTTGCTATGGGAACGACATCTTCAACGCACGTTCTAATGAACTCGCACACCGAATCAGCGTATTCGTCAATGTTGTTATCTGACGCAATACGAAACATGTCCCAGTCCACGTGATGGAAGCAGTCTTGGAGTGTGGAGTCAGTTTGGTCGGACCAGCGTTGGACAGACCTCAGCGTGGGAGCTTCTTTTTTTAGTTTTTGTCTGTAGACAGGTATCAGCAAAATGGAGTCGTGGTCAGCTTTTCCGAAAGGGGGGCGGGGCAGGGCTTTATATGCGTCTCGGAAGTTAGAGTAACAGTAATCCAAGGTTTTTCCACCCCTGGTTGCGCAATTGATATGCTGATAAAATTTAGGGAGTCTTGTTTTCAGATTAGCCTTGTTAAAATCCCCAGCAACAATGAATGCAGCCTCCGGATAAATGGTTTCCAGTTTGCAAAGAGTTAAATAAAGTTCGTTCAGAGCCATCGATGTGTCTGTTTGGGGGGGGGATATATACGGCTGTGATTATAATCGAAGAGAATTCTCTTGGTTGATATTTGATTGTGAGGAATTCTAAATCAGGTGAACAGAAGGATTTGAGTTCCTGTATGTTTCTGTGATCGCTCCATGCCTCGTTAGCCATAAGGCTTACACCCCCACCCCTCTTCTTACCAGAAAGGTGTTTGTTTCTGTCGGCGCGATGCGTGGAGAAACCCGTTGGCTGCACCGCTTCGGATAGCGTCTCTCCAGTGAGCCATGTTTCCGTGAAGCACAGAACGTTACAGTCTCTGATGTCCCTCTGGAATGCTACCCTTGCTCGGATTTCATCAACCTTGTTGTCAAGAGACTGGACATTGGCAAGAAGAATGCTAGGAAGTGGGGCACGATGTGACCGTCTCCGTAGTCTGACCAGAAGACCGCCTCGTTTCCCTCTTTTTCGGAGTCGTTTTTTTGGGTCGCTGCATGCAATCCATTCCGTTGTCCTGTTTGTAAGGCAGAACACAGGATCCGCGTCGCGAAAAACATATTCTTGGTCGTACTGATGGTGAGTTGACGCTGATCTTATATACAGTAGTTCTTCTCGACTGTATGTAATGAAACCTAAGATGACCTGGGGTACTAATGTAAGAAATAACATGTAAAAAAAACAAAAAACTGCATAGTTTCCTAGGAACGCGAAGCGAGGCGGCCATCTCTGTCGGCGCCGGATGTTATGTGAATAACGAATGGTACACATTGACATGAAGGTCTGTATGCTGTTAATTGTGGTGGTGATAACTCTGAACCTGAACTACTATGAGTTTTTTTTATTTTCTCCGCCAATCTACATTCACCCAATGGACATACTATGTTGGTCAATGTGTATCATGTCAGTATGGATCAGTGCTGATTTGGAATGTGACGTTCTGCCTTGCTGTCACATGTCCTTTAGTGTGGGTAGTGTGTGCGTTTAAAGGTGGTGGTTGGAAATACTGAACCGTAACGATTTCAGTTGAAGGGAAAATGACCACTGCTACATCCTGACAATGTTTGAGGTTACTGTGTATGTGTGAGGAAATGTGTCTCAAGCATAATTTAAAATGTAGAGACTAGATCAAGGGGAGGGGTGTGTGTTGCAGACATGCTATAGAAACGTCTCTCTCTACTATTACCACTGACTCCAGCCAATTCGTGCAAACTATTTGTTTCATTGTGTCAGTTGTTTGTCAATGTTTATCAATGCCCCGTGAAATATAGATTAATTGGTGAATTTACTGTTAATCCCAACACAAATATACACTCATCAATACACATTAAGCAAAACTTGATGCACCTCCCCATTAGTTTTGAATGTTTGGTTACGGAAATGTTGACAATTCATGAAATATTATATACATTCATACCATTCGTTATTCTCCAATTGGAAACACTGTTTGGAGAGCTTTCTTCTTTGTCTTTGTTTGGAGAGCATGTGTCCAGTTTCTCTGTCATGTTTAATCGTGTGTGAACACTCACTCTCTAGCGTGCATAGCAGTGGAAGCTCCTCAGAGGAGGAAGAGGAGGACCATCCTCAGTGAATTTCATAGAAATTTATATTTTAAAACATTTAAAGTTATCCTTTTCAGATAAAACTATAGTAAATATTATCACAAGAACACCAAATAATTGCACTATTTTGCAAAGAAGGTCTGCAGTAGCCTCAACAGCACCCTGTAAGGTAGCACCTTGGTATAGCTGGAGGACAGCTAGCTTCCGTCCTCCTCTGGGTACATTGACTTCAATACAAAACCTAAGAGGCTCATGATACTCACCCCCTTCCATAGACTTACACAGTAATTATGACAACTTCCAGAGTACGTCCTCCAACCTATCAGAGAACTTTTCCAAGTCAAGGTAAGCTTTTGATTTGACAAATTTATTGCCATCGGGGCCCGCCGGTGTAACTGCTTACTGACTGTACACGTTATTGCATGATTGTAGTGGGTTTACTAACGAGTTAGTTCTATTAGCTATGCTGACTATGATGTTACTTTAGCTAATATGATGACAACGATGTAGGCTGTGTGTAGCGGTATGGCTTGGAAAAGTTTTTTCGTCTGGGCACATACAGCTGATGTGTTGTACATTGAAGTACACAAATGAAGGGAAGAGGTGAAAGGAGGAGAGCTCATAATGTAGATGCCAGGACGAACACAACGTGGCTGCTATGAAACTTTGAACTGTGTTTACGCGTGATCAGGGGTGTATTCATTCCGCCTATCCTGTTGGAAAACGTTTCTTAAACAGAAGCAAACGGAACAAAATGTGGATAAACATACTTCAATTTGTCCAATAGAAACTGTCGTTTCCAACTGTTGGACTAATGATTACACACTAGATCAGCTAGATGCAGGCAAGAGTGTGCAAGGCGGTACTGAATGTCACTGTCAAATTTGTTTCTCGACCTGTGTGCACCTACGTTGTAAACTTTTATTCCTAGGCTAGTTTGTAGTAACCTCATGATGGGTATAGTGAAAATGTTAGTATCGTGTAGTCGCCTAAACCCATCGCTGTTACATTTAAGTGGGTGAATGGAATATGAATGACAGTCATCCAATATGCTGTTATAAAAATAAGACCATGCTCATGGATGGAAAGAAACTTGTCCTCCCTCATCTGAAACAGCCACTGGTGCATAGATAGGTTACAGCCTTCTTCTAAAATGGATTAAATTGTTTTTTTCCTCATCAATCTAGACACACTACCCCATAATGACGAAGTAACAATGGGTTTGTCGAACTTTTTGCAAATGTAATAAACAAAAAAAATGGAAATATTACAATTACATAAGTATTCAGACCCTTTACTCAGTACTTTGTTGACGCATATTTGGCAGCAATTACAGCCTTGAGTCGTCTTGGATATGACGGTACAAGCTTGGCACACCTGTATATTGGGAGTTTCTCGCAGGCTCTGTCAGGAGATTATTATATTTTTTGGCAGTAAACCACTTCCATATATACTTCCATACATTTTTTAAACAGGTACCAGGCTACCTTCAGACGAGTCTTGTGGGGCTTGTGGACGATCGAGAGCACTGTTCGAACACTACAGACAGAAGTTGGCAGATCGGCAGTACCGACTTCAGACGAGTCCCATGATACTTCTGGGGGTCATAGTCAAAACCGTTTGGACGCTACAGATGTTTTTGTGAGAAGACCGATTGTCGGATGTCTCATGGTCTGACAAACACCCCTGTGGTTCGGCCACCTTCCACTGCAGATGCGGAAGGCCACCATTGGTGGATGTGATATTACTGAGAAAAAAGCCCATGCAAAAAAAACTGATATCACTTAAACAGATGGATTTTGATTGGGACACTACAAAAAATGCTGATTCGATTTTCGTGGGAGTGTGGACATTCGTTTTTTAAGACACTCCAGAACCGGACTTGTCCAGACAAGATTGTTGATGAATACGTTTTTAATCTTTATATCGGTAAAATACTAAAGATGTACTAAAAATGCCTTTTTGGCACACTTTTCATAAAATAAAAACATGTCAACAATTCTAACTGGGCAAGTCTGGTGAATATACTGTATCTAAGGATAACCACACAAAATGTGGAGAATGTAGATGCTTCTAATGTAGAGAAAAATGATTTGGCTCGTGGGAAGAGTCTGACTTTCAGGAAATGGCAGACAAGTATTCTGAATTTAGACTACCAAGCGCCAATCATCTGTTAAGACCATCACCATCACCATCTCTTCAAAGTAAACTACTACATACATTCCAGTTTGCAACTCTCAATGAAATTGGCTTTTAAATTATGTGTAATTTAATGAAGTGAGCTTTAAAATAATTGATGTATGTCAATTTTTAAGTGGTTAAAATTAATTAAAATGTTAATGAAGGAAGTATGACAAACACAGGAAAATATATACATTTTTGTGAATTTTTTTACACTTTTTGAAAATAGTAGTAATAATGGACCAACATACAAATCTCTAAATTGATATGTAGATGCAAAAATATCATGGTGCCTCACCTTAATTAACCAGAGCAATCCCAATATTAAATCTGTAGCACTAGCTACCTCTATTCCCTTATACTACCTCTATTCCCTTATCCCTTATGTACTGTATCATACCTGGTTGGCCCTTTCCGGGGGTATCGTCGGACAAGGCATACAGTGTCCCCCGACCCCCCATGTCTCAGCCTCTAGTATCTATGTGGCAGTCTATGTGCAGAGGGGCTAGGGACAATGTGTTATATCTGGTGTAATTCTCCTGTCTTATCTGGTGTCATGTGTGAACGTAAATATGCTCCCTCTAATTATCTCTCTCTCTCTCCCCTTCCATAGGACCTGAGTCCTAGGTCCATGCCTTAGGACTACGTGGCCTGATGACTCCTTGCTGTCCCCAGTCCACCTGGTTGTGCTGCTGCTCCAGTTCTGCCTATGGAACCATGGCCTGTTCACCGGAAGTACTATCTTGACCGGGACCTGCTGCTTTGACTCCCTTCTCTCTCTCTCTCTCTCTCTCTCTCTCTCTCTCTCTCTCTCTCTCTCTCTCTCTCTCTCTCTCTCTCTCTGTTTCTCTCTCACACATTACTCCTGAGGTGCTGACCTGTTAAACCCTCTACAACCACTGTGATTATTTTTTTTGACCCTGCTGGTCGTCTACAATATGAACATTTTAACATTTTGAAGAACAATCTGGCTTTCATGGCCATGTACTGTAATAATCTCCACCTGGCACAGCCAGAAGAGGACTGGCCAGCCCTCAAAGCCTCTCTTGGTTACTTCCTAGGTTATTGCCTTTCTAGGGAGTTTTTCCTAGCCACTGTGCTTCTACATCTGCATTGCTTGCTGTTTGGGGTTTTAGGCTGGGTTTCTGTATAAGCACTTTGTGACATCTGCTGATGTAAAAAGGGCTTTAGAAATAATTTGATTTGATTTGATCTGTGGTTAATATTCATTAATTAATTCTACATCACACAATAATCAGGGTTTCATATGTCATTAATCATCAATATTACAGAATATTGCCGCGAGCTAGTAAAGTTACAAAAACAACCTGGTACCTTGTTCTATAGTGGAATAAAATGCATATCCATGTGAAGCTGTTTGCACATCCTGTTAGAAGGGATTTAGATCCCATCCTGTTAGGAGGGGTTTAGATCCCATACTGTTAGGAGGTCGGATTTGTTAGATTTAGCAAGGAGTCCCATCCTGTTAGGGCTCAGGTTTAGATCTGTTAGGAGGGAGTTTGTCAGATCCTGGGGCATTGTTAGGAGAGAAGGAGTTTTAGATCCCATCCTGTTAGGAGGGGTTTAGATCCCATCCTGTTAGGAGGGGTTTAGATCCCATCCTGTTAGGAGGGGTTTAGATCCCATACTGTTAGGAGGGGTTTAGATCCCATCCTGTTAGGAGGGGTTTAGATCCCCATCCTGTTAGAGAGGTTTAGATCCCATACTGTTAGGAGGGTTTGCTTAGAAATTTAGATCCCATCCTGTTAGGAGGGGTTTAGATCCCATCCTGTTAGGAGGGGTTTAGATCCCATCCTGTTAGGAGGGGTTCCACAGTTAGGAGGGGTTAGATCTCATCCGTGGCCAGCCCTAGATCCCATCCTGTTAGGAGGGGTTGAGATCCCATCCTGTTAGGAGAAGATCTGGAGCAGCAGCACGGCCAGGTTTATCATGATCCCATCCTGTTAGGAGGGCTTCTAGCGAGGCAAGGTTTAGATCCCATCCTGTTCATCCGCAGGAGTGGGTTAACATTTTAGATTTCCCATGTTAGGAGGATCCCATCCTGTTAGGAGGGGAACTTTAGATCCCATCCTGTTAGGAGGGGGTTTCAGATCCCATCCTGTTAGGAGTGGATGGGGTCTAAAACCAGACTGAAGCATTTAGATCCCATCCTGTTAGGAGGGGAAAACTTAGATCCCATCCTGTTTGCGTACTCATGAGGAGGGTTTAGATCCCATCCTGTTAGGAAGCAGCTTGGGGTTTAGATCCCATATTTTCTGTTAGGAGGGGTTTAGATCCCATCCTGTAAAGAGTGGATTTCAATCCCATACTGTTGGGGTTTCAGATCCCATACTGTTAGGAGGGGTTTAGATCCCATCCTGTTAGGAGGGGTTTAGATCCCATACTGTTAGGAGGGGTTTAGATCCCATCCTGTTAGGAGGGGTTTAGATCCCATCCTGTTAGGAGGGGTTTAGATCCCATCCTGTTAGGAGGTCTAGCAGATTATTTGATCCCATACTGTTAGGAGGCCGATCCCTGGATGTTGGGAAAAACATTAAGATCCCATCCTGTTAGAGTGGGTCCAGATCTCATCCGTGGCCAGGCTGTCCTAATTCAGAATGAACCATGGTAAATCTATCTCCCTAGCACATAGCGTAGTGTGGACACACTGTAGGGTGGTTACAGTTTGGGAGGTCAATAGGCAGGACATATGTGTTCTGTGATATAATAACAACAACATGATTACAATTCATTTGGCCAATTCCCTGAAATGGAAAAAAATCCTCATGTGATCCATCAGGTGTTGCTTTCACATTCTAGACAGACAGCACTGCATCTGGCGTTACTACAGTAATACTTCTAATAGTAAAGTAGCATTGCTAAGACTAATATTTTTGCACTTCTTATACTAAGTACTTAGGATACTACAGCTAATACCAGGAGTACTTCTTAAGGTACTGTCTATCTCTATCTGTCTTCCTGTCTTCCTGCTAGTCTGTGCTTCCGTCAGTCCCCCCGCCTACCTGCCTGCTTGCCTGCCCGCTCGCCCGTCCGTCTGTCTGTCTTTCCATCTGCTGATCTTTTGCCATATGCAAGTGTTGGTGCAGCGGGGGGCTCCTTTTTCCCAGTGCTAGTAAAGTCCTGTAAGTGACCTACCTGTTTTTCTGTCTGTCTGCCCGCCAGGTGCCATTGGGTCTCTATCATATTTCACACACACACACACACACACACACACACACACACACACACACACACACACACACACACACACACACACACACACACACACACACACACACACACACACACACACACACACACACACACACACACACACACACACACACACACACACATACACACACACACACACTTAGGCCATTTTTCAGCTCTACCCTCACCTTCATGGCCTCATTCCCCTTATTGACACTATCTCTACACTGGATAGATAAGTAGGGGTAAAGATAGGGACATGGTTCAAGCGATTATCCTGCACACAGTGTATTTGCAAATACTAACATCCCTGTCTGATGGAAACCTTGTCACTGCATTTTTGCCAATTTAAAAAAAGAATTGTCACGTATTGAAAGCAGTAACTATCCTCAATGTGCTCTGAACATTTTATGACTCTAGAACCAAGACAATGTATTCAAAATAGCTTCTGAAGTTTTAAAATTGTATGTTAGTTTATGCTCAAATATGGTGCTGGACGGCGTCACAAGGTGCTGAAAAGCTGCATGTTCTGGACAATAGAGGGACAGACAAACACTCCTGTCCTGTTCTTATTGTTGTGATAAGCATTCTATCACCCCTCTGACTGACCACAGCCCACCTAAGGCAGGTATGGTGTCATTTCAATGGTATATCTCACATGTGCAGTGTTTGCAGTGTTTTGCAGTGTTTGAAGTGATACACTGTCACACAGTTTGTGTCGCTAACTCCCTGTGTTCAAAGAAATTATCAAATCAAATCCAATTTTATTTCTCACGTGCACAGAATAAACTGGTGTAGACTTTACTGTGAAATTCTTGCTTAAATATAGTTACACAGGAGGAGTAAAATAAAATACTCAAGAAAGTAGTTATAGACATGGAGAATCAGATCAATGTGCAGGTGTTTGAGGTATTTGAGGTAGATATGTACATGAAGGCAGGGTAAAGTGACTAGGCGTCAGGATAGATAATAATAAGGTATTTGAGGTAGATATGTACATGAAGGAAGGGTAAAGTGACTAGGCATCAGGATAGATAATAGTAAGGTATTTGAGGTAGATATGTACATGAAGGCAGGGTAAAGTGACTATTCATCAGGATAGATAATAATAAGGTATTTGAGGTAGATATGTACATGAAGGAAGGGTAAAGTGACTATTCATCAGGATAGATAATAATATGGTATTTGAGGAGATATTTTTTCTTTATTTAACCAGGCAAGTCAGTTAAAAAACAAATTCTTATTTTCAATGACAGCCTAGGAACACTGGGTTAACTGCCTTGTTCAGGGGCAGAAGAACAGATGTTTACCGTATCAGCTCGGGGAGTCGATCTTGCAACCTTTTAGTTACTAGTACAAATGCAAGTGCATTTGAAGAAACTTTCAAAGTTCTTGAAATTTTTCAGATTGACTGACCTCCGTGTCTTAAAGTAATGATGGAGTGTCGTTTGCTTATTTGATCTGTTATTGCCATAATATGGACTTGGTATTTTACCAAATAGGGCTATCTTCTGCATACCCCTCTTACCTTGTCACAACCCAACTGATTGGCTCATTTTTAAAAACTTATTCTATACATAATGTTGCTGCTACCGTCTCTTATGACTGAAAATAACTTCTAGACATCAGACAAGCTCATCACAGACTGGAAGAAACTTTTTCCTCTCATGAGTCTGACGAGAAGGATATCCTGCTTTCACTGGAACAGGCCCAGATCCACACCTTTTGCGTGAAGAAAAGACCCCGGAAAAGGGGACGCAGATCGGGGATCCTTCTGAGAAGCCGAGGCGAGCGAGTAAACTCCCAATACCTTCCATTCTTCTTGCTAACGTGCAATCATTGGAAAATAAAATTGATGACCTATTATTAAGAGTATCCTACCGACGGGACATTGAAAACTGTAACATCTTATGTTTCACTGAGGCGTGGCTGAATGAGGAAATGGACAATATAGAGCTGGCGGGATTTTCCATGCACCGGCAGAACAGAGACGCTACCTCTGGTATGACGAGGTGGGGGTGTGTGTCTTTTTGTCAATAACAGCTGGTGCACAATGTTTAATATTAAATAAGTCTCGAGGTATTGCTCACCTGAGGTAGAATACCTTATGATAAGCTGTCAACCACACTATCTACCAAGAGAGTTCTCATCTGTATTATTCGTAGCCGTCTATTTACCATCACACTAAGACCGCTCTCAAACAACTCTATGAGTCCAAAAGAAAAGAACAAAATGCTCACCCAGAAACGGCGTTCCTAGTGGCCAGGGACTTTAATGCAGGCAAACTTAAATCCGTTTTCCAAATTTTTACCAGCATGTCACATGTGCAACCAGGAGGAAAAAAAATCCTAGACCACCTTTAAATCAAATCAAATCTAATTTTATTTGTTACATACACATGGTTAGCAGATGTTAATGCGAGTGTAGCGAAATGCTCGTGCTTCCAGTTCCGACAATGCAGTAATAACCAACAAGTAATCTAACTAACAATTCCAAAACTAATATCTTATACACAGTGTAAGGGGATAAAGAATATGTACATAAAGATATGAATGAGTGATGGTGCAGAGCAGCATAGGCAAGATACAGTAGATGGTATCGAGTACAGAATATACATATGAGATGAGTATGTAAACAAAGTGGCATAGTTAAAGTGGCTAGTGATACATGTATTACATAAGGATGCAGTAGATGATAGAGTACAGTATATACGTATACATATGAGATGAATAATGTAGGGTATGTAAACATTATATTAGGTAGCATTTGTTTAAAGTGGCTAGTGATATATTTTACATCCTTTCCCATCAATTCCCATTATTGAAGTGGCTGGAGTTGAGTCAGTGTGTTGGCAGCAGCCACTCAATGTTAGTGGTTGCTGGTTAACAGTCTGATGGCCTTGAGATAGAAGCTGTTTTTCAGTCACTCGGTCCCAGCTTTGATGCACCTGTACTGACCTCGCCTTCTGGATGATAGCGGGGTGAACAGGCAGTGGCTCGGGTGGGTGTTGTCCTTGATGATCTTTATGGCCTTCCTGTAACATCAGGTGGTGTAAGTGTCCTGGAGGGCAGGTAGTTTGCACCCGGTGATACGTTGTGCATTCCTCACTACCCTCTGGAGAGCCTTACGGTTGTGGCTGGAGCAGTTGCCGCACCAGGCGGTGATACAGCCCGCCAGGATGCTCTTGATTGTGCATCTGTAGAAGTTTGTGAGTGTTTTTGGTGACAAGCCAAATTTCTTCAGCCTCCTGAGGTTGAAGAGGCGCTGCTGCGCCTTCTTCACGATACTGTCTGTGTGAGTGGACCAATTTAGTTTGTCTGTGATGTGTATAGCGAGGAACTTAAAACTTACTACCCTCTCCACTACTGTTCCATCGATGTGGATAGGGGGGTGTTCCCTCTGCTGTTTCCTAAAGTCCACAATCATCTCCTTAGTTTTGTTGACGTTGAGTGTGAGGTTATTGTCCTGACACCACACTCCGAGGGCCCTCACCTCCTCCCTGTAGGCCGTCTCGTCGTTGTTGGTAATCAAGCCTACCACTGTTGTGTCGTCCGCAAACTTGATGATTGAGTTGGAGGCGTGCGTTGCCGCGCAGTCGTGGGTGAACAGGGAGTACAGGAGAGGGCTCAGAACGCACCCTTGTGGGGCCCCAGTGTTGAGGATCAGCGGGGTGGAGATGTTGTTGCCTACCCTCACGACCTGGGGGCGGCCCGTCAGGAAGTTCAGTACCCAGTTGCACAGGGCGGGGTCGAGACCCAGGGTCTCGAGCTTGATGACGAGCTTGGAGGGTACTATGGTGTTAAATGCCGAGCTGTAGTCGATGAACAGCATTCTCACATAGGTATTCCTCTTGTCCAGATGGGTTAGGGCAGTGTGCAGTGTGGTTGAGATTGCGTCGTCTGTGGACCTATTTGGGCGGTAAGCAAATTGGAGTGGGTCTAGGGTGTCAGGTAGGGTGGAGGTGATATGGTCCTTGACTAGTCTCTCAAAGCACTTCATGATGACGGAAGTGAGTGCTACGGGGCGGTAGTCGTTTAACTCAGTTACCTTAGCTTTCTTGGGAACAGGAACAATGGTGGCCCTCTTGAAGCATGTGGGAACAGCAGACTGGTATAGGGATTGATTGAATATGTCTGTAAACACACCAGCCAGCTCGGAGGGCGCGGCTGGGGATGCCGTCTGGGCCTGCAGCCTTGCAAGGGTTAACACGTTTAAATGTTTTACTCACCTCGGCTGCAGTGAAGGAGAGACCACATGTTTCCGTTGCAGGCCGTGTCAGTGGCACTGTATTGTCCTCAAAGCGGGCAAAAAAGTTACTTAGTCTGCCTGGTCCGTGACTGAGCTGGATTTCATCTTGTAGTCCGTGATTGACTGTAGACCCTGCCACATACCTCTTGTGTCTGAGCCGTTGAATTGAGATTCTACTTTGTCTCTATACTGACGCTTAGCTTGTTTGATAGCCTTACGGAGGGAATAGCTGCACTGTTTGTATTCGGTCATGTTACCAGTCACCTTGCTCTGATTAAAAGCAGTGGTTCGCGCTTTCAGTTTCACGCGAATGCTGCCATCAATCCACGGTTTCTGGTTAGGGAATGTTTTAATCGTTGCTATGGGAACGACATCTTCAACGCAC
The DNA here is from genome assembly GCF_036934945.1 of Oncorhynchus masou masou. Lineage (NCBI taxonomy): Eukaryota > Metazoa > Chordata > Actinopteri > Salmoniformes > Salmonidae > Oncorhynchus > Oncorhynchus masou. The sequence goes on along the minus strand of NC_088216.1, from coordinate 79,106,803 downwards.
GTTCTAATGAACTCGCACACCGAATCTGCGTATTCGTCAATGTTGTTGCCTGACGCAATACGAAACATGTCCCAGTCCACGTGATGGAAGCAGTCTTGGAGTGTGGAATCAGCTTGGTCGGACCAGCGTTGGACAGACCTCAGCGTGGGAGCTTCTTGTTTAAGTTTCTGTCTGTAGGCAGGGATCAGCAAAATGGAGTCGTGGTCAGCTTTTCCGAAAGGGGAGCGGGGAAGGGCCTTATATGCGTCGCGGAAGTTAGAATAACAGTGATCCAAGGTTTTGCCAGACCTGGTGGCGCAATCGATATGCTGATACATTTTAGGGAGTCTTGTTTTCAGATTAGCCTTGTTAAAATCCCCAGCAACAATGAATGCAGCCTCAGGATGTATGGATTCCAGTTTGCAAAGAGTCAAATAAAGTTTGTTCAGAGCCATCGATGTGTCTGCTTGGGAGGGAATATATACGGCTGTGATTATAATCGAAGAGAATTCTCTTGGTAGATAATGCGGTCTACATTTGATTGTGAGGAATTCTAAATCAGGTGAACAGAAGGATTTGAGTTCCTGTATGTTTCTGTGATCACACCACGTCTCGTTAGCCATAAGGCATACGCCCCCGCCACTCTTCTTACCAGAAAGGTGTTTGTTTCTGTTGGCGCGATGTGTGGAGAAAGCCGCTGGCTGCACCGCATCCGAGAGCGTCTCTCCAGTGAGCCATGTTTCCGTGAAGCAAAGAACGTCACAGTCTCTGATGTCCCTCTGGAATGCTACCCTTGCTCGGATTTCATCAACCTTGTTGTCAAGAGACTGGACATTGGCGAGAAGAATGCTAGGAAGTGGGGCACGATGTGCCCGTCTCCGTAGTCTGACCAGAAGACCGCCTCGTTTCCCTCTTTTACGAAGTTGTTTTTTGGGTCGCCAGCTGGGATCCATTCCGTTGTCCTGGTTGAAAGGCAGAACACAGGATCCGCTTCGCGAAAGTCATATTCTTGGTCGTACTGATGGTGAGTTGACGCCGATCTTATATTCAGTAGTTCTTCTCGAATGTATGTAATGAAACCTAAGATTACCTGGGGTACTAATGTAAGAAATAACACGTAAAAAAAAACAAAAAACTGCATAGTTTCCTAGGAACGCGAAGCGAGGCGGCCATCTCTGTCGGCGCCGGAAGTAAGAGAACTTACTCCACACATAGAGATGCATTCAAAGATCTCCCATGCAACTCTGACCACAAATCTATCCTCCTGATTCCTGCTTACATTAAAAAACTAAAGCCGGAAGTACCAGTGACTTGCTCAATACGGAAGTGGTCAGATTACATGGGTGCTACACTACAGGACTGTTTTGCTAGCACAGACTAGAATATGTTCCAGGATTCATCCAATGGCTTTGAGGAATACACCACCTCAGTCATCGGCTTCAACAATAAGTGCATCAATGACATCGTTCCCGCAGTTACTGTATGTACATATCCCAGCCATAAGCCATGGATTACAGGCAATATCTGCATCGAGCTAAAGGCTAGAGCTGCGGAGCGAGAGACTAATCCGGACGCTTATGAGAAATCCTGCTATTTTTATTATTTTTTATTTTTTTATTTCACCTTTATTTAACCAGGTAGGCTAGTTGAGAACAAGTTCTCATTTGCAACTGCGACCTGGCCAAGATAAAGCATAGCAGTGTGAACAGACAACATAAAGTTACACATGGAGTAAAAAATTAACAAGTCAATAACACAGTAGAAAAAAGAGAGTCTATATACATTGTGTGCAAAAGGCATGAGGAGGTAGGCGAATAATTACAATTTTGCAGATTAACACTGGAGTGATAAATGATCAGATGGTCATGTACAGGTAGAGATATTGGTGTGCAAAAGAGCAGAAAAGTAAATAAATAAAAACAGTATGGGGAAGAGGTAGGTCAAATTGGGTGGGCTATTTACCGATAGACTATGTACAGCTGCAGCGATCGGTTAGCTGCTCAGATAGCAGATGTTTGAAGTTGGTGAGGGAGATAAAAGTCTCCAACTTCAGCGATTTTTGCAATTCATTCCAGTCACAGGCAGCAGAGAACTGGAACGAAAGGCAGCCAAATCAGGTGTTGGCTTTAGGGATGGTCAGTGAGATACACCTGCTGGAGCGCGTGCTACGGGTGGGTGTTGCCATCGTGACCAGTGAACTGAGATAAGGCGGAGCTTTACCTAGCATGGACTTGTAGATGACCTGGAGCCAGTGGGTCTGGCGACGAATATGTAGCGAGGGCCAGCCGACTAGAGCATACAGGTCGCAGTGGTGGGTGGTATAAGGTGCTTTAGTAACAAAACGGATGGCACCTTGATAAACTGCATCCAGTTTGCTGAGTAGAGTGTTGGAAGCTGTTTTGTAGATGATATCACCGAAGTCGAGGATCGGTAGGATAGTCAGTTTTACTAGGGTAAGTTTGGCGGCGTGAGTGAAGGAGGCTTTGTTGCGGAATAGAAAGCCGACTCTCGATCTGATTTTAGATTGGAGATGTTTGATATGAGTCTGGAAGGAGAGTTTACAGTCTAGCCAGACACCTAGGTACTTATAGATGTCCACATATTCTAGGTCGGAACCATCCAGGGTGGTGATGCTAGTCGGGCGTGCGGGTGCAGGCAGCGAACAGTTGAAAAGCATGCATTTGGTTTTACTAGCGTTTAAGAGCAGTTAGAGGCCACGGAAGGAGTGTTGTATGCCATTGAAGCTCGTTTGGAGGTTAGATAGCACAGTGTCCAAGGACGGGCCGGAAGTATACAGAATGGTGTCGTCTGCGTAGAGGTGGATCAGGGTATCGCCCGCAGCAAGAGCAACATCATTGATATATACAGTGAAAAGAGTCCTCAGACTCTTTTTGCCCTCAGACGAATCATTAATCTTACATCTATGGGGGCGCTATTTCATTATTGGATAAAAAAACGTGCCCGTTTTAAGCGCAATATTTTGTCACAAAAAGATGCTCGACTATGCATATAATTGACAGCTTTGGAAAGAAAACACTCTGACGTTTCCAAAACTGCAAAGATGTTGTCTGTGAGTGCCCCAGAACTGATGCTACAGGCAAAACCAAGATGAAACTTCAAACAGGAAATGAGCAGGATTTTTGAGGCTCTGTTTTTCATTGTCTCCTTATATGGCTGTGAATGCGCAAGGAATGAGCCTGCCTGATCTATCGTTTCCCCAAGGTGTCTGCAGCATTGTGACGTATTTGTAGGCATATCATTGGAAGATTGACCATAAGAGACTACATTTGCCAGGTGTCCGTCCGGTGTCCTCCGTCGAAATTGGTGTGTCATCTTTGGCTGTCTTTTTCCAAGCAATTCAGAGGAGAAAGTAGACATCCACGAACGATATATCAATGAAGAGATATGTGAAAAACACCTTGAGGATTGATTCTAAACAGCGTTTGCCGTGTTTCAGTCGATATTATGGAGTTAATTTGGAAAACAGTTCGCCGTTTTGATGACTGAATCTTTTTTTTTGGTACCCAAACGTGATGTACAAAACGGAGCGATTTCTCCTACACAAAGAATCTTTCAGGAAAAACTGAACATTTGCTATGTAACTGAGAGTCTCCTCATTGAAAACATCCGAAGTTCTTGAAAGGTAAATGATTTTATTTGAATCCATTTCTGGTTTTTGTGAAAATGTTGCTGGCTGAATTCTAGGCTTATAGCTATGCTAGCTATCAATACTCTTACACAAATGCTTGTTTAGCTATGGTTGAAAAGCATATTTTGAAAATCTGAGATGACAGTGTTGTTAAACAAAAGTCTAAGCTTGAGAGCAAATATATTTATTTCATTTCATTTGCGATTTTCATGAATAGTTAACGTCGCGTTATGCTAATGAGCTTGAGGCTATAAATAGGATCCCGGATCCGGGATTGCTCGACGCAAGAAGTTAAACAAGCAAAGTGTCAATACAGGATTAAGATTGAATCTTACTTCACCGGCTCTGACGCTTGTCGGATGTGGCAGGTCTTGAAAACGCAGTATCTCATGATAAGCTGTAGACCACACTATCTACCTAGAGACTTTTCATCTGTGTTTTTCGTAGCTATCTACATACTACCACAGACTGATGCTGGCACTAAGACAGCACTGAATGAGCTGAATTCTGCCATAAGCAAACTGGAAAACGTTCAGCCAGAGGCGGCGCTCCTACTTCAATGCAGGGAAACTTAAATCCATCTCACCAAATTTCTATCAGCATGTTAAATGTGCAACCAGAGGGAAAAAACTGGACCACCTTTACTCCAAACACAAAGACGCATACAAAGCTCTCCCCCACCCTCCATTTGGCAAATCTGACCAAAGTTCTATCCTCCTGATTCCTGCTTACAAGCAAAAATTAAAGTAGGAAGCACCAGTTACTCAATCAATTAAGAAATGGCCAAATGAAGCAGATGTTAAGCTACAGGACTGTTTTGCTAGCACAGACTGGAATATGTTCCAGGATTCCTCCAATGGCATTGATAAGTGCATCGATGTTGTCGTCCCTACAGTGACCATACATACCCCAACCAGAAGCCATGGATTACAGGCAACATCTGCACTGAGCTAAAGCTGCCACTTTCACCAACAAAGTAACATGGTCCAAGCACACCAAGACAGTCGTGAAGCGGGCAAGAAAAATCCTATTCCCCCTCAGGAGACCGAAAAGATTTGGCATGGGTCCTCAGATCCTCAAAAGGTTCTACAGCTGCACCAACGAAAGCATCCTGACCGATTGCATCACTGACTAGTGTGGCAAATACTTGGCCTCCGACCGCAAGGTGCTACAAAGGGTAGGGCGTACGGCCCAGTACATCACTGGGGCCAAGCTTCCTGCCCAGTACATCACTGGGGCCAAGCTTCCTGCCATCCAGGACCTCTTCTCCAGGCGGTGTCAGAGGAAGGACTCCAGCCACCCTAGTCATAGACTGTTCTCTATGCTACCACACGGCAAGTGATTCCGGAGCGCATGTCCAGGTCCAAGAGGCTACTTAACAGCTTCTATCCCCAGCCATAAGACTCCTGAACATCTAATCAAATGGCTACCCAGACTACTTGCATTGCCCCTGTTACAGTGTCAATCAATAATGACAAACCTCTTGGCCTTGACAACTTAGATGGAAATCTACTGAGGATGGTAGCTGACTCTATAGCCACTCCTATCTGTCATATATTTCATCTGAGTCGAGAGAAAATCTTTATCTTCAGGCCTGGATGGAAGCCAAAGTCATTCCGCTACCCAAGAGTGGTAAAGTGTCCTTTAATGGTTCTAACACCAGACATATCAGCTTTCTGCCAGCTCTTAGAAAAATGTTGGAAATAATTGTCTTTGACTAAATTCAGTGCTACCTCTCTGTAAACAAATTCTCAACAGACTTTCAGCATACTTATAGAGAAGGGCACTCAACACTGACTCAAATGACAGATGATTGGTGGGAAAAAAATTGCAAATGAGATGATTGTGGGAGCTGTACTGTTAGATTTCAGTGCAGCCTGTGATATTATTGACCATAACATGTTGTTAAGAAAATGTATTTGATGTCCTGTGTGAATTTAAGTATGCTTTCTCTAATTCTCTCTTTCTTTCTCTCTCTCTGAGGAACTGAGACCTCGGACCATGCCTCAGGACGACATGGCATGATGACTCCTTGCTGTCCCCAGTCCACCTGGCTGTGCTGCTGCTCCAGTTTCAACTGTTCTGTCTGCAGCTGTGGAATCCTGACCTGTTCACCGGACGTGCTACCTGTCCCAGACCTATTATTTGACCATGCTGGTCGTTTATGAACATTTAAACATCTTGACCATGTTCTGTTATAATCTCCACCCGGCACAGCCAGAAGAGGACTGGCCACCCTCATACCCTGGTTCCTCTCTTGGTTTCTTCCTAGATTTTGGCATTTCTAGGGAGTTTTTCCTAGACAAATTGCTTCAACACCTGCATTTCTTGCTGTTTGGGGGTTTACACTGGGTTTCTGTACAGCACATTGAGATATCAGCTGATGTATGAAGGGCTATATCAATACATTTGATTTGATTTGATTTGATATTTGTTATGAGTTTTCAATCAATATCGTGGATTGAGCTATCTGTCTGATTTAATTCAGAGTGTTTTCTTTAATGGAAGTTTCTTTAATGTCAAACATGTTAAGTGTGGTGTACCACAGGACAGCTCTCTAGGCCCTCTACTCTTTTCTATTGTTAACAATGACCTGCCACTGGCATTCAACACAGCATGTGTGTCCACATATGCTGATGATTCAACCATATTCGCATCAGCAACCACAGCTAATGATGTCTTTGAAAGTTATTAATGTTTTCTTGGGGTTTTAATTAAACTTTTTTTTATGTTCTGAGAACATGACTTTACATAGAACCAAACATAAGAAAACCGGTAGAAAACATCATGCTGAAGTACTGAGATTCCCACAGAAGAACATTGTTTCTAAAAGTTATCTGAAATATTTAAGAACATTCCTCATGTCAAAGCAGTTGGAGAACATTCCTAGAACATTACCAAAAATGTAATTAAATGTAACCATGTTAGAACTTGTAGGAAACATTCCTTTAAAGTATTGAAATTTCAAGATTTTTTAAAAATGTGTTGAGAATTTTCCAAAGCCAAGCAACTCTCCTGCACCATTCTCAGAAAGTTGTGGGAAGGTTGTATGCAAAATTACCATAGGACAACCACACTCTCACCAAGATCTAAGAAGCATATGGTTCTCATGTGCTAGCTGGGCCCCATCTGTTAATTCTCCTCCTCCATAGGCCACTTTAATGGTGGAATAGAATGAAACATTATTGGAGATGACTCTCATTTAAAGCACGATTTTTCCTCATGTTATTTAAGACAGACCTGCATACATAATGAATGGATCTTTCCAGAAGTTAGTCACACATTCTGTAAGTACCCCTCCTTCACAGACTCAGCACAAGCTGGCTGCTGTGTGGTGGCTGAGGGCTATTCTGGGCTCTACATTGATTCAATGCCTGGCTGGGACATTCTAAATAGCCATTAGAGTTGTGTAATTTCAACTTTCCCTGATCATACATTTTAAATTTTACATTTGTATAGTCGTATATTTGAAAATTATATTTGAAAATAATATCATTCATTTGTCAAATCACGCACCCAAATTCCATTCATCAATATGGAGAGAAAAAAATATAGTATCAAGAAAGCTTAAATTATTAAATAAATTATACACCTCCACTCAATCACACCTTTTTTTCTCCAGGGATGTAGGGATTTATTGAGATAGGATAGTGAAGAGGAGACAGGAAAGGTAAGAGCGATTGTGAGTCATAAGGGCATCGGTCAGAATCAAACCCATGCTGACACTAATTTACATGTGAGCTGGGGTCTGTGGCAATAACCACTGAACCACACAGGCCACCTCCACTCAATACCTAAATGTAAGCCTCTAATGAACCTTTTGTGTTGAGAGTGAATCGCATCATCAACATGCATGATTTGAGACTAGCAAGAGGAAGTTATGGTCTATCTTCAGTGAAGTGGGAGAGACTGCTTGGTTTCCTCTGTGCAACTCTGGTAACAATCCATTTTTATTTCACCTTTATTTAACTAGGCAAGTCAGTTAAGAACAAATTGCTATTTACAATGACAGCCTACCCCGGCCAAGACGACACTGGGCCAATTGTGCGCCGCCCTATGGGATTTCCAATCACAGCCAGATGTGACACAGCCTGGATTTGAACCAGGGACTGTAGTGACACCTCTTGCCTCTCCAGAGCCCAACAATCTCCCCCGTCTCCGAGCCAGGAGCTACTGCAGAAATGGGGAATTGGGATATAAAGGGGGGGGGGGGGGCTAGATGACTATGAAATATTAACTCACAGAGGATATTTTAAGCCTCTGACATTCTTCCATTGGTTGGAATGTTGGAAAATGGCTTCATACAACATCAATATCTTACAAGATGGAACCAAGCAGCACCCATCAAGGAGGCAAAGTACTGTTGCTACAGCCTGAAGGGATCGTGATCAAGGCCAGTTCAGTGACTGATTAGACTGATAATTAGCTATTTTCTTTGTGACTAAAACGTTTCTGTGGATGAAAGGTTAGTATTTACAGTATGAACATGGTCATAATAAATGTATCACTATTAGAAAATGCAGCTTCTGTTAAGCTTGCTAAATCCTGTAGTATGCACAGTGGAAAGGGTTTAACATGGAACCTAAACGGGTCCTACCTGGAACCAAAACTGTTCTACCTGAAACCAAAAAGTGTTCTTCAAAGGGTTGTCTTATGTGGACAGCCAAAAAACTCTTTTAGGTTCTAGCTAGCACATTTTTTTTAAACCCCCAGGAGTGCAGATTAAAAACTAAACAGCCTGGTCTTCTTTAAGTGCCCAGTTAAATAAAGATAAAATAAAATAAATAAGCAAAAGTGAAGATATACAGCTCCATGGAGTTTGAAATCCTGAGGTTGAATTCATCTTGTGTTTGGGGTGAACTATGCCTTTAAATTATAATTGTATCAGCTGGTAGTGTGTACATATACAACAACAGTAAATATAGCCTTCATCCAAACATCATCATCTCTTCAGCTGTCCAATCTTGTTCACCTAGCCCTCGTTGTCTTGATTTTTCCATAGTATCAATATCAGCCAGGCACCATGCTGTTCTATCATAGCATGCTGTTGTGTGGGAGTTAGTTCCACAGTACCTCTCTCTCTCTCTCTCTCTCTCTCTCTCTCTCTCTCTCTCTCTCTCTCTCTCTCTCTCTCTCTCTCTCTCTCTCTCTCTCTCTCTCTCTCTCTCTCTCTCTCTCGCTCTCGCTCTCTCTCCCCCCCCCCCTATTGGACCTGACAGGTTGACTTTCCCAGGGGAGGGAACCACCACATGGCTGACTGAGTTTTATCCTCACCATTTGTCACCTCCTCACAGGGCAGATTGTGTGTGTGTGTGTGTGTGTGTAATGTGCTACACAACATAGCCTCAGCCACCCAATGTGTTGTGATCAGCAGTCCACATGCATGCAAGATTAAATGTCTGAGCCAATGAGGAGAAGTTACAATGTAAGGTAATCCTCTAAAGTTTACCTGGACATGGGAGGACGTTTTGGACGGCAAGGGTTGCTACACATGGGAGGAGATCCTGGCTGGAAGGGATTGCCTCCCACGGGAACAGGTGGAGGCAGCTAGGAGAGCAGAGGCAGCCGGACAGAGGAGCCAGCGAGACGAGGGAACACTGCTGGCAAGGAAGCGCGAGAGGCAGCACCAAAAATGTATTGGGGGGGCACCCGGGGAGTGTGGCTAAGGCAGGTAGGAGACCTGCGCCAACTCCCCGTGCTTACCGTGGAGAGATAGGGCGTAGTTCTGGTCAGGCACCGTGTTATGCGATGGAGCGCACGGTGTCCCCAGTACTCGTGCTTAGCCCGGTGCGTTACATCCCAGCTCCCAGTGTCGGCCGGGAAAGAGTGGGCATCGAGCCAGGTGCCATGAAGCCGACTCTGCGCATCTGGTCTCCAGTGCGTCTCCTCGGGCCGGCATACATGGCACCAGCCTTACGCATGGTGTCCCCGGTTCGCCAGCACAGCCCAGTGAGGGCTATTCCACCTCGCCGCACTGGCCTGGCTACGGGGAACATTCAACCAGGTATGGTTGGGCAGGCTCGGTGCTCAAGAGCTCCAGTGCGCCTTCACGGTCCGTTCTATCCGGTGCCACCTCCAAGCACCAACCCTCCGGGGGCAGCCCCCCGCACCAGGCTGTCTCTCCGACTCCTCCCTACGGGTGCTCCCGCCTGTCCAGCGTTGCCAGAGCCTTCCTCCTGCCCAGCGCTACCAGAGTCCCCCATCTGTCCTGAGCCGCCAGAGTCTCCCTTCTGTCCTGAGCCGCCAGAGCTGCCAGTCTGTCCAGAGCTGCCAGAGCCGCCAGTCTGTCCTGAGCCGCCAGAGCCGCCAGTCAGCCAGGATCTGCCTGAGCCGCCAGTCAGCCAGGAGCCGCCAGAGCCGTCAGTCAGCCCAGGAGCTGCCAGAGCCGTCAGTCAGCCAGGAGCTGCCAGAGCTGTCAGTCAGCCAGGAGCTACCAGAGCCGCCAGTCTGTCCTGAGCTGCCAGAGCCGCCAGTCAGCCAGGATCCGCCTGAGCCGCCAGTCAGCCAGGAGCCGCCAGAGCCGTCAGTCAGCCAGGAGCTGCCAGAGCCGTCAGTCAGCCCAGGAGCTACCAGAGTCGTCAGTCAGCCAGGAGCTGCCAGAGCCGTCATCCAGCCAGGAGCTGCCAGAGCTATCAGTCAGCCAGGAGCTGCCAGAGCCGTCAGTTAGCCAAGAGTTGCCAGAGCCGTCAGTCAGACAGGCGAAGACAGATTCGCCCTTCACTCCGGAGCTGCCGGAGTCTCCTGCCCGTCCGGTGCTGCCGGAGTCTACCGCCTGTCCGGCGCTGCTGGAGTCTCCCGCCTGTCCGGCGCTGCCGGAATCTCCCGTCCATTCGGGACCCGTGGCGTGGGTCCCCTGTCCAAGGTCGTCGGCGAGGGCAGCCACTCTAAAGAGGCCACGGAGGCGGGCTAATTGGCGCAAAAAAACTATTGTAAAGTGGGTGAAGTGGGATCCACGTCCCACGCCAGAGCTACCGCCGCGGACAGACGCCCACCCAGACCCTCCCCTATAAGTTCAGATTTTGCAACCATCGTTTATTGTTTTGTTCCAGTTGTTCAGTTTGTTTATTAAAAAGACATGAACACTTACCACGCTGCACCTTGGTCCAGACGACATTCGTTACAGCTTGTTTGAATAACTGTTTATAAATGCACTTAAAGTGTTCACAAGGCAAACTCTTATTCCATCATGTAGCGTTGCAAGGGTTTCACTGTTGAAGAACATTCTGACTTTGGATGGGATGCATTGGTGCGATTATTTATTTATCCCCAAAATTAAGGCATAATGTCAAGATCTACCCATCTGCGCAACACACTCAAAATAACGAAGACCTTGTACAGGCCCACATTTCTTGACATCCACATCGTGTGACAGTGCTCAAAGAAGGCCAGTGTGCAAAATCCAGACATGCGAGATTACTGTGAAAGAAACGAAGTGTTGTAGACAAGACAAAAATGTCTAAACAGGAGATAGAAAGTAAGTTTTCCATGCAATTTGATTTTAATTCTGCTGGACTATAGGTAGTTAGTTAGCTAGCTCGATAGCATTTGCCAGCTAAATAGCCTAGTGTTAGCCAGCTAGTTTACTGTAGTTAGCTAATGTTTGCTTCTCTGGCATTTTTGTTTTGTTAGGCCTACCATCTACAGAATGGACTTTCCATGCAATCTGTTGAATCTTTTTGGATTAGCCAACCTTGACAAGCTGGCTACCAAAAGATGGAAAATAGCTATGCTATAGTCCCTACCCTCTAGCTAACCAGCTAGCTAACGTTAGCTGGGCTCAATTGATCTAATCTTCCCTGAACCTTCTCCTCAGGGTATCAGTACCCCAAGGGTATTAGTACCCCAAGGGTATTACGTGAGACACAATCAGCATGTTAACGCTAATTATCTAGCTAGCTACTTTTGTCAACACACATTGAGTATGTTTCAATGTAGCTAAAAACTAGCTAACTTATTAGCGTTAGTTAGCACTATTATTGCGAGCTGGATAACACCACAACTAGCTAAGTGGCAGGCCTTAACTTTAGAAATCATGATGATGATATCTTGTATAGGGTAATTTAAATTGGCATAGCTACATTCTTCGTCTCTACTACAGATTCCTACACGGTCTCAGACTCCAGGATGGGCAAAAATTGTTACAAGAAAGAAAGAGATGAAGATAGAGAGTTGTCGATTTCCATTGTTAGGGAAGAAAAGACAATCCCCTTATTTCCCAAAATTAGCTATCTAGGCTACTACTCACCACCATTGGAAGAGCTATTTTTCTGTTATTGACTAAGCCTATATCTTTGTTAAATCTAAATGATTAATCTAACAATTTGTAAGTCGCTCTGGATAAGAGCGTCTGCTAAATGACTTAAATGTAAATGTAAATGTATTAATCTAACAATAAAAATCCTTGTAATTTTATAAGAAATGTAAGGTATATTTACATGTTGAAATAAAGTTCACTGAAGAAGCTCATCTTTTGTTTATAGGTATTTTCTCTTGGTAATGAGTAGTAAGAAATTATACAGAAATTGCTCATAGGTAACTATGAAGTTACAGTTAACGTTCAATAGCTACATTCTGTGTTTCAACTAGCGACAACCTTGTACTTATGCAGATATTACAAATATGTACTATGTGGTGCATTAGTGTATTTTCTCACATGTATGGCACTTTCAGAAGCTGACAATTAGATTGTCAAGATAAGTAACACACATTGTAGTTACACAATAATTACAAGTAAGTACCCCTCAAGATACACTTCATTTTAACTAGCTACATCCTGTGTAACACCCAGTATTTACATTGTAGTTGCAGATCTGACATGTACTCTGTGGTGTACTAGTGTGTTTATCCTCCCACTCAAGGATGACACCCGTATGGTAGACCCCAGTCAGTGAGGTTGACCTACATCTGATATGATTTTGTAAACTCAACCATGTTAACCCAGATGGTACACTTTTGGGAGGAAAGTGCTAGCAACAAGTGGATACTTTGAAGAGTGTCTCAGGAAACACCCAGCACATCTGTCCACAAGAGATTACATCCTCTTGATAGCTATTACTGAATCGAATGCAGCTGAGAAGAAACTAAACACTAAATTGTTGAATTTAGTGTAAACTTGCCCATTTGTAACAAGCATGTTAACAAGCATTTGCTGTTACACCTCTGTAATTTCAGACTGCAATTACCACCAATTACATGTTGTAAATACAGTGTAACTATGAGTTATTACAATTAACTAAAATGCTTGTTTCAGTGTAATTACACATGCAATTATAGGACTTCTTAAAATGAAGCATTACCAAAGTTTGAATACAGTGTACTAGCTACAGAGATGGGGCAGCACGGTTCGTCCAGGGGTAAAATGTTTGTAATTTAGTACATTTATCTTAAGATAGCTAGGTGTGACAATCACATATCACAGTTACAGTAAGTACATTTGCCCCCAGCAAGCTATCAGCAAAGTCAGATCTAGTAAGGGGAAAAAAGAGTAGGTATTCATTCCCAAAAATTCTGGATGTGGGGTCAGATCTAGAGGTGGGGTGTCAGATGTATTCAGAAGATGGGCAGGGACTCTGCTGTCCTCTATGGGGTGGGAGGGCCAAGAGACAAGAGATGGCAGAATGGAGTGCTCGGGTTGGGGAGTAGGGTTTGAGCATAGAAGGTAGGGAGAGGCAGATCCTCTTGCTGCAACCTTGGGCAAGTACCATGGTCTTGTATTGGATGCAAGTTCCGACTGGAAGCCAATGGAGCAGGGTGACATGGGAGAGCTTGAGAAGGTTGAACACCAGGCAGGCTGCAGCGTTCTGGATAAGTTGCATGGGTTTGATGGCAAATTCAGGGAGCCCAGCCAACAGCGAGTTGCAGTAGTAGCGAGCCTGGATTAGGACCTGCGCTGCTTCCCGTGTGAGGTACGGTCTTACTCTACAGATGTTGTTGAGCGTGAACCTACAGGAGCGAGTCACAGCTTTGATGTTTGCAGAGAATGGCAGGGTGTTGTTCAGGGAGGGTCACGCCAATGTTCTTTGCACTTTGGGAGGGGGACACTGTGGAGTTGTCAACCATGATGGAGAGGACTTGGAGGAAGAGCAGCTTAGTGAGTTGTGTATAGAGAAAAGAAGAGAGGGACTAGAACCAAGCCCTGGGGGACACTAGTAGTGAGAGTACGTGGTGCAGACACAGATCCACTCCACTGGTAGGAACGGCCTGCCAAGTAGGATGCAATCCGACAGTGTGCAGAGCCTGAGACACCCAGCCCTGAAAGGTTGGAGAGGAGTATCAAAGTAAACTTGGAGTCATGCGAGTTTGTTAGGCTACTGATTAAATAAGTTACAGGGTGGGGAAAGTGCTCTTGATGCTCCTTTCCAATAAATATTGAGGGTCTTATTGTGGTGACATGATGTCCGTTTTACAAATAAAAATCTCGTCAAGTAGACTAGCCTAGCTGCACAGCCTGCCCTGACTGTATCTGCCAGCTGTTGGCTAGAGCGTAGGTGGCAAGACCAGAGTAGGAAACAGTTTGTGACAAAACTATCGGTAGAGTTGAAAATGCGATTGGAACACTTTGAGCGTTAAGACTTTTATTTGGTACATGAACATTTTTGCGAAAATAAAAAAATGTGTGCACTGCGCCATCAAGCACTGATTTCTATCCACAACTTGTCCGTTTGGTGGAAAACACACCACTTGCATATTTTCTTCATGCAGATTCTAGAATATTCACATGAAAATCTGTCACCAATTGGATGGAAACCTAGATACTGGCATACACACACACTGCACACACATACAGTACATGCACACACTGGTAGACACACACTGCATAAGCATACACACACACGATTATCCCTGACACTAGGGCAAAGCATAAGCGTGACCACCTGCCTCAGTCGTGTGATCTCCTTTCCTGGGGAGAGATGCCAGTTGAGCACAGGCTGTTTCACCACACCTCAATCTGCTCCCCTCCCACCTGTCTCTCCTTGCTCTCCTTTCTCTGTCTCTCCCCGCCCTACTCTCCTTTCTCGGTCTCTCCCTGCCCTACTCTCATTGTCTCTCAATCTCTCCTGGTTCTGTTCTCCTATCTCTGTCTCTCCCTGCCTTTCCCTCTGTCTCTCCCTGCCTTTCCCCCTGTCTCTCTCTGGCCTCCACTTCTTCCTGTGTCTCCTTTTAGCCATGGCGCAGAGCTGCACTGCACTGTAACTAATGACTCCAGCAGAGAGATGTATGTCTGCAGTTCCAATGCAAAGTGTTTCGAGTAGTGCAGCACTAAAACGTTTCATATAAAATGTGAATTTGGATCTTTTGTCACAGGTAGCCTTCATAAATGTCATGGCATATTAGAATACTTTGGTGACAGTAATCATTCTATAGAGGACATAGAAACCCACCATATACGGAATACAAATTGGAAAGCGAGATAGACTATGAATAGACTATGACGGCACCCCAGATGTAGATCTATGATTAATTGCCAGCTGGTTGCAGCAAACACCAGTTTCTCTCTAAATTGACGTGGCAGAATTCACAAGCCTGACAAATGCTCTCTGTCTTGCTCCTCTTTTTCCCATGAAAGAGAAAGAGTCCTGGAAACAGATGAATGCAAATATCAACTAGAGTCTGTCTCAGCCTCCTCCCTAATTACCATGAGATGGTGGACTGGGACACGAGTGTCAGAGAAAGTCCACGGTGAAGGATTCCTTAAAGAATATACACCTCCTCCTTCTCCTCCCTCTCTCACACTCTGCTCCTGCTCGTGTCTCTCTCTCCAACACACCTCTATCTCTCTCTCCCCCATATATCTTGCTATTTCCTACCCCCTCCCTCACTTTCCCCATCTCTCTCTCCAACAAAAAGGCTATTAATAGTACATTCTGCTCTCTCTCTCTCTTTCTCTCTCTCTCTCTCTCTCTCTCTCTCTCTCTCTCTCTCTCTCTCTCTCTCTCTCTCTCTCTCTCTCTCTCTCTCTCTCTCTCTCTCTCTCTCTCTCTCCTTAAAGATGCAGTCCGAGATCTTATGCACTTACAAATTTGTAACATCTTGTACGACGTAACATATCATACAAAATGGATGACGTACCACAAAATTGTGCATAATTTTCGGGGACCCATTTTGGTTCGTGAGCAGTACTTTGAAAACACTGGCTGAAATTATACAAAGCTTTGGATCATCACTTTAAAGGATGAAGCAACCAAAGATGCCAGCAGGCATTGTAAATGTCCTCCACACAGCTGAGGGCTACTAAGAATAACAACAAAACGCTGTTTGATCGTTTCACAGCACTTTGTATAGACACAGACAGCTAGCAATGGTTCTGCTAAAATTATCCTTCAAATCGATGAGCAAACTAATTCCTTGTTAGATGTTGAATACAATATTCAATTATTCCCTCTCTCAAACATGAAATATACAAACCATCATTCTCAGTGAGAGCCATTACACATTTGCATGCATATCTAATTCAATTGATGGCATAAATATAATAAAATACTTATTGAGTTATCGTCTTTATTTTTAATTCATTTCATGTCTATGCATACCTTTCTATCATATATGTTCAGGTTTTGGGGTGTATTCATTTGATTTCATTTAGATTTTGTCATTGTTTTATCAAAGACTGCAGACACAATTGTGCTAATTCTGGTGCAATGTATCAAATACCAGAATTCATGTTCAAATTTCAGATGGCCACTGACAAATAAACAAAATAATATCAATAACAACATACAGTGCCTTCAGAAAATATATCAATAACAACATACAGTGCCTTCAGAAAATATTTCACACCTCGACTTTTTCCACATTTTGTTGTGTTGCAGCCTGAATTTAAAATGGATTAAATTTAGATTTTGTGTCACTGGCATACACACAATATCCCACAATGGTCAAAATAAATAGCTTCACAAGTCATATAATAAGTTGTATGGACTCACTCTGTGTGCAATAATAGTTTACCATGATTTTTGAATGACTACCTCATCTCTGTACCCCTCATATACAATTATATTTAAGGTCCCTCAGTTAAGCATTGAATTTCAAACACAGATTCAACCACAAAGACTAGATAGGTTTTCCAATGCCTTGCAAAGAAGGGCACCTATTGGCTGATGTATAAAGTAAAATAGACATAGAATATCCCTTTGAGCACAGTGAAGTTATTAATTACACTTCAAACATTCAGTCCCAACAAAGATCCAGGAGTCCTTCCTAACTCAGTTGCCGGAGAGGAAGGAAACCGCTCAGGGATTTTACCATGAGGACAATGGTGACTTGTTTAATGGCTGTGATAGGAGAAAACTAAGGATGGATCAACAACATTGTAATTATGCCACAATGCTAACCTAAATGACAAACTGAAAAGAAGTTAGCCTGTACAGAACATGCATCCTGTTTATAACAAGGCACTAAAGTAAAACTGCTAAAAATGTGGCAAAGAAATTAACTTTATGTCCTAAATACAAAGTGTTGTGTTTGGGGAAATACAACACATCACTGAGAACCACTCTTCATATTTTCAAGCATGGTGTTGGCTGCATCATGTTATGGGTATGCTTGTTATCGGCAAGGACTATGGAGGTTTTTTTAGGATAAAAAGAAATGGAATAAAGCTAAGCACAGGCAAAATCCTAGAGGAAAACTTGGTTCAGTCTTCTTTCCAACAGACACTGGGAGACAAGTTCACCTTTCAGCAGGACATCAACCTAAAACATAAGGCCAAATATACACTGGAGTTACTTACCAAGATGACATTGAATGTTCCTGAGTGGCCTAGATATAGTTTTGACTTAGATCGGTTTGAAAATCTATGGCAAGACTTACTTAAAAATGGCTATCTGGTAATGATCAACAACCAACTTGAAAGAGCTGAACAATTAAAAAAATGACAATGTGCAAATATTGTACAATCCAGGTGTGCAAAGCTCTTAGAGACTTACCCAGAAATATTCACAGCTGTATTTGGTGCCAAAGTTGATTCTAACATGTATTGACTCAGGGGTGTATATTATATATTTCTGTATTATATTTTCAATAAATGTGCACAATTTCTAAAAACCTCTTTTCACTTTGTCATTATGGGGTATTATGTGTAGATGAGGGATGAAATGTATAGATTTTTTTGTACATTTACAATTAAGACTTTAAAACAACAAAATGTGGAATAAGTCAAGGGGTATGATTACTTTCTGAATGCACTGTATCTAATTTACCACCATGTATGGATAAGGGGAAAAAGGCCTTTCACACAGTAAAAACACACAAAACACAGTTTGGTTTAATTATTATTTTCGTCGTTATTTATATGACTTTGTTATCATGGTTATGGTCATTTTGAAGGATTATATGCATTTTAGTTTAACATGTTTTTCTTGTCCACAGATTGTCTTTTTGCTCCTGTAGTGTGCAGATCACACTCATTTAAATCCAGACTTCACTTAGCATTATAGTACATTGTCCATTTTTTGGGGGCTCCATAATCCATTGTTGTTATGTACAGTATTTTCCTCACATTTCTTTTCATAGAAAAAAAATCAGGTCCATTGTACCAAAGTTGATAGTTGCAGTCGGGGTAGGCCAGTGTTGAAGGTGAAGGCGCTATACTGTACCAGACATACTGTAGCTGTGTTTCTACAGTGTCATTCACTTTCAGACCACAGAAACACACTCTCTTGTTCTGACATACACATGCATAAACAGTCGATTGAATAGCTACTACTTGTGTAGCTACTTGAACGTTTACTTTGTTGGTGATGTAAACCATACAGTGCCGTACAAAGCTTTCACTGTGACCCAAATTAAATCAATTACAGATAAAAAGGAAAATCAAACTGCTTTTTCACTCAGAGTGTTTATGCTGTATTTTCAGGACAGGTCAGGTGTGGTTTTACACTCATATTCAATGACAATGTTGGCGAGAGGAACAGCTTGCGGGAGGGATCCACTTTCAGCCCAGTTACTTATGACCTCCAATTCAGCATTTTTTTATAACACACAGTGCAGTTTTCCTTTATTTTTATTGATTGAATTAATTGGGGCCTGTGCTGTAAAAGTGGAGGGGCACTCATCATCGCTTACAATACTCAAATTCAAACCAACCCAGAATCTGCAGGGAAACAAAAACACAATTCTGAAACTGCTCTACTTTTCTGTATTTCTGTGTTTTCCCATATTCATGGTTTGTTTGAACCTTGTGTTTATATTTCCAATCAACAGGTCATCTCTGCATAGACTTTTGAGAGCATTTTCTGTTGGGAATCCTTCTGACTGTGCTTTAGCTGTTGAAACCCTCTGTACACTTCGAGTTGTAATGGTCTCGTAATGATTACTATAAAGCAAAAGATACATTTTCGATTTTTGCGACACTCCGTTTTGGGAATATATAAACATTTCACATAGTAATTCTGCATATTGATAAAAATGGGTATACTCCATATATGGTTGTGCTCAGAGCATCTAGTAAACAAACTGTTGATACTCAACTACAATGTTTCTATTTTGATATGTTGCTAAATTTGAGTGTGTGTTGAATCAGAGTGTGCCCAATTCAAAACAAAATAGGTAAGCATGCTATCTCATGATGTGTTTTGGGAAGATCTGTCCATTGAAAAAAGCAAATAGAAAAATTATTTAAAAAAATACAAAGCATTTGCATGCATAGACTATGACTTGTTTTGGTCATATTGTGAGCAGTTTTGTCTGACTATGCACACATGCATGAATGGCTGTCACTTTAATGCAGCTGTACAACCAAGCTAAGATTCTGACATTCAGAGGTGGGCTCTACATGCACACACTTACACACGCACGCACGCACGCATGCACACGCACACACACACACACACACACACACACGCACGCACGCACGCACGCACACGCAAACACACACACACACACACACCACATAATGGTGTACCTATCCACATCATGCACTGTTGATGTATATGATGTGTGTTTTGGACAGCGTGGTGCATTGGTATTCGATGAGAAGTGTTACTGCTAGAATAAGGGTGAACATAATAACATCATGTTAGAGTAATGGAAGCATCAATAAGCAGGGTTCCAGACCCAGATTATTTTTCAATTCAAGTTCCTTTCCAACAGATTTCATCTCTCCAAAATAAGTAGCGATTGCAGTTGCACAAGGTACTGCCAATTGAAGACACAAGAGAGGAAAGGAACATGGTGAGGACAGAGGGAGGGACCGGGAGCTAAGAACCTCACCTCTGTCCATCTAGCGTGAATAAACATTGCGGCAATGGTGGCAGACATTTAGGCCTAAAACGTAAATGAGAAGACAGACCAGACACATTAGAGTCAAAGCTAACATCCTTGTGGCTATGCTAACCAATATTGACCAAAAGGTAAATTAGACGCAATCCATTTCACCATTTTGTTAGCGCTGGCTAAACATCCTCAGCTTTGCTAGTACTCTCCTGTGTCCTGAAGTTCACTATGAAAAGATGTAGAAAGACAGGAGACTCAGCAATGTCGTGAGAGACCTAGAACTCTGTAGTTTAGAGTTGCTACACGGCTACATACTTCAGCCGTTGGCAATATAAACCATCTCTCCTTCGAGTATGATAATATTTAGATAATGCTCATATTTTCTTATTGAGGGATGCAACTACCATAGATATATTACTGTAGCTCCACTTCTCCTGTGAACTCGCTAGTGTATTAGGCATGCATGTCTTTGGCACTCTGTCCAACAGACAGTCCCTGAAACGGGGCTACACCATCAGTGCTGAAAATAAACAAGTGTCATTGTTCATATCATAAAACAAACATAGCAACGATCTGCATATCATCAAGGATTATCGGATTAACGCTATCATCTCCATCATGGTCATCCTCATCTCTAAATCGTCAGCTGAATGTAAATTCCCCTTCTTATACGTCCCAGATTGCTTTGTTATCACAGATTAAAGTATGTAAGTAGATAATGAGATAAATATAGGTATCGTATTAAATAGTTTTCATAGGCATCTTTGATCTTCAATTCATGCTTCTAGGAATGTATTGAGGTCATGCAACACTAGGAAAGCAGCATTCAGTAAAAGCCTACTTGTTTTAAAGGCAGTTTAGGGAGGAAACATCGTTTTATACATGTCTCTTTAGTCGTCCCAATGGTTCATCATGAAGACACAATGGACCCAGTTGAACAAGGCAGCCTTGAGTCGAGTCTGTCTGTAACTGAGATTAATGCTGCAACTACACTGTATGGGTGCTGTAATTAATTAACTAATGCATTTTACCTCAAATTACAGCACAGCTGCAATGTCGGTGGTATGTAAACACCTCTCTATGTTTTCAGCTCCGCAGTGTGGCAACAAGACTATGACAATGAACTCTACATGGAATGTTACATTTAGGTCAAATGTCAGGAATACAATATTCTCCAAGCTATAGGGCTGGTTTGGGGCATGGTATCCTTTCAGACACCATTGTAACCTACGTATATTAGATAATAACCTCTCGACATCCCTTCATATGTATGATAGAAGGTTATAGAGGGCAAGACAATAAACAGTGTCTTTGGAGCAATGCTAGTTGTGTGAGTGAGAATACTCATTCAGATAAGAACTCCATGCAACAATCAACTGGCTACAGTTACTACCTACAGTACCTATCTAGCTACAGCAACGGTTACAGTCACAACTATTTACCTATCTATATGAGTTAAGTGGTAAATAAGTACAAATGAAAGAGGAAGAGACATTCACTTTGTCCTCAGAGCTGCAGTAAGACAGATTCAGGTGAGTGGAGGAGGGAGGCTTGCATTGCCATGTACAGTAAACACATAAACGATGTAAGACTAGAGCAGTGAAAAGTCAAGGCCTTTTGTCAGTCATTCATCAGATACTGATGTTCCTGAAGAAAAGATGTGAAACCATTATAAAGCTTATGGAGCTGATGGATGTCCTACATCCCTTATATATTGTGAATGACTACTACAGTACCACACTCCTCGTGTGTCTCAGGCCATGACAGGCCTCAGCCACCAGGCAAAAAAGGGTTGAATCAACGTTGTTTCCACATCACTTCAACCCAAATATTCAATGTAATGACGTCTTCAATGTAATGGAATTTCGTATTATTTTCCACCCAAATTTGAACCTAAATCCAATGACATGGTGACATGTTTTGTTGATTTCATTTTGAATTCACGTTAGCTGACAACTCAACCAAATGTAAATCAAAAATAGACTTTGAACTGATGTCTATGCCCAGTGGGCAGCAACGGAGTATGTCCGCCTTATGTCCACACGTTCTGTAGTCTCCAAGTAGTTCACCACAGGACGGGTTTGTTTAGTTTGCTCCAGGAAGCAGCATTTTGTAGCACGCAAACAGGAAGCAAAGTGTACCTTTGACGATGGAGGGAGACCAGGGTAGCGGCAGGTGCAGGGGGGCTGAAGCAGGATTGGTGGTGGGGTTATTCTGGAAGCGATAAATCACCTTTTTTAGCTACATTTCTTCTCTTTTTTGTACTACCGTTGTGAGCAGGTCATTTTACTATTGGAATAGTCACACTGACAAAGCCAACTCCATGCAGACATCAACACACAGAATTGTGATTATAGGATTTAAAGTCTGACAGAAGGTCAGTATGAGGGCAAGGTGTGAGGCGCTAACAGTGGGAGTTAGCAGTGGGAGTTAGGGGAGGAGTGTTTTTCATCATAAAGAAATGATGAGTACAGTTATACGTCCTGAATCTATTGCCTTGAGATTCCAGCAGCACATGTGAAATGGGAGGCTACACACCTGCCCCATCCTTTGACCTCTCAACCTCACTGAGAGGACAATGCCAGCTGGCTACACATCTGTGAGCATTTTGGTGATGTTGACATAGTTTGTGTTGGCCAGCGTAGTGCAGTTGGCCTGAGTCTTGAGGTTCTCTTCTGGGAGGTCCTCAATACTGTTGTTCACCCCTTCCTGGATCTCCATGTAGTCTGATTTACTGATGGTGGAGCCGCTCCGGCTCTTCTTCAGCTCTTCATTCGAGTCCTCTTTGGCGACTGGGCCTAGGCACTGAGCCTGCTCCTCGCCCTCCGTCTCACGGTGGTAGAAGTAGTTGAAGTTGGAAACGATGACAGGCACGGGCAAGGCAATTGTCAGCACACCTGCAATGGCGCAGAGGGAGCCCACAATCTTGCCACCAATGGTGGTCGGGACCATGTCGCCATAACCTACTGTCGTCATGGAGACAACAGCCCACCAGAAGGCGTCAGGGATGCTTTCAAACTGTGACTCGGGCTCATCAGCTTCCGCAAAGTAGACGGCACTGGAGAACAGTATGACTCCAATAAAGAGGAAGAAGATCAGCAGACCCAGCTCCCTCATACTAGCCTTCAGGGTCTGGCCCAGGATCTGAAGTCCCTTGGAGTGTCGTGACAGCTTGAAGATTCGGAAGACTCGCACTAGACGGATGACCCTGAGAATAGCCAGGGACATGGCTTGCTGACCGGCCTGGCCATCCTCTGGTTTCTCAGCCAGCTCTGTGGCCAGTGTGATGAAGTAGGGGATAATGGCAACAACGTCAATGATGTTCATGACGTTACCAAAGAAGCCTGATTTGCTGGGGCAGGCAAAGAGGCGCACCAGGAACTCAAATGAGAACCAGATGATGCAGAGCGTCTCCAGGATGAAGAATGGATCAGTGAAGTAGGTGGACGTGAAGTAGATTGTGGTGTTGGTGTTGGTGTCAAAGACACTGTGCGGTTCGTCGTCGTCGTTGCGGAAGATGGGCAGGGTTTCCAGACAGAAGCTTACGATAGAGATGAGGATGACCATGACGGAGATGATAGCGATAATCCTAGCGGGTCCTGAGCTCTCTGGGTACTCAAACAGCAGCCACACTTGTCTCTGAAACTCATTGTCAGGAAGGGGCCTCTCTTCCTCCTTGACAAAACCCTCATCCTCTCTGAACAGCTCAATGGCTTCATCCCCCAACTCATAGAAACGTATCTCCTCTGAGAAAATATCAAGGGTCACATTGGCCGGCCGCCGTAGCCTCCCTCCTGACTGGTAAAAATAGAGAATGGCATCAAAGCTGGTTCGGCTGCGGTCGAAGAAGTACTCGTTTCTCAGTGGGTCGAAGTAGCGCATCCTCTTTTTGGGGTCCCCCAGCAGAGTATCGGGGAACTGGGAGAGGGTTTTAAGCTGTGTCTCAAAACGCAGCCCAGAGATGTTGATGACCACTCTCTCGCAGCACTCATGGTCAGCGTCAGGGTCGTACTCAGCCGGGTTCCCCGGGTGTGCTGCCGCCTCGTCAGAGGGGTCGCCAGTGGCTACAGTCATTCTGCGGGGGGAGCAGGCGCCTGCACTTTTCAGTGGGGCTGGGCCCTGCAGCCTGGAAACTGTAGGGAGGGGGATGGAGGAGAGGGAGGGGGTTCAATGCCGTAAAGACCGGTTGGCTCACCTCATGGATGGATCTGTCTGGAAGGGACAGAGACCAGAGATAATTTAAATAATATAACATAAGCAATTCATTTGATAGCATTTGTGTTATTCTGTCTGTCTGTCCTCTCAAGCCATATATTATACTGTAATGGAACAATGGCATAAAAGTTACAAAAATGTACTTCTGTAGGTTACAACCAAAGTATTCAGCTTTCTAAAACATACATAAACTACTATAAATGTGGAGAAACGTAGTGTATGCCCAGAGCTCAATGATCCAACTAGTTTCCAACTAGCATAGATATAGTTTATGAATCGGGGCATGAGCTCCTTATAATCTGCTGCAATGGATAATATCCATTCACCTGCAGTGAAATCATGCATGAACGTACCTTTGCAATATAGAAACCAAATCTATACAGATTGCCCCTTAGTTTATAATATAAAACCAATAACTGAATAGTGAAAAAAGTATGCACTCTTTTTTTCTGTTCCAAGAAGCCCTCGATGTCACTTTTTCATCATTCACTTTAAGGTAGTTTTGTTGGAGCATTTTAGACTGGTCTCAAATGGTGACTGTCTCTGAAATATTCAAAAACATCCATAAATTATTAACCTGCAGTAGGAAAAACGTTTCAAGAGAAAAGATTTTCTGTCTCTGCCCTCTACACCATCTCTTGCATCTTCCATAAAAGAAGCATAGTTTTGTTGAGCGCTATTCAGTTGATAATTACTCAGAAGCTAATAATAATACGGGCTATTTTGTTCAATGGTCATCTACTGTCTCCCCTTCACTGCAGAGGTCGAGTAGACTTTTCTGAATGAAAGTCGTGTAGGTTATAGCAGACGTTTTCAACACCATAGGCTACATACCAGCATTCACCTTGTTGAAAACGGGGTGTTAGTTGCTGTTCCCATTGGTCACTTGGTATTAGGGAGTAAATACCCAGTGGCCAGCAATCCCTCCGGTGCTAATCCCTCCGGTGATTTAGATCCTGAGAAGAAGAAACGAATCTATTTCCTATTCGGGACCGTTAATAATACGATCATCATGTTGTCTGCAGCATCACCACTCACGCGCACCGGCGTTGGAGAGGTACAGAATGCGGGTGTGTCCTCGCCTCCCCCTCCCCGTCTTCGTTCCTCGCTCAGGTTGTCGTGGGATGGCGATTGACACAAAAAAAGGAGGGGATAGGGTTCCGAACTGGAGGAATGGTACTTCTGGTAAAAGCCAAAGGTGCTAAGATCGGCAGAATTCTATGCATCCAGTGTCCTTAGCCGCTATGACGTTGCCCGCATCAGACAGCCGCAAAGGTAACTGTCCTCATATGGTGCTCAGTGGCAACATCTGCAAAAATAAAAGCAAGCAGGGGAGGTGGCGGGGAGGCGTATTACAACGTGTGATATTACAAAAAAAAGTACATTATTAGGCCCACAAGATGCAGACGAACACAGAGATGGGTAGTGGGTTAGACTAACGGGTTAACATTGTACTGATGGATAACGTTTAAGTTACCAGGCAGGAAAAAAATAATATGCTGCAATCATGATTCGTCAAAATAACCCTAGTCAACTACATGTGTCGTATTAAAAGGTAATCCTGACAAATAAATTAAAAGTCATGCGTGGGCTAATTGACAAATGCTCAATAAAAAAACACATTGTTTTCTCCATAATTTATTACAGTATATAGAATACAACAGTTTGTAAAACACAGAATGCTGACAGAAATGCTCATGCAAGGGGATATGTCTGTGGTTGTCTGCAGTTTAATGAATAGAGAGGATTCAAGCCATGCAGCCTCCTTATACATTGTAAAGAGAACAGAATCTTCCGACATTGACTTGAAATGACATGCATGAAGAATCACCCTGGACTGAGAGACAGATTATGCAATTCCTCAGTGGCATATCCCGAATCATTGGCATCTGCATCACTTTCTCTGTTCTCTGCTTTGTTGGGGGTAAGGCATGCTTTAATTACCCTAGGTCTCAGTCCTTCTAATGATCAGTACAGCCATTAGCCTGGTGTAGCCGTATCTACAAAGCTTAGTCAAACCTGCAGTCGGGCACTGCTATGCATACAGAGACAGGGGATGGAGAATGGGCGAGAAAACGCGCTCTCTCCAGCCGCGCTGTGTAGCCTACCACTACTCACCTTATCTGCAGCGTAGGATATTTAAAGAGAACGCATCTTTTTATTTAACTAGGCAAGTCAGTTAAGAACAAATTCTTAGTTACAATGATGGCCTGCCGGGGAACAGTGGGTTAACTGACTTGTTTAAGGGCAGAATGACAGATTTTACCTTATCAGCTCGGGGATTTGATCCAGCAACCTAACCTTTCAGTTACTGCCGCAACGCTCTAACCACTAGGCTTCCTGCCGCCCAGTCTAGGCCTTTATTAATAGCTAATAATTGTATATTCATGTGAAATGTAAGCTATCATTCACTATGAACGACCCAGTTAACAGTATTAACTATGTAACTGTGTAACTTACAACTTTAATTATGCAGTAACACTGTAGGCTGCTATTTTGTTATCTGACAAAGGCCTATAGTCATAATGTCAAGCATAATTTCAAAGTGCTTCGGTTATTAAAGTGATCCCCGAAATTATTATGTCAAATCAAATCAAATGTATTTATATAGCCCTTCTTACATCAGCTGATAACTCAAAGTGCTGTACAGAAACCCAGCCTAAAACCCCAAACAGCAAGCAATGCAGGTGTTGAAGCACGTTGACTAGGAAAACTCCCTAGAAAGGCCAAAACCTAGGAAGAAACCTAGAGAGGATCCAGGCTATGAGGGGTGGCCAGTCCTCTTCTGGCTGTGCCGGTTGGAGATTATAATAGAACATGGCCAAGATGTTCAAATGTTCATAAAGAGACAAGGCAGAGTATAGCCCACAAAGATCTCCGCCATGGCACAACCCAAGAGGGGGCGCCAACCCAATTATGTCACACTTTCCAAACATGAGGGAGATAACTAGGGGAGTGGTTTCATAATTGTTGGACAATTTCTAAATGTCGATGACACAGCAGCTTAGAGTTTTGTTCGGTTCTGCATCCTCATATTGTCATCAGTAGAGGCATCCCAAAAATATTTCTTACATTTTAAAAGACATACAGTTTTACTAATTCAAGGAAAGACTGCTACTGTACATGTAATATGAGCTACGATTCAGTTAAATAATACAAATGAAAAAAAGATTCTCATCTGGGGTGATTCTCCAGTCATCAGAAGGCAAGTTAACATGTATGGCCACAGCTTAAACAGGCAGAAAACAACACAGACACCCTTCCTCTCACCAGTCACAACATTGCATCACTCACAGACCCAGCCACTGTGAAGGACTCCCACTAACAGGACACTATACTTTGACTCACTGTGCAAGGATTTAATCAGGGACTTGTAGATACCTTTAATAGGATTTCTTATGAAATGATGAGTTACATGGCAGATGTTTGGAAATGCTTTTGTCACTCTACATGTCTTTAGTTTTCCTTTAGAGAGAGTGCAGTGAGTGTGTCTCTATTTTTCCTTTAGAGAGAGTGCAGAGAGTTTGTCTTTAGTTTTCCTTTAGAGAGAGTGCAGGAAGTGTGTCTTTATTTTTCCTTTAGAGAGAGTGCAGAAGGTTGTCTTTACTTTTCCTTTACAGAGAGTGCAGAGAGTTTGACTTTAGTTTTCCTTTAGAGAGAGTGCAGAGAGTTTGACTTTAGTTTTCTTTTAGAGAGAGTGCAGGGAGTTTGTCTTTAGTTTTCCTTTAGAGAGAGTGCAGGGAGTGTGTCTTTATTTTTCCTTTAGAGAGAGTGCAGAAGGTTGTCTTTACTTTTCCTTTACAGAGAGTGCAGAGAGTTTGTCTTTAGTTTTCCTTTAGAGAGAGTGCAGGGAGCTTGTCTTTAGTTTTCCTTTAGAGAGAGTGCAGGGAGTTTGTCTTTAGTTTTCCTTTAGAGAGAGTGCAGGGAGCTTGTCTTTAGTTTTCCTTTAGAGAGAGTGCAGGAGCTTGTCTTTAGTTTTCCTTTAGAGAGAGTGCAGGGAGTTTGTCTTTAGTTTTCCTTTAGAGAGAGTGCAGAGAGTTTGTCTTTAGTTTTCCTTTAGAGAGAGTGCAGGGAGTTTGTCTTTAGTTTTCCTTTAGAGAGAGTGCAGGGAGTTTGTCTTTAGTTTTCCTTTAGAGAAAGTTGCAGTTTTCATTTAGAGTTTGTCTTTAGTTTTCCTTTAGAGAGAGTGCAGGGAGTTTGTCTTTTGTTTTCCTTTAGAGAAAGTTTTGTCTTTAGTTTTCCTTTAGAGAGAGTGCAGAGAGTTTGTCTTTAGTTTTCCTTTAGAGAAAGTGCAGGAGTTTGTCTTTAGTTTTCCTTTAGAGAGAGTGCAGGGAGTTTGTCTTTAGTTTTCCTTTAGAGAGAGTGCAGGGAGTTTGTCTTTAGTTTTCCTTTAGAGAAAGTGCAGGGAGTTTGTCTTTAGTTTTCCTTTAGAGAGAGTGCAGGGAGTTTGTCTTTAGTTTTTCTTTAGAGAGACTGCAGAGAGTTTCACAGCCTGGTAAACTCTCTGACTCTGGTACTGCCCCATTTGGATGATGACTCATAGAAAGTTGTAGTCTGCTCTCTTACACCATTCACAGCTCACAAATACACTTCACATGATGTCAAGTGAAAAGTGAATGAAAGCTGCCTACATGACTTGAAACATTGTGAACTTGTGTAGGTGGTATAAGTCATTTGTAGGTGGCATTGAGCATTATTATTGTGTGATTTTGAGAGTTAATAAACGTCAAGAGCGATACCAAAATACAATTGAATTATGTTTGTTCATATTTTACAAAACAAATAATGATGCAGACAGGGGGGAGGGGGATCCATAGTGAATGGCATTCTGGCCAAAAGGAGCAATGAGAGAAAGTGCAAGGAGAGCAGCAATGACCTGAATGACCTGCTGTGTCAAAGGTTGGGAATCCCATGCAAGAGGAGGAGGAGGTGGAGGGATAGGGGAAGGAGCAAGCTGGTGATTTGTGTGAGACTTGGCTTCATCAAGGTTACTACTGGCAGCAGCCCCTATAGTAGGAGAGGGACTGTCAAGGCTGTCCCTGCAGCCCTGTACTGTCTGCCACACATGCGTACACCTTTTCCACTGTCCCTTAATGGATTTCCCAGGTTTCCCCTGACAGCACAGACATTATTTATGAGCTAGGGGCCTGTTACAAAGCCTGTTAATGCAGTCTCATGAAGCTCAGTTCACGTTGCATTAGCTGTCTACCCACTGGGCACACACTGGTTGAATCAACATTGTTTCCACGTAATTTCAACCAACAAGGACTAGACGTTGAATTGACATCTGTGCCCAGTGGGTACTTAAATTAAACATGAAGGCCATAGTGCTCTAAGTCAGGGGTGTCAAACATATGGGCCGAGGGGGTCCAATCTGGCCCGGGGTGTTTTGAGTAAAAAATAAAACAATAATAATAATAATATATGCATTTTTTTTTACAATATTTTGTTTTGGGGTGGGGACGATCTCAATATACTTTAAAATGACAAAACCTAAATTGAAACAGTGTAGAAATAGTAATGCACCTACATTCATATCGTTTCTATCAGGAATCAAGGTAAGACCCAGATGCAGACTGTCTAAGTAACAATGTTTATTGTAGAGACAGGGGCAGGCAAAGACAGGTCAAGGTGGGCAGGGGTCGAATATCCAGGGTCGGGCAAAGGTACAGGACGGACGGCGGACTCAGGTTCAGGGACAGGCACTGTTCAATAATCCAGAGGTGGAGCAAAGGTACAGGACGGCAGGCAGGCTCAGGGTCATGCAGAGAGGTCATGCGGGTGGGCAGGTACAGGGTCAGGACAGGCAAAGGTCAAAACCGGGAGGACTAGCAAAGAGAGGCTGGGAAACGATAGGAGCTGAC
Source organism: Oncorhynchus masou masou (assembly GCF_036934945.1). NCBI lineage: Eukaryota > Metazoa > Chordata > Actinopteri > Salmoniformes > Salmonidae > Oncorhynchus > Oncorhynchus masou. The sequence goes on along the minus strand of NC_088216.1, from coordinate 79,076,884 downwards.
AGGAAAAACGCCAGTCAGTTTGAATGAACAAGACAAACTGGCAACAAACATACAGAGAACACAGGTATAAATACACAGGGGAATAATTGGGAAGATGTGCAGCACCTGGAGGGGGGTGGAGACAAGCACAAGGACAGGTGAAACAGATCAGGGTGTGACAGTTTCTTGTTAAGTTTAGGCATTAACTCAGCATTTTTAAGGCTAGGTTTAAGTTTAGGCATTAACACCAAATTCTTAAGGTTAGGCATTAACTCCGAATGGTTAAGATAAGGATAAAAGTTTGGGATACGCTTAAAACAAAAATATAAAAACAACTTTCTGTCACTGGAATTGAACATACAAGCTTTTGAACCAGATGCAGATGCTCACTCCCACCCGACAACTCCATCCACAATGCCCTAGCAAAACTGAAACCTACTTGAAGGTAACAGTGCTCACGCCCTCAGACATGGATGGACTTCGAACACTGAATTGTATCATGGGTGACCTGCCTGGTTTCTTGACTGTGTCCAACTCGCAGGGAGCATAATGGGTAGGGGACAATCTTTGCTAATTTTTGACAGCAAGGAAATATAACACCTTTTCAGTGCGGCCCTCCAGGCCACGTTGAAAACCTAATGCAACCCCTGGGCAAAATGAGTTTGGTGTGCGTTTCAATCAGATGGTGGTGGGGGAGAAGGCTAAGGGGTGACGACAATGAATGGCATCTGAGGGGTATGGATTGTGTGTCACTCCACACCCGTCCACTTCTCATGATCGGTCAATACCACCAGGCCATATGAAGGAGAGCTGAGAAAAGCACCTTGATGAGTGGTGAAACTCAGGCTTTGTATCTTATGGGCTCCTTTTCTTAGATAATGTCTGGTAGCTCAACCCATTTTTCAGACCTTTGTTCCATTGACATAATATAGTGCTGTGGTACGGCAGTACAGTATATGTTGCAGTTAGTGGCTTTGGTTCAGTATCAACTCGTTTGTTCTTGATGCATCTGTTCCCTGTCATTTACATACAGCTTGTGTTAGCATAATTAGACTTATTGAATATGCAGTACAAGTTTGTCTCTCTCACCCTGAGTAGCGTTGCAATTCTCTGGAGGGCAGTCTATTTGTGTGGAGGGTAGCAGAGAGCAGGGAGCTGTGTGTTCCAGGCAGAGGACTATTGACACTGCAATGCACCATCGCACGCTTGATAGCCTCTTGTTATAAGACGGCGCCTCATCACTGCCCACTCTGAGCAGCTTAACAGCACACACACACAATCTATACACGCTATACATGCTTACACACACACACACACACACACACAATCTATACACGCTATACATGCTTACACACACACACACACACACACACAATCTATACACGCTATACATGCTTACACACACACACAATCTATACACGCTATACATGCTTACACACACACACACACAATCTATACACGCTATACATGCTTACACACACACACACACACACACACACACACACACACACACACACACACACACACACACACACACACACACACACACACACACACACACACACACACACACACACACACACACACACACACACACAATCTATACACGCTATACATGCTTACACACACACACACACACACACAAATCTATACACGCTATACAAGCTTACACACACACACACACAATCTATACACGCTATGCATGCTTACACACACACACACACACACACACACATACACACACACACAATCTATACACGCTATACATGCTTACACACACACACTCACACACACACACACACACACACACACAATCTATACACGCTATACATGCTTACACACACACACACACGTCAGATCACCATTTTGGCCTGTATAAATAATCAATGAACATTACTGTCCATAATTCAAAGTGAGAATCACAGTAACTGGTTAATGAAGTACTAAATACATACTTTAAAATGCTTACATTTACAATGACACAAGGACAATGATGATTCAAAGAGGGATTCAAGGACACCTTCATTCAAAGAAATACCAACTTCTTTGACATAAATAGCTTTTCAGGTAGAGCATTCAGTAAGGCCCAGTTGTCAGAAGGTGAGTGTAGCTGGTGCATGAAGTCAGGCGCAGGAGAGCAAAATGAGTGAGCAACGTACTTTACTCAAAATAAAGGCACCAAGGTAAACAAATACACTTGACCAATAACCAACGGTAAATATTACGCACGGGTGAACACAACACCCATCGAAAAACCAGCCATCATAACTGAACTGAGCATAGAAATAATCATACACAACAAACATGGGGGAAACAGAGGGTTAAATACATGAACATGTAATTGGATAATGAAAACCAGGTGTGTAGAAAATAAAGACAAAACCAATGGAAAATGAAAGATGGATCAGCGATGGCGAGAAGACCGGTGACGTCGACCGCCGACCGAACAAGGGGTGGGGACCAACCTCGGCGGAAGTCGTGACACCAGTGGAGAGTGGAGAGGGGCAGATTATATCTATTATATATTATGCATTTCCCTGCATTTGTTAAATGTTGCATGAAAATGCATTTTCTTGCTGCTGGATAAGATTATGTAATTTCCTCCTGTGAACGATAACTACATTAGAGTTACAATACCCTCATTAGTGTTAAAATACATTCATTAGCATCACAATACCCTCATTAGCGTTACAAGATGCTAATATTTTGTTACAATACACTCACTAGAGATACAATGTCCTCATTAGACGTACACTACCCTCATTAGTGTTACAATACCCTCATTAGTGTTACAATACCCTCATTAGTGTTAAAATACTCTCATTAGTGTTACAATACCCTCATTAGTGTTACAATACCCTCATTAGTGTTAAAATACTCTCATTAGTGTTACAATACCTGCGTTAGTGTTACAATACCCTCATTAGATTTACAATACCCTCATTAGAGTTGCAATACCCTCATTAGTGTCCGTCCATCTTGTAAACCTTCATTCGTTCTAATGGACAGGGACTGAAATGACCTTCCGGTATACCTCGACAGATAAGATCAACATCCTTTTCCTTAGGACAGCTGGCGATTGTGAACCCCAAAGCAGAACGTTTTTTACAACACATTTTCAATGAGACTGAATTCATCTTCCTCCCCTTGGGATATCAGTCATTTCAACATCATCGTGTTGGACAGAGAGAGACTATTACTGGGCAGTATATTGTGGTCCCATGAGGAGTACAGCTAGGGGACGTGCTATACATACCATACAGGATACTGAAGGAAAGCAAGGTAGCCTGAGCCTATGCTACTGTAGAGTGCTACTTGACATGCGGCGCTGGTAATGTAGACATCCTAGGTGAACTGACTCCTCAAAAAGACCCAAGGTTAAGTACTGTAATAGTCAGACATTTTAGAAATACCCTCTGGTCTGTCCTTCTCTGTGTCCTTGTGTGGTGTCCCTGTGTGGTATGTACCTCTTCTCTTCATTTGGGGCGACAGGGTAGCCTAGTGGTTAGAGCGTTGGACTAGTAACCGGAAGGTTGTGAGTTCAAAACCCCCGAGCTGACAAGGTACAAATCTGTCGTTCTGCCCTTGAACAGGCAGTTAACCCACTGTTCCCAGGCCATCATTGAAAATAAGAATCTGTTCTTAACTGACTTGCCTGGTTAAATAAAATTAAATAGACTGTCCATACTTTCTCTAATATAGTAATATTTATATTCTGGCCTCTGACATTGCTCGTTTCTTTTTTTCTCTTCTTTTTTTTTGGGGGGGGGGTGCATTATGTGTACATTGTTTTGTGTTGCTGCAATGTTGGAGCTAGAAGCACAAGCACTCCGCTGTACCTGTGATAATATCTGCAAATATGTATACGTGACCAATAAACTTTGATTTGGTGTAGGGTGCGAGGACAGGAGGGTGAGATCCAGAGCGGGCCAGTCATACTGCAGCCTGGACCACGTACAACCACAGCAGTGAGCGCAGCATGAAGAGAGAGAGCACGGAGCAGATGCTGGAGCAGAGCCAGGACACCAGGAGAAAGAAGCACAAGGGCATTCATATCACTGCAGCAGCAGCCTCCCTCGCGGCCTGACTAGTTCACCTCAGATAGACAGAGGGGCACACATACACCACTATAGACCAATATGCTCCCAGTACGGACAGGTTGTATTAAAAATTATGTATTTTATCCAGCAGAAGTTGGAAAGATCAAAGGTTACAGTCCATTCCAATGTGACATTTGACTGAAAGGCCAAATCCAAAACGTTAGCATTTCTGACAACCACGCAAACAGTGAACAAATTATGACACCAACCAGTATCCTAACCTTTTGTTGCAGGGAACCATTTTCTATGAGCTCATGTGAGTTTATTTTGGCTCTGCTGCACTGCATGACTCAGGCCCTTCAGACTGTCTGCTTCCTCCAGTCAGTGAGAAGCAAGGTTGAGTCAGTGCTACTGATAAAATGTAGGATCTTAATTTGACCCGTATTGTCTCAGCAAAATAATCCTGGATTTGAACATTTAGTCCATACTGTTGCTTGATTGATGGTTAGGTCTATTAGCTGGTCGAAGTGAGGCTCCTTGAAAAGTGGAATACTGTTAATATATGGCAAGCCTGTGCGTTAGTGTGAGTTTTCAGTGAATTTATGTAAATCACGAAGCTCCTCTGCATTTCCTGCTGTGCAGAAAGAATTCTCAGCAACAAAAGAGTGATCAAATTAAGATCCTACATTTGTACAGGGGATTCCCTGTGTGCCATGAGGGAACTTAAATGTGTGTTGCTGGGGCCTGGGCCAGAAACAACTGGCTATCCCTTACCTCTTAGCCCCTAACCCTTGACCCCATGGGATTATTTGGATGTGAATAGTTATTCTCTGTGTGGTTGTTTCTGCAGTACTGCAGGTTTTTGTCCCAATTTAGTGCCATCACACCTGATTCACTAAATAACCAATTGATCTTTCACACCTTGAGTAACTGAAACAGGTGTTTCACACCAGATTAAATTATGACTGTTAAATTATAACGGTTTTAGTAACATGATTATATACTGTACAGCCAGTGTGTTTAATAACACTATTGTTGTTACATCCAAACCTGAAATGCCTCTGCCATTGGACAGTGTTGTGCTTAGTCTTATATTGTTGCTATGGTGACTGCCCCTAGGGTTTCATCAAGCAGAAGTAGGAGGCTCTGTGATCACTCCTGGAGAGTCTCTCTCTCCTCTGGGATGTTAAAGGTAAAGTCAAAGCACAGTGACACAGGACTTTGCATGTCCTTCAAGAGGTTGTTGCATTCTACAGTGTCCTCTAAAGTACACAAATATTCAGTTCAATGAAAAAGGCCTTGTAATACCTTAAGGCTTTGCTAGACTTTATTGATAGGTAGAAATTACAACACATTCAGAAAGGTCAAGATGACAAAACAGTTCTGCAACTGTGTAATTTATACTTGTTAATGAAAGTTATACAAGTATTTTCTCCCCTCTAAATAATCAATTAATGTATTAATACATTTTCTGTGAATATCTCTGGTATCCTTGGTCTCATTCAAGCTTCTTGGACTGATCGGATAGCGGATCATCTTTACATATACGGCCAAAGAGCAGGACAGTAGAAATGAAACACTTTAGAGTAAAACCCTTTCTTTAATAACTGGCTTGGTATTTATATCCCTTGGGAGAAAAGGATATGTGTACAATATGATATGGTTTGTGGGCCTTCCTTAGTCTTGACTCAAAGTGTTGAACGAACGCAGAGTCATGATCCAGAAGAGTGAATTTGATAAATATCCCCCAGTCTGCCATTAGACGTCCTCTGAGGAGTAGATGGATGGTTTTCCATTTGTTTCCAGTAATAATAGTAATATGTCTGACGCATACTATATTTCTGTCCGCAGCCCTATAGCTTTTTATAAACGTTTTAGGGCTAAGACAGGAAGTGTTACAGATTTACACAATCATCAGTACAGTTGGTGAAGTTAGTAGTACTATAAATGAACTCTCTCCCAGAATGCATTGCATGTCAGCTCCATCCCCTGTATCATTATAGCTTGCTGCTACGGATTCACTCCTTTCATGTGGCGGATGTCTGCCTGAGAGTAGAGGGGGATGCCTGGGGTCTCCTTGCCTCCTCTGAATGAGCATCACACACACACACGCACACACGCACACACACACACACACACACACACACACACACACACACACACACACACACACACACACACACACACACACACACACACACACACACACACACACACACACACACACACACACACACACACACACACACACACACACACAATGGTGTACCTATCCACATCATGCACTGTTGATGTATATGATGTGTGTTTTGGACAGTGTGGTGCATTGGTACACACACACACACACACACGTCTGCTTACAACGAGAGCCCCTACCAAGCCACAGAGAAGACCAGCCCACTGTGAGAGGCTGACAACACAGAGGGACTTGGCTTCCTTAAGGGCAGCTAATCCATGATATGTGTGTGTGTGTGTGTGTGTGTGTGTGTGTGTGTGTGTGTGTGTGTGTGTGTGTGTGTGTGTGTGTGTGTGTGTGTGTGTGTGTGTGTGTGTGTGTGTGTGTGTGTGTGTGTGTGTGTGTGTGTGTGTGTGCGTGCGTGCGTGCGTGCGTGTGTGTGTGTGTTCTTCCTCCAACACAGTGGAAACAGAGAGAGTGCCTCTCCTGAGAAGGGTCTCTCAGCACTCTGATGCCGAGGGTTCCAGAGTGCAGTCAAGCCAGGCGTACTGTACCAGCTGAGACGATCTACATTTTACAGCTGGGCATCGCTCGAATGTACATATATACTGTCTGTACTAATGTTCACATTCAGAGATACATACTATCACACACTTTTCCAGTCACACACACACACACGTAATGTACAGTATGTACAGTAATTATGTGCAGTTGACTAAATAGAAATGGAATTACATCACCTAATGTATTAAACATACCATAGAAAATAATTACGTTTTTTTTTCCTTGGGTGCACTGAACTGAAGCTTGAGGTGTTCCACATAAGCATTCAAATTGAGGTTCACTGACAAGTGATTTATAGCTCAGGGTAACTCACAGACATGTTTTCATTTTCCCAAATACTGAAGTGGGGAGAAATGAAGAGTGGATCCTATTTCCAGAGAGAACAAAGACACTCAGCACTTCTGATAAGCCACCTGCAGCTGTGACGTCATGGTATTATGTTGTGTTGGGAAAAGAGGATGACAGAGGAAAGAGGAGAGAAGAGAGTGGAGGAGGAAGGGAAAGAGAGGAGGACGCAATCGTATGTGTGTGCTTGTGTGTGTGTGTGATAAATACATTTCCCCAATGACATTCATTCTTCAGATAAACAATACTAACTTGTTACACTGCGATATTTTTACTAAACAGGCAAAAGCTTACCGTGTTGATGACACATTTATGTGCTTACACTTGTCCTTGGAAAATGACAACACACCATGAATACATTGTGATGCTGAAAAACATGATCTCAGTCCTCTACTCCACTGGGGAAGGCCATGGACCAACCGCAGGCCTGATGGAGACTGGGGACAGCCATGGACCAACCGCAGGCCAGATGGGGACTGGGGACGGCCATGGACCAACCACAGGCCTGATGGGGACTGGGGACGGCCATGGACCAACCACAGGCCTGATGGGGACTGGGGACGGCCATGGACCAACCGCAGGCCTGATGGAGACTGGGGACGGCCATGGACCAACCTCAGGCCTGATGGGGACTGGGGACGGCCATGGACCAACCACAGGCCTGATGGGGACTGGGGACGGCCATGGACCAACCACAGGCCTTATGGGGACTGGGGACGGCCATGGACCAACCACAGGCCTGATGGGGACTGGGGACGGCCATGGACCAACCGCAGGCCTGATGGGGACTGGGGACGGCCATGGACCAACCACAGGCCTTATGGGGACTGGGGATGGCCATGGACCAACCACGGGCCTGATGTGGACTGGAGAGTTATGATGGGCCACTTACACAGTATGTCTTCTTGTACTGGCATCTCTGGGATTGTATTCCAGATCTAAGACACTAGAAAGAGACCGAGAGAGAGCGAGAGATCAGCACAGAGTACCACACATAATCTTTTCTCTGATAGACAGTCCATGGGAGGTGTGGTGAGGTCTTAGCTGAAGGCTCTGTGTCCATGGCACCTTGCCTCTGGGGTCTCTCTCTAGGCCAGTACAGTATGTGTGGGAGATGGTGGAGCCATAGAGATCCTCTATATCATGATGTATTTCAGTTGGTGCTGCGTTGAGCTGCTGGAGCTTGAGTCCATTGGTATGTGTCAGGGTAATTCTCCTCTAGGCCTCTGGAAGTAAGAGATTAATGTACTACATTTTTTATTTTATTTTTGTGAAGCTCAGGCAGTTTTTATGACTATGTAATATGTACAAGACAAGAAGCTCTCATGCTTTTACATATTTCAATGACATGCAGACATAATCCATCACATAACAAAAGGAAGAATAAGAGAGAGATGTACACTACCTTTCAGGTGCATGTGTTCTACTGCAGCAGTGCTGGTTGGGCGACACTTGTTGCCAGGTTGAGATGAGGTTATCTGATCGAGCCAAGTGAAAATATCCAGCCGACTAGGGGGAAATTACATGTGATTTAGGATTGTCATAAATAATTTCATATTCTGTCATTATTAGTTCCTTCATATTTGATTACATTATGCATGTTTGATATCATAACGTGCGCTTTATACAGACATATCATAATGTTGAACATAACAAGCTTGTATCCTCCCTGTCCTACATATGTTATCTCACTTGAGGGCAGCACTGAACTTTGTTTTGGGCATAGACTTTTCAGAGTCGTGGTGGGTCCATTTCTAAGGACACAAAGAGAGATCTGTGAAGCTAATTCTGCCTTAGCCCATTTAACTACCAATTAATTAGACTACTACGATTTTCTCCCACATTCAGCACTATCACTTTCAAATGACAAATGGTTTCTCAACTAGGATAATGTATTTTTCATAGATAGTTAGGCCCTAACATGCCCATTTACATTTGAACTAAATCTAAATTATGCGTAACTGATTTAATGTAGGTGAATTGGGTCTGATTAGTCTTGATGGAAGGGAACGGTGCAGCGTGGCAATGATTAATCCTAACAGAGACGGAAAAGCAGAACACGCTGGGACACCACCCTACGGGAGGCAGCGCTAGTGCTGTGGAAGTGACCAGCCATACGGTTCCCAGCCCTGCGCGGGTGATAAACAAATCAATATTTCGTTGACATTACAGCGTGCAAGCACTGTCCTTCCCACATTTTAACTTCCAATAGACTCCTAAAGACCTCAATAATAGTACTTTAAATGAATTATTAATCAGAACAATCAGGATACTCATCTTCATTGTTGTTTTAAATGATTATTTTTGTCAGACATGGATAATAATCTACTAAAAAATAAAATAACATTAATAATTATACGAATATTAATAAATGCTATTCTTATTAATTGTATTTACGTGTTTATGTATATATATATTTATTATTTGCATTTGCTATGTTTTCGTTTATTATTCATTGGCCATACATTATATGCATGTTGTTGTCTGTCGCATGGGTGGTCTATGTCCAATGCCGTCTCCTATTTTTGGCATAGCCTTTGTGTTTGTTTTGAGAGGGACAGTTCACAGCCGTATGAGGAGAACAAGGGACAATAGTTTAGCTTGACGTCAGCCCCAGTTGGCATGCCAACTCAGAGAGATGTTGAGCATAAGCCTCTAGTAATGACAAGGAATTGTGATGAGCGATTGCATTTTCTTCAGATAATAAAATATAGGTATATAATAAATAGCTAAGATTTAGAATGGGCTGTTGAAAAATTGATATATTACTGCGTTTTGATGTTATGTTGATCCCGTTTTTGCATTAACACAACCCAAAACATGTTAAGTATTGTATTTATTAATTTATTGTGGCTATCATTGATTTGATGTCTTGGATATAGGCTACAGAAAAAACGGGCTCCATTCTGTAACGTTTAATAATACCAGTCAAAAGTTTGGACACACCTACTCATTCAAGGGTTTTTCTTTATTTTACTATTTTCTACATTGTGGAATAATAGTGAAGACATCAAAACTATGAAATAACACATATGGAGTCATGTATTATGCAAGAAAGTGTTAAACAAATCAAAATATATTTTATATTTGACTCTCTAGAGAGTCAACTCTCTAGAGACAGCAGGAGCGGTAGAGATACTCTGAATGATCTGCTATGAAAAGCCAACAAACATTTACTCCTGAGGTGCTGGCCTGTTGCACCCTCGACAACCAGTGTGATTATTATTATTTGACCCTGCTGGTCATCTATAAACATTTGAACATCTTGGCCATGTTCTGTTACAATCTTCACCCGGCACAGCCAGAAGAGGACTAGTCACACCTCATAGCCTGGTTCCTCTCTATGTTTCTTCCTAGGTTCTGGCCTTTCTAGGGAGTTTTTCCTAGCCAACATGCTTTTACACCTGCATTGTTTGCTGTTTGGGGTTTTGGGCTGGGTTTCTGTACAGCACTTTGAGATATCAGCTGATGTAAGAAAAGCTTTATAAATACATTTGATTTAGTAAAAATAAAGAAAAACCCTTGAATGAGTAGGTGTCTTCAAACTTTTGACTGCTACTGTATATATATATATATATATAAAATATATATATATATATATAAATATACACACACTTTATATATATGCACATACAAACATGCATATATATGCATATATATACACTTTGTGTCACACACACAGTATATATATATATATATATACGTAGTATATATACACACTTAGTATATATATATACATACATATATACACTTTGTGTGTGTGTCACACATACACACACACAGTATATTTGACCCTGGTCAGGGTTCCATAGCCCCAGACAGAACAGTACATATATACATATATATATATATATATATATACATACATACTGTGTGTGTGTGTGTATACATGCATATACATACATATATACACACACACACACACTGAACACACATAAAAACTCAGCAAAAAATGAAACATCCCTTTTTCAGGACCCTGTCTTTCAAAGAAAATTCGTAAAAATCCAAATATCTTCACATATCTTTAGTGTAAAGGGTTTAAACACTGTTTCCCATGTTTGTTCATTGAACCATAAACAATTAATGAACATGCACCTGTGGAATGCCTATTAAGACACTAACAGCGTACAGACGGTAGGCAATTACGGTCAGAATTATGAAAACTTAGGACACTAAAGAGGCCTTTCTACTGACGCTGAAAACCACCAAAAGAAAGATGCCCAGGGTCCTCATCTGCATGAATGTGCCTAAGGCATGCTGCAAGGTCGCATGAGGACTGCATGTGTGGCCAGGGCAATGAATTGCGATGTCCGTACTGTGAGACGCCTAAGATAGCGCTACAGGGAGACAGGATGGACAGCTGATCGCCCTCGCAGTGGCAGACCACGTGTATCAACACCTGCACAGGATTGGTACATCCGACCATCACACCTGGGGGACAGGTACAGGATAGCAACAACAACTGCCCGAGTTACACCAGGAACGCACAATCCCTCCATCAGTGCTCAGACTGTCCCCAAAAGGCTGAGAGAGGCTAGACGGCGGGCTTGTAGGCCTGTTGTAAGGCAGGTCCTCACCAGACATCATCGGCAACAGCGTCGCCTGTGGGCACAAACCCATCGTTGCTGGACCAGTCAGGACTGTCAAAAAGTGCTCTTCACTGATGAGTCGCGGTTTTGTATCACCAGGAGTGATGGTCAGATTTGCGTTTATCGTCGAAGGAATGAGCGTTACACCGAGGACTGTACTCTGGAGCGGGATCGATTTGGAGGTGGAGGGTCCGTCATGGTCTGGGGCGGTATGTCACAGCATCATCGGACTGAGCTTGCAGGCAATCTCAATGCTGTGCATTACAGAGAAGACATCCTGCTTCCTCATGTGGTACCCTTCCTGCAGGCTCATCCTGACATGACCCTCCAGCATGATAATGCCACCAGCCATACTGCTCATTCTGTGCGGGATTTCCTACAAGACAGGAATATCAGTGTTCTACCATGGCCATAGAAGACCCAGGATCTCAATCCCATTGAGCATGTTTGGACCCTGTTGGATCGGAAGGTGAGAGCTAGGGCCATTCCCCCCATAAATGTCTGGGAACTTGCAGGTGCCTTGGTGGAAGAGTGGGGTAGCATCTCACAGCAAGAACTGGCAAATCTGGTGCAGTCCACGAGGAGTAGATGCACTGCAGTACTTAATGCAGCTGGTGGCCACAAGATACTGACTTACTTTTGATTTTTACCCCCCCCCCTTGTTCAGGGACACATTATTAAATGTATGTTAGTCACATGTCTGTGGAACTTGTTCAGTTGTTTAATCTTGTTCTGTTCATACAAATATCTACACATGTTAAGTTTGCTGAAAATAAACGCAGTTGACAGTGAGTGGACATTTCTTTTTTTGCTGATTTTTTAAATGGTTGTTTCATTAGGTCTACATGTTTATCATATTAAGACTCACGGAGGGCTCTGCTCTCTCTTTCAAGGCGGGCTGCTGATCCATCTGGAGGGTTTCTGTGAAAACGCAGAGTGATACCATGGTAACATTAACGGGGTTACCCAGGAAACTGTAGTCGTCATGGAGACTGCATCACAAGGTTCAGTGGCATCCAGGAGGCGGGACTTTGCTGTTTTTCTTTCTTCCACCCAGCCCATTATATGCAATGTGTCCATGTCTTCATCATTGTGCTCACACTATCCTCCATGATGGAAATTGTCTTGAAGTCATGTTTGTAGGAAAATAAATTCCATGTAGTCCTAACGATGTCTTTGGATGGAATTATGGCCAGATCCATGAATTACCAATAATTACTACCAATATCAATTGTGGGCTATACAATTATTCCAGCCCATTTAATGGGTAATGATACATTCAAATTACATGGATATACTTTATCAAAGACATTCCCGAGTCTTGGTACTTTCATTTTCTTGTTTTATTTGGTATTGGCTGTAATGCTAAAAGCCTGATCTCGTGGGCTATGATACTTGTATGTCCATATTTTCATTACGCATAAATTGCCCATTCAAGCATAGCCTATGTTTGTCATCGTCCGATGTAAGCAACATCCTACAGACATTGTAGATTATATTGTATTGCTATTCATGACAAGACTGAACACTGATAAGCCAACGAACGTTTCCCCTTAAAAAAACACAACGACAACACTGTTTCGATTCGGGAATAAATATGCAACACTTACAACCTACCGAACTACCGAACATCAACACCTGTTTGGACTCAAGGACGAATTGTAAGATCACAGTACGTTTTGCAACCTGTGTGGCACACTAGCACACTCCACCTGACAGATATGTACCGACACATCACGATTAGTTTAGCTATCATAGAAAAAATAGTAGTCGTAACTCTATATCTCCATCATATGAAATGACAGCATTTACACGTCCGTGAATATCTTTTTGATGTTCACGCAGTTTTGGTTATTCTCATTGGTGAAGTTGGGCTGTTTATACCCACTGTTGATGCCCTCCTCTATAACCATATATTCTGACTTGCTCAGAGATGACGTGCTACGAGTCCTTTTCAGCTCCTCTGTGGCTGAGGGTAGGTGCTCGCAGCTGCTGACGTGCAAGTACTGTGCGTGCTCTTCTCCATCGGTTTCCCTATGGTAAAAATAATTGAAGTTGGAGACAATAACTGGCACAGGGAGAGCAATAGTCAACACTCCGGCAATAGCACACAATGACCCAACAATTTTGCCCCCAATTGTCACAGGGTGCATGTCTCCGTATCCGACAGTAGTCATGGTGACCACAGCCCACCAGAACGCATCTGGGATGCTTGTGAAACTGGAGGATGGGTCATCGGCTTCGGCAAAATAAACAGCACTGGAGAAAAGGATAACTCCAATGAAAAGAAAAAATATCAGCAGTCCAAGCTCCCTCATGCTGGCCTTTAGCGTCTGCCCTAAGATCTGTAGGCCCTTAGAATGCCTGGAGAGCTTGAAGATGCGAAAGACTCTCACGAGCCTTATCACTCTGAGAATGGCTAGGGACATGGCTTGCTGACCGTTCCCCTGCTTCTCAGCCAGTTCTGTCCCCAAAGTGATGAAGTAGGGAAATATGGCGACAATGTCGATTATGTTCATGATATTTTTTGAGAACGTGGATTTGCTGGGGCACGCGAAGAACCTGACCAGCAACTCAAAGAGAACCAGATTATGCAAAGTGTTTCTATCACAAAGAAAGGGTCGGTGAATGGATTTGCGTGATAGGAGGCCGTCCCATTGACTGTAAGTGCTAACGGGATAGGTTCCCGGTCATCCCGAAACTCAGGCAAGGTCTCTAAACAGAATATAACAATTGATATTAAAATGACAAGCACTGAGATGATAGCTATTCCCCTAGCTGGGCCAGAGCTTTCAGGGTATTCAAACAAAAGCCAAACCTGCTTTTGGAATTCATTATTGGGTAAAATACGTTCCTCTTCTTTTATGAATCCTTCGTCCTCTCGGAATTTTTCCATAGCCTCTTCCCCGAGTTGATAGAAATTGATCTCCTCAGAGAAGATGTCAATAGGCACGTTAACAGGTCTCCGTATGCGCCCTCCTGACTGGTAATAATAGAGAATGGCATCAAAGCTGGGTCGGTTTCTGTCGAAGAAGTACTCGTTCCTCAGTGGGTCAAAGTAACGCATTCTCTTTCTGGGGTCCCCGAGCAACGTTTTCGGAAACTGGTTGAAAGTTTTGAGTTGAGTTTCGAAGCGTAACCCTGAAATGTTGAGAACCACCCTCTCGCAGCAATCGCGTCCACGCTCTCGCTCATATCGATCCACGGACAGGTGGCTCGAAAGCGCCGCTGACTCCTCCAACATGTTCTCGACTGTCATGACGCCCTTCTCCGCCTCGAAGTAACAGTGGTTCTCAACGTTGTTGCCTCTGTGTCTCACCGAGCGGGGTGAGTCGATTAGTTTAAAGTGGTCATCCATACAGGTGGTATGGAGAGGGCAGAGTGCGCCGCGCCTCCTCTAGCCAAACCCCCCATAGACGCAAAGCCGACGCTCAGGCGACGCGACTTCCCTCCCCTCTCATCATCTCCACTCGTTGCCACTGTGAAGTGTTTCCGCCCCACGAAGCACACACTGGGGTTAATAAACACAGGTCTGTTCCCGCCCACGGCGCGCATGTCTGACACACTTCCACCCAGTTGGAACTTAAACACATAGACACCAGCAGGCGCACGCCATCTCAATTTGTTTCCATTTTAGTCATTTATCAGAGTTACAGGAGGAATTAGATTGAAGTGCCTTGCTAAAGGGCACATCGACAGATTATTCACCTATTCACTTAGGATTCGAAACAACAACCTTTCGGTTACTGGCCCAACGCTCTTATCCGCTTGGGTACCTGCACACCTCGTAAATGAAACAGAAACAACAAATATAATGAAGGGATAACTGCAAATTCCCAAAATATATCGGGTTCCTATAGTTATCCCATTTGATATTTTCCTTGATTGAAAACATTATTACAAAACGGATTCACTATCACAAAACCCACTGTCTACTCCCTACCATCAAAATGTAGGCTCGTACAAAGAGGGGAAAAATAGGTTTTCCTGTGCATTTCTACTGTCTAATATGATGACAATTTCAATTAAATGACAGAACTCTCTATTGCAGGGGGTTAGAAGTAATTTCTACATTAGATGTACTTGTTTTTGAAAATAGCCTACCAATCAGCCATACAAATGTTGCTCTCCATGGTCCTGAAATATGCGTAATCCGTTCAATCGACGGATTATACAAATATTACGCGCATGGACACACACTTTATCTCATTGGCATTTTAGCTCATAATAATTCATGAAGAATAATCAGATCGATCTCGTACTCATACCACATACGCATTATACCACAATCACTGCTTTTTTAGTCCTAATGAAAATAAGTTATACATGATTGCATGTTACATACATGTATTTTAATTGGGCCTGCTTCACCAAATGTCACTAACAGTAGGCTACGCTGAATTTTGCCTTCTGTTTCTGTATAAAACGTGTCAGTAATATGTAGGCCTATTGTCCAGACTACCGTATGCAATAATAATATTGCTTCAAATGAAGCCATTTCTAAGATGTAGCCTAAAGATGCTGCCAATATTAGGTGTATTGTCAATGTTCCCATTTTATCAGAACACAGCAGGCATACAAATGTTAGATCTTAATTTGATCACCCTGTTGTTGCAGGTCATTCCCAAGTGTAGGCTATTTGAGGTTTAAAAGAGCTTATGTTTGTAATTTATACTTTAAAAAATTTCCCTAACTTAAAATGTTAACCTCACCATTACCAATAATAGGGGAGTTTAGCATGTTTTGGTGGTATGATCTTTGACCCTCTGCAACTGTCTCACTCATCAATATTCACGATTCAATCAGGATTATTCATAATCATGTTAGCATCCACATTAACATAGAAGTGTTGAAACATGAGACATATTATATTCTTATTTACAATAGTGATTCCAACATGACACAATGCATTATTTACCATCAATTTCTATTGGGCACAAAATAATCTGAAACACAAGCAAATGCTTGGCTCTTCGATGGCCAAAAACTGCAAATGCATTCAAGAAGATTGTAGTGTCAGAAGCTTGACCCCCCCCCCCTTAGGTGCGGACTCCCGGATGCACATCAAAACAATAGGGAGGGTCCGGGTGGGCGTCTGTCCATGGTGGCGGCTCCGGTGCTGGACGTGGCCCCCACTTCAACTTAGTCCTCCCCCACCATGTCCGCTTCCGTGACCTCCTAGCCACGGCAACCCTGCTAAATAAAATGGGACAGAGGGGTAGCTCGGGACAGAGGGGCAGCTCGGGACAGAGGGGCAGCTCAGACTCCGGCAGCAGCGCTGGACAGGCGGGAGACTCCGGCAGCAGCGCCGGACAGGCGAGAGACTCCGGCAGCAGCGGAGAGGAGGAAGGCTCTGGCAGATCCTGGCTGACTGGCGGATCTGGAAGAGTCTGGCTGACTGGCGGATCTGGAAGAGTCTGGCTGACTGGCGGATCTGGAAGAGTCTGGCTGACTGGCGGATCTGGAAGAGTCTGGCTGACTGGCGGATCTGGAAGAGTCTGGCTGACTGGCGGATCTGGAAGAGTCTGGCTGACTGGCAGATCTGGAAGAGTCTGGCTGACTGGCAGATCTGGAAGAGTCTGGCGGTTCTGGAAGAGTTGGGCTGACTGGCAAATCTGGAAGAGTCTGGCGGATCTGGAAGAGTTGGGCTGGAAGAGTCTGGCGGATCTGGAAGAGTTGGGCTGACTGGCAGATCTGGAAGAGTCTGGCTGACTGGTAGATCTAGAAGAGTCTGGCTGACTGGCGGATCCTGGCAGACTGATGGCTCTGGCTGCTCCATGCTGACTGGCAGCTCTGGCTGCTCCTTGCAGACTGGTAGCTCTGGCTGCTCCTTGCAGACTGGCAGCTCTGGCTGCTCCTTGCAGCTCTGGCTGCTCCTTGCAGCTCTGGCAGCTCCTTGCAGCTCTGGCAGCTCCATGCAGACTGGCAGCTCCATGCAGACTGGCAGCTCCATGCAGACTGGCAGCTCCATGCAGACTGGCAGCTCCATGCAGACTGGCAGCTCCGGCTGTTCCATGCAGACTGGCAGCTCTGGCTGCGCTAAACAGGCAGTAGACTCTGTCAGCGCTGTAGAGGAGAAAGGCTCCGGCAGTCCTGGAGAGGCAAGGCGCACTGTAGGCCTGATGCGTGGTGCTGGCACTGGTGGTACTGGGCCGAGGACACACAGGAAGCCGGGTGCGGAGAGCTGCCACCGGAGGACTGATGTGTGGAGGTGGCACTGGATAGACCGGACCGTGCAGGCGCACTGGAGCTCTTGAGCACCGAGCCTGCCCAACCTTACCTGGCTCGATGCCCACTCTAGCCCGGCCAATACGAGGAGCTGGTATGTACCGCACTGGGCTATGCACCCGCACTGGAGACACGGTGCGCTCCACAGCATAACACGGTGCCTGCCCGGTCTCTTTAGACCCCCGGTAAGCACAGGAAGTTTGCGCAGGTCTCCTACCTGGCGTCGCCCTACTCCCTGTGAGCCCCCCAAATACATTTTTGGGGCTGACTCTCGGGCGTCCTTCCGCGTCGCCGTGCTTGCTTCGCCATCTCCATTCTCCTATAACCCTTTTTGCACTGCTCCAGTGAATCCCAGGCAGGCTCCGGCACTCTCCCTGGGTCGACCGCCCACCTGTCTATTTCCTCCCAAGTAGTGTAGTCCCGATATTGTTGCTCCTGCTGCCGCTGTTGCTTCTCCTCATACCAGCGCCTCGCCGCCTCTAGTTCTTCTTTGGGGCGGCGATATTCTCCAGGCTGATCACAGGGTCCTTCTCCAAACATTTCGTCCTCCCATGTCCATTCCTCCCTTTGTTGCTCCTGCCTGTTACCACGCCGCTTGGTCCTGTTGTGGTGGGTGATTCTGTCACGGCTTTCGTCTGTAGAAGGAGGAGCGGACCAAAATGCAGCGTGGTTGTTATTCATTTTATTTTAATAAAGAAACTATACACTAATCAACTAACAACAGTACGAAAACCTAAACAGCCCTATCTGGTGCAAAACACAGAGACAGGAACAATCACCCATGAAACACTCAAAGAATATGGCTGCCTAAATATGGTTCCCAATCAGAGACAATGATAATCACCTGACTCTGATTGAGAACCGCCTCAGGCAGCCATAGACTATGCTAGACACCCCACAAAACCCCAAGACAAAAACACACCACAATAACCCATGTCACACCCTGGCCTGACCAAATAAATGAAGATAACCATAATATATTTCGACCAGGGCTTGACAGATGTAGTCATTGTTTGGAATATGGGACCACATAGGATACTACACTTTTGACAATTTTTTATGAGAATCTTTAGGGGTGTCAATAATTTTGTCCCCTACTTTTTTGAGGAAAAAAGTATTACTTGACAAATCTCTTTCTCTGAGCAATTGTATTAGTATAAAATTACATAATGTCCCAATTATTTTGGAGCATACAATATTTGAATTATTTATTTTTTAAGGTAATTTTTGCTAATTTTTATCAAATGTGTCAATAATAACCCCACAGTATATCCCAAGAGCAGCACTAGTATTCTGCATGATATTAAAATGGCCTCAAATAAAATGTAATGTAAGTGTCTGAACTGAAGTGTCAACCTCTGCAGCAGCATGGGATGGATGAGGAAAATGCTAAATCAATATTCAATCTCTATCACGTTCTGACCATCATTTGGGTGTGTTTTCCTTGTTTTAGTGTTGGTCAGGACGTGAGCTGGGTGGGCATTCTATGTTGTGTGTCTGGTTTGTCTATTTCTATGTTTGGCCTGATATGGTTCTCAATCAGAGGCAGGTGTTAGTCATTGTCTCTGATTGGGAACCATATTTAGGTAGCCTGTTTTGTGTTGGGTTTTGTGGGTGATTGTTCCTGTCTTTGTGGCACCAGATAGGGCTGTTTTGTTTTTTGTTTTGTTGTTTTTTTTCACGGTTCTTGTTTTGTAGATTGTTGTATTTTCATCTTTATTAAAGATGTACAAAACTAACCACGCTGCATTTGTTCCGCCTCACTTTCACCAGAAGAAAACCGTTACAATCTCAAAACCTGCATTTCTTAGTAATGATGACAGGGCTCATCAGAAGCATGGTTTTTTGATCAGCTGCAACACATTGATCTATCCAGAAAAACAAATCCTTCACGAGTGATGGTAGGATGGAATTCCATCAAACCTGCAATTCAGAGAAACCCTCATGGCTGAAAGCTTGCGTTACTCTTGCACCCCCACATAGAAAACATCAACATTAGGCCTACTAATAATGTATTCATAAATGTGATTATATAATGGTTGAAACATAGCATCATCTACATTTTAATGAAAGGTTGCATTCTCAGAGTGCAGTAGATAGTGATTTTCTTGAGCGGGTCTTTCAGGCTTTGAGAGTTGCCTCCATTTGGTGCCAGCTAAGGATCAAAGAAAAGCTACTATATCGCAGCATTTTCCAATTGGAGGGTCAAAACCCCTGGAGGGGATAATCAGTCTCTCTTGAATTTCCCAGTTGTATAAAAATGGTTTTGTCTATTTGGTCTAAATTGAAACACTGCATTAGGACTTTGTGCATATATAACTGTAATACTAAACCATGACATTAATTTTAAACCAGTTTAAGGCTTTATCAGAGAAAGACTTAGTAGAAGGATTAAATCCAAATAACTAGAGCAGTTATCCTGCTGATCACCAATTCCCTTCATCCTAGGATCCTGTTTATTGCCCCTTTGGCCTCAATGGCAACAACACATCATAAGCCTCTGTAAGATGAAAAGTGTTGAGTTGGTGACATGTTACATTTTGGCTGAGACAGTTATACCAAATTATTCTTAAAGGAAAAATGTGGCTCATCACCTGGATTCTGTTTTATACATTGGATAAATGTAGAGACTCTGAGCCACAAAATGGTATATCATGCACTGCATTTGAGGAAACAATGGGAAAGAAATTATGCTTTGAAAGTTGATCAACTCATAAACTCACTTTTGAGAAAAACATATTTCAACATTTTGGTACTACTATTGGAGAGCCCTTCTTGGTCTATACCTATTCAGCAATGTTCACAGCCTCTTAAGCCTTAGCCCCACCCATCTCTTCAAGGGTTAATCCATGCGTTCTGCGCTAACTTTGCCAGCTACTTCCAAACATCTAAGAGAGAGAAAGAGAGAACAGCTCACTGAACATTACTCGCCCTAGCAGAGCTGGTTAGGCTGTTATCCAGAGCATTGGTGACGGCAACTGTGCTGTCGGATTGTCTGTTTATAAATTCAGAGAGTTTCGCGTTCAGAGCACTCATTGGATGCTCTGGCCAATAAGTAGGGTTGTTCTGAAAGCTCTGACCTCACAACGACAGTCAAGCACCCAAGCTAACTGGCTAACCTTGGCTTGCTACTTCCAAACCCATAATGAGAGAACACCCACCCTGACTACTTTACTCCCCCTAGCAGAGCTGGTTAGACAGTTTTCATGTTATCCAGAGCATTGGTGACTAACTGTGCTGCTGGCAACACTTGAATACGCTTTGTTGCCGACATTTACTAAACATTCAAAAATGAATCAATTATTCTGCGCTTTGCCACACTAAGACAAGAGTATTTTGTTAGGAAATGTAGCTAGATAGCTAGCAAGGTAAACAATGAATCACAACACATGACATAACATTAGTAGTGAGCCAGCCAGCTAATGTTAGCCAGCTAGCTAGCTAGCTAGCAGTACACTAACTTGAAATGAAAATACTTTGTCAAAATTTGAGTGGAGTCTTCTGTTAAGACATGTAGCTAGCTAACTTAACAATGGAGCATAATCACAACTCATGACGTTACTATCCTGCATGAATCAGCAGGTAGCTAACCAACCAGGTTCTATAGCTATAACTAATCAATCAAATGTATCTGATATAAACAATTATATCATACACAACGTTAGCTACTGACCCAGCCAGCTAATGTCTCCTGTCTGATGCCATGCATGGTTGCCCTTATTTTGATGATGTAATCCAGACTGGTGTTTTCTCCATCTCCTTAACTGTCATACTGGAATTCCACTGATTTCAAAACTCAGTCCTCCAGAAAGTAGAGAACATACACCTAATGTTTACTAGCAAGCCACCCAGCTATCTTTAGCTAGCTAACAGTACACTTTAACTTGACATTAGGTTTGTGCAGTTTTACTACAAGATACATAAAAAAGCAGCGTTTGACTCGATGATCCAGACATACTGACCAGCTCAAATATACAGATGCGTGCTATATGGCAGAACAATACAAACTCAACTCTCGGCATGTCCAGCCCACTCATTATCTCAGCCAATCATGGCTGGCGGGAAGGTTGTTCACTTTTTCTGTGCCTAAACCAACTAGGCTCATAATTTAACAATTGTATTAATATTTACAGATGGCATATACGTTTGATATTAAGGCACATAGAAGTTGAAATGTTCGAGAAGGCATTCCTGCCAAAAAACGCATTTTGATAAAAAAAATTTTTTTTATGTTCAAACAGCTCTCCTGTGAAGTCATAACTTGCGACATACGCCTAGTTTCCTGAATCGGGTCACAAATAGTGAATAGCACTTTTCAAATCATTCAAAGAAGTAATAGCCTCTTTGTGTTGAATGTTGGATCAACAAAGTGACACATACAGAAAATATACCCTTTTAATTTTATCAGGGACTTTCTCTTCTGAATAGATTACCATGGTAACTGTGATACAGTCTCTCTCTCCCCCCGCTCTCCCCCCTACTCTCTCTTCAAATTGAAATTCACATCTTCAGCTCAGAGTAAATTGAATTTAAATCTGTAATTTCCAAGGGGCATTTGTGTAAGCACAAACCAGTGTGTATTTATCCCTATAGGCATTGAGGGAGTCACTGTCCTGAACCATGTCTGACCTGCCTGTGATCTAATCTCCCTGTAAACATTGCAGGAGTCACTGACCTGAACCTGTCCCACCCTGATCTGTTTCACCTGTCCTTGTGCTTGTCTCCACCCCCGACTCCTGCCTGCCCTGACCTGTCGTTTGCCTGCCCCTGTTGTTGCAATAAACATTGTTACTTCAACACAGTCTGCACTTGGGTCTTACCTGAAACATGATAGAACCATGTCTGACCCACCCGGGATCTGATCTCCCTGTAAACATTAAGTAAGTCATCGTCCTGAACCATGTCTGACCCACCCGGGATCTGATCTCCCTGTAAACATTAAGTCATCGTCCTGAACCATGTCTGACCCACCCGGGATCTGATCTCCCTGTAAACAGTAAGTCATCGTCCTGAACCATGTCTGACCCACCCGGGATCTGATCTCCCTGTAAACATTAAGTCATCGTCCTGAACCATGTCTGACCCACCCGGGATCTGATCTCCCTGTAAACATTAAGTAAGTCATCGTCCTGAACCATGTCTGACCCACCCGGGATCTGATCTCCCTGTAAACATTAAGTCATCGTCCTGAACCATGTCTGACCCACCCGGGATCTGATCTCCCTGTAAACATTAAGTAAGTCATCGTCCTGAACCATGTCTGACCCACCCGGGATCTGATCTCCCTGTAAACAGTAAGTCATCGTCCTGAACCATGTCTGACCCACCCGGGATCTGATCTCCCTGTAAACATTAAGTAAGTCATCGTCCTGAACCATGTCTGACCCACCCGGGATCTGATCTCCCTGTAAACAGTAAGTCATGTCGTCCTGAACCATGTCTGACCCACCCGGGATCTGATCTCCCTGTAAACATTAAGTCATCGTCCTGAACCATGTCTGACCCACCCGGGATCTGATCTCCCTGTAAACATTAAGTCATCGTCCTGAACCATGTCTGACCCACCCGGGATCTGATCTCCCTGTAAACATTAAGTCATGTCTGAACCATGTCTGACCCACCCGGGATCTGATCTCCCCTGTAAACATTAAGTCATCGTCCTGAACCATGTCTGACCCACCCGGGATCTGATCTCCCTGTAAACATTAAGTCATCGTCCTGAACCATGTCTGACCCACCCGGGATCTGATCTCCCTGTAAACATTAAGTCATCGTCCTGAACCATGTCTGACCCACCCGGGATCTGATCTCCCTGTAAACATTAAGTCATCGTCCTGAACCATGTCTGACCCACCCGGATCTGATCTCCCTGTAAACATCCCACCCGGGATCTGATCTCCCTGTAAACATTAAGTCATCGTCCTGAACCCGGATCTGATCTCCCTGTAAACAGTAAGTCATCGTCCTGAACCATGTCTGACCCACCCGGGATCTGATCTCCCTGTAAACAGTAAGTCATCGTCCTGAACCATGTCTGACCCACCCGGGATCTGATCTCCCTGTAAACAGTAAGTCATCGTCCTGAACCATGTCTGACCCACCAGTAGTAACCCTGGGTAAAATCACCAGGGAAGCTATTCCAGAAGAAAAAGTCTTCTTACAACCTGTGTGTTGTGATAATTGCATTGTTTGCTCTATAACCTGTTAGTTCATATGCCTTGACACTTTGATATATAGGTCTAAGTCCGAGACAGTAAGAAAACACATAAGCAGAATAATTTTAACCTGTTTCATCACAAAACCGGAGAGCAACATCTGTCCGGTGAAGTCCACAAAACACAGTGCATGTAACAAACAGTTACATGACCTACAGAATGGTCAAGCAAGTTAATGTTTCTGACATTAGGACTACTAAACAACTATGGATTTAGAACCACGAAGAGTTACTGCAAGTAGCAAATAAAACAGGAGCTGCCTCCACTATTCCAGCACCATTTCAACTTCACCATTTCAACATAATTTAATCACTTATGCTTAGTCTAGTAGTGACAACTAAAATATACCAAAAACTATTTAGTCCAATCAACGTAAGCTAAATATGTGGTTGTCCATGGTTCTGATATCTGTGTTTGTGTTCGTGAGTGCAAGTATAAAAAACATGTTGACTCACCCTACACCCTTCTCATATTTCATTGTGCCTTAATGGTAAATGACTGTCATCCTTACACACTTTTAGTTTTTGTTGTCCTCGGCTACCTGGCTAAATGCATGCTCACTAGCCTAACTTCCTTTCATGGGAAAGGGACCATTTTAGTTAGCTAAATAGCCACCGGAGGACAATGACATAAAGAGATACAAAAATTCAAGATTTTTTCTGTCAATGCCATTTGGCTTCTGATGTGATGTGATTGGGCTGAAGGCAAATCCAAATTCCTTTGACACTTTATTTTAATGTGCCAGGACCATTCACAGCTGAGTTCACTGAGTTTAGCTCAACGCTGATTGGCTATTATTTTATACTTCCCTTATCAAGGGAGGACAAATACTCTTTGGCTTCCCTTGTGTTCAATGCTACAGGCGACAATAATGGCATACTCTTTTTGACCAGACATCATCAGATAGATGCGCTACACATACTGAGAAAGAGGTCCGCTGTTTTGTTCATTTGGATGCTTTCTGCAGTGAGATACATTCAGCCTCCTGTGAATTGAAGGACATTTATGAAACACAGAGAGACAAAACATACCAAATAATGTATGTTTTTTTCTTGGTCAATTTTTTGGGGGAAGCCTGGCTTCCCTTGATATCTATGAATACACGTCACTACATACCCCGGATCTGATCTCACACTTTGACAAACATCATGTTTTCATTTTCCTTTCCTGTTTTTGGAAGTGGTTCCATGTTGGCTGGAGAGATTAGAAGGGCAAATTAAAGGGGAAGAAGATTAATTTATTCAGAAGCTCTGAGAGCGTTTGATAGGCCTTTTTTATATTTAGACAGCATAAATTACACCTGCCTAATGTCATTTTGGTGATGGCGTGTGCATAATATGTATCTTCACGCATGCTTTCCATGTGTTTTGTGTGAGCGTGCTCAAGAGAGAGAGAAAGCAGAGAGAGAGAGAGAGAGAGAGAGAGACCTCACACTCCAACCTCTTTTAAAGGCTGGAATTCCCCAACGAGTACAACCAATATGAGAGTCAGTCAGGCTGCAAATCAAGTTGGTTGTTTGAACTGTTCCTTCATGAGAGAAACCCTCATTGCTGAAAAATCACATTACTCCTGCACCTGCGCATAGAAAACAGCAGCATCAGACCTACAGGTGAAACATAGCATAATCTACATTTTAATGAAAGGTTGCATTCCCAGAGTGCAGAAACAAACAGATTTTCGGAGTGGGTGTTTCAGGATTTGAGAGTTGTCTGCATTTGGTGCCAGCTAAGGATCAAAGAAAAGCTACTATAGCGCAGCATTTAAAAATAATAATCAGTCTCCCTTGAATTTCCCAGTTGTACAAACATTGTTTTGTCTATCTGGTCTAAATTCGAAAGGCATTAGTGGGTCAAATGTTTTCATTTGCCTTTCCTGTTTTTAGAAGTTTTTCCATGTTGGCTAGAGAGTCAGGCTGCAAATCAAGTTGGTTCTTTAAATTGTCCCAGTCACAAACACAACCACAAGTGATAAATTCTCCCATCTAGAACAGGCCAGGGTTGTGAATGGATATGGACAACATTTTCAGTCACACCAATGCTCAATAAATTTCACATCTGTACAATAATAGTTAATGGACTTCCATATAAATCCGCTTGGATGCATTTACCCCATTCTAACACAACCTAGGAGTCCTGTTCTGCATTCAACTCTCAGGAGTCAAAAGCACTTTAAAATGTGCTACAAATTAATTTTGGTAATGAATTTGTATCTTTGGTAACGCTGAAATATAAAAATACATTCCAAATTGCTTTGTGTGATTGCCTCACGGTCGGGCAAGGCAAAGCACACTAGGAATTATGATAATCTACTCGGAAACAAAACACTCTTATCTGCATTGGGGAATAAAGAGAATTCTCCACTTCAGATAATCATACTTCTACTGCAGAACACCAGGCCAGACGACGTCTCTGCAATACAGGTCATGTTCTTAGGTGCCTCTTTGATGAATGAGAAACATATTTGGTCTCCGTCTGCTGCCGCTCGTGAGCACACAGTGGAAGTAACAGAGCCAGAGAGCACCGGGAACATTGATTAGTCATCAATTGGCTCTGCGTGGATGCAGCCACTTTCACACTGTCCATCTACTGTATACAGTATTGTTGGGTCAAGGTCATTATAAACGTAGCATAACAATGCTCATTTTACCAGACTACCATTTGGCAGTGAGAGAGAGCCACTAGTGGTAGTTTAGTCAAATTAGATCCATGCAGCAGTTGCTCAACCACTATTGGCTAACCTTATCTAATTTGAGAAAACTAATACTATACTCATATGATATTGTTTTAAAGGAACATGTTGAGAATAGATACAGAAGAGTAAGTAAATGTACATAAACAACCTATACATGATATTTCAACAAGTGAATACAGTGTGTTGGAAGTTGTACAGTGACGTGTTAAGTCGAACAATAGGAAACCTCTATGTTTATTTTCAATTGGTTGGAGGTCTGTCATTCTCAGTGAAATGTTCTTCTTTATGAATTAGTCCTCAGAATCTGTGCATTTAACCAAACAGTTATTGTGTAATACATTATTGCTAATGGCTGCTATTGTGATCATTTGACTCAGAAGATCATGAATAGAAGCTGAAAGCCCATTTTCAGAAGATCATTTCCGACCCATAAGGACCAGAAAGTTTTATCTTTAGTGAGATATACTGTAACCCGACCTCCAGAGGAGTGCCAGGATACACACTAAGATTTACAACCCCAGAGAGGACATATCAGATCTTAAGACGCTATTACAAATGATACCCAAGCAAAGGTAACCTGCAGTAGAGGAGACGTGCAGGGCAGGTGTTCCCTTACCCCCATATGACATTCTGACAAGGTAATGGATTGGATGGGCTGAGCAGAAAGCCCCCCTTAACTAAATCACTGCTTTGGATTGGATGGGCTAAGCAGGTGTTCCCTCAACCCCCATATGACATCCTGTCAAGGTAATGGATTGGATGGGCTGAGCTTTAGCAGGATTCTTTCTCTTCACAGCTGGCTATGTGATTATTGCAGCTGATTGGGTGTAACTTTTGTTGACAATTTCGATACCTTTTGGAAACAAAACACATTTTATTTGGAGGATGGGATCCACCCAAATCATTTGTCATCCTGGATCCTTTCACAGCACTTTAAGGCTGCATTGAGACAATGATTTATCAGTGACCCAATCCCAGCTCAACTGATCCCTACCATTGTGACACAGAGTTGTCATAATGCTTCAGCAATTGTTCATTACAACAGGGGCATCAGTAGATACAATGTAAGTAACCTAATGTATGTCCCGTTAACTGCACTGAATGCCTCTACTGGTCCTACAGCTATTGTATGCAGGAATCATGTGCCTATGAACCAGATGTATACTGTTAGCACTAAGCCAGTGTGCCCGAGGAGGAAGTCCACTGTGAGCAGCTCACCCTACACTAACATAGGGAACATGAGCACATCTACTGCTGCTAAGCTTCCCAGTAAAGCAATGAAAGCAAGTAAGCATCCCGGAAGAAAATTGCTCAAAATAGCCCACGTTAATATACACTGCTCAAAAAAATAAAGGGAACACTAAAATAACACATCCTAGATCTGAATGAATTAAATATTCTTAATAAATACTTTTTTCTTTACATAGTTGAATGTGCTGACAACATATTCACACAAAAATTATCAATAGAAATCAAATGTATCAACCCATGGAGGTTTGGATTTGGAGTCACACTCAAAATTAAAGTGGAAAACCACACTACAGGCTGATCAAACTTTGATGTAATGTCCTTAAAACAAGTCAAAATGAGGCTCAGTAGTGTGTGTGGCCTCCACGTGCCTGTATGACCTCCCTACAATGCCTGGGCATGCTCCTGATGAGGTGGCAGATGGTCTCCTGAGGGATCACCTCCCAGACCTGGACTAAAGCATCCACCAGCTCCTGGACAGTCTGTGGTGCAACGTGGCGTTGGTGGATGGAGCGAGACATAATGTCCCAGATGTGCTCAATTGGATTCAGGTCTGGGGAACAGGCAGTCTCCAGACTCTGTCACGTCTGTCACGTGCTCAGTGTGAACCTGCTTTCATCTGTGAAGGGCGCCAGTGACGAATTTGCCAATCTTGGTGTTCTCTGGCAAATGCCTAACGTCCTGCACGGTGTTGGGCTGTAAGCACAACCCCCACCTGTGGACGTCGGGCCCTCTTACCACCCTCATGGAGTCTGTTTCTGACCGTTTGAGCAGACACATGCACATTTGTGGCATGCTGGAGGTCATTTTGCAGGGCTCTGGCAGTGCTCCTCCTGCTCCTCCTTGCACAAAGGCGGAGGTAGCGGTCCTGCTGATGGGTTATTGCCCTCCTACGGCCTCCTCCACGTCTCCTGATGTACTGGCCTGTCTCCTGGTAGCGCTTCCATGCTCTGGACACTACGCTGACAGACACAGCAAACCTTCTTGCCACAGCTCGCATTGATGTGCCATCCTGGATGAGCTGCACTACCTGAGCCACTTGTGTGGGTTGTAGACTCACTACCACTAGAGTGAAAGCACCGCCAGCATTCAAAAGTGACCAAAACATCAGCCAGGAAGCATAGGAACTGAGAAGTGGTCTGTGGTCCCCACCTGCAGAACCACTCCTTTATTGGGGGTGTCTTGCTAATTGCCTATAATTTCCACCTGTTGTCTATTCCATTTGCACAACAGCATGTGACATTTATTGTCAATCAGTGTTGCTTCCTAAGTGGACAGTTTGAATTCACAGAAGTGTGATTGAGTTACATTGTGTTGTTTAAGTGTTCCCTTTATTTTTCTGAGCAGTGTATGTAGCTTAAGAAACAAGGTTCATGAAATCAATAATTTGCTAGTAACAGATGACATACATATTCTGAAACTCACATAGATAATACCTTTGACAATACAGTGTTAGCAATACAAGGTTATAACATTCATAGAAAATATAGAAATGCCAATGGTGGAGGTGTTGCTGTTTATATTCAGAACCACATTCCTGTAAAGATTAGAGAGGATCTCATGTTAAATAATGATGAAGTAATATCGCTACAGGTTCATCTGCCTCACCTAAAGCCCTTTCTGCTGGGAATCTGCTTCAGACCACCAAGTGCAAACAGTCAGTGTCTGGATAACATTTGTGAAATTCTTGATAATATATGTGATATCAACAGAGAAGTATATTTTCTGGGTGATTTAAATATTGACTGGCTTTCATCAAGCTGCCCACTTAATAAAAAGCATCAAACTGTATCCAGTGCCTGCAACCTGGTTCAGGTTATCAGTCAACCTACCAGGGAAGTTACAAACAGCACAGGAATTAAAACATCAACATGTATTGATCAGATCTTTACGAATGCTGCAGACATTTGCTTGAAAGCAGTATCCATATCCATTGGAAGTAGTGATCATAATATGGTAGCCATATCTAGGAAAACCACAGTTCTAAAGGCTGGGCCTAATATAGTGTATAAAAGGTCATACAATAAGTTTTGTAATGATTGCACTTGACATATTTATGAAATTGCTTATTCCAGTTGCTAATAAACATGCAGCCACTAAGAAAACGACTGTTAAAACTGTTAAATCCCTGAGGATTGATGAGGAGTTGAAAAATGTTGTGGTTGAGAGGGATGAGGCAAAAGGAATGGCAAATAAGTCTGGCTGCACAACCGATTGGCAAACGTACAAACTGAGAAATCATGAGACTTAACTGAATAAAAATAAAAATAAACTACACTATGAAAGCAAGATAAATGAAATAAAGAATGATAGTAAAAAGCTTTGGGGCACCTTAAATAAAATTCTGTGAAAAAAGGCGAACTCAGCTCCAACATTCTTTGAAGCAGATGGCTCATTCATCACAAAACCAACTGATATTGCCACTTACTTTAATAATTTTTCCATTGGCAATATTAGCAAATTTAGGCATAACATGGCAGCAACAACTGCTGACACTACACATCCAAGTAAAACTGACCAAATTATGAAAGACAAGCATTGTAATTTTACATTCTGTAAAGTTACTGTGGAAGAGGTAAGAAAATGATTGTTGTCTATCAACAATTGCAAGCCACCTGGGTCTGGCAACTTAGATGGGAAATTAGTGAGGAAAAAAGCGGACGATATTGTTAATCTTCTTGTTAATATTATTGTTCAACCAACTGTTCATATAGATGTGTTCATCTTGCTGTTCATATATATGTTCATCTTGCTGTTCATCCTACTGTTCATCTTGTTGTTCATCTTGTTGTTCATCTTGCAGTTCATCCTACTGTTCATCTTGTTGTTCATCCTACTGTTCATCTTACTGTTCATATACATCTTGCCATCCTTCTGTTCATATAGATGTTCATCTTGCCATCCTTCTGTTCCTATAGTTGTTCATCTTGTTGTTCATCCTTCTGTTCATATAGATGTTCATCTTGTTCATTTTGTCATCTTTTGTTCATCTGTTCATCTTGTTGTTCATGTTGTTCATCTTGTTGTTCATCTTGTTCATCCTTGCTGTTCATCCTACTGTTCATCTTGCTGTTCATCCAACTGTTCATCTTGTTGTTCATCTTGTTGTTCATCTTGTTGTTCATCTTGCTGTTCATCTTGCTGTTCATCCTACTGTTCATATAGATGTTCATCTTGTTGGTCATCTGTTTGTTCATCTGGTTGTTCATATTGTTGTTCATTTTGCTGTTCATCCTACTGTCCATCTTGTTGTTCATCTTGCTGTTCATCTTGTTGTTCATCTTGCTGTTCATCCTTGTTCTTGCCATCCTGTTGGTCATCTTGCTGTTCATCTTGCTGTTCATCCCACTGTTCATCTGTTGTTCATCTTGTTGTTCATCTTGTTGTTCATGTTCATCTTGCTGTTCATCCTACTGTTCATCTTGCTGTTCATCCAACTGTTCATCTTGTTGTTCATTTTGCTGTTCATCTTGTTGTTCATCTTGTTGTTCATCCCACTGTTTATCTTGTTGTTCATGTTCATCCTACTGTTCATATAGATGTTCATCTTGTTGGTCATCTGTTTGTTCATCTGGTTGTTCATCTTGTTGTTCATCTTGTTGTTCATCTTGCTGTTCATCCTACTGTCCATCTTTTTGTTCATCTTGCTGTTCATCCTACTGTTCATCTTGTTGTTCATCTTGCTGTTGTTCATCCAACTGTTCATCTTGTGTTCATCTTGCTGTTCATCCTACTGTTCATCTTGTTGTTTATCTTGCTTTCTTCCTTCTGTTCATACTGTTTGGTCATCTGTTTGTTCATCTTGTTGTTGTTCATATTGTTGTTCTCTTCCATCCTACTGTCCATCTTGTTGTTCATCTTGCTGTTCATCTTTTGTTCATTCATCTTGTTGTTCATCTTTGTTGTTCATCTTGTTGTTCATCATGTTGTTCTTGTTGTTCATCTTGCTGTTCATCTTGCTGTTCATCATCTTGCTGATTGTTACATTTTCTTGTTCATCCTACTGTTCTGTTCATCTTGCACATCCTACTGTTCATCTTGCTGTTCATCAATGTTCATCATCTTGTGTTCATCTTGCTGTTCATCTTATTGTTCATCTTCTTGTTCATCTTGCTGTTCATCTTCTTGTTCATTTTCTTGTTCATCCTACTGTTCATCTGTTCAAGAAATCTAATTTGTAGTAACAGATGATACTATTCTGTTCATCTTTTTGTTCATCCTACTGTCCATCTTGTTGTTCATCTTGTTCATCTTGTTGTTCATGTTGTGTTCATCATTTTGATGTTCATCTTGTCCATGTTGTTCATCTGTTTGTTCATCTGGTTCATCTTGTTGTTCATCCCACTTTCATCTTGTTGTTCATGTTGCTGTTCATTACTGTTCATATAGATGTTCATCTTTTTGGATCTTGTTCATGTTCATCTTGTTGTTCTAATGTTCATGTTCATCTTGCTGTTCATCCTACTATCTTGTTGTTCATCTTGCTGTTCATCTTGTTGTTCATCTTGTTGTTCATCCTACTGTTCAACTTGCTGTTCATCCTGTTGGTCATCTTGCTGTTCATCTTGCTGTTCATCCTACTGTTCATCTTGCTGTTCATCCAACTGTTCATCTTGTTGTTCATCTTGCTGTTCATCTTGCTGTTCATCCTACTGTTCATCTTGCTGTTCATCCAACTGTTCATCTTGTTGTTCATTTTGCTGTTCATCTTGTTGTTCATCTTGTTGTTCATCCCACTGTTTATCTTGTTGTTCATGTTCATCCTACTGTTCATATAGATGTTCATCTTGTTGGTCATCTGTTTGTTCATCTGGTTGTTCATCTTGTTGTTCATCTTGTTGTTCATCTTGCTGTTCATCCTACTGTCCATCTTTTGTTCATCTTGCTGTTCATCCTACTGTTCATCTTGTTGTTCATCTTGTTGTTCATCTTGTAGCTGTGTTCATCCAACTGTTCATCTTGTTGTTCATCTTGCTGTTCATCCTACTGTTCATCTTGTTGTTTATCTTGCTGTTCTTCCTTCTGTTCATACAGATGTTCATCTTGTTGGTCATCTGTTTGTTCATCTGGTTGTTAATCTTGTTGTTCATATTGTTGTTCATCTTGCTGTTCATCCTACTGTTCATCTTGTTGTTCATCTTGCTGTTCATCCTACTGTCCATCTTGTTGTTCATCTTGCTGTTCATCTTGTTGTTCATCTTGTTGTTCATCCTACTGTTCAACTTGCTGTTCATCCTGTTGGTCATCTTGCTCTTCATCTTGATCCCACTGTTCATCTTGTTGTTCATTTTGCTGTTCATCCTACTGTTCATCTTCTTGTTCATCTTGCTGGTCATCCTACTGTTCATTTTGCTGCTCATCTTGTTGTTCATCTTGCTGTTCATCTTGTTGTTCATCTTGCTGTTCATCCTGCTGTTCATCTTGCTGTTCATCTTCTTGTTAATTTTCTTGTTCATCCTACTGTTCACCTTGTTGTTCATCTTGCAGTTCATCCTACTGTTCATATTGTTGTTCATCTTGCTGTTCATATTGCTGTTCATCTTGCTGTTCATCTTGCTGTTCATCTTGCTGTTCATCCTATTGTTCATCTTCTTGTTCATCTTGCTGTTCATCTTCTTGTTCATTTTCTTGTTCATCCTACTGTTCATCTTGCTGTTCATCCTACTGTTCATCTTTTGTTCATCCTACTGTCCATCTTGTTGTTCATCCTACTGTTCATCCTTCTGTTCATCTTGTTGTTCATCTTGCTCTTCATCCTACTTTTTCATCTTGTTGTTCATCCTACTCTCCATCTTGTTGTTCATCCTACTGTTCATCATTTTGTTCATCTTGCTGTTCATCCTACTGTCCATCTTGTTGTTCATCTTGCTGTTCATCTTGTTGTTCATCTTGCTGTTCATCTTGTTGTTCATCTTGTTGTTCATCCCAAAACCATCTTGTTGTTCATGTTGCTGTTCATCCTACTGTTCATATAGATGTTCATCTTGTTGGTCATCTGTTTGTTCATCTGGTTGTTCATCTTGTTGTTCATCTTGTTGTTCATCTTGCTGTTCATCCTACTGTCCATCTTTTTGTTCATCTTGCTGTTCATCCTACTGTCCATCTTGTTGTTCATCTTGCTGTTCATCTTGTTGTTCATCTTGTTGTTCATCCTACTGTTCAACTTGCTGTTCATCCTGTTGGTCATCTTGCTGTTCATCTTGCTCTTCATCCCACTGTTCATCTTGTTGTTCATCTTGTTGTTCATCTTGTTGTTCATCTTGCTGTTCATCTTGCTGTTCATCCTACTGTTCATCTTGCTGTTCATCCAACTGTTCATCTTGTTGTTCATCTTGCTGTTCATCTTGTTGTTCATCTTGTTGTTCATCCCACTTTCATCTTGTTGTTCATGTTGCTGTTCATCCTACTGTTCATATAGATGTTCATCTTGTTGGTCATCTGTTTGTTCATCTGGTTGTTCATCTTGTTGTTCATCTTGTTGTTCATCTTGCTGTTCATCCTACTGTTCATCTTGTTGTTCATCTTGCTGTTCATCCTACTGTTCATCTTGTTGTTCATCTTGTTGTTCATCTTGTTGTTCATGTTGCATCCAACTGTTCATCTTGTTGTTCATCTTGCTGTTCATCCTACTGTTCATCTTGTTGTTTATCTTGCTGTTCTTCCTTCTGTTCATACAGATGTTCATCTTGTTGGTCATCTGTTTGTTCATCTGGTTGTTAATCTTGTTGTTCATATTGTTGTTCATCTTGCTGTTCATCCTTGTCCATCTTTTTGTTCATCTTGCTGTTCATCCTACTGTCCATCTTGTTGTTCATCTTGCTGTTCATCTTGTTGTTCATCTTGTTGTTCATCCTACTGTTCAACTTGCTGTTCATCCTGTTGGTCATCTTGCTGTTCATCTTGCTCTTCATCCTACTGTTCATCTTGTTGTTCATCTTGCTGTTCATCCTACTGTCCATATTGTTGTTCATCTTGCTGGTCATCCTTCTGTTCATATAGATGTTCATCTTGTTGTTCATCCCACTGTTCACCTTGTTGTTCATCTTGCAGTTCATCCTACTGTTCATCTTGCTGTTCATCTTCTTGTTAATTTTCTTGTTCATCCTGCTGTTCATCTTACTGTTCACCGTGTTGTTCATCTTGTTGGTCATCCTTCTGTTCATATAGATGTTCATCTTGTTGTTCATCTTGCTGTTCATATTGCTGTTCATCTTGCTGTTCATCTTGTTGTTCATCCTTTGTTCATCTTCTTGTTCATCTTGCTGTTCATCTTCTTGTTCATCTTTCATCTTGCTGTTCATCTTGCTTTCATCCTACTGTTCATCATCTTGCTTCATTCATCTTCTTGTTCATCTTGTTGTTCATCTTGTTCTGTTCATCCTACTGTTCATCTTGCTGTTCATCTTTTTTCTCATCTTGTTCATCTTTTGTTCATCTTACTGTCCATCTTGTTGTTCATCCTTCTGTTCATCTTGTTGTTCATCTTGCTCTTCATCCTACTTTTTCATCTTGTTGTTCATCCTACTCTCCATCTTGTTGTTCATCCTACTGTTCATCATTTTGTTCATCTTGCTGTTCATCCTACTGTCCATCTTGTTGTTCATCTTGCTGTTCATCTTGTTGTTCATCCTACTTGTTCATCCTACTGTTCATCTTGCTGTTCATCCTACATCTTGCATTTTGTTTCATCTTGTTGTTCATCTTTGCTGTTCATCTTTGTTGTTCATCTTGCAGTTCATCCTACTGTTCATCTTGTTGTTCATCTTGCTGTTCATCCTATCTTTTTCATCTTGTTGTTCATCCTACTGTTCATCTTGTTGTTCATCTTTCATCATGTTGGTCATTGTTCATCCTACTGTTCATCATTTGTGTTCATCTTGCTGTTCATCTTGCTATCTTGTTGTTCATCTTAGTGTTCATCTTGTTGTTCATCTTGTTCATCTTGTTGTTCATCCTACTGTTCATCCTGTTCATGTTCATCTTGCTGTTCATCCTTCTTGTTCATCCTACTGTCATCTTGCTGTTCATCTTGCAGTTCATCCTACTGTTCATCCTTTGTTGTTCATCTTGCTGTTCATCCTTCTGTTTCTTAATTGTTCATCTTGCTGTTCATCTTACTTGTTCATCCTACTGTTCATCCTTGTTGTTCATCTTGTTGGTCATCCTTCTGTTCATATAGATGTTCATCTTGTTGTTCATCTTGCTGTTCATCCTGCTGTCCATCTTACTGTTCACCTTGCTGTTCATCCTACTGTTCATCTTGCTGTCATCCTATCTGTTCATCTTGCTGTTCATCTTGCTGTTCATCTTTCTTGTTCATCCTTGCTGTTCATCTTGTTGTTCAACTTGTTCATCTTGTTGTTCATCTTGTTGGTCATCCTTCTGTTCATCCTACTGTTCATCTTGTTGCTTTCATCCTGTTCATGTTCATCTTGTTGTTCATCTTGCTGTTCATCCTACTGTTCATCTTGCTGCTCATCTTGCTGTTCATCCTTCTGTTCATCTTGTTGTTCAACTTGCTGGTCATCCTACTGTTCACCTTGTTGT
This sequence comes from Oncorhynchus masou masou, assembly GCF_036934945.1. Classification (NCBI taxonomy): domain Eukaryota; kingdom Metazoa; phylum Chordata; class Actinopteri; order Salmoniformes; family Salmonidae; genus Oncorhynchus; species Oncorhynchus masou. The sequence goes on along the minus strand of NC_088216.1, from coordinate 79,040,262 downwards.
TCAGGCTACTGTTCATCTTGTTGTTCATCCTACTGTTCATCTGGTTGTTCATCTTGCTGGTCATGCTACTGTTCATCTTGTTGTTCATCCTACTGTTCATCTTGTTGTTCATATTGTTGTTCATCCTACTGTTCATCTTGTTGTTCATCCTACGGTTCATCTTACTGGTCATCCTACTGTTCATCTTGTTGTTCATCTTGCTGGTCATCCTACTGTTCATATTGTTGTTCATCCTACTGTTCATCTTCTTGTTCATCCTACTGTTCATCTTGTTGTTCATCTTGCTGTTCATCCTACTGTTTATCTTGTTATTCATCCTACGGTTCATCTTGCTGGTCATCCTACTGTTCATCTTGCTCTTCATCCTACTGTTCATGTTGTTGTTCATCCTACTCTTCATCTTGCTGGTCATCCTGCTGTTCATTTGTTTGTTCATCTTGCTGGTCATCCTACTGTTCACCTTATTCTTCATCCTACTGTTCATCTTGTTGTTCATCTTGCTGTTCATTTGTTTGTTCATCTGTTTGTTCATCTTGTGAAACTGGAAACTGGAGGAGCATTTTACCCATTAATGTTCTCCTCTTTTGTAGCAGGATTGTTAGCTAGCTAGCAATACAAACACATCAAAACATCAGCAGGTAGAGGACATTTCTGACGGAATGATTCTTACAAAAAGAGAGCACTAACCAAGACCCAGTCCAACATAATGTGCATGGATATTTAACCACAGTGATGATAAATCCTCATCTGTTTGTTGTATGGAATAGTGGTTACCATGGCCAAGGAGAGAGAACATGCAAAGAGAGAGAAGAGCTAAATGCCTTAGCTACTGCATGGGAGATGATCTCTATAGCACATTATTTACAGCCTGGTGAAGCCACAGGCCAGGCAACATACACACGCACACACATTTTAGTATGTTTTGCAAAATGTATTAAATGGACTGGCTAATAGGGATCTCCCTCACTTGGTTGGCTTCCCCTGGAGCATAAATTTAAATGAGAATAAACATACTGTACATGTGGGTGGCCAGGCACCTGCACACACACACACACATATATATATATATATATATATATACACTCACACTTGTTCATGTGTATCCACACACACACACACACACACACACACACACACACACACACACACACACACACACACACACACACACACACACACACACACACACACACACACACACACACACACACACTGCACTTTGCAAGTTGTTGAGTATTACAGATGCACTGAGGAAAGAGTATTTACCTTTTAGTCACCACAGTGCCCCATTACATAAGGTTATTTGTAAAAAAACAAACAACATTGCAGCCATACTGTGAGACAGTTCTGGCTCATAACTACTGTCATCAGTTTGAACTCAGTCAAAATGGAATACCAGAATAAAATAATGATTTCCTATAGATCGATAATAAAACATCACAAAAAGGTGCAAAGCATTTGATTTGCCTGCTAGGGGGCAAGGGGACCCCAGCTCCGCTAAAACCATTGACAACTGCGTGCTGTTTTCAAGGGATTGTTAAATAAAGGTTAATTATTTTGTTGTAATGTCACCTCTTGAAGAGCATAGTTAGAGCTGCACATTTCCGATTATTCCATGCAAAAAAATAGTGCATATTTATCTCGAATCAGAGTTATATAGCAAGTAACTGCATGCTTTTCATGATCAATAAATATCAATTGATCATGTAATTTCAGATGTGTAAGGGTAGACTCACGATATCACTCAATATTAGCCACCATTAATTGGATATTTGAGTTATATAAAATAAAAGTAAACTACACCTGACAAGTGTGAGTGGTTTGGTTCATTTCCCATCTTTGTTGCCTCTACCTGTCAAGCAGAGTGGTTTTGGGACATTGGAATATTTACTGATAGAGCAGACAACAATGGAGGTCAACTGAAATTATGATCAAACAGCCTGTTCTAGAGGAGTTTATGGGAAAATACCTTCCTGAACAGCAAAGGCATGCATGCCCATTGAAACGGACGGAACACCGAACACAGCCCATTGAAATGGAGGGGACACCGCATACGGTCCATTGAAATGGAGGGGACACCGCACACGGTCCATTGAAATGGAGGGGACACCGCACACGGCCCATTGAAATGGAGGGGACACCGGACACGGTCCATTGAAAGGACGGAACACCGCACACGGCCCATTGAAATGGAGGGTACACCGCACACGGTCCATTGAAATGGAGGGGACACCGCACACGGTCCATTGTAATGGAGGGGACACCGCACACGGTCCATTGAAAAGGACGGAACACCGCACACGGCCCATTGAAATGGAGGGGACAACGCACACGGCCCATTGAAATGGAGGGGACACCGCACACGGTCCATTGAAATGGAGGGGACACCGCACACGGTCCACTGAAATGGAGAGGACACCGCACACGGTCCATTGAAATGGAGGGGACACCGCACACGGTCCATTGAAATGGAGGGGACACCATTGAAATGGACACGGTCCATTGAAATGGAGGGGACACCGCACACGGTCCATTGAAATGGAGGGACACCGCACACGGTCCATTGAAATGGAGGGGACACCGCACACAGTCCATTGAAATGGAGGGACACCGCACACGGTCCATTGAAATGGAGTGGACACCGCACACGGCCCATTGAAATGGAGGAGACACCCACACGGCCCATTGAAATGGAGGGGACACCGCACACGGTCCATTGAAATGGAGGGGACACCGCACACGGTCCATTGAAATGGAGGGGACACCGCACACGGTCCATTGAAATGGAGGGGACACCGCACACGGTCCATTGAAATGGAGGGGACACCGCACACAGTCCATTGAAATGGAGGGGACACCGCATACGGTCCATTGTAATGGAGGGGACACCGCATACGGTCCATTGAAATGGAGGGGACACCGCACACGGCCCATTGAAATGGAGGGGACACCGCACACGGCCCATTGAAATGGAGGGGACACCGCACACGGCCCATTGAAATGGAGGAGACACCGCATACGGTCCATTGAAATGGAGGGGACACCGCATACGGTCCATTGAAATGTAGGGGACACCACACACGGTCCATTGAAATGGAGGGGACACCACACACGGCCCATTGAAATGGAGGGGACACTGAATACGGTCCATTGAAATGGAGGAGACACCGCATACGGTCCATTGAAATGGAGGGGACACCACACACGGTCCATTGAAATGGAGGGGACACCGCACACATTGAAATGGCCCATTGAAATGGAGGGGACACTAAATACGGTCCATTGAAATGGAGGAGACACCGCATACGGTCCATTGAAATGGAGGGGACACCCATTGAAATGGAGGGGACACACGGTCCATTGAAATGGAGGGGACACCGCACCCGGCCCATTGAAATGGAGGGGACACCGCACACGGTCCATTGAAATGGAGGGGACACCGCAGACGGTCCATTGAAATGGAGGGGACACCGCAGACGGTCCATTGAAATGGAGGGGACACCGCACACGGTCCATTGAAATGGAGGGGACACCGCACACGGTCCATTGAAATGGAGGGGACACCGCACACGGTCCATTGAAATGGAGGGGACACCGCACACGGTCCATTGAAATGGAGGGGACACCGCACACGGTCCATTGAAATGGAGGGGACACCGCACACGGTCCATTGAAATGGAGGGGACACCGCACACAGTCCATTGAAATGGGGTGGACACCGCACACGGTCCATTGAAATGGAGTGGACACCGCACACGGCCCATTGAAATGGAGGAGACACCGCACACGGCCCATTGAAATGGAGTGGACACCGCACACGGCCCATTGAAATGGAGGAGACACCGCACACGGCCCATTGAAATGGAGGGGACACCGCACACGGTCCATTGAAATGGAGGGGACACGGCACACGGTCCATTGAAATGGAGGGGACACCGCACACGGTCCATTGAAATGGAGGGGACACCGCACACGGTCCATTGAAATGGAGGGGACACCGCACACGGTCCATTGAAATGGAGGGGACACCGCACACAGTCCATTGAAATGGAGGGGACACCGCATACGGTCCATTGTAATGGAGGGGACACCGCATACGGTCCATTGAAATGGAGGGGACACCGCACACGGCCCATTGAAATGGAGGGGACACCGCACACGGTCCATTGAAATGGAGGGGACACCGCACACGGCCCATTGAAATGGAGGGGACACCGCACACGGCCCATTGAAATGGAGGGGACACCGCACACGGTCCATTGAAATGGAGGGGACACTGCACACGGCCCATTGAAATGGAGGGGACACCGCACACGGCCCATTGAAATGGAGGGGACACCGCACACGGTCCATTGAAATGGAGGGGACACCGCACACGGTCCATTGAAATGGAGGGGACACCGCACACGGTCCATTGAAATGGAGGGGACACCGCACACGGTCCATTGAAATGGAGGGGACACCGCACACGGTCCATTGAAATGGAGGGGACACCGCACACAGTCCATTGAAATGGAGGGGACACCGCACACGGTCCATTGAAATGGAGTGGACACCGCACACGGCCCATTGAAATGAGGGAGACACCGCACACGGCCCATTGAAATGGAGGAGACACCGCACACGGTCCATTGAAATGGAGGGGACACCGCACACGGCCCATTGAAATGGAGGAGACACCGCATACGGTCCATTGAAATGGAGGGGACACCGCATACGGTCCATTGAAATGGAGGGGACACCGCATACGGTCCATTGAAATGGAGGAGACACCACACACGGCCCATTGAAATGGAGGGGACACCGCACACGGCCCATTGAAATGGAGGAGACACCGCATACGGTCCATTGAAATGGAGGGGACACCGCATACGGTCCATTGAAATGTAGGGGACACCGCACACGGTCCATTGAAATGGAGTGGACACACGGCCCATTGAAATGGAGGGAGACACCGCACACGGCCCATTGAAATGGAGGAGACACCATTGCACACGGTCCATTGAAATGGAGGGGACACCGCACACGGCCCATTGAAATGGAGGAGACACCGCATACGGTCCATTGAAATGGAGGGGACACCGCATACGGTCCATTGAAATGGAGGGGACACCGCATACGGTCCATTGAAATGGAGGAGACACCACACACGGCCCATTGAAATGGAGGGGACACCGCACACGGCCCATTGAAATGGAGGAGACACCGCATACGGTCCATTGAAATGGAGGGGACACCGCATACGGTCCATTGAAATGTAGGGGACACCACACACGGTCCATTGAAATGGAGGGGACACCACACACGGCCCATTGAAATGGAGGGGACACTGAATACGGTCCATTGAAATGGAGGAGACACCGCATACGGTCCATTGAAATGGAGGGGACACCACACACGGTCCATTGAAATGGAGGGGACACCGCACACGGCCCATTGAAATGGAGGGGACACCGCCACGGTCCATTGAAATGGAGGGGACACCGCATACGGTCCATTGAAATGGAGGGGACACCGCATACGGTCCATTGAAATGGAGGGGACACGCACACGGTCCACTGAAATGGAGGGGACACCGCACACGGTCCATTGAAGTGGAGGGGACACCGCACACGGTCCATTGAAATGGAGGGGACACCGCCCACGGTCCATTGAAATGGAGGGGACACCGCACACGGTCCATTGAAATGGAGGGGACACCGCACACGGTCCATTGAAATGGAGGGGACACCGCACACAGTCCATTGAAATGGAGGGGACACCGCACACGGTCCATTGAAATGGAGTGGACACCGCACACGGCCCATTGAAATGGAGGAGACACCGCACACGGCCCATTGAAATGGAGGGGACACCGCACACGGTCCATTGAAATGGAGGGGACACGGCACACGGTCCATTGAAATGGAGGGGACACCGCACACGGTCCATTGAAATGGAGGGGACACCGCACACGGTCCATTGAAATGGAGGGGACACCGCACACGGTCCATTGAAATGGAGGGGACACCGCACACAGTCCATTGAAATGGAGGGGACACCGCATACGGTCCATTGAAATGGAGGGGACACCGCATACGGTCCATTGAAATGGAGGGGACACCGCACACGGCCCATTGAAATGGAGGGGACACCGCACACGGCCCATTGAAATGGAGGGGACACCGCACACGGCCCATTGAAATGGAGGGGACACCGCACACGGTCCATTGAAATGGAGGGGACACCGCACACGGCCCATTGAAATGGAGGGGACACCGCACACGGTCCATTGAAATGGAGGGGACACCGCACACGGCCCATTGAAATGGAGGGGACACCGCACACGGCCCATTGAAATGGAGGGGACACCGCACACGGTCCATTGAAATGGATGGGACACCGCACACGGTCCATTGAAATGGAGGGGACACCGCACACGGTCCATTGAAATGGAGGGGACACCGCACACGGTCCATTGAAATGGAGGGGACACCGCACACGGTCCATTGAAATGGAGGGGACACCGCACACGGTCCATTGAAATGGAGGGGACACCGCACACTGTCCATTGAAATGGAGGGGACACCGCACACGGTCCATTGAAATGGAGGGACACCGCACACGGCCCATTGAAATGGAGGAGACACCGCACACGGCCCATTGAAATGGAGGAGACACCGCACACGGTCCATTGAAATGGAGGGGACACCGCACACGGCCCATTGAAATGGAGGAGACACCGCATACGGTCCATTGAAATGGAGGGGACACCGCATACGGTCCATTGAAATGGAGGGGACACCGCATGGAGGGGACGGTCCATTGAAATGGAGGGGACACCGCATACGGTCCATTGAAATGGAGGAGACACCGCACACGGTCCATTGAAATGGAGCGGACACCGCATACGGTCCATTGAAATGGAGGGGACACCACACACGGCCCATTGAAATGGAGGAGACACCGCACACGGTCCATTGAAATGGAGGGGACACCGCACACGGTCCATTGAAATGGAGGGGACACCGCACACGGTCCATTGAAATGGAGGGGACACCGCACACGGTCCATTGAAATGGAGGGGACACCGCACACAGTCCATTGAAATGGAGGGGACACCGCACACGGTCCATTGAAATGGAGTGGACACCGCACACGGCCCATTGAAATGGAGGAGACACCGCACACGGCCCATTGAAATGGAGGAGACACCGCACACGGTCCATTGAAATGGAGGGGACACCGCACACGGCCCATTGAAATGGAGGAGACACCGCATACGGTCCATTGAAATGGAGGGGACACCGCATACGGTCCATTGAAATGGAGGGGACACCGCACACGGTCCATTGAAATGGAGGAGACACCGCACACGGCCCATTGAAATGGAGGAGACACCGCATACAGTCCATTGAAATGGAGGGGACACCGCCACACGGTCCATTGAAATGGAGGGGACACCGCATACGGTCCATTGAAATGGAGGGACACCGCACACGGTCCATTGAAATGGAGGAGACACCGCATACGGTCCATTGAAATGGAGGGGACACCGCACACGGCCCATTGAAATGGAGGAGACACCGCACACGGTCCATTGAAATGGAGGGGACACCGCATACGGTCCATTGAAATGGAGGGGACACCGCACACGGCCCATTGAAATGGAGGAGACACCGCATACGGTCCATTGAAATGGAGGGGACACCACACACGGTCCATTGAAATAGAGGGGACACTGCACACGGTCCATTGAAATGGAGGGGACACCGCACACTGCCCATTGAAATGGAGGAGACACCGCATACGGTCCATTGAAATGGAGGGGACACCGCATACGGTCCATTGAAATGGAGGGGACACCGCATACGGCCCATTGAAATGGAGGGGACACCACACACGGTCCATTGAAATGGAGGGGACACCGCATACGGTCCATTGAAATGGAGGGGACACCGCATACGGCCCATTGAAATGGAGGGGACACCGCATACGGCCCATTGAAATGGGGGGACACCGCATACGGCCCATTGAAATGGAGGGGACACCACACACGGCCCATTGAAATGGAGGGGACACTGAATACGGTCCATTGAAATGGAGGAGACACCGCATACGGTCCATTGAAATGGAGGGGACACCACACACGGTCCATTGAAATGGAGGGGACACCGCACACGGCCCATTGAAATGGAGGGGACACCGCACACGGTCCATTGAAATGGAGGGGACACCGCATACGGTCCATTGAAATGGAGGGGACACCGCATACGGTCCATTGAAATGGAGGGGACACCGCACACGGTCCACTGAAATGGAGGGGACACCGCACACGGTCCATTGAAGTGGAGGGGACACCGCACACGGTCCATTGAAATGGAGGGGACACCGCACACGGTCCATTGAAATGGAGGGGACACCGCACACGGTCCATTGAAATGGAGGGGACACCGCACACGGTCCATTGAAATGGAGGGGACACCGCACACAGTCCATTGAAATGGAGGGGACACCGCACACGGTCCATTGAAATGGAGTGGACACCGCACACGGCCCATTGAAATGGAGGAGACACCGCACACGGCCCATTGAAATGGAGGGGACACCGCACACGGTCCATTGAAATGGAGGGGACACGGCACACGGTCCATTGAAATGGAGGGGACACCGACACGGTCCATTGAAATGGAGGGGACACACGCACACGGTCCATTGAAATGGAGGGGACACCGCACACGGTCCATTGAAATGGAGGGGACACCGCACACAGTCCATTGAAATGGAGGGGACACCGCATACGGTCCATTGTAATGGAGGGGACACCGCATACGGTCCATTGAAATGGAGGGGACACCGCACACGGCCCATTGAAATGGAGGGGACACCGCACACGGCCCATTGAAATGGAGGGGACACCGCACACGGCCCATTGAAATGGAGGGGACACCGCACACGGTCCATTGAAATGGAGGGGACACCGCACACGGCCCATTGAAATGGAGGGGACACCGCACACGGTCCATTGAAATGGAGGGGACACCATTGCACACGGCCCATTGAAATGGAGGGGACACCGCACACGGCCCATTGAAATGGAGGGGACACCGCACACGGTCCATTGAAATGGATGGGACACCGCACACGGTCCATTGAAATGGAGGGGACACCGCACACGGTCCATTGAAATGGAGGGGACACCGCACACGGTCCATTGAAATGGAGGGGACACCGCACACGGTCCATTGAAATGGAGGGGACACCGCACACGGTCCATTGAAATGGAGGGGACACCGCACACAGTCCATTGAAATGGAGGGGACACCGCACACGGTCCATTGAAATGGAGGGACACCGCACACGGCCCATTGAAATGGAGGAGACACCGCACACGGCCCATTGAAATGGAGGAGACACCGCACACGGTCCATTGAAATGGAGGGACACCGCACACGGTCCATTGAAATGGAGGGGACACCGCATACGGTCCATTGAAATGGAGGGGACACCGCATACGGTCCATTGAAATGGAGGGGACACGGTCCATTGAAATGGAGGGGACACCGCATACGGTCCATTGAAATGGAGGGGACACCGCATACGGTCCATTGAAATGGAGGAGACACCGCACACGGTCCATTGAAATGGAGCGGACACCGCATACGGTCCATTGAAATGGAGGGGACACCACACACGGCCCATTGAAATGGAGGAGACACCGCACACGGTCCATTGAAATGGAGGGGACACCGCACACGGCCCATTGAAATGGAGGAGACACCGCATACGGTCCATTGAAATGGAGGGGACACCGCATACGGTCCATTGAAATGGAGGGGACACCGCATACGGTCCATTGAAATGGAGGAGACACCACACACGGCCCATTGAAATGGAGGAGACACCGCATACAGTCCATTGAAATGGAGGGGACACACGGTCCATTGAAATGGAGGGGACGGTCCATTGAAATGGAGGGGACACCGCATACGGTCCATTGAAATGGAGGGGACACCGCACACGGTCCATTGAAATGGAGGAGACACCGCATACGGTCCATTGAAATGGAGGGGACACCGCATACGGTCCATTGAAATGGAGGAGACACCGCACACGGTCCATTGAAATGGAGGGGACACGGTCCATTGAAATGGAGGGGACACACGGCCCATTGAAATGGAGGAGACACCGCATACGGTCCATTGAAATGGAGGGGACACCACACACGGTCCATTGAAATAGAGGGGACACTGCACACGGTCCATTGAAATGGAGGGGACACCGCACACTGCCCATTGAAATGGAGGAGACACCGCACACGGCCCATTGAAATGGAGGGGACACCGCACACGGCCCATTGAAATGGAGGGGACACCGCACACGGTCCATTGAAATGGATGGGACACCGCACACGGTCCATTGAAATGGAGGGGACACCGCACACGGTCCATTGAAATGGAGGGGACACCGCACACGGTCCATTGAAATGGAGGGGACACCGCACACGGTCCATTGAAATGGAGGGGACACCGCACACGGTCCATTGAAATGGAGGGGACACCGCACACAGTCCATTGAAATGGAGGGGACACCGCACACGGTCCATTGAAATGGAGTGGACACCGCACACGGCCCATTGAAATGGAGGAGACACCGCACACGGCCCATTGAAATGGAGGAGACACCGCACACGGTCCATTGAAATGGAGGGGACACCGCACACGGCCCATTGAAATGGAGGAGACACCGCATACGGTCCATTGAAATGGAGGGGACACCGCATACGGTCCATTGAAATGGAGGGGACACCGCATACGGTCCATTGAAATGGAGGGGACACCGCATACGGTCCATTGAAATGGAGGAGACACCGCACACGGTCCATTGAAATGGAGGGACACCGCATACGGTCCATTGAAATGGAGGGGACACCACACGGCCCATTGAAATGGAGGAGACACCGCACACGGTCCATTGAAATGGAGGGGACACCGCACACGGTCCATTGAAATGGAGGGGACACCGCACACGGTCCATTGAAATGGAGGGGACACCGCACACGGTCCATTGAAATGGAGGGGACACCGCACACAGTCCATTGAAATGGAGGGGACACCGCACACGGTCCATTGAAATGGAGTGGACACCGCACACGGCCCATTGAAATGGAGGAGACACCGCACACGGCCCATTGAAATGGAGGAGACACCGCACACGGTCCATTGAAATGGAGGGGACACCGCACACGGCCCATTGAAATGGAGGAGACACCGCATACGGTCCATTGAAATGGAGGGGACACCGCATACGGTCCATTGAAATGGAGGGGACACCGCATACGGTCCATTGAAATGGAGGAGACACCACACACGGCCCATTGAAATGGAGGAGACACCGCATACAGTCCATTGAAATGGAGGGGACACCGCACACGGTCCATTGAAATGGAGGGGACACCGCATACGGTCCATTGAAATGGAGGGGACACCGCACACGGTCCATTGAAATGGAGGAGACACCGCATACGGTCCATTGAAATGGAGGGGACACCGCATACGGTCCATTGAAATGGAGGAGACACCGCACACGGTCCATTGAAATGGAGGGGACACCGCACACGGCCCATTGAAATGGAGGAGACACCGCATACGGTCCATTGAAATGGAGGGGACACCACACACGGTCCATTGAAATAGAGGGGACACTGCACACGGTCCATTGAAATGGAGGGGACACCGCACACTGCCCATTGAAATGGAGGAGACACCGCATACGGTCCATTGAAATGGAGGGGACACCGCATACGGTCCATTGAAATGGAGGAGACACCGCATACGGTCCATTGAAATGGAGGGGACACCACACACGGTCCATTGAAATGGAGGGGACACCGCATACGGTCCATTGAAATGGAGGGGACACCGCATACGGCCCATTGAAATGGAGGGGACACCGCATACGGCCCATTGAAATGGGGGGACACCGCATACGGCCCATTGAAATGGAGGGGACACCGCATACGGCCCATTGAAATGGAGGGGACACCGCACACGGTCCATTGAAATGGAGGGGACACCGCATACGGTCCATTGAAATGGAGGGGACACCGCACACGGTCCATTGAAATGGAGGGGACACCGCACACGGCCCATTGAAATGGAGGGGACACCGCACACGGTCCATTGAAATGGAGGGGACACCGCACACGGTCCATTGAAATGGAGGGGACACCGCATACGGTCCATTGAAATGGAGGGGACACCGCACACGGCCCATTGAAATGGAGGGGACACTGCACACGGCCCATTGAAATGGAGGGGACACCGCACACGGTCCATTGAAATGGAGGGGACACCGCATACGGTCCATTGAAATGGAGGGGACACTGCACATGGCCCATTGAAATGGATGGGTCACTCTACATGGCCCATTGGCTCATCCTGTTGTAGCTACATTTGTGTAGAGTCACTGCAACACTATGAATATATCTATCCCCATTATGATGCATGGTCATTCTGGTACATTGTCTCTGCTCAGAGTGGGTACTGAAATGGATGTCACACTAACCTATTAACTAGACCAGTGGTTCTCATTCCTCTATTGGGGACCCACAACAATTCCATGGTTTTGGGGTCCCAAGACGTTAATCCCAGAATCCTCCCTATATGGTCAAGCAATGCCCTTATGCAAATGCTTATTTACATTGACCGCCTACTCTGGAAAACCCGAACCCGGACGACGCTGGGTCAATTGTGCGCCGCCCTATGGGACTCCCTATCACGGCCGGTTGTAATACAGCCTGGAATCTGACCAGGGTCTGTAGTGACGCCCCTGGCACTGAGATACAGTGCCTTAGATCACTGCACCACTCAGGAGCCCACACTTCTTCATGATGCAAGCTAGAAATGCAGACCCGACATCTGTTGACTTGTTATTGTGTGATGACAGTGTGACAATGTGCAGGACATGCCAATGGCAAATCATGTGAGCTGTATAATCAGGCAGCCACCAGAAGAACTGGACAAGGTTTTTGAAAGTCCTCTGGAAATTAATGTAAATGAATGTAACTAATTCAATGTAAGGTATCATTATATACGTAAGAGATTGTCTGCATAATTATTAAAATGTACGCTTGTACAAACATAAATCAAAGTTGTTTGAACTGTGCATCTTCACACCTTTGCTATGTTTGTGGAACTATTTTGTACGTTGACACAAAAAAGGATAGTTTTGTCCGACATTACCACTAGCCAGCATCATTCCACTCAAATGTCTCACTAATTTTACTGTGAGTGTCAGGCAGAGCAGGAAATCCTATTTAGAATCCCAAAAGCAAACAAAGTTAAACATCTGATTAGAAGAGACTTCAAGGTACTATTCCTCATGAAGTCTTCTGATCTGTTCATCGTTTATGAAACTGAACCATGCAGCTCCTCTGAGCAACACCACTGATGACCAATTTCTCCAAGAATGTATTTGTTACTTCGCTATTCCCATTAATTACAGCAACATGTTATCTAAATGTATTGTTCTTGGCTCATTCTATTCTGTTTCTCAGTCTGCCAAACTGTGAGTACATTGCTTGGGAAGAATATTATCAGTCTGAAAATCACGTGAATTCCTGTTGAACGTGGAACAAGGGAGAGCTTGATTTGGTGTTTTGGAATTTTTGTGGTTTTGGAAAGATTTAAAAGACTATTTGAAAAGTTTGGTTACTAGCTAGCTGTCTTTAGAGTTTGGATTCCGCTGGCGTCAGTTGTAGGGACCACTACTATCTATCCACATATCCTGCCGACCAATAGTAAAGAGTCAGAGTAGCTTCTTGACGTAGCAGCTAGCCTAGCAGGGTTTTCTTGAGGGCTTCAATGCAACACGCAATGCAGTTAGCCACTGTGGATGGGACCGCGGATTGTCCCTGGCTTGTGGCTGTCTAGATCCCTGCTGATTGTTGTTGTTGTTTCCTATCTTCCCTGTAACCTTCCCTGTCTGGAACTGCGAGGAGTAACAGCGAAACCTACATTGCTACCATGACAAAGACCAAAGCCGGCGGGTGTACCGTTAAGGACAGTGGTGTCTCTATCACAGGTGAAGGATCTTTTAAACAAACAAAAAGAGTTAAACAATAAGAAAATAGCTTCAAGTGTTGTGTTCAAATACTAATGGAGTCAACTAATAAATGAATGGACGACTCATCCAGGACCTGAAGAACAGTTTGTAGTTCTCCCAGGGTCAGCTCGATGAGTTCAAACAGGATCATGGCAAGATGGCAAAAATCTGTAAGTAATTGAGAGAGGACATCAGTTCAAATCGAAGATAATTCGTAAAAATCCAAATAACTTAACACATCTTCATTGTAAAGGGTTTAAACACTGTTTCCCATGCTTGTTCAATGATCCATAAACAATTTATGAACATGCACCTGTGGAACGGTCGTTAAGACACTAACAGCTTACAGACGGTAGGCAATTAATGTCACAGTGATGAAAACTTAGGACACTAAAGAGGTCTTTCTACTGACTCTGAAAAACACCAGAAGAAAGATGCTCAGGGTTCCTGCTCATCTGCGTGAACATGCCTTAGGCATGCTACAAGGAGGCATGAGGACAGCAGATGTGGCCAGGGCAATAAATTACAATGTCCACACTGTGAGACGCCTAAGACAGCACTACAGGGAGACAGGACAGACAGCTGATCGTCCTCTCAGTGGCAGACCACATGTAACAACACCCACACGGGATCGGTACATCCGAACATCACACCTACAGGACAGATACAGGATGGCAACAACAACTGCCCGAGTTACCCCAGTGACACCACAATCCCTCCAACAGTGCTCAGACTGTCCGCAATAGGCTGAGAGAGGCTGGACTGAGGGCTTGTAGGCCTGTTGTAAGGCAGGTCCTCACCAGACATCACCAACAACAACATAACCTATGGGCACAAACCCACCGTTGCTGTCATTCCCTGATTTGTTTCACCTGTTCCTGTTATTGTCTCCACCCCATCCATGTGTTGCTTATTTTCCCCGGTGTATTTATCCCTGTGTTTCCTGCCTCTCTGTGCCAGTTCATCTTGTATGTTTCCAAGTCAACCAGCGTTTTTCCAGTTGTACCCTGCCTGACTATTCTGCCTGCCTTGACCACGAGCCTGTCTGCCACTTTGTACCTTCTGGACTCTGATCTGGTTTTGATCTTTTTACCTGTCCACGACCATTCTCTTGTCTACCCCTTTAGATGAATAAACATTGTAAGACTTCAACCATCTGCCTCCTGTGTCTGCATTTGGATCTCGCCTTGTGCCTTGATAGTCGTTGGACCAGACAGGACTTGCAAAAAGTGCTCTTCACTGACGAGTCGTGGTTTTTTCTCACCAGGGGTGATGGTCGGATTTGCGTTTATCGTCGAAGGAATGAGCGTTACAACGAGGCCTGTACTCTAGAGCGGGATCGATTTGGAGGTGGAGTGTCCATCATGGTCTGGGGCGGTCTGTCACAGCATCATCGGACTGAGATTGTTATCATTACAGGCAATCTCAAAGCTGTGCGTCACAGGGAAGACATCCTCCTCCCTCATGTGGTACCCTTCCTGCAGGCTCATCCTGACATGACCCTCCAGCATGACAATGCCACCAGCCATACTGCTCGTTCTGTGAGTGATTTCCTGCAAGACAGGAATGTCAGTGTTCTGCCATGGCCATCGAAGAGCCCGGATCTCAATCCCATTGAGCACATTTGGGACCTGTTTGATCGGAAGGTGAGGGCTAGGGCCATTCCCCCCAGAAATGTCCGGGAACTTGCAGGTGCCTTGGTGGAAGAGTGAGGTAACATCTCACAGCATGAACTGGCAAATCTGGTGCAGTCCATGAGGAAGAGATGTACTGCAGTACTTAATGCACCAGATACTGACTGTTACTTTTGATTTTGACCTCCCCTTTGTTCAGGGACACATTATTCCATTTCTGTTAGTCACATGTCTCAGTTGTTGACTCTTGTTACGTTCATCCAACTATTTACACATGTTAAGTTTGCTGAAAATAAACGCAGTTGACAGTGAGAGGATGTTTCAGTTAAGGAAATATAGTTAATTAAGAACATATTTACTAAATAAATAAATAATAGTGAATCCATGATTACAAATCAGATTAAATCGAAGGACAATCAAGGCAAAACAACATGGTTGTGGTCGGAATTGCAGAATCTCCACCAGACCTTGACTAATTCAGACCTTGACTAGGACAAAGTGAGGGAAATGATCTCAGATTGAGGTGGAGCATGCCCACAGGACTGGAAACACCTACACAGACCGTGTGACGACCCTCCCACTCTGTCTGCCGTATTCTGTCTTTGTTCTTGTTTCCTTATTAGGATGCAGGTGGGCAGAGTTGGGGAGGGTCGTCAGCTACATGGGAAACACCTGGGCCAGGTGTGTCCCAGGGTAAATAGACCTCTTCCACATTCATGGAGGAGACTCTCTCCATGCAGACACATTTGTAGATTGTGTTGTGGTTCTTGGTGGCCTTTTGGTTGTTTGCATTGGCACCTTTCAACACCCTGCATTATCACATTCATGCATGCAAAACACTCACTTACACTACTGATTACTGATTACACACACACCATTGTATATTTTCCTTAGTTGCTTTGGTTAATAAATATATATTTTGTTACTCCTTATCTCCACGTTGTCTCCCTTTGTTACGGGCTTTGAGCCGGTTCGTGACAAGTGGGGGCTCATCCGGGATCTTTGAACTATTGGTTTGGGAGACCGTGGAGGTACGTGTTTGGTTTGCATATTGTGTTTGAGTTTGATAGGCCCAGTATTGGTTGCTTTTGTTGCTTGGTTTGTGTGCTGCGTTGGAGAGATAATGGTTAGTTTCCAGGCCCTGCCTAGCCTGAACTCTTGTTCTGCTTTCTGTTGGGAAGTCAGTCTGAGGTGAGTAAATCGGCTGTGTACCTCGGTAGGAGATTTGTGTAGGGTAGTGGAACTTGCTACCTGGAGCTATAGCCTTTTACCCCTGATAGGCTTAGCGACGTGTTTCATTTTTGGACATGTTTGGCATGGTTAAATGTTTGTTATTTTTGTGTGGTGTCTGTGGACTGAGCAGTTGTCTCGGGGGCACATCCGTGGCTTGGTGGAATTTGCCAGCATGCTGGGGAGTTTTTCCTTGCCAGCGGGCTACAGTGCGTAAATTCCCACCGCAAATCTGCACGAAGACTAGGGTTGAGTTATTGTAGGTTTGGGGAAGCTCCCTATCTCATCTCTCTTCTGTGGTGCTCAGGGTGATTGTCATTTCTCTGGTTGTGGTCTGATGTGCTCAGCAGAGGGGTTGAGCAAGATTATTTACTTATGACTATGGTGTCTCATGTACACAAGTTCATTCGCTTTCCATCAGAGGACCTGTTAGAATTATGTACTAAAGAATAGCTGTTGAAGATGGCTGAACACTACAAGGTTAAATGATTGAAATTAGTGATTCTGTTTCGTTGGAAGTGACTATGAATCGTTGGAAGTGACTATGAATCGTTGGAAGTGACTATGAATCGTTGGAAGTGACTATGAATCGTTGGAAGTGACTATGAATCGTTGGAAGTGACTATGAATTGTGGAAGTTGTAAAAATTAAGGACCCTGATGTTCTTTTTGTTGGAGTTTGTAGCTGTTGTGGTCTTTTGTGCCATGTTACTGAATGTTTACGTGACTGAACATTGGTTGGGGTTGTCTATCTTTCCTGTCTATTCCCTCCTGTTCTTGTTTTCTTCTTTCCTCTTAAATATTGCTTCCTATGCGCAAAGGTTGCTGAGGTCTGGGGAGGAGGTTGGTTGGTGCAGATGGAGGTGTGAACACATAACCCCTCATCAATTTGGGACTGTAGCGGCTGTGTCAATTTGGGACTGCAGCGGCTGTGTCAATTTGGGACTGCAGCGGCTGGTATGTTCCGGGGTCCTTGTTGGTCCCCGGTTTTATGGGGGGGAATGTGACGACCCTCCCACTCTGTCTGCCGTATTCTGTCTTTGTTCTTGTTTCCTTATTAGGATGCTGGTGGGCAGAGTTGGGGAGGGTCGTCAGCTACATGGGAAACACCTGGGCCAGTTGTGTCCCAGGATAAATAGACCTCTTCCACATTCATGGAGGAGACTCTCTCCATGCAGACACCTTTGTAGATTGTGTTGTGGTTCTTGGTGGCCTTTTGGTTGTTTGCATTGGCACCTTTCAACACCCTGCATTATCACATTCATGCATGCAAAACACTCACTTACACTACTGATTACACACACCATTGTATATTTTCCTTAGTTGCTTTGGTTAATAAATATATATTTTGTTACTCCTTATCTCCACGTTGTCTCCCATTGTTACGGGCTTTGAGCCGGTTCGTGACAACACCAACTGATTAATGGACTGCTGAATGTTTGTTTTTCTTCTCTTGCTTTGTTTGCTCTTTTCCTTATGTCTCTCTGACAAGTTAACCAGAAAATGGCAGTAGTAATACAACAATATAAAGTCTATAGAAGAGACCTGAAAGATTATGGGATATGTGTTGATATTTATACTCAGTGCCATATCCCTGTAATGTTAAGATAAGATCTTAAGTGTTGTGGTTGCAAGTTCACCTGGCACATTTAAAGCCATTTTTCTTTTGGGGTGGCCACCAAATGCTAACAGTCAGCATCTAAATAGCATGGGTCAAATGATTGATAGTTTATTGTATGTTAACAGAGATCTACTTTCTTGGGGACCTTGAAAATTGACTGGTTTTCATCAAGCTATCCACTCAAGAGTAAGCTTCTCACTGTGTGCCTCTAATCTCCTTCCAAGGTATTGACAAACACTACAGGAACAATATTATCCACATCTATTGATCACATTTTTACTAATACTGTAGAACTTTGTTCTAAACATGTACCCGTTGGAGGCAGTAATCGCGATATAGTGGCTATATCCAGGAAAGTTCCAATAGCTGGGCCTAAAATAGTGTATAGGAGATCATAAATATTTATCTGACTCTTAAGTGGATGAAAATATTTGTTGGTCTGTGATTACCTAAAGCCTCTTCGGGCTAGGATGGGACGCTAGCCCAACATCCGGTGAAATTACAGAGCGCGAAATTCAAAATACAAAATTCGTAATATTAAACATTTATGAACATACAAGGGTCCTACATTTTAAAATATTAACTTCTTGTTAATCCAGCCGCTTTGTCAGATTTCAAAAACAGCACCCCGCATACAAAAGCATTACAAACATTTTCCAAACAAGAGGCGTCACGACAGTCAGAAATAGAGAGAAAATAAATCACTTACCTTTGAAGATTTTCCTGTTTGCAATCCCAAGGGTCCAAGCTACATTACAGATGGTTGTTTTGTTCGATAAAGTCTTTCTATATATCCCCAAAAAGTCAGTTAATTTGGCATGCTTGATTCAGTAATCCACCTGTTTCCCTCGTTCAAACTGATTAAAAATGAATCCCAAAAGTTACCAATAAACGTCTCCAAACAACATTTCTAATCAATCCCCAGGTACCCTAATATGTAAATAAATGAACAAATTTAAGATGGAGAATATTGTGTTCATTACCGGAGATAAATAACGAAGTGCGTGCCCTCATCCACGAGCACCACATTATTACAGCCAAAATGGGAGCCACCTGGAAAAACTACAAATTCTAGCAAATTTTTCAATAAACAAGCCTGAAACTCTTCTAAAGACTATTGACAGCTAGTGGAAGCCCTAGGTACTGAAATCTGGGAGGTATTCCTTTGATTTACCCATAGACAGCTATTATAATGAGCGGTGAGCTCCAAAAAGAAATCCGGATGGATTCTCCTCGGGTTTTCGCCTGCCATATCAGTTCTGTTATACTCACAGACATTATTGTTTACTGGTTCTAACAGCAGACCTATCAACTTGCTGCCAGCTCTTAGCAAACTGTTGAAAAAAAATGTTGGACCAAATACAGTGCCATTTCTCTGTAAACAAATTAACAACAGACATCTTCATTTTATTTTTCTATTACACCTTTATTTAACCAGGTATACCAGTTGAGAATGACTTCTCATTTACAACTGCAATCTGGCCAAGATTAAGCAAAGCAGTGCGACACAAACAACACAGAGTTACATATGGGATAAACAAACGTACAGTCAATAACACAATAGAACAATCTTCATACAGAGTGTGCAAATGTAATAAGATGAGGGAGATAAGGCAAATAAGCCATGGAGGTGAAATAATTACAATTTAGCAACTTAACACTGGTTTGATAGATGTGTAGAAGATGAATGTGCAAGTAGAGATACTGGGGTACAAAGGAGCAAAAAAAAAATAACAATATGGAGATGAGGTAGTTGGGTGGGCTATTTACAGATGGGCTGTGTACAGGGGCAATGATCAGTAAGCTGCTCTGACAGCTGATGCTTAACGTTAGTGAGGGAGATATAAGACTCCAGCTTCAGTGATTTGTGCAGTTATTTCCAGTCATTGGCAGCAGAGAACTGGAAGGAAATGTGGCCAAATGAGGAGTTGGCTTTTAGGATTAGCAGTAAAATATACATGCTGGAGTGTATGCTACGAGTGGGTACTGCTATGGTGACCAGTGAGCTGAGATAAGGCCTAGCAAAGACATATAGATGACCTGGAGCCAGTGGGTTTGGCGACAAATATGAAGCGAGGGCCAGGCAACGAGAGCATACAGGTTGCAGTGCTGGGTAGTATGGGGCTTTGTATGGGGCTTTGGTGACAAAATGGATGGCACTGTGATAGACTGCATCCACTTTGCTGAGTAGAGTGTTGGAGGCTATTTTGTTAATGACATCGCCGAAGTCAAGGATCGGTAGGATAGTCAGTTTTACGAGGGATGTTTGCCAGAATGAGTGAAGGATGCTTTGTTGCAAAATAGGAAGCCAATTCTAGATTTAATTGTGGATTGGAGATGCTTAATATGAGTCTGGAAGGGGAGTTTACAGTCTAAACAGACACCTAGGTATTTGTAGTTGTCCACATATTCTAAGTCAGAACCATTCAGAGTAGCGATGCTAGACGGGCGGTTGGGTGCGGGCAGTGATCGGTTGAAGAGCATGCATTTAGTTTTACTTGCATTTAAGAGCAGTTGGAGGCCACGGAAGGAGTGTTGTATGGCATTGAAGCTCGTCTGGAGGTTTGTTAACACAATGTCCAAAGAAGGGCCAGAAGTATACAGAATGGTGTTGTCTGTGTAGAGGTGGATCAGAGAATCACCAGCAGCAAGAGCGACATCAATGATGTATACAGATTAAAGAGTTGGCCCGAGAATGAACATTGTGGCACCCCCATAGAGACTGCCAGAGGTCCGGACAACAGGCCCTCCGATTTGACACACTGAACTCAGTCTGAGAAATAGTTGGTGAACCAGGCGAGGCAGTTATTTGAGAAACCAAGGCTGTTGTGTCTGCCGATAAGAATGCGGTGATTGACAGTTGAAAGCCTTGGCCAAGTCGATGAAGACGGCTGCACAGTATTGTTTTTTATCGATGGGGGTTATAATATCGTTTAGGACCTTGAGCATAGCTGAGGTGCACTCATGACCAGCTTGGAAACCAAATTGCATAGCGGGGAAGGTACGGTGGGATTCAAAATTGTCGGTGATCTGTTTGTTAACTTAGCTTTCAAAGACTTTAGAAAGGCAGGGTAGGATAGATATAGGTTTGTAACAGATTGAGTCTAGAGTGCCTCACCCTTTGAAGAGGGGGATGACCGTGGCAGCTTTCCAATCTTTGGGGATCTCAGACGATATGAAAGAGCGGATGAACAGACTGGTAATAGGGGTTGCAACAATGGCGACAGATAATTTTAGAAAGAGAGGTTCCAGGGGAGTCCAGGGGGGTTTCTGTAGGGTCCAGATTTTGCAGCTCTTTCAGAACATCTGCTATCTGGATTTGGGGGAAGGAGAAATGGGTGAGGCTTGGGAAAGTTGCTGTGGAGGGTGCAGAGCTGTTGACCGGGGTAGAGGTAGCCAGGTGGAAAGCATGGCCAGCCGTAGAAAAATGCTAATTGAAATTCTCGATTTTCGTAGATCTATCGGTAATGACAGTGTTTCCTAGCCTCAGTGCAGTGGGCAGCTGGGAGGAGGTGTTCTTATTCTCTATGGACTTTACAGTGTCAGAGAACTTTTTGGAATTAGTGCTGCAGGATGCAAATTTATGTTTGAAAAAACTGGCCTTTGCTTTCCTAACTGCCTGCGTTTATTGGTTCCTGACTTCCCTGAAAAGTTGCATATCACGGGGACTATTCAATGCTGGATGTGGCATAATTAATGAAAAAACAGCTGGTACATTGAGGGAAAAAGGCATTTCATCCCCTGCTGATTTTGTACATTTGCCCACTGACAAATAAATGATCAGTCTATAATTTTAATGGTAGGTTTCTTTGAACAGTGAGAGACAAGAATAACAACAAAAAAATCCAGAAAAACGCATGTCAAAAATTGTATAAATTGATTTGCATTTTAATGACCATGCTGGTCATTTATGAACATTTGAACATCTTGGCCATGTTCTGTTACAATCTCCACTGGCACAGCCAGAAGAGGACTGGCCCCCCCACATAGCCTGGTTCCTCTCTAAGTTTCTTCCTACGTTTTGGCCTTTCTAGGGAGTTTTTCCTAGCCACCGTGCTTCTACACCTGCATTGCTCGCTGTTTGGGGTTTTAGGCTGGGTTTCTGAACAGAACTTTGAGATATCATCTGATTTACGAAGGGCTATATAAATAAATTTGATTTGATTTGAATTTGCAGCTAGCTAGCTGCGATCATCCGGTGTAATGATCCAGAGCGGCAGGAATCCGGTGATGAGGTAGAGAGAAGCGATTTGCGGGTATCTGTATGGCTACTGAATCCCACTGTTGACATCTAGTGGAAGCCTTAGGAAGTGCAATATAACCCCATAGACACTGTATATTCGATTGGCAATGACTTGGAAAAACTACAAACCTCAGATTTCCCGTAAACTGTCATGGTCAAAACATATAGATTCAATGGTTGTAAAAATGTGGAGAGGTCTGTCCGTAATAAATAGATGATCTTCTTTTTTGACACCACCCTCCACATATCAAGTCCTGCAGGGTCTAGTTTTATCTTGTTGTGATTGTTGATTATGGTCAAATGCTGCAAAGAAAGACTTAGTTAAGCTGAAGCTGGCCAGAACAGAGCTGCATGTTTTGCTATTCATTGTAATCAGAGGGCTAATATTAAATCTGTGCAAAAAACCCAGGTCCAGAAAAAAATCTAGGAAACATTCAGTATTTTACAGAGCCATGAGTGCATGAAAGTCCCTTCCATGACTGTATGGCCATATGTTCCGGATAGCCTCAGACAACAATTTTGATGTATACGCTGATTCGGTGACCGAGTTTATTAGCAAGTGCATCAGTGATGTTGTACCCATGGTGACTAATAAAACCTTCCTCAATCAGAAACCGTGGATTGATGGCAGCATTTGCGCAAAACTGAAAGTACGTTCCATTGCTTTTAATCAATGTAGCTATTCCCTCCGCAAGGCAATCAAACAAGCTAAACGTCAGTATAGAGACAAAGTAGACTCACAATTCAATGGCTCAGACACGAGAGGTATGTGTCAGGGTATACAGTCAATCACGGATTACAAAAAGAAAACCAGCCCCGTCGCGGACTTCGACGTCTTGCTTCCAGACAAACTAAACAACTTCTTTGCTCGCTCTGAGGACAATACAGTACCACTGACATAGCCCGCTACCAAAACCTGCAGGCTCTTCTTCTCTGTGGCCATAGTGAGTAAAACATTTAAACGTGTTAACCCTCGCAAGGCTGCCGGCCCAGACGGCATCCCTAGCCGCGTCCTCAGAGCATGCTCAGACCAGCTGGCTGGTGTGTTTACGGACATATTCAATCAATCCCTATCCCAGTCTGCTGTTTCCACATCCTTCAAGAGGGCAACCACTGTTCCTGTTCCCAAGAAAGCTAAGATAACTGAACTAAACGACTATCGCCCCATAGCACTCACTTCCGTCATCATAAAGTGCTTTGAGAGACTTGTCAAGGATCATATCACCTCCACCCTACCTGACACCCACTCCAATTTGCTTACCGCCCCAATAGGTCCACAGACGATGCAATCACAATCACACTGCACACTTCCCTAACCCATCTGGAAAGAGCAATACCTATGTAATATCTCTACCTGCACATGACCATCTGATCATTTATCACTCCAGTGTTAATCTGCAAAATTGTAATTATTCGCCTACCTCCTCATGCCTTTTGCACACAATGTATATAGACTCCCCTTTTTTTCTACTGTGTTATTGACTTGTTAATTGTTTACTCCATATGTAACTCTGTGTTGTCTGTTCACACTGCTATGCTTTATCTTGGCCAGGTTGCAGTTACAAATGAGAACTTCTCAACTAGCCTACCTGGTTAAATAAAGGTGAAATAAAAAAATACATGTAAGAATGTTGTTCATCAACTATAGCTCAGCATTTATCACCACTTGTCATCAAGTTTGAGTCTCGACCCAGCCCTGTGCAACTGGGTCCTGGACTTTCTGACAGGCCGGCATCCTGGGGGTGAGGGTTTGAAACAACATCTCCACCCCGCTGATCCTCAACACTGGGGCCCTACAAGGGTGCGTTCTCAGCCCTCTCCTGTGTTCCCTGTTCACCCATGATTGCATTGTAATGCACGCCTCATCATCAAGTTTGCATATGACAGTGGTAGGCTTGATTACCAACAACGACGAGACGACACTACAGGGAGGAGGTGAGGGCCCTCGGCGTGTGGTGTTCAGGAAAATAACCTCACACTCAACATCAACAAAACAAAGGAGATGATCGTGGACTTCAGGAAAAGGCAGTGGGAGCACCCCCAAATCCACATTAATGGGACAGTAGTGGAAAAGGTGGACATTTTTAACTTCCTTGGCGTACACATCACAGACAAACTGAAATGGTGCACCCGCACAGACAGTGTGGTGAAGAAGGCGCTACAGCGCCTCTTCAACCTCAGGAGGCTGAAGACATTTGGTTTGTCACCGAGAACACTCACAAACTTTTACAGATGCACAAACGAGAGCATCCTGTCGGGCTGTATCACCGCCTGGTACGGCAACTGCTCCGTCCACAACCGTAAGGTTCTCCAAAGGGTAGTGAGGGCTGCACAACGCATCACCGGGGGCAAACTACTTGCCCTCCAGGACACCTATACCACCCGATATCACAGGAAGGCCATAAAGATCATCAAGAACAACAACCAGCCAAGCCACTGCCTGTTCACCCCGCTATCATCCAGAAGGCGAGGTCAGTACAGGTGCATCAAAGCTGGGACCGAGACACTGAAAAATAGCTTCTATCTCAAGGCCATCAGACTGTTAAACAGCCATCACTAACATTGAGTGGCTGCTGCCAACATACTGACTCAAATCTCTAGCCACTTTAATAATTACATATTGGATGTAATAAATGTATCACTAGTCACTTTAAACAATGCCACTTTATATAATGTTTACACACCCTACATTACTCATCTCATATGTATATATTGTACTCTATACCATCTACTGCATCTTGCCTATGCTGCACGGCCATCACTTATCCATATATTTATATTTACAGATTCTTATTCATTCCTTTACACTTGTGTGTGTATAAGGTAGTTGTGGAATTGTTAGATTTGTTAGATATGACTGCACGGTCGGAACTAGAAGCACAAGCATTTCGCTACACTCGCATTAACATCTGCTAACCATGTGTATGTGACCAATATAATTTGATTTGATGTTCTATAGCTCAAAAGAAAGACACACCTGATTTAAAATCACAAATAAAGCAATACCTCATGGCACAACGCCTCTACCCCATGTGACCTACTTGTTCTATTTTGTATTTGTATTTATTATGCCAAGGCAGCAGCTACTCTTCCTGGGGTTTATTAGGGATCCCCGTTAGTTCCTGTCAAGGCAGCAGCTACTCTTCCTGGGGTTTATTAGGGATCCCCGTTAGTTCCTGTCAAGGCAGCAGCTACTCTTCCTGGGGTTTATTAGGGATCCCCATTAGTTCCTGTCAAGGCAGTAGCTACTCTTCCTGGGGTTTATTAGGGATCCCCATTAGTTCCTGTCAAGGCAGCAGCTACTCTTCCTGGGGTTTATTAGGGATCACCATTAGTTCCTGTCAAGGCAGCAGCTGCTCTTCCTGGGGTTTATTAGGGATTCCCATCAGTTCCTGCCAAGTGGTTCTAGCTTGTTTCTAGCTTGTATGGCTCCCTGGGCGACCCCCCCCCCTTCAGCCCCCCTTCAGCCCCCCCCCAAAAAAAGCACCATTCTGCCTTAACTGTAATTTTTACTTAGACATTTGGAACAACACAAATAAATAATCATAACATTTAAAACTATTCAAATATAAAACTATATACAAAAATAATACTCATAAATATCAGACAAGTAACAAGCACAATATCACGCATTGGTTTTAGTATTTTGTGTTTTCGTTAATTAGTTGGTCAGGCCAGGGTGTGACATGGGTTTATGTTGTTGTATTTCGTAGTGTTTTTTTTTTTAGTTATTGGGATTGCGGCTGTGTAGGGGTGTTGCATAGGTTTGGCTGCCTGAGGCGGTTCTCAATCAGAGTCACGTGATTCTCGTTGTCTCTGATTGGGAACCGTATTTAGGTAGCCTGGGTTTCACTTTGTATTTCGTGGGGGATTGTTCCTGTCTCTGTGTAGTGTTCACCAGATAGGCTGTAATAGGTTTCACGTTCCGTTTGTTGTTTTTTTGTATTTATACATTTCGGTCCGACTCTCTTTCGACAAACGAAGAACGCCGTTACAGAATCACCCACCACACACGGACCGAGCAGCGTGTTAACAGGAAGGAGCCACAGGAGAGGCAACAGAAGCAGCTTCAGTGGGAGAGGCTGCACCACTTGGAGAATTGGACATGGGAGGAAGAACTGGACGGAAAAGGACCCTGGGCTCAGCCTGGTGAATATCGCCGCCCCAAGGAGGAACTAGAGGCGACTAAAGTGGAGAGGTGCTGGTATGAGGAGGCAGCACGGCGACGTGGATGGAAGCCCGGGAATCAGCCCCAAAAATTTATTGGGGGGGGCTTTCAGGGAGTATGGCTACGCCAGGTAGGAGACCTGCGCAAACTCCCTGTGCTTACCGGGGGGCTAGAGAGACTGGGCAGGCACCGTGTCCCCAGTGCGGGTGCATAGCCCGGTGCGGTATATTTCAGCTCCGCGTATCGGCCGGGCTAGATTGAGCGTCGAGCCAAATGCCATAAAGCCGGCTCTACGCATCTGGTCCCCAGTGCGTCTCCTTGGGCCGGCTTACATGGCACCAGCCTTGCGCTCGGTGTCTCCGTTTCGCCTACATAGCCCAGTGCGGGCTATTCCACCTCGCCGCACTGGCAGGGCAACCGAGAGTATTCAACAGGGTAAGGTTGGGCAGGCTCGGTGCTCAAGAGCTCCAGTGCGCCTGCACGGTCCGGTCTATCCAGTACCACCTCCACACCCCAGCCCTCCGGTAGCAGCTCCCCGCACCAGGCTTCCCGTGCGTGTCTTCGGCCCAATACCACCAGTGCCAGCACCACGCATCAGGCCTACAGTGCGCCTCGCCTCTCCTGCGCTGTCGGAGCCTTTCTTCTCTCCTGCGCTGTCGGAGTCTCCCGCCTGTTCAGCGCTATCAGAGCCTTTCTCCTCTCCAGCGCTGCCGGAGCCTCCTGCCTGTTCGGAGCTGCCAGTCTGCAAGGAGCTGCCAGTCTGCATGGAGCTGCCAGTCTGCAAGGAGCTGCCAGTCTGCAAGGAGCTGCCAGTCTGCATGGAGCAGCCAGAGCTGCCAGTCTGCATGGAGCAGCTAGAGCTGCCAGTCTGCATGGAGCAGCCAGAGCTGTCAGTCTGCTTGGAGCAGCCAGAGCTGCCAGTCTGCATGGAGCTGCCAGTCTGCATGGAGCTGCCAGTCTGCAAGGAGCTGCCAGTCTGCAAGGAGCTGCCAGTCGGCAATGAGCTGCCAAAGCTGTTAGTCTGCATAGAACAGTCAGAGCCGCCAGTCAGCATGGAGCAGCCAGAGCCGTCAGTCAGCATGAAGCAGCCAGAGCCGTCAGTCTGCCAGGATCCGCCAGTCAGCCGGACTCTTCCAGATCTGCCAGTCAACCAGACTCTTCCAGATCTGCCAGTCAACCAGACTCTTCCAGATCCGCCAGTCAGCCAGACTCTTCCAGATTTGCCAGTCAGCCAGACTCTTCCAGATCCGCTAGTCAACCAGACACTTCCAGATCCGCCAGTCAGCCAGGATCTGCCAGATTCAACTGCCTGGCTGGGCTTCATCTCAGTACTGGGCTTCCTCTCAGTACTGGGCTTCCTCTCAGTGCTGGGCTTTCTCTCAGTACTGGGCTGCCCCTCAGTCCCGAGCTGCCCCTCAGTCCCGAGCTGCCCCTCAGTCCCGAGCTGCCCCTCAGTCCCGAGCTGCCCCTCAGTCCCGAGCTTCCCCTCAGTCCCGAGCTGCCTCAGTCCCGAGCTGCCCCTCAGTCACGAGCTGCTCCTCAGTTCAGTGGGGTTCTGGGTGAGGACTATTAGGCCATGGTCGGCGGCGAGGGTGGATCATCCCAGGACGCGAAGGGGAGGAACTATGACATTTATGGAGTGGGGTCCACGTCCCGAGCCGGAACCGCCAGCATGGACAGACGCCCACCCGGACCCTCCCTATGGTTTTGATGTGCGTCCGGGAGTCCGCACCTTAGGGGGGGGGTTCTGTCACGCCTTGGTTTTAGTATTTTGTGTTTTCGTTAATTAGTTGGTCAGGCCAGGGTGTGACATGGGTTTATGTTGTTGTATTTCGTAGTGTTTTTTTTTTTTGTTATTGGGATTGCGGCTGAGTAGGGGTGTTGCATAGGTTTGGCTACCTGAGGCGGTTCTCAATCAGAGTCAGGTGATTCTCGTTGTCTCTGATTGGGAACCGTATTTAGGTAGCCTAGGTTTCACTTTGTATTTCGTGGGTGATTGTTCCTGTCTCTGTGTAGTGTTCACCAGATAGGATGTAATAGGTTTCACGTTCCGTTTGTTTTTTTTTTTTGTATTTATAAGTTATTTCATGTACCGCGATTCATTCATTAAAAAACATGAGTAACCAACACGCTGCATTTCGGTCCGCCTCTCTTTCGACAAACGAAGAACGCCGTTACACACAAATAGAAACAAATTTGTGTTGATTTGGCACTCGAGCATCAATATATTACCCATCCCCTCAACCAAGAGTCAACCCATTCACCTTGGTGGTGTGCAGACTGGTTTTATATTATTCTTAACGATTTCACACAAACCAGAAAAAAATGCAACAATATGTCTGTGAAACTATATATTCAAACTATTATGAATTAATTGTGGTTTATTTGGTAGCATTTCATAGTGTGATTGATTTTACTAATTGCATTAGTACTGTACAAAGTTAGAGATGCACTATTTGATAGATTCCCCTGCTCCCCCAACCTCGGGCTTCTAGTGGGGAGATCTGAGGTCAACCTACCCCCGCCCCTCCCCATCTCGTACATCTGAGTGGGGACCTTCACAGCCAGTAGCCTGCCTAGTTTACAAATCAGGGCGCCCACTCCGACAAGGTTAATTGACCCACAGTCCCACACAGTGACATGCTATCATTGACATGACCTTCAAATGAGCGATAGAAAACCGATCGGGTGCCCCGTTCTGCCCCCGGCAAGATGCTGTCCCGGTCGGCTGCCTATGTCACCTATACGTAAATCCGCTACTGCTGCCAAGGCAGCAGCTACTCTTCCTGGGGTTTATTAATTAGGGATCCCCATTAGTCCATTTTAAAAACATTACAATACATTCAGAACAGATTTCACAACATTAACTGTGTGCCTTCAGGCCTCTACTCTACTACTGAATATCTATAACACAAAATACATGTGTACGTGTGTGTATAGTGCGTAGGTTGTCGTGTGTTTGTATTCATGTGTCTATGTTTGTGTTGCTTCACAGTCACCCGCTTTTGTATAAGGTGTATTTTTATCTGTTTTTAAAATCAGATTTTACTGCTTGCATGAGTTACTTGATGTGGAATAGAGTTTCATGTAGTCATGGCTCTATGTAGAACTGGTGCGCCTCCCATTGTCTGTTCTGGACTTGGGGCTGTGAAGAGACCTCTTGTGGCATGTCTTGTGGAATATGCATGGGAGTCTGAGCTGTGTGCCAGTAATTCAAACAGACAGGTCAGTGCATTCAACATTTCAATACCTCTCACAAATACAAGTAGTGATGAAGTCAACCTCTCCTCCATTTTGAGCCAGGAGAGACTGACGTGCATATTATTAATGTTAGCTCTCTGTGTACATACAAGGGCCTGCGGTGCTGCCCTGTTCTGAGCCAATTGCAATTTTCCTAAGTTCCTCTTTGTGGCACCTGACCACACGACTGAACAGTAGTCCAGGTGCAACAAAACTAGGGCCTGTAGGACCTGCCTTGTTGATAGTGTTGTTAAAAAGGCAGAGCAGCACTTTATTATAAACAGACTTCTCCCCATCCTAGGTACTGTTGTATCAGTATGTTTTTACCATGACAGTTTACAATTCAGGGTTACTCCAAGCAGTTTGGTCTCCTCCACTTGATCAATTTTCACATTATTCATTACAATATTTAGTTGAGGTTTAAGGTTTAGTATATTATTTGTCCCAAATACAATGCTTTTAGTTTTTGAAATATTTAGGACTAACTTATTACTTGCCACCCATTCTGAAACTAACTGCAGCACTTTGTCAAGTGTTGCTGTCATATCAGTCGTTGTGGTAGCTAACGTGTCTTTACTCAAAGCCTGTGGTATGTCGTTAGTAAAGATTGAAAAAAGTAAGGGGCCTAGACAGCTGCCCGGAGAATTCCTGATTCTACTTTGTTGGATAAGCTTCCATTACAGAACACCCTCTGTGTTCTGTTAGACAGATAACTCTTTATCCACAATTTAGCAGGGGGTGTAAAGCCACAACACATACATTTTTCCAGCAACATACTATGATCGATAATGTCAAAAGCAACACGGAAGTCTAACAAAACAGCCCCCACAATCTTTTTATCATAAATTTCTCTCAGCCAATCATCATCAGTCATTTGTGTAAGTGCTGTGCTTGTTGAATGTCCTTCCCTATACGTGTGCCGGAAGTCTATTTGTTTACTGTAAAATAACATTGTATCTGGTCAAACACAATTTTTTCCAAAAGTTTACTAAGGGTTGGTAACAAGCTGATTGATCGGCTATTTGAGCCAGTAAAGGAGGCTTAACTATTCTCAGGTAGGGGAATAACTTTGGCTTCCCTCCAGGCCTGAGGGCACACACTTTCTAGTAGGCTTAAAGATATGGCAAATAGGAGTGACAATATCGTTCATTATTACCCTCAGTAATTTTCCATTGAAGTTGCCAGACCCTGGTTGCTTGTCATTGTTGATAGACAATAGTAATTTTTGACCTCTTCCACATTTACTTTACGGAATTCAAAATTACCATGCTTGTCTTTCATCATTTGGTCAGATATACTTAGATGTGTAGTGTCAGTGTTTGTTGCTGACATGTTATGCCTAAATTTGCTAATCTTGCCAATGTGTAAGTAAGTAATGCCATATATGTGTAACTGATAGATGCACACACACCACATGTTAATGTTTTTAAATGTATGTAAATTTAAAGTATTTAGTCTTGTAATGTCATTTTCATTATGTGTCGGACAACAGTAAGACTTGCTGTTGCTATTGGCATCGTCTAATGTGTTTGATATGAGTATAACTGATTGACGTAATCAAGTGTTCATTTTAAGTAGATATAGCACTACATTTTTCAAATCTTGTTTAAGTCTTTCCAGTTGGGAGTATTTCAGATGTAGAGGCCAGACTCATTTTTTGAGAGCCTTTGAAGAACCATTAAGAACCATTATTATTATTTTGACTGACGGTAGGGCTCCATTTTAGAGAAATCTAGGACAACTCCACATACACTGTGCGAAATTAGGAAATAAATAGTGCTCTAAATAAATCATTTCAAATCATGGCTGCATTCTGGTTGTACAAATTACACCTAATAACATACTACTGTATATTTAACAGGGATATTATATGATCTGAATCTAATAATAATATTAGGGGAGTCAGTGAAGTGAGGACATTCATTATTTATACTTTAACCCCTTCATATTTACAGTGAGAGAATGTTAGAATCAGAGGCTTAGGGTACGTCCCATATGGAACCATATTCCCTATATAGTGCACAAATTCGGATAAGAGCCCTAGTCAAAAGAAGTGAACTATAAAGGGAATAGAGTGCCATTTTGGAATTAGCTGTCATGCCCTGACCTTAGATATCTCTGTTTTCTATATATTTTGGTTAGGTCAGGGTGTGACTAGGGTGGGTACTCTAGGTTTTCGTATATCTAGGTTTTTTTGTATGTCTAGGGGTTTTGTATGTCTATGTTGGCCTGATATGGTTCCCAATCAGAGACAGCTGTTTATCGTTGTCTCTGATTGGGGATAATATTTAGGCAGGCCTTTTCCCCCACTTTCTGGTGTGGGATCCTGCCTATGTGTAGTTGCCTGTCAGCACTCTATTGTATAGCTTCATGGTTATTTTGTTCGGTGGTCATTCTTTTAATAAAGAGAATGTACGCATACCACGCTGCGCCTTGGTCTCCGTCATACGATGAACGTGACATTAGCACCAGTTTCCCAGCAGAGAACACATCGTTCTTTCCGTCACCGCCACCCAGGAACTCTGAAAAGGTTATTGAACAGCATCAGTTTAATAAAAAAGGAAATGTCTTAAACCAAACCATTAGACATAATGTGTGTACATGTAACTTGCCTCCCTGTTAAATGTCATGTTTAATGTCATTAGGACACAGACATGAGGATAAAAGATTTCATGGCAAGAGTCTAAAAAAATAGAGAATTGATTTAGATCATGTCTATCCATCATATTCTCAATACCTAAACTGGCTAAACAAAGTATTGAATTAAATCACGTAATTGCTTTATAAGATAAGGAATAAATCTGAAAGCGCTATAACATAAAACACTCATTGGTAAACAGGATATTTTCCATGGCAGAATGAGTACAGTTGACCAGCTGTTTGTGACTGGAACTGCTTTCAGCTTTTGGTAGTGCGGGAACACTTGCGTGGGGGTGAACGTCAGCGTCACTGGCAGATGTGGATGACTGGAGGAGACTCCATGTTGTCAAAAAAAGATAGTTAGTGCTCTGATTTGGGACAAGGAGCGGATAAGCCCTTCACACGGTGGTAGGGAGGCAGATTTTGTTGACAGTGATGGGGGAATCCTGGCTTTCCTGCATGGGGACTGGAAGTCATTCAACCAAGGCCTGTGAGATTAAACATGCAGAGTCATCGGCCCATGGGTACTGCTGGTGGCCTGATTAGGAAACACTCAGTGCCCTAGACCTCAGTCATGCCTCACATGGTCTTTCTTGGCTTATTTTAGGGAGAAACGGAACAAAAATATAAACAAACATAAAAATCTAATTCAGTCACAAACGCTGACATATATTCCAGCCATTAGCTAACCAGGTCAAATATGTCACACATCATTTTCAAAATTGTTCTCTATGGGGCCGATTCAGACTTAGGAATTTACGCCTTTCCTACTCTTCTCATTATTTGGTGTTCAGACTTACCTTATTCAGTCGTGTAACACGCTATGCAAGTGTACCTTGCACACTGAATATATTTCATAAAAACCCTCCCACTTGCTGGCCAACAGAGTTTCTTGTGGGGTTTTCATTTAGTTGCGTTTTCGGTACATTTA
Source organism: Oncorhynchus masou masou (assembly GCF_036934945.1). Taxonomy (NCBI): domain Eukaryota; kingdom Metazoa; phylum Chordata; class Actinopteri; order Salmoniformes; family Salmonidae; genus Oncorhynchus; species Oncorhynchus masou. The sequence goes on along the minus strand of NC_088216.1, from coordinate 79,006,471 downwards.
TCTTAAGCCATCCCCTTAAATACTTTGTACCTCTTAGTTTGGATTGTGTCGGCAGACTTACAGCACTAAAACAGGACTCTCCAACCCTGTTCCTGGAGATAGACAGTCCTGTAGGTTTTGGCTCCAACCCTAATCTACTGCACCCGATTCTAATAATTAGCTGGTTGATAAGCTGAATGAGGTTAGTTACCACTGGGGTTGGATTGATAACCTACAGGAGGGTCGCTCTCCAGGACCAGGGTTGGAGAGCCCTGAAGTAGAATATTTCGAGAGAACAGGTTCAGAATATTAGGGATCAATGTAAGAAAGCCATCTAAATATTAACATATTCGTCTCAGTATCACCACCAATTGGTAGATTTAAAAAAATTCTGAGCTTGTAGATTGTTTTGGTTTAGCAAAGTACAGTTGAAGTCAAGTTTACATACACCTTAGCCAAGTACATTTAAACTCGGTTTTTGAATATTCCTGACAAAAATTCCCTGTCTTAGGTCAGTTAGGATTACCACTTTAAGAATGTGAAATGTCAGAATAATAGTGGAGAGAATTATTCATTTCAGCTTTTATTTTTTTCATCACATTCCCAGTGGGTCGGAAGTTCACATACACTCAATTAGTATTTGGTAGCATTGCCTTTAAATTGTATAACTTGGGTCAAATGTTTTGGGTAGCCTTCCACAATCTTCCCACAATAAGTTGGGTGAATTTTGGCACATTCCTCCTGACAGAGCTGGTGTAACTGAGTCAGGTTTGTAGGCCTTCTTGCTCTCACATGCTTTTTCAGTTCTGCCCACAAAGTTTCTATAGGATTAAGGTAAGGGCTTTGTGATGGCCACTCCAATACCTTGACTTTGTATCCTTAAGCCATGTTGCCACAACTTTGGAATTATGCTTGGGGTCATTGTCCAATTGGAAAACCCATTTGCAACCAGGCTTTGACATCCTGACTGATGTCTTGAGATGTTGCTGCAAAATATCCACGTACTTTTCTGCCCTCATGATGCCATCTATTTTGTGAAGTGCACCAGTCCATCCTGCAGCAAAGCACCCCCACAACATGATGCTGCCACCCCTGTGTTTCACGGTTGCAAGCCTCCCCCTTTTTCCGCCAAACATAACAATGGTCATTATGGCCAAACAGTTCTATTTTTCTTTCATCAGACCAGAGGACATTTCTCAAAAAAGTACAATCTTTGTCCCCATGTGTAGTTGCAAACTGTAGTCTGGCTTTTTTATGGTGGTTTTGGAGCAGTGGCTTCTTCCTTGCTGAGAGGCCTTTCAGGTTAAGTCGATATAAGACTCGTTTTACTGTGGATATAGATACTTTTGTACCTGTGCTCTCCAGAATCTTCACAAGGTCTTTTGCTGTTGTTCTGGGATTGATTTGCACTTTTCACACCAAAGTATGTTCATATCTAGGAGACAAAATGTGTCTCCATCCTGAGCGGTATGACGGCTGCGTGGTCCCATTGTGTGTATACTTGCATACTATTGTTTGTACAGGGTAACGTGATACCTTCAGGTGTTTGGAAATTGCTCTCAGGGATGAACCTGACTTGTGGAGGTCTACAGTTTTTTCTGATGTCTTGGCTGATTTCTTTTGATTTTCCCATGATGTCAAGCAAAGAGGCACTGAGTTTGAAGGTAGGCCTTGAAATACATTCACAGGTACACCTCCAACTGACTCAAATGATGTCAATTCATCTATTAGTCTAATTAGTCAATTAGGCTTTAGAAGCTTCTAACGCAGTAACATCATTTTCTGGAATTTTCCAAGATGTTTAAAGGCCCAGTCAACTTAGTGTATGTAAACTTCTGACCCACTGGAATTGTGATACAGTGAATTATAAGTCAAATAAACTGTCTGTAAAGAATTGTAGGAATAATGACTTGTGTCAAATGCACAAAGTAGATGTCCTAACCTACTTGCCAGAACTATAGTTTGTTATCAAGAAATTTGTGGAGTAGTTGAAAACTAGTTTTAATGACTAGTTCAATGTAAACTTCCAACTTCAACTGTATTTATGAATCATAAAAAAACAGCTTTGGAGAGCCATTACGAAAGAGAGAGAGAGCCATTACGAAAGAGAGAGAGAGAGAGCCATTACGAAAGAGAGAAAACAGTGGTTTAATTCAATCTGAAAATTGTCAGATTCAGTTCTTCATCCCATGGTAATGTGGGATGATTAGTGTATATAGAATTATAACAGGGATAATAGTGTACAATAGTAGGCTCTACCCCCATCTATTGCCTGCACTGACCATGGAGCCGTGTGATGACATGACCATGTATTGCACCATGCCTTTGGTTCAAACTGTTATGGCTTGGTTTGCGCTTCGCTCCATAATGATTTAATATCAAATCAAATTTATTTATAAAGACATTCTTACATCAGCTGATATCTCAAAGTGCTGTACAGAAACCCAGACTAAAACCCCAAACAGCAAGCAATGCAGGTGTAGAAGCACGGTGGCTAGGAAAAACTCCCTAGAAAGGCCAAAATATGCCTACATGTCTTTAAAAAAACATTATCAACATTTACTTATGATCCTCAGCAACAACCACATTACAGCATTTACAGAGGAAGCACATGACAGTGGTGGAATTATTAAGGATTTAAGTCTTGCTCAGAATATGGTGTATCTGTAGACACACCTTCATTTATTTGATCTCCACCCTAAACAAATAATGGGTGAATAGCATGCTATTCTCATGCTTAAGTTTAAGGTCAGAATACGCATTGAGAGAAAAGTGCATAAAAAGTGGAATTATGTTCCATTTACCGTGTTTAACTCAGGTCGGAATTCCCCCCTCTGTGCCAACCTCCTAAACACAAACAAATACTAAGCGATTGGTCCACAGTCAGTGCACCTAACACAATGAAGAGAAGAGATCTCATTCAGGTTAGTATGCCTGTGTGCAATTGCCTTAGCTCAATGATTTATGAAAAGGAGAACAATGTCAGCCGAGATGGGGACAGGGGTATAAATATTCTGGGCCATCACTGGGAAATGATTATTTTGCTCCTGGGCTGCAGAATGTGCAGTGATATATGGCAGAACAGGGACATCAGAGAATCTGAGCAGATTACAGGATGCTAGCATCCCATGTCCAAACACGCAACGAATCAAAGGAGATGAATACCCTGACACTGTTTGAATTCTACCATAATGTATTAGTGTTGTTCATAGAAAAGGGTCAATGAAATAATTGGTGAAGAAGTATACCTGACTGTTCATCATTCCTCATTGGTGGGCTTTATAGTATAGAATGGCACAATCTACAAATAATGTCACTAAGTTAGAAGGTAAAAGTATTAAATGCAAATTTAGACTGGAGTGACTAGAGCAACACGTGTTGTTACTCTGGATTACTATTCTTAAACTGAATGCAGCACATGGGTGCAGCCATAGGGTGTATTCATTGGTGAACACCATAGCAACACGTTTTTGCATCTGAAAATATTTTGCTACAAAAACAAGCGTGTCTTATTGGACAAATTCAGGTTGGTCCCTCCCTGGTTCGGCCATTTGGTTCAGTTTGGTTCCTAGCGAAAACACCCCAGATACTTAGCTGTGTCTCAGGAGGACCGAAGAAAACCTTCCGTGACACGTGACAGAGAAAACAGTTCCATTAATACAGATGCCTTCACACACCTTTTTTCTCACGCGTTTCTTCTTTCTCTCTCATGAAGAAAAACAGAGATCAGTTCACTACCTACCTACACTGTCCTATAAAGATGAATGGAGCGATTGTTGAATTGATGAGGAGACTAAAAAAGATGGCCACATGAGTAAAGTAACTTTACAAGTGAAATGAAGGTATCGAGGATTTTTAAGCCTTGAGACAATTGAGACATGGATTGTGTGTGTGTGTGCCATTCAGAGGGTGAATGGGCAAGACAAAAGATAAAAGTGCCTTTGAACGAGGTATGGTAGTAGGTGCAAGGCGCACCAGTTGGTGTCTAGAACTGAATGGGTAGTGGGGTTTCACGCTCAAGTTTCCCATGTGAATCAAGAACTGTCCCACCACCCAAAGGACATCCAGCCAACTTGACACAACTGTGAGAAGCATTGGAGTCAACACTGGCCAGCATCCCTGTGGAACGCTTTCGACACATTGTAGACTCCACAAATTGAGGCAAACTCTGAGGGGAAAAGGTGGTGCAACTCAATATTAGGAAGGTGTCCTAAATGTTTTGTACCGGGAGTATCATGCAGCTGTATCTCATGGGAGATTATGCATGAAACATAAGCTGCAATGTAGTTGGTAGTATGTCCTGCACATCTCAGTGTTTTCACCAGTGCATTTTAAATACATCTTCAATTTGGATCCCTTTAAAAAATATAATCCTAATGTAACAGTATAAATTTAGACCGTCCCCTTGCCCATACCCGGGCGCGAACCAGGGACCCTCTGCACACATCAACAACAGTCACCCACGAAGCATCGTTACCCATCGCTCCACAAAAGCCGCGGCCCTTGCAGAGCAAGGGGAACCACTACTTCAAGGTCTCAGAGCAAGTGACTTTCCCGATTGAAACACTATTTAGCGCGCACCACCGCTAACTAGCTAGCCATTTCACATCCGTTACACTAACTACAGATTCTGACAGTTCAGTGTCTGTCAAACATGATTCCCAACCCATCGTCCTTTCTTTTCTAACAGGACATAATGATAAATTGTAACAAGCTGTTAACGACAGGTGATTATAGTCCTACCTCAGGGATTTCAGTGCATGGTGTGCTACAGCTGCTGTACTTCTGCAGTATACTGTATATTCACTAGCCTGGGTGCCAGTCATGTTTGCCAGTCAAGGAGTTGGCAAGAGATCTAGCAGAAATAGACTGGCACACAGACCATAAATTCATTGTCTGCATTGTGGGAGTCCGCCATATCATGCCTTTTTTGGTCAAGCACTCCATCACAAAGTTCATCATAGTTAACACATGAATGTGAGCTTCCAGCAGCCGGTGTGTGCATCTGATGTTGTTGTTGGCATCCAGTAGTGTAAAGATCATGGGATGATTTGTAGCTAGCTTCCCCATTAAAGGGATACTTCGGGATTTTTGCAATGAGGCTTTAGCTACTTCCCAAGAGCCAGCTTGTGGATGTCATTTTTATCAGTGGAGGCTCCTCAGAGGAGGAAGGGAAGGACCATCCCACCTCAGTGAATTTCATAAAAAATAGTGAAACATTTAAAAAGCTAAACTTTTTAGATTAAACTATACTAAATATATTCTCATCACCAAAACATTGACTAAAACACACTGTTTTCAGTCTATAGTAGACTTTCTTGGAGTTACAGAGACATGGTTGCATAGAGAATGTAGAGCTTTACCATACTGAAAACTATAATCATGTCTACAGGTGTATTATGGGAGACTCTGACACTCATGATCTTACTAAAGTATTTTTGGACACCATTAATTCACATCGTTTATTCACATATTTCTGATCATTTTCCCCATATTCCTAATGTCATCGACGTCAGTGAGGAGACAGGTTAATCTCACCAATCAGCAAAGTTATTGGATAATCAACCAGCATATAATCAATAATATTAAGAATCAGATACCTTCTAAGAATTATGCTTTAAAGGATGATGATCCTCACATGCCTATACCAAGTTTATGAATGAAATATTCACATCTTACAATCTTTTTGTTGTTGTTTTTTACTAAAGTACAGACTAAAATCAGGAAACCCTGGCTGACCAATGGTATTCTTGAATCCATTTCTTTTAAGAACTAATTATACAAAAATTATTTTATTTCATAGAACCATGTAAGATTCAAAACATATAAAAACAAGCTCAATCAAATTATTAAAACAACCAAAAAAAGTATACTATGACAGTGAACTCTCAAATCATAAGAACAATATGAGAGCACTATGGGGCACGATCAATCCTCAAAAAAGGATGAAAAACAAATCCCTCCCCAATGAGCATCTAGTTGACGGATCACGTACTTCTGAACCCAAAAAGATTGCGGACAAGTGTAATCTGTTTTCACAGAAATAGTGCCTCTACTTTAGCAGACCAAAGTCCTGTGGCTGATGAAAGTCCACTCTAATTCATGAATCTGTCCCAATCTAGCAAATTTGAAATTCTTTCGACCTCATGGTATGGTTTTTGCTCTGATATGCACTGTCAACTGTGAGAGCTTATATAGACAGATGTGTGCCTTTCCAAATCATGTCCAAGCAATTGAATTTACCACAGGTGGACTCCAATCAAGTTGAAGAAACATCTCTGGGTTGATCAATGGAAACAGGATGCACTTGAGCTAACTTTTTGAGTCTCATAGCAAACGGTCTAATAATTACGTTAAAAAAGTATTTTTGTTCTTTATTTTTAATTTCTAAAAACCTGTTTTCACGTTTTCATTATGGGGTATTGTGTGTAGATTGATGAAAAAAATATGTATTTAATACATTTTAGAAAAAGGCTGTAATGTAACAAATGTGGAAAAAGTGAAGGGGTCTGAATACTTTCTGAATGCATTTACATTTTACATTTAAGTCATTTAGCAGACGCTCTTATCCAGAGCGACTTACAAATTGGTGAATGCACTGTTCCTGTTGATCATGCCTGTACAACCCGCTTTCTTGGTGTTCTGATTGACGATGCATTGTCATGGAAAGCACACACAAAGACAACCTCTAAGATCGGCAAAAATAAGGGGATACAAAATTAGATATCCCTTAAACAAAAGTACTTTTCCTCTGTCTCTATTAGACAATGATCTTCCCATTCATCCGTTACTGTAACATTATATGGACCAGAACACACCAAACTACTATCAATCTATCTGCAGAAACGCTCTGTAAGAACAATATCACCTGCCGTTTGTAGAGACCATTCAGCACCACTTTCAAAAAAGTACGACTCCTGAATATTTATCAAACACATTATTTTCAAGTTGCTCAATTTATTTACCGCACTTTAAATCAGTTATTACCCTCTTTATTCAAAAACTATTTTACAGCCACATATAAATTCCATAACTACTCAACAAGAAACAGTAAACAGCTTCATCACCCATACTCAAGAACAACCTATTCTCAATTCTCAATGACCTATAGAGGCCCTATGATCTGGAAATCATTCCCGCCTGGTTTTGCGAAGCTACTCCTGTCATTGTTGATATTAGTTTTTGAAAGGCACGTACTGTCCATCACAGTTCTACACCAGTAGCTTGACTTTCTGATTAGATGTTCTATTCCTTTATCCCTTTTGAGTCTAGTTTTTATTTGATCCTTTGTTTGTTTGTCAACACTGCTAAATCTGTGTGATGTATGACCATTTCCTGCACATATAGTTAATTTACTGTTACAAACTGTCTTTCTATTTGTGCAAATAAACGAAACAAAAAAGCATTCTGTAGGGTAGCACCATGGCGTAGCCGGCTAGTTTCTGTCCTCCTCTGGTTACACTGACTTCAATACAAAACCTAGGAGAATCAGGGTTCTTACCCCCTTCCATGGACTTACACAGTAATTATGACAACGTCTGCAGGACGTCCTCCAACCTATCAGAGCTTTTGCAGCAAGAACTGACATGTTGTCCACCCATTCAAAAGATCAAAGAATTAATCTAGTACTGAAAGCATAAGCTACAGCTAGCTGGCGCTGCAGTGCAAAAATGTGGTGAGTAGTTGACCCAAAGAGAGACAAAGACAACCGTTTAACAGTTTTGAACAAATTAATTTCTTCAAAAATGAATAAAAAGCAGGATAGCGAGAGATAGCTATATTTCATTTTTTAAACTTTCACTTACTTAGCTAGCAAATGCAGCTAGCTAGTTTAGCCTACTCAAACACCCAGCTCAAACAGAGATGGATGCTATGTTAGCTAGCTTTCTATGGCTATCTAAGACTGGAACTCTTCCAAGTCAAGGTAAGCTTTTGGTTTAATACATTTATTGCCCCCAGGCCTGCTGGTGTAACTGCTAAAATGCTTGCTAACTGTACACTGTACTGCATGATTTTAATGGGTTTACTAGTTCTAGTAGCTATGTTGACTTGACGTTATATGTAATGTAATATGGTGTAATATGGTGACAATGATGTAGGCTGTGTGTAGCATTTAGCGGTTATGATATGAAGGTTTAGCTTGGATAGGGTTTATTTGCCTGTTCACAGACAGCTGATGTGTTGTGCACTGAAGTCCACAAGAGAAGGGAAACGTTGAGCGGAGGAGAGTGTTCAGATGCAAGAAGGAATTATCCAATGATCCAAAGGATCATGCTGTTTATATATGGATGCTTTGAATGTGAATTGTGTTTGCGCGTGATCTGGGGTGCACTCATTCCGCCGATTCTGTTGAAAAACGTTTCTTAAATAGAAACAGACGTAACAAAACGGGGATAAACATACCTGAATTTGTCCAATAGAAAGTATCACTTGCAACTGTTAGACTAATGATTACACCCTAGATCAGCTAGATGCAGGCAAGATTAAGCAAGAAAGTATTTAATGTCAATGTCTGTCACCTTGATTACTAAAATGTATCTCAACCTTTGCGCCTACATTGTTAAAACTTTCATTCATAGGCTAGTTTGTAGCAACCTCATGATGGGTATATGGAAAATTAGAGGATCATGTAGTAGCCTAAACCTATCAATGTTACACTGAGCTGGGTGAATGGAATATGAATGGCTGTCATTCAATATGCTGTAATAAAAACAAGGCCATGCTCACAAAAAAAACATGTTAAATTAAACGTCAACGACAGCACAGAATTGTATGTCTCTGCGTGCATTTTGAAATAAATTGATAACTAGCACTAGCCATACCTGGCTCCACGAGGGGGCTAGCGCTAGTTATCAACACTGATTGGTTTAGGTTCAAACTTGTGTTCAAACTCAAGTTTATCAGTCGGGCCCTGGTGCGGATGCTGTGTTGGAGGCCAAACTGTCTCCTTCTTGCTCCTCTGCTGTTCCTATGGGGGGCACCCTGTAATAGGGTGTGAGGTTTTCATCCCCACATTGACTGATTATGACCTCTCCATGGAGCCAGGAGAGGAGAGGGTGTGCTCTGACCCGTTCCCCGGGCTGCACCGCAAAATGTTCCTCAGTGGGGCATGGAAGTTGTGTCACTACTGGGGGTATGGAGACAACCACAGTGTCCACTGTTCGGGAGAAAATGTCCCCTTACCTGCTTCAACAAAGGCCCATGCGGGGAAGTTTGTGCCCCTGTGTCATCAAAAGGTTAGTGGACAGTGTTTAGGGCAAAGTGTTCATCTGCCTCGGAGCAAGTGCTATGATGTTCCTTTATTTTCTCCGCCAATCTACATTCACCCAATGGACATACTATGTTGGTCAATGTGTATCATGTCAGTATGGATCAGTGCTGATTTGGAATGTGACATTCTGCCTTGCTGTCACATGTCCTTTAGTGTGGGTAGTGTGTGCGTTTAAAGGTGTTGGTTAGAAATACTGAACCGTAACGATTTCAGTTGAAGGGAAAATGACCACTGCTACTTCCTGACAATGTTTGAGGTTACTGTGTATGTGTGAGGAAATGTGTCTCAAGCATAATTTAAAATGTAGAGACTAGATCAAGGGGAGGGGTGTGTGGTGCAGACATGCTATAGGAACAGTCTCTCTCCACTATTACCACTGACTCCAACTAATTCGTGCAAACTATTTGTTTCATTGTGTCAGTTGTTTGTCAATGTTTTGGAGAGCATTGGCTCGCAAAACTACCTCTAACTTCCTTCATACTGGACACAGACACATAAAAATGGTATCCATGAGTTCATCTGACTCTGGTGAAGTAGATAACTGGCCTCATTGCCAAAATCCAAAAGTATCCCTTTAACAAGCCTTCAGAAAGGCAACCTGCCCTTTCACTGCCCTTAGAGAATATTTAGCAAAAGCAGGATGTTATTATCCAAATCCCCTTATAAGAAATACATTAAATGAGAATACATTGTTGATATTTTTTATGAAATAGTCTATAAATAAAAAACAATGAGCACTTTTTGTCCAAGATATTTCGTTAACATTCCCTCGATCCTCTTTAGGAGCAGAGGGTATATTACTGGAAAGTTGTGAATTTTACAAGCAAGATAACATTTTGGTAACTTTTAAGATAGATTTTTTTTGTTATCAGATGACATCCAGTGGCCTTTTGGGGTACTTCAGACTATCACAGGTGCCTGTAACTGTCTCTGTCCATCTGTTTGGTCTTTTCACATGTGAAATATATAAAATAATCAAATATATAGAATAATCAAATAACATGATTTAAAATAGAATTACCAATCTGTAAACATTATCCTAAATATAAACCATCTATTTAGTGAATACCATAATTATATATATATTTTTTTTTAAATCACACTTTTATTTATTTTACTATGTCAATGTCTTTGTTGTAAATGTTTTGGCACCAAATCGGTGGCAGTTGTAAAAAAAGTTAATAATTGGATACGATTTGCATAGTTAATTGAAAATGATGCCATTGTTAATTAGATGCTGTTTTTTCATTAATTAGGCTATTTTCTCATGAACCATATTGTCTTTCACTAGAAACTTATGGAAAATTTGGACACAGATATAAAAAATGTATACTATGAAAATATAATTATAAGTTACTGATGTTACCATAATTTGCCGAAGATTCCGGTAACTTCAGTAAATTACCAGTAGCTTTGCTACATCCTTGTGATGCGATGCAACATGACTTGATAGTATACTCTACTGTATGTAAGCAAACACATAATAACCTAAACGGAATACACTGTCAGAAAGTAGCAGTGGTCATTGTCCCTTCAACTGAAATCATTAGGGTTCAGTATTTATGATGTGCAGTGTCAGAGGTATATGATCTAATAGTGCTTTTATTGCCTCCATGTGGCAAGTTTAAACTCACCATTAGGCTATAAATGATCAATTCCAAATCAATGACGTACCGATCTTTTCCATTTAATTTGTTATGGTAGATATCAAAGTTTACATGCATGGTACTTTAGAAGAGGGGTGGCTCTTGACAGACATGTTTTACGTAAATCATGACTTGATAACCCATGACCAAATCTGACGGAAAGTCTGTTTAGAGACGATTATAAACATGATGGCAACCTCCCTGTACTTGACTTGGCTTATTCCAAAGTCTATTCCCGTGTACACCACAAGGAGGCAGCAAAGGGAAGTATTCTGCCAAGGGTTACTCACCCATCCAGGGCCAACATGTTACCAAACTCATCCATCCAGGGTCATCCAAATCCAAGAACAACCTGACAATAAACCAGCTTGTGGCAATTCGAAAAACATTAAATTGCAGCACTGCTTGACTGAAATAGATATTTAAATTGAGATGTATTGAATATGACAGCTAAGAGCATATTAATATTGGATTTGTTATCATTGCTTATTTGACTGTTTTTTCAGGCTGCCCTAACAACTAGTGCGTAGATTATGGAGGTCAACACTGTAACCTTAGAACTGAGCAACCGGAGGAGTTAGCCTTGGGCAATAGGACACATGTAACAGTTTAAACTAAAGGTGAGGTTAGGGGTGATCTATGAGGGTCTACTTTTACCCATTCAGAGTTAAATGTATGTCACACAGTTATATGTACAGTGGCAAGACAAAGTATGTGAACCCTTTGGAATTACCTGGATTTCTGCATAAATTGGTCATAAAATTTGATCAGATCTTCATCTAAACAATAAACACACAAACTGTGCTGAATTAAGGATTAGCCCCTTTTTTTCAAATTTTGCCTAAAATGACATAACCAAATCTAACTGCCTGTAGCTCAGGCCCTGAAGCAAGGATATGGATATTCTTGTAACCATTTGAAAGGAAACACTTTGACGTTTATGGAAATGTGAAAGGAATGTAGTAGAATATAACACAATGGTTAAAGATAATACAAAGAAAAAAACAACCGTCATTTTGTATTATTTTGTATCATCATCTTTGAAATGCAAGAGAAAGGCCATAATGTATTATTCCAGCCCAGGACCAATTTAGATTTTGGCCACTAGATGGAATCGGTGTATGGGCAAAGTGTTAGACTGATCCAATGAACCATTGCATTTCTGTTTGAAATGTTGTGTGCCTCATTTGTTTATTAATAACTAATCATGTTCAAAAGTGTGCACTCTACTCAAACAATAGCATTGTAATCTTTCACTGTAATAGCTACTATAAATTGGACAGTGCAGTTAGATTAACAAGAATTTAAGCTTTCTGCCAATATCAGATATGCCTATGTGTTGGGAAATTTTCTTGTTACTTACAACCTTATGCTATTCGCATTAGCCTACGTTAGCTCAACCATCCCGTGGAAGGGACACCAATCCCGGAGAAATAAACTAATAACACACAAAGTAGTGTATGTTTCTTGTCTATATTGAATACATCATTGAAACATCCACAGTGTTGGTTGGGAAAAGTATGTGAACCCCTAGGCTAATGACTTCTCCAAAAGCTAATTGGAGTTAGGAGTCAGCTAACCTGGAGTCCAAACAATGAGATGAGAATGGAGATGTTGGTTAGAGATCTCCTGCCCTATAAAAAAACTCTCCGAAAATTTGAGTTTACTATTCACAAGAAGCATTGCCTGATGTGAACCATGCCTCGAACAAAATAGATCTCAGAAGACCTACGATTAAGAATTGCTGACTTGCATATAGCTGGAAAGGGTTACAAAAGTATCTCTAAAAGCCTTGACATTCATCAGTCCACGGTAAGACAAATTGTCTATAAATAGAGAAAGTTCAGCACTGTTGCTACTCATCCTAGGAGTGGCCCTCCTGCAAAGATGACTGCAAGAGCAGAGCGCAGAATGCTCAATGAGGTTAAGAAGAATCCTAGAGCGTCAGCTAAAGACTTATAGAAATCTCTGGAACACGATAGCATCTCTGTTGACGAGTCTACGATACGTAAAACACTAAACAAGAATGTTGTTCATGGGAGGACACCACGGAAGAAGCCACTGCTGTCCAAAAAAAAACAATTTCTGCATGATAGAAATTTGCAAAAGAGCACATAGATGTTCCACAACGTTACTGGCTAAATATTCTGTGGACAGATGAAACAAAAGTGGCCATAGAGAAGCTTTTATTCTCTATTTTGGTTAGGCCAGGGTGTGACTAGGGTGGGCATTCTATGTTCATTTTCTATGTTTTGGATGTCTTTGTTGTTTGGCCGGTGTGGTTCTCAATCAGAGGCAGCTGTCTATCGTTGTCTCTGATTGAGAACCATACTTAGGTAGCCTTTCCCCACCTGTGTTTTGTGGGTAGTTGCTTTCTGTTTTTGTGTCTGCACCAGACATAACTGCTTCGGTTGTTTTGGTTATTCAGTGTTCAGTTAAATAAACAAGATGAACACTTACCACGCTGCACCTTGATCCTCACCGTCTTCCACCAACAGTCGTTACAATAAAGCACAATTATATGTCACACAGTTGGAGATGTTGTATAAGGACCATGGTGTTAGTTTGTTCATGCATTGTTACTGTAGAGAAAAGACATACTGCACTTGTTTGTTTTTATTTAGTTATGTCTGATTTACACAGCTTGAAATTATATTATAATTCCAAATTCCTCTGCAGAACACCTCTCTAATCATGTTGATATGTGTAAATAAGCTACGGAAAGACAACTCCATACATAATTATCATCCATTCTTTGTCTTAGATTGTGTCACCATAACCTACAATTACACAAACTAGCACAAAACCTTTCAAAATAATGATAATCTGTGGAATGTGTTCATATGAAAACACCTAGAAACCTAGAAACACAAAATACAATGACGGTCGTAGGAACGGGCCCTGGCATGGCATTGACATGAACAGGATTAGTGAAAGCAAAGTAGGCAATTTTGGTTTTAGCAGAGTTCTCTTTCAAAGATCAGGTTGAGCTGGGGCCATTCCTTAGATCCCATGTACAGTATGTATCCCAGGGCAGTCCTGAGACACTGAGATATTCAGTACTGTTGGATTTATAAATTGTGCAATTTGTCACTCAGAGCATAAAGATGAAAACAGTGTTGGAATGTAAACAGGTAATGGAAAAGTAATGGCTTGTCTGTGAATCTGAAGTGCTCAATGAAGCATGTTACAAGAATGTCTTCTTAGCACCCACTGGCTGATTGGATGAGAGAGCGAGAGAGAGAGAGAGAGAGAGAGAGAGAGAGAGAGAGAGACAGCGAGAGAGACAGCGAGAGAGACAGCGAGAGAGACAGCGAGAGAGACAGCGAGAGCAAGAGACAGCGAGAGAGAGAGAGAGAGAGAGAGAGCAAGCAAGAGACAGCGAGAGACAGCGAGAGACAGCGAGAGAGACAGAGTGAGAGAGCAAGAGACATTGAGAGAGACAGAGAGAGATAGAGAGCAAGAGACAGCGAGAGAGAGAGAGAGAGACAGCGAGAGACAGCAAGAGACAGCGAGAGACAGCGAGAGAGAGAGCAAGAGATAGCGAGAGAGAGAGAGCAAGAGACAGCGAGAGACAGCGAGAGACAGCGAGTGAGAGAGAGAGAGAGAGAGCAAGAGACAGCGAGAGACAGCGAGAGACAGCGAGTGAGAGAGAGAGAGAGCAAGAGACAGCGAGAGACAGCGAGAGACAGCGAGAGAGAGAGAGAGAGAGACAGCGAGAGAGAGAGAGAGCAGCGAGAGACAGAAGAGAGAGAGAGAGAGAGAGAGCAAGAGACAGCGAGAGAGAGAGAGAGCAAGAGACAGCGAGAGACAGCGAGAGAGAGAGAGAGAGAGAGCGAGCAAGAGACAGCGAGAGAGAGAGAGAGAGACAGCGAGAGACAGCGAGAGAGAGAGCAAGAGATAGTGGGAGAGAGAGAGCGAGAAGAGACAGCGAGTGAGAGAGAGAGAGAGAGCAACAGACAGCGAGAGACATCGAGAGACAGTGAGTGAGTGAGAGAGAGAGAGAGAGAGAGACAGCGAGAGACAGCGAGAGAGAGAGCAAGAGATAGTGGGAGAGAGAGAGCAAGAGACAGCGAGAGACAGCGAGAGACAGCGAGAGAGAGAGAGAGAGAGAGCAACAGACAGCGAGAGACATCGAGAGACAGTGAGAGAGAGAGAGAGAGCAAGAGACAGCGAGAGAGAGAGAGAGACAGCGAGAGAGAGAGAGAGCAAGAGACAGCGAGAGACAGCGAGAGAGAAAGAGAGAGAGAGAGAGAGAGAGAGAGAGAGAGAGAGAGAGAGAGAGAGAGACCATATTTTGGCTCAGATATCTAAACAACGTTATGTCCCTGTGCTTGGAGCTTGCTGACCCCTGGCAGTGTTGGAAGAAAAGGACTAATTACAGAGGAATGAAGAATTTTCCCTTCCAATCTCCCAACAGGCACGACAGAACAATGAACAAGAAGAGGAGCGGAAAACTAGTGGGGGTGTAAGAAGACAGATAGAAAGAGAGAAAGGACGGTACTCTAGAGATAACATCAGGAACCTATACCATCCATATGGTTAGGAGAAAACACTCATCTCCTTCCCACCGCCCCATGACACTTTGTTCTTTATGTAATGGGAGTTTAACCACTTCAGGAAAACACAGTTACCTGAATACTTTCATTCATTTACAAGTAAAACCTTTTTACATTTTTCAAATGGACTCAGACTTAGTATGCTTTTCCTAAAGCCAGTAATTTTGGATAAGAACGGAAATTCCCTCCAATGATTCAAGCAACCAAATCATCAATGTCAGTAAACTGGCCTGGATTTCACTGGAGGGGGCTGTGGTGGAGTTTGTGATGGCGGGGTGTTTGATCACGTACCCGATTTCAAAGGTGCTGGAGGGTCACCTGATCCTCTTGGTAGGGGAGGATGGGGGGGCTGCGTGAGCCTCAATGCACCATGCCGGGGGTACAATAGGTACCCACCCCAGGGGCCAGCCCTCTCAGGCCCCTAGACAGGGTGGCCCGTCTCGCCTTTCACACAGATCTCATTTCAAGGCCCAATTTATCGATTGATGGGTGCAGGATAGGGAGTTTAGTCCTTTGAAAAGAGAAGACTTTGGGCTTTGTTCTTTAGACTGCCTCTTTTCCTTTCTCTTACGCCCAAACTTTCTCCTCCATGTAAAGAATGGTTTCCAGCTTGGTTGTGATTAGATAAGACAACTGAGGTAAGCTATTTTAGAATGGTTTCCAGCTTGGTTGTGATTAGATAAGACAACTGAGGTAAGCTAATTTACAAATGGTTTCCAGCTTGGTTGTGATTAGATAAGACAACTGAGGTAAGCTATTTTAGAATGGTTTCCAGCTTGGTTGTGATTAGATAAGACAACTGAGGTAAGCTAATTTACAAATGGTTTCCAGCTTGGTTGTGATTAGATAAGACAACTGAGGTAAGCTATTTTAGAATGGTTTACAGCTTGGTTGTGATTAGACAAGACAACTGAGGTAAGCTACTTTAGGCATAAGTGAGCTTTGATGGGTGTGCATTTCAGTAATATAAAGTAGTGAATTTATTAGAATACTTTATGGTATTTCAGTAGTATACAGTAATGCATGTATTGCTATAATATGTAGTATTTCAGTAGTATACAGTAATGCATCCAGTAGTATAATGTATAGTATTTCAGAAGTATACAGTAATGAATGTATTAGTATAATGTATAGTATTTCAGTAGTATACATTAATGAATGTATTAGTATAATGTATGGTACTTGAGTAGTATAAAATAATGAATATATTAGTATAATGTATAGTACTTCAGTAGTATAAAATAATGAATGTATTAGTATAATGTATAGTATTTCAGTAGTATACAGTAATGAATGTATTAGTAGAATGTATGGTACGTCAGTAGTATACAGTAAAGCCGTATCCAGAATAATTTATGCAATTCATCCAGATTTTTGCAGGCCACCTGCTCTTCAAACATCCCCGCTCCTCTGCACACTCCACTGGCTTCCAGTTGAAGCTCACTTCCACTATAACACCATGGTGCTTGCTTACGGAGCAGCAAGAGGAACTGCCCCTCCCTACCTTCAGACTATGCTCAAACCCTACACCCTAACCCCAAACACACCGTTCTGCCACCTCTGGTCATTTGGCCTTCCCACTCCTTCGGGAGGACAGTTCTTAATTAGCCCAATGTACTTCCTATGACTGTGATGTGTGGTTGTCCCACCAAGTTATATTAAGATGAATGCACTAATTGATAAGGGTGTCTGCTAAAAAATGACTCAAATGTAAATTAATGTATTCATTTAATGTATGGTATTTCAGCTATATACAGTAGTGAATGTAATAGTATACTGTGTAGTATTTCAGTAGTATACAGTAATGCATGTATTAGTATAATGTAATGGTATTTTAAGTTGTATACAGTAATTAATGTATCAAGCCTATACTGTGTGGTATTTCAGTAGTATAGAACAGTGGATGTATTAATATACACGAGCACTTGGAGAAGTACCCTGGCGAAGACTAAGCCACTCGGGGAAGAGGTAGTGGGAGTCCAGCCAAACCCCCAGTGACATAGTGTGTGTCACTCCGTCTTACAATGCCGTATTGTAGCAGAGAATCCTTGGCATATCACTAAGTGTCATTTCAATCATACTTAATGAGTTATTTTTTTAACCTTTATTTAACTAGAGACTCCCCCCAGCCACATTTTGAAGAATGGTTGAAAATGTCACGTCATTTGACTATGGGATCATACTTAATGCATTTTTGTTATTTTTTTTAACCTTTATTTAACCAGGCAAGTCAGTTAAGAACAAATTCTTATTTTCAATGACGGCCTAGGAACAGTGGGTTAACTGCCTGTTCAGGGGCAGAACGACAGATTTGTACCTTGTCAGCTCTGGGATTTGAACTTGCAACCTTCCGGTTACTAATCCAATGCTCTAACCACTAGGCTACCCTGCTGCCCCATTGGCTTTTATTACTGTAAATAAATTCCATCAACATTATATATTGTGATATCAATATAAGGAATACGGTTTCCAACAAGATAAGATCCTATGTTTTAAACCACTGCTTACATAAAGGAAAAAATGATGATAAATATTTACAAAGCGGATACATTTGTCTGGATAACAGTTGTCATCATAATTAGCACAGTCTAGTCTTTTGACAACCGTGCCTCATGTGACCTCATCTGTCAACACACTGCAGGCTCCAAAGAGAACGGAGCATAACCTTCCATAGACCAAACAGGAACAAGATCTTCTACAAACAACCCTCTAGAAGAAGACACAATGGATCTTTCAATCGTCAGATACACTTAGCTGCAGTATGTACTTAGATATATTCGATGTACAGTGAAGCTGGACGTTGAACAGGATGCTGTTTTGAATGATGTTGACTGAACATACATTACTCTTTCACCACACTGCACTGAATACCATCAAAACATAATAGGTTGGACAAAATACTTACTAGTGAGCGGTAATAATCAGTTGAAGCAATCTCTGGATGACGACCAGTGGGGTCAATAGACCAGAATCTTTGGCCATTTATCTGGTGCTGAGACTAATTGAATTGAAGCTCATCGGGATCTGTGAAACCTTGCTTGAAGTCCAAAATTTAAACCAGGCGGTTGTGTAATAAAAATTTGCGAAGAGTGGTGAGATTTTGGAAATTCAACTCTTTAAAGGGGCGGCAGGAGGTTAGAGCGTCGGACTAGTAACCGAATGGTTACAAGATTGAGTCACCAAGCTGAGGTAAAAGTCTGTCATTCTGCCCCTGAACAAGGTAGTTAACCCATTGTTCATTCCTTTTGTCAGACAATACCAGCATTGTACTCTGGGCCCCAGCATCCACACTGAAAGGCTATCTATCCAACAAAACCCAAGGCTCATCCCTGGGTATAGGTGGTGTGTATTAATGTGTGTGTGTGTGTGTGTGTGTGTGTGTGTGTGTGTGTAGGGGGGGGTGCTTGCGTCTGTGCAATGCTCTATAGACTAGGCCTGAACGTGTTCCAATCAGCATCCACCATTGCCTTCATCTCCATCCCTGGTTTTATATGACTGGCTGCTGAGTGAGTTGACGTAAGTGTGGGGTCAGGGTTCAACTTTTAGGGGATCAATTCCAGAACCCCCATATCCAACACCAAGGAAGGGTTGTCATGGTGCCGGTTGTTGATCAGGAAAATCAAGAACCTCCAGGCCTCCTCTCCTCTGGCTGTGGGGAGTCTTCATCTCACTGCATTCATTTATTTTTCTTCTTTATTTCTCGGGTAATTAAAGTGTAATGTTTTATAGAATTAATGTAAACTCAAATGTCCTGTTCAGGTCCAGTCAGGTGTCTTTTCCAGCACCAGTTCTGATCTGATGTGGCTAATGGGGCCCAGATGTGGGCATGCCTGGCCAAACTCCCCACAGCTAAAGGAGAGGAGGCCTGGAGGGTCTAAAGTTCTGACTCACCACAGCCTAACTCCCCACAGTCAGAGAAGATGCCTAGAGGGTCCAAGCCTGACTCACCACAGCCTAACTCCCCAAAGTCAGAGAAGACACCTGGAGGGTTCAAGCCTGACTCCCTACAGCCAGAGGAGAGGAGGACTGGAGGGTCCATGCCTGACTCACCACAGTCAGAGAAGACGCCTGGAGGGTTCAAGCCTGACTCCCTACAGGCAGATGAGAGGAGGACTGGAGGGTCCATGCCTGACTCACCACAGTCAGAGAAGACGCCTGGAGGGTTCAAGCCTGACTCCCTACAGGCAGATGAGAGGAGGACTGGAGGGTCCATGCCTGACTCACCACAGTCAGAGAAGACGCCTGGAGGGTTCAAGCCTGACTCCCTACAGCCAGAGGAGAGGAGGACTGGAAGGTCCATGCCTGACTCCCCACAGTCAGAGAAGACGCCTGGAGGGTATAGGCCTAACTCCCCAAAACCAGAGGAGAGGACACCTAACTCCACCACACAGCCTTACCTACCCCCCCCCACAGCCTCCCCTACCTCCCCCAACTCCCCTACACAGCCTCCCCTAACTCCCCTACACAGCCTTCCCTAACTACCCCACACAGCCTTCCCTAACTACCCCACACAGCCTTCCCTAACTACCCCACACAGCCTTCCCTAACTCCCCTACACAGCCTCCCCTAACTCCCCTACACAGCCTTCCCTAACTACCCCACACAGCCTTCCCTAACTACCCCACACAGCCTTCCCTAACTACCCCACACAGCCTTCCCTAACTCCCCTACACAGCCTTCCCTAACTCCCCCACACACATTCCCACTGGAAGCTACTGTATAATAAATACCACAGAGGCTGTGATATATTTCTCTTCCTTTAGTTCACATTTCACTATTACACTTGGGTTATGGTTTTACAACTTACTGTATATCAAGTATATAAGTAGTTGGCTGAAGAATTGCAACATTTGCATAGAACTAACGTTACAGATAGCAATACTGGGTGATTTGAAACGCCATAGTCAATAAATCAATAATATAATAATTATTTGAGCAAAAATGTTTATTTTTAATTTACAATCTGTAGAAGCTATGAGAATAGTAAGGTTCAATTTGTTTGTGAAGCATCACAGCACAGTTGAAAAATATATGGCAAATAGAAATCCAAAATGGATGATGTTGAGAGATAGATGGCAGAGGTTGAATGGAGCTGAAGGGTGGGACTAATAACAAGATAAACAATGTAAAACATACGGGGTCTGTAAAATGTATACAGGTTCAGAACTTTTGTGAAATAGCACAGTTACAAATAGAAATCAAACTGGATGGACATCAGAAATTGAGGAAGGACGAAGAACAAACAAAAAAGAACTATTGTAAAGTAGACTGTGTCTGTAAAATGTGTATAAGATGTATAAATTGAAGGTAAAAGCAGACGTGTTTATTAGTTTACTCCAATTGGGGGATCGGTGGTAGGGTTTGGGGGGAATAATAATAAAGGTATATTCTTTAAAAAAAGTATGTATCTCTATATAGGTATGTGTATGTATATATGTGTATACAGTGGGGAAAACAAGTATTTAGTCAGCCACCAATTGTGCAAGTTCTCCCACTTAAAAAGATGAGAGAGGCCTGTAATTTTCATCATAGGTACACTTCAACTATGACAGACAAAATTAGAAAAAAAATATCCAGAAAATCACATTGTAGGATTTTTTAATTCATTTATTTGCAAATTATGGTGGAAAAAAAAAAGTATAGAAGTAATTAAACTGATGTGACACATTTTCTTCCAAGAGCAGATCATCCAACTCTCACATTATATAAATAATATGTTATGTCATATAATAAACATATATATAAATATGTTGTTATCCTCTAGTCCCTGAAATGAGCATATCATTTTGTTAGGTATGATAGTCCGTTAGACTCCTTAATAGAATGTAAACAGATCTTTTCCATCGTATCCTTGGCCTGGTTGTACTTATTCTTGCCAGACAAGCAAATCAAGGCAGTCACCACGGTGTAAGCGGAGTGGTATCTTATTACATGTACAGTAGTAAACAGAGAGACACCCCACATGGCAAACAGTGACTCTTAATTAATGCCAACTCCAATAGTAACTTCAAACTTATTGCGTCTAGTATAACTTTACATAATACATGACAACAGTCTGGAAAGTACCATTAGCTGTACTGTAGTAGGCAGGATACATTGGTCCCACTTGGACTGATCTGACATTGATGAAAACCAGGCTGTCCTCAGAATCCGCTGTAGTGTGAGTTATGTTTCCTTTCCGGTTACTGTCATTCCCTTACCGTGTCTAAAGATGTTCAAGGGCCATGTGATGAACAGCATGAGAATGTAAGCTGCATGGCTGAGTTCCTCTAAATGTGTTTTACAGGAGAACAGCAGGAGGTCCAAAGCCCCCCATTGTTAAAGCAGGAAGTAGTGTCTGCTGTCTGTAGAGAAAGGGGGGTCAGATCCCTCACATAGAGATCTGGAGTGGCAGACACCACTGGTGCCATGGAGACTGGCCTCAGCCTCAGGACTGCAGTTTACACTGGCTTACAGGGGCTCCGTTCAATCCAAGCCACAATGCAGTATTTGGATGGTAACATCTAAACATGCTGTAACTTTTCTTCCTGTCATGTGATTCTGATTATTACTACTGTAGTTGATGTAGATTAAGCTCTTTTAAGCTGGGCAGAGATGGCAAGAGAAGAAACAGCTGGCAATGTCAGAAGGAAAAGTTCAGAATGGTAACCACAAAAGGATGAAAGGGTTTTTAGAGACTCCAGTAACCGCATCGTTTGATTCCGGACATTTTTGAGCTAATTCAATTGCAAAAGTTAGAGTTATGGGAGAACCCTCTGTGATTATTACATTATCAAGGGTCAGGAGAAAGACAATGTCCAAAACATGTAGAAACACACGGAGAGAAAGAGAGAGAAAGAGAGAGACAGAGAGAGAAAGAGAGAGACAGAGAGAGTGAAAGAGAGAGAGAGACAGAGAGAGACAGAGAGAGACAGAGCCAGACAGAGAGACACAGAGAGAGAGAGAGAGAGAGAGAGAGACAGAGAGAGTGACAGATAGAGAGAGATAGAGAGACAGAGACAGAGAGACATAGAGAGCGACAGAGAGACATAGAGAGAAAGAGAGACAGAGAGAGAGACAGACAGAGAGAGAGAAACAGAGAGAGAGAGAAACAGAGAGAGAGAGACATACAGAGAGAGAGAGAGAGACAGAGAGAGAGAGAGAGAAACAGAGACAGAGAGAGTGAAAGAGAGAGAGACAGAGACAGACAGAGAGAGACAGAGCCAGACAGAGAGAGAGAGACAGAGAGAGACAGAGAAAGACAGAGAGAGTGAAAGATAGAGAGAGAGAGAGACAGAGAGACATAGAGAGAGCCAGAGAGACATAGAGAGAGAGAGACAGAGGGACAGAGAGACAGAGAGAGAGAGAGAGAGAGAGAGAGAGAGAGAGAGAGAGAGACAGGGAGACAGGGAGATAGAGAGAGAGAGAGACAGAGAGAGTGACAGATAGAGAGATAGAGAGACAGAGACAGAGAGACAGAGAGCGACAGAGAGACATAGAGAGAAAGAGAGAGACAGAGAGAGAGACAGACAGAGAGAGAGAAACAGAGAGAGAGACATACAGAGAGAGAGAGAGACATACAGAGAGAGAGAGAGAGACAGAGAGAGAGAGAGAGAAACAGAGACAGAGAGAGTGAAAGAGAGAGAGACGGACAGAGAGAGACAGAGCCAGACAGAGAGAGAGAGACAGAGAGAGACAGAGAGAGTGACAGATAGAGAGAGAGACAGAGACATAGAGAGAGACAGAGAGACATAGAGAGAGAGACAGAGGGACAGAGAGACAGAGAGAGAGAGAGAGAGAGAGACAGAGAGAGAGAGAGAGAGAGACAGAGAGAGAGAGAGACAGGGAGATAGAGAGAGAGAGAGACAGAGAGAGAGAGAGACATACAGAGAGAGAGAGAGAGACAGAGAGAGAGAGAGAGACAGAGAGAGGGAGAGACAGAGAGAGAGGTGAGAGAGAGAGAGAGGTGAGAGAGAGAGAGAGAGAGAGAGAGAGAGAGAGAGAGAGAGAGAGAGAGACATAGAGAGAGACAGAGACAGAGAGACACACAGAGAGGGACATAGAGAGACAGAGAGACATAGAGAGACAGAGAGACAGAGGGACGGAGAGACAGAGAGAGACAGAGACAGACAGAGAGAGAGACATACAGAGAGAGAGACATACAGAGAGAGACAGAGAGAGAGAGAGACAGAGAGAGAGAGAGAGAGACAGAGAGAGAGAGATAGAGAGAGATAGACAGAGAGAGAGAGAGAGAGAGAGAGAGAGAGAGAGAGACAGAGAGAGAGAGAGAGAGAGAGAGAGAGAGAGAGAGAGACAGAGAGAGATAGAGAGAGAGAGAGAGAGACAGAGAGATAGAGTGAGCGAGACAGACAGAGAGAGAGAGAGAGAGAGACATACAGAGAGAGAGAGAGAGAGAGAGAGAGAGAGAGAGAGAGAGACAGAGAGAGTGAGAGAGAGATAGACACAGAGAGGGACATAGAGAGAGACAGAGAGACATGGAGAGACAGAGAGACAGAGGGACGGAGAGACAGAGAGAGACAGAGAGAGCAGAGCAGAGGTCACGATCAGATGAGCTCCTGCATTTTTCAGCATTTAAAAAAAAGAAGATAGATTTAGATTTAGAGTTAGATAAACTTTGATTTTTTTGTCAGGAACACATACAGGATGTTACCCTCTACAACATAACCCTCACTTCAAATCAAAACTCAAAACCTACAACCTGATTTTGGACGGAATGTTGGAATCACCTGGAAGGTTCACAACCACCAAGTATTATTATTCTATACAGCAAATTATCTGGAAAACAACAGAAACCTGAAAACACCACCCAACTTGGAACTGAGGGAGTAATGTTTAGTCTGAAACTATTTCCAAAAGCCAAGAAGAAAAATACACGACATTACTTTATAAGGACTGAATGCTAACATAATTCTGCCAAGCTTGATATAGCTTCAACTAGCACTGACGTGTCAAGTGAGAGGTGTCAAAGCCCAACAATGGCAGGAGAGTCAAACAGTCCAATCCAACCAAATGGAGAGGCCTTAGAAGATCCCTCCCGCTGTTCAGAGGTAATTAAAATACAGTACCCTGTGTATGTAAAGAATGATAAGGCAAGAAAAGATTACAAACTTAAGCTCCTTATGGAAAATCAAGAGACACTTTTTGCTGACTATTACAAAAATGGAAACATCAGCAACCTTATCTTCCACACAAACCATCAGCTGGCATGGCACAGAGCTATATTAGCACACTACCCCTTTGTTAAGAGAGGGGGGGTTAACGAGGGGTGGAAACTCGGGATAATTGACAACGAGGACTCTGAGTCAGCTAATATTAACCTCTATAAGTCCGGAACAGTAATGATACAGGGTAACCCCAAACAGTTTCAGCTGGACTTTCACCAAATTAAAGAATTAGCCCAGCAGGAGAAGCTCTCCCTTGATAAAGATACCCCCACCCCAAGTGGGTCAGACCAGACCTCTTCACTATATAACCCCACAGACGAGCAACCCCCAGCGCACAGTCAACCTCCCAGCACAGATTACTACTCCCTCATTGAAATGTAGGATAAATTCACCCAGCTGGAGGTAAGGCAGGTGGAGCTGGAACAGCAGGTGATTACACTCCAGTCAGCACAGACCCAGACAACAGTCCAGCACAACAACACCCCCTTAACCAGACACGGAGTGCTGGAGGTGGAGAGAGACATATCTGCACTCTGGAGAGTGGTGAGACAACTTCAACAGGAGAAAGAGCAGGAGCAGAACGGAGAGGATCAGACTGCTGGAGGAGAGGTTGAGGGGGATGGCGTGTGACAGAGAACAACCCACTAGAGAGGTGGCCACCCCCACAGAGAAGCCAGCACCCGAGAAAAGTCTCGACACCACAGCAGAACAGTCCACACCAGACCCTGACCATAGAGTCGACATCACAGCAGAACAGACAAATGAAGAACCCCAAGGCCAGCGGCTCTCACCCCCTCTGAGCGCCCTCCCGTCAGCCACCCTGATAGCCCTTCTGACAACCCCCCCACACACACACACACACACACACACCCATTGAGGATAAGCACAAGACACAGATTGTACTCCTTATGGACTCAAATGGGAAATATATAGAAGAAAAAAATATTTTTCCCAAACACAGTATCTAAACTCTGGTGTCCAAACACCCAGCGCGCCCTAGACCTTCCCGTGACTGTGCCTCAAAACCAAATGTTTTCCTGGCCCACCACTCCACCCTGGACTTGAACAGCCTCTATGACCAGGTCCACCTCTACAAGGCAGCAGTCAAATCAAATTTTATTTGTCACATACACGTGGTAAGCAGATGTAAATGCGAGTGTAGCGAAATGCTTGTGCTTCTAGTTCCGACGATGCAGTAATAACCAACGAGTAATCTCGCTAACAATTCCAAAACTACTAACTTATACACACAAGTGTAAAGGGATAAAGAATATGCACATAAAGATATATGAATGAGTGATGGTACATAGCGGCATAGGCCAGATGCAGTAGATGGTATCGAGTACAGTATATACATATGAGATGAGTATGTAAACAAAGTGGCATAGTTTAAAGTGGCTAGTGATACATGTATTACATAAAGATGCAGTAGATGATATAGAGTACAGTATATATGTATACATATGATAAATATAATGTAGGGTATGTAAACATTATATTAAGTAGCATTGTTTAAAGTGGCTAGTGATATATTTTACATCAATTCCCATTATTAAAGTGGCTGGAGTTGAGTCAGTGTGTTGGCAGCAGCCACTCAATGTTAGTGGTGGCTGTTTAACAGTCTGATGGCCTTGAGTGGGAGTACAGGAGAGGGCTCAGAACGCACCCTTGTGGGGCCCCAGTGTTGAGGATCAGCGGGGTGGAGATGTTGTTACCTACCCTCACCACCTGGGGGCGGCCCGTCAGGATGTCCAGTAACCAGTTGCACAGGGCGGGGTCGAGACCCAGGGTCTCGAGCTTGATGACGAGTTTGGAGGGTACTATGGTGTTAAATGCTGAGCTGTAGTCAATGAACAGCATTCTCACATAGGCATTCCTCTTGTCCAGATGGGTTACGGCAGTGTGCAGTGTGGTTGAGATTGCATCGTCTGTGGACCTATTTGGGTGGTAAGCAAATTGGAGTGGGTCTAGGGTGTCAGGTAGGGTGGAGGTGATATGGTCCTTGACTAGTCTCTCAAAGCACTTCATGATGACGGAAGTGAGTGCTACGGGGTGGTAGTCGTTTAGCTCAGTTACCTTAGCTTTCTCGGGAACAGGAACAATGGTGGCCCTCTTGAAGCATGTGGGAACAGCAGACTGGGATAGGTATTGATTGAATATGTCCGTAAATACACCAGCCAGCTGGTCTGCGCATGCTCTGAGGGCGCGGCTGGGGATGCCGTCTGGGCCTGCAGCCTTGCGAGGGTTAACACGTTTAAATGTTTACTCACCTCGGCTGCAGTGAAGGAGAGTCTGCATGATTTGGTTGCGGCCGTGTCAGTGGCACTGTATTGTCCTCAAAGCGGGCAAAAAAGTTATTTAGTCTACCTGGGAGCAAGGCATCGTGGTCCGTGACTGGGCTGGTTTTCTTTTTGTAATCCGTGATTGACTGTAGACCCTGCCACATACCTCGTGTCTGAGCCGTTGAATTGCAATTCTACTTTGTCTCTATACTGACGCTTAGCTTGGTTGATTGCTTTTCGGAGGGCATAGTTACACTGTTTGTATTCGGTCATGTTTCCGGTCACCTTGCCCTGATTAAAAGCAGTGGTTCGCGCTTTCAGTTTCATGCGAATGCTGCCATCAATCCACGGTTTCTGGTTTGGGAATGTTTTAATCGTTACTATGGGAACAACATCTTCAACGCACGTTCTAATGAACTCGCTCACCGAATCAGCGTATTCGTCAATGTTGTTGTTTGACGCAATACGAAACATATCCCAGTCCACGTGATGGAAGCAGTTTTGGAGCGTGGAATCAGATTGGTCGGACCAGCATTGAACAGACCTCAGCGTGGGAGCTTCTTGTTTTAGCTTCTGTCTGTAGGCAGGGAGCAACAAAATGGAGTCGTGGTCAGCTTTTCCGAAAGGAAGGCGGGGGCAGGGCCTTATATGCATCGCGGAAGTTAGAATAGCAATGATCCAAGGTTTTACCAGCCCTGGTTGCGCAATCGATATGCTGATACAATTTAGGGAGTCTTGTTTTCAGATTAGCCTTGTTAAAATCCCCAGCTACAATGAATGCAGCCTCAGGATGTGTGGATTCCAGTTTGCAAAGAGTCAAAGTTCGTTCAGAGCCATAGATGTGTCTGCTTGGGGGGGAATATATACGGCTGTGATTATAATCGAAGAGAATTCCCTTGGTAGATAATGCGGTCGACATTTATTGTGAGGAATTCTAAATCAGGTGAACAGAAGGATTTGAGTTCCTGTATGTTGTCGTGACCACACCACGTCTCGTTAACCATAAAGCATACGCCCCCGCCCCTCTTCTTACCAGAAAGATGTTTGTTTCTGTCGGCGCAATGCGTGGAGAAACCAGCTGGCTGCACTGACTCCGATAGCGTCTCTCAAGTGAGCCATGTTTCCGTGAAGCAAAGAACGTTACAGTCCCTGATGTTCCTTTGGAATGCTACCTTTGCTCGGATTTCATCAACCTTATTGTCAAGAGACTGGACATTGGCGAGTCGTATTCTAGGGAGTGGCACGCGATGTTCCCGTCTCCAGGACCCTGACCAGAAGACCGCTTCGTTTGCCCTTTTTACGACGTCGTTGTTTTGGGTCGCAGGCTGGGATCCATTCCGTTGTCCTGGGTGGAAGGCAGAACACAGGATCTGCTCTGGGAAAGTCATATTCTTGGTCGTACTGATGGTGAGTTGACGCTGCTCTTATATTCAGTAGTTCTTCTCGACTGTATGTAATGAAACCTAAGATGACCTGGGGTACCAATGTGAGAAATAACAGGTAAAAAAAAAACTGCATAGTGTCCTAGGAACGCGAAGCGAGGCGGCCATCTCTGTCGGCTCCCACCTTTGCCCGGTCTCTAAAGGACATCGCTCTCAAACGTATCCCCAACACTTAAACACAGGAGCAACAGATGAATCAAAACACCCCACCCAGACCTGCAGGACCCCCTCCCCCCCTGGACCTACACATAGAGGACCCACGCCAAGAGGACTTACATCCACACCCCCACCCCAACCAATCAACGCCCACCCACATCAACCATGCCCACACCCCATTTAGGCCCCCTCAGATCAGACCTATGCCACTCCTGCCCACCCCATGCACCCCACCCCCACAAAGAGGGCCTCAACATGGAAGTCACACATACGTCCAGGTAGTGAGCGGGCAAACAGGCCCAACCCCCACTCTTACACACGCCCAAGCCAATGGCATGTACCAGATGCTCAGCAGGCTCTGCTCACACTTACTGGCCTGAGGCCAAACCACGACCAACAACATTGGGTACTTTATGGAACAAAAATCCTTCACTATATCATCCTGGAATATCCAAGGCCTGAGGTCATCTGCCTTTGGCCTAAATAGCAGGATTCCGGACATCACCAAAGAAATCGGTAATGCAGACATTGTCATCCTGCAAGAAACCTGGTTTAGAGGAGAAGGACCCAATGGTTGCCCTCTAGGTTACAGAGAGCTGGTAGTCCCATCCACCAAACTACCAGGTGTGAAACAGGGAAGGGACTCAGGGGGTATGCTAATATGGCATAGAACAGACCTAACTAACTCCTGTGGCAAACCTCTTCAAGGTTAGGAGCGTTTGTCACAAACTAAGTGGTAATGAGAGTTCTTTCGAACAGGACAGTACCTGTGTGTTTGTTTCTCCGTCCTGGTCCACCCAGGCCGTAGGCGAGGTCAATGATAGCATGGTCACTGATGTGGGTGAAGTGGCGCCCCAGCAGGTAGTATTTCAGGCTTTCTAGAGCCCACTTTACTGCCAGCGCCTCTTTCTCAACGACTGAGTAGTTGGTTTCCCGTGGTTCCAGCTTCCTGCTTAAAAACAGGATGGGGTGTTCCACCCCTTCTACCTCTTGGGATAGCACTGCTCCCAAGCCGACCTCTGAGGCATCCGTCTGAACCATAAACTCTCTCTCAAAGTCTGGTACCACCAGCACTGGATTACAGCAGAGAGCCTCCTGTAATGTCCTAAATGCTTTGGTGGCCCTTTCATCCCATTTGACCATGTTTGGCCCTCTGGCTCTAGTCATGTCGGTAAGTGGGGCGGCCACTGTGGCATAACTTGGGATGAACTTCCGGTAGTAACCCGTCAGCCCTAGGAAGGCTCGAACCTGCTTCTTATTTACTGGTTTCAGCCATTCTCTAATTGCCTTCACCTTCTTATGTTGGGGTTTGATTAACCCTCTTCCCACAGTGTATCCCAGATACTCTGTTTCCTCTAACCCCACATAACACTTGGCAGGGTTTGCCGTGAGCCCTGCCTTTCTAAGGGCGTCTAACACTGCCTGTACCGGGGTAAGTGGGATTCCCAATCTGGGCTGTAGATCCCCACGTCATCTAAATAAGCTGCGGCATATGCTTTGTGCGGTTTTAGGACTTTGTCCATGAGCCGTTGAAAGGTGGCTGGGGCCCCGTGTAAGCCGAATGGCATGACGGTGTATTGAAACAAACCGTCAGGCCCGCCGAGCCTCGGGTACCCGATATGGCCTCATACTCACTTTTCTCCCTGGTAGGGAAACGATATCATGAGCCGTAACCTCAGTTCGGCCAGGTACCTCTGAAAACACATCTCTGTTCTTCTGGATCAGGGTCTTTACTTCCTGTACTTGTGCTGGGGACAGAGTGGGTGAGATATTTACTTCGGCTGTCTCCTGAGTGTGTGTGGTGTATGTGACCATTAGTGTTTCTCTCTCTCTCCATGATTTTAACAGATTTATGTGATAAATCTGTTCCTGGGGCCGTCGACCTGGCTGTCGGATCCGATAATTGACTTCTCCTATTCTCTCCAGTACTTCATATGGTCCTTTCCATGTGGCCAGTAGTTTACACTCTACCGTGGGGATCAGCACTAACACCTTATCTCCCGGTTGAAATTTCCTCAGGGTAGCCTGCCGGTTATAAGTGTGCCGCTGGTGCTTCTGTGCTTGTCTCATGTGCTCTCTGACGATGGGCATGACTGTGGCTATCCTGTCTTGCATTGCCGTGACGTGCTCTATGACACTAATATACGGGGTGGATTGGTGCTCCCAGGTTTCCCGGGCGATGTCTAAGATTCCCCGGGGATGCCTCCCATATACCAGCTCAAAGGGAGAAAACCCCAGCGAGGCTTGAGGAACCTCTCTAATGGCAAACATCAGATACGGCAACATGCAATCCCAGTTCTTCCCATCCTTATCGATTACATTCCTGAGCATTGACTTCAGGGTCCGGTTGAATCTCTCGACCAGCCCGTCCGTCTGAGGATGGTAAACCGATGTCCTCAACTGTTTCACCTGCCACAGTTTACAAAGGTCCGCCATAATTTGGGACATAAAGGGGGTCCCCTGGTCGGTAAGGATCTCCTTTGGAACCCCTACCCTGGTGAACAAGAGCACTAATTCCTTTGCAATATTCTTGGAAGCCATCGTCCGAAGGGGAATGGCTTCTGGGTAGTGAGTGGCATAATCTAGAATGACCAGAATGTACTGGTGCCCTCTGGCGGATTTGGGTAGTGGGCCCACTAAATCCATCGCTATCCTCTCAAATGGTGTTTCGATTATGGGGAGTGGCACTAACGGGCTTCTAACAGCTGGTCGGGGAGCTGTTAACTGGCACTCCGGGCACTCTCCACAATGCCGAGCCACTTCAGCTTGAATTCCTGGCCAGTAAAACCTCCTTACAATCTGGTCTTGGGTTTTATCGATACCAAGGTGTCCACCCAGAATGTGCCCATGAGCTAGATCCAGTACTGTCCTCCGGTACCGAGTGGGAACCAACAACTGTTCCACCTCATCAACCCCTATTTTCGAGACTCTGTACACCAAACCCTTTTTCATGATGAAGTGGGGAAAACTATTAGGCATCATACCAACATTTATGGGAGTAACATCTACGACCTGCACATCTGCTCTGGCTTGCTGCAGGGTTGGATCCTGGTTTTGGGCCGTCCCAAAATTAGTCAAGGAACCTGCCAGGTCTGCGGGTTCTAGATCGTCGTCCTCTGGATTCAGACCGACCCCAGCCCCACTAATACCGGGCTGTTGTTATCAGCGAGGTTTGCCACTTCATCCTCCTCCTCCCCTACTAGCACTTGTGATGTTGTCACCTGGGAGACCTCTTTTCCTGGCTTTGGTTGAAGGCCCCATGCTTCTTCCTGCTTGGTCAGGGTTGTTGGCTTCTCAAATATGCCATTCTTGTGGCCTAACTTCGCAAAGTTAGGAAAGTCTCTACCCAATATTACATCATATGGCATCTTTAGGACCACACCGACCTCATAATCCAGCAGACCGTCCTCTGTTTGTATACTCACTAAGGCCGTGGGGTACAGACGGGTATCCCCATGAATGCATGTAACACTGATATCCTGTCTTGTATCCAGTTTATGATTCGGCACTAGGCTTGCAACGACCAGGGTTAGCATACTGCCGGAATCCAGCAGTGCTTCAACCTCTTTCCCTTCAACCTTCACCCTGCACATATGTTTGTTTCTTGATCTTTCAAGTACAGTGGTTACAACAGGACATGCATACCGTATATCATCTTCATTTTCACCGAGGTTACATTGCATTGGCTCTTCTTTAATAGGGCAATATGTCCTGGTTGATTACAATTGTAACAGATAATAGGGGTTCGGGGGGGAGAGCCCTCGACACCCAGTCCCGGTTTCCGTTTTTCCCCTTAGTGTCTCGGCCTGATTCTGATTCTTTCCTCATGGCCCCACGCTGCTCTCTTCCCCCTCTATATGCTGGGACAGCCTTACCCTGTCCGCTGGTTTGCCCATGCCTGGGGAACGGGAATCTTTCCTCCTGTGCCTGCTCAGCTGTTCCTGCCATACAATACCGTTCAACCAGGCCCACGAGATGGTCGGCGGAAAGTACCTCGTTCTGGCCAACCCATCGTCTCACTTCTTGGGGTAGACCTCGCTGAAACTGGTTGAGTACGATGGTCTCGACGATCTCGGCGGATGACCGGGTCTCTGGTCGCAACCATTTCCGTGCCAGGTGAATCAAGTCGAACATCTGTGTTCGTGGGGGTTGTCCCGGTCGGTAGGACCACTGGTGGAAGCGGTGTGCCCTCACGGTATTGGTCACTCCCAGTCTAGTCAGGATCTCTCCCTTTAGTTTATCGTAATCCTGTGCATCTTTCAACTCCAGGTCGAAATACGCTTTTTGAGCGTCCCCTGCCAGGTATGGTGCCAGAAGCCCTGCCCATTCTTCTTTTGGCCACTTCTCCCTCTCTGCCGTCCTTTCGAAGGTGGTAAGATATGCTTCCACATCATCCTGCGCTGTCATTTTTTGAAGAAAATGATTGGCCCTCCTCTGGGTATTTGCAGCTGGTAATTGAGCCCCAATTTGGTCCGCTAGAACCTTTAGGCCTTCTCTTAACTCCCGGGTGTTTCTCTCTTGCTCTTCTCTGAGCAGCTGGTTGGTGCGGTGCTGGACCTGTAACGTGTCCTGATACATTTGCATTGCATCCTGATGAGCTATTTGTTGAGCTCCAGTTGCCTCTTGTTGGGCGGCCGCCGCTTGTAACAGGGCCTGTATGGCTCCCTCCATACTCGTTTTCCTGAGAAACTGTCCTAACCAAACAAAGCCACAAAAAAAACCTGACTCCCCTTTGGAGTGCTAACTGAACATTTTTTTATTTTTCTCCTACCTAACCAGTGGTATGGTTAGTCCATGCCCACATCCTCCACCACGTGTGGCAAACCTCTTCAAGGTTAGGAGCGTTTGTCACAAACTAAGTGGTAAACTGTCACCAAATCACCCAAGAATGAGAGTTCTTTCGAACAGGACAGTACCTGTGTGTTTGTTTCTCCGTCCTGGTCCACCCAGGCCGTAGGCGAGGTCAAGGATAGCAGGGTTCGGTACACGAATCGGGTTCTCGGTAGGTCCAGGACCAAACGCCAACAGGTAAGTCCAAAACAGTCCAACTCATACACGGTAAATCCAGCCAATCTCTATTGTCTCTTTCTCTATTGTTCATAGATCCTTCCAGCACTCTCTTCTCCTCTTCCTGGTTTTTCTTGACCCTTTATCTGTGGGTTGGCTCCACCTTCTGAGGGTTCCCCTTGCTTCTGGGACTTGTAGTTTTGGTGGTCGGCCATTTTGTGTTCTGTAGTTCTGACAGGGGTGGCCATTTTAGTGATCGGGCAGAGCCCGTTTATTAGTTCTGCTCTCACATATCTGCCATTTACCACTCGACCCCCTTCTTTGCCACACTCCATTAAATGAATCAAAACAGGAACATTTTACATTTGGCTAGAAATTCAAAAGGGAATTATCTTAACAGAGAAAAATGTCCTCCTGTGTGCTACTTATATCCCCCCAATAGAATCCCTATACTTTAATGAAGACAGCTTCTCCATCCTGGAGGGGGAAATCAATAATTTCCAGGCCCAGGGACATGCACTAGTCTGTGGCGACCTAAATGCCAGAACCGGACAAGAACCTGACACCCTCAGCACACAGGGGGGACAAACACCTGCCTGCAGGTGACAGCATTCCATCCCACATGCCCCCCTAGGAACAACTATGACAACATAACCAACAAAAACGGGTCACAACTCCTGCAGCTCTGTCGCACGCTGGGTATGTACATAGTCAATGGTAGGCTTCAAGGGGAATAGGTATAGGTACACCTATAGCTCATCTCTTGGCAGTAGTACTGTAGACTACTTTAGCACTGACCTCAAACCAGAGTCTCTCAGAGCATTCACACTCAGCCCATTGGCACCCCTATCAGACCACAGCAAAATCACAGTCTACTTGAACAAAGCAATACTCAATCATGAGGCATCAAAGCTAAAGGAACTGAGCAACATTAAGAAATGCTATAGATGGAAGGAATGCAGTTTGGAAACCTACCAAAAAACAATAAGGCAACAACAAACTCAATCCCTTTTAGACAATTTCCTGGGTAAAACGTTCCACTGTAATAGTGAAGGTGTAAACGTGGCAGTAGAAAATCTTAACAGTATATTTGACCTCTCAGCTTCCCTATTAAATCTAAAAATCTCAAATAGAAAACTGAAAAAAAGAACAACACTGACAAATGGTTTGATGAAGAATACAAAAATCTAAGAAAGAAATTGAGAAACCTGTCCAACCAAAAACATAGAGACCCGGAAAATCTGAGTCGACACCTTCACTATGGTGAATCACTAAAACAATACAGAAATACACTACGGAAAAAGAAGGAACAGCACATCAGAAATCAGCTCAATGAAATTGAAGAATCCATAGACTCTAACCACTTCTGGGAAAATTGGAAAACACTAAACAAACAACAACACAAAGAATTATCTATCCAAAAATGGAGATGTATGGGTAAACCAGTTCTCCAATCTTTTTGGCTCTATATAAAGAATAAAGAGCAAAAACATATACATGATCAAATACAAATCTTAGAATCAACTATTAAAGACAACCAGAAACCACTGGATTCTCCAATTACCTTGAATGAGTTACAGGACAAAATTAAAACCCTCCAACCCAAAAAGGCCTGAAATTATCAAATATACAGACAACAAATTCCAATTGGCTATCCTAAAAATCTTTAACATCATCCTTAGCTCTGGCATCTTCCCCAATATTTGGAACCAAGGACTGATCACCCCAATCCACAAAAGTGGAGACAAATTTGACCCCAATAACCACCGTGGAATATGCGTCAACAGTAACCTTGGGAAAATCCTCTGCATTATCATAAACAGCAGACTCATACATTTCCTCAATGAAAACAATGTACTGAGCAAATGTCAAATTGGCTTTTTAACAAATTACCGTACAATAGACCATGTATTCACCCTGCCCACCCTAATTGACAACCAAACGAACCAAAACAAAGGCAAAGTCTTCTCATGCTTTGTTTATTTCAAAAAAGCCTTCGACTCAATTTGGCATCTGCTAAGGGTCTGCTACACAAATTGATGGAAAGTGGTGTTGGGGGTAAAACATACGACATTATAAAATCCATGTACACAAACAACAAGTGTGTGGTTAAAATTGGCAAAAAACACACACATTTCTTCACACAGGGTCGTGGGGTGAGACAGGGATGTAGCTTAAGCCCCACCCTCTTCAACATATATATATCAACAAATTGGCGCGGGCACTAGAAAAGTCTGCAGCACCCGGCCTCACCCTACTAGAATCCGAAGTCAAATGTCTACTGATGATCTGGTGCTTCTGTCACCAACCAAGGAGGGCCTACAGCAGCACCTAGATCTTCTGCACAGATTCTGTCAGACCTGGGCCCTGACAGTAAATCTCAGTAAGACCAAAATAATGATGTTCCAAAAAAGGTCCAGTCGCCAGGACCACAAATACAAATTCCATCTAGACACTGTTGCCCTAGAGCACACAAAAAAAAACTATACATACCTTGGCCTAAACATCAGCGCCACAGGTAACTTCCACAAAGCTGTGAACGATCTGAGAGACACGGCAAGAATGGCATTCTATGCCATCAAAAGGAACATACATTTCAACATACCAATTAGAATCTGACTAAAAATACTTGAATCAGTCATAAAGCCCATTGCCCTTTACGGTTATGAGGTTGGGGTCCGCTCACAAACCAAGACTTCACAAAATGGGACAAACACCAAATTGAGACTCTGCATACAGAATTCTGCAAAAATATCCTCCATGTACAACGTACATTGAATTGAGAGAGAGAGAGACAGAGAGAGAGACAGAGACAGAGAGAGACACAGAGAGAGACACAGAGACAGAGAGAGACACAGAGAGAGAGACAGAGACAGAGAGAGACACAGAGCGAGAGAGAGAGAGAGAGACAGAGAGAGAGAGACAGAGAGAGAGAGAAATATTTTTCTACCACCTGGATTGTTTTAAGTATTCACTCTTCTCCTCCAAACTACATTTGTAATCTATTAAATTGCCATTAACACCACGTTGACTTGCCCACCTCATATTGAAGTGCTTAGCCAACTACTTCACCACGGTAACAATATCCCTCGATAAGTAGGACTGCTGACAACTATGTCACCGCAAAGCAATTTCAGGCCTTGGGAACTAGTTACTACTTTAGGGTGAAAATACAAACACCTGCAGAATTTTGAGGAAACCTGTTGCAAATGTATATAATACATTCTCTACAGGTTGTTTGACAGTGATTAAAAACAGGTTGCTCCTCCTCGACCACCAATCCAAAGCCATGGAACGATAGAAAGTATTGTGGTAACTGGATAAGGCAGATACACTGAATGTCTGACAGTTACAGCATTCCGTTTGCCCTGTAGGTATTAGTTGTTCTACAGGAAAGTGTTCAAGTTACCCATAAACCCTTGGAAACAAGCTGGATTATACAAAGAACTCTGTAAAGATGATCTAATTAATAATCTGCTGTGGAAATAGAATGCTGTGATGTATGATGACCATGAAATGGCACAGAAACCCAAATAACAGTTTATGAAGTTTGACATAGAAATGTACAAAGTCTGAACTTGGCTGGTTATTGTGCGTGAGTGCAGGTCAAAACATGATCTTTGATGCTTTCTTCAACATTGACTGAAAACAATCATATGTATACCTTTTCCAGGAGGTTGGTGGCAACTTCAATGGGGAGGACAGGCTCATGGTAACGGCTGGAGCAGAATAAGTGGAATGGTATCAAATACATCAAACACATGATTTCCATGGGTTTGATGCCATTCCATTCGCTCCGTTCCAGACATTATTATGAGCCGTCCTCCCCTCCGCAGCCTCCACTGAATTACAGTTACATCTAGAGACCATCCAATGTAAATAGTTTGACACATTTTCTGGCTTGCTGCTAATTGCTTGCCACTGACAACCACGAAAAAAGGAAACATTCCTAAACCAAATTACACAATTAGGAAGAAAATACCTAATTAGCATGTACACACTAATATTACTATTCCTTGCAAAACATTGGATAGTTCTGTTCAGTGAATGCTGTGTTGTAAGAAGGTTTACAGGTGATTGTCTTGCCAACCCATGATATTCATTATTAATATGACTACCATACTGGAATGGGACAGAGTGATGAGCCTTCTGCTGCATGGGCTTTGTGGCTGGCTAGTGGAGGCACGTGTGGAATGCCAGTAATTGCTGTTGTCCCCGTCTTTGCTAAATTAACTTCCATGGTTATTTCTAAACCTTTCAAAATGGAAGAATCTCAAATGCAATCAATTCCTTGGAATCTTCGCGTCCTCACCGCTTTCTCAAAACCCATTGGATGAAAATAAAAACAGACAAAGAGCCAGAGAGGCTTCTGGTTGCTTAAGGTGACCGGGCGTGATAGCAATTCATCAAATCTTAACCCAATTACTTGACTTGTCAAACGGTCCCCTTTCAATTCCAGTCTCTTTAACCTCTAGGAAGGTACAGGGAGCTAAGCAAGGTACTGTAGATTAGCATGTACACACTAATATTACTATTCCTTGCAAAACATTGGATTGTTCTGTTCAGTGAATGCTGTGTTGTAAGAAGGTTTACAGGTGATTGCCTATACAGCATTGATCATAAAAGAGATACAGTGACGGGACAAGAGCAGGCACTAAGACCTGCAGCATTCTCCCCAGCTGAAAGGAGCTCCAGGCACTAAGACCTGCAGCATTCTCCCCAGCTGAAATGAGCTCCAGGCACTAAGACCTGTAGCATTCTCCCCAGCTGAAAGGAGCTCCAGGCACTAGGACCTGTAGCATTCTCCCCAGCTGACTAGGACCTGCTCCAGGCACTAGGACCTGTAGCATTCTCCCCAGCTGAAAGGAGCTCCAGGCACTAGGACCTGTAGCATTCTCCCCAGCTGAAAGGAGCTCCAGGCACTAAGACCTGACATTCTCCCCAGCTGAAAGGAGCTCCAGCACTAGGACCTGTAGCATTCTCCCCAGCTGAAATGAGCTCCAGGCACTAGGACCTGTAGCATTCTCCCCAGCTGAAAGGAGCTCCAGGCACTAGGACCTGTAGCATTCTCCCCAGCTGAAAGGAGCTCCAGGCACTAGGACCTGTAGCATTCTCCCCAGCTGAAAGGAGCTCCAGGCACTAGGACCTGTAGCATTCTCCCCAGCTGAAAGGAGCTCCAGGCACTAGGACCTGTAGCATTCTCCCCAGCATTCTCCCCAGCTGAAAGGAGCTCCAGGCACTAGGACCTGTAGCATTCTCCCCAGCTGAAAGGAGCTCCAGGCACTAGGACCTGTAGCATTCTCCCCAGCTGAAAGGAGCTCCAGGCACTAGGACCTGTAGCATTCTCCCCAGCTGAAAGGAGCTCCAGGCACTAAGACCTGTAGCATTCTCCCCAGCTGTAAGGAGCTCCAGGCACTAGGACCTGTAGCATTCTCCCCAGTTGTAAGGAGCTCCAGGCACTAGGACCTGTAGCATTCTCCCCAGCTGAAAGGAGCTCCAAGCACTAGGACCTGTAGCATTCTCCCCAGCTGTAAGGAGCTCCAGGCACTAGGACCTGTAGCATTCTCCCCAGCTGAAAGAAGCTCCAGGCACTAGGACCTGTAGCATTCTCCCCAGCTGAAAGGCGCTCCAGGCCCTAGGACCTGTAGCATTCTGCCCAGCTGAAAGGCGCTCCAGGCACTAGGACCTGTAGCATTCTCCCCAGCTGAAAGGAGCTCCAGGCACTAGGACCTGTAGCATTCTGCCCAGATGAAAGGAGCTCCAGGCACAAGGACATGCAGCATTCTCCCCAGCTGAAAGGAGCTCCAGGCACTAGGACCTGTAGCATTCTGCCCAGATGAAAGGAGCTCCAGGCACAAGGACCTGCAGCATTCTCCCCAGCTGAAAGGAGCTCCAGGCACTAGGACCTGCAGCATTCTCCCCAGCTGAAAGGAGCTCCAGGCACTAGGACCTGTAAAATTCTCCCCAGCTGAAAGGAGCTCCAGGCACTAGGACCTGTAGCATTTTGCCCAGATGAAAGGAGCTCTAGGACTCCACTGACTTTTCAGAACAATCGATTTTCAAACAAGTGCAAGAGCCTGAGTGGATTGTCTTCCCTCAATGAGAAGGAGACCTGACTTATGAAGATAAACCTGTGGAATAACTCACACACTGGAATATAGCCTAGTATTGGTTGCGACATCCATTTGTGAAGAGGGGAGAGGAGCCGTTGCAGAGGTAGGAGACTTTACACTCTTAAGTTCACCCACTCTGCTGTTGTTTTGTGAAGCCACATTGGGAAACATACTTACTCATCCCTTGTGTCAAAAGAAAGGGTAGGAAATTATATGACTAAGCTTTATATACTGTATAGAAAAACAACATTGCTGAACAGAAGAGTATACTGTTGAACTCTTTAAAATATTGATATAGTTCTTGTAATTAGTCAAATACCTTCTTCGCCAACTGTGTACTAAAGGCTCTAAATTCATTCCATATCAATTTATGACATTTATTATGGTACTTGCTTGCAAGCTTTAACATTCCATCTCAGTGGTCTGGTCTCTCTGAAGTGACTGGTTGAGGATACCATTAAAAAATGTTTTGTTTAAATACATGTTTTCCACCTAGCCACTTCGGCATTTCAATCCCAAACTGGCTTTGACCAGGGTGCCTGGTTGAGGGCTCAGAAGACAGGAGGTAGAGATGGAAGCCCATTGTTGAATGGGCAGCTTCCATCTGATCTGTTTCCTCAGGGAGAGTATTAGCTCATAGCCTAGCCTCAGGTTACCTCTCTCTCTCTCTCTCTCTCTCTCTCTCTCTCTCTCTCTCTACAAAATTCCATAATATCAATTTTTTCACATTTACATACAACAAATTTAAAAAAAAAAAACATCTTCTTTATGTAAGTATACAGACCCTTTACTATGAGACACGAAATAGAGCTCAGGTGCATCCTGTTTCCATTGATCATCCTTGAGATGTTTCTACAACTTGGAGTCCACCTGTTATAAATTCAATTGATTGGACATGATTTGGAAAGGCACACATCTGCCTCTAAGGTCCCACAGTTGACAGTAAATGTCAGAGCAAAAAAACAAGCCATGAGGTTGAAGGAATTGTCCGTAATTTGGGAGAACATTCCAGAAAGACAACCATCTCTGCAGCGCTCCACAAATCAAGTCTTTATGGTAGAGTGGCCAGACGGATGCCACTCCTCAGTAAAAGGCACATGACAGCCCACTTGGAGTTTGTCAAAAGGCACCTAAAGGACTTTGACCATGAGAAACAAGATCTGATCTGGTCTGATGAAACCAAGATTGAACTCTTTGGCCTGAATGCCAAGCTTCACGTCTGGAGGAAACCTGGCACCATCCTTATGGTGAAGCATGGTGGTGGCAGCATCATGCTGTGGGGATGTTTTTCAGCGGCAGGGACTGGGAGGCTAGTCAGGATCGAGGGAAAGATTAACGGAGCAAAGTACAGAGAGATCATTGTCGAAACCTGCTCCATAGTGCTCAGGATCTGCAGAGAAGAATGGGAGAAACTCCCCAAATACAGATGTGCCAAGCTTGTAGCATCATACCCAAGAAGACTCAAGGCAGTAATCGCTGACAAAGGTGCTTCAACAAAGTACAGAGTAAAGAGTACTTATGTAAATGTGATAATTCCCCAATTTTTTTTTGCAAAAATGCTTTGTCATTATGGGGTATTGTGTGTTGATTGATGAGGGGAAAAATGTAATCCAAGGCTGTAACATAACAAAATGTGGAAAAAGTCAAAGGGTCTGAATACTTTCCGAATGCACTGTATATACACACACACACAATAGTCGAGTAACCGCTGTAACAATGCAAATACATGTCCTCAAAGATGGAAGGCAAGCGGGAGGAGAAATCAGGTGTGACCATTTAATGAGAGGGCAGTTAAGTGAACAATCTAAGTTGGCATATATTGCCCTGGAGACAGCTCTGCAGAATGGTCACTAGCTGGCACAGCCGCAAAGTCATAAAATCTGATTTAAACCTAACCTTAAGCATGCTGCTAACCATCATGCCTAACCCTAACCACGCTGCTGTCATGACGTTGGCCTCTTTGGGTATAGCAAGCCCATCCCCCTCTCCCTGCCTCCCCCTTTCCTCCGTCAACTAGGTTGCTGTGGTCAGAGAGATGTCGTAAATTCCTGAGAATCTCCTCATGGACACACAGTATAGAGAGAGTAGTTTTTCATGGAGAACAAAGGAATTCCTTCCACCTCACAGAACTTGAGGTACGAACAAATTTCATGTTCCGGAGAAAGTATAAAAGATCGATGAAGAATCCAGCTACGAACTGGTCCGTTTGTCACAACTTGAGGAAGTTCATGGGAAACGGTGTGGCCACATTACCATAACATTGTTTATATAATAGCCTCAGATATGAGATTTACATCTAATTGTTGTATAAGATGAATGAGTGAGTATGATACTGTTTGTATAATTGTGTAATATGACTTTGAACTGTTTAATGAAGAAAATTTGAACTAAATCAGAGGACCGCCCCTGAGCCCAGTTAGGGTCAGGCCACCTGGGACAGCTCCTTTTCTGCCATTCCGAATAAAACCCAACTTTGAGAAATTATCAGCAGACCGAGGATACCTCAATTACGAGATGGCTAAAGGTTGCAGACCATGTTTTTCTCCATTAAGAGGACAAAGGTTGTAGACCATTGCTGAATCTTTTAACCATACCAAGTGGTTAAACTCTTAGACTATCGATACCGACAGGATAAGAACAAGTCTTTGATATGAATTAATAGTCTGCGGCTAGGAATTCGGTATCATTGAACGCGAAGAACGACAACCACCGAAACATCCATACTATAACGAATGTCACTGAACAATCCCCTCTAACCACAACCGAGAGAGAGAGAGAGAGAGAGGAGAGACAGACAATTCTACAAAAGAAATGAACTTTTCACCAGCGATTAAGAAGGCACACTGAGCGTAAATATATATATATAATGATTGCAATTGTTCCCGAATGAGTGAGCGTTCATTCATTAGCATTTCAATTGTTATCATTATCACTCTGTAGTGACTTCTTAATAGACCCTCACTTCCCCTTTTGTCAAACAAGCCGCCATGCCAGTTTAGCCCACTAGGGCACATTCTCCTATCATTTCATGTAACCACATTTACCTTGTTTGTTTATGCATTTCTGTGAATTACTTAGTTATTAATAAATAAATTATTTAAGACAATTGATGTATGGATGACTCATAGTGAAGACTGGGTTTGTGCAGTTTGGAATGAGACTAACGTGAGGTAAAGTAAATAATAAATTAATTCGAAGACTAATTGATCAGATAAAATATCTGAAAAGTTATTTTTAGGAAATTATAACTTTGTAATCTGAATATTTTTCCTTGGTGCCCCGACTTCCTAGTAATTATGGTTACATGATTAATCAATCTAATCACGTAATACTAATTACAGAGAATCTTTGATAAAAAGTCTTCAGTTAATGATAGTAAAGACACGCCACTGCTAACCCTAATGCCTTAACCTTAATTTCCATAATTTTTACGATATAGCCAATTTTTTTACTTTGCAGCTGGCCCATCTAGCAGAAACCGCTCAGTTCTGCCTCCATGACAATAAACATCAACCTGCTTGAACAACAGTCACAACTCCGATATTAAGGTTAAAAAATAAATAAAAAATTGCCGGAATGCCACGTGCATCCACATACAATCGCATTCATAACAACCTAACCATTATGAAACTTGTATTTGATCAAATAAGCCTCACGTAGCAAATTAGAAATTCAATTTTTTGACTCTCATTGACCTCCATGGTCTTATTTTGGTGGACAGATTTTGGGCGGAGTAAGCACTCTTGCTTTGCCTCTTCCTCTCCGGATACACTGAGGTATGTTCCCAAGGCCCATGTTCGCTCCCTTTCAAAGAGCTGTCAAGTTAGTCATCTATGAGTGAGAGCCAAACTACAAATGGAATTTACCCTTCGCTAAGCCCCACCCCAGAATTTTGGCCAACCAATCGCAGCACTCCAATGGATAGCAACTATTGTCGAGTCTGAGACCTCAGACAAGGTCATGTTTCAGAGTTTCTATCCAAAAATAAATTGTTCAAATAGCAATAACATAACACCAGGGGTGAAACATGAAATACTGAACAGCCAACAACCTGTTAGTTTCCTGATAAGATAGACACTTATGACTGCCTGATAAAATATACACTTATGACTGCCTGATAAAATATACACTTATGACTGCCTGATAAAATATACACTTATGACTGCCTGATAAAATATACACTTATGACTGCCTGATAAAATATACACTTATGACTGCCTGATAAAATAGACACTTATGACTGCCTGATAAAATATACACTTATGACTGCCTGATAAGATATACACTTATGACTGCCTGATAAAATATACACTTATGACTGCCTGATAAAATATACACTTATGACTGCCTGATAAAATAGACACTTATGACTGCCTGATAAAATATACACTTATGACTGCCTGATAAAATAGACACTTATGACTGCCTGATAAAATATACACTTATGACTGCCTGGTAAAATATACACTTATGACTGCCTGATAAAATATACACTTATGACTGCCTGATAAAATATACACTTATGACTGCCTGATAAAATATACACTTATGACTGCCTGATAAAATATACACTTATGACTGCCTGATAAAATATACACTTATGACTGCCTGATAAAATATACACTTATGACTGCCTGATAAAATATACACTTATGACTGCCTGATAAAATATACACTTATGACTGCCTGATAAAATATACTGACTGCCTGACTGCCTGAAAAATATACACTTATGACTGCCTGATAAAATATACACTTATGACTGCCTGATAAAATATACACTTATGACTGCCTGATAAAATATACACTTATGACTGCCTGATAAAATATACACTTATGACTGCCTGATAAAATATACACTTATGACTGCCTGATAAAATATACACTTATGACTGCCTGATAAAATATACACTTATGACTGCCTGATAAAATATACACTTATGACTGCCTGATAAAATATACACTTATGACTGCCTGATAAAATATACACTTATGACTGCCTGATAAAATATACACTTATGACTGCCTGATAAAATAAAGGTTAGATA
Organism: Oncorhynchus masou masou; assembly: GCF_036934945.1. Taxonomy (NCBI): domain Eukaryota; kingdom Metazoa; phylum Chordata; class Actinopteri; order Salmoniformes; family Salmonidae; genus Oncorhynchus; species Oncorhynchus masou. The sequence continues at coordinate 78,961,804 of NC_088216.1, read as the reverse complement.
AAAATAAAAAGATCCAAAAGTGGTTATTAGCTTTGACTGCATGACAGTGCAGCCTGTGTTTAATTTCATTGTGAACAGTTTGAGATAAATGTGAGGGGCTTTCTCCTGTTCTCTCCTTTTGAAAGGGGAATTGTGCTTCCTTATTGGTGAAGACTGTGAGGCTGCAGGAAGCAAGAGAGCAGCTGCACTAAAATGTTCATCTCCACAGTACTCAAACTTCCTGAGAAACACTTGGGGCATTGGCTAATGGCTTTAGGATACCAAGCAGTATAAATGTTTTGCTAATGATTTTGACCTCTTTCCACCTGGTGTTTACTGCATTCCAAATAAACAGAGATACATTTCTAGATATTTGTAATGGGTGGGCCTCAACTATGCAGCAGGCAACACACTTCATTTTACCAGAGCTTGAAGAACTGTGTGCAGTGCATCACACCACAGATGCTTTACTTCGAATAATACTCATCATCATCTCTGCTAACACAGAACTTGTGCTAATAATGGAGAAATACTCCCTAAAATTCCGCTCTTGGGGTCTGCACAAATCGTACTCACAAATCTGACCTGCACAAACAAGTTCTTATGTGGTTTAAGCACAACCGTTTTCCAGACCAACTGTCATTCATCCACTCCTTTCTGAGTCTCTGATCCTGAGATATTGTGTGTGGTTTGTTCTTAGAGAAGGTGTTTTACAGTGCTTAACTCCACCTGACATGTCTCTCAGAGTTGGCAGTTTGAAGGGATGAAGACAGGTCCCGAGGGAAAGATAATCCTTCCCTGCCTGCCGGAGGGGTTTCATGGTTCAGACCAAAGCCCCCGGGCTTTTCTCTGGTTGATCCCCAGGATTACTAGTAGAAGAACAGACAGGAGAGTGCACAGGGGAGACGTATGTGGCCTTAGAGCAGCCCAACAAAAATGAAATTTGCATTCCTGGGACTGAGCATTGATTTTTCTAACCAATAATAAATATAAATTAACGACTGGATTTATGACATCCTAATGGTTTCTTTGAGTTGTAACTCTTTTAAAGGAAAAACCTTAACCTAATGCATACAAACAGGTAGAGTGGTGTCTAAATGCTCTGTGATCCTTATTCCTAGAAAACAGAATGAAACCAGGAAGTAAAAATCCTAGAAAGCACAATGGAACCAGGAGGTGAAAATCCTAGAAAACTGTATTATGTTATATTATACCTGTAAAATTCTTCTCGCAATATTTACATCCAGATACATATATGCGATGAGGTGACGTGTGTTCTATTTCAGTTTGGTGATATTGTACGTCTATGCTGTTATGATTTGCCTGAGAAGTATTTGGAGATGTTATTCTACAAATTGAAACATAAGCAATTTATTTTGCTATCTATTCAGAGCTACACATATATTCAGAGCTACACATATATTCAGAGCTACACATCTATTCAGAGCTACACATCTATACAGAGCTACACAAAGCTACATATCTATACAGAGCTACACTTCTATTCAGAGCTATACATCTATTCAGAGCTATTCAGAGCTATACATCTATACAGAGCTACAAAAAGCTACATATCTATACAGAGCTAAATATCTATATGGAGCTACACAGACCTACATATCTATACAGAGCTACACTGAGCTACACATCTATACAGACCTACACTGAGCTACACATCTATACAGAGCTACACATCTATACAGAGCTACACATCTATACAGAGCTACATACCTATACAGAGCTACACAGAGCTATATGTATACAGAGCTACACATATACACAGAGCTGCACATCTATACAGAGCTACAAAAAGCTACATATCTATACAGAGCTACATATCTATATGGAGCTACACAGAGCTACATATCTATACAGAGCTACACATGTATACAGAGCTACACAAAGCTACATATCTATACAGAGCTACATGTTTATACAGAGCTACACATCTATACAGAGCTACACATCTATACAGAGCTACACATCTATACAGAGCTACACAGAGCTATATGTATACAGAGCTACACATATACACAGAGCTACAGAGCTACACAGAGCTACACAGAGCTATATATGTATATAGAGCTACATATCTATACAGAACTACACATCTATACAGAACTACACATCTATACAGAGCTACACATCTATACAGAGCTACACATCTATACATCTATACAGAGCTACACATCTATACAGAGCTATACATCTATACAGAGCTATACATCTATACAGAACTACACCTCTATACAGAGCTATACATCTATACAGAGCTACACATCTATACATCTATACAGAGCTACACAGCTACACATCTATACAGAGCTACACATCTATACAGAGCTACACATCTATACAGAGCTACACATCTATACAGAGCTACACATCTATACAGAGCTACACATCTATACATCTATACAGAGCTACACATCTATACAGAGCTACACATCTATACATCTATACAGAGCTACACAGCTACACATCTATACAGAGCTACACATCTATACAGAGCTACACATCTATACATCTATACAGAGCTACACATCTTTACAGAGCTACACATCTATACACATCTACACATCTATACAGAGCTACACATCTATACATCTATACAGAGCTACACATCTATACAGAGCTACACATCTACACATCTATACAGAGCTACACATCTATACATCTATACAGAGCTACACATCTATACATCTATACAGAGCTACACATCTACACATCTATACAGAGCTACACATTTACACATCTATACAGAGCTACACATCTATACAGAGCTACACATCTATACAGAGCTACACATCTATACAGAACTACACATCTATACAGAGCTACACATCTATACAGAGCTATACATCTATACAGAGCTACACATCTATACATCTATACAGAGCTACACATCTACACATCTATACAGAGCTACGCATCTACACATCTATACAGAGCTACACATCTATACATCTATACAGAGCTACACATCTATACAGCTACACATCTATACAGAGCTACACATCTATACAGAGCTATACATCATCTATACATCTATACAGAGTTACACATCTTTACAGAGCTACACATCTATACACATCTACACATCTATACAGAGCTACACATCTATACATCTATACAGAGCTACACATCTATACAGAGCTACACATCTATACAGAGCTACACATCTACACATCTATACAGAGCTACACATCTATACAGAACTACACATCTATACAGAACTACACATCTATACAGAGCTACACATCTATACAGAGCTATACATCTATACAGAGCTACACATCTATACATCTATACAGAGCTACACATCTACACATCTATACAGAGCTACGCATCTACACATCTATACAGAGCTACACATCTATACAGAGCTACACATCTATACAGAGCTACACATCTATACAGAGCTATACATATATGCAGAGCTACACATCTATACAGAGTTACACATCTATACATCTATACAGAGCTAGACATCTACACATCTATACAGAGCTACACATCTATACAGAGCTACACATCTATACATCTATACAGAGCTACACAGAGCTATGGTCCAGGGAGGGTTCTTCTGACACCCAGCTGTTTGACCACACGTCCCTGGTTCATCTGCCAAACAATCTGTCCCACAGGTGGCTGGTGGCCTGGACTCCCATGTTTCAGAACATGAGGCATTTTCAATCAAAAGTGAATATAAGATCGTATTTATATAGCAAATTCACTCCTTATGGAGAGGTGATTCAATTGGATGTTCAATAACACCCATAGAATAGTTCACAGATGGCAAATGTCATATTTGTTTAACTTTAGTTTAGGTTGAATTAAAGTTATTGCTGCCGAACAAGAATGAACTGATTAAACCATATTATGAAAAACACATTTAATTTCACCCCTCAAAGACCACCTTCAAATAAAAATATCTATAGCACTGGAATGCCTGGCCACACTATAGCCTACTTTACACAGATTTTCTAGCAGAGTAAATCACTGGAATAACTTGTGTTATGACCCTGTATAGAGCCACTACGTGCAGTTATAGGAGCACCAACATTTGCAATTATGGAAATAAAAAAGAGAAAGACAGTCTAAGTCAAGAACAAGACAGGAAAGAGGTTTGTAGCAGGACCCAATATGTGTTGCATTTGGGTTGATGAGAGCCATAAACACATACTGTCTGTATTAGTTTGCTTTCACATATTATGTGCCAGAGCAGTTTAGCCCATTCCAACTTAACAGATAGTTCAAACAAGGCAGGATACCCTATAAATAACCTGTTAGTTCACAAAAAAATCATATGTTTTTCAGACATTTTCATACCTCAAAAGTCAAGCCATGTCCTGCTTACTGCTATAGGCCTCAATCCCACATGAACAGGTAAGATAGATCTACAAATGGATATAGTCATACATATACAGGTAACAACCAAAATAAAGGAAACATGAGTAAATGAGCGATACAAGGTATATCGAAAGCAGGTACTTCCACACAGGTGTGGTTACCGAGTTAAGTAATTAACACCATCATACTTAGCGTCATGTATAAAAATGCCCAGTGGCCAGTTATTTTGTCTATTTTGTCTAGAAGTAGAGATCTCAGTGACTTTGAAAGAGGGGTCTCAAATGAGCATAACACAGAACCCAAACCAGCTGCTATTTAGCTAGCTTGCTGTTGCTAGCTAATTTGTCCTGGGATATAAACATTGAGTTGTTATTTTACCTGAAATGCACAAGGACCTCTACTCTGACAATTAATCCACACAGTCGTCTCTCCTCCTTCCAGGCCTTTTCATTTTTGAACTTATATGGTGATCGCATCTAAAACTTTCATTGTATTACCACGACAACCGGCAACAAAGTTCGTCTTTCAATCACCCACATGGGTATAACCAATGAGGAGATGACTTTCAGTGCGATCTGCGTCAGAAATAGGAACGACTTCTATTTTAGCCCCTGGCGTCGCAGACGCTCGTTGGCGCGCGCGCGAGCAGTGTGGGTGCACTAATTGAATAACATGCGACATGTCCGGTCTGGTCAGCATGTAAGGGGTTTAAAGGGTGTGTGTATGTGTGCCTCAGTCATCAGATCTCAATCCAATTGAACACTTATGGGAGATTCTGGAGCTGCGCCTGAGACAGCGTTTTCCACCACTGTCAACAAAACCCCAAAAATATGGAATTTATCGCATCCATCCAATATAGTTCCAGACAATTGTAGAATCTATGCCAAGGCGCATTGAAGCTGTTTTGGGGACTCGTGGTGGCACAACGCCCTATTAAAAGACATTTTATGTTGGGTTTTCCTTAATTTTGGCAGTTACCAATAGGTCTACTGTGCAATTTGTGTAGACCACATTTTTGAAATCCTCATGGAAGAAATAACATTGGATTGTAACAGTACAATAACATTGGACAAGTTAATAGGCAAAATGGAGGTCAGCCAGGGGATAAACACAGTCCAACTTTCCACTTCAAATGGAAGTGGACAGATGATATAACTCATTGGATAATATCACTCTAAACGGTTATGCCTCTTGAGGTAGTGCAGAGTGATTTGAGGCTTAGACTATGTACCTAACCTCTACACTCTCTCCTGGACTGGCTATGACCTGTAAAATTGAAAATCTAGTGTTTTTATAGGCGATAAGACACGCTTGATGGAATAGCTCATTTAATAACGATCAACAAAGGGTAGATGGGAAAGCAATGATTTGTTGAACTCCCACTGCTGCACATGAATTCAAAGCTGATTATACCACAATTACATGGTTCTCTACTTACACTCTAAATGTATATTTAATGTCTCAGGTAGTCAGTATTTTGTTGCTCTGTCCCAAGGCAAACATTTCTTATGACAAATTTGTGCATTTTTGGTTGCAAATGTCAAGATTATTGTCCGTGTCCAAATACCCGTGGGTCTTAAGTAAGTAGGACGTTTGAGTATGCAAAAATAGAGTGATTTATTGTATGTGCAATACAATAAGCAGTTGGAGGGGAAGAAGTTTCTTACAGTCTGTTAGCAGCTTTTCCCAAACTAGTCAGACTCATGGATACGCTTTACACTTTAGTAAAAACAGCAACTGCGGGTAACACCTTTACGTGGAACCACGAGCCCAGGCTTGAGATCAAGAGCATCAGTGCATGTAAAATAGCACACGCCAGTCCAAATGTTTTACATCACAAGCTTTACGTTTATTTTACTTGCAGAGGGGCAATCATCTCTGATGTTCCGCACAACTAGATTTATGTATCTAAACGTTGGATCTAATTTCAATATTTAGAAGAACCGCAGACATTTGTATACAGTGGGACATAATGTAAATCTGAACATCTGCTCAGATGATCTGAAAGAAACAACAGGGCCAGGTTTGCTCGGTCCATTGCAGCTCACTAAAGTGATCTTTTCTCGAGAACCGGAAACGTGTGAAGACCACTTGGAGGCAGCGTGTAGGTACTGAAGGTCACACTGTTTTTTTTTAGCCACTCATGACTTACCTTTAAACTAGAGCAATACCTTTTAACACATTCTGCAACTCTGGGAGCGAGAGGGAGACCATAACAAACAATGCTTTCCTCCCGACACGGCTCGCAGTCGTAAAGCAACATGCAATCTGGGACAGACTCTTTGAAGCCGCCGACTGACTGCCAATTCAAGCCAAAGAGGCACACAGAGGAAACAAAGGTGTAAACAGATGGAACCTCCATAATTTCAAAGCAAAACATAGTGACCTAGCTGGACTTGAATGGGCCTAAAGAGGCCTCATGGCTGACATTGGTCCAAGATATACACTGTAAAATACACTACAGTATTGGCTGTGAGATACAGGATGCTCTCTGCCTTATTTACTTAACTGACATCATTCAGTGGAATGATATGAGAGACATTTTATTTATGCGAAGACTCTTTCCATTTGGTTAAACTGGAGCACATCTACCAACTAAATTCATGTTGACAAAATATGTGTTACTCTTTGTTTTAGTTGAGCAGAGCAATGTGCTAGAGAGTTGCCTTTCCTACCTAAGCATAGGGACAGAAGAGGAAGGCATGATGATGCCAGGGGGATGGAAACATCTGTACTAATCTTTAAATCTTAACCATCTAGTTACTGATGTAAACATATAACTTACAGCAGAAAAACAAAGCCTTGCATGTGCTTTGCTAAGTATTATTATGGTTGTAGTTATTGGTTGTCCTCTTGTTGACAGCTGTGTTCCAGGGAAGCTAATGTGTATAAAGTGACAGTGTGTACGGAGACAGGGGTCAGCTGTGTTCCAGGGAGGCTAATGTGTATAAAGTGACAGTGTGTACGGAGACAGGGGTCAGCTGTGTTCCAGGGAGGCTCATGTGTATAAAGTGACAGTGTGTACGGAGACAGGGGTCAGCTGTGTTCCAGGGAGGCTCATGTGTATAAAGTGACAGTGTGTACGGAGACAGGGGTCAGCTGTGTTCCAGGGAGGCTCATGTGTATAAAGTGACAGTGTGTACGGAGACAGGGGTCAGATGTGTTCCAGGGAGGCTAATGTGTATAAAGTGACAGTGTGTACGGAGACAGGGGTCAGCTGTGTTCCAGGGAGGCTAATGTGTATAAAGTGACAGTGTGTACGGAGACAGGGGTCAGCGGTGTTCCGTCCCGGCACAGAGACCAAACACAGCCATCAGTGACTAATGAAACTGTCCTAGTCAAACACCAGCTCCATACAAGTTTCTGGTACACTCCTGCTTGAACTTTCATGTTTCTTTATTGCTGAATTGTGTTTTCAACACGAAAACATCTAAGGACAAATGGTAGAAGGAAAGATACAGGTGTTTATTCTGATGCCTGTTTTGTTAGGTCTACCAAATCATAGATTCCATCAAACTTTTATTTTATTGCAGACATCACAACTGTCTTGCAGTAGACAGCAAAATGCAGGCCTGTTTTACTGTCTGAGACAGTTCTAAACTTGCTCTTTGCAGAGACATTTCTAAACAGACACTCTGCACATGATCTTCAGGTCTTCACAGTCCCATTTGTTGATTTTGGTTTCTTGGTATTCTGAATGGAATAGTAAATAATGGCTCAATCTGTGAGATCAGCAGATGCATTGGACTACAGCCCACTTCCACAAGACAACAGCCAGAGCCAGTGTGCTGGAACACAGAGCTGTCCTGCAGCTGATTACTACAGGTTCTCTTTGGCCTGCAGCAGGCCCAGACGCCATTCTCCTTCCTCCACTCTCACACATCTGCACTGAATCAAAACATCCTGCCAATTTCCCTCTCTGGAATTGTCATATTTAAGATGATTTCCCACAGAGTTATCGTGCCTTTCGCCCTAACTAGATAAAACAAGACGGTTGTCAAGAAAATGGTGAAGGGTATGCTTCAATTGCATGCTATTATCGTTCTTAGAATGTTCAGACTCAATAAATCACCAGAGGGCAAAGGAAAGTCAACTCAATTTCCCAACTCCTGGACAAGCTGGAGCAGGTAGAAAAACAGTTTTCCAAATCAGGGCTTCAGTTGAGATGAGCCGTTTTGCTTCAGTCCTTGTTAAAAGGTGAAGCCGTTTATGATAACATACCATTCTTGGTTGAAATTCATCCATATCATTGCTCGTGTAAATGCATTTGTCTAGAATAAACGCCAAGCAAACATCATTGTAATTAAATTGTACGTCATACTTATGTTTCTGTCGTATTACTTGTGTGAGTTATGGTAGGATAAATAAAAATGTAAACAAAATATATTACCTTGTTTTAAAAGCAGCACAGTAGGAGCAGCAGCACACCCACAACAATAGGAATTTAGAATTCTCTTCCACATGTCAAATAAAATATCATTGTATTCGTCACATGCTTCGTAAACAACAGGTGTAGACTAACAGTGAAATGCTCACTTAAGGGCCCTTCCCAACAATGCAGAGTGAAATAAAATAGAGTAAATAGAGAAGTGAAACATGTAATAATAAATACACAATGAGTAACGATAGCTTGGCTATATACACAGGGTACCAGAACCGAGTCGATGTGCAGGGGTATGAGGTAATAAACAGTAGCAGCAGTGAGTCAAAAAAGTGAGTGCAAAAAGGGTCAATGCAGATAGTTAAAAAGTTAACCATATAGTTACCTGTACTAACTATTTAGCAGTCTTATGGTTTGGGGGGTAAGAAGCTGTTCAGGGTCCTGTTGGTTCCAGACTTGATGCATCAGTACCGCTTGCTGTGCTGTAGCAGAGAGAACATTCTGTGACTAGGGTGGCTGGAGTCTTTGAAAATGTTTATGGCCTTCCTCTGACATCTGCTTGTATAGAGGTACTGGATAGCATGGAGCTTGGACCCAGTGTTGCACTGTTGTACTGCACTACCATCTGTAGCACTTTGCGGCCGGATGCTAAGCAGTTGCCATACCAAGCAGTGATGCAGCCAGTCAAGATGCTGTCAATGGTGCAGCTGTAGAACTTTGAGGATCTGAGGGCCCACGCCAAATCTTTTCAGCCTTTTCAGAAGAAAGAGGCATTGCTGTGCCCTCTTCAAAACTGTGTTGGTGTGTGTGGACCATGATAGATCCTTAGTGATGTGGACACTGAGGAACTTGAACCTCTCAACCTGCTCCACCCCAGCCCTGTCAAATGTAAATGGAGGGTGCTCGCCCCTCCGTTTCCTGCAGTCTACGATCAGCTCCATTGTCTGCCTGACATTGAGGGAGAGGTTGTCGTCCTGGCACTGACAGGTCTCTGATAGTTGGTGATCAGGCCTACTACAGTCGTGTCGTCAGCAAACTGAATGATGGTGTTGGAGTCCTGCATGGCCACACTGTTGTGGGTATACAGGGAGTACAGGGGGGACTAAGCACGGTCCCCTGAGGCGCCCTTGTGTTGAAGGTCAATTTTATTTTATACCTTTATTTAACTAGGCAAGTCAGTTAAGAACAAATTCTTATTTTCAATGACGTCCTAGGAACAGTGGGTTAACTGCCTTGTTCAGGGGCAGAACGACAGATGTTTTTTACCTTGTCAGCTCAGGGATTCGATCCTTTTCGGTGACTAGTCCACGCTATGACCACGAGGCTACCTGCCGCCCCAATGTGGCAGATGTGTTGTTGCCTACCCTCACCACCAGCCTGTTAGGAAGTCCAGGATGTTGATGTCACATGATAAACTATTGTCTGAATGGTTGATTGATTGTTGAGCCACAGACAACAAAAGAATAATGATCAAGGAGCATGTTCTAGTTGTTGGTGAAATCTGGGTAAATTCTCAATAGGGCAAACGTCTGTCCTGTCTAGTCTCCTCCATCCCCCTCTCCTCCATGACTCGGAAACCAATAACTGGTCACCAACTGGAGTGTCAATTCGTTAAATAGGTGAACGGAGGATTTTGCTCCTATCCCCGATTGCTCAGGTGTATCCGATCTTGGAAGAGATTTAAAATCTCCCACACTCCCTTTCTTGGATGAGAAAAGCATGCAAACATTTATTAAAAACCATATACTTCTTTTCTCTGTAAAATGTCTTGCACAACTAGCTACATTTATTTTTTAGCACTAAGCACATGTATTTTGTGATTCCACCTCCTGTAAACGTAATTTGCGGTTGTCATATGACGCACTAGAGAAGGAGAGTTATTTCATACAAGAGCATTTGTTCCCACGTTTCCTCTCCTCAATTACCTTTGACCTTTTCGAAAAGAGCAAGGAGAGGACAGAGGGGAGGACGCCAGGAATCAAGAAAATCGAATTGAGATTCTCCCCAGGACTTTCATTTTGTTCTCCTGCCTGACGCGGTCAGTTCTTCTGCGTTCTTGTCCAGGGTTTGGCTTCACAATGGAGAAAACAGAATCCCGTTGAGTCATACAGATGTACGATCTTAATTTGAGCACTCTTTTTTTGCTGAGAATTTTCCTGCACAGAAATTCTGACTTGGAATGTATTCAAGGTTTAAAAAAGTCTTCTAAAGTTTGGAATTCTCACTTTAAAACATATCAGGGCCTGTTGTCCGGACCTCTGGCAGTCTCTGTGGGGGTGCCACAGGGTTCAATTCTCGGGCCGACTCTCTTCTCTGTGTACATCAATGATGTCGCTCTTGCTGCTGGTGATTCTCTGATCCACCACTACGCAGATGACACCATTCTGTATACTTCTGGCCCCTCTTTGGACACTGTGTTAACTAACCTCCAGATGAGCTTCAATGCCATACAACTCTCCTTCAGTGGCCTCCAACTGCTCTTAAATGCAAGTAAAACTAAATGCATGCTATTCAATCGATCACTGCCCGCATCTGCCCGCCAGTCCAGCATCACCACTCTGGACGGCTCTGACTTAGAATACGTGGACATCCACAAATACCTAGGTGTCTGGTTAGACTGTAAACTCTCCTTCCAGATTCACATTAAGCATCTCCAATCCAAAATGAAATCTAGAATTGAATATATCGCAACAAAGCATCCTTCACTCATGCTGCCAAACATACCCTTGTAAAACTGACCACCCTACCGATCCTCGACTTCGATGATGTCATCTATAAAATAGCCTCCAACACTCTACTCAACAAACTGGATGCAGTCTATCACAGTGCCATCCATTTTGTCACCAAATCCCCATACACTACCCACCACTGCGACCTGTACGCTCTCGTTGGTTGGTCCTCGCTTCATACTTGTCGCCAAACCCACTGGCTACAGGTTGTCTCTGCTAGGTAAAGCCCCGCCTTATCTCAGCTCACTGGTCACCATAGCAGCACCCACTCGTAATACACGCTCCAGCAGGTATATCTCACTGGTCACCCCCAAAGCCAATTCCTCCTTTGGTCGCCTTTCCTTCCAGTTCTCTGCTGCCAATGACTGGAAAGAACTGCAAAAATCACTGAAGCTGGAGACTCATATCTCCCTCACTAGCTTTAAGCACCAGCTGTGAGAGCAGCTCACAGATCACCGCACCTGTAAACAGCCCATCTATCTACCTCATCCCCATACTGTATTTATTTATTTATCTTGCTCCTTTGCACCCCAGTATCTCTACTTGCACATTCATCTTCTGCACATCTACCATTCCGGTGTTTAATTGATATATTGTAATTACTTCGCCACCATGGCCTATTTATTGCCTAAACTCCCTTATCTTACCTCATTTGCACTCACTGTATATAGACTTTTTGTTTTATTTTTTTCTACTGTATTATTGACTGTATGTTTTTGTTTATTTCATGTCTAACTCTGTGTTGTTGTATGCGTCAAATTGCTATGCTTTATCTTGGCCAGGTCACAGTTGCAAATGAGAACTTGTTCTCAACTAGCCTACCTGGTTAAATAAAGATGAAATAAATAAAAAATTAAAATCAACCCCTACAAAAAAAATCATTCACATTTCCTGTTGCTGTAGGATACATTTCCTGCTGTAGCAAACTGTCTTCAATTAATCTCCTAAATCTGTAAGGCTGAAATAATTATGACTTTTACACACATTGAGAAATACACAGGTAGGGGTCTCGATTCGTCATTCTACAATTTCAAAACAGCTTTAGTTTTGGGTTTTGGTTGTGCCAATGGTAATTCCTCATTATTCCTTTCTCCGATTCAGTAAAAGTATTTGTTTACTTCTCCTTTTATAATCAGGGTCAAGTTAAAGTAATGTGCCAAAACGTATTGTAATGATGTAATGACAGTAACTCAGATGACTAAGTCCCTGTCTGCGTCTAAAGCCAAGCCTGGCAGGCCTTAAAAATGTTCAATGTAGCCGTTTCTTTCGCAATATCAAATCATTTCTGGGTAACAATTAAATACCTTACTGTGATGGTTAACAATTCAAATTGCCAAAAAGAAAAAACTGAAAAATAGCTGTTATTGGCAGAGGTTTGGAACTCTCTTGTTGGTTTAACTAATTTACCGCCTGTTTGAGGTCACCAGGCAGGCCAAAACTCCATCCTATCAAAACAGGCTGAAATTTCACGTGGTCTTTTCAAACAGCTCTTTCCAACAGGCATTGTCATAATTCTCACAGTATTATTCCAACCTCAGTGTGGAAATATACACTACATGACCAAAAGTATGTATTTGTCCCTTGGACTGCCAGATTGTGAAGCATGATTCATCACTCCAGAGAACGCATTTCAACTGCTCCAGAGTCCAATGGCGGTGAGCTTTACACCACTCCAGCCAATCAAGGACAGATGTTTTTTACGCACTTCAGCACTCTGCAGTCCCGTTCGTTGAGCTTGTGTGGCCTAACACTTCGCGCCTAGCTGTTGTTGCTCCTTGACGTTTCCACTTCACAATAACAGCACTTACAGTTGACTGGGCAGCTCTAGCATGGCAGATATTTGACCAACTTGTTGGAAAGGTGGCATCCTATGACGGTGCCACGTTTAATGTCACTGAGCTCTTCGGTAAGGCCATTCTACTGCCAATGTTTGTCTATTTTAGATTGGATGGTTGTATGCTGAATTGTATACACCTGTCAGTAACAGGTGTGACTGAAATAGCCGAATCCACTAACTTGAAGTGGTGTCCACATACTTATAGTATATATAAAACACAGGAAACTCATGTTTTTGACTGCACTGGGCCTTAAAGACATGCAAATGTCCAAGGTTGCAAGTTTGAATCCCCGAGCTGACAAGGTACAAATCTGTCGTTCTGCCCCTGAACAAGGCAGTTAACCCACTGTTCTAGGCCGTCATTGAAAATAAGAATTTGTTCTTAACTGACTTGCCTAGTTTTGTTAGAATCCTACGACCCAGCTTCATTCCTGGTCAGGTAGTGTGGTGAGAACACCTGACACAGTTATTGCATTAACTGGCATTGGCCAATGGAATATGAGGTTACAGCGATCATTCTCTCACACCAATTCATAATCTCCCCTCCTACAGTGTCACCTGGTGTTTTGTGTGTGTGACGTGTGTTTGTGTGACGTGTGACGTGTGTGTGTGTGTGTGTGTGACGTGTGTGTGGCGTGTGTGGCGTGTGTGTGTGTGGCGTGTGTGTATGTATATGTGACATATTTTTACACTCTGTGCACACTCACAGGGCCCTACACACGTACTCACAGGGCCCTACACACGTACTCACAGGGCCCTACACACGTACTCACAGGGCCCTACACACATACTCACAGGGCCCTACACATGTACTCACAGGGCCCTACACACACAATCGCACACCGACACTCACACACATTTATACTGACTCTACACACACACACCCACTCACATACAATCATCATATATGCTGCTGCTCCTAGTTTTATCATATATCCTGATACTAGTCACCTTACCCCTATAAATACAGTACCTACATCTATCGAGCCAGTATCCCTGCACATTGTAAATATGGTACTAGAACTGACTGACCCTCAATATATTATGCTCACTTACTTTAAAACGTTAAACTTACTCTGGGTCATCAGGGTAAAGACTATTCCCAGTATCCATATGATTCTTCGTGCTCGTCCCCAAACAGCCCTGCTACAATCTTAGAAAGAAGGGTTAGTCGGCTGTCCCCATAGGAGGTAAAACCCTTTTTAAGGGGTTCTACCTGGAACCAAAAAGGGTTCTTCAAAGCATTCTCCTATGGGGACAGCCGAAGAACCCTTTTAGGTTCTAGATATGATATTTTTTTCTAAGAGTGTACGTATGTCAGGCTCTGCTGTGAGCAGTTCCGCAAGAATGCCCACAGCAACGCACTGAGCAGCACGTCATTCAAAGCCCAGAGGTGGCCCTCAGATAAAGACATCAGGGCCACAGCTCACTCTACTCCCGACGGCTCTGAATGGGAGCCGGGCAGACAGGCTCAGGTTACCAGAGGCACTGTGTGACTTTTACCATATGAATGAAGCAAACGTTTTCGGGGAAGGGGGAGGGGGGGGTTGTTTCCCGAGCTGCAGATGGTGGATTGTCTTTGTCACCAGGGTCTGGTTGTCAGTCATGCCAGACAGAATTCATTAAATGGACTGACTCCATTAGAGCTAATGAGTTGTAGGTCAGTGGTTGTGGGTGGGCCGTGCTATTCTGAACTAACAAAACACATCAATGACTGGGTGTAATTCCTCTACAGTGACACAGCAAAAAACGCATGTTTATCGTTGCATGCATGCATATTCAGCATTAAGAACCATGGTGCCTTCCACAGAATCTTAAACAGTATTCTGGTCATGGTATAAATTTACTACATGGTCTCAAAGATTCAGGGAATGTTATGCAACTGAAAACAAGAAGGGTGTAGCAGAATCTTTCATTAAGATTTCCATATTAGTTTGGCAAAGTGTGTCTTCCCCTGTGAGAAAGACAAACATGGCTATTATACACTGAGTGTACAAAACATTAAGACACCTGCTCTTTCCATGCATAGACTGACCAGGTGAATCCAGGTGAAAGCTATGATTCCTTATTGATGTCACTTGTTAAATACACGTCAAATCAATGTAGATGAAGGGGAGAACACAGGATAAAGAAGGATTTTTAAGCCTCAAGACAATTGAGACATGGATTGTGTTTGTGTGTCATTCAACTGGGCAAGGCAAAATATTTAAGTGCCTTTGAACGGGGTATGGTAGTAGCTGCCATGCACACCAGTTAGTGGCAAGAATCGCAACGCTGCTGGGTTTTTCAGGATCAAAAGTTTCCCGTGTGTATCAAGAATGGTCCACCACCCAAAGGACATCCAGCCAACTTGACACAACTGTGGGAAGCATTGGAGTCAACAAAGGCCAGCATCCCTATGGAATGCTTCCGACACCTTGTAGAGTCCATGCCCGACGAACAGAGGCTGTTCTGAGGGCAAAAGGGGGTGTATCAGGAAGTTGTTTTTATGTTTTGTCCACTCAGTGTATAGAGTAAAGTAGGATAGAAATCTTTCAAGGTTCAAGGCTATTGAGCTGATGCTGCACTGACAATCTGCATTACTCGTGTCTCCTTTCTGACCGTGACTATGCTGATGAACTCGCAGCACAAAGCTGTATTCTGTAGATATTCTCTGGGAAGATATTACAACCATCTCTGCTAAATGCTTTGCCTCTTCATCCATACATACCGTACATGTGTCTAACCTCAGGAGAACTACTGTCTGGTGTGGTGTCTCTACTGTAGCTGTTGTGTGCCTGTGTTCCGTGTTCTATAGGGATGAGTATGTGTGTTCTATAGGGATGAGTATGTGTGTTCTGTGTTCTATAGGGATGAGTATGTGTGTTATGTGTTCTATAGGGATGAGTATGTGTGTTCTATAGGGATGAGTATGTGTGTTCTATAGGGATGAGTATGTGTGTTCTGTGTTCTATAGGGATGAGTATGTGTGTTATGTGTTCTATAGGGATGAGTATGTGTGTTCTATAGGGATGAGTATGTGTGTTATGTGTTCTATAGGGATGAGTATGTGTGTTCTATAGGGATGAGTATGTGTGTTCTATAGGGATGAGTATGTGTGTTCTATAGGGATGAGTATGTGTGTTCTATAGGGATGAGTATGTGTGTTCTATAGGGATGAGTATGTGTGTTCTATAGGGATGAGTATGTGTGTTCTATAGGGATGAGTATGTGTGTTCTATAGGGATGAGTATGTGTGTTCTGTGTTCTATAGGGATGAGTATGTGTGTTATGTGTTCTATAGGGACGAGTATATGTGTTCTATAGGGATGAGTATGTGTGTTCTATAGGGATGAGTATGTGTGTTCTATAGGGATGAGTATGTGTGTTCTATAGGGATGAGTATGTGTTCTATAGGGATGTATGTTGTTCTGTGTTCTATAGGGATGAGTATGTGTGTTATGTGTTCTATAGGGACGAGTATATGTGTTCTATAGGGATGAGTATGTGTGTTCTATAGGGATGAGTATGTGTGTTCTATAGGGATGAGTATGTGTGTTCTATAGGGATGAGTGTGTGTTCTATAGGGATGAGTATGTGTGTTATGTGTTCTATAGGGATGAGTATGTGTGTTCTATAGGGATGATTTCTAGTGGCAGTTAGACTGTGTGACAGTAACAAGGTGTTGCTGGAGAGGAGCTGTGTGGTGTGTAACTAGCTCTCTCTCTCTCTGCCCACATGGCTCTGCACCATCCTTACAATACTGCCTCTTGGAAAGGGGGGGTAGAGGGATTACACTGCAATGCATTTATTTTACCAGTCATACCGAGACAAAGGTCTCATTTAGATGAGCCCTGGAATGTATTGGAGATTCCTACGGGAGCAATACCGAGAGAGGGTTGAGTGTTATGTTCACAGATCTGAGAAAATGGCCGTGGCATAGTCATTGAGTTTAATACTCGAAGACCCAAATCTAGTTCCCAGTTGTCAGATGGGAAACACTAATACAGACAGTATACCACCTCAGCACTTAGGGAATATGTGCTGTTATGTCTCACTGTGGTTTCAAGGAAACCTATTTACTGTTTTCTATAAACCTGTGGATTCGACACTGTACCATAAAACCCACAGGTCCAACAGGCATATGCCTGTATGCCATTAGGCGTATGTATGTAACGGTGTCATTATAACACACTGGCCTTTCCTGTGTTTAGAGTGGCTTGCTGGACCGCTTTACAAACCGTGTGTATGACACTACAGCGCAGAAGGAAAATAATACTAAATCTCTACCTCGCTTTCCAACCAAGGTGCATGAACAGTGAATATTATTCACCTAGTTTTGGTAGGACTATCGAAGTGAGCTTGTCAAATGATGTGCTTTGGTCGCATGTCTTCATCTCTCTCTCCCTCTGCAGGGGCCAGGGCCGAGCTGGGGGCCACAGAGAGCTAGAAAGACAGGCCTGATGGCAGGAGCCTGGAAGGCAGTCCGCTCTGAACACGTGCTCTAGGAGCCCGCCCCGCCTGGGGCCACAATTCCTGGGGAAGAAACACGGCACAGGTGAGCAAAGCAAGATGGGTGTTCTCATAAATTCAAACCAATTCAAATTTGAATAACTTTATTTTCAAAAAACTTCTCATGAGAGAAGTGACATGAAAAACTCAATTAAGATCTCTGTGCGAGTGACAATCTCAAAAAATGTTCACCTGGTCAGAATATTTTCCCTGGTCAGAGTATTTTCCCTGGTCAGGTGGTCACTATAAAACCTCCTGGTGTAGAGTTAGAGATAAAGTACAACACACAAATGACACGTTCAATGCCACCGCAAGAGTAAACATGTTTTCTATCTGCACAGTACGGGGATAACACAGGGAGTGAGCTGTGATTACCAGTAAGCAGACAACCACACAGCTGTTGTATCTCTGAATCAATGTATGATACAGCCATCACACTCAGCCTGAGCCATCACACTGAGCCCACATCATATTCCTCAAGCTACCTGTCTCCATGGATGAATAGGACAGAGTTTCTCTCCTATTCTGAAACCAGTCTGCTATATTCTAAGCTCCAAAGAAGTAAAATCCAAGTTTCCAGCCTTTAGGTTCTCAGATGTCAGTAAGTGTCGAGAGGACTTGAACCGGATTTGATCCCAAATGTTGAAGTCTGTGTGTGTGCGTGTGTGTGTCTTAGATCCCTAATGTTGACATCTGTGTGTGTGTGTGTTTGTCAGTGTGTGTGTGTGTGTGTGTGTATTTGATCACTAATGTTGACGTCTGTGTGCGTGTGTGTTTGTCAGTGTGTGTGTGTGTGTGTGTGTGTGTGTGTATTTTATCACTAATGTTGACGTCTGTGTATATATTTGATCCCTATTGTTGACATCTGTGTGTGTGTGTGTGTGTGTGTATATATTTGATCACTAATGTTGATGTCTGTGTGTGTGTGTGTGTGTGTGTGTGTGTGTGTGTGTGTGTGTGTGTGTGTGTGTGTGTGTGTATTTTATCACTAATGTTGACGTCTGTGTATATATTTGATCCCTATTGTTGACATCTGTGTGTGTGTGTGTGTATATATTTGATCACTAATGTTGATGTCTGTGTGTGTGTGTGTGTGTGTGTGTGTGTGTGTATGTGTGTGTGTGTGTGTGTGTTTGATCCCTAATGTTGACGTCTGTGTGTATTTGATCTCTAATGTTGACGTCTGTGTGCGTGTGTGTTCGTCAGTGTGTGTGTTTGTGTGTACACGTTTGTGTATATTTAATCACTAATGTTGTCTGTGTGTGTGTGTATTTGATGCTGAAATCTGTGTGTGTGTGTGTGTGTGTACACTTGATACCTAATGTTGACGTCTGCGTGTGTGTGTGTATTTGATCACTAATATTGACTTCTGTGTGTGTGTGTGTGTGTATTTGATCCCAAATGTTGACTTCTGTGTGTGTATGTGTGTGTATTTGATCGCTAATGTTGACGTCTGTGTGTGAGCTTGTGTGTGTGTGTATAGAGTGGGGTAAAAAAGTATTTAGTCAGCCACCAATTGTGCATGTTCTCCCACTTAAAAAGATGAGAGAGGCCTGTAATTTTCATCATAGGTACATTCCATGACAGACAAAATGAGAAGAAAAAAACCCCAGAAAATCACATAGTAGGATTTTTAATTAATTTATTTGCAAATTATGGTGGAAAATAAGTATTCGGTCACCTACAAACAAGCAAGATTTCTGGCTCTCACAGACCTGTAACTTCTTTAAGAGGCTCCTCCTCGCCAGGGACTCAAATCCTGCATTGCCAGACGTGTCCCCCTGCTTAAGCCAGTACATGTCCAGGCCCGTCTGAGGTTTGCTAGAGAGCATTTGGATGATCTAGAAGAAGATTGGGAGAATGTCATATGGTCAGATGAAACCAAAATATAACTTTTTGGTAAAAACTTGTCGTGTTTGGAGGACAAAGAATGCTGAGTTGCATCTAAAGAACACCATACCTACTGTGAAGCATGGGGGTGGAAACATCATGCTTTGGGGCTGTTTTTCTGAAAAGGGACCAGGACGACTGATCCATGTAAAGGAAAGAATGAATGGGGTCATGTACAGTGCCTTGCGAAAGTATTCGGCCCCCTTGAACTTTGCGACCTTTTTCCACATTTCAGGCAGGATATTTCAAACTTTTTTAACAAATCAAAAACGGAAAAATTGGGCGTGCAGAATTATTCAGCCCCCTTAAGTTAATACTTTGTAGAGCCACCTTTTGCTGCGATTACGGCTGTAAGTCGCTTGGGGTATGTCTCTATCAGTTTTGCACATCGAGAGACTGAAATTTTTTCCCATTCCTCCTTGCAAAACAGCTAGAGCTCAGTGAGGTTGGATGGAGAGCATTTGTGAACAGCAGTTTTCAGTTCTTTCCACAGATTCTCGATTGGATTCAGGTCTGGACTTTGACTTGGCCATTCTAACACCTGGATATGTTTATTTTTGAACCATTCCATTGTAGATTTTGCTTTATGTTTTGGATCATTGTCTTGTTGGAAGACAAATCTCCGTCCCAGTCTCAGGTCTTTTGCAGACTCCATCAGGTTTTCTTCCAGAATAGTCCTGTATTTGGCTCCATCCATCTTCCCATCAATTTTAACCATCTTCCCTGTCCCTGCTGAAGAAAAGCAGGCCCAAACCATGATGCTGCCACCACCATGTTTGACAGTGGGTATGATGTGTTCAGGGTGATGAGCTGTGTTGCTTTTACGCCAAACATAACGTTTTGCATTGTTGCCAAAAAGTTCAATTTTGGTTTCATCTGACCAGAGCACTTTCTTCCACATGTTTGGTGTGTCTCCCAGGTGGCTTGTGGCAAACTTTAAACAACACTTTTTATGGATATCTTTAAGAAATGGCTTTCTTCTTGCCACTCTTCCATAAAGGCCAGATTTGTGCAATATACGACTGATTGTTGTCCTATGGACAGAGTCTCCCACCTCAGCTGTAGATCTCTGCAGTTCATCCAGAGTGATCATGGGCCTCTTGGCTGCATCTCTGATCTGTCTTCTCCTTGTATGAGCTGAAAGTTTAGAGGGACGGCCAGGTCTTGGTAGATTTGCAGTGGTCTGATACTCCTTCCATTTCAATATTATCGCTTGCACAGTGCTCCTTGGGATGTTTAAAGCTTGGGAAATCTTTTTGTATCCAAATCCAGCTTTAAACTTCTTCACAACAGTATCTCGGACCTGCCTGCTGTGTTCCTTGTTCTTCATGATGCTCTCTGCGCTTTTAACGGACCTCTGAGACTATCACAGTGCAGGTGCATTTATACGGAGACTTGATTACACACAGGTGGATTGTATTTATCATCATTAGTCATTTAGGTCAACATTGGATCATTCAGAGATCCTCACTGAACTTCTGGAGAGAGTTTGCTGCACTGAAAGTAAAGGGGCTGAATAATTTTGCACGCCCAATTTTTCAGTTTTTGATTTGTTAAAAAAGTTTGAAATATCCAATAAATGTCGTTCCACTTCATGATTGTGTCCCACTTGTTGTTGATTCTTCACAAAAAATACAGTTTTATATCTTTATGTTTGAAGCCTGAAATGTGGCAAAAGTTCGCAAAGTTCAAGGGGGCCGAATACTTTCGCAAGGCACTGTATTGTGAGATTTTGAGTGAAAACTTCCTTCCATCAGCAAGGGCATAGAAGATGAAACTTGGCTGGCTCTTTCAGCATGACAATGATCCCAAATACACCGCCCAGGCAACGAAGGAGTGGCTTCGTAAGAAGCATTTCAAGGTCCTGAAGTGGCCTAGCCAGTCTCCAGATCCCAACCCCATAGAAAATCTTCGGAGGGAGTTGAAAGTCCATGTTGCCCAGCAACAGCCCCAAAACATCACTGCTCTAGAGGAGATCTGCATGGAGGAATGGGCCAAAATGCCAGCAACCGTGTGTGAAAACCTTGTGAAGACTTTTGACCACTGTCATTGCAAACAAAGGGTATATAACAAAGTATTGAGATAAACTTTTGTTATTGACCAAATAATTATTTCCACCATATTTTGCAAATAAAATCATTAAAAATCCTACAATGTGATTTTTTGGATTTTTTTTCTCATTTTGTCTGTCATCGTTGAAGTGTACCAATGATGAAAATTACAGGCCTCTCATCTTTTTAAGTGGGAGAACTGACTAAATACTTTTTTGCCCCACTGTATATTTGATCCCTAATGTTGACGTCTGTGTGTGAGCTTGTGTGTGTGTGTGTGTGTGTGTATTTGATCCCCAATGTTGACGTCTGTGTGCGTGTGTGTTTTTGTATTCGATCACGAATGTTGACGTGTTTGTGTATTTGATCCCTAATGTTCATGTCTGTGTGTGAGCTTATATGTGTGTGTGTGTGTGTATTTGATCCCTAATGTTGACGTCTGTGTTCGTCAGTGTGTGTGTTCGTGTGTGTGTGTATTTGCTCACTAATGTTGATGTCTGTGTGAGAGCGTGTTTGTGTGTGTGTATTTGATCCCTAATGTTGACCTCCGTATGTGTGTGTATTTGATCCCTAATGTTGACGCCTGTGTGTGTGCGTGCGTGTGTGTGTGTGTGTTTGATCACTAATGTTGACGTCTGTGTGCGTGTGTGTTTGTGTATTTGATCACAAATGTTGATGTCTGTGTGTGTGTGTGTGTGTGTGTGTGTGTGTGTGTGTGTGTGTGTGTGTGTGTGTGTGTGTGTGTATTTGATTCCTAATGTTGACCTCCGTATGTGTGTGTATTTCATCCCTAATGTTGACTTCTGTGTGTGTGCGTGCGTGTGTTATGTGATCACTAATGTTGACGTCTGTGGTGTGTGTGTATTTGATCACTAATGTTGACGGATGTATGCGTGTGTGTGTGTGTACACTTGGTACCTAATATTGATGTGTGCGTGTGTGTGTGTGTGTGTGTGTGTGTGTGTGTGTGTGTGTGTGTGTGTGTGTGTGTGTGTGAGCTTGTGTGTGTATTTGATCCCAAATGTTGACGTCTGTGTGTGAGCTTGTGTGTGTATTTGATCCCAAATGTTGACGTGTGTGTGTGAGCGTGTGTGTGTGTGTATTTGATCCCTAATGTTGACGTCAGTGTGTGTGTGTGTGTGTGTGTGTGTGTGTGTGTGTATTTGATCCCTCATGTTGATGTCTGTGTGAGAGCGTGTTTGTGTGTGTATTTGATCCCTAATGTTGACCTCCGTATGTGTGTGTATTTGATCCCTAATGTTGACGTCTGTGTGTGTGCGTGTGTGTGCGTGCGTGTGTGTGTATGTGATCACTAATGTTGACTTCTGTGTGTGTGTGTTTGTACACTTGGTACCTAATATGTGTGTGTGTGTGTGTGTGTGTGTGTGTGTGTGTGTGTGTGTGTGTGTGTGTGTGTGTATTTGATCCCTAATTTTGACATCTGTGTGTGTGTGTGTGTTTGTACACTTGGTACCTAATATTGATGTGTGTGTGTGTGTGTGTGTGTGTGTGTGTGTGTGTGTGTGTGTGTGTGTGTGTGTGTGTGTGTGTGTGTGTGTGTGTGTGTATTTGATCCCTAATGTTGACGTGTGTGTTTGTACACTTGGTACCTAATATTGATGCGTGTGTGTGTGTGTGTGTGTGTGTGTGTGTGTGTGTGTGTGTGTGTGTGTGTGTATTTGATCCCCAATGTTGACGTCTGTGTGTGTGTGTGTGGAATTTGATCCCAAATGTTGATGTCTGTGTGTGAGCTTGTGTGTGTATTTGATCCCTCATGTTGACGTCTATGTGTGTGTGTGTGTGTGGAATTTGATCCCAAATGTTGACGTCTGTGTGTGTGTGAGCGTGTGTGTGTGTATTTGATCCCTAATGTTGACGTCTGTGTGTGTGTGAGTGTGTGTGTGTGTAATTGATCACTAATGTTGACATCTGTGTGTATGTGTGTGTGTGTGTGTACACTTGATACCTAATGTTGACGTGTGTGTGTGTGTCTGAATTTGATCAATAATGTTGATGTCTGTGTGTTTGTGTGTGTGTGTGTGCGCATATCCCTACTTTTGATGTATCTGTATTTGTGTGTGTGTATTTTTTCCCTAATGTTGACGTCAGCGTGTGTGTGTGTGTGTGTGTGTGTGTGTGTGTGTGTATGTATTTGATCCCTAATGTTGACGTCTGTGTGTGAGCTTGTGTGTGTATTTGATCCCTAATGTTGACGTCTGTGTGTGTCTGTGTGTGAATTTGATCCCTCATGTTGACGTCTGTGTGTGTGTGAATTTAATCCCTAATGTTGACGTCTGTGTGTGTATTTGATCACTAATGTTGACGTCTGTGTGTGTCTGTGTGTGAATTTGATCCCTCATGTTGACGTCTGTGTGTGTGTGAATTTAATCCCTAATGTTGACGTCTGTGTGTGTATTTGATCCCTAATGTTGACGTCTGTGTGTGTATGAGTGTGTGTATTTGATCCCAAATGTTCACGTCTGTGTGTGTGTGTGTATTTGATCCCTGATGTTGACATCTGTGTGTGTATTTGATCACTAATGTTGACATCTGTGTGTGTGTGTGTACACTTGACACCTAATGTTGACGTGTGTGTGTGTGTGTCTGAATTTGATCAATAATGTTGACGTCTCACTGACCATCTCGAATCCCACCGTACCTTCTCCGCTGTGCAATCTGGTTTCCGAGCCGGTCACGGGTGCACCTCAGCCACGCTCAAGGTACTAAACGATATCATAACCGCCATCGATAAAAGACAGTCCTGTGCAGCCGTCTTCATCGACCTTGCCAAGGCTTTCGACTCTGTCAATCACCATATTCTTGATATACTTCCTGCGCCGACAGAGATGGCCGCCTCGCTTCGCGTTCCTAGGAAACTATGCAGTTTTTTGTTTTTTTACGTGTTATTTCTTACATTAGTACCCCAGGTCATCTTAGGTTTCATTACATACAGTCGAGAAGAACTACTGAATATAAGATCAGCGTCAACTCACCATTTGTACGACCAAGAATATGACTTTCGCGAAGCGGATCCTGTGTTCTGCCTTTCAACCAGGACAACGGAATGGATCCCAGCCGGCGACCCAAAAAAACGACTTCGTAAAAGAGGGAAACGAGGCGGTCTCCTGGTCAGACTACGGAGACGGGCACATCATGCCCCACTTCCTAGCATTCTTCTCGCCAATGTTCAGTCTCTTGACAACAAGGTTGATGAAATCCGAGCAAGGGTAGCATTCCAGAGGGACATCAGAGACTGTAACGTTCTTTGCTTCACGGAAACATGGCTCACTGGAGAGACGCTCTCGGATGCGGTGCAGCCAGCGGGTTTCTCCACACATCGCGCCGACAGAAACAAACACCTTTCTGGTAAGAAGAGTGGTGGGGGCGTATGCCTTATGGCTAACGAGACGTGGTGTGATCACAGAAACATACAGGAACTCAAATCCTTCTGTTCACCTGATTTAGAATTCCTCACAACCAAATGTAGACCGCATTATCTACCAAGAGAATTCTCTTCGATTATAATCACAGCCGTATATATTCCCCCCAAGCAGACACATCGATGGCTCTGAACAAACTTTATTTGACTCTTTGCAAACTCGAATCCACACATCCTGAAGCTGCATTCATTGTTGCTGGGGATTTTAACAAGGCTAATCTGAAAACAAGACTCCCTAAAATGTATCAGCATATCGATTGCGCCACCAGGGCTGGCAAAACCTTGGATCACTGTTATTCTAACTTCCGCGACGCATATAAGGCCATGCCCCTCCCCCCTTTCGGAAAAGCTGACCACGACTCCATTTTGCTGATCCCTGCCTACAGACAAAAACTAAAACAAGAAGCGCCCACGCTGAGGTCTGTCCAACGCTGGTCCGACCAAGCTGATTCCACACTCCAAGACTGCTTCCATCACGTGGACTGGGACATGTTTTGTATTGCGTCAGGCAACAACATTGACGAATACGCTGATCCGGTGTGTGAGTTCATTAGAACGTGCGTTGAAGATGTCGTTCCCATAGCAACGATTAAAACATTCCCTAACCAGAAACCGTGGATTGATGGCAGCATTCGCGTGAAACTGAAAGCGCGAACCACTGCTTTTAATCAGAGCAAGGTGAATGGTAACATGACCGAATACAAACAGTGCAACTATTCCCTTCGAAAGGCTATCAAACAAGCTAAGCGTCAGTATAGAGACAAAGTAGAATCTCAATTCAACGGCTCAGACACAAGAGGTATGTGGCAGGGTCTACAGTCAATCACGGACTACAAGAAGAAATCCAGCCCAGTCATGGACCAGGATGTCTTGCTCCCAGGCAGACTAAATAACTTTTTTGCCCGCTTTGAGGACAATACAGTGCCACTGACACGGCCTGCAATGGAAACATGCGGTCTCTCCTTCACTGCAGCCGAGGTGAGTAAAACATTTAAACGTGTTAACCCTCGAAAGGCTGCAGGCCCAGACGGCATCCCCAGCTGTGTCCTCAGAGCATGCGCAGACCAGCTGGCTGGTGTGTTTACGGACATATTCAATCAATCCCTATACCAGTCTGCTGTTCCCACATGCTTCAAGAGGGCCACCATTGTTCCTGTTCCCAAGAAAGCTAAGGTAACTGAGCTAAACGACTACCGCCCCGTAGCACTCACTTCCGTCATCATGAAGTGCTTTGAGAGACTAGTCAAGGACTATATCACCTCCACCCTACCTGACACCCTAGACCCACTCCAATTTGCTTACCGCCCAAATAGGTCCACAGACGACGCAATCTCAACCACACTGCACACTGCCCTAACCCATCTGGACAAGAGGAATACCTATGTGAGAATGCTGTTCATCGACTACAGCTCGGCATTTAACACCATAGTACCCTCCAAGCTCGTCATCAAGCTCAAGACCCTGGGTCTCGACCCCGCCCTGTGCAACTGGGTACTGGACTTCCTGACGGGCCTCCCCCAGGTGGTGAGGGTAGGCAACAACATCTCCACCCCGCTGATCCTCAACACTGGGGCCCCACAAGGGTGCGTTCTGAGCCCTCTCCTGTACTCCCTGTTCACCCACGACTGCGCGGCAACGCACGCCTCCAACTCAATCATCAAGTTTGCGGACGACACAACAGTGGTAGGCTTGATTACCAACAACGACGAGACGGCCTACAGGGAGGAGGTGAGGGCCCTCAGAGTGTGGTGTCAGGACAATAACCTCACACTCAACGTCAACAAAACTAAGGAGATGATTGTGGACTTCAGGAAACAGCAGAGGGAACACCCCTATCCACATCGATGGAACAGTAGTGGAGAGGGTAGTAAGTTTTAAGTTCCTCGGCATACACATCACAGACAAACTAAATTGGTCCACTCACACAGACAGCATCGTGAAGAAGGCGCAGCAGCGCCTCTTCAACCTCAGCAGGCTGAAGAAATTCGGCTTGTCACCAAAAACACTCACAAACTTCTACAGATGCACAATCGAGAGCATCCTGGCGGGCTGTATCACCGCCTGGTACGGCAACTGCTCCGCCCACAACCGTAAGGCTCTCCAGAGGGTAGTGAGGTCTGCACAACGTATCACCGGGGGCAAACTACCTGCCCTCCAGGACACCTACACCACCCGATGTTACAGGAAGGCCATAAAGATCATTAAGGACAACACCCACCCGAGCCACTGCCTGTTCACCCCGCTATCATCCAGAAGGCGAGGTCAGTACAGGTGCATCAAAGCTGGGACCGAGAGACTGAAAAACAGCTTCTATCTCAAGGCCATTAGACTGTTAAACAGCAACCACTAACATTGAGTGGCTGCTGCCAAAACAATGACTCAACTCCAGCCACTTCAATAATGGGAATTGATGGGAAAGGATGTAAAATATATCACTAGCCACTTTAAACAATGCTACCTAATATAATGTTTACATACCCTACATTATTCATCTCATATGTATACGTATATACTGTACTCTATCATCTACTGCATCCTTATGTAATACATGTATCACTAGCCACTTTAACTATGCCACTTTGTTTACATACTCATCTCATATGTATATACTGTACTCGATACCATCTACTGTATCTTGCCTATGCTGCTCTGCACCATCACTCATTCATATCTTAATGTACATATTCTTTATCCCCTTACACTGTGTATAAGATATTAGTTTTGGAATTGTTAGTTAGATTACTTGTTGGTTATTACTGCATTGTCGGAACTGGAAGCACAAGCATTTCGCTACACTCGCATTAACATCTGCTAACCATGTGTATGTGACAAATAAAATTTGATTTGATTTCTTATCGGCAGACTTATCGGCAGTAGCCTCGGTTTTTCTGATGACTGCCTTGCCTGGTTCACCAACTACTTTGCAGACAGAGTTCAGTGTGTCAAATCGGAGGGCATGCTGTCCGGTCCTCTGGCAGTCTCTGTGGGGGTGCCACAGGGTTCAATTCTCGGGCCGACTCTTTTCTCTGTATATATCAATGATGTTGCTCTTGCTGCGGGCGATTCCCTGATCCACCTCTACGCAGACGACACCATTCTATATACTTCCAGCCCGTCCTTGGACACTGTGCTATCTAACCTCCAAACGAGCTTCAATGCCATACAACACTCCTTCCGTGGCCTCCAACTGCCCTGGATGGTTCCGACCTTGAATATGTGGACATCTATAAGTACCTAGGTGTCTGGCTCGACTGTAAACTCTCCTTCCAGACTCATATCAAGCATCTCCAATCGAAAATCAAATCTAGAGTCGGCTTTCTATTCCGCAACAAAGCCTCCTTCACTCACGCCGCCAAACTTACCCTAGTAAAACTGACTATTCTACTGATCCTCGACTTCGGCAATGTCATCTACAAAATTGCTTCCAACACTCTACTCAGCAAACTGGATGCAGTTTATCACATTGCCATCCGTTTTGTCACTAAAGCACCTTATACCACCCACCACTGCGACCTGTATGCTCTAGTCGGCTGGCCCTCGCTACATATTCATCGCCAGACCCACTGGCTCTAAGTCATCTACAAGTCCATGCTCCGTAAAGCTCCGCCTAATCTCAGTTCACTGGTCACAATGGCAACACCCACCCTTAGCACGCGCTCCAGCAGGTGTATCTCACTGATCATCCCTAAAGCCAACACCTCATTTGGCCGCCTTTCGTTCCAGTTCTCTGCTGCCTGTGACTGGAACGAATTGCAAAAATCGCTGAAGTTGGAGACTTATCTCCCTCACCAACTTCAAACATCTGCTATCTGAGCAGCTAACCGATCGCTGCAGCTGTACATAGTCTATCGGTAAATAGCCCACCCATTTTTACCTACCTCATCCCCATACTGTTTTTAATTATTTACTTTTCTGCTCTTTTGCACACCAATATCTCTTCCTGTACATGACCATCTGATCATTTATAACTCCAGTGTTAATCTGCAAAACTGTAATTATTCGCCTACCTCCTCATGCCTTTTGCACACAATGTATATAGACTCCCTTTTTTTCTACTGTGTTATTGACTTGTTAATTGTTTACTCCATGTGTAACTGTGTTGTCTGTTTACACTGCTATGCTTTATCTTGGCCAGGTCGCAGTTGCAAATGAGAACTTGTTCTCAACTAGCCTACCTGGTTAAATAAAGGTGAAATAAAAAAATAAAATAAAAATGTGTGTGTGTGTGTGTGTGTCTAAATTTGATCATTAATGTTGACATCTGTGTGTGTGTGTGTGTGTGTGTGTGTGTGTGTGTGTGTGTGTGTGTGTGTGTGTGTATTTGATCCCTAATGTTGGCGTGTGTGTGTGTGTATTTGAACCCTAATTTTCACGTCTGTGTGTGTGCGTGTGTGTATTTGAGCCCAAATGTTGACGTATGTGTGTGTATGTGTGTGTGTGTGTGTGTGTGTGTATTTGTTCCCTAATGTTTACATGTGTGTGTGTGTGTGTGTGTGGATTTGATCATTGATATTAATTATTTCATCCCTAATGTTGGCGTCTGTATGTGTGTGTGTGTGTGTGTGATCCCTAATGTTGACGTCGGGGTGAGTGTGTGTGTTTGTGTGTGTTTTTAGATGTGTGTGTGTGTGTGTATTTGACCCCTGATGTTTACGTGTGTTTCTGTGTGTATTTTATCAGTAATGTTGACCTGTGTGTGTGTGTGTATTTGATCCATAATGTTGATGTCTCTGTGTGTGTGTGTGTGTGTATTTGATCCATAATGTTGATGTCTCTGTGTGAGTGTGTGTTAGTATTTGATCCAAAATGTTGACATGTGTGAGTGTGTGTGTGTGTTTAATCGCTAACGTTGACGTCAGCGTGTGTGTATTTGATCCCTAATGTTGATGTCTGTGTTTGTGTGTATTTGATCCCTGATGTTGACGTCTGTGTGTGTATTTGATCCGTAATGTTGATGTCTGTGTGCTTGTGTGTTCGTCAGTGTGTCTGTTTGTGTGCGTGTGCGTGTATTTGATCCCTAATGTTGACGTCAGCATGTGTGTGTGTATTTGATCCCTATTGTTGGTGTGTGTGTGTGTGTGTGTGTGTGTGTGTGTGTGTGTGTGTGTGTGTGTATTTGATCCCTATTTTTGGTGTGTGTGTGTGTGTGTGTGTGTGTGTGTGTGTGTGTGTGTGTGTGTGTGTGTGTGTGTGTATTTGATCACTATTGTTGACGTGGGTGTGTATTTGTTCACCTAATGTTGACGTCTGTGTGTGAGTTTTGAGTTTATTTTATTTATTTTTATTTTTACAGGGACAGTGCACATTAATCAACGTTTCAGTAAAAGTGCCGGTTTTAGCCAGCCGGCTAATTTTCAACCACAGTCCCTGGGCAGGTTATTAAAAACAATTACAATATAGACAATAGCAACATAGAACAAGCAGGACATAGCAACATAGGACAAGCAAGACGTAGCATACAGACAGAGCAAAAAGCAGCAAGACAAAATTCATAAAAGCAACAAAGTGTTTCCACACCTTACAAGCTACAGACAAAAGCGGCAACACACAGCTAGGGACCATGTTCACAAATCTGATTGACCTTTAGCCATGTCTTCAAGCATTTTGTGAAAGTGTGATATGTGGTGCAGTTATGTGTGTCTGATGGCAGTGTATTCCAGACATGGGAAGCTCTCACAGAGAATGCAGATTTACTAAAGGTGCTTTTCCTTAGGGGAACTATACAGTCACCTCTCATGGCAGACCTTGTGGATCTGCTGCCATATGTCTGGGTTTTCTGTTTAACAAAAATATTGAGTGGAGGGGGAGCCAGGCCATTAAGGATCTTGAATACAAGACATGCGTCGGTGTATTGCACAAGATTTTCCCAACTCAAGAGCTCATGCTTTCTAAGGATGTGACAATGATGATGGCTATTGGGCTTCCTATCAAGCACTTTGAGAGCCTGTTTGTAGACAGACTGAATAGGTTTTAATGTTGTACAGCAGGCTTGGGCCCAACTAGTCAAGCAGTATGTTAAGTGGGGGAGTATCATAGAGTTGAAGTACAGTTTTGCTACCTCTGTAGTCAAACAATTTCGTATAAATCGGAAATTAGCTAGGTTGAATTTAGTTATTTGAATTACCGTTTTCACATGCTTTTTAAAAGAGAGGTTGGAATCAAGTATGATGCCAAGGTACTTAAAATCGGATACCACCTGGAGCTTCTCCCCTGACACATAGACATCTGGCTCAGTAGCATCTGTTGCCCTCTTTGTAAAGAACATGCAAACAGTTTTTTCCACATTGAGATGCAAACACAAGTCACTGAGCCACTTTGTAACCTGGACCATTACAGTAGTGAGTTCTTGTGCAGCTTGTTGTTTGCTCTTTGCATGCACATATATCACTGTATCATCTGCATACATTTGAACTTCAAACCCAGTACAGACAGAAGGCAGATCATTAATGTACAGGCTGAACAGGAGGGGCCCCAGTATTGACCCTTGGGGCACGCCCACATCATAGCTACGATAGGGCGACAGCTCATTGCTCACTCTGACACACTGAGTTCTGCCTTCAAGGTATGATTTCATCCATCTCAAGGCATCAGGGGAAAAGTTGAACTTTGACAATTTTGTGATGAGAATCTCATGGTTAACAGTATCAAAAGCCTTCCTTAGGTCCAGAAACACAGCCCCAACAGCACCCCTTTTGTCCATCTTGGACTTCACATTTTCCAGAAGAAAGCAGTTGGCCGTTTCTGTGGAGTGTTTCGCTCTGAAGCCAAACTGCATGGAGTGTAATGTGAAGGGGCTGTTGTTGAGGTGGGCAATCAGTTGTTCTGCTACACACTTTTCAACAACCTTTGACACCACCGGTAGTATACTAATGGGCCTGTAGTTACTCACGTCAGCAGGGTCGCCTGATTTAAAGATGGCCGTTATTATGGCCGACTTCCATAGCCTTGGAAACACACCGAGACCAATAGATGTGTTGGTGACCTTAGTAATGGGGCCAATGAGTGACTCTTTGTAGTTTTTAAGAAAGGTAGAGTCCATCCCAAACACATCTTTGGCTTTAGAGTTCTTTAGTGAGCTAATCACCTTGTTCACCTTTGACTCAGAAACCTCCCTTATGATGAAGACAGGTTGAGTGTCATTCACTAGCACTGAGCCCAAGAAACCGGTGGAGGGGTTCTGTGTCAGTGTGTTTGTGTGAATTTGATCATTAATGTTGACATCTGTGTGTGTGTGTGTGTGTGTATTTGATCCCTAATGTTGATGTCTGTGTGTGAGTGTGTGTTGGATCCCTAATGTTGACGTGTGTGTTGTGTATTTGTTCCGTAAGATGGTGTGTGTGTATTTGTTCCCTAATGTTGATGTCTGTGATTGTTTGTGTGTGTGTATTTGATCCCTAATGTTGACGTGAGTGTGTATGCATTTGTGTGTGTGTGTATTTGATCCCTAATGTTGAAGTAAGTTAGTGTGTGTGTTTTTGATCCCTAATGTTGACATGAGTGTGTGTGTGTGCGTGTGTAATT
This sequence comes from Oncorhynchus masou masou, assembly GCF_036934945.1. Taxonomy (NCBI): domain Eukaryota; kingdom Metazoa; phylum Chordata; class Actinopteri; order Salmoniformes; family Salmonidae; genus Oncorhynchus; species Oncorhynchus masou. The sequence goes on along the minus strand of NC_088216.1, from coordinate 78,929,133 downwards.
GTTCCCTAATGTTGACGTGTGTGTGTGTGTGTGTGGTGTGTGTGTGTGTGTGTGTGCGTGAACCCTAATTTTCACGTCTGTGTGTGTTTGTGTATTTAATCCCTAATGTTGACAACTGTGTGTGTGATTGATCTAATGTTGATGTCTGTTTGTGTGTGTGTTTCTGTGTGTATATGATCATTAATGTTGACGTGTCTGTGTGTACTTGACCCCTGATGTTTATGTGTGTATTTTATCAGTAATGTTGACGTCTGTGTGTGTGTGTGTGTGTGTGTGTGTGCATATTTGATCCATAATGTTGACATTGGTGTGTTGTGTATTTGTTCCGTAAGTTGGTGTGTGTGTGTGTATTTGTTCCCTAATGTTGATGCCTGTGTGTGTATTTGTTCCCTAATGTTGATGCCTGTGTGTGTATTTGTTCCCTAATGTTGATGCCTGTGTGTGTATTTGTTCCCTAATGTTGATGTCTGTGATTGTTTGTGTGTGTATATTTGATCCATAATGTTGATGTTTCTGTGTGTGTTAGTATTTGATCCAAAATGTTGACGTCTGCGTGTGAGTGAGTGTGTGTATTTGATTCCTAATGTTGACGTCTGTGTGTGTGTGTGTTTGTGTGAATTTGATCATTAATGTTGACATCTGTTTGTGTGTGTGTGTGTGTGTGTATTTGATCCCTAATTTTGACGTCTGTGTGTGTGTGCATTTGATCCCTAATGTTGGTGTGTGTGCACGCGTGTGTCTTTGTTCCCTAATGTTGACATCTGTGTGTGTGTGTGTGTGTGTGTGTGTGTGTGTGTGTGTGTGTGTGTGTGTGTGTGTGTGTGTATTTGATCCCTGATATTTACGTGTGTGTGTGTGTGTGTGTGTGTGTGTGTGTGTGTGTGTGTGTGTATTTGATCATTATTGTTGACGTCTGTGTGTGTGTGTGTATTTGATCCATAATGTTGACGTCTCTGTGTGTGTGTGTGTGGGGGGGGGTGTGTGTGTGTGTATTTGATCCCTTATGTTGACGTGTGTGTGTATTTGAACCCTAATTTTCACGTGTGTGTGTGTGTGTGTGTGCGTATTTGTTCCCTAACTTGAAGTGTGTGTGTGTGTGTGTGAGTGTGTGTGCGGATTTGTTCCCTAACTTGAAGTCTGTGTGTGTGTGCATTTGATCCCTAATGTTGATGTCTGTTTGTGTGTGTGTGTGTGTGTTTTATTTAATGTTGACGTATGTGTGTGTGTGATTTTGATCTACAATGTTGACGTGTTTGAGTGTGTGTATATTTGTTCCCTAATGTTGGTGTGTGTGTGTGCGTATTTGTTCCCTAACTTGAAGTCTCTGTGTGTGTGTGTGCGTATTTGTTCCCTAACTTGAAGTCTGTGTGTGTGTGTGCATTTGATCCCTAATGTTGACGTGTGTGTGTGTGTGTTTAATTTAATGTTGACGTATGTGTGTGTGTGTGATTTTGATCTACAATGTTGACGTGTTTGAGTGTGTGTATATTTGTTCCCTAATGTTGGTGTGTGTGTGTGTGTGTGTGTGTGTGTGTGTGTGTGTGTGTGTGTATTTGATCGCGTATGTTGACGTCTGTGTTCACATTTGATCCCAAATGTACGTCTATGTGTTTATTTAATCTCTAATGTTGATGTGTGTGTGTGTTTTGTATTTGATCACTAATTTTGACGTGTGTGTGTGTGTTTTTGATTCCTAATTTTGACGTGTGTGTGTGTGTGTGTGTGTATTTGATCCCTAATGTTGACGTTTGTGTGTGTGTGTGTGTCAGTGTGTGTATTTGATCCCTAATGTTGACGTGTGTGTGTGTCAGTGTGTGTATTTGATCCCTAATGTTGACGTGTGTGTGTGTGTGTGTGTGTATTTGATCGCGTATGTTGACGTCTGTGTTCACATTTGATCCCAAATGTACGTCTATGTGTTTATTTAATCTCTAATGTTGACGTGTGTGTGTGTTTTGTATTTGATCCCTAATGTTGACGTGTGTGTGTGTCAGTGTGTGTATTTGATCCCTAATGTTGACGTTTGTGTGTGTGTGTGTGTGTGTCAGTGTGTGTATTTGATCCCTAATGTTGACGTGTGTGTGTGTGTCAGTGTGTGTGTTTGATCCCTAATGCTGACGTGTGTGTGTGTGTGTGTGTGTGTGTGTGTATTGGATCCCTAATGTAGACATCTGTGTGTGTGTGTGCATTTGATCCATAATGTTGACATCTGTGTGTGTGTCTGTGTGTGTATTGGATCCCTAATGTTGACATCTGTGTGTGTGTGTGTGTGTGTGTGTGTGCATTTGATCCCTAATGTTGACATCTGTGTGTGTATTTGATCCTTAACGTTGACGTGTGTGTGTGTGATCCCTAATGTTGGCGTCTGTGTTTGATGCCTAATGTTGACGTCTGTGTGTGTTTGATCCCTAATGTTGGTGATTGTGTGTGTTTGATCCCTAATGTTGACGTCTCTGTGTGTTTGATCCCTAATTTTGGAGTGTGTGTTTGATCCCGCCAGGTGTGTGTGTCCATGAGGTCGTCCATGCTGGTCTTGATCCTCGTGGTCAGTGCCCAGGCCGTGTGCACCATGGGAGGGGACTTCTGCCCCATGGCCTCCGCTCAGCAGCAGGGCCCTACCCCTAACAGGACCCCTAACTCTGCCCCCACCGTGGACCCCAAACTCTTCACCAAGCGACGCTACCGCTCGCCCCGCGTTGTCTTCAGTGCACAGCCGCCCGACAAAGAGCCCACAGGACGCCAGGGGTCTGGGGCCAGCAGGGCAAGGCGCATGGTAGGTCAGCCACAGCACCGGGGGGTGTACTCTGTATGTGAGAGTGTCAGCAACTGGGTGGGCAACAAGACCAAGGCCACAGATATATCTGGCAATGAGGTGGAGGTGCTCCCTGACGTCAACATTAACAACGTCAAGAAAAAGCAGTACTTCTTTGAGACCACGTGCCGTGGCGCCCGGGCGGGCAGCTCAGGCTGCCTGGGCATCGACGGGCGACACTGGAACTCCTACTGCACCAACTCGCACACATTCGTGCGGGCGCTGACTTCCTTTAAGGACCTGGTGGCCTGGAGACTGATCCGCATCGACGTGGCCTGTGTGTGTGTGCTCAGCCGAAAGTCCTGGCGCCAGTGACCGTACTGTAATCACTGGTCCTGTAGTCACTGCAGTACTGACCGACAGGACCATATGGTTACTGCTATGAAGTCATGGCAATACTGCATTTCCAAGCCCCCACCCCACTGGAGTACTGCAGTTCCAACCCCCCCCCCATCCCACTGGAGTACTGCAGTTCAAACCCCCCACCCCACTGGATTACTGCAGTTCCACCCCACCCCACCCCACTGGAGTACTGCAGTTCCAACCCCCCACCCCACTGGATTACAGCAGTTCCACCCCCCACCCCACTGGATTACTGCAGTTCCAACCCCCCTCACTGGAGTACTGCAGTTCCAACCCCCCCTCACTGGATTACTGCAGTTCCAACCCCCCTCACTGGAGTACTGCAGCTCCAACCCCCCACCCCACTGGATTACTGCAGTTCCAACCCCCCACCCCACCCCACTGGATTACTGCAGTTCCAACCCCCCTCACTGGAGTACTGCAGCTCCAACCCCCCCACCCCACTGGATTACTGCAGTTCCAACCCCCCCCTCACTGGAGTACTGCAGTTCAAACCCCCCACCCCACTGGATTGCTGCAGTTCCAACCCCCCTGGAGTACTGCAGTTCAAACCCCCACCCCACTGGAGTACTGCAGTTCCAACCCCCCACCCCACTGGAGTACTGCAGTTCCAACCCCCCCACCCCACTGGAGTACTGCAGTTCAAACCCCCCCAACCAACTGGAGGACTCTGACACTCTCTGCCCCACCCCAGCCCTCAGCTCACAGTTAATTATTGATTGAGGACTGCATGTATATAAACCAACCATTTGTTTATTAGTTGTTGTTGTTGCTGTTATTTATTAAACACCTCAGTACATGCACTGCATCTGTGTGGCATTATTGTCTGGGTGGTGGGTGTGGTGTCCGTCACAGGGACTAATGAGCAACAGTCAGACCGACAGAAGGACAAATAACAGGTAGGCTAGGAGACAGTACTGTAATGTCAATACAAGTCGCTATACTTAGAGGTTTTCTAAACGACACAAAATCCTGCTCCATGAGAACGTGGATGAATAGAAACATATGGCATTATTTTGATGTGCTTTGGTCAGCCTTTGGCTCATGCCTGCAGAGATTTCACTTTGTTATTTCAGGAAAAAAAAATATTTCATTTTTTTCCCAAGAATCTCCATTTCAACTTGGATGAACCAGGCATATCTAAAATAAAAAGTCCCAGTGGAAAAAATGTGTCCTATAGTAGGTTTCCCGAAAGCTTCGTAGCTAACGTGATGCTTTATTTCTCTCCATGGGCTGACTTTCCTGAAAGCCTCAGTCCGTTTGCGTCATGGAGAGAAATAACTTGAAAAGAATACCTAAAGTGCCATGTTGGCTACGAGGCTTTCGGGAAATTTACTCCAGAACACTGTTTTTCCACTTTTTGGTCTATTTCAATTTTTATTTTAGAAGATGTGCCATGTTCATGATCATTGAAAAGTTTCCCGAAAGCTCCGTTTTATTTCTCCCATGGCCATGACAATCTATTTATCTTATTTCACCCATAACTGAAACAGACCGATCTGTTCGGGAAACTCAACCCAAACAACTCTACTGTCCCTCAGACACCTTTAACGTGGTCCAGCAGTCCTGGCTACATCTGGGATAAATCAAGGGATTGGAATATCCTCCTGGCTGAATGGAGCATCTCCACAGCCCAAACACTGAGCTGGACAGCCAGCAATGCATCCACCTCCTGGCTGTGACCCAAGGGATGAGCAGGTCGGGTAATGAGGTCACATCTGTGGAGCTACAGCGCTTGTCTTCAACCCTAAACCTAAAAAGACCCACATGGTGTGACTTGTTGTAATGTATGTATTGTAAATTAAAGTTTAAAAAAGATACTTCAGCGTGTTTACAGATGTAGGATCTTCATTTGAGCAAGTTTCCTACACACGGAAAATAAATGTAAATTGTTATGTGGATTATAAACAATGAACATTTTTGCAGGTGTTGATATATTTTTTATGAGGGCAAATCAAGTGGAAATTCCAAACGTTAGAAGCCTTTTTAACCCTCAAATGAACTACAAGTTCGCATTTCCTGCTGTGCAGGAAAATTCTCAGCAACAAAAGACTGAATAGATTAAGATCCTACATCTGTACGTATTTTCAAATCTTTCTGTTGGAAAATTCAACTTGAAATTGCACTTTTGTTCCAGCCCATGTGCTAGAACAACTGGTTCAATGTATTCAACTTATAATGAAGCCATTGATTAGGTGAATCAAGTGTAATTCTTGGCTGAAACAAACACATGCAACCATGTGGGTCTCTGGGACCAGGACAGAATAACACTGATCTACAGTCTGAGAATTTACAGAAGTCACAGTAACATTAAACAGAATACTTTCAGTGCTAAAGGCAGAAATGTAAGAGCAGGCCAGCATTTTCCTCCCATTACTGTTACACAACTGTTTCTCTGTCATTTTCAGTGATCGCTTGTTCTGTTAATTCCAGAGGAAATAGAGGTGGCGTTTTTGTTGACCAAACCTAAGTGACACACTCAAATGCATTTCCATTTTACTCTGATATTTAGAAGGCTGATCTTTTAAGGGATGTTTTAAAGCTGAAGAAGAGTAAACCCCTGAAACAAAGGTTTGCCAACATCCAGTAGTGGAGCGTAAAGCCACAGATCAATACTGCCCTCTAGTGTTCTTCATGATGATCAACAATCTCTCTCCAGCTCAAAGACATCACAACATTGACCATCGCCAATCACATTCATACTGCCATAGAGAGGGTACCATTCTGGTCATGGAGAAAGGACAGGTAAAGACAAGCTCCTCTCAGAGTAGTAATGTTAAACCAACAATCTCTATGCCATGATGTATTTGCCAGCTAGTTACACTTGATAACCATGTACTATTCCTAGCTGGAAAACAAAACCATATGTAAAACAGTGATTTTACCCTGATGTAGACTGATGACCCAATATAAATGCTTCAGTTCTTGGTCATGTCCTTAACCAGAGAGAAATAAAATGTTGAAGTTGTTTGATCCCCAGGCTGTATTTGGATAGAAAAGCCATTCTGAAAGAGAGCCAGCAGATGTCGCTGTTTACCTTTCCTCAGCCAATAAAATACAAAATGAGTCGATCGGTGTGACCGTCGCTGCCACAACTAATGCCCTACCTCTTTCCCTGCCAATGGACAAGAGTAATACGAGATTAAAAAGGTCCTCTGCTATTCTAACAATGAAACGAAAATCAGAGGTAGAAAATAAATAAAATAAGGTAATACCTTCATTTGGATGAGTGAAACTGTCATTTTCACTTATTTTCTCTAATCAAGTGCTAGCATAGGCTACTGTGCTTTAAAATAATATATTTAGTGGAAATTCAATACCACCAATATAACACTGTCCAATGTATCAGAACTTGGTCAACAAACTTGTGTACAACATAGTGGAATCTCCTGAGTGACTTACAAAGCGTGGTCATGATGGTGTTCTGGGCATAACAGAGATCCCACAGGACTATTTCCATAATAAACAGATTATTCCATGAGCGAGTAGCCGCACACAAGCCTAAGATCAACATGCACAATGCTAAGCGTCAGCTGGAGTGGTGTAAAGCTCACCATCATTGGATTCTGGAGCAGTGGAAATGCGTTCTCTGGAGTGATGAATCATGCTTCACCATCTGGCAGTCTTACGGACTAATCTGGGTTTGGCGGATGCCAGGACAAAGCTATCCTACCCCAATGCATAGTGCCAACTCTAAAGTTTGGTGAAGGAGGAATAATGGTCTGGGGCTGTTTTTCATGGTTCGAGCTAGGCCCTTTAGTTTCAGTGAAGGGAAATCTTAACGCTACAGCATACAATGACATTCTAGACAATTCTGTGCTTCCAACTTTGTGGCAACAGTTTGGGAAGGGCCCTTTCCTGTTTCAGTATGACAATGCCCCTGTGCATACAGGTCCATACAGAAATGGTTTGCAAGATTGGTGTGGAAGAACTTGGACTGGCCTGCACAGAGCCCTGACCTCAACCCCATCAATCCCCTATTGGGATGAATTGAAAAGTCGACTGCAAGCCAGACCTAATTGCCAAACATCAGTGCCCGACCTCACTAATGCTTGTGGCTAAATGGAAGCAAGTGCCCAAGCAACGTTCCAACATCTAGTGGAAAGCATTCCCAGAAGAGTGGAGGCTGTTATAGCATAAAGGGGGGGACCAACTCAATATTAAATGCCCATGATTTTGGAATGAGATGTTTGACTAGCAGTCCACATACTTTTGGTCATGTACTGCAGCTATGATGTCCCACTACATTTCCAATCCCCCTCCCTCAAACTATTTCTGGAAATGTGTCTTGAGTTTTGTCTGGGGGGGATTTGGGGGGTCTGTTTTGGCCAAATCTTAAAGCTGTTTATTGTTATTTTAGAATGGATGGGAATAGGCTCTGCTCATTCTCGGTAATATCAAGGTTACATTTGCTTATAGACATGTTGTCAGACTCAGCACACATTTAGGCCTTTTACCCACAGAATAAGGGCACAATGCTGTCAGCAGTCTACTAACAATTGTTGTCACATTGCTAAGAAATGTTCATATCATATGTTTTTTACCTGTTTTCATATTGTTTTCTAATATTTGTTTACAAATGTGTCACATTTCTGAAACACATTGTTCTTGATTATACAATAAAACATAACAATATATATAAATGTGATGGATGCTACAGTACTTTACCTCAGTTCCCGAGTGTAGAACTCTAGAACTCTCCCTCTGCCCTCTAAGACAGTTGGTCATCCCCAGAGTGGTGTCACTTTGTCAGACAGCAGCCCTTTGTGCCTAGTTAAGAGATAAAAAGCAGTGGCGTTGTGAGACAAGCCAAAGAGGGCGGGTGGTAGAGGACAGGAGAAAACAGTCCGTTTGGGGTACAGTGCCTATACTTAGACAGCAGTACCATTCTGGTCATGGAGAAAGGACATGTAAAATACAACGACAAACTCCTCTAAAAGTAGTAATGTTAAACCAACAATCTCTATGCCATGATTTCCTTGCCAGTGATTTACTATTCCTAGCTGGGAAACAAAACAAAAACTAATTCAAAAACATTTAGTAAAACAGTGATTTTACCCTGATGTAGGCTGATGACCCAATATAAATGCTTCAGTTATTGTCATATCCTTAACCAGAGAGAAATAAAATGTTGAAGTTGTTTGATCCACAGGATGTATTTGGATAGAGAAGCCATTCAGACCGAAAGCCAGCAGAGGTCGCTGTTTCTCTCCTCAGCCAATGAACAGCCAATTGAGTCAAAACAAAATGAGCAGAGATCAGCTGTGACCTTCACTGCCACAACTAATGCCCTACCTCCTTCCCTGCCAATAGACAAGAGTAATACAAGTTTTAAAAAAGGTGCTCTGCTACTCTAACAATGAAAAGAAAACCAAAGATAACTGTAAAAATGAATCAAACTAATATTCCTTTCATTTGGCTCAATGAAACAATGATATTTGCTTTTCAACTATCGTCTCTGAATCATGTGCTAGCATAGTGTATTTTACAAACATATATTTGCTGGAAATTCAATACCACCAATATAATGTTATCTGATGTATCTGAACTTTTTCAACAGACTTGTGTACAAATATTTTTCTCATGAAATGATTGATGAGCAACGTCATAGTGGAATCTCCTGAGTGACTTACAAGGCGTGGTGATGATGGTGTTTTGGGCATAACAGAGATCCCACAGGACTATTTCCATAATAAACATACACTGATATTTAGCCAACAAGTGCTCAGCTTACAGCACCGTTCAAAAGTTTGGGGTCACTTAGAAATGTCCTTCTTTTTGAAAAAAAAAACACATTTTTTTTGTCCATTAAAATAACATCAAATTGATCAGAAATACTGTGTAAACATTGTTAATGTTGTAAATGACTATTGTAGCTGGAAACGGCAGATTTTGTATGGAATATCTACATAGGCGCACAGAGACCCATTATCAGCAACCATCACTCCTGTTTTCCAATGGCACATTGTGTTAGCTAATCCAAGTTTATCATTTTAAAAGGCTAATTGATCATTAGAAAACGCTTTTGCAAATATGTTAGCACAGCTGAAAACTGTTGTTCTGATTAATAAAGAAGCAATAAAGCTGACCTATAGACTAGTTGAGTATCTGGAGCGTCAACATTTGTGGGTTCGATTACAGGCTAAAAACCTGCAAAACACCAGTCTCAACGTCAACAGTGAAGAGGCGACTCCGGGATGCTGGCCTTCTAAGCTGAGATGCAAAGAAAAAGCCATATCTCAGACTGGCCAATAAAAATAAAAGTTTAAGATGGGCAAAAGAACACAGACACAGGACAAAGGAAGATTGGAAAAAGGCGCTTCGGATTGCCCAGCACACTCAGGGCGAAGGGCACAAAGCAGCACCCTGGGCAGCAAAAGGCAGGAATTGTTTTAGGGTGCATTACAGCCACAAAGGGGATGCCGCCGTGAAATTCGAGGCATTATCAAGTGCTTGTCAAATTGTGAATGAGAGACTATTGGAGTGTGTACAGCCTGTGCAAAAAAACAAAGCAGAGCTCATGTCTTTCAAGTGACATTTTTCAAAGCAGAGACTTTCAAATTAGAGACTCATCATGCAGCCTTATAATGTATTCAAAATAAAAACATATAGCCCAACGTTTGTAGAACAACTAAAGTTACATTAATAACTAAATGAAGGAGTACCTATTTCTTTGTTAACTGCCCAACACACACAATAGCTGCATGTGTGCACTCCCTCAAATAATTTGGCGAAAATATGTATATTTTATTCAGCTTTGTTCAGTTGCATTCTTCATACTATAAAAAAAAAATGCCACGGAATTATAAGCAAGTCTTGTCTGCTAAATAAACTAGTGTAGCCACATCAGGACAACTCAGATTATACTATTCTTTAGACCCGTCTAAAATAAATAATGGATTTATTGTGAAGGTGATGCCTAGATTACATGGATATATTATACTTTAAAAAAATGCTTGTAGGCAATGTGTGGAAGCCAAGAGATGCTAAATATGACTCACCACCTGCATTTGGTCTTATGAAGCAAAATTTGATAAAAGTTGAGACAAAACCATACACTGTATTTGAGGAACAATGGGAAAGTAATTCTGCTTTGAATGTTGATAAACTTGTAAACACACCTTTACTAGAGTTTTTTTATTATTTTTTTTTACAGCAATTCGACCATGAAGGCCTGATTCAAGCAGTCTCCTCTAAACAGTGGATGTTGAGATGTGTCTGTTACTTGAACTCTGAAGAATTTATTTGGGCTGCAATTTCTGAGGCTTGTAACTCTAATAAATGTATCCTCTGCAGCAGAGGTAACTCTGGGTCTTCCTTTCCTGTGGAGGTCTTCATGAGAGCCAGTTTCATCATAGCGCTTGATGGTTTTTGCGACTGCATTTGAAGAAACTTTCAGTTCTTGCAATTTTCTGGATTACCTGACCTTCATGTCTTAAGATAATGATGGACTGTCATTTCTCTTTGCTTATCTGAGCTGTTCTTGACATAATATGGACTTAGAATTTTACCAAATAGGGCTAACTTCTGTATACCAAACCCTACCTTGTGACAACACAACTGATTGGCTCAAACGCATTAAGGAAAGAAATTCCACAAATTATCAAGGCACACCTGTTAAATTAAATGCATTCCAGGAAGCTGGTTGAGAGAATTCTAAGAGTGTGCAAATCTGTCATCAAGGCAAAGGGTGGCTACTTTGAAGAATCTTAAATATAAATATATTTGGATTTAACACTTTTTTGGTTATAAAATGATACTGTGAATGATATTTAATAGTTTTGATGTCTTCAATACTATTCTAGAATGTAGAATTTTTTTTGTTTTTTTCAAGAAAAATCCTTGAATGAGTAGGTGTGTACAAACTTTTGACTGGTGCTGTATGCAATTGTTCTGGCCTGTGGTTCATATGTATTGTAGTTTGTTGCATCGCATTGCTTAGTTCATCATTTGTGTCAACTTTGAATTAAATCTAAGGCATAGATTATTAACTACCTCCATTTTGTACTTGACCTTTACAGATGCAGACCCGAAGACAAATCAAGTCTCCAATTGTCCCAGTACTGTGGTGTACTGGTGTACTGCAGGCCTAAGTGACCACACACACTCAAATGGACCTACAGCTGGGTAAGATTCTTCCATCATTCACACACAGTAGATACAGTTTAATTAAACCACCATGTTTTCAACCAAATGCTGTCCTCATTGCTTAAGTTGTATTGTCTATGGCTCAATTTGTATAAAATACTGTGATCACTCATCTTTAATGTTGTGATTCACAGACACATGATGACCACAATTTGAACGCAGCAACCGAGATGGCATGACATCTAGGGACACGCTGAGACCCTGAGTATGACTGGACATGGGCAGGATATTTGTGATGACCTAAAAATGGATGCAGAAGCACACCAGCACACCTTTTAACGTTCATTCCGTGGCCAACCATCCCTCTAGTTTCCCCTCATTCCACACTTTGCCTTTTATGCTCCATGAACCCTCAACTTGACACCTTCACCCATTTTCCAAATCCAGCTACCTTCACTTGTTCTTCTCTTGATATAACATCTAGCAACACGTTTAAAAGTGTTGTGGTGTACTGTTTTTGCTACCTTTTTTCACATGTGTAATGCTGTACTCTTATTCTGGGGTTCAGACTGAATGCAGTGTTAAAGGTGCAGCTCACAATTGACAACAGCAACATGGACCTGTTACATTGACCAGAAGACCGTTGATATAGCTGTTTAGGCATGGCTTCCTTGTTTTGAGTCTGTTGTTTCACATTCTACTGGAGTTGACCTAGCATTTTATATTAAATCTACTTCACACATCCAGTAGTTTCTCCTTTTGTAACTCATCCACCAAAAATCACTATATGCTGTTTTACATTGTGTTATTTCTGCGGGTCTAATTCCTGAAAAGGAAAGGTAGACAAATCTCTGCGCTCTCAGATAGTAATAATAGTTAATATGGTGCTCTTCGATGTCCCATGTTTGTGGCATTGATGAACAAATCATTTATTGTTTACTTCAAATTAGATGTTTATATTTGATGTATAAAAGACATACAGTATGTATGCATTGGATACTGTTGTGATTTATTTAAAACAATGTAATTGTTGGAGTTCAAGTGTTTGACGTGATTGATGGGTGATTAGGTGCATTCTTGTCAAATAAATATGCTTATTAATGCATGATTACATTCTGCAAAGAGTTAATCTGGCTTTGAATCTGCAACAGAACATGTCAACAAGTTAGTTCTGACTTTCTTTAATAAAGCAGTGCATTTTGACACCAAGAATTGAAATATATATCACCTTGTTAATATAGTTGGCAGTAATTCTAAGGGATTAAATATAGACCTCCGCCGGCTGAAGGAGCAGAGGATCTGGTAAAACAAAGGTGTCAGCTAGAGATGACATGCAGCGATCTTGCATGTCTACATTTATGCTAATTAGCATTTTCGAATTAGAGTAAATAGAGCCGACTATATTGATAAAAGTCACCTTGTCCAGGGGATATTTACACAGTTATCAAAACGTCACGCCGGGGAAAGCCTACATGAAACACAAGCCTTGTTTGAAGTGGCTCTAAAATCCCTAATGGAAAAATAAATGGTGAAAAAAAACAATTGGAACCATTTTTGTGTTTGTCGCTAGGTTTTATGGGTATTATGACACGTCCACTGTGGTGTCGTAGTGGGATTGGTTGTTTAGCAACAAAACCGGTTTAGATTGTTGACAAAATATAAACTATATTTTCTATCCAATGTTTATTGGAAACATATACATTTACACAATGAGCACTTGTTGTCGCTCAAATACAGCTTGCAGTTGTTGGTAGCTAGCTACTTATTTTTTTGCCATAAGAATCTGTCAAAACAAGACATTGTATAAATAACAAGATGAAACTAGCTGAGACGAGTCAATTACGATTCCCTTACATGGCAGTTTCGTGTCATTGTTGATAGCTAGCTACCTGGTCATCCATAATCACAACAAGAGATTATTACTCCATTAAAGTGTCCATATCCTTTTCGTGACGTTGTCAACTATCCCAGCTATCTGATTAATCTCTACACTCACGAGTCAATGACAGAAAATGGGTAGTCCGACAACTAGCGTAAAATTCCTCTACAGATATAACAATGAGACAGATATTTCACTGGATGTATAAATGTGAAGCATCCGGTGTGCGGTTCCACTCACTACCAAATATGGTAGTGCGGGGAAGCATACTGCCGGGCTGTGGGAGAAGTTGGAATGATATGGATTTTGGCCGACATTTTGCAAATCTTTTCATCAATTAAACATTTAATCTCAATACAATTTCTGTTCCCAAAACTAGAATATGTTATGAACGGAACGGACTAAGTTTTGTAGAAATCGAGTTGTTTAGGCGTTCCGTAAAGAAATATGCAGATATTAACTAGAACGCGCCAATAGGATATTTCTAGCGCGTGCTTGGCTCTGCCCACCTCCTTGCTTGTTCTGCCCACTCTGACTCATTTGTTGTTATTGGAAATGACAAGTTCTAGTCTATCTTGGTTTCCTTAAAAATCTTTGGCTCCTGCAATCATTTTGAGACTGCAGCGCAGGTTGTATGGTTGATGTCCAGTTATTTCCAACCCACATTTTTTAACAAAGTCTCACTCTCTTCTTGATCTTGTATTAGGATCTAGGACTAAAAAAAGCCTCTGGAATCATGAGTAAAGTGCAAGGTGGGATGAAATGCGTGAAATATCTCCTTTTCGTTTTCAACTTCATATTATGGGTAAGTGTTGGTCCTACTATTGATAAATTAATATACAGTTATTCAATCATCAACAAGGTTGCATGTGTGCATAATTGATCGTGATTGCGGATGCATTTTGCAGCAAGTGAATCTCTCCCGCTGGTTGAAACCGATTCATTTATATTATTGTCTAGGTCTGGGGGGAAACTTCATTTCGTTTTAGATCTATCTCTGCAATGTTATCTGATTTTCATCAATATAACTAGTTTCTTTTTTCCACGTATGTTGTTGTCCACCAATAGTAGTCTTATTCTGACGGATGAGATAGGACTTCCTCACACATACACACAAGTCCTGTATACACACTCTCTTTCTATTATCACCCTTCTTTAACCATGATGTGGGACATTGTACCATCTGAATTTCATGTATAATGTCAACAAAATGTGTGAATTAACTACGTTAACAACTATTATATGTCTGCAAAAAGTATGTTCAAATTACATTTTCAAATCAAATCGTATTTGTCACATGCACCGAATATAACAGGTGTAAACTTTACCGTGAGTGTGTGTGCGCGCGCGCGTGCGTGTGTGTGTGTGTGTGTGTGTGTGTGTGTGTGTGTGTGTGTGTGTGTGTGTGTGTGTGTGCGCTATATATATATATATATATATATATATAATATATATATATATATATGTATATATATGTATATATATATATATATGTATATATATGTATGTGTATATATATGTATATGTATATGTATATATATATATATATATGTATATGTATGTGTATATATATATATATATGTGTGTATCAAAAAGTGACAAGAAAATTACATAACAATAATGAGGCTTTATACAGTCTCACTATGTTGCTGTAGAAACTGTTATTCCCTGATGTGAGTCAAACATAGCATAGGCCTATGAATTTGTTGCAGAACTGCAGTTTGTTTCTATATTTCCAACATAGCTATCTATGATAATAGAGATCCTATCAAATAACTAGATGGGATATGTCATAAAACCTCATAGTTCCAGAATGGTGTGGAAAAGGCAGCCATATTGGTCAGGGAGACATCCAAACCTGTCTAATTGGAATGAATGGCAGTAGAGACATAATCTTGATTTTTCTTATGTAGGAAAATAAAAGTAAGGCATGTGATATAAGAAATATGTGTAATATAATTATTGTCAACCTACAATATTAAAATAGTTTCAACGGGGTTTAACCAATTTTCCGATAGCCTAAAATGGGGAGGCAGTGTAGCCTAGTCGTTAGAGCGTTGGACTAGTAACCAAAAGGTTGCAAGTTCAAATCCCCGAGCTGTCAAGGTACAAAATCTGTCGTTCTGCCCCTGAACAGGCCGTCATTGAAAATAAGAATTTGTTCTTAACTGACTTGCCTAGTAAAGTAAAGGTACAATTAAAAAAATGTAAACAGGCCATACATGTCCCCATGTTTTGTTTCATTGGAAAGCTGTGAGTGCTATTATATAATACAATATCAGTACTTGTTGCATTTAAAACTTGTCTAAGTCCTATCATCAACTGATTTCAGCCTGTGGGTGGACTGCATTTTTTGAATGGAATGTTGGGATAAACTTCTTAAAATCAATCACATATACTATGATCTTACAAAACAAAGGTTTTAAATTCTCTCCTTCAGCAATATTAAAAACAGTCAAATGCTTCTCAAAGATTCCCTCTGGTGGTCAAACTAGCACTAACTTGCATTAATGGCAACAATAGCGGACACTAAAATAACATGCCGTAGAATTCTGCGGCTGCCCGCAAGCTGTGCTGCAATACGACACAACTTTTAAAGGAAGAACCACTGTAGTCCCAGTCGGTATTAGATAGAACGTTGCGGCCAGTGGGGAAACAACCACATGACCTTTTTCAAACACAATTTTCTTGCCTGCTTGTTTTAGTCAATTACAAAACTACATTCAAGAAAAGTCCAACATGCCTAAAGATAACTATCAACAGTGCCTGCTCTCAGGCGTTCTCACTACTTAAATGCAATACGATAGGGCTTCCCTCATGCCCTTTTCATGATGGTGCGAGCAGTCACGTGAGTGAGTGTTAGCTAGCTACCGACCGGAACATTAAGCTAGTCAAGACCATCAACACAAGCAAATGGACTATTCAGCTACAAGTAGTGAGTGGATTTACAAATGGACAATACTAAACAAGTTAAATGTCTTACCTGTGGTGAAATGTTTTCCACACTTTTCCTACTTGGACACTGGGTCACCACATTTCCCACTATCCCACTCTGAATAGCCTGAAGCTCCACGGCTCTTCTCGCAGGCCCTATTTCCCTATGTAGGAGCATTGTGAACCGCAAGTCGGGATTTTCGACCTGGTTGAACAACAGCTTTCGGCGCGTTTTGTTATTTCTGTATAACATAAAATTAGCTATGAAGTTGGCTCATTTACACTGGGGGTCAATGGGAAAAAAAAAATGTTTGTTTCCCTCAATTTGTGTGCGTGGGTGAATATCGACTCAGACTATTAGCAGTGAATTTGAAACATTTATGGAATCATTCCTCTAAAGCTGGCTAGCTAGCTATCAAACATACAGTGCAGATAAATTCTTAAAATGCATTATTTGTATTTTTTAATTTCACCTTTATTTAAACAGGTAGGCCAGCTGAGAACATGTTCTCATTTACAACTGCGACCTGGCCAAGATAAAGCAAAGCAAGATAAAATACATGAACAAGACGCATGCATACTTGCCGAGCACATGCACGTGTTTACATGGTTCTGTGCATGCTGCAGGTGACAGAAATCTGAACGCTTTGCCAGCGCTTTAGAAAACGTAGGATATATTGTCTCATATTCTTACCGGCCAAAAGGACCAACTGTATGGACAACCTGTACAGTACGTTAAAATATTATTTTATTCAACATTCTGGCTTGTAGAGGTTATGAGAGGAAACGCTAATTTCTGCCTGAAACGTCGGGTTTCCATGCCAATTTGCTAATGGACTTTTAGGCCTTTACCCGAAGAATAGGGGAACAATGCTATCAGATAACATCTAACAATTGTTGTCACATTGCTAAGATATGTGTTCATATGACGTTTTTAACTTGTTTTCTAAAAGTACCATTTTTGACCAATGTGTCACATTTCTGAAACTGAAATACAAATGCATTGTTCTTGATGATATACGTAATATTATGGATATTACAGTATCTCTATTCCCGACTTTATGATCGAGAGCTCTCTGGCCACGGTAAGACAATTGGTCGTCCCCAAAGTGGTGTCACTTCGTCAGACAGCAGCCCTTTGTGCCCAGTTATGAGACAAAAGGAGCAGCGTTGTGAGCTGAGCCAATGAGGGCAGGGTCATAGTGGTGAGGAGAAAGCCAATGAGGGCGGGGTCATAGTGGTGAGGAGAAAGCCAATGAGGGCGGGGTCATAGTGGTGAGGAGAAAGCCAATGAGAGCGGGGTCATAGTCAGAAAGCCAATAGTGGGTCATAGTGGTGAGGAGAAAGCCAATCATAGAGGAGGAAGCCAAAGGGGTCATAGTGGTGAGGAGAAAGCCAATGAGGGCGGGGTCATAGTGGTGAGGAGAAAGCCAATGAGGGCGGGGTCATAGTGGTGAGGAGAAAGCCAAAGAGGGCGGGGTCATAGTGGTGAGGAGAAAGCCAAAGAGGGCGGGGTCATAGTGCTGAGGAGAAAGCCAAAGAGGGCGGGGTCATAGTGGTGAGGAGAAAGCCAATGAGGGCGGGGTCATAGTGGTGAGGAGAAAGCCAATGAGGGCGGGGTCATAGTGGTGAGGAGAAAGCCAAAGAGGGCGGGGTCATAGTGGTGAGGAGAAAGCCAAAGAGGGCGGGGTCATAGTGGTGAGGAGAAAGCCAAAGAGGGCGGGGTCATAGTGGTGAGGAGAAAGCCAAAGAGGGCGGGGTCATAGTGGTGAGGAGAAAGCCAAAGAGGGCGGGGTCATAGTGCTGAGGAGAAAGCCAAAGAGGGCGGGGTCATAGTGGTGAGGAGAAAGCCAAAGAGGGCGGGGTCATAGTGGTGAGGAGAAAGCCAAAGAGAACGGGGTGGTAGTGGATACAGCTTGAGGCTGAGACACCACGGGCTGCTCTGCTCTGTCTAGGTTTCAGCTGTAGGCACAGATGTAGGATTAGTTTACCCTCTGCCTATCCCTCTGCTTATGCATCCCCATTAGGGGTTTAAAATGTATCGCTGACCTTAGGTCAGCGTCTTGGGGCCGTGTTTGCTTTGGCTGCCCCTCCACATGGTGCTCTGAAGGCCAAAGGCCCCAGAGGTTAAAAGCGGACTAGTTAGCATGTGTTACTTTTTTATTACAACATAATACCATTAGATTTCTACTATGTGCAGTAACAGTTGAAAACAACTGGTTATGGTGTATGTATTTTTAATGGGACACAGAGGACACACAAGGGCTGTGGTTAGTTGTGAAGTCAATTATTTTCGTACTGGCTGTTCCTTTTAATGAAAACAGCCATTTTTGACAGTTGTTTTTTTTCGGAGTACAATGTTTTATTGAAGAGTCTGCCAAAGAGTATCTGCTCAGCCTCTATGTAAGGCCAGGCAGCACATGGATGGAATACCACCGTGTATCTGGTAAGGCTGTCATGGGGATCAGTGCTGTCCTGATCTGTTCTCAAGGTCAACTCGAGACAGTGTTATTATTAATAGGCACCAGTCAGTCTGAATCTCATCTATAGTATGCAACATCATGCTCTAATAAAGGTTAAGGTTCATGATGACATAAACAAAAAGGAATGTATACAATATTGTGCAGAATGGGTTAATTGATTGTCAATGTGTTGCATTGTTAAACAGTGAATATCTGTATAACAATGTTGATGATTAATGAATACATGTATTTATTTATTTCCACTAAATGTTATACAGTGAATATTGGTGTATGTTTATGCTTGATCTCTCCTTTTCTGCACCCCAGCT
This sequence comes from Oncorhynchus masou masou, assembly GCF_036934945.1. NCBI lineage: Eukaryota > Metazoa > Chordata > Actinopteri > Salmoniformes > Salmonidae > Oncorhynchus > Oncorhynchus masou. Next base: position 78,910,266 of record NC_088216.1, on the reverse strand, counting down.
GTGTGGCTCATTTGTGTTGGCAGTGGGATTATGGCTGAGGTTTGACCCAGAGACAGTCCAGCTCCTGGCTGGAGAGGAAGCGCCTGAGACCTTCTTCATAGGTGAGTCCAGTTAACAGTGAGACCAGGTGCCCAGATCAGCTGAACACCCTCCCAATTCTACTGGAATTACTTACCAGTCTCGTGTTTAGTATGGCATAACATAACCATAGGAAAATGCTAACATCTCCTCTGTTTCAAATAAGGTTTTCAAAAAATGTCCTTACATTTCCTTGTACGGAACACAGCCCAGCTACCTACAATGTTCACTGGGGTAGGAATACGTTTGAAGTACAGTATTTAATGCGTAGCTATCTTTGTGTTTGTTGAAGCATTTCCCATCAACCTGGTCCTGTTTTAATCTCACAGGAACATACACTGAGTGTATAAAACATTAAGAACACCTTCCTGATATAAAGTTGCACCCCCCTTTGCCCTCAGAACAGCCTCTGTTCGTCAGGCATGGACTCTACAAGGTGTCCAGCGTTTCACAGGGATGCTTCCCACAGTTGTCAAGTTGGCTGGATGTCCTTTGGGTGGTGGGCCATTCTTGATACACATGGGAAACTGTTGTGTGAAAAACCCAGCAGCGTTGTGATTCTTGACGCACTCAAACCAGTACGCCTGGCACCTACTAACATACCCCGTTCAAAGGCACTTAAATCATTTGTCTTGCCCATTCACCCTCTGAATGGCACACATACAGTACACTACCGTTCAAACGTTTGGGATCACTTAGAAATGTCCTTGTTTTTAAGAAAATATATTTTTTGTCCATTAAAATAACATAAAATTGATCAGAAATACAGTGGAGACATTGTTCACGTTGTAAATGACTATTGTAGCTGGAAACGGCAGATTTTGTATGGAATATCTACATAGGCGCACAGAGACCCATTATGAGCAACCATCACTCCTGTTTTCCAGTGGCACGTTGTGTTAGCTAATCCAAGTTTATCATTTGAAAGCACAGCTGAAAACTGTTTTGCTGATTTTAAAAAAGCAAAAAAACTGTCCTTCTTTAGACTAGTTGAGTATCTGGAGAGTCAACATTTGTGGGTTCGATTACAGGCTCAAAACACCAGTCTCAACGTCAACAGTGAAGAGGCGACTCAGGGATGCTGGCCTTCTAGGCAGAGTTGCAAAGAAAAAGCCATATCTCAGACTGGCCAATAAAAGATTAAGATGGTCAAAAGAACACAGACACTGGACAGAGGAACTCTGCCAGCATCCCATTTCCAGCTACAATAGTAATTTACAGCATTAACAATGTCTACACTGTATTTCTGATCAATTTGATGTTATTTTAATGGACAAAAAAATGTGCTTTTCTTTAAAAAACAAGGACATTTCTAAGTGTCCCCAAACTTTTGAACGTTAGTGTACACAATCCATGTCTCAATGTTTAAAAATTATTCTTTAACCTGTCTTCTCCCCTTCATCTACACTGATTGAAGTGGATTTAACAAGTGACATCAGCTTTTACCTGGATTCACCGGGTCAGTCTATGTCACTCAGTGTATATGCTATGACAGGAATCTTAACTTTTTGATGGCTTATTCTATTAGAGTCAGCACTCAATTGCCTGTGGGTCATCATCCCCTTTTAGGACATAATCACAGGTTTATTCTTGCAACAACAAACATATTTCCCACATGAGCTCTTTGAAGAGAAAGTGCTTGGAAGGGCATTTTCCTGAGCGTCCAATTATATGAAAACGATAACAATAACATTCACACAATGCCTCTCAACATTCAGTATTAAGTACACTTCAGTTCAGTGTTCCATACAATAGCATCTCTCTCAATGGGTCTCCACCATGGAAATTAGTAGAATGCAGCCTATTCTTGTTACTCCCACTTAGAGCATGACCTAAAATGGTGACTTCACTTCATCAGCTCTTCACCATGCCTTCACCCAGTCGGCTGCTGTCCTCAGGGTGCTCTGAGGCTACAGTCTCCTAGTGACCCCCACTCCCATCAGCCAGTTAGTCATGATATCATCAAACATTGCGTCATTCATTGCACAGTGTGATATTGACATCTGGTGTCAACTTCTTGATTTAATCCTAGTTAAATGCAGTAAAAGAAGATCTGGATAGATGCCCAAGCTTTGGGATGATGTATGTAATGTAGCTGGTTATGATAACACTATCAAGTTAATTTTGGCTTTCAATGCAAATGTCATACCAGCGCTTGCCTGGGCATCCAAACCATGTGGCACAAAGAGAGCTTCTTACCCAACATGGTGACTTCTGAGTTTGGTAATACACTCTCTTTCCATTATACGCTCTTAGAAAAAAGGGTTCCAAAAGGGGTCTTCGGCTGTCCCCATAGGAACACCCTTTTTGGTTCCAGGTAGAACAGAACCCTTTTGGCTTCTACCTGGAACCAAGAAGCATTCTCTTAGGGAGACAGCCGAAGAACCCTTTTAGGTTCCAGATAGCACTTTATTTTCTTCTAAGAGTGTATTGGTTGTAGCCAACAATACATGCATGACCATGTGTTCTTATCCATTTCATTTCACATTTAATGTGGAGACGTTGCAACAACAACAAAAAATCACTATGATTGATCATTCTTTTATCATATTGCCTTGGCAACACAAGACTCATATTATCTTGGGCTGCATAAGAACCATAGGAGAGAGAAAGGCCTTATTGCAGCTGTCCTGACGAGACAAGACCAGACTGAACAGACAGAGATACCATAGAGGGGCAATATGCAGCCTTCTCTACGGATGATTCACTTTCCATTCTGTCATTTCTGTGTCTGTCTAAGCTGAGACAAGCCTATGGGGAGCAGCCACAGTAGATTTGCACACTGAACTCTCAAAGATTTGCATTGCCCATTGCTATCCTCCACCAATACTGGGCCAACACAGAAGTGCAAATGCTTAGATATGGCAGATATCGATAAGGATGAGTGCTGTACATGTGTTGGGAAGGCCTCTCTTATCAACGTCGCTAGCTTTGTTTGTGTAAAGCAAGGCACCTGTCTTGTCTCGTGTTTTTTTTCCATTGCTAAGCAGGAGATAAGCTTTGAGCTCAGCCAGCCCTCTGGTTCCCAGTTTCCTCCCCTAACCACAGCACAGCCACAGCGGACCGTTTCGCCACACCTCCTGTCTATTGTTCTTAAGCAACGAAAACGACCTTAGCGCACCACTGCCCCAATGTGGTTTAATTAGGCAGCCATAGCAGTTCCTGCCTGTGTCATTGATAAAGCCCTGAACACGAAGTATGGGGACTGCCCTGGTGCACCATTACTACCCTATCACAGGGCGTGTAGGAAGGCAACACAGGGCTGGTAATGAGAGGTGTAGGAAGGCAACACAGGGCTGGAAGTTAGGAGTATGGGAGGGCACCACAGGGCTGGTAGTGAAGGGTGTGGGGGAGCACCACAAGGCTGGTAATTAGGGGTGGGGGGGGAACCACAGGGCTGGTAGTGAGGGGTGGGGGGCACCACAGGGCTGGTAGTGAAGGGTGTTGGAGGGCACCACAGGGCTGGTAGTGAGGGGTGTGGGGGGCACCACAGGGCTGGTAGTGAGGGGTGTGAGGGGGCACCACAGGGCTGGTAGTGAAAGGTGTGGGGGGCACCACAGGGCTGGTAGTGAGGGGTGTGGGGGGGCACCACAGGGCTGGTAGTGAAGGGTGTGGGGGGATACCACAGGGCTGGTAGTGAGGGGTGTGGGGGGGAACCTCAGGTCTGGTAGTGAGGGGTGTGGGGGGGAACCTCAGGTCTGGTAGTGAGGGGTGTGGTGGGGCACCAGAGGGCTGGTAGTAATGGGTATGGGGAGGCACCACAGGGCTGATAGTGAGGGGTGTGAGAGGGCACCACAGGGCTGGTGTTGAAGGGTGTGGTGGGGCACCAGAGGGCTGGTAGTGAGGGGTGTGGGGTGCACCACAGGGCTGGTCGTGAGGGGTGTGGGAGGGCACCACAGGGCTGGTAGTGAGGGGTGTGGGGTGCACCACAGGGCTGGTCGTGAGGGGTGTGGGAGGGCACCACAGGGCTGGTAGTGAGGGGTGTGAGAGGGCACCACAGGGCTGGTGTTGAAGGGTGTGGTGGGGCACCAGAGGGCTGGTAGTGAGGGGTGTGGGGTGCACCACAGGGCTGGTCGTGAGGGGTGTGGGAGGGCACCACAGGGCTGGTGTTGAAGGGTGTGGTGGGGCACCAGAGGGCTGGTAGTGAGGGGTGTGGGGTGCACCACAGGGCTGGTCGTGAGGGGTGTGGGAGGGCACCACAGGGCTGGTAGTGAGGGGTGTGGGAGGGCACCACAGGGCTGGTAGTGAGGGGTGTGAGAGGGCACCACAGGGCTGGTGTTGAAGGGTGTGGTGGGGCACCAGAGGGCTGGTAGTGAGGGGTGTGGGGTGCACCACAGGGCTGGTCGTGAGGGGTGTGGGAGGGCACCACAGGGCTGGTAGTGAGGGGTATGGGGGGATACCACAGGGCTGGTAGTGAGGGGTGTGGGGGGGAACCTCAGGTCTGGTAGTGAGGGGTGTGGGGGGGAACCTCAGGTCTGGTAGTGAGGGGTGTGGTGGGGCACCAGAGGGCTGGTAGTAATGGGTATGGGGAGGCACCACAGGGCTGATAGTGAGGGGTGTGAGAGGGCACCACAGGGCTGGTGTTGAAGGGTGTGGTGGGGCACCAGAGGGCTGGTAGTGAGACAGGTGCACCACAGGGCTGGTCGTGAGGGGTGTGGGAGGGCACCACAGGGCTGGTAGTGAGGGGTGTGGGGTGCACCACAGGGCTGGTCGTGAGGGGTGTGGGAGGGCACCACAGGGCTGGTAGTGAGGGGTGTGAGAGGGCACCACAGGGCTGGTGTTGAAGGGTGTGGTGGGGCACCAGAGGGCTGGTAGTGAGGGGTGTGGGGTGCACCACAGGGCTGGTCGTGAGGGGTGTGGGAGCGCACCACAGGGCTGGTAGTGAGGGGTATGGGGGGGCACCACAGGGCTGGTAGTGAGGGGTGTGGGGGGGGAACCACAGGGCTGGTAGTGAGGGGTGTGGGGGGGGACCACAGGGCTGGTAGTGAGGGGTGTGAGAGGGCACCACAGTGCTGGAAGTTAGGGGTGTGGGGGGGCACCACAGGGCTGGTAGTGAGGGTTGTGGGGGGGGGGGGCTCAGGGCTGGTAGTGAGGGGTGTGGGAGGGCACCACAGGGCTGGTAGTGAGGGGTGTGGGGGGCACCACAGTGCTGGAAGTTAGGGGTGTGGGGGGCACCACAGGGCTGGTAGTGAGGGGTGTGGGGGGGCACCACAGTGCTGGAAGTTAGGGGTGTGGGGGGGATATTCTCAGGGCTGGTAGTGAGGGGTGTGGTGGGGGAACCACAGGGCTGGTGGTGTGGGGGGGGGCACAGGGCTGGTAGTGAGGGGTGTGGGAGGGCACCACAGGGCTGGTAGTGAGGGATGTTGGGGGGGGGGGTGGCACAGGGCTGGTAGTTAGGGTGTGGGGGGCACCACAGGGCTGGTAGTGAGGGGTGTGGGGGGAACCTCAGGGCTGGTAGTAATGGGTATGGGGGGGCACCACAGGGCTGGTAGTGAGGGGTGTGGGGGCCACCACAGTGCTGGGTGTGAGAGGGCACCACAGGGCTGGTAGTGAGGGGTGTGGGGTGCACCACTGGGCTGGTAGTGAGGGGTGTGGGGTGCACCACAGGGCTGGTTAGTGAACATGTGTGCCCCCCGCATCACAGGGCTGGTATTGAGGTGTGTGTGTGGGGGGGGGGGGGAGGAGGACATCACAGGGCTGGTAGTAAGGGAGGGGGGCATCACAGGGCTGGTTGTGAGGGCTGGGGTCATCACAGGGCTTTTAGTGGGGGGGACATCACAGGGCTTTTAGTGGGGGGGAACATTACAGGGCTGGTTGTGAGGGGAGGTGATTATCTTTCCTTCTCCTTGTGTTGAGAGGGGTAATGTTGCTCAAGCAGGGGTGGAGCAGCTAACGACATCCACATGCCTCTGAAAATGAGTGTTTTGTTGATGAGAGACAGTGTTGAGAAATGTACTGCTGCATGTTCAGCAAAGATGTGCATTAGATTATCTTAGTAACACCAAGATATTCAGGGTTTGCAAAATATATTCAATCAACCGAGAGGCACTTTGAATAATGTGCAATTAGCACTTTGAACTGGAAAAGTACCTTGTTTTAATGACACTTTTCACAACTGTCAGGATTTTGCATCGTCTTTCAGCTCCCGTGTTTTCCACATCGAACACTTCAGAATGTTAACATGTTAGCTGTATTATATACGGGATATTCCTACACTTCAGAATGTTAACATGTTAGCTGTATTATATATGGGATATTCCTACACTTCAGAATGTTAACATGTTAGCTGTATTATATACGGGATATTCCTACACTTCAGAATGTTAACATGTTAGCTGTATTATATACGGGATATTCCTACACTTCAGAATGTTAACATGTTAGCTGTATTATATATGGGATATTCCTACACTTCAGAATGTTAACATGTTAGCTGTATTATATACGGGATATTCCTACACTTCAGAATGTTAATTAACATGTTAGCTGTATTATATACGGGATATTCCTACACTTCAGAATGTTAATTAACATGTTAGCTGTATTATATACGGGATATTCCTACACTTCAGAATGTTAACATGTTAGCTCTATTATATATGGGATATTCCTACACTTCAGAATGTTAATTAACATGTTAGCTGTATTATATATGGGATATTCCTACACTTCAGAATGTTAATTAACATGTTAGCTGTATTATATACGGGATATTCCTACACTTCAGAATGTTAATTAACATGTTAGCTGTATTATATAAGGGATATTCCTACACTTCAGAATGTTAACATGTTAGCTGTATTATATATGGGATATTCCTACACTTCAGAATGTTAATTAACATGTTAGCTGTATTATATATGGGATATTCCTACACTTCAGAATGTTAATTAACATGTTAGCTGTATTATATAAGGGATATTCCTACACTTCAGAATGTTAACATGTTAGCTGTATTATATACGGGATATTCCTACACTTCAGAATGTTAATTAACATGTTAGCTGTATTATATATGGGATATTCCTACACATCAGAATGTTAATTAACATGTTAGCTGTATTATATATGGGATATTCCTACACTTCAGAATGTTAATTAACATGTTAGCTGTATTATATATGGGATATTCCTACACTTCAGAATGTTAATTAACATGTTAGCTGTATTATATACAGGATATTCCTACACTTCAGAATGTTAATTAACATGTTAGCTGTATTATATATGGGATATTCCTACACTTCAGAATGTTAATTAACATGTTAGCTGTATTATATACAGGATATTCCTACACTTCAGAATGTTAATTAACATGTTAGCTGTATTATATATGGGATATTCCTACACTTCAGAATGTTAATTAACATGTTAGCTGTATTATATACAGGATATTCCTACACTTCAGAATGTTAATTAACATGTTAGCTGTATTATATACGGGATATTCCTACACATCAGAATGTTAATTAACATGTTAGCTGTATTATATATGGGATATTCCTACACTTCAGAATGTTAATTAACATGTTAGCTGTATTATATATGGGATATTCCTACACTTCAGAATGTTAACATGTTAGCTGTATTATATATGGGATATTCCTACACTTCAGAATGTTAACATGTTAGCTGTATTATATACAGGATATTCCTACACTTCAGAATGTTAATTAACATGTTAGCTGTATTATATACGGGATATTCCTACACATCAGAATGTTAATTAACATGTTAGCTGTATTATATACGGGATATTCCTACACTTCAGAATGTTAACATGTTAGCTGTATTATATACGGGATATTCCTACACTTCAGAATGTTAATTAACATGTTAGTTGTATTATATACGGGATATTCCTACACTTCAGAATGTTAACATGTTAGCTGTATTATATATGGGATATTCCTACACTTCAGAATGTTAATTAACATGTTAGCTGTATTATATATGGGATATTCCTACACTTCAGAATGTTAATTAACATGTTAGCTGTATTATATATGGGATATTCCTACACTTCAGAATGTTAATTAACATGTTAGCTGTATTATATATGGGATATTCCTACACTTCAGAATGTTAATTAACATGTTAGCTGTATTATATATGGGATATTCCTACACTTTCAGAATGTTAATTAACATGTTAGTTGTATTATATACGGGATATTCCTACACTTCAGAATGTTAATTAACATGTTAGCTGTATTATATATGGGATATTCCTACACTTCAGAATGTTAATTAACATGTTAGCTGTATTATATATGGGATATTCCTACACTTCAGAATGTTAATTAACATGTTAGCTGTATTATATACGGGATATTCCTACACTTCAGAATGTTAATTAACATGTTAGCTGTATTATATACGGGATATTCCTACACTTCAGAATGTTAATTAACATGTTAGCTGTATTATATATGGGATATTCCTACACTTCAGAATGTTAATTAACATGTTAGCTGTATTATATATGGGATATTCCTACACTTCAGAATGTTAACATGTTAGCTGTATTATATACAGGATATTCCTACACTTCAGAATGTTAATTAACATGTTAGCTGTATTATATACGGGATATTCCTACACATCAGAATGTTAATTAACATGTTAGCTGTATTATATATGGGATATTCCTACACTTCAGAATGTTAATTAACATGTTAGCTGTATTATATATGGGATATTCCTACACTTCAGAATGTTAACATGTTAGCTGTATTATATACGGGATATTCCTACACTTCAGTTTGCAGTTATCTAGATTGTGTTGCTGCATGGTTCTGTTGATTCACTGAACCCCCCCACTCACTCTCTGTCTATCTCTCCTCAGCCGTGTACATTCTGATTGGTGCAGGTGGGGGAATGACGCTGGTGGGATTCTTTGGTTGCTGTGGAGCTGTGAAGGAGTCACAGTGTCTCCTTGCGTCGGTGGGTAATTGGTGGGAGTTTTACCTTTAGGCACCTGTTCAGTGGAATGCAATTTTATCTTAGCTCTCCCCAACCATTTTGAGTCAACACAAGCCTCCCACTGGGCACAGACGTCAATGCAATGTCTTTTCCACGTTGGATCATCATAATTTCATTGAACTGATGTGAAACAACATTGGTTCCACCAGTGTGTGTCTGGTGGGCTTCTCTTCTGAGAATACTGTCAGCAGGCCCTGAGGTTTTACTAAGCATATGTCCTGATCTGGGAAAACTCCTGGCCATATGTACAGGATACTGTATGGTAGGCTATGCATTAAAATGAACTGGGTGGTTTGAGCCCTGAATGCTGATTGGCTGACAGCCGTGGTATATCAGACGGCATACCATGGGTATGACAACATTTCTTTCTACTGCTCTAGTTACATGGGTAACCAGTTTATAACAGCAATAAGGCTTCTCAGGGGTTTGTGGTATATGGCCACTATACCACGGCTAAGGGCTGTATCCAGGCACTCCGCATTGCATTGTGCATTAGAACAGCCCCTCCTCGTGGTATATTGGTGATATACCACACCCCCTCAGGCCTTATTGGCTTATTATGTCACTGCCCTCTCTGTTTTGCAGTTCTTTACCTGCCTTCTTGTAATCGTTGGTGCAGAGGTTGCTGCAGGTGTGTTTGGATTCATGAGCAAAGACAAGGTATATCCACTCCAATCAATGTTCTGATATTAAACTTAAATGAAAGACAATTTATTGATACTGCAATCTCTGACTAATTTTAATTCATCCTTTATCTATGTTTTAGATCATTGAAGATGTTCAAAAGTTCTACAGTGAATCTATTTCAGAAGGTTCTGAAAATGCCAACCGGACGGCAATAGCAGCAATTTACCACAATGTTGTGAGTTAAACTACTGTTTTCTTTATGCTCTCATTAAGTACTTATTGATCATGTCACATTGTCAATGTTGTCCATTTCTATGTTTTGATATGCTATATTTATTTGTTATATTCTGTTTTATTTCCATTTGTAGCTGAATTGTTGTGGGGACTCCGTGACTAACCCGTCTCTGTGTCTTCCTGGTGATAAAGACCTAAAGGTACAAACAACTCTTCTTTGCGCTCTCCTGCTGCAGTATCATATATTCCTCTAGGTGGCAGTATAACACCATTGAAAACAACATGGTTTACCGTAGTTCCACTTCTTGTCTCCTTTACTGTCTGATAGCCATTACTTTAGGCCGGCTGTTATCTATTTTACCTAATTTCAAATTAGATTATTAATATCTAGTTTTATAGGCTAGTTATAGTACAGTAGTACCTATAGCTGTGCTTAGATCATGGGTTTCAGAGATATTGTGTGCTCTATAGAGGCTAATGAAGATAAAGTGAATCAAGGTATTGTCAGTGACATTATGCTATGTATGTTTCCAGAACTGTCTGAATGCAATAACGGACTTTTTCAATGAAAAGCTCTACATTATCGGATATGTGGGGATTGTTGTTGCAGGTGTAATGGTAAGAGTCTTACTGACACTCAGGCACAAATTACATTATGTTACATATGGTAACTCATTATATAACTATTTACAAAATATTCCCAGAAATCTGCAGAAAACTGTATTACAAGCTTATAGTCGACTAATATAGTTTTTTGTTCTCTCCTCAGGTCATTGGTATGATCTTCAGTATGGTCCTCTGCTGTGCAATTCGGAACAACAGGGAGGTGATCTAGAAAGACCCAGTAGCTCCAGCCTTACCCCTCCCACCCTGCAGGCTTAATACCGACTCACCAGCTCTTTATAATCACAATGCCTGAACAAGGAGGGTACATCACATCTGGGATGGAGGACAGGGGAGCCCTTTTTAACACAAACATTCAAGTCCGGGGGTCAATTTAGTGGTGCGGGTGTGATATCGCACACTGACAGGGATTTCCCCGTCCCCTGGACAGAGGCAGTTAGACCAGAACCCCTCTCTCTCCTCTGGCATCTATGTGACCTGAATAACTGGCCTCTTACTGCACTCCTCTCCAAGCACAACGTGGCTCAGCATCTGGCACTACTCTGAGACATCCCCCATGTTTCTCATCCTCTAACACTGCCGTGTTCATGTACCGTCTTCCTCTTTGACGCAGGAATGTGATGGCTGAGGAGCATTGCTGTATACAAACTCCTTTGTGTGCTGTTTTTAACGTTATTTATTCAATGTCTTGTAACCTCAGTTCAAGGGTTCATTTTGTGTACAGAGCTACTGTAGTCGTACGTTGTCTGCTTGTAAAGTTGTATTTAGGTCAGTAATCTTAACTTCAGTCATTGAGTTTTACATAACTGTTGTTGGGACTTGCACCTACTGTATGCATCATACCTACTGTATGCATCATTACTCACTAAATGTCTCAAATGTGTATCTTTGTATAGACAAGCCCAAGCAATCTATTCCTACCACAGCTGCATATTCTACTTTAACTAACTGTATGTTGTTTTCCTTTGCTTGGCCCATCAGCATAGTGTTGCTCTGCTACAAGCAGACTCTGCACCTTGTTTTGGAAAAGAGCTGATTTCAACTTGACCAATGTTCTGAAGAACTTTTGTCATTAATATTCTGTGTCAGGAAGCAGCTACATTTTTATGAAGCACTGTACTGTCATTATTTTAATGTCCAACCTGAAGTCTGGATGTTCAAGCCTTTTTGCATTGTCCTGTGCGAGGCCTCAGAGAACACGTGTGAACTGTTCCATTGAGTTAGTGTATATTTTTGAATGAATCGAGTGGGTGTTAATATTGTTTGCACACAGTTGGCCCACACGGTTGTAGATCCAGGTTATGTATGCTAATAATGTCAAACAAAAAAAGACATTGAACGCTTTTATTTTATCAGCATGTCCATTTGGTAAAATGAGATCTGTTTTTATCCTATTTAAATGTTCATGGATCTCCCGTGAGAAAGATAAAATAAATTAGACTATTTAACCTAGTTAATAGCAGAAAGCTATTAGCTGTATTTGACAAACATTAGGGATGTGGGGGTCAGTTGATTGTTCACCCATCCGCAAATGCCTGACTATATGTGATATTGGTCAAATCTGATGCCCGACCCCAACCAGCAAATATAGAAAATGCACTGTACAGTTCCCATTTTTCGCTTGAACATTTATTTATTGACAAATGAAGTTTTAACATACAGGTGACCCCAAAGCTTAGGTTTATGCACTAATGCCAGATAAAAATAATGAAAAACCGGTAACACTACCAGACACCCAGCATCATAACACATTATGAACCGGTCATAATAACCATGCCATAATATGTCATAACAGCTGACATAACTTGTCATGACACATATATTTGAACCTGTTGTGACATATATTGCATTATTTTATGGCTGGTTATGACGCCTACATAAGAGTGTAAAAACCCACAAAGCCTACACAAAACCTACCACATAACGCAAAACATTCCATTACACCATAACCTACTCTTCAACAGCATGTTTATGTTATATAACACTTTCTGAAATTGACCATATTAAAATATTGTTGTAATTGGGCACACATTGCTGTCAGACTTGCACCTACCCCAATGCTCTCTTTCTGATGACAGGGATGAACGCAGGAACAGATTTCAGGAGCAGGACAAGACACCCTCTTTTTGACTGATGACTGACATAAGGGCATGCACATGACAGGCCTATCTGGTTTATATGATTATGATGGTCATAATGACTCTTGAGTGTCATTAAGTATCTTTTTTACAAGTTAGTTAAAATATGATGAAAAAAACATGACTGTAAATAATTCATCACAACAACAAAGGACTTAAAGAAACACATTTTCAAACAAAAGGAAACTTCTTGGCAGGGAAAAAACACATTTGAACATTTGACACTTATGTAGGGTTCATAACCAGCCATAAAATAACACATATGTCACAACAGGTGTTATGACATAAACTACATGACCAAAACCAAAAGTATGTGGACACCTGCTCGTCGAACATCTCATTCCAAAATCATGGGCATTAATATGGAGTTGGTACCCCCTTTGCTGCTATAACAGCCTCCACTCTTCTGGGAAGGCTTTATACTAGATGTTGGAACATTGCTGCAGGGACTTGCTTCCATTCAGTAGCAAGAGCATTAATGTGGTCGGGCACTGATGTTGGGAGATTAGGCCTGGCTTGCAGTCGGTGTTCCAATTCATCCCAATGGTGTTCGATGGGGTTGAGGTCAGGGCTCTGTGCAGGCCAGTCAAGTTCTTCCACACCGATCTCGACAAACCACGTCTGTATGGATCTTGCGTTGTGCACGGGGACTTGTCATGCTGAAACAGGAAACGGCCTTCCCCAAAATGTCATAAAGTTGGAAGCAGAGAATCGTCTAGAATGTAATTGTATGCAGTAGCATTAAGATTTCCCTTCACTGGAACTAAGGGGACAAGCCCGATCTATGAAAAACAGCCCCAGACCATTATTCCTCCTACACCAAAGTTTACAGTTGGCACTGCATTGGGGCAGGTAGCGTTCTCCTGGCATTCGCCAAACCCAGATTAGACCGTCGGATTGCCAGATGGTAAAGTGACTCATCAATCCAGAGAACGGGTTTCCACTGCTCCAGAGTCCAATGGTGGCGAGCTTACACCACTCCAGCTGACGCTTGGCATTGAGCATGGGAATCTTAGGCATGTGTGCGGCTGCTCGGCCATGGAAACAAATTTCATGAAGTTCCCAACGAACAGTTCTTATGCTGACGTTGCTCTGGAGGTAGTTTGGAACTTGGTAGTGAGTGTTGCAACTGAGGACAGATACATTTTTGCGCTTCAGCCCTCCGCGGTCCTGTTCTGTGCGCTTGTGTGGCATACCACTTCACGGCTGAGCCGTTGTTGCTCCTAGGCATTTCCACTTCACCCTAACAGCACTTACAGTTGACCTGTATAGCTCTAGCAGGGCAGACATTTGACCAACTGACTTGTTGGAAAGGAGGCATCCTATGACGGTGCCACGTTGAAAGTCACTGAGCTCTTCAGCGAGGCCATTCTACTGCCAATGTTTGTCTATGGAGATTGCATGGCTGTGTGCTCGATTTTATACACCGGTCAGCAACAGCTGTGGACAAAATAGCCAAATCCACTAATTTGAAGGGCTGTCCACATACTTTTGTGCATATGTATATGTGTATTATGACATGGTTATGAGTGTCATAACATTATGGCGCTGCGTGTTAAGTACAGTGCGTTACACCTCAATGTAAACTAGATGAACTGCACAAGAAGTATACATGTATGGATTTTTTTTAAATACATTGTTCTCTTTATTCAACCCGCCCTTCATCCACACATTGCATGAACCTAAACCTGCCTGACCCGTGGATATAACAGTCAGGACTGCAGGTTGTGTGTCAACTTGGGCATCACTTAAATACATACAAATCAAAATTAGACATACAACATAAAGTGATATAACAGTCATTTCCTTTGTTAGATGACCTGGTGCAGATAGCGTCGGTGATGCTATTTGTCAGGCTCAGTCAGTCTGAGAAAAATGCCAATCCACTCAGCTAAGGCAAATACAAAACCATGTGCATTGCATTTAGGGGCATGTCATTAATAAAATAAACACAATTATTGAACTATTGTCTATAGCCCTGAAGTAACAGACCACTTCACAACCTTACTGTATATGTATGTATAAATATGCATAATATAAATGATTCAAGTATTTAAAATGTAAAAAATAAACTAAGATGTGAGTGTCTATGGCAATGAACCATGAGGTGTAGCTGTGGAATAACCCCTAGGTGCTTGGTCCCTGTCTCAAACTAAACTTCAGTGAAATGCGAGTTGAAGAGGTTTCTTTTGAAAAAAAAAACACATTAAAAAGCTAATTCTAACGTGTTTCTTTAGCCTTCTCAATCGACCACAGTTAAATTAACAATTCAAATGTGTCAATCAGATTGATAGCTTGAAATCACATGACTGCAAAAACATGAGAGGCTATGAAATACCTTCACAGATGGAGGCTGAGGGGAGGACGGCTCATAATGTCTGGAATGGAACAAATGGAATTAAACACATGGAAACCAAGTGTATGACACCACTCCAGCCATTACCACGAGCCCGTCCTCCCCAATTAAGGTGCCACCAACCTCCTGTGACCTATACACATCTTTACACCACTATGGCATTCAACCAACAGCACAAAAGTGGAATCATAAATTATCAAATATTTCTTAGATAAACAATGGATAAAGAAAACAAAAATCGATGAAAAAACGTTCAGTTGTTTGTGTTGAAATGACCCCTCAGAGGGAGAGGAACCAGGGAGACTCCCCAGCCAGTGCCACTGCAGCACTTCATGGTCCGCAGTTCAGCAAACTGACACCTTCAAGTACAATCGTTGTTCACAGCCCATTAAATAAGCCAGGAAAATATTTGGAGGAAGTGCAGTACAGCTGTTGGACCATACAGGAAGTCAAGAACTATAGAATGTTTTTTTATTTTCTCTTTTCTAGGATCCAAAGCTCTGACAGACACCTGTCTTACGTAGTTTATTTTTTCTGTACCAAATACTGATGGAATATAGCTGCCAGTATTTTGCTGAGATACTTCTTCATGCAACGTGTGAGAAAGTCCCATGCACAGCCAGGTAGTGTTGGTCTTGTCTCATGCAGACACGTAGTTGAAAGGTGACTGGTCCAGGATGAACTCTCCGATGCCAATAAAGTACATGACCTGTGCAATGCCGAAGAGAGGAGCAATGACCAGCGCCCTGCATCCTGCTCCCTTCAGAAAGGCAAAGGGACCCTCCTTACGCATGATCTTACTGCAGGGAGAGAAAGGAAATAAAACACTGCTTGAATTTCAGGAATGTGTGTAAATCAATTTTTCGAGCACACTGGTTGTATAGTTGCAAAGAGTTCAAAGTCAGGGAATAGCATGATTAAAGAGTGACTCTCTACCTGACGCAGTCAACCACACCGTTGTAGCTCTCCTCATTGGCCCCTTTGCTCAGAGACTGCAATCTCGTTTTTACAACTGAAATAAAGAGCGGGAACTTTTTAGACCAGAAAAAAAAGAAGAAAAAAATACCCATCCGCTAGCTTAATAGAAGTGGGTCACAAATGGAGACAGATTCCAGACTCACCATCACAAGGATTGACTGCCACAGCTGCAGTGGAGCCAGCCAGACAGCCAGACAAGAAAGCCCAGTAGAAGGGTGCGGATTCATCTCGAGATGGCTGGCCCAGCCGGTTAAGGTGGGCAAACAGTGGGAAGTAGACCATGGAGAAGGGAACATCCCTGAAAGACAAGAAGTATTTTACTGGTTTGTAAATCTGTTTTCTAAAGCTATTCCAATTTTTCTAGCCTAGTAGCCCCAATAAAAATGACTTCAGGCCTTTGACTTTACATGAATGTGTAAGAAGCTCTTACCTCATGAGGGTGGCCCCGAGGCCTTTGTAGAGGCCCTGGATACCTTGTGTGTGCAGAAGGTCCCGGGCAATCTGGGTAGCAGACACTGCCCTGGCTGCAGGACTGGGCCCCACATTGTAGGACCTGCTCAGCACTGTGTTAGTGGCAGCCAGCTTAGTAGGAGACTTCATGGCTGGCATTCTCTGCTGAGCCGCTGGGAGGAACAAAAAGACATGAATATACTTGCACAAGATATATTTGCCGCTGTAGGAATCACATGTAACATAACTTCCATCAATCAATACGGTGTACTTGCTTACCTAGCCTCCCTGCGTCCTGAAGTTGAATCTTAAGCATTTCCATAGGAGTCGTAATGACAACTTGGCATATGCCTGCACCACAACCTGCCAACATCTCCTTAAACACTGTCAAGCCTTTCCTGCAACAAGGAGTCAGAGGTTAGAAAGCATCCATCCATGGGATAGGATTGGTAGTTGGACACTTCATTATATATCTATTAGCTACACTGTACTCTTAAATCTACCGTCTTCACAGTCCAAAATGCAACTGTAATTTACCCATTTTTGCTAAGATGCTGGCGGAAGAAGTCATTTGCAGCTAGTTTGATGGCCTTCTCAGGAGTGACCAAGGTCAGATTCACAGCAGCACCTGAAGACAAAACAAATGAACATTAGTCAAACCTTAAATCATACATCAAAATACGTTTACAAGGAAAAGTTACAACTAAAAACATTCCCCGCCACCATCGATCCATTTAAGTATGCAATGCCATTGACTGTACAGTAATAGCTATCAATCTAATACACACGTTCCTAAATTAAATAGACAAGAAGCACACAGGATGGCTGCTCTGGCATGATCATGGAGGGGGATTATTTCATAAGTCAACCTAATGAGTTACATTAAAACTTGAGAAACATGATGAGAAGCAAGCAGAACAGGAATGCGAACAGAGATCAGACACTAGAAGGGGATGCAAAGAAGACAGTAAGTTCCAGGAGAAAATGAAAAAAGCTTAGGCTAATTTACTGGAAGACCAACTTCTCTTAAGAAAAGAAATGTGGGAAGAAGACTTTACATTAAGACATAGGCTAGCCTACATGCCAGTGGGAAATGGATAGACGAGAATCAAAGTCACCTTAGCCGCCATTACTACGACATACATTGTTTGGCAATGGTCACAAGTGTTGGTGAAAAGTCAGTACGCGAAAGGAGTCGAAAGCAGAAAGAACAGGTTCACTGATATGAAGACATGAAGGAGCAAAATTTTGAACAAATGGGAAATGGTTGCCTCGTTGAAATAAAGCATTATTGTAAGAACCATTAAATGATTTGCCTTCAGTGTGGCTGTGCCATATCGGCTAGCCGTTCAATTTCCCAGGGGGACCCAGGTCTGTAACATGGAAAAAAAACAGATGCAAAAAAAAAAAAGAATAGCATTCCTCACACAAAGAGTCCCATAAAACTAACTCCAACTGACTGTCCACAAAAGACATGATGTTGCCCAACACAAATGTGTCTCATACAGTATTTAGTTTCTGTACAGCTAAAGTAATGCATTTCACTGTGAACATTGCATCAATCATGTCATCAATTGAAAATTAGACCATTCACTTTTAAAAGGTTTGGAGAATATTCTACCATTTGTCATTCATTCAAATCTAAATAAATGAGTACAAAGAAACAAGCCAATTTCTAATGATGCATTTAAACATCACTGCATAAGTACAATGCAGTGACAATCAATCAACTTTTGAGATCACATCAGAATATAATTACTGACATCAACAATGAGAAAATACTGCATTGATTGTGATTGAACAGCAACTTGACTGCTTTCACTTTAAGCAAATAATTAAATCCAGATCAGTTATAGCTTAAAATAATTTTCTTAGAAATCGGTCACAATTTCACTAATAACCCCCTTGTTGACTAAATATAGAACCCGTACTATAAAACTAGGACAAAACATGTAATGACTTACCTCTATACATGCCAAAGTATCCTTCTGATCGAACAGTCTTAACGAGGCAGTCCAGCCTAAGAGAGAAAACACAACATGTCAGAATGAAGGAAATTTATCACGTCTTCTTCCTTCGGGCTCGCGAGGGAGCAGATCCACCTACTCGTTCGTGTAGGTGGGGCTGTGACGGTAATGGAATTTTTGGTGAAGGTTATTTGTCAGGCAAATGACTACAGTCACCGTTTAGAACTGTTACAATAGCAACAAAAGTCTCATCACGGTGTAAAGAGTCCATGTTATGGCGGAAGCGGACTAGACCACAAGTGTCCATCTTTTTTAATGCCTAGACGTCCCATCTTCAGTCAGATGTCTGTTCCACAATATTCTAGAACTGCCTAGTTTTGCCTCCCCTCGTCTCTGCTTATATAAGCTGTTTGATGTAAACCAGGCTTATATCCATTTGCTGCTATCAAGTAAATTGTCAACTATTTTTCATGATGGACAATCCATAATCGGCAGTTACACAATTACTGCACCAGGCTTATAGTTCTTACTGTCTGTTTTATCTAAGTAACATCAAGGGGTTTAGGGTGGAGATGCCAACTGAATGTGGGCACAGAGCAATAGGAAATTTCCACTCCCCTCACACATTCCTCAGGATTACTCAACAGGAAGAATGAACCAATGACGGCAGTCGGTCGTCACAGACATGGGACAAAGCCGGGCACAAGTATATGCTCTCACAACAGCACCCGCACATCAAGATATCCCATCCTATATTAGTGTAATTCCATGTCCTTTGTGGTGTTTTTAAAAACGGTCAAATGAATGTAACTATCAAGATTTAGCTATGCAGCCACACAGCATGACATGAAAAGGGAGGACAGACTCACATGTTCTTGTAGATCTGATGACCTTGCCTCTGGTTCTGTAACCTGGTCTTTACAAGGTCGATGGGAAACACACAGGTGACCCCAACAATACCAGCAATACCACCATTGATCAGTTTAGCGGGAAGGCTGGAAAAAATAAAACCGCTTGAGATTAGGTTGAGATTGGCATTACACACACACACACACACCTTCAAGGCACTTGAAATAGATAAAACATAAAGGATACATTTATGAAAACATTTTCCTGGGTTACTAACACTGAAACTAAGCAACTCTCTAGATATTGCATATATTGAGTAAAAAAGTGAAAGACGCTGAAGACAGATGAGAGAAAGCCACAGTTACAGTACCTGATCTGCTGCTGGTGAGCCATGGTAACTTTCAGATAGGTAGCAGATGTAGAACGGAACCGTGATATCTTAGCTAGTCGTAAGTCGATCGTAGTGGTCAGTAGATCAAGTGCTGATGAGCTGCTGCTAGAGTTCTGGAGAGGAAGAGCCAGGGAGATTATTTATATATAGACAAGCATGTCAGAGTCCTGAGCACGAGTACACACACGCAAAATTAAACGTAATACACACAAAGCCTATCCCACACACATACAGCAACATGCCCCTTGGATAATCTCCACCCACTCACACCTCAAAGGATCACGAGGGTTTACAACCTGCCTTTTACTGGAAGTGAAAAGTGAATCTCAATACACGCTCAGTAACAGGAAGTCTATATTTGGGCATCAGTTTGCATGACCCTGAGGCATCAACTCCAGTATCTTTGGCACAGTTGCTAGGGTGAAAGACATTCCAGGTCAGGACGTGAACAAGATTCAACTTGAGTCTAACTTGTAACTTTACTACACCCAAACCAGTTTAATAATTAACTTTAGTTAGCTATTTCACTTTCATTTAAAGCTAGAATCCTTATTTGCTACATTAATTTTCAAACACACATACACTATATTCACTACACAATATGTATATACACACACACAGCCATTGGTTGTTGAAGAATATTACTTATGAGCTTAGTTCAACTGTCATACCCCATCAGAACCCAAAATATAAGCTTGTTTTACTCCAATGTTGGTAAAGAACTTAAATATTAATATTAAGTATTATGCACAGTATAGCCTTTAAACTATAGCGTATGGTGAATCATTGCACCACATACTAGATCATTTAGTAGAGCATGGACCTTGCAAAGCCAGGGTTGTGGGTTTGATTCCCACGGGGGACCATTACGAACAAGTATAAAAATGTTAGCTACATTTTTGCCAGCCCCGTCCATTAACTTAACTAGCTACTATTGTATTATAATTTTCCCTACGTAATATAATTCAATAGCAAGAATATGTTTCATTACGATTGCGCCTTATTTACTTAGCTAATTAAGTTACCAAGTCTAGCTAAATTAGTTAGCTGTTATTTATGCGGAAATGGCGTTTGCCAACGTTAATTCAGTATCTTCCGTAGATATATAACGTTGCTGTAAGATTATTAATCAAGTTTATCTATGTATAAACATAATAATAATAATACTTAAAATTCGAATAGCTTGTTTAATTGCACTCAGAGCAAGCTAGTGTTAACTTGCTACCTAACTTTAACTAGCTAGCCGCGGCAGTTCCTCTTTCAATAATGCATTATAAGAAATTGAGCAACGATGACATAGAAAGTGTCAATCCAGTGATGCATTAGCTAATAATTATATTTGATAACGCGAAAGACACTCACCTGAAATAAATGTCAGATGAGATATGTCGTTCTAGTGCGTAAAAGTATCGTCTGTCTTGTCGTTAGTTGTGAAACTTGCTGAATGACATACTGGAAAATTCCATTACTCAATTAAATATGAAGGCGGGGCCAACTCGTCGCAACGAGAGTTCAAATTTATCCAATCGTCGTTTTCAAATGTACATATTGACGGTTCATTTGTCCTTTTATTTCGTTAGTTGTAAATACAACCAATGTTTATTTATTTTCCCTTTTGTACTTTAACTATTTGCACATCCTTACAACACTTTATATCGACCTAATATGACATTTGAAATGTCTTTATTTTTCAGGAACTTTTGTGAGTGTAATGTTTACTGTACATTTGTTATTGTTTATTTCACTTCTGTTCATGAACTATTTCACGTGCTTTGGCCAATAAATCCACGTATTAAATTGAATTGTAAGAAGTGGCTGGGATTAAAGGCTGAAGTTGCCCCTGGGTGCTGATCTAAGGTCAGTTTGGAATTTTCATGAAGATTTGGGGATTGTAACATCAACAAGATTATTCATCCAAGATCAGTTCCTACTTACATCTTCCCAGAGCCAGAGAGTAGATACACAGAGGGTTAGTTAAAAGTATCTTTGGTATAGGCAGTGGTTAAAAAAGTACCAAAGTGTCATACTTGCATAAATGTAAAGATACCTTAAAAGGACTCAAGTAAAAGTGAAAGTCACCCAGATAGAAAACTACTTGAGTACTAAAGGTTTTTGGTTTCATATTTACTTAAGTATCAAAAGTAAATGTAATTGCTAAAATATACTTAAGTATCAAAAGTAAATGTATGAATTATTTAAAATTAAGCAAACCAGAAGGTACCATTTTCTTGTTTTTTAAATTCAGCGATAACCAGAGGCACACTCCAACACTCAGACATAATTTACAAATGAAGCATGTATGTTTTGTGAGTCTGTGAGGCAGTAGGGATGACCAGGGATATTATCTTGATAAATGGACCATTTTCCTGTCATGCTAAGCTTTCAAAACAGAACTAATCCGTTTGGTGTCTGGGAAAATGTATGGAGTAAAAACTACATTGTTTTCTTGATGAATATAGAGGAGTAAAAGTAAAAAATACTGAGCATTTTTACTTAAGTACTTCACACCACTGGGTAGAGACCTATGATTGGACATTGCACAGACTTTCTCCACATAAGATAGGACTAATACAACTTTAAACTTAGTGTGTTATTGGTATAGTAGTTTTCTTAATATAGATGTAACAGTATAGACTTTAGGCCCGTCCCCTCGCCCCGACCTGGGCACCAACCAGGGACGCTTTGCACACGTCAACAGTCACCCTCGAAGCATCGTTACCCATCGCTCCACAAAAGCCAGGGTCCTTGCAGAGCAAGGGGAACCACTACTTCAAGGTCCCAGAGCAAGTGACGTCACCGATTGAAACGCCACTAGCGCGCACCACCGCTAACTAGCTAGCCATTTCACATCAGCTACATAGACAAAGGCCAAATCCTACATGGCATGAGGAGTCAAATATATCAGATGGGTAGGATCACAGAGATCCTTATCTTATTCATTACTATGGGTAGACTCTTCAACTGCTTTTTAATAGGCCTACACATTAACTAGGACAGGATCATTGAAATTGAACTGCACTGCATGTAGGGATTTTTTTTTACAAAAGCATGAAAGGGGGATTATATAAAATGGTTTACATTAAGCTATCCAAAATAATGCTAACCATAACTGAGTGAATGAGACTTGAATTATCGGAATGTCCTTGTGCCAAATAAAACAATTACAAAGAGTTGGATGTTTGCAGTGCTATAATCCCTAACATAACGTCAATGTATAATCCTTAACATAGGAAAGCAAACACAGACAATGATGCTTAACTGTTCATTAATTTATATTCCAATCATTAGCCACCACAGTACAGGAGCCAACACACAGGGTCAAGGGTCAAAGACGAGCTGGGTAAGTAAGGGATGTTATAAAAGATGTCTAATGTTAAATTACGAATGCTTTTTCTTTTTAAAACAAGTCATAAAGTCCTTAAATCACAAAACATCTTTAAAACATAAATATTGAATCAAATCTTTTATTTAGCATCACTGCTGTAAGTGAGATTCATTGCATGTTCTCTGAAATACATATATGGAAGGAATCTCAGGCAAGTCACATGAACATCCCATCAAGGTTACATGTGTCTACATTATTAACATATCTAAACAATCAGTCATGGGTTTCAGTCATATCTGGGGGCTCTGAGTGGCACAGCAGTCTAAGGCACTGCATCTCAGTGCCAGAGGCGTCATTACAGACCCTGGTTTGATCCTGGGCTGTATCACAACTGGCTGAGATTGTGAGTCCCATAGGGTGGGGCACAATTGGCACAGTGTCAGCCGGGGTAGGCCGTCATTGTAAATAAGAATTTGTTCTTAACTGACTTGCCTAGGTAAAAAAATATATATGTATGTTGCTTTAAACCAATGAGATGTCAAATAAGTTTCAAAATGTTTTATTGTTTCTTTCTCCACAATAAAAACATGATGTTATGTCAAATGAATGCACACACCACTGTAAGTCATGACTCGATTTAGACAAAAATGGCTGCTAAATGGCGTATACACTGAGTGTATATGACATTAAGAACACCTTCCTAATACTGAGTTGTACCTATCGAAACAGTCTCACTTCGTCTGGGCATGAACTCTACATGGTGTCGAAAGCATTCCACAGGGCTGCTGGCCCATGTTCACTCCAGTGCTTCCCACAGTTGTCAAGTTGGCTGGTAGTGGATCTCTAATCCAAATAGCTCATTCCATCTCATCCCAAAGATGCTCAATTGGATTGATATCTGATGACTGGGCAGGTCACTGCAGTAAGCTGAATTCACTGTCATGTTTGTGAAACCATTCCTGGGCAATCCTAGCCTTGTAGCATGGAGCATTATCCTGCTGAAAAAAAATCTATTTGCAGATGGATACAGAGGATTGCGCCGACAGAAATAAACATCTCTCTGGGAAGAAGAAGGGCTGGGGTGTATGTTTCATGATTAACGACTCATGGTGTAATTCTAACAACATACAGTAACTCAAGTCCTTTTGTTCACCTTACGTAGAATCCTTCACAATCAAATGCCGACCGTAATATTGCGCAAGAGAATTCTCGTCGGTTATTGTCACAGCGGTGTATATCCCGCCTCAAGCCGACACCACGACGGCCCTCAAGGAACTTCACTGGACTTTATGTAAACTGGAAAACATATATCCTGAGGCTGCATTTATTGTAGCTGGGGATTTTAACAAAGCAAATTTGAGAAGAAGGCTACCTAAATTCTATCAGCATATTAATTGTAGCACTCATGCTGGCAAAACTGGATCACTGCTACTCTAACTTCCGCACTGCTTACAAGGACCTCACTCGCCCTCCCTTCGAAAAATCTGACCACGACTCCATTTTGCTCCTCCCTTCCTATAGGCATAAACTCAATCAGGACGTACCCGTGGCCTCAGAGAATAATATTGTTTTATACGCTGATTCGGTGAGTGAGTTTATAAGGAAGTGTGAAGGAGATGTTGTAACCCACTGTGGCTATTAAAACCTACCCTAACCAGAAACCATGGATAGATAGCAGCATTCGCACAAAACTGAAAGCGTGAACCACTGCATTTAACCATGGACAGTTGACTGGGAATATGGCAGAATACAAACAGTGTAGATATTCCATCCCCAAGGCAATCAAACAAGCAAAATGTTAGTATAGAGACAAATTGGAGTCACAATTCAACGGCTCAAACATGAGCCATGTGTATCAGAGTCTCCCGACAATCACGAGCTACAAAAAGAAAACCAGCCACATCACGGACAGCAACGTCTTGCTTCCAGACGAACTAAACACATACTTTGCCAACTTTGAGGATAATACAGTGCCACCATGGTGGCCCGCTACCAAGGATTGTGGGCTCTCCTTCTCCGTGGCCGACGTAAGACATTTAAACATGTTAATTCTCGCTAGGCTGCTGACCCAAACAACATCCCTAACCAGCTGGCTGGTGTGTTGACGGACATATTAAATCTCTCCCTGTCCCAGTCTGCTATCCCCACATAATTCAAGATGGCCACCATTGTTCCTGTACCCAAGAAGGCAAAGGTAACTGAACTAAATGACTATCTCCCCGTAGCACTCACTTCTGTCATCCTGAAGTGCTTTACCTGTCACGCTAGACCCACTTCAATTTGCGTACCACCCCAATAGGTCCACAGATGATGCGATTGCCATTGCACACTGCCACCTAGACAAAAGGAATACCTATGTAAGAATGCTGTTCATTGACTACAGCTCAGCATTCAGCACCATAGTACCTTCCAAGCTCATCATTAAGTTTGAGGTACTGGGTCTCAACCCTGCCCTGTGCAATTGGGTCCTGGACTACCTGATGGGCCGCCCCCAGGTGGTGAAGGTAGGAAACAACATCTCCACTTTGCTGATCCTCAACACTGGGTGTCCCACAAGGGTACATGCTCAGCCCCCTCCTGTACTCCCTGTTCACCCATGACTGCGTAGCCACACACGCCTCCAACTCAATCATCAAGTTTGCAGACGACACAACAGTAATAGGCTTTATTACCAACACAGATGAGACAGCCTATAGGGAGGAGGTGAGGATACCTGGAGTCAGAAGGTGAATTCACCAATTTGTAAGTCGCTCTGGATAAGAGCGTCTGCTAAATGACTTAAATGTAATGTAATGAGTATGGTGTCAGGAAAACAACCTCTCACTGAACGTCAACCAAACAAAGGAGATGATCGTGGACTTCAGGAAACAGCAAAATGAGCATCCCCCTATCCACATTGACGGGACAGCAGTGAAGAAGGTGGAAAGGTTTAAGTTCCTCTGTGTACACATCTCGGACAAACTGAAATAGTCCACCTACACAGACAGTGGGGTGAAGAAGGCGCAATAGCGCTACTTCAACCTCAGGAAAGCTGGGACCGAGAGACTGAAATATAGCTCCTATCCCATGGCCATAGTAACACAGTGAGGCTGTAGCCTACATACAGACTTGAAATCATTGGCCAAGTTATTAAATGGATCACTCGTCACTTTAGTAATGCGGGAGGCCCTGAACTGCTCATGGTAGTCATGGCAATACAATGAAAGTTTAGATGGATCACTATATAAATTAAACAATGAAAAAGCCTGGAAGGACTTTTATGTGTTGATGAATTTTCAGAGTAGAGGTCCTTGTGCATTTCAGGTAAATAAACATAATATCCCAGGACAAATTAGCTAGAAACAGCAAACTAGCTAAATATGACAAATTAACGTTAGCTAGCAAGTGCAAGCTAACTAGCTAAATCGCCATGATCGGTGTAATGATTGTGTTTGGTGTGGGGAGGCAAAATAATGTATGCACGATAGCGCACGCGCGCAGCCGGCTTGGGTTCCATGTAATTGTGGGTCGCGACGTGTCAGAGTAAATGTATAATTATTTCATGAGTTACTACAATTGATTTGGCCAAGTGCAACTGCGCCCACTGTTCAGTGCGCTCTCCTTAGCAGCGTTGCCTCTCCTCTGTTTTGCAGATGCGCGAGTGAGACAAAGACGTGTGTGTGCCTCGTGGTATACCTGATCTTTTTCCGGCAGTTTCCTTGAAGATCACTCCGCGACACATACGCTGCGGCGCTGTCGTTCAGCAGCAGATGAAGCGCTGTCAGCCACTGACTTGTCATTCCACTTGCCGTCACTCACCGCTGTTATCTAATTGACTCAAGCTAGCCTCATGAAATGCAATACGGCTATGAGTTTCTCTCTCTTGGTTTCATGCAAACTATGAGAAATAACAAGGAGCGCCATAATGTATTTTGTGAAGGAAGTGCTCAGTAATGAGTCTCAAAACGAACAAAAGAACGACACGTCCCGACCAAACATCCACTGCATGACGGTAAACTGGGACTTTTTTCAGAACAGGGCAGAATACTACAGGAAACAGTGCTTTGACAGTGGTAGAGTAAATCAGCTAGCAAGGCATTATTGTCATTTTATAACAGTTAATGATGACACTGTTAGCAGAAATAAGGGATTACTATCTCTCATAGTAGTCGATGTGAGTTTCTCTTAAACAACATTGTACACAGCTAATAGTTAGCTAGCTTACGTAAACGTTAGGCAAAGCAAGCTTGCTAGCGATACTGCAACCCTAAGTAACAGTACAGATGAAAAATAATCAGGTCTACTGTACATCTTACTGTATAAATTATTGTTGTTTATTCCAGTTCAGAATGAAAGTGATGTCTTGTATTTAACAGCAACAGTTCCAACCTAGACAGATATGAAATAGTGTTTTTAATGGGGACCAATACACATGGATAGCTATTTATATGGTTATTTCATTTAATTGTTATTTGTTTTTGTCTATATTGCATTTGGTTTAGGCATTAGGACAATGCAATGTACACATATTTACATGTTTTTATAAGCTTGGGGCCCATTAAAACAGAATTTCTAAATTTGGGTCCCAGGCTGAAAATGTTTTAAGAAGTTGACTCACTGTATATAGACTTTTTTTTCTTTTGTTCTACTGTATTATTGACTATGTTTTGTTTATTCCATGTTGTATGTGTCAAATTTCTATGCTTTATCTTTGTCTGGTCGCAGTTGCAAATGACAACTTGTTCTCAACTAGCCTACCTGGTTAAATAAAGTAAAAATAAAAAAAATAAAGTAAAAATAAAAAATAAAAATCTAAGTTTGGTATTCAGCAGTCTTAAATAGAGGTCGACCGATTATGGTTTTTCAACACCGATGCCGATTATTGGAGGACCCAAAAAAAGCAGATACCGATTAATCTGCCTCTTTTTATATATATTTATAATAATGACAATTACAACAATACTTAATGAACAATGAACACTTTTATTTTAACTTAATATAATACATAAATAAAATCAATTTAGTCTCAAATAAATAATGAAACATGTTCAATTTGTTTTAAACAATGCAAAAACACAGTGTTGGAGAAGATAGTTAAAGTGCAATATGTACCATGTAAAAAAGCTCACGTTTAAGTTCCTTGGTGGTTCCTTTTAACATGTGTCTTCAATATTCACAGTTAAGAAGTTTTAAGTTGTGGTTATTATAGGACTATTTCTCTCTATACCATTTGTATTTCATAGACCTTTGACTATTAGATGTTCTTATAGGCACTATAGTATTGCCAGCCTAATCTCGGGAGTTGATAGGCTGGAAGTCATAAACAGTGCTGTGCTTCAAGCATTGCGAAATGCTGCTGGCAAACGGAGGAAAGTGCGGTTTGAATGAATGCTTACGAGCATGCTGCTGCCTACCACCGCTCAGTCAGACTGCTCTATCAAATCATAGACTTAATTATAATATAATAAACACACTGAAATACGAGCCTTAGCTCATTAATATGGTCATATCCGGGAAACTATCATTTCAAAAACAAAACATTTATTATTTCAGTGAAATATGGAACCGTTCCCTATTTTATCAAACGGGTGGCAACCCTAAGTCTAAATATTGCTGTTACATTGCACAACCTTTAATGTTATGTCATAATTATGTAAAATTCTGGCAAATTAATTACGGTCTTTGTTAGGAAGAAATATTCTTCACACAGTTCGCAACGAGCCAGGCGACACAAACTGCTGCATGTACCCTGACTCTGCTTACACTGAATGCAAGAGAAGTGACACAATTTCAGGCACCACATTGATTATATGCAACGCAGGACAAGCTAGTTAAACTAGTAATATCATCAACCATGTGTAGTTAAGTAGTAATTATGTTAAGATTAATTGTTTTTATAAGATAAGTTTAATGCTAGCTAGCAACTTACCTTGGCTCCTTGCTGCCTGCACTCACGTTACAGGTGGTCAGCCTGCCACGCTGTCTCCTCGTGGATTGCAATATAATCGGCGTCTAAAAATGCGGATTACGATTGTTATGACAACTTGAAATCGGCCATTTGGATTAACCGGTCGACCTGTAGTCATAAACGTATTCCTTATTTACGTTGAAGAACTACAAAATAGGGATTTTTGTCAGACAGCATAGGTAGCAGCTCTATAGAGATGAGATGATGACTCTGAATGAAATAATAAAGTCATCACATAAAACAAATGTAATATGCACAACTAAAGTATTCTATTAAAGTAATGTGAATAAATCATGGGACTTATATTCATTGTTTTATTCTGTGTTAGCATTCAACCCACAAAATTCACAATGCATTTAATGTAAAACATGTTTTATCGAAACAGAAATCGAGGACCTCAGTACATGTTTTGATAATCAAACCGAACTAACCTCAAAAGCACGAATCACTCAGCATTTCCATCTAAGCCTCCTTACCTCTCCCTGCCCTGTGGTTTCCCTCTTTGAGTCATCATCATGTCATGACCCTTGTCACATTGACACCGACTGGATTACAACATAAGGTATGGAAAATTCATAATATCAGATT
Source organism: Oncorhynchus masou masou (assembly GCF_036934945.1). Taxonomy (NCBI): domain Eukaryota; kingdom Metazoa; phylum Chordata; class Actinopteri; order Salmoniformes; family Salmonidae; genus Oncorhynchus; species Oncorhynchus masou. Next base: position 78,880,730 of record NC_088216.1, on the reverse strand, counting down.
AAGCATTGATTGAGATAAAGGGAGTCCAAATGACAGGCGCATAACATGTCCCCCTCTGAGCTGGTGACTTATATATAGACCACCAGCTGTCTCCCCAAATGTCCTTTGTTCATTTCTGACCACGCATGCCCCATGTGATACACTCCCACGAGACTAAAGTTATAACCAGATGCACTTTGGATAGGAATGGATAGGATAATGTATGAAATCCCATTCTATGATGTGTGTTAGTAATGTCTGTTCATCGAGTGCACTTGGTGAAATAAAACAGTAATTCATTATACTATTTTGTGTTCATTTTTCTGGACAAAACTACTACTAAATCATTTTAGAATTTAGAATGTTCTTTTAATTTAATAGTGCACAGGCTAATATCTCTATGATTATTTCACACAGAAATAATTTCCAATCAGATTATCAAGCCAACGGAGGGAAAGTCATGGAGTCATTGCCAAGGTCTTGTTAATCACTATGTTGTTGCTGTCAGTGTGTCTGTGTTGTGTTTTGAGTGTGACAGCAAGCTGTGTTCCTACACAGGATGTGATTAATTAAGATTACTGACAACTATTTACAGACTTCAGCTTTAATCTAGTTACATTCATGGTATTGGTTCAACGTAAACAAAATAGCTCAGTGAGTCAATGGACAGGACAGACAGAGAAGGACAAACCCAGGAAGCAGACGAAAATACCAGGGTCAGCCTCCATTGTAAGTATAGCAATAAACTAAAAAGCACATCCAGATACAAAACAGACAGTATACATGTCACAATACATGGCGTCCACCACCCTGTAGCTACAGGTATGTATCCACCACAAACACATAAACACAATGCTAAGCACAATGATGTTCTATTTTGATAATGAGTAGGCTATTGACCATAAACTTTATTTGAACTGATCTTTCTCATTACCTCCCCTGTTGGTAGTATGGTCATTACAACCATCCTACAGATGCAGGGTCTTAATTTGATCACTCTTGTTGAACATTTTCATGCTCAGCAAAAAGGCTTCTAAAGTTTGTAATTTCCACTTTAAAATGTCAGGCATGATTTAGCCTAACGAAAAATGTATCAACCCTACAAAAAATGACCATGAACTATAATCCATATAATAATAAGCATTTCCTGTTGTTAAATAATTATTTTCCTGCTGTAGAAAACGGCTCAAATTAAGATCCTACATCTGTCCACGTAAGGGAGAGGATTTAGTTGGGGTGGATGAGGTTGTTCGGGCCAGGGTATGGGTAGATGTGTCTGAGTGGCTTGGTACACCTGGGGCCGTCACCACTGCTGGCCTTGTGGGCACACTCATCACTGTCTGTGTTGCAAGTGCCACAATAACAGCTGAGGGCTACGGGGTAGGTGAAGAGAGGGTTGGCATGGTGCGGGCAACCAGGCAGTATCACTGTACGGTACTCCACCTGGTCATAGGTACAGCCTCTCTGGACCAGGAATCGTGGTCCGACCAGCTCCTTCATATTACTGTCCTGATTATCACACACACAGACACATGCTAAACATATATACATGAAATGCATGCGATGTAGGTCAAATATGCCTCACGGTCAGCCTGCCAAGTGGAATCTTACATAGTTCAAGTTTAAATACATATATTTTATCATCGCTTCTCCAATCCACAACATGTGACAGGATATAATTCACACATGGTATGTTGTATAATTGACCTTGTCTGTAACTACTAGTGTCCTGCAATTATGGCCAGGTCTGTCTTGTAAAAGAGTATGCTTAATCTCTATGCTGATCAAATAAAGGGAAAACAAAACATGTTTTTGTGGGAGGATAAACGTTTTAAACTGAGTGGATTTTACAGATTTTTTCTTGTTGAAAACTTAGAATGTCAGGTTCAGCTTGTAGCCTGCTTACCCTTGAGTAGCAGAAACCCATGCAAATGGTAGTATTGATGGCCACACAGAAGTCACATTCATGTCTCTCCTCATACAGAGTGTAGTCCGTGGGCACACACATGGGGACAGCTTGGCTGAACCACAAAGGAGACATGGCCACAGACGATTCCATTTGGCAAGCAGCGACAACTTTCTGTCATACAACCAAGAACCTGCATGGAATTAAAGTCAATGTCAAGAAGAAAATATGAACAAATATATATTTTATATATATATATATATATATATATTAGTTAGTTAGTTAGTTAGTCCAAAAAATGGATGTTTGTACATATGATAAGCCCTGTAAATAAAACTAATTTTGGTCCTTCAGCAAGGCTGCACCAATAGCTGGACAAAAGAAGCTGAAGCAGTGTTCCTGTCAGATCAGCTCTGCTCACTCACCTGGTAGAGCTGGGCACCTGCAGGCCTGATGATGCTGCCTGATGCTCTTTATACAGGCATTCTAATCCACCTTGATCCTACTGGACCATTATCTCCCCTCTCTGACCGAGTGGTAACAGGAGTCTCCAGGTCCATTATCAGGTTGACATACATAATTACATTTGAGTCATTTAGCAGACGTTCTTATCCAGAGAGACTTACAGTTAGTGCATTCATCTGAAGATAGCTAGGTGGGACAACCACATATAACAGTCATGGTAAGTACAATTTTCCTCAATAAAGTAGATATCAGCAAAGTCAGGGATGGTAAGGGGGGAAAAGTTAGTTCACGAAAGGCTACTTAAAAAATATTTATATAATAGGCACCCTCCATAACTACAAACTTCCAGTACCGTAATGTGTGGGGTGAGGGTTTAACCTGTAATAACCTTATAATAAGCTTCTTTTTTTTAGCAGTCACATATTGTATGTGACAATCTCACTGGTTAGCATAATAGAAAACGAAGTGGCGAAGTCCGATTGGCCCGGTCCAGAAACAACTCCAAACCAAACTCCTAGGTAAGCGTCTGCTAAATGACTGAAATGTAAATATTATACTTCTTTATACCCCCTTTTTCTCCAGAATGTCAATCTTGTCTCAACGCTGCAGCTCCCCAACGAGCTCGGGGGTCTATAGTGATGCCTCCAGCACTGCGATGCCTTAGACCGCTGCGCCACTCAGGAGGCCCGTACATGTTATTCTGACCTAGGAATAGGATCTGTTAAGTATTGGGTCTACATTAAGGGGAAAATTACACCAAACCTATTAGAGGGCAAATTGGAGATGCAACCATTGGAGATGGAACAAGCTTACATATCAAATTCTTTCACATCTACATGTTCCTATACATCATGTGTGGCCGGCATTATGGCCTTAGGGGGCCCGGCCCGCCCTATTGGACATCGGATGCTGGAAACTTTAAATACAGTTTGATTTGATTTAATCCTTTTCTTTGACCTTGATTTTTGGTTGATATGGAGATGTGAATCCAACATATTTATTATTAACTTATAGATTCCATTTGAAATCAACCAAAGCTTGAAACCCTAGGCCTAAATCTATTGTCTATTTTGACGGGAGTGGATCCTCAATATCTGTCCACGTGATAATTCAGCAGTTAGCAGACCAAGTGGGGATTTTTTGTATGGAGATCTATAGAAAGCAATAGTTATGGCATCTTTTTGTAGGCACTAACTCCGACCATGGCTTGTTGGTCAAAGCCTATGGGGGTGTCACGTTCTGACCTTTATTTCCTTTGTTTTGTCATTATTTAGTATGGTCAGGGCGTGAGTTGGGGTGGGCAGTCTATGTTTGTTTTTCTATATTTTGGGTATTTCTATGTTTCGGCCTAGTGTGGTTCTCAATCAGAGGCAGGTGTCATTAGCTACCCGTCTGCCCAGCGCCGCCCGAGCCACCCGTCTGCCCAGCGCCGCCAGTGCCGCCAGTCTGCCCAGCGCCGCCAGTGCCGCCAGTCTGCCCAGCGCCGCCAGTGCCGCCAGTCTGCAGGGAGCCGCCAGTCAGCCGGGGGCCGCCAGTGCCGCCAGTCAGCCGGGGGCCGCCAGAGCCGCCTGTCAGCCGGGAGCCGCCAGAGCCCCTCAGCCCAGAGGCGACAGAGCCCCTCAGCCCAGAGGCGCCAGAGCCCCTCAGCCCAGAGGCGCCAGAGCCCCTCAGCCCAGAGGCGCCAGAGCCCCTCAGCCCAGAGGCGCCAGAGCCCAGAGGCGCCAGAGCCCCTCAGCCCAGAGCTTCCGCCCCTCTGCCCAGAGCTTCCGCCCCTCAGTCCAGTGGGGTCATTTAGTAGGGTCACCGTGGTTAGGAGGCCACGGAAGCGGACAAGAAGGCGGACTAAGACGTTGGTGAAGTGGGGTCCGCGTCCTGCGCCAGAGCCACCACCGCAGACAGACGCCCACCCAGACCCCTATAGGTTAAGGTTTTGCGGCCGGAGTCCGCACCTTTGGGGGAGGGGGGGGTGGTACTGTCACATTCTGACCTTTATTTCCTTTGTTTTGTCATTATTTAGTATGGTCAGGGCGTGAGTTGGGGTGGGCAGTCTGTTTGTTTTTCTATGATTTGGGTATTTCTATGTTTCGGCCTAGTATGGTTCTCAATCAGAAGCGGGTGTCATTAGTTGTCTCTGATTGAGAATCATACTTAGGTAGCCTGGGTTTCACTGTGTGTTTGTGGGTGATTGTTCCTATCGCTGTGTTTGTACCAGATAGGGCTGTTTTGGTTTTTTCACATTTCTTGTTTTGTTAGTGTATTCATGTATAGTGTCTTTATTAAAGTACCATGAATAACCACCACGCTGCGTTTTGGTCCACCTCTCCTTCATCAAAAGAAAACCGTTACAGGGGGAATAAAGTTTTTGGAGGGTTTTTGGATAAACACCGAAAAGAAGGTCTGTGGTAAACACAGGCTTAGGTGATCTTATACGTTTTATTCTATGAGACAATCTTCAAATCAAATTTATTTATATAGCCCTTCGTACATCAGCTGATATCTCAAAGTGCTGTACAGAAACCCAGCCTAAAACCCCAAACAGCAAGCAATGCAGGTGTAGAAGCACGGTGGTTAGGAAAAACTCCCTAGAAAGGCCAAAACCTAGGAAGAAACCTAGAGAGGAACCAGGCTATGTGGGGTGGCCAGTCCTCTTCTGGCTGTGCCAGGTAGAGATTATAACAGAACATGGCCAAGATGTTCAAATGTTCATAAATGACCAGCATGGTCGAATAATAATAAGGCAGAACAGTTGAAACTGGAGCAGCAGCACGGCCAGGTGGACTGGGGACAGCAAGGAGTCATCATGTCAGGTAGTCCTGGGGCATCATGTCAGGTAGTCCTGGGGCATGGTCCTAGGGCTCAGGTCCTGGGGCATCCGAGAGAGAGAAGGAGAGAATTAGAGAATGCACACTTAGATTCACACAGGACACCGAATTGGACAGGAGAAGTACTCCAGATATAACAAACTGACCCTGGCCCCCGACACATAAACTACTGCAGCATAAATACTGGAGGCTGAGACAGGAGGGGTCAGGGACACTGTGGCCCCATCCGAGGACACCCCCGGACAGGGCCAAACAGGAAGGATATAACCCCACCCACTTTGCCAAAGCACAGCCCCCACACCACAAGAGGGATATCTTCATCAGCTAACACCACTTTTTGTGAATTTTGAAGCATTTTCATAATCAAAACAAGCACATAAATCAAAATTTTATTTTATTTGTCACATACACATGGTTAGCAGATGTTAATGTGAGTGTAGCGAAATGCTTGTGCTTCTAGTTCCGACCGTAAAATAACCACAAGCCCACACAAACACCAGCGGGCTAAACAAACTTAAATAACACCCATCCTAAAACCCCAACAAGGAACAGGTGAAAACAATTAGACAGAAACAAACTAAAAGGAAAAAGGGATCGGTGGCAGCTAATAGACCGGCGACGAGGACCGCCGAGCGCCACCCGAACAGGAAGGGGAGCCACCTTCGGTGGTATTCGTGACAATAAAGTTCATGTTAACTGACGCTTGGGTCTAGCCATGACCCTCTCGCTTCGCCTCTTCCTCTCCTCCAAACAAAGGGCAAATGATTAACATAATGAAACAATGAATGTGTCTGAATTGGCAGGAAGCAGAAAGCATATGCAGTGCTATGCTCCTCTTACCATGCATGTGCTTTCTGCTTCCTGCCAATTTGGGCACATTCATTGTTTCATTATGTTAATTATTTGCCCTTTGTTTGGAACATTTGTGTAAATTCCCAGATAAATATATCACAGGAGTGAATTTAACATTCATCAACGTTTGCTTATGGTAATTAGGTTCATTAGGCTACACCGTTCTCATTCAGAGTTCTTTGCAGAGCCCACAGACATACTACACTTGAGCAAGATGTTTAGATTGGTTTATTTCCATTTTAGAGTCTACTGTCAATTCCTTCAATGTTTTTTATTTGGACTGCTCCATGTGTGCTGGAACGAACAGTTTATTCAGCTGTTCATTGAGCACGTGCAATACTTTTAGGCCTAAGATTAGTAGGCCTACTAAGTTGAGATAAAATGGTAGCGTTTCATTTGTAAAGTTCTATGAACTGTGATGATATGTTATGAAGTCTGGTGTAGACTCAAATTTAGCAGGTTTTCATAGTGAATCTTGTTCTGGAGGAAGCTCTGCATTGTGGTCACTAGCTGGTACAGCCACAAAGTCATGAAATCTGAATTGAAACCTAACCTTAACCACACTGCCGCCAGAGCCATGTCCCAGTGAGACACAGGTGCCAGCCCACGTAGAAACTGAAAAGTCAGCCTTTTTTGGTAAAATAGTGTTGTAAATCCTGTATTGACTTGTGCCTACTTTGTCTACCTGATGCTTGAATGGTGTATATAGACCATGTAGAGTTATCACAGCCTGACTGGGAGCACAAAGGCAACGTGACATTCCACAAATTGAAACACTATAAGACTAGTGGCAATTAAACAATAAATGGAACAAATTGTTCAGTGTTCCTCAGGAGTAGGCTCAAAGCCAATGAATGTTCTGTTCCTAACTTAATCTGAACACCTGGTCATGACTGATTAAAGTAAATCTTGTAGCCAGAAGTACCCACTGGGCAAAAACTGGTTGAATCAATGTTGTTTCCATTTCAGATGTCAAGTCTCCCTGTTCTATCAGGCTTATTTTCATCTGAAATCTTTCATATTATACCAAGTCTTCTTGTCTGTCCCAATGTCCAAATGCCATGTTGGCTTTCTCCTTGTTTTCTTTTTACACAATCTTAAATAAACGTAACCCAACTGTAAAATCTACATGCTTGATTGGCATGTAGTAAGCCCTCTATGCTGCCTTCCAGAACATGAAATAATCTACTGCATTGATGGGAACAGATATCCATCCGTCCAACAGTTTTACACCAATCCTGGATGGTCCCTTATCTCCAAGTGTTTTCATTTGAAGTTAATGATTGTAGAGAGGATTATCCCTCTCTCTCATATTCGTGTAAGGTTATAACTGAGAGGACTTTTTTTGATGGTGCCCTATCCAACATTTCACACTAAAACAAATGTAACTGAAATGAATGCAATCTGTGGATAGGAGCATTACAGTTTGAGTCCTTGAGTGATTCAGTATCCATATGTTCCTAAAAACTGGACATTATCTTCTCTTTCTACAAGTGCTTATATCTATATGTACTATAATTGTTTTTCCAACCTACTGACTCGTGCAATGGAATGGAATGGCTTCTTTATGGCTGATCTATGACTATGTTTTATGGCTGATCTACGACTATGTTTTATGGCTGATCTATGACTATGTTTTATGGCTGATTTATGACTGCATTATTTTTCTCAAAGATGACTTTGCTTCTCTGGAACGTCTAATCAGTCCAATGTTGAGCAATCTGGTCTTGGAGTCCATAAGTACTGGAGGATTTCTTGTTGCAGAACCCCTTTCATGCTTTTGAAAGTCACAACTGTGTCAGGCAGAACATACATGGTGTTCTACCACTAGAACTATACCAACCGTTCTATTTAATGGTAGATCGGAAGGCGGGCCAAACACACTTCATCAAGTCAGATATAATGATCATTCCGTTTTAGAATCTTGGTAGGCAGTGAATTCTGAATATGTTGTCCTTGGGTGATGATTAACTAAAGGTGTGTTTATGGTTAGCCGACACCAAGAGTGTGTTCTTCCATGCTTTTGTTAGGATAAGGGGACCACACAAGGAAGTCTTGCTAAACAGGAGGATGCATTTCTAGTAATTCTCAACTTTATTCAACCTCAACAAGTACGGAAGACTTATCAAATAGGAATATTGGACATTTGTTCTTGGAATTCTCAGACGTTTGTATAAGGATGTTTCTTTCAATTGTGGATGTCTACTGTAAGTGTCAAAGAACTGCGATAATCCAAACATGTTATCTGCATTAATACATTTCTGAGGTGGTTATCTAGTTGACTGAGAATTTATTTGCTATTGTTTTGTTTTCTTGGAATACTGAAAAAAGGTTGGACTCAATTTGAACAAAATTGATTTATTTTGACATTCTTGATAAAATCAAGCATTCCTTTTCTACTTCTACTAGTGAAGATTAGATAAGTGTTGGTCTCTGCCGGAGGGATCTCTTCTGTACTCATTAACCATGACAACGGGTACAGGGGGCCCAGTGGCCTCGTTCTCTGTGTGGGACTATGTGGTGTTTGTGGGGACAGTACTGGGGGCGGCCGGCATTGGCCTGTTCCAAGCCATCCGGGGCCGCAAGAACACCAGCAGTGATGAGTTTCTGCTGGGGGGCCGTCAGATGACAGCGGTGCCCGTCGCCATGTCCCTCACTGCCAGCTTCATGTCTGGCATCACCGTGATCGGCACTCCAGCAGAGGCCTATCGGTTTGGGGCGGCCTTCTGGATATTTGGCATCTCCTATGCCATCATGTCCATCATCACCGCTGAAATCTTCGTCCCTCTCTTCTACCGCCTGGGCATCACCAGCACCTACGAGGTACTGTAAGATATACCAGGCTGGGTCAGACCCACCTGGGTCAAACACATACACAGTATGTCAAATACATTACAACATTTGAGGTGCAAATAGCTTGATGATTCCTATCGGTCAAACAGCAAGTGCAAGCAAGGTGGATTGAGATAAAGTTATAGGGGTATGAATTAAGATGATAGCTAGGGGGGTGAAGATGAGAGGGTTTGCTCTAAAATGTCCAGCAATTGTATTTTTTTGTTATTTGTAAAAAACAAAATACCCCTTTTTCTCCCCATTTGGTAGTTACGGTCTTGTCCCATCGCTGCAACTCCCATACGGATTCGGCAGAGACGAAGGTCGAGAGCCGTGCGTCCTCCGAAACACAACCCCGCCAAGCCCCGCTGTTTCTTGACACGATTCATACTTAACCCGGAAGCCAGCCGCACCAATGTGTCGGAGGAAACACCGTACACCTGGCGACTGTGTCAGCGTCCATGCGTACAGCCTGCCACAGGAGTCGCTAGAGCGCAATGGGACAAGGACATCCCGGCCGGCCAAACCCTCCCTTAACCCGGACGACACTGGGGCAATTGTGTTTCGCCTCATGGGTCTCCCGGGCACTGCCGGCTGCGACACAGCCCGGTATCGAACCAGGATTTGTAGTAATGCAGTCTTAGACAGCTGCGCCAGCAGTCGTAATGTAACTAATAATTAATCAGTGATCTGTGAAAACAATCTAATCCAGGAGGGGTGCCAAGATGTTACATCTGTTACATTCAGCATCTAGGGACTTCCTAAAAATATGTGACTAGTTACTATAAAAGTAATTACAGATATTTAATTAGTTTTGTGCATCAAGGAACCATTTTGCATTTATTGGAATAAGTCATGTACTGGAGGCAGCTCTGCAGGGTAATCACTGGCTGGCATTGACACAAAAAATGTTAAACCTAAAAATAACCTTAACCACACTGCTAACCTTGTGCCTAATGCTAACCTTAAATTAAGATTTAAAAAAAAGCAAATGTTTGTTTTCATAATTTTTTACAATATATATATTTTGGCTGCAGCTGGCACATCCAGTGGATATCGCTCAGTTCTGCCTCCAGGACAAGATTCATCCCAATAAACATCAACCTGCAACCATTTACGACTTGAACAAAACAGATGGAGACCTGCAGATAGACAGACTACTGAAAAGTCTATGAATCTTTCTTCATCATCACTTCCTGACTAGGAAAAAAGATTTACAAGTGTAAAAAGCCAATGAAATCAGGCCAGGTTTGACTGAAATGTTTATTTTCTCTCTAGTATCTGGAGATGCGTTTCAACAAGTTGATTCGGGTGATCGGGACCACCATGTACATCATACAAACGGTAAATATTCAGTTAACATCATGAAAATGGGGCAAATGGGTAGATCATAATGAAGCTAATGTTTTCCAAAGGATATGGTGGAAACAAAAATCTCAATAATGCATTAATTAACTACAGAAAATGGCAACATTTGTTCTTGTCCTTTTTTCCATTGCCTGATTTCAGGAAGCCATCTGGGCATCTAAGTTAAACATTCCGCTTTATGAATGTGCATCAAGCATATGTTTACATCCATCAACTAATGGCTGATTTTGTTTCAGGCCCTGTACACTGGTATGGTCATCTACGCGCCAGCTCTTGCTCTCAATCAAAGTAAGTCATATGCAAAGTATCTCTGTAATGTCCTTTAATGAATCAAAATAATATTATTATCTGACTGTTGACAGAAGGTCAATCTCTGGACCAAACTGATGATAAATATTTAGCTAATTAAATTGGTCTGTGACCTGCCAAATAAAGGTATTGTCTAGTTGCTTACCAATTGATGCAGCACAAAAGAGGATATGCAGATGTCGTTAGGCTAAGTGATAATATCACAGAGAATTCATATGTATCTATACTGAACAAAAATATAAACGCAACATGCAACAATTTCAAAGATTTTACTGAGTTACAGTTCATAAGGTAAACAGTCAATTGAAATACATTCATTAGGCCCTAATCTATTGATTTGACATGACTGGGAATACAGATATGCATCTGTTGGTCACAGATACCTTAAAAAGAATGGGCCTCCCATCGATAAAATGCAATTGTGTTCGTTGTCCGTAGCTTATGACTGCCCATACCATAACCCCACCACCATGGGGCACACTGTTCATGATGTTGACAATAGCGAACCGCTCGCCCACACAACGCAACACACGTGGTCTGTGGTTGTGAGGCTGGTTGGATGTAAAGCCAAATTCCCTAAAATTATGTTGAAGGCAGCTTATGGTAGAGAAATGACAATTAAATTATCTGGCAACAGCTCTGGTGGACATTCCTGCAGCCACCATACCAATTGCACACTCTCTGATCTGTGGCATTGTGTTGTGTGACAAAACTGCACTTGGAGTGGCCTCTTATTGTCCAGAGCACAAGGTGCACCTGTATAAGGAACGTGCTGTTTCATCAGCTTCTTGATATGCTACACCTGTCAGGTGGATGGATTATCTTGGCAAAGAAGAAATGCTCACTAACATGGATGGAAACAAATTTGTGGAGCGCTTTTCGAGCATATTGAACCTTTTTGGGAGCTTTTATTTCAGCTCATGAAAGATCTGATCAAGACTTTACATGTTGCGTTTATCTATTTGTTTCAGGTCATGGAAACAGTATCATTAGTATTATTTGGAAAAGCTGTGTAAATGGGTCTGTACTTGTGTGTGTTTCAGTCACAGGGCTGAACCTCTGGGGAGTGCTGGTGGCCACTGGGGTGGTGTGCATCATCTACTGCACCCTGGTCAGTGGTTCATCAGATCTCACTCACCAATCAGCAATCAACTCCTTCACGCTATGACAATTAATATTGAATATTTATTAGGATCCCAATTAGCTGACACAATAATGTCAGCTAATCTTCCTCGGGTCCAACACAGAGCTTAAACTATATTACAAAAAATTGCATTTACAATAAGAAATTAACGACATTTAACAAGTAGACATTAAATCAAATCAAATCAAATCAAATGTATTTATATACAGTGCCTTGCGAAAGTATTTGGCCCCCTTGAACTTTGCGACCTTTTGCCACATTTCAGGCTTCAAACATAAAGATATAAAACTGTATTTTTTTGTGAAGAATCAACAACAAGTGGGACACAATCATGAAGTGGAATGACATTTATTGGATATTTCAAACTTTTTTAACAAATCAAAAACTGAAAAATTGGGCGCGCAAAATTATTCAGCCCCCTTAAGTTAATACTTTGTACCCTTAAGTTAATACTTTACCTTTTGCTGCGATTACAGCTGTAAGTCACTTGGGGTATGTCTCTATCAGATTTGCACATCGAGAGACTGAAATTTTTTCCCATTCCTCCTTGCAAAACAGCTCGAGCTCAGTGAGGTTGGATGGAGAGCATTTGTGAACAGCAGTTTTCAGTTCTTTCCACAGATTCTCAGTTGGATTCAGGTCTGGACTTTGACTTGGCCATTCTAACACCTGGATATGTTATTTTTGAACCATTCCATTGTAGATTTTGCTTTATGTTTTGGATCATTATCTTGTTGGAAGACACATCTCCGTCCCAGTCTCAGGTCTTTTGCAGACTCCATCAGGTTTTCTTCCAGAATGGTCCTGTATTTGGCTCCATCCATCTTCCCATCAATTTTAACCATCTTCCCTGTTCCTGCTGAAGAAAAGCAGGCCCAAACCATGATGCTGCCACCACCATGTTTGACAGTGGGGATGGTGTGGTCAGGGTGATGAGCTGTGTTGCTTTTACGCCAAACATAACGTTTTGCATTGTTGCCAAAAAGTTCAATTTTGGTCTCATCTGACCAGAGCACCTTCTTCCACATGTTTGGTGTGTCTCCCAGGTGGCTTGTGGCAAACTTTAAACAACACTTTTTATGGATATCTTTAAGAAATGGCTTTCTTCTTGCCACTCTTCCATAAAGGCCAGATTTGTGCAATATATGACTGATTGTTGTCCTATGGACAGAGTCTCCCACCTCAGTTGTAGATCTCTGCAGTTCATCCAGGGTGATCATGGGCCTCTTGGCTGCATCTCTGATCAGTATTCTCCTTGTATGAGCTGAATGTTTAGAGCGACGGCCAGGTCTTGGTAGATTTGCAGTGGTCTGATACTCCTTCCATTTCAATATTATCGCTTGTACAGTGCTCATTGGGATGTTTAAAGCTTGGGAAATCTTTTTGTATCCAAATCCGGCTTTAAACTTCTTCACAACAGTATCTCGGACCTGCCTGGTGTGTTCCTTGTTCTTCATGATGCTCTCTCTTCTTTTAACGGACCTCTGAGACTATCACAGTGCAGGTGCATTTATATGGAGACTTGATTACACACAGGTGGATTGTATTTATCATCATTAGTCATTTAGGTCAACATTGGATCATTCAGAGATCCTCACTGAACTTCTGGAGAGAGTTTGCTGCACTGAAAGTAAAGGGGCTGAATAATTTTGCACTCCCAATTTTTCAGTTTTTGATTTGTTAAAAAAGTTTGAAATATCCAATAAATGTCGTTCCACTTCATGATTGTGTCCCACTTGTTGATTCTTCACAGAAAAATAAAGTTTTATATCTTTATGTTAGAAGCCTGAAATGTGGCATAAGGTCGCAAAGTTCAAGGGGGCCGAATACTTTCGCAAAGCACTGTAGCTCTTCGTACATCAGCTGATATCTCAAAGTGCTGTACAGAAACCCAGCCTAAAACCCCAAACAGCAAGAAATGCAGGTGTTGAAGCACGTTGGCTAGGAAAAACTCCCTAGAAAGGCCAAAACCTAGGAAGAAACCTAGAGAGGAACCAGGCTATGAGGGGTGGCCAGTCCTCTTCTGGCTGTGCCGGGTGGAGATTATAACAGAACATGGCCAAGATGTTCAAATGTTCATAAATGACCAGCATGGTCAAATAATAGGTCTGGGGCAGGTAGCACGTCTGGTGAACAGGTCAGGATTCCACAGCTGCAGGCAGAACATTTGAAACTGGAGCAGCAGCACGGCCAGGTGGACTTGGGACAGCAAGGAGTCATCATGCCAGGTAGTCCTGGGGCATGGTCCTAGGGCTCAGGTCCTCCACGAGAAAGAAGGAGAAAATTAAAGAGAGCATACTTAGATTCACACAGGACACCGAATTGGACAGGAGAAGTACTCCAGATATAACAAACTGACTCTAGCCCCCCGACACGACACAACTACTGCAGCATAAATACGTGCAGTAGCAGAAAAAACAGTCTATGACTTGGGTGACTGGAGTCTTGACAATTTTTTGGGCCTTCCTCTGACACCGCCTAGTATATAGGTCCCGGAAGTCAGGAAGCTTGGCCATACCAGGCATTGATGCAACCGGTCAGGATGCTCTCGATGGTGCAGGATATGGGGAACCATGCCAAATCGTTTCAGTCTGCTGAGGGAGAAAAGGTGTCGCCGTGCCTGTCTTTGGACCATGAAAGTTTGTTGTTGATGTGGACACCAAGGAACTTGAAATGCTCAACCCCCTACATCACAGCCCCGTTGATATTAATGCGGGCCTGTTTGGCCCTCCTTTTCCTATAGTCCACGATTAGCTGCTCTGTCTTGCTCACATTGAGGGAGAATTTGTTTTCCTGGCACCACAATGCCAGGTCTTTGACCTCTTCCCAATAGGCTGTCTCATCATTGTCAGTGATCAGGCCTACCACTGTGGTGTTGTCAACAAACTTAATGATGGTGTTGGAGTCGCGCTTGGCCACACAGTCGTGGGTGATCAGGGAGTACAGGAGGGGACTAAGTAGTCACCCTGAGGGGCCCCAGTGTTGATGATCAGTGTGACAGATGTGCTGTTGTCTACCCTTACCACCTGGGGGTGGCCCGTTAGGAAGTCCAGGATCCAGTTGCAGAGGGAGGTGTTTAGTAACAGAGTCCTTAGCTTAGTGATGAGCTTTGAGGGTACGATGGTGTTGAACACTGAGCTGTAGTCAAGGAACAGCATTCTCACATAGGTGGTCCCTTTGTCCAAATGGGGAAGGGCAGTGTGGAGTGCGATTTAGATTGTGTCATATGTGGATCTGTTTGGAGTGGGTCTAGGGTGTTGATGTGAGCCATGACCAGCCTTTCAAAGCATTTCATGGCTACCAACGTGAGTGCTACGGGGCAGTAATCATTTAGGCATGTTAGCTTCTCTATCTTGTGAACAGGGACTATGGTGGTCTGTTTGAAACATGTAGATGTTACAGACTCGGTCAGGGAGAGGTTGAAAATGTCAGTGAAGACACTTGCCACTTGGTCCGCGAGATGCTTTGAGTACACGTCCTGGTAATCCATCTGGCCCCATGGCTTTGTGAATGTTGACCTGTTTAAAGATCTTACTCACATTGTCTATGGAGAGCGTGATCACACAGTCGTCCGGAACAGCTGGTGCTCTCTTACATGCTTCAGTGTTGCATGCCTCGAAGTTAGCATACAAGGCATTTGTCTATGGAGAACGTGATCTCATCTGGTAGGCTCGCATCACTGGGCAGCTCACGTCTGGGTTTCCCTTTGTAGTCCGTAATAGTTTGCAAGCCTCGACACATCCTACTAGCGTCAGAGCCGGTGTTGTAGGATTCAATCTTAGTCCTGAATTGACACTTTGCCTGTTTGATCTTTCGTGTGAGGGCATAGCAGGATTTCTTATAAGCGTCCGGATTAGTGTCCCGCTCCTTGAAAGTGGCAGCTCTAGCCTTTAGCTTTGTGCGAATGTTGTCTGTAATCCATGGCTTCTGGTTGGAATATGTACGTACGGTCACTGTGGGGTCGACGTTGTCGATGCACTTATTGATGAAGCTGAGGTGGTATACTCCTCAATGTCATTGGATGAATCCTGGAACATTTTCCAGTCTATGCTATCACATGTGACATGCTGGTAGAAATGAGGTAAAACGGATTTTAGTTTGCATGCATTTAAGTCCCCTGCCACTAGGAGCGCCACTTCTGGATGTGCATTTTCTTGTTTGCTTATGGCCTTATACAGATCGTGGTCTTAGTGCCAGCATCGGTTTGTGGTAAATAGATGGCTATGAATAATATACATGAGAACTCTCTTGGTAGATAGTGTGGTTTACGGTTTATCATGAGATACTCTACCTCAGGCGAACAATACCTCGAGACTTCTTTAATATTAGAAATCGCGCACCAGCAGTTATTGACAAATAGACACACACCCTCGCCCCGCGTCTTCCCAGACATATCTGCTCTGTTCTGCTGATACAGGGTGTAATGATTCATAGGTGTTCGTAATAATGAATGTCAGTTGTGCGTGATGATGAATCCCAGGACCAGTGGTTAGTACTCTGGCGACGTCATACACCGGAGGGGAGGAGCAGGAGCAGACGTGACACAGGGAGAAGCCAGCCAGCTCTATATTAACATTTTCGTCATTTAACCACGTCTCTGTGAAACATAAGATATTACAGTTTTTATTGTCCCGTTTCTAAGATAGTCTTAATCTTAGATCGTCCAGTTTGTTTTCCAATGATTGCACGTTGGCCAATGATTTGGAGGGTAGTGGTGGTGGTGGTGGTTTACCTACTCGTTGGCTAATTCTTACAAAGCAACCGCCCTCCTCCCCCCATTTTCTCTGTCTTCACGCAGATGACAGGGATTTGGGCCTTGTCTAAACAAAGCAGTATATCCTTCGCTTTGGACTCATTATAGAAAGAATCTTTGTCCAGGGCCAGATGTTTTTCCTGAACCCATGACATGTTCATGCAGGGAAAAGTCTCAGCCCCAGTTATGGGCAATTACGACTGTAGGGTCCAGTTTTTTCCTGGTCAGGTCACAGGGTCAGGGAACACACCTACACATGAACAAACCTCTTTGGTGCACATGAGGTTGCAGCATACCTTCCTTCCCCTGACTCCATGTTGCATTGTGATTCTCAGGGAGGTCTGAAGGCGGTCATATGGACAGACGTGTTCCAGATGGTGATCATGTTAGCAGGCTTCGTGGCCGTCATCGCCAGGGGGGCTGTCATCCAGGGAGGTCTGGGGAAGATCTGGGATGACTGTTACCAAGGAGGCAGGCTCAACCTTTTTGAGTAAGTAAAATGTCCACACGTCATGCAGGGATTAATTACCACCACAGTATGACTCCCTATAGTTAGCTGAGAATTTTCACTTTAATACCTTCTAATGCAGTTTTGATCCAGACCCTTTGAAGCGTCACACGTTCTGGACGATCGTGGTTGGTGGCAGTGTGATGTGGGCGTCCATCTACTCCATCAACCAGTCACAGGTGCAGCGTTACATCTCCTGCAAAACCCTAACTCAAGCCAAACTGTGAGTGGCACTCCTACCTTCCACAGTCATAACATACAGGAACAGCTGTGAATGAAGAATAGCAATATGAGTGTTTGTTCCATGTTGGCTTTTTTTAAACCCTCAGGTCACTGTATGTGAATATGATTGGTCTCTGGGTGACTGTGAGCTTAGCAGTGTTCTCCGGCCTCACCATGTACTCCATTTACAAGAACTGTGATCCACTCACCAATGGTGATGTAGGGGCACTTGATCAGGTCAGTAAATGTAAGACAGCTATGGCTCTTACACAGGCATGGACAGTGCTGCACTATGGCAGTGTTATTGAATGCTAGTGGGTGGGTGCTTATATTTGTCCTATTTCACACATGTACACGTGTGTATTAATATGTATGTGTGAATTGGACAGGACTGTGTGTGGGATTAATAGTGTGTGTTGTGTGTGTGTGTAAACAAGCTGCTTCCATACCTGGTAATGGACATCCTGGCAGCCTATCCTGGAGTCCCTGGGTTGTTTGTTGCGGCAGCATACAGTGGTACACTGAGGTGAGTATTCTCCAGGGGAACCCAAATAGACAAGGTCCGCTGACACAAATCTTCCAGGTGGCAAAGATCTGGATAGATATAGGTACTTATCAGCATAGTAACAAACCCCTACCTCGCAACCCCTCCCCGTTCTGGATCCGGAACCAGACCGCGGTCCGCCTATTGTGTCTAGCAGGTATACACTAACAAATGCATGCAATCTTCCACTACTTTTACAACTAACCTACCAATGAATGTGTTTAACCATGAGTTCCCTGCAGACAAAGGGCAATTCCTCCTCTTTCTCTTTGCCTCATCTATTGTCATTGCGTCTGTTTCAGTACTGTGTCCTCCAGCATCAATGCGCTGGTGGCTGTCACTGTGGAGGACTTCATCAGGCCAATGTACAAAAACCTGACAGATAAACAGGTGACCTGGATGAACATGGGCCTCAGTGAGTTTCACACAAAACACTGTGTATATGTGGGTTCATTCAAATAGTAATGTCACACAAATAAAGGTCAGTTTGACATTTGCTGAGGTATGTACATTATATGTCAATACTTTGCATGGAAAAATACTTTGCATTGAAATATATTTATAATCATGAAATGTGTATGGAATATTTAATTACCTTTGCACCTATTCCAGGTGTTTTCTTCGGATTTTTGTGCATTGGGATGGCTGCAATAGCTTCACTGATGGGGAGCATTCTGCAGGTAGGAAAATTATAATCAGAAGTGACTCCATATCACCACCTGCTGTCTCGTAGTTGTCACTTCTACTTTATGTCTCTAACGTTTTCTCTTTTCAGGCAGCCCTGTCCATATTTGGAATGATCAGTGGCCCTCTTCTTGGGCTTTACCTCTTAGGCATGTTCTGGCGCACAGCAAACTCAACAGTAGGTATCCCACATCTTATTCATATCACTTTCATTATTCATACTTAAAGAATGATATACTAATTTACTCAAAGATATATTACTAACCAATAACACTATAAATGTTCTGACATGCAAAGATTTTGGTTGTTGAATACAAAACAACGTTAGACAATATAATGACATAGAATTGTAGTGTATCTTTATGGGTAAGACTGAGACGGCTTCCTTGTGCATTGCAGGGGGGACTCACAGGGCTGATTATGGGCCTTGTTATTACCCTGTGGGTGGGGATTGGAGCTCAGATATACCCACCCTTAGCTGATAAAACCAACCCCCTGCCAATAAGTGTGGCAGGCTGTAACCGCACGCAGGACCTGAACTACACCACCTTGGCCCCATGGACCAGTGCAGTAACAATGACCCCTCTGCCTGAGTGAGTTACTCATGGTCACTCTATAATCACTGTCTTCAAAGTCACCCTATTCCACATATAGTGCACAATTTTATTCCAATGTTGCTTATAGCTAACTATGGGTTAGCAGCCTTGTTGAACCAGCCTGATCTTGTGAGCTCACGTTCTGTTTCACTGAATGAAAACGTCAATGCTGTGACGATCGTTGTTGGTGGAATTAGCTGAAGATGCAGCGTGAGGTATGTTACTCATATTCTTTAATGATAACCAGGAAAAACAAGAAAGAGAAAACCAACGAAACGTACAGCCTTGTAGGGCTCAACAGCAACAATACAAGAACAAGATCCTATAACATAGGTGGAGAAAAAGGCTACCTAAGCATGATTCCCAATCAGAGACAACGATAGACAGCTGTCTGATTGGGAACCACACTCGGCCAAACACAAAGAAATACAACACATAGAATGCCCACTCAAATCACACCCTGACAAAACCAAATAGAGACATAAAAAGGCTCTCTAAGGTCAGGGCGTGACAGTACCCCCCCAAAGTTGCGGACTCCGACCGCAAAACCTGAACCTATAGGGGAGGGTCCGGGTGGGCATCTATCCTCGGTGGTGGCTCTGGTGCGGGGACCCTCGTCACCAACCCCGGACTGGCGACCCTCTTTGCAGACCCCGGACTGGGGACCCTCGTTGTAGGCCCCGGGCTGGGGACCCTCGCTGCAGGCCCCAGACTGTTGACGCTCGCTGCAGGCCCCGGACTGGGGACCCTCGTTGCAGGCCCCGGACTGGGGACCGTCGCCGGAGGCTCCGGACTGGCGAACGTCGCCGGAGGCTCCGGACTGGCGACCGTCGCCGGAGGCTCCGGACTGGCGACCGTCGCCAGAGGCTCCGGACTGGAGACCGTCGCCGGAGGCTCCGGACAAGGGACTGACGCTGGAGGCTTTGTGCCATGGACTCAGGGTTCTCAGCTAGCTGGGTTCTCGGTATATAGCATCGACAGGATTAAAGAACTCTCCGGGAAGAAGAAAGGCTGGGGTGTATGTTTCATGATTAACCACTAATGGTGTGATTGTGATAACATACAGGAACTCAAGTCCTTTCGGTCACCCAACCTAGGATACCTCACAATCAAATGCCGACCGTATTACCTCCCAAGACAATTCTCTTCAGTTATAGTCATATTCCCCCTCAAGCTGATACCACAACGGCCCTCAAAGAGCTACACTGGACTTTAAGCAAACTGGAAACCACATAACCTGAGGCCGCATTTATTGTAGCTGGGGATTTTAACAAAGCAAATTTGAGGAAAACACTACCGAAGTTCTGTCAACACATTGACTGTAGTACTCACTCTGATAAAACACTCGACCACTGCTACTACAACTTCCGGGATGCCTACAAGGCCTCCCCTGCCCTCCCTTCTGCAATTTTGACCATTTTTTTCCTCCCTTCCTATTAGCAGAAACTCAAACAGGAAGTATCCGTACTAAGGATTATTCAATACTGGTCTGACAAATCGAAATCCACGTTTCAAGATTGCTTTGATCACCTGGACTGGGATATGTTCCGGGTAGCCTCTGAGAATAACATTGACTAATATACTGATATGGTGACTTCGTTTATCAGGAAGTAAATAGAAGATATTGTACCCACTGTGACTATTACAACCTACATTAACCTCTTGAAACTCCCCATCCCGGATCCGGGATTGTGACTAAGCCTCAGGCTCATTAGCATAACGCAACGTTAACGATTTCTGAAAATCGCAAATAAAATTAAAATAATGCGTTTGCTCTCAAGCTTAGCCTTTTCTTAACAACACTGTCATCTCAGATTTTCAAAATATGCTTTTGAACCATAGAAATTGACTAATTTGTGTAAGAGTATGCAAAGCTAGCATAGCATTTTGTGTAGCATGTAGCACGAACATTTTCACAAAAGCCAGATAACCAAATAAATAAAATCATTTACCTTTGAAGAGCTTCTGATGTTTTCAATGAGGAGACTCCCAGCCACATACCAAATGCGCAGTGTTTCCTGAAAGCGTCTGTGTGTAGGAGAAATTGTTCCGTTTTCTACATTGCGCCTGGCTACCGAAACGAACCGAAAATGCAGTCACCTACAACGTGAAACTTTTTCCGGATTAACTACATAATATCGACCGAAACATGGCAAACGTTGTTTGGAATCAATCCTCAAGGTGTTTTTTCACATATCTCTTCATTGACATGCAGTTCTTGGAAGCTTGCTTCTCTCTCTGCTCCATGGAAAAATACTGGCAGGTGACTTTTGCGCACCAATTTCGGCGCAGGACACCGGGCGGACACGTGGTAAATGTGGTCTCTTATGGTCAATCTTCCAACGATCTGCCTACAAATACGTCACAATGCTGCAGACACCTTGGGGAAACGACAGAAAGGGCAGACTCATTCCTCTTGCGTTCACAGCCATATAAGGAGATCATGAAAGACAGAGCCTCAAAAATCCTTGTCATTTCCTGGATGCCAAGTCATCTTGGTTTTGCCTGAAGCTCACGTTCTAGGGCACGCACAGAGAAGATATTTGTATTTCTGGACACGTCAGAGTGTTTTCTTTCGAACAGTAGCAATTATATGCATAGTCGAGCATCTTTTTGTAACAAAATATCTTGTTTAAAACGGGAACGTTTTTCTTCCAAAAATGAAATAGCGCCACCATAAGTGTAAGAGGTTAACCAGAAACCGTGCATAGATGGCAGTTAAACTGAAAGCGCTCAGACATGAGACGGCTGTGGCAGGGTCCACAGACGACCACAGACTACAAAGGGAAAACCAGCCACGTCACAGACACCGATGTCTTGCTTCCGGACAAGCTAAACACCTTCTTCGCCCGCTTTGAGGATAACACAGTGCCAACGACACGGACTGCTATCAAGGACTGTGGGCTCTCCTTCTCTGTGGCCGAAGTGAGTAAGAGATTTATGCGTTAGCCCTTGCAAGGCTGCCGGCCTAGACCAGCTGACTTGAATGTTTGAGGACATATTCAATCTCTCCCTATCCCAGTCTGCTGTCCCCACTTGCTTCAAGATGTCCACCATTGTTCCTGTTCCCAAAAAAGCAAAGGTAACTGAAATAAATTACTTTCTCCCCATAGCACTCACTTCTCTCATCATGAAGTGCTTTGAGAGGCTAGTTAAGGATCATATCACCTCTACCTTACCTGACACGGTAGACCCACTTCAATTGGCTTATCACCCCAATAGATCTACAGATGATGCAATCGCCATCGCACTGCACACTGCCCTATCCCATCTGGACAAGAGAAATACCTATGAAAGAATGCTGTTCATTGACTATATCTCAGCATTCAACACCATAGTACCCTCCAAGCTCATCATTAAGCTTGGTGCCCTGGGTCTGAACCCCACACTCTGCAACTGGGTCCTGGACTTTCTGATTGGCCGCCCACAGGTGGTGAAGGTAGGAAACGACACCTCTTCACTGATCCTCTACACAGGGGCCCCACACGGGTGCGTGCACAGCATCCTCCTGTATTCCCTTTTCACCCATGACTGCGTGGCCACAATCATCAAGTTTGCAGAAGACACAACCATAGTAGGCCTGATTACCAGGAAAATAACCTCTCACTCAAGGTTGACAAAACAAAGGAGCTGATCGTGGACTTCAGGAAAAGGCAGAGGGAGCCACGCCCCTATCCAAATCAACAGGACTGCAGTGGAGCAGGTGAAAAGCTTCAAGTCCCTCAGCATACACATCACTGACGATCTGAAATGGTCCACCCACACAGACAGTGTGGTGAAGAAGGCACAACAGTGCCTCTTCATCCTCAGGAGGCTGAAGACATTTTGCATGGCACCTAAAACCCTCACAAACTTTTACAGATACACAATTGAGAGCATCCTGTTCGGCTGTATCACCTCCTGGTATGGCAACTGTACCACCTGAAACCGCAGGGCTCTCCAGAGGGGGTGCGGTCTTCCTAATGCATCACTGTGGCCTACTAACTATCCATCAACTACCTACGCTCCAGTATACCTACAGCACCCGATGTCACAGGAAGGCCAAAAAGATAATCAAGGACAACAACCACCCAAGCCACTGCCTGTTAACCCTGCTCTCATCCAGAAGGCGAGGTCAGTACAGGTGCATCAAAGCTGGGACCGAGAGACTGAAAAACAGAGCCATCAGACTGTTAAATTAGCCATCACTAGGCGTCTTCCACACGGTTACGTAACCCTGCACCTTAGACGCTGCTGTCCCATATACATAGACTTGAAATCACTGGCCTCTTTAATAATGGAACACTAGTCACTCTAATAATGTAAACATATTTTTGCTTTACTCATCTCATATCTATATACTGTATACTCTATTCTACTGTATTTTAGTCTTTGCCACTCTGACATTGCTCATCCTAATATTTATTTAGTCCTTAATGCCATTCTTTTACTTTTAGATTGTGTGTATTTTTGTTAAATATTACTGCACTGTTAGAGCTAGCATTTTGCTACACCCGCAATAACATCTGCTAAACGTGTAAGTGACAAATAAGATTTGATTTGATTTAACAAAGCTAATGTGTTAGCGCAAGGCTACTGTGTTAGTGTGGGCTCAGGTCTGACTCTTCATCTTATTGTTACAGTGACCGTCCGGCTCTGGCAGACTCTTGGTACTCCCTGTCCTACTTGTACTTCTGTCTTCTGGGCACTTTGGTGACTGTGATCGTGGGCTTGGTGGTAAGCGCTATCACAGGTGAGGCGACCTCCTTTAGATCCAACACTAACATCATAGTGCATGATATGAATTATTTTTTTTGACTGCATGACCTGACCAGGACAAACTTTACATTTGACATTTACGTCATTTAGCAAACACTCTTATCCAGAGCCACTTACATGACCTATGCCACTTTGCCACTCTGATGGCAAGTGCCTTGCTCAAGGGCAAAGATATATTTTTCACCTAGTCAGCTCGGGATTCAAACCAGCAAACTTTTGGTTACTGGCCCAAAGCTCTTAACCACTAAGCTCTTAACTCTGGGGCTAGTTGTTCCTGGTCAGGTCTGTTAAAGGGAATTCCTGGCACTAGGCATAATGACTTTGGCTGGTTCAAATTTATATTTTATGCAGTTAGTTAAACGTGACGTCTCCCTGTGTTGTCTGTCCAGGTGGCTGCAAGCAGGAAAAGCTAAGCTCAGATCTCTTTGTAAGGAGAAGTGATCTATTCTGTGCTGGCTGTGGCAAGGACTCAGAGGTAAAGCTTCTCCCCCCACCCCACTTCACCTCACCTCACCCCACCTCTCTCTCTCATTCCGTAGGCCTACAGCTGTATTATATGTTTTGTGCCTGTGTTAACTGGCTCCCGGTGTGGTCTTGTGTGTCTTCTGCAGGCATCAGAACCTGAGATAAATGAAAAGGCTGGGTCAGAGCTGAATAAGGGATCAAACAATGCTGGATTCCAAGACCCTCAGTTTAACATTGTGGAGAAGGATGTGGAGAAGGTCACTAAAATGTGATGCTGCCACCAAGCTAAATGCACTCTGTCAACCGGAGTTCTGCAAGAGAACAATTTTTCCTCTTACCTTTCCATTCTCCTTTTATTGTAATGAAATTCATTACTAAGAGAAGGAACCCCAAGTGTGTAATACTGTAGGTTGATACAGTTGATCAACTAGCTAGCTCATGTATGTTAGGCTAACTAGCTATCTAAATCTTATAGTTATCATAGCCAGATTACTTGCCCAGGTGCCTCGACCCCCAAGGGGCCTCCATTGATTTTGTAGAGTCATTAAAGTATCATATGAACACACATAAGACATGGCAAAATGTGTAGAATTG
The DNA here is from genome assembly GCF_036934945.1 of Oncorhynchus masou masou. NCBI lineage: Eukaryota > Metazoa > Chordata > Actinopteri > Salmoniformes > Salmonidae > Oncorhynchus > Oncorhynchus masou. The sequence goes on along the minus strand of NC_088216.1, from coordinate 78,855,929 downwards.
CAGGAAATGAGTTTTAAAACTGTAAAATGTTCTCTAAACCAACAAGAGGGGTGTGAATAGTTTAGGATCCCATGTGTTGTGAGGTGGTTTGTTACTATCTCAATAAGTGACCGTATCCATCCAGCCACCTAGGAAATGTGTGACCAGACCTTCTCAAATAGTAGCTGAGCATCCCTGACCTAGGCCATGGAAGGGTACTGCAATGTAAAGCAATATTTTAATGTATACAGCACATGTTGTAAGGTAGGACTTTTCAACCATGTGTTAAGATAAAACAATATATAACAATGTAAATCTAACTTAATTGTCAGTAGAAATAAGCATATGCAGTTCATATGTAATCATATTGTTAGAGGAATTCTAAATTCCTATATGTTTTGTAGCCAAAACCAAATTCACACTATCTATTTCATAATAAGTTGTAAGTTTATCATTTTTGCATGAAATAGATCGAGACCAGTCTTAAAAGTCAGGTAACAGTGTTTAATTCAAGAGAGTACTGACCCAAAATACAAAGAACATTACATTTTAAAGAGAGAAGATAAAAATGACGTCATCAGTTTCTCACACTCTCTCCGATCCACACAATAGCGCAGTGTCTTCAGGTCTGGAGATTGTCTCCTACTCCTCTCATAAAGCAAACATTCCAATCTGTCTAAAAGACATTTTCTCCTCCACTAATGGAACATCACATAACATTCTTATCTGTCTGAAAAGATATGCCATCCCTCTCCCTTAAACATGCAAGGTACAGATAATTAATTTGTTTTACCTACATTTTCAGTCCTAGTTTAACCAAGAACCCATACATTTCATACCATAACATAATAGTAATAAAACTTAATGGTTCTAAAATAAATGTATGCATAATTAATCATTTCAACTATAATTTCCTCCAACAAATCCTCCCTTTGATTAAATATTATACATTCAAATCTACATCTAATTTTATCAAACATAAAAAAAAAAAATATGAATAGACTTATAACTAACCTTATTATACATGTTTATCAGATTTATCATACGAATAGACTTATAACCAACATTATTATAAATGTTTATCAGACTCTTCACCCATCATTAATCAAATCTAACCTTAACACCAACTGTTTTTAACCCTACATCAGAATCTTAATTATACTTATCAGGATTTTCCGTTAATCTTCATGAAAAAATAGTCTATACATTGAAACAAGAAAACATCTAAATTTCCTAAACATCAAATATGGTCTGCTCGCAAGTGAAAGGACCCGGATTCTTCTATTACGTCCAAGCCATGTATTTTGTATTCCACTGGTCAGAGCTTTGGATTGGTCCATCTATCTCCATCTGAAGTGTCATCGATTTCTCCAGAGTCCTGGAAATAAGGCCTCGCACACAGGGAATTAGACAACAGCCACCTAAAACTAAAACAGTCACACAGGTGAATGTAGCCCATAACACAGTGATCATAACATTTTCCATTTTCCAAACGTACTATCAAACCAATTATTCAGAGAAGTATCCACCCCAGAGTTTTCTTCCAAACCGCGAGCCAGGGTGGTCAAACCAGCTGAGGCTTCGGGCACTGATTCGTCCGGAGCTGTGTTACTTGGGATGTAAGCACAAACATGGTCCTGATAATCACGCATACTTCTCTCTTTTCATCCATTAACATATCTAATGCAATTCTATTCTGCCAAGCCATCCAGCTGGTTGCTTCAGTCTGTTCTGCAAAACCTTTAACAGCATCTCTGGTATACTTGTTAAAGCGCTGTTGATTATCATAAATATAATTAATCCAGTCCACGTTCTTATTGAGAGTAGACCCCCCCCCCCCCGGAAATGCTTAACTCTAATCCTGCTAGGGTCTCATTTCTTGCTTTGACTCATCTGGCACACCCCTTGGAACCCCAATGTTATCAAAGTATACTTGGTCAATAAGAGACCCGGACGGAAAAGCTCTTTTTTCCCATTTGGCTATACTTCATGTCTTGGTGTTGAATGAGTGTGAAAGGCATTACAATGGAGCATAATCCTGTCCAATCTGTTGGCAAAACCTTGCCCTGACATCATTTCCCAAGAGTACTGTACCGGGCCAAACGGTAATAATCTCCTCCGGTCACTGTGAAGGGAGGAACCTGGGGATTCAAATAGTGCAAATCAATACAACTGTCATTATCTGGCATTCCTGCTTTCGTGAACAGCTTTACCATACCGGCCTAAACTCCTCTACCCAGAACCGTACTAGGGTGTCGACCAAGAATGGGTCATATCCATCATACCACAACCCTAGATTCTCCTTCATTACTGTTTAAATGGTTAGGCGTATCTTTATGTAATGCATCCCTCTCTCCGGATTACAATCAAAAACTCTCACCTTCACTATACTCCACCTCCTTCCATACTGGGTGAGTGGATTCATATAGCCCTCTCTCTCCAAATGAGTTATGACCTGTGTCCACGATCAATATGGAAACCTGCACCAATATATGCCATAATGGCTCAGAGTCCTAGACTGCCATGTAGTTAGAGACTCCATTTTGGTCTACATAAAACTCCATTGAGAGATCCTTCCCAACCTCTACTCTAAGTTCCTGTCTACCCAGATCTAGGGATCTCTTATGCTTATTTTGGAACAAAATCCTCATCGTCTAAACCATGGGTCAAATTACCACTCTCCGCATACTCAAGTAGGACGTGCTGTATCAGGAATATGTCACCCACGATAAGACAGCTCAGACGAACAGCTTCCATGTGAAGCCCCACCCTCTCCCCGAGAACACATCACTTAGCAAGAGCCAGACACATCTTCACTTCTATGAACAACAACAGTGAGGAAAGGACAGGTAAGGTATTTTTCATTTGAGAGATGGCCCCCAGAATTCTGTTCATTCCAGTTATCCTCTCGAACTCTGTTATTGTTCCACAGTGTCACTGTGTCGTACCCTCCCGCAGTGCGATATGAATCCGGGTAGTTCTTTCTGCTAGCTGTCACCAGAAGTCCTTGGTATGGTCCCCCCAACAGGCCTCAGGGACTGGATTGAGTGACTTCACCTGTAATTCACCTGTAGTGCATAAAATCTTGGACATACAGGTTTGGTTAACAAACAGTTTCTCATTTGTTCTATCTGATTATATCTTTTCCATATATCTTTATTTTATTTTTTATTTTGTATTATCAGTTAATTATCCCGTTGGTCACATCCTATCCTAGAACACAATTTACACTTTTTACACAATTTACCCATCAATACTCTTACACAAATGCTTGTTTAGCTATGGTTGAAAAGCATATTTTGAAAATCTGAGATGACAGTGTTGTTAACAAAAGTCTAAGCTTGAGAGCAAATATATTTATTTAATTTCATTTGCGATTTTCATGAATAGTTAACGTTGCGTTATGCTAATGAGCTTGAGGATATAAATAGGATCCCGGATCCGGGATTGCTCGACACAAGTAGTTAACTTCACTTTATCATTTGTAATGTCAAACCTAGCCAATGGCTTTAAAACAAATCACTAATCACTTATTCAATTGTAATGTCAAACATAGCCAATGGCTTTAAAAAAAATCACTAATCACTTCATCAATTGTAATATCAAACCTAGCCAATGGCTTTTAAAAAATCACTAATCACTTCATCAATTGTAATGTCAAACATAGCCAATGGCTTTAAAACAAATCACCAATCACTTCATCAATTGTAATGTCAAACCTAGCCAATAGGCCCCCCCCCCCCCTAAAAAAAAGCAGTGATGCAGTTGTTGACACAAACCGGTGTGCCTGGCACCTACAACCATACCCCGTTCACAGGCACTTACATTTTTTTTGTTGTCCCTTCACCCTCTGAAAGGTACAATCCACGTCTCAATTGTCTCAAGACTTAAAAATCCTTCTTTAACCTGTCTCCTCCCCTTCATCTACGCTGATTGAAGTGGATTTAACAAGTGACAATAAGGGATCATAGCTTTCACCTGGATTCACCTGGTCAGTCTATGTCATGGAAAGAGCAGATGTTCCTAATGTTTTTTTACAGTCAGTGTATATTATTAATGTCTTTACACTTTTTGACAGATTTAGCTGATTATTGACAAATCAGGGAGAATACGACCATCTGAGTAAATACAAATAAATGACTATAACACATTTTTGCATAATTTTATTTGGTAGTAATATAAATAGTAATAAATTACCAGTAGTGGAAAAAGTACTCAATTATCATCATCAATTATTATTATCATACATAAAAGTAAAAATACGTTAATAGAAAATGACTCAAGTAAAAAAATCACCCTGTAAAATCTATCTTGAGTACATTTCTAGACATATTTGGTTTTAAATATACTTAAGTATCAAAAGAAAATGTATAAATAATTCAAATGTTCTTATATTAAGCAAAACAGACATTTTTACATTTACGGATAGCCAGGGGCACACTACATCACTCAGACATCCTTTACAAACGAAGCATGTGTGTTTAGTGATTCCACCAGATCAGAGTCAGTTGGGATGACCAGGGATGTTCTCCTGATATGTGCATGAATTGAACCATTTTCATGTCCTGCTAAGCATTCGAAATGTATGGAGTAAAAAGTCCATAATTTTCTTTAGGAATGTAGTGGAGTAAAAGTTGTCAAAAATATAAATAGTGAAGTAAAGTACAGATATCAAAAAACTACTTCAGTAGTACTTTAAAGTATTTTTACTTAAGTACTTTACACCACTTTCAATAACAATGCAATGTTGACAAATGTCATATATAGGAACATAAAAACAGCACAAGCAAAAACAACAATGTTATGAACAAACACGAACTTTATTTATGTTGATGGACTCAAAGGTGGCAAGTCTGTTCAAAACAAGCATTTTAACATTTTTTTCATTAATAAAGTGAGTGACTAAACAGTAACATCAAAACAAGATAATATACTTTGTTAATTTCAAATTGTTTTGACATGCATTTTAAATGTATATTTTGGTCAACAGATTTCCCAGCATCAGACAGCTACAGACATGAATGAACTTGAGAGCAGTGGTGTAATGAAAAAAGCATATTGAATGTCCACATTTGTCACACACACAGAAAACGATCCATTTTGAAAAGCACTTGTTGTTTTTCTTCTCCTTGTCAGCACCAGCGGCAGCTGTCCAACCAGCATCCTTTTCATTGCAGCGAGCTTTAAAGCACTCCCAAGTGATTTCTGAACAACAGGGCTCTGGACCTGAAACATTACGATAGTATAAAACAGGAAAAATGAGTGAAGCTGAAGCAAACTGGTGGAAGTGATTGTGGAAGTGGCTAATAGTGACCTGAAAAAAAATTGTAGAACCCCACAGCATTAACTACTTTTACAAGTTACAGACTATATTTTAGAAGTTGCAGAGTACAGACTATACTATAATGCAATATGGTATTTCACAGCTTATTTCATAATGCAGAGGGAGTATTGCCAAGTAAATCAAGTGTTTGGTGATAATGTTCAGCTGGCTCATTCGTTCCTCAATATGTCCACATTTTGATGCTGCTCTGCTGCGACACTTGGCTGCAGGCGGCTTTTGAATGGATCAGTTGCAACTGCAAAGCTCTGCTATTATAAGAACCAGAAAGACATCCAAGTTAGGAGTGAAATTTAAAGAAAAATTATTCCCACAATGAAAATGTGCTTACCATACAGCATGCATTATAAAGTTATGAGTTCAAACTTATTTGTGGTCATTGGGAATTGCGTAGTATTTCATAATACATCCTGAGTTTTAGGCCAATCCAATGTTTTCAGCACTATTAAAGTTAAAGCAATGTGTTCATTAGATCCACCATATAAATCTTTATGTTCAGAGCTGTCAGACTTGGGGTCAAGCTCCAGTGTGCTCTTCCTCCAGGTCAAGCTCCAGGGTGCTCTTCCTCCAGGTCAAGCTCCAGGGTGCTCTTCCTCCAGGTCAAGCTCCAGTGTGCTCTTCCCCCAGGTCAAGCTCCAGGGTGCTCTTCCTCCAGGTCAAGCTCCAGGGTGCTCTTCCACCAGGTCAAGCTCCAGCTCTTCCCCCAGGTCAAGCTCCAGTGTGCTCTTCCCCCAGGTCAAGCTCCAGGGTGCTCTTCCTCCAGGTCAAGCTCCAGTGTGCTCTTCCCCCAGGTCAAGCTCCAGGGTGCTCTTCCCCCAGGTCAAGCTCCAGGGTGCTCTTCCTCCAGGTCAAGCTCCAGGGTGCTCTTCCCCCAGGGCACAGACTTCCCAGCGGACGGAGGAGTTCTGATTCTGTAAGACTGTGGAGAAAATCACTCAATCACAGAGAAATAGGATGGAGAGAATCCTCTGGGGGAATGGTACACGTGTCACGGTCAACAAATAAAACACAGTGAATAGTACACATAAAAAATCTATCCCCACCTTACTCCGTGGCGTTGCGCCAGCTGTGCTGGGGGAATGCCAAGATGGAGTTTTGAGAGCTTTGCTTTCCTTTGACAAACATACCACTCCAGCTAATCTAATAAATCCTACAGTGATCATACAACATACCAACACCACATCCATTGATGATGGAATAGCCAACATTATAAAAACACCACACAAAATAATGAACCGATTCCAATACCTTAATTTGCGGTGTTGCTATAACTGTTGTTATGGAGCTCCAAGATGGAGTTCTTTGGGCTTTGCTTTCCATTTCCTTTGACACATCAAAAATATATCAGTTAATCTGAGGAATTATACAGTGATCATGCACAGGGATGTAATGGAGAACAGAAAGAACCCAATCATTTTTAAGAGGTTCATGATCAATAACATTAATGTTTGGATTCACAGCATCTCTTCTGTCTGAGCTTTGGGATTGGGTTACAGAGGCTTTGTGTGACTGTCCTCAGGCATCGTGGCTGAGTGTTTCAGAACACCTAACTTCTATGGACTTTGGCTAAGGCAGCTAGCTCATTTGCAAATGTTTTTGTTGTTGGGGAAAAACAATAGTTTTTGTGAGACACTTTTAAACAACACTAAGTGTTGTTGTAATGCTCTGATATCTGAATATGTACCTGTTTATCCTGTGTCTGCAGTTGTCTGCTCATTTTCTGACATGCCGTCTCTTTTTCCAGGCCTGTAATCTCCTGTAGTCAGCTTTCCTACAACACAACATGACATCACGACTGAGTCAATAGACAACATTTGTCACTTGACACAGCTTTGTCAGCATGGTGGATGGCAGGGGACTTACCCTCTCCTTCATTTCTTTCTCCAGTTGTTCCTTCAAATGGCCATTTTCCATGTTCTGCTGTGACAGATCCAATTCCTGAGGAAAAATCAGAAAAGAAGCAGATATATAACACTCTACTGAAATACTCCCAGTTAATACAATGACATTTTTATTCATGTACTATCATGTATCATACCAGTGATGTTCTATTAGCAGCTGCCTTCATCTCTTTTCTCTTCTTATCATCAAGCTCTGTATCTTTCTCGTCAACCATTTTGTCATCGTGGTTCTGATGCCAACAGAGAATTTAACCTTGTGCTTTCCGTCACGGCAACCATGTCTGCTGTCTTGTTCTGACATTTGACTTCAGCATCTTCCTTACTCTTGACGGCCTCTGTAGCTCAAAGCTGTAGCTTCGGTACCTGCAGGGATCAGGTTACAGTCAAAGTCGGAAGTTAACATACACTTAGGTTGGAGTCATTAAAACTGTTGTTTCAACCACTCCACAAATTTCTTGTTAACAAACTATAGTTTTGGCAAGTCGGTTAGGACATCTCGGTTAGGACATCTACTTTGTGCATGACAGAAGTAATTTTTCCAACAATTTGATACAGACAGATTATTTCACTTATAATTCACTGTATCACAATTCCAGTGGGTCAGAAGTTAACATACACTAAGTTGACTGTGCCTTCAAACAGCTTGGAAAATTCCAGAAAATGATGTTATGGCTTTAGAAGCTTCTGTTAGGCTAATTGATATCATTTGTGTCAATTGGAGGTAAACCTGTGGATGTATTTCAAGGCCTACCTTCAAACTCGGTGTCTCTTTGCTTGACATCATGGGAAAATCAAAAGAAATCAGCCAAGACCTCAGAAAAAAATGTAGACCTCCACAAGTCATCACATTCCCAGTGGATCAGAAGTTTACATACACTAAATTAGTATTTGGTTGCATTGACCTTAAGTGGTTTAACTTGGGTCAAACATTTCGGGTAGCCTCCCACAAGCTTCCCACAATAAGTTGGGTGAATTTTGGCCCACTCCTCCTGACAGAGCTGGTGTAACTGAGTCAGGTTTGTAGACCTCCTTGCTTGCACACGCTTTTTCAGTTCTGCCCACAAGTTTTCTATGGGATTGAGGTCAGGGCTTTGTGATGGCTGTCAGGACCCGGTTACGAACCTGGGTCTCTGGAGTGAGAAACAGTCACTTAACCAACTGAGCCACGAATAGTCAGCAGAACCCAGAAGATGAGGCAGACACAGCAGTACTTAAGACGGTGTATTTAATAAAGTAAAAAGGAGAAGTCCTTCAATACAAAAAATGGCAAATCCAAAAGGTGGTAGGAATAGCACAAAAAGCCTCAAGTACTCAGATACTCGACAAAAACAGAATTCCACAAGAGCATCCACCGGAATCGACAAGAATACACAGAACACTAGGGCTGGGTGCTAACATACAAACACAGAGCACAGAACTGAGGGAAACTAAGGGTTTAAATACAATCAGGGGAAACGAGGCACAGGTGCAAATAATAATGGGGAACAAGGGAAAAAACATAAGGTCAAAAAGCACATCTAGTGACCAAAACCCGGAACAACCCTGGCCAAATCCTGACAGATGGCTACTCCAATACCTCGACGTTGTTGTCCTTAAGCCATTTTGCCACAACTTTGGAAGTCTGCTTGGGGTCATTATCCATTTGTAAGACCCATTTGCGGCCAAGCTTTAATTTCCTGACTGATGTCTTGAGATGTTGCTTCAATATATCCACAAAATTTTCCTACCTCATGATGCCATATATTTTGTGAAGTGCACCAGTCCCTCCTGCAGCAAAACACCCCACAACATGATGCTGCCACCTCCGTGCTTCACGGTTGGGATGGTGACCTTCTTTATGTAGTGTTGTGTTGACTCTCTTTTTGTGATGTGTGTTTTGTCCAATATTTATATTGTATTTTAACAAGAAATTTGTGGAGTGGTTGAAAAACCTGTTTTAATGACTCTAACCTAAGTGTATCTAAGCTTTCGACTTCAACTGTAGATTTGGCCGTATTTTGACGTTGTCTGAAAAACAGTTTGAAACAGTTGATCGCTTGAACTTTTTCCCAAGTTTCTTCTGCAGATTCTCAGTGTCTTCACCTTGCTCTTCAACTTTGTCATTTTAGGATTTCAAATCCTCTCTATGGGAAAGAAAAGGATTTTGAGAACAAATGTATCTTGATGCATTGCAATTCTTATTTAGAATGACGGCCTACCAAAAGGCAAATGGCCTTTTAACTTCTTATGGTATAGGGGACGCTTGCGTCCCACTTGGCCAAAAGCCAGAAAAAATGCAGTGCGGCAAATTCAAATAAAATGATATAAAAATCTAACTTTCACTAAATCACACATGTAAGATAGTAAATTAAATCTACACTCGTTGTGAATCCAGCCAACATGTCAGAGTTTAAAAAGGCTTTTCGGCAAAACCATAAGAAGCTATTATCTGGTGATAGCACAGCAGTAAACGAAGAGAGTAGCATATTTCAACCCTGCAGGCGCTACACAAAACGCAGAAATAAAATATAAAACACGCCTTACCTTTGACGAGCTTCTTTTGTTGGCAATCCAATATGTCCCATAAACATCACAATTGGTCCTTTTGTTCGATTAATTCTGTCCATATATATCCATTTATTTGATTTATTTAATCCGGAAAAAAACAGCTTCCAAATTGCACAACGTCACCTACAAAATATTTCAAAAGTTGCCTGTAAACTTTGCCTAAACATTTCAAACTACTTTTGTAATACAACTTTAGGTATTTTTGAACGTTAATAATCGATCAAATTGAAGATGGGTCTATCTCTGTTCAATACAGGAAGACAACAAACCAAGCTACTTTTCAAGTCTTGCGCAACTCTCAACTGTGTTACGTAGTTCCTAGATGGCCATACTTCTTCATTGCACGAAGGAATAACCTCAACCAAATTCCAAAGACTGGTGACATCCAGTGGAAGCGGTAGAAACTGAAAACAAGTTCCTAGGAAATATTGTTTACCAATGAGAACTCACTGAACAGACAGAGACCTAAAGAAAATAATCTGAACGGTTTGTGCCTGCTACATAAGTTCTGTTACACTCACAGATATGATTCAAACAGTTTTAGAACCCTACACTACATAAAGAGAAACCTGAGACAACAACATAGCAAGGCAGCAACACATTACAACACAGAATGGTAGGATTACAACATAACAACAACATGGTAGCAACACAACATGGTAGCAGCACAAAGACATGGTACAAACATTATTGGGCAGAGTCAACAGCATAACGGTCAAGAAGATAGAGACAACAATACATCACACAAAGCAGCCACAACTGTCAGTGAGAGTATCCATGTTTGAGTCTTTGAATGAAGAGATTGAGATAAAACTGTGGTCGGATGGTAAAGAACATCTAGATGCTCGAGAGCACTCTTACCTGCCGATCTATAAATTATGTCTCCGTAATCTATCATGGGTAGGCTGGTCATCTGAATCAGGATTATTTTGGCAGGTGGGGTGAAAGAGGAGCAATATTGATAGAGGAAACCAAGTCTAGATTTAACTTTAGCCTGTAGCTTTGATATGTGCTGGTGGCAGGACAATGCACCGTCCAGCCATTCTCTCAAATACTTGTATGAGGTGACTACCTAAAACTCTAAACCCTTAGAGGGAGTAATAACACCTGTGGGAAGAGGGTCATTCTTCTTACCAAACCACATGACCTTTGTTTTGGAGGTATTCAGAACAAGGTTAAGGGTAGGGAAAGCTTGTTGGACACTAAGAAAGCTTTGTTGTAGAGCATTTAACACAAAATCCGGAGAGGGGCCAAATGAGTATAAGACTGTATCATTTGAATATAAATGGATGAGAGAGCTTCCTACTGCCTGAGCTATGTTGTTGATGTAAATTGAGAAGAGCGTGGGGCCTAAGATTGAGCCTTGGGGTACTCCCTTGGTGACAGGCAGTGGCTGAGACAGCAGATTTTCTGACTTTATACGCTACACTCTTTGAGAGAGGTAGTTAGCAAACCAGGCCAAAGACCCCTCAGAGAAGATTTTGTTGACCTTAGCTGGCCTACAAGAATGGAATGGTCTACCGTATCAAAATCTTTGGCCAAGTCAATAAAAATAGCAGCATATTAACAGCAGTATATTAAATATTAACAATCAACTCTGACCATAATTGATGGTTTTCCTCCTGGAGTCTTTCAATTTCCTTCTTCATCTTCATCTATTTTGCCTCCTTCTCCTGAATGAGAGAAAAAATATTCCCATAACAACACAATACTTGCTGTCAGAAACTGCTCAATTATTCTGTATTATTCTATACATATAGCAACACATGTTCAATTCATACAGACTTTTAGTCGTGCTACAAGAATGGTTGCCTCTGAGGATTCATTCTGCATCGTCTCCAGAATAGTCTTGTTCTCAAGTTGCAGCTGATTGAGACTTGCTGATAGCTCTTCATACTTCACCCTGGGGAGGAGTTCACATTCAGCAATATTTAAATGGAGAATTGGAGACATGGAGGAAAACTGTCCCTCAGGTAATTATATAAGTGATATTTGAACATCAAAGGCTTTACTCATGTTGTACAATGTCTGTCTTTAGATCATCTTTTTCCTTGATGGATTTTTCCTCTCTTCTCATTGCAGCAGATAATTGCCCCTCAATCTCTTGTATTTTCCTCTGTGGGAGAGAACACTTGAACAATCACTTTCCTGGACGATTGTATGTACAGGTGTTGAACAATACTGGTGTTGAAGCCAATATTATGCGAGGAAAATACAATTGATAGAATCAAACCTCAGTCATAATGTCTTTTTCCTTCAAATAGTTTTGCATCGTTTCAGCCTTTTCAAGTGCCTTTTCCAGTAAATTGTTTTCAGCAGACTTTATTCTGGACAGGTACAACACATTAATAAGATTTAAGTAAACAATATTCTTCTGAATAAGTAGCATTACAAATGTATCTACACAACGGTCATCTGAACATCATCTTACCTTGAATTAGTGAATTTCAGCATGTTTCCCCTTAAACTCTGAGTTGAGTTCTGATGTTCTGGTCCCCACAACTTTGTTTTATCTAGTGACTGTATGGATTTTGTTTTGACATCCTAAAGGCAAGAGTTAAATAATTGCTCTTTCATTAACCTCACTACATGGACTAGGCATGACATTTATAAGAGGGAAGTGTCAATTTGGCTTCACAAAACACAGTGTAATCTTTATAATCTTTGAATTGCATAACCTGTGTTTTGAATTTTCTCTTCATCAGCATATTGGAGTACAAGATATAATACTAGCTTCAAAGTCTTTATTGAGCTGTTCGGCACTTTGCAGACTCTAACAGGGATTCTTGTTCTTGTTTGAAACTTTGATGGGCTTCCTTATGTTGCTCTGTCAAAAAAATAAGATGTTTATTAGTTTTTGTCAAAAATCATGAATTTAACAGGAGTAAAGCAGTTATGATGCAGCTACCATGCTTGTAGTTATACTTTCAGTAAAATGCATGGAATATTTGGAAAAGTTCACACTTAGGCCTAATCAATGAACAAAATCAAAATAAATTAGATTTTTTTCTAGTGCCAATCTTACTTGCTGCCTCTTGTAGTAAACTTTTGCAACTCTCTTGGGTTTCATAGAGGTTGAGAAGGATTTACTGAAGTTTTTCTTTTTTGTTCTTCCTTTTCATCTGTATCACAATGTTTAAGAGATATTTTCAATTTGAATAGTCTACATACGCAAAGTAAAATACTGTTCATATTGTGTGTGACAACAAGAGGTTTCCAAAAATGTGTGTTTTGGGAAACACTCAACAAGGCAGTGCCCATTACTCTACTCATGTTGATTGAGTCAGTTATTGACCAATCTCTTCTTGTTTCATGCTGAATTCTTCCCCAAACTTCTGCTTAAGATCATTCAATTCTTACAATCCCTCTTTGACTGTGTGAAATGTTCACACCAAAGGAGTTGTTCTTCTATTTGAATATACTGTTTACATTCATAACAACACAATGCAAGTACATTGATGATTATATACAGTATTAAAAGTACACATACATTTCAGCATCTCATGGCGGTCAGTTTCTGCTTGAATACATAGGCTCTCAAAGGCAACATTCATCTTCTATAACAATTAATTAAGTAAACACATTTCACTAGCACTATACATGCTTTATTCATGTAGATAACAAATTATCAATAGAACAAGAAATATTAATATTCACCTGAGTACTTTCACTGTGCTAATGACGATGGAGGGGATGGCTGCCGTTTTACGGACTCCTAACCGATTATGCTATTTTGTGTGTTTTTTCACATTGTTTGTAACTTATTTTGTACATAATGTTTCTGCTACCGTCTCTTAAGACCAAGAGAGCTTCAGGGTATCAGTACAGCGATTACTACCCCGACTAACCTGTACCCCCGGATATTGACTTGGTACTGGTACCGGCTGTATATAGCCTCGTTATTGTTATTTTATTGTGTAACTTTTTTTAAACTTTAGTTTATTTACTAAATATTTTCTTAAATCAGTTTTTCTTAAAACTGCATTGTTGGTTAAGGACTAAGGACTTGTAAGTAAGCATTTCACGGTAAGGTTTGCACCTGTTGTATTCGGCGCACATGACAAAAAATATTTGATCTTCTGTACATGAACACATGATGGGTTTCTTCTCTAAGAGAACATAGGTTAGTTTGAGGACAACGTAGACCACAAAATGTCCTCATTTTGAATTTAGGTACTAGCATGTACACTTAGGCTGAGAAGACGGCATGTTTTAGTAACGTAGATGGACTTTCTCCGCTGATCTTTCAAACGTATATTTAAATATATGACTTATGTTCCATGTTGCATGGTTTCTGTTCGAAAAGTAAATGTGCCAGATTAAAAGCAGGATGATAATACAATCTATAGTGAAAGTATCATGTTGTAATCAAATACATACCTGTTCCGCAGATCATTCTCACTGCTCTGATCTTCTAGTTTAAATAGTGAGGCTTTCATTTCCGAACAGAAATATAAAGGAAAGGGAAATGCAATAACAATAATGATACACTTTTTTAACCTTTCTAGCGCAGGCGTTTCGCTAGCAGAACCCCTCGACAACATTCCGCAGAAAAGGCAGCGTGCGAAATAAAAAATATTTTTTTGAAATATGTAACTTTCACACATTAACAAGTCCAATACAGCAAATGAAAGACAAACATCTTGTTAATCTACCCATCATGTCCGGATTCAAAAATGCTTTACAGCGAAAGCACAACATATGATTATGTTAAGTTATAGCCAAGTCAAAAAAACACAGCCATTTTTCCAGCCAAAGATAGGAGTTGCAAAAAGCAGAAATATAGATAGAATTAATCACTAACCTTTGATTATCTCCATCAGATTGGCACTCATAGGACATCATGTTACACAATACATGTATGTTTTGTTCGATAATGTGCATATTTATATCCACAAATCTCAGTTTACATTGGCGCGTTACGTGCAGTAATGTTTTGATTCCAAAACATCCGGTGATTTTGTAGAAATACTCATAATAAAAATTGATAAAAGATACAACTGTTATTCACAGAATTAAAGATAGACTTCTCCTTAATGCAACCGCTGTGTCAAATTTAAAAAAAACTTTACTGAAAAAGCATAATCTGGCAACTGCGCTCAGAGCCTAATCCAGCCCGAGAAATATCCGCCATTTTGGAGACAACAGAAGTTAGAAATAACAATATAAATATTCACTTACCTTTGATGATCTTCATCAGAAGGCACTCCCAGGAATCCCAGTTCCACAACAAATGACTGATTTGTTCCATAAAGTTCCATAAAATCCATAATTTATGTCCAAATAGCCACTTGTTGTTAGTGTGTTCAGCCCAGTAATCCATCTTCATGAGGCGCAAGCACTTCGTCCAGACAAAAACTCGAAAAGTTCCGTTACAGGTCGTAGAAACAAGTCAAATGATGTATGGAATCAATCTTTAGGATGTTTTTAACATAAAACATCAATAAGCTTCCAACCGGAGAATTCCTATGTCTGAAGAAAAGCACTGGAACAAGAGCTAACTCTGTCGGGAGAGCGCGTCACAAGCCTGAGAAACTCTGCCAGACCACTGACTCAAACAGGTCTCATGAGCCCCTCCTTTATAGTAGAATCCTCAAATCAGTTTCTAAAGACGGTTGACATCTAGTGGAAGCCATAGGAAGTGCAACTTGACTCCATAGACACTGTGTATTCGGTAGGCCAAGCTTTGAAAAACAACAAACCTCAGATATCCAACTTCCTGGTTGGATTTTTCTCAGGTTCTTGCCAGCCATATGAGTTCTGTTATACTCACAGACATCATTCAAACAGTTTTAGAAACTTCAGAGTGTTTTATATCCAATACTAATAGTATTATTCAGATATTAGCATCTGGAAGAGAGTAGGAGGCAGTTCACTCTGAGCACACTATTCATCCAAAAGTGAAAATGCTGCCCCCTATCCCAAAAAGGATTATAGGACTGTAGTATTTTCACTCTGTCATTTCAATATAGACCTTAACCATATAGCCTGTTATTTAAAACTAAGAATTGAGATACATTGAAATAAAGACTAATTTGCTCATACTCAACTAATATTGGCTCACTGGTGAGTTGTAAAGTGTGGTATCTACTGTATCTAGGTAGTGGTGGGAAAAGTACTAAAACTCCTACTTGAGTAAAAGTAAAGTGAAAGTGAGTCACCCAGTAAAATACTACTTGAGTAAAACTCTAAAAGTATTTGGTTTTAAATATACTTAAATATCAAAATTAAATGTAGTTGCTAAAATATACTTAAGTATCAAAAGTAAAAGTACAAATTATTAAAAAGTCCTTATATAAAGCAAACTAGACTTTACAATTGTATTTGTATTTATTGACGGATAGCCAGGGTCACACTCCAACACTCAGACATAATTTAAAAACAAAGCACATGTTTAGTGCTGCCAGATCAGTAGGGATGACCAGGGATGTTCTCTTGAGAAGTGTGTGAATTGGACCATTTTCTGTCCTGTTAAGCATTCAAAATGTAACTAGTACTTTTGAGTGACAGGGAAATGAATGGAGTAAAAAGTACATAATTTTCTTTAGGAATGTAGTGAAGTAAAAGTAAAAGTAGTCAAAAATATAAATAGTAAAGCAAAGTACAGATACCCCAAAAATGATTTAAGTAGTACTTTAAAGTATTTTTACTTAAGTACTTTACACCACTGTATCTAGGCCTATATTGTGGCATGCCAAAGTTGATGTGACCATTGTGGTTTAAAGAAGCAAAGGTTTGGAACATGCCCAGTAGTTGTCTAAAGACCCAATTGGACATCACACCCCTCTTCTGACCGATACTCACTAAGTGTAACACATACAGGTGAATGTACACGACAACTTAAGGGAAAGTATTCTTCCTCGAGATGCATGTGCAACTCATGCCTTTGGATAAATCAACTTTTCCCAAAATTCTAGGAGTCGGTTTAGCCTAAACCTAATTCCTTGACAGAAAATCACTATCAATGTAGTATCTGGGTCTGAAAAAACAGCACTACATTTAAAAAAAATGTCAGCATTCTGCAATTAATGTTCCATATGATAAAATACCTGATCTGGTGGGTTTCATATTCGTCGAGGGAAAACTCTTTGTCTAACCATTTATTATAACACTAACATGGAACCCAAACCGTCTGCGCGTGTGCACCATTGTGCGCCATCGTGCATCAATGTATTTTGTCCACCCACACCAAATGCGATCACGACACCCAGGTTAAAATATCAAAACAAACTCTGAACCAAATATATTAATTTGGGGTCAGGTCGAAAAGCATAAAACATTTATGGCAATTTAGCTAGTTAGCTTGCTGCTAGCTAATTTGTCCTGTGATATAAACATTGAGTTGTTATTTTACCTGAAATGCACAAGGTCCTCTACTCCGCCAATTAATCCACACATAAAATGGTCAACCGAATCGTTTCTAGTAATCTCTCCTCCTTCCAGGCTTTTTCTTCTCTTGACAACTTTCATAAATTAGGTGCATTACCGCCACTGACTTCGTTCATCTTTCAGTCACCCAAGTGGGTATAACCAATGAGGAGATGGCACGTGGGTACCTGCTTCTATAAACCAATGGGAGATGGGAGAGGCAGGACTTGCAGCGCGATCTGCATCATAAATAGAACTGAATTATATTTTAGCTCTTGGAAATGCAGATGCTCGAATAACATAGATTTCTACATTTATTTTCCAAGTAGCACATCGATGCGAGGTCATTCATATTGAGAAAATACCAAACCATTTTATTTAAAACAAAGCATATACTACCTGCTGCAAAGTGTGCATGACACACATCCACTATCCTCCACTATTTCATGTGCTTTGAGGGTAGAAACCTGTCCGGTGAACAGAGTATGTGAGCAGTGCTGGAGCTGAGCATGCCCTAATTTGACTGGAGTGTGGAGCCAAAGGCTGGAGCATCGGCTTTCTCGCCTGCTCCAATTTCGCTCCAGTTGCACTCCAGTAGCACTCACTTCACAAACTCAGGGCATGCTCATTGTAGTCAACTAGTGTGCTGCTAATAGCCCCTTGCTTTAGACCGAGGTAAAGACAGATTCAGGTTGGATATTCAATGGATATTCGCCTGTAGTTTTCCTAAAGTCCAACAACAGCAGTTGGGGACCGTCAACATAATGACAAATCTACTTTTTCAAATGTCAATAGCTTTTTAACTATTACTCCTAAAACTTTCAAAACTGGTTCTAGCGAACCCAATGGCATAGACACACATTGAACACACTTTTTGTTTTGTCGAATTACATCTCGCACTATTTTCAATTATTTATATACATTTTTGAAATTCAAAAGCACCTTGGTCATGTGACCCACACACCTCAAACAAGGTTCATAATGTACACTCAGCGGGCCTACACATTGCACAGCCTTTTGTTTGTCCATTTGCATCTCATGAGATTTTACATACATTTTTCAATCTTTCAAATTTCAATAGCTCCTTGGTCATGTGACCTACTGGACTTAAACAAGGTTCAGAATGTCCACTGACTACCCTTCTATATTGCACACCTTTATTTTGTCCATTTTCATCACTCACGATTATACATACATTTTGTAAACTTTAGAATATCAATAGCTCCTTGGTCATGTGACCTACTGACTTCAAGCAAGGTTCAAAATGTACACCCAAGTGGGCCTACAAATTGCACCTCCTTTTGTCTGTCCATTTTCTTATGCTCTGCCCCCCTGAAGGACAGTGTCACTCACACACCTATTCACATTGGCCTTCTCACTGGGGCATTCCTGACCTCCAGGCAGGCCCCAATTGACCTGGTGACCTCTGATTCCTGGCCTCTAGGCTTACACTCCCTGCCCACCTGCCTGCCCTCTCTCTGAGCCTGAGTATGTATAGCTTACTCTCTGGAACTACAGGCCTCCACACCTACTTTCCCTACCCCGTCAACAGCCCTCTCCTTTGGCCTTAGAGTATAGCGAATGGGCAACCATCACGTAGTCCCCCAGCTATCCAGAGCCCAATGTCAATGTCTTACGTCTTCTACCCACCTGCCTGGGCTCTCTCACACTCTGTGTTTGGCATCTGGCCTGGGGCCCTTCTGCGTGGTCCTGGTAACCCGTAAGTAAAGAAGGAGGATTATCGAGGAAGACACCTTCTTTCCCAAAAGCTTGGATCGAGAGCTGACTTTCAATAAATTGCAGCGAGTGAGCTGCTCTGCTACGCACGAAACCCTGACCCAGAATCAGGTCTTCTACGAGTGATTTAGCACCAGGTTCCCCACAAACATGCGGTACGTATCAGGAGAAGGGCGGCAACTCATCCGGCTGCACCCCAACCCCCTCACGAAAGGCTCTACTCACCTGCCAAAAGATCTGAAGATCTGAAGATCTGCTGCGCTATGGTATCGTTACCTTTAGGGGGGATTCTGACTTAGAGGCGTTCAGTCATAGTCTCACAGATGGTAGCTTCACACCATTGGCTCCTCCTCCTCCATTGGCTCCTCAGCCAAGCACATACACCAAATGTCTGAACCTGCGGTTCCTCTCCTTCTGAGCACGATTACTACAGGTGGGTATGCTCCTTTGAATTTCATCAAGTTGACATTCAGTGATCCATGCCCAGTGAGAATCTATGCAAGTCCTGTGTGGCTCAGTCGGTAGAGCATGGCGCTTGCAACGCCAAGCGTCGTGGGTTCGATTCCCACCCACCACCCATATGTAAAAGTAGTGTCCCCAGCCGACTTGTAAGTCGCTTTGGATAAAAGCTTCTGCTAAATGGGATATATTATTATTATTATTATGCTTCTTCCGTCCATTTTATGGCTCCACAGAAAATCAGTGGGCGTGGATGGTAATACCCACATCAGATAAAGGCTTCCCGCTCCAGACAAGCTGGAGATACCTCTCCCCACTTTGTAGGGCATGAGCCAGACCTATACAATGACCTATCACTGGGTTTAGTCTCTCCGCCACGAGTCTAGTGAGTGTAGAGGATACCTACCCACCTACAATGTGTGGTGTCCCGCACTCAGGCAAGCCTGAGGCCTGGTTGTGTCAGCTAATGATAAGGTACATGCCATCTCCAATACCCCGACCACCCACCGGTCCGCCTTCGGCCCGCCGACAGACACCACCCCTACAAACCCCCGCATGCAGCCCCTTGCGACACCACACACCGCGAGATGGGCCGCACAGCGAACTTCCAAAGGTTGTGAGAGGAGGGCGAAGGAACGACTGCTCACCCAGCTGCGGCTCGATCCCAGCCCTGCTTTACACCACAGCCCGACCGACCGACCCAGTCCTTACAGCCAATTCTTATTCTAAAGTTACATATCTGACTTGCCAACTTCCCTTACCCACATTGTTATAAAATGCCAGAGGCTGTTCACTTTGGAGACCTGCTGCGGATATGTGTATGGCCTCCGGATTTTCAAGGGCCAGCGAGAGCTCACAGTACACCGCCGGAACCACAACGCTTTCCAGGGCTTGGGTCCCTCTCTCGGGGCGAACCCATTCCAGGGTGCCCTGCCCTTCACAGAGAAAAGAGAACTCTCCCTGGGGCTCCAGCCAGCTTCTCAGGAATCGGTCGCGTTACTGCACTGGACACCCCACAGGGCACCCGTCTCCACCGGTCTGTGGACATTCTGAAAGTAGTTTGAGGTCCGTAGGTCACATGACCAAAGAGCTATTGAAGTTAGAACTTTTGAAAAAATGTGTGAGATGAAAATGGACAAACTAAATGGTGTGCAATGTGTAGGCCCACGAAGTGTACATTCTGAACCTTGTTCGAGGTCAGTAGGTCACATGACCAAGGAGCTATTGAAATTCGAATGTTTAAAAAATGTGAACTTTTTTTATGCTACGTAACAAATTCAACTAGGAATACAAAATGCTGCTCACATTTCTACGTGTTTATTATCGTTGGAAAGCAAATTAATGTCCAAATCTTGAAAATAAGAACTGTGCATGGTTGTGCGCAATTTTTCCAACATCTTGGAAGCTATTGAGGTTTGAAAGCACGAATATCCGTTGAACATCATAAGAAACTGATAAAACACACAGGTGCTAAATCAAGGTGACTTACAAAGATGAGGACGAAGAGCAAGAGAGGGAGTGCGGTGATGTAGTGGCCACTGTTATGTGTAAAGCTTGGATACCACCTGCTGGTATGGTGCTAAACTGTTATGTTACAGATCGGATGTCACCCGCGAGATATGGCAGTTGTTACACGATGGCTACATGAAACAACTAAAGAATCATTGTGGAATCTGAAAAGACACTTATCCCAAAAGTATGATGGTGTACTGACTACGTGCACATGGTAAAAGAAAGGAACAAGGTGGGTCGATAACTAAGTGTGTCATTGTAGCTTAGTGTTTATCAACTAAACATCTGATCTCTTAAACGTTTCGTTAATTGTCATACGATTATCTATACAATAAGCCATAATTGATTTTGGCCGAAGTGGCCTGGCATATACCCACGTTCAAGGAGCTTTCCGTTTTGATTGGGTTATTTTGCCTAAAAACCTTAGGCTTACCTATAGATAAATTAAAAACACAATTGAATCTCTGCCCAGCCTGGCAAGAGTAGCCAAAAGGGTGTTTAGAATCCCGTGTCTGCAAGTGTGGAGAGGACATTCTCCGCTGCTTGCGGGCTCTGCAGGCGCGATCGCATGAATATTAAGCCCCAGACTGGCCAAACTCGTGTTTTCTAAAAATGAATTTAAAGGCAGTAATAAGTAATTTTTTTGTTTCATTTGTGCTTAATTCTAAGTAAGTCACAGCCTATATGCGCAATGTATAGACTATCATTATTTAATGCAATGAAATGTTGTTAAAATGCTGAGCGCTTTATATCCCTGCCAGCCTAGTGTCACACTCGTACATGCCTGACAAGGTATTTCTTTGTAGGCTATAGCCTTGAAATAATAGAAATAATAGAGCCTAAATAATTCATTTTCGTTCCTTCTTAGGCTCCCTGTCTGGCTCCTAACCTATTTAGAGTGTATATATGCTGTTTAGTTGGACATGTAACCTATTTGAAATGATGTTCGCTTTTTCCATTCACCATTTCATGTTTATTCAAATACTTTTCATTGAAATCCATATGGTTTGGTTTCAATACTTTAAAACCAATTGGTAGGTCCAGGTAGTCACAAAAAATAGATGGGTGTTGGAATTTGTGAGTGTGGGGCGGTTTTTAGCACTTTAGGGAGTTTTAGGAAGGACAGCGGTAGGAGTGGCTCCATGAGCGGCTTTCCAACAGCTGAACATACTGTGCCTGGGAGTGGGTTTGACTCTGTAGGAGGAACCAACAGCTTGAAGTTGAATCCTCTCTCTCTCTCCATCCTGACAACGAATTGGTAACATTAATATTAATTGACAATAGCACTTTATTGACAGTTAGTAAACTAGCAAGCAAGGTCTTTTGGCTATAGCTATTTTTTTGTAGATAATGTTAGTGAGCAAGTGTGTTAGTGGCACAACAACAGCTAGCCAGCAAAAAGTTAGCTAGCTAGCTAACCTAGCTAGAGACTGGACACATTTACAGAAAAACAAAATATTTTGCAATAACATACTTAGCGAGCAAGCTAAATAATGAATATCTAATTGTGAAATATGAGCAAATGTTAGCTAGTAGATCCCTACCTGGAAGTGAAGAAAGGCAATGTTTGTTTTGTTCAAATGGCAGATGTTTTAGTTGTTGAAGTGAATGTGTGCAGAATGTATCAAATAGATAGACTACATATGTGAAATAAATGTACATTATACCAGTCATACATTTATATTTTTTTAATATATTGCTCTGCATTACACTAATCAATGGAAACATCGAAACATTGTAATCTAGGTTAGCCAATTAATTCAAACAGTCCAATAGCTGTGGGGATATTTTATTTTATACTTAGGCCAAAGTAAATAACTCTTAATGAACACAACATCCCATTTCAGTTTTATTTCTTGTGGAAAGAAAAAAAGACATTCATTGAAATTTCACAAAACTATTCACATCATGGTCATCATCCATGTATGACACACATGATTAAAAGTGTCTTTGTGTGTTGACGTCAAAGTGCCTCCCTTCAAGTCGGTAATGTCTAGATTGGACCCAGCTTTTGAAAAATGTACATTAAGAGTAGACACTTTTTTGCGCATTTTAGATAACCCTGACCCTTTTCCTAATCTTAACCTAATTTTCCTAACCTGCTGCGTAATTTCTCCTAGCCCTGATATGAAAAGTAAATTCTGACAAAAAGCTGGATCCCTTCAAGACCCTCCAAGTGCCCTTGGACATATGAAAATGATGAAAATGACCAAAGATTGTCTGTTCCCTCATGGATCAGGGTACCATCACATGACAATCAATGCCTAACAACTTTCATTGGATCAAACCCTTGATTTCTGCATTCACAATTATGACTTTAGTCTCATCAAGTAGGCGACATTAGTGCAACCTCAAGGTAGTTGTGTCTGGAATATTTTTTCAGTTACTTAAAATTACATCAATCAGTAACAGTGATATACAGTGTCATTTTCCAATATAACGTGCAAACAATTTCCTCCGGGATGAGGATAAACTTTCAGGAGCTCAAGAGTCATTAACGTAAGAGTAAATACTGCCACCTAATGGAGATAAATAGCTAAATGATTAAGGCAAGAAATGTAGTAGCTGGATATTCCAATCATCCGCAGGAACCGCACCCGACAGCCATCTGCAGGAGTCGTCCCCGCGAGCTGTGTTCCGGTGTCCTAGCGAGTAAGCTAACAAGCTAGCACACAGTGTACTTCATTCCCACCTGCTAAACACCTGCCCTCGCCATTATTACCAGAACTGCGGGAAACTAGTGCATGACAGGCATGGGCGAAGTACACTGTCTACCGGTGTCCTAGCTATCGTTAACTAGCAACCTTTCTTCTGCTGCTGTGTACCGGAGTCCTAGCTAACTAGCTAGCTATCACACAGTGTGTTTTGCTCCGGCTTGCCGAACCTGCTGGAATCCTAGCTAGCTAACTAGTTAGCTCCAATTGTCCTAAACACCTGCCGAAAACCTGCCCTTACTGTCGTTAACAGTACTTCGGAAAAAAGTGCCCGACAGGCAGGGGAAAGTACACTGTGTACCGGTGTGCTAGCTAGCTACCTATCCCACCTACTGTGTACCGGAGTCCTAGCCTACTAACTGGCTAGCTATTACCCGGTGTCCTAAATGCCTGCCGAACAACTGCCCTCGACCTTGTTAACAGAACAGCGGGAAATGAATGCCCAACAGGCTTGGGGCGAAGGACACTGTCTAACATTACTAGCTAACTAGTTGCCGTTGTCCCCCTGCCTCTTCGGCATGCATAACTACCACATACTGTACTGGAGTGCCCCCGCCTCCTGCCTGCGGACCGGAGTCCTAGCAAAAAGAAAGACAAATTTACACATAAAGAGGGGTTCCTACAGATGCAGAAATGCCCACATGCAGGAACGCCCCCAATTGCACCCTTCATAGTTCAAGAGTGTTGTATTGTCTTTGGTGTTGTCACAATTACTGCATTCAAAACAACTGGAAACTCGGAAATCTCCGACTTCAGTGCAGTCAAGACAACTGGGAAATGGGATTTTTTTTTAGCTCAGACTGTAATTTTTTTTGTTTCAATGGTCATCCAACTTGGGAAAACTTGGGCATTTTATTGGGGGGGGGGGTACTTCTGGAAATGCTTGCATAACAGACCAAGAAGACCAGGCCCGGAATGAGATGTCAGTGATAGAAGTGCAAAATTCTGTAAATGTTCTCAAAATCTAAATGTTCTCAAAATTTCAAGTCGGAAACTTGGGCATCTTGTTGGGGGGGCTTCTGGAAACGCTTGCGAAACAGACCAAGAAGACCAGGCCCGGAATGAGATGTCAGCGATAGAAGTGCAAAATTCTGTAAATGTTCTCAAAATCTAAAGGCACAACCTAGATTCGAGCCAATGGCTAAAGTAGTTATTATTCCAACCTCGTGAAAGTGACGTACTGACACGTACATATTTTTTTGTAAAAAACAAATTTATATTTAATTAGTGCCATTGATTTTAGGGCCTACACATTCCCATTTTGGAGCAAGACAACCGTTAGACCTGATAATGTGTTTCTATTCATGAGTTTAGCTAGCTAAAAATGTGGTCATCACTAGTTACCAGATGCATATAGTGATAAATATGGCTAAACCCAGCCTTTTTCTGCAATTTCTATTTTTTTAAATCTGATTATAAACCTAACCTTAACCAAAATGCTAACCTTATGCCTAAACTTAAATGAATACCAAAAATCCCCATTTTTGTTTACATAATTTTAACGATATAGTCAGGGCCGCAACTCTCACTGGGGACGAGGGGGACATGTCCCCCCCACATTTAGAAATTGCATTTTTGTCCCTCCCTAATTTTATCATTTGAATATGATACAAAATGAGGCAATGGTGTGCTTTAGGACCATGCGGAAGGGTAGGCTGTTTGGAGTAGGCTGTTTGGAGTGTTTATCCGACTGGATTAAAAAACTAACTATGGTTATGTCCCCCCCCCACTTCTAAAACCAAAGTTGCACCCCTGGATATAGCCAATTTTTGTAAATAGTGACAACTCCACAAGTGTGAACGGGGAATCATATTGCAGAAGCAGTTTCTGCAAGTCTTCAAACTGGATTATCTTTGGTGTTGTTATCGGTCTCTCTAGCTTTTTAGCTGTGCAGTCAACACGGGAATATAATTATTTTGAAGATGAATTGAAGAACTGTGAATATCAAGAGACTATTCCTGATTATTCATGTAACAATGCTTTCGGAGATTAAAGAAACCTACCAATCATCATGACAGTGTGAACAAAATGTTACAGTGATTCATTTAACCTTCTAAAAGCACTAGTGCTTTCACAGAATAATACTGTACATTGTAGTTATTTAAGGTGGACTTCTGAAATGCCAAATACACTATACACATAGGAATTACCTGTATATAATAATATTCTTAAATATATCACAACACTTATGCAGAAAATGTACTATTTGGACTCCAGTAAAATATAGTATTTTTTGGTAGGGCAGTTGCATACATACGTGTATCTTGACACAGTCATATTATGCTGATAGTACATTATTCAATGACAGAAATGGAACTGGTGAAGAAATATGTTTACATGAAAGACTTAAACCAAATGAATTTGATGTCTACATTATCTCATTGACTGTATTGAGGTACCATGTGAATGCGTGAATTTGATGTCAAGGAAAGTTAGATTATGTCTTCTGCCGTTTTTGTCTCGTCAACTGCTCTCACCCTGTCATTGGTGGCTTCTTTGGAAGCATTGTCCTTGTTGGTCTCTTCTTCTTTTCCCTCCAGTTTAGCCTTCCTTTCCTCCTCCTTTTTCTCTTTGTCCAACAACCGGTAGTTGGTACCCATCCCCACGAACAGGAACACACTGGCAATGATAAGGATCACCCCACAGCTCTGGTAGGTGTATTGGTAGTCATTGTAGATGTCTTTGAACTTCCCTGTGACCGAACAAAATATTAATTCTAACTTGTATCATAAGTTAAGTGCTTTTCATAAAAAAATAAACCAGTTAAATGATTGAACTTCTTTAAATAGAAACAAGGAGCTTAAGTAAGCTACACATACATGTGTGCACTCACCTAACATAGGGGGACCTAACAAGACAGGCCCACACTCCACAATGGTGACCAGTCCCACTGCACTGGAGAAGCGCTGCGTTCCCACCAGGTCCATGAGCGTCTCAAACAGCACTGCACTCAGCCAGCCAAAGGCAAAGCCAAAGAAGATGGCATAGATAACGAAGCCTGTGTAGTCCACGGAAATGGGCGCCAGGACGTGGCACACACCGTTCAACAGCACAGAGCAGGCAAAGAAGTACTGCACCCTGGGTCGTATCCACTTTGTATTGGCCACAATGCCCATGGAGGGCCGGGCCACCATGTCCACAAAGGCCAGAACAGACAGCAGGAAGGCTGCCTTCTCTTTGGGGATGTCCCTGCTCTTGGCAAAGTTACTAAGGAATACTAGTGGGGAGAAGAGACCAAAGAACATGATGACGTTACCCATGAGGTAGAGCACGAAGCCCCGGTGTTTGAACAGCGTGAGGTCGATAAAACTGTTACACTTCTGCCCACACGTCGTACTCTCCTTGGCAGCATCTTCACTTTTCACTGCAGGCTGTGGTTTTGGTCCGATGGGTCTCATGAGAGAACCAGCGACGCAGCAGTTGAACAGCAGGCCTCCCAGGATCAGGAAGCTGCCCCTCCAACCAAACTGGTCAAAGAACCAGCTGTTGAGAGGGGCCAGGGTGGATAGGAACACTGGGCTGCCTGCCATGGCGATTCCATTGGCGATGGGCCGCTTATGGTAGAAGTACTTCCCAATCATAGTAAGGGCTGGGTTCAGATTGAATGCCAGTCCCAAACCTGTTGAAATATATTCAATACATTCATTCAGTTCAATATCAGACTGCATAGTTATTCATTATACATAACACATGAAACCAGACGGAAAGGAAATTTAGGATACGAGAAAGTGATAGAGTTCCTGAAGAGGGCCCCAGAGGGCAATACATTTCTTCAACAACAGCAACTAATGAACAGTAAACTAATGAACATATCCTTGCTATTCGGGTTCCTTGGGATGTCCCTACTCTCCATTGAAGTTGAAATGTAAAATGGTTAAGGTAGGGGTTCAGGTTTAAGCTAGGGACGTTCCGAGGATCCCGGATAGCACTATCCATGAAAGAGGCCTACCTCCGACCACTCCCACACAGAAGTAAAGTCCTTCCACTGAGTTGCAGAAGGAGGCAGCAATCAGTCCACAGCCGGACAGGAATCCTCCACACATCATGACGGGACGACTCCCATACTTATTAACCAGGATACTGCTGATAGGACCTGAAAGGTGACAAATACAAAGCAAACAATCAAGATGATTCATACGTTGGGAAAATTCACTTTAGGCAAATATGCCCAAGCATAACTGACTATACCATAATGACTATCGAAATTTAATTTAAAAAACTTTAGAGGATTGTAAATTCGCATCTTGAATTAATTTCCTTGATTAACGTGATTTTAAATATTTAATAGGTGAAAATGCGAATTAGACTACCGTAAGAAGTCTATTTTAGAGAAATGTTATAGTTCACCACTAGAGGTCCCTAAAGCCCCAACTCTGAGAAACGCTGGTGCAGCCAGACCTTCCACACAACTTCTGCAATGATTTGTCTCACTGCTGCACTGCAGCAATTCCTCTGGTCTAGCCACTGTTGGCAATGCAATCGCACAGAAAACAAGACAATCGCGATGAAACAAGATATTGTGAGGTGTGGCTACAGTTTGTGTATTCCTAATGTATGTGCGGAGAATGACAAAAGAAGAGGGCTCTGTCGCTAAAGAGCAATTCTAACTAGGCTACTGTAAAATCCTGTGCAATATTTTATGTGTGTTTGTGCTAGAGAGGTTGGGTATAGAAAAAATACATTTAAAGTACTCCACAGTAGAGCAGGTTACACGTAGTCACTCATTTCCTATGGGTAATCTACCATAGTTCCCATGTAATAGTAAATAATATCCCTTCATTTTGAAAGATGAGAGCTTCACATTGAGAGGGAAACTACCTTTGTCCCACTCAGCCTCCTACTGCTGTTGAAATAGACAGTTTGTCTACTGATAGGACTTGGTAAACATAGCCTACTCATAGTTTTTCTAGTCAATGTTCTACTTCTACATACCCTATCACCTTCCCTACTGGAAGCTTTGGAGGCTACATTCACAATAGCTCCACTTTGTTATAGTCTTAGACTGAAACATAGTAATTCCATTTAGGTTTGGCTAAATCTCAGAGTTTGGCAACACAAATTTAAGGTAACTATGGGCCATAAAATGAGCCTAACAACCTCTAGCTCACTACAACTTGAAAACATATATGATTAGATGGCATGCAGAGTTCTGCTGGCTGCATGCCCACCATCTGTCTGGCCTATACCAACAAGGCCTAACTGGGAGCGAAGATCCATGTGGAAGACGCTTCAGCCTCCCTGCCAAATCCCGGCACCACTGAAGGAACCTAAATGGAATGTGACAGTTTTTGTTTAGAGGTTGTCCAGACTCATTTGCCAGCTCGGAACACGACAAAGGCTTTTTAGATTGTAATACAGGCGAGGCTAAACACCAACAAAGAGCCTGTCCCCTCTCTCTCTCTGAAGATGAGCTGGTGAGGGGGTGAAAAGTCTGAGGAGGCAGCCTAAGACCAACCCTGATGATATAAGACATTATGAGAAGGATAGGAAAGAAATTAAAGAGAGGTCAAGACAAGAGGATTATGCCCCATTATTTAGTCAATGTATACATTTTCCGTAACATGATTTTTTTGTAACGTTCATGGATGACACAAACACTCTACAATAAATCTTTATGGCAACTGTGTTTCTTGAATAAGCCAAGAAACACAACCCATTTTCTGTAGCACCAGTAAGCATACATGCAAAATTAAGCATGGATTGCCCCTGTACTGCTGCTTGCTCTTTGGGGGTCTAGGCCAGGTTCCTGTTGTTTACTTTGCGACAGCTGTTAATGTAAAGAATGACTTTCTAAAGCCATTTGATTCAATTACTCATTGATTACTTTAACTACAATCTAGAAGAACACATTGTGTGCTGTGCACTGTTGGCTGTAAACCCCCGTTTTAAGGCCTGCCAGGATTGGGTCATAGACGTCATTAGGGTCTGAGTCTGACAGGGCCTGTGTGTTCCGGTCCAGTAGAAAGGTCAGAGGTCAGCCCCCACACAGTCATGTGCTCCTCATCATGCGCAGCCAGCCAGGCAGTCATGTGTCCACAGCCCAACTAACAGGCAACATTCAGAGTGGGAGAACTGGGAACCATCTGAGACAAAGCTACTGCATGAACCAATGACCTGGCTTTCGCCCATGCAGGTCCTGAATGTGCGCCAGAGCTAAGTGCTACCTTTTGAGGGAATGGGCTGCTGAACAGTAAATAGCATTCATTCACTGGTCTGCTGGGGGGCAGCTATGTACTAGAGTAGGGAAATGGTAGCTTATCTCTGAGTGGACCATATGTACACATGGTGCTGGTCCCCTCTATACTGAAATAGGCAAATGGTTCAGAAATCGTTAAAGCGTTCTTCATAAAGTGTTGCTATTGCTGAAGCTTGACCTACTGTACCGTATACAATATGTGGTACTACACTTGGAACATATCAGCACTAATCCTTTCAACAGTTCAGTGTTTTGGTAATTACTCCTTCAGTAGTTTTTCTTCCACATGTTATTGTAAATAGGCACTACTACTGAGCTAACTGAAAATGCTGTAGAAGTGTGCAGCTAATAACAATGTATACAGGACAACATCAATATGGAAAAAAGAGGACATTTTCTAAAACAGCATCACACCCCGGGGATATGTTTATTCAGTTTATCTCCACCTTCTTGAGAGAAAACGAGCCTGTTCACTATTTGACAGTGCTTTAAAAAAAATCCAGCCTCAGACCTCTTCTTGTGGGACTACGAGTATCGAGTACAAGAGTCCCTCTGATTACTGTTCTGTCTGTTCGTGTTGAAAGTCATGCAGATGAAAAGAGGCGTATCAACGCTCCACTGGGAAGACCTGTCTGACACCTAGCGTTTGATTCAACCCAGTCAGTACAGGAAGCTAGACCAGCTGACACAGTCTGCCTCACCTGCCACTCTCATGTAAATCATTTAATCTCCTCAGCCTCAGAAGACACCTGGGACAACATTCATCTGATCAGAGCATTAACAAGTACAATGAGGAAGAGCGGAACCCCATCCACGGACTGTAGAGACAGATACTGTTGCACTGTTAATAACTATGCTTCAATGGATGGAAGAGTAAAAGCATTCTAGAGACCCATTTGTATCATTTCAATGACAGTGGTTTGATTCAGGCATCGCTGTCTCCTTTTGGACAAAACACTTCGTCTTGATCTGGTGCCCAGTGACCTTACTCCACACAGTCAATGGGTGGGAAACTACAGGAGCTGTTTGTACTTGAAGAATAGGACGTGCATGAACGATCCACTGTGCAAAATAAAGAGTGTACGCATTCTCACTGAAAGGTCCACTGTGAATACGGATGCCTAATAGAGGCCTCCAGATCCAGGCATGTTAAAAGGTGCTGTACAGTGTCTGTTTAAAGAAGGATGATGGTAGACATTGTCAAATTTTTCATCATAGCTATCATTATGCTTCAGTTTTGCATCATATATATATATTTTTTAAAGGAAGCCAAGTTGACGTTTCCGAAGACTCACACATCTCACACATTTCCGGTAGGGGTGCACTATTCTAGCCTTGCTAACCGCCATATCTTGCGAGCTTACATGAATGTTTGGTACACGAATATCCGTCTAGTAATTACCAGGCCAGCCCTAATCTATTCTCCAGCTCACCTCCGGCATACATCACTGCCAGCATGATGGAGGAGATCCATGACACCTGGCTGCTGGTGCAGTCGAAAATGACCTCAATCTCCTTGAAGAAGACGGTTATGGACTTTGGAAAGGCATAGGAGAAGCCGATGGAGATGAAGGCTCCCACCACTACTGCCCAGCCCCAGCCCCCCTCTGGAGGGGTGTACCCCTGGGGTCCTCCCATGGCAGGCGGCATGGCTGCTGTTCTGCTCACCAAGATCCTGCACGCAGGAACCTACACAGCAATGGGCACCTGTTGGAGAAAGATTAATCAAGTTTTCAGAAACTTTCAAAGCTAGAATTCAGTTAACCAGTTAACTGAGAATCTTTTGAAAATTGTATTGTTCATCCTGCACTAAGCAAATATAGTTTTTTGGGGGTAATCGAACTATGTTAACAATCTTTCACGATGTGAAAAGAAACATTTAATCATAAAGTTAAATCTGGGTGTTTCCTCACTGTAAAGGTGTCCCCCGTACTGGAGTTGCAGCGATGAAACAAGACTGTAACTACCAATTGGATACCATGAAATTGGGGAGAAAACAGGGTAAAATTATTATTATTATTTTTTAAAGTCAGATACAGTGCATTTTGCCTCCTTTCAGAATTTGAGAAGCAAAATGTATCTTATCTATTCAGATTCATTTAATTTCCTTTGAAAAATGATTTGAATACTACACTGTATGTTGACTGTGCATGACTGGAGCCAATGCTGTATGGTTCATGTCAGCAGGATTTCACATGCTGCTTTCACAAGATAAGCCTGTGTTTATTTACAGGGTGTTCCCATTTCCTCCCCGAATAGCTACCTCTGGTACGTATCACAGGTGTGTCATGGTAATGTCCTGAAAGGCAATGCTATAGCAGCTAGAACTAAATATCAATCAGAGAGAGCGGAAATGCAAGCACATGTCCTGTTAACTTCAATGGCTTGGTCATATAAGATAAATGTTGACTTAAATAGTTTCACCTTTAGCACATTTGCATGATTATTTCTTACCAGTGGTATGAAACGCAGAATCCATGACTTCATCCTCAGTGTTTCAGAAGTAAATGGATCAATTTGATTTGCCAAGAAGATTCATCCTAAAAAGCCCAATATTCACTGTGTGGGAGGCATTTCTGGAGCTTCTTTTTACTGTAAATCCAGCCCTCCACTATACTCCCCCCTCACTTCTGAGCTTGTGAATACAGGCCCATCTGCAGAGTCAAATGGCTTACTATATTGTTTACACCGAGGAACCCATCCACAGTGCACATTTATCAAACCATGAATACAGGTTGAATTCAGCTTCCTAGGAAGCTTGGGGCTATGCTCTCATAAAGAGGGTAATGATTTAGAGTTGCTGCATGTTCTGTGGAGAGGACTCTTGATCTAAGGGAAGTAATGGCCTTCTGTGGTAGTGGAAACAGCATAGGATTAGCAGTTTGTGTGTTGCATTGCACAGTGGAACCTCTGCATGTACTGTATCTTTTCAGAATTTGAGATGTAGTGACGCTAAGCTAGTTGAGCTGGGGTGATGTGATTGCATTGATTAAATACAGAAGAGCTGGAGGAAAGTGGGGTGTCTTTTTCAAAAGCCCATTATTTCCTCCTAATTCAGTCCTCCAGACAGAGCTTTGATGCAAAGGTAATATAATGAGTCAATGACATACAGCAGGCTTCTTTCTGTATGACAGCCTCTGTGTTTCTCAGTTGATTTACAAAACATTTTCAGGATGTCCCTATGTGTTATACTTAAGCAATAAGGCCTGGGGGTGTGGTATATGGTGAATATACCACAGCTAAGGGCTGTTCTTAAGCGGGACGCAACGCCGAGAGCATGGACACAGCCCATAGCTGTGCTATATTGACCATATAGCGCTAACCCCGAGGTGCCTTATTGCTATTATAAACTGACTACCAACGTAATTAGAGCAGTAAAAATAAATAAAAATTTGTTATACCCGTGGTATACAGTCTGATATTTTTTTTGTTACCTTTATTTAACTAGGCAAGTCAGTTAAGAACTAATTCTAATTTTCAATGACGGCCTAGGAACAGTGGGTTAACTGCCTGTTCAGGGGCAGAATGACAGATTTGTACCTTGTCAGCTCGGGGGTTTGAACTTGCAACCTTCCGGTTACTAGTCCAACGCTCTAACCACTAGGCTACCCTGCCGCTGTCAGCCAATCAGCCTTCAGGGCTCGAACCACCCAGTTTATATTGCAGATCCATTCATGTTGGATATGGGTATCCCAAGATTCCCCTCAAATTTCACCTAAATATAGTGAAGGCTGCCATTGAAATCTCTTAAAGTAATTCACACTCCAGGCAAAGATGAAAGACTAATTCGACCAAATGTGTATCCTTATGCTGGTTTACAATCTTCCCCTGTTAGCGGATGTACTCTGTAGAGAGAGAAAGGAAAAAGAAGACTGTGTTCCCTATCAACTTAAATTTCAGCCATTATCTGATGAGGACTTCTGGGTACTTCAGCATGCTCTTTTAACTATGTAGTACGCAGTACAAACATGGCATGGTGCAAATCAATTTCTCACCGGAACAGCTATGATAAATGAGAGCAGGTAAGTCAACTTTCTATATAGTGAGCAGTTTCATAGAAGTGAGATGCAGATGAATGTGAAGAATAACTTAGCATACTGCTGTGATGCTGTGGAAATGGAACGTTTCAGTCCACTCTTGATACAGGAAATATAATGGCTTGGAACTGTAGTGACAGAGTGAACTAAACCACATCATGCAGTTATAAGCATGAATAAAATAACATGTTATTGAATTGGGACTTGAAAACTGTATTGCACAGGAGTTTTCACATATCCGAAGTGCACTTAACGGGAGTGGGCTGTTCTGTTAAATGGGTGTTGAGAATACAATGTGCTGGGTGTCCTCTTACAGCTATCGGCTTTACCTCCTGTCCTGAGAACAAAGGTCAGCTCAAAGATATGTCTGTCTGAAAATAGTATTGTTTACTTGTTCAACGGTCTTTCAATCAGCACATGTATTTGCCAGGGCACAGGGTACAATCCAGGGTACAAGCCAGGGTACAGAGCATAAGCCAGGGTACAATCTAGGGTACAAACCAGGGCACAGGGCACAAACCAGGGCACAGGGCACAAACCAGGGCACATGCGTGGCATACATTCTGTGCATGAGCTTACATAGGTCGTTGAGTCCCACACGGACAAGACTGAGTAGTGATTGTCTGTTTTAATTGATGAATGGAGGAGAAAGTCAGGACATACAGTAATGTGTATTAATGACTAATCAACACATCAAGGTTAATAATATTGAAATAAATAAGGGGTCCATTTCATCCACTCAAGAATACTGAAAACTTTGCAGACTCTTTGCACATAAGTAGCCAGTAATCTGTGAGTTAAAGACTCCACTTTAACCTGGTTTCTAGGTTTATCATATGCAGACAGCTGCTTGCATGGAGGATGAAATATGAGTCAAGATGAACAATGGACCCCACATTGGCCAAAGGTCTATAATAAGCAGCCAAAGTGGGCAGCCTGACCGTGCCACTCGAGACGGAACACGCTGCTTCAAACGCCCCCAGCGGCACGTTCTTGGCACTATCGAACATTGGCTGTGTCACGACAAGGTCTATGTCTTAACTTCTTCAAGGTTAAATCCCTCGCAGACATCTTGCCGCTTCAGATAGGCGAGCGAACATAGTGTTCAGAAGCCCCAGGACTTTGGCTGCTAAGCTAACATGGCCCTCTAAATGGATATGTGACTGACAGAAATGGATGGGGATCACAGCACAGGACAGAAGCTGGGTTGTTAGACTAATATTAGGTTATTTCAGTATTGTCTTCTAAAGCCTTACAATAGCAGCAGTGGGATTCAGGTTGAAGGCTTGGTAGGAATGAGAGTGATACTACAGGTAATGTGGTTTTGTAGTAGGCTATCCGCATTGATTTCCATTGCAGACATGCCTCAAGCATCCTGCTCAATACCATCATGATCCCAAGGTGAGCCGTCATGATCATGACCACTTCTGTCAATGCTTTTCAGAACAATAAACAAAATACTCTTTTTTTTCTTTTCAGGGCATAAACAATAAAGAGAATACTAGTTTTTTTTTTTACAAAGCATGAACTATAAAGAGAATATGCACTCACATAATAACTTGACATGTGTCACATTAAACATATCAGTAAGATCCTTTCAAGAAAATCTCCTTTCTCCTTTCATACATTTTATTTTTAACATGCAAATGAGAATGCTTCTCCAAGAGCAAATTGACATCTCAGAGCTTATGCAGAGTAACCACATGTACATATGGATGTGTGGGTTGGTCGCATCTTACCTTGCCAGCAGCTCCTCCTCGTTCCAGATGAGCTCTACAGGCTGAGATGGGGAGCTCTCCTCTCAATGAGGCACTTCAGAACAGGGCTTCTCTGTGTAAGAAGCAAAAGACCTCTACAGAAGTCTAAGTCTAGGATGTCTGAGATTCTCCCATAGAATAGAACCTCTACCTCCACTACTACAAGCAGTGTCCCTGTGCTGGGGAAATGAACACTTTGGAGTCTGAATAAGTGCTGGTCTGTAAAATGGAAGAGAAGTTGACAAAGTTTGGTTCATTCAGTGGCCAGTTCAAACAACTGGACCGGCCAAGATACTAGAGTGCTTACTGATGAGGTCAGTCCAGTCTGCCTCTTATTGGCTGTTTGAGGATTAGAGCCGTGCCCCTAAAATGTTTTCCCCACCTCCTTTTGCCTTGTGTCTCCAGCTCACATGTACTGCACTATTGGCCCTATGTGAAACTTCAAACAGTAGGATATACACTAATGTCTGGGCCTAAGAGATAACATGCCTGTTGGCCATTGATTTCTTTCATAATTGTATAGACAATAGATTACAGGATATTGGTAGTCACAGCAATCAAACAACTGGCTCCCTCTTAAGCAGCTTTTGTTGTTCCCCTCTGGTCTCCAGGGAAACATTAGCAGACATCATTCTGATCACTTCAGAGGTTACCTTTAGGTGAGGCCTTAGTTCAACTCCCCCCGCTGTGACGGTGCTCGATGGTCAGGGCTTGGGAAAGGAAACATCCCTGAGCGCTGCTGGAGGTTAACAAACATAGAGCACTACTGTATTGCAAATAAAACATTCCTTGTAGGGGACCACCATGTGATATAACACTGATGGCTTTTGAACAACACAGTCCTTGTTTTGTTTGTTTGTTTAGTGTCCCTCCCTTTATTAGAAACCTAATAAGGGCATTCCACATGGTGGATGGTGGTTGTGACTCTGTCTGCTCCACTGATTACACCCCAATCACACAACAACTAGCAGCCAGGTTATCAGCTCAATTACATTAAAGGGATAATCCATATTTGAAACAATAATCCCTACCACTGTTTCGGTAACAAGCTGAGGGATGGGGCTGGAGAAATGTAACCACTCTCAAATTCACAGACAGATCTATGGAGGACTGACCATTCATGATATAAAAAATATTGTTTAAACCCATGTTTGGAGGCTATATGGTGTTTGTTTACATTTAATTTGTTTACAAACATTCGAGTAAAACAAGCTTATATTTAGGGTTCTGAGGGTGTACGACAGTTTAAATAAACTTGTGGCATTCAAGTTACGTTCTTCATGAATCAATGGGTCCATATCATTAACTTATATATCCAAAAATGGATGTAGCAATTGCAGATTGCTCCTTTAATTTCAGTGTGCAGCACAATTTTGCATATCATGGCTTTGGGACACATTTTTTTTACTAAGCCATTCAGGTAACACCTCCGGAATACGTGACATTCTGTGCATGCATAATTAAACAGCTTAAGACAATTATTCCACCTTTGGATGTATCCTGCCTCTAATCCTCTCTTCACTTTCATTCAGCAGTCAGGGTCATTTCTTCCTGTCTGCTCCACTCCCTATTTGAAAATAAATCCTTTACCATAGCCAACTTGGCATAATATATTAAAGCACCACATCATCACAGCGTGCCCTCCAATTGCTCGCTCTCTGAAGAGTAGATACATTATTTCAGACTGCTGTCGTACATGCAACACCTGCAGTACGTGTGGATCACAATGAACCTTGTTGATGCTGCTTATCAGTTTACTCACATCAGAATCAGTGTTTTTCCAATCACAGGTCTACACACAAGAGATAATGACATCATCCCCTCCCAGTTCATGATATCTGAATGTCTGTTGGCTACATGGTGTTTTTCCTTGTCAAAGGTGCTAATTATTAGAATACAATGATTTAGTTACACTCTTAGAAAAAGGGTTCCAAAAGGGTTCTTTGCATCGCATAGGGTTCTACCAAAAATCGTTTTGATCAGAAGAACCCTTTCAGGAAGAAAGGGGTTATTTGTAAGGCAAATGGTCTACCTAGAACCTTTAACATCCCAAGAACAGTGTTTTGGAAGAAAGGGTTCTTTGTAAGACAAATGGTCTACCTAGAACCTTTAACATCCCAAGAACAGTGTTTTGGAAGAAAGGGTTCTTTGTAAGGCAAATGGTCTACCTAGAACCTTTAACATCCCAAGAACAGTGTTTTGGAAGAAAAGGGTTATTTGTAAGGCAAATGGTCTACCTAGAACCTTTAACATCCCAAGAACAGTGTTTTGGAAGAAAGGGTTCTTTGAAGGCAAATGATCCTTTAACATCCCAAGAACAGTGTTTTGGAAGAAAAGGGTAGAACCAAATGGTCTATAACATTTCATCCCAAGAACAGTGTTTTGCATGGAGATTTTCAAGAAATGGTCTTAGTTTTAACATCCCAAGAACAGTGTTTTTGAATGTACCTTGATTGGTTGATACAAATGGTCTACACAAACCTTTAACATCCCAAGAACAGTGTTTTGGAAGAAACTGTTAGTAATTGCAAATGTATTGCACCAGTTACCATCCCAAGATGTTTTGGAAGAAAGGGTTCCAGTTGATTTTGAAAGGTAGTTTTCTACAATATAACTTTCCTACATGCTCTTTTGCATGGAGATTTTCAGTCTTTTACTGAATGCATGTACATTGATTGGGTAATTTTAACAAAAGATAAATCCAAACTTGGTGGATATCCTGGCTGGATTCCAGTTGATTGAAGAATTATGCATCACTGACAGAGATGTTTAACAATTCCACTTGGTGGATATCCTGGCTGGATTCCAATAAGAATTATGCATCACTGACAGAGATGTT
Source organism: Oncorhynchus masou masou (assembly GCF_036934945.1). Classification (NCBI taxonomy): domain Eukaryota; kingdom Metazoa; phylum Chordata; class Actinopteri; order Salmoniformes; family Salmonidae; genus Oncorhynchus; species Oncorhynchus masou. The sequence goes on along the minus strand of NC_088216.1, from coordinate 78,817,542 downwards.
CGTCGGATGAAGAAGGAGACCAAGATGCAGCGTGGGGTAGGTTAATCATATTTTTGAACGATAACCAGAAACAACAAGAAAAAGAGAACCAACGAAACGTACAGCCTTGTAGGGCTCAACGGAAACAATACAAGCACAAGATCCCACAACATAGGTGGGAAAAAAGGATACCTAAGTATGATTGGGAATCAGAGGCAACAATAGACAGCTGCCTCTTATTGGGAACCACACTTGGCCAAACACAAAGAAATACAACACATAGAATGCCCCCCCTTAATCACACCCTGACTAAACCAACTAGAGACATTAATAGGCTCTAAGGTCAGGGCGTAACAATTATTTAGTTTTTTATGTATTATTTCTTACATTCTTGCCCCAGGAAATCTTAAGTCTTATTAGATACATCCAGGAAGAATTATTGGATATAAGGGCAACATCAACTTACCAACATTACAACCAGGAATACGACTTTACCGAAGCGGGTCCTCTGTTTAGACCACCACCCAGGACAATAGATTGAATCCCAGTAGTCGATCCAAAACAACGGTGCCGCAGAAGGGGCAGATGGAGCTGCCTCCAGGTCAGATGTGCACATCGCTCACTGCTCCCGAGAATACTACTCGCCAATGTCCAGTCTCTTGAACAACAAGGTAGATGAAATTTGAGCAAGGGTTGCCTTCCAGAGAGACATCAGAGATTGTAATATACTCTGTTTCACGTAAACATGGCTCACTCGGGATATGTTATCAGAGTCGGTACAGTCACCCGGTTTCTTAATATATATCCCATTCTTCACGCATCGCACCGACAGAAACAAACATCTCTCTAGTAAGAAGAAGGGCGGGTGTGTATACCTTATGATTAATGAGTCGTGGTGTAATCATAACAACATACAGGAACTCAAGTCCTTTTGTTCACCTGACCTAGAATTCCTTACAATCAAATGCCGACCGCATTATATACCAAGATAATTCTCTTCGATGATAATCACAGCTGTGTATATCTCCCCCAAGCAGACACCTCAATGGCCCTGAAAGAACTTAATTAGACTCTATGTAAACTGGAAACCACATATCCTGAGGCTGCATTTATTGTAGCTGGGGATTTAAACAAGGCTAATCTGGAAACAAGGCTCACTAAATTTTATCAGCATATCAACCCGGGCTGGCAAAATTCTGGATCAGTGCTACTCTATCTTTCGCGACGCATACAAAGCCCTCCCTTGCCCTCCTTTCGGCAAATCTGACCACGACTCTATTTGGTTGCTCCCAGCCTATAGACAGAAACGGAACAGGAAATGCCCACGCTCACGTCTGTTCAACGCTGGTCCAACCAATCTGATTCCACGATTCAAGATTGCTTCGATCACGTTCCGGGATACGTTCTGGATAGCATCGGACAATAACATTGATGTGTACGCTGATTCGGTGAGTGAGTTTATTAGCAAGTGCATCGGTGATTATCCACGGTAACTATTAAAACCTTCCCCAACCAGGAACAGTGGATTGATGGCAGAATTCGCGCAAAACTGAAAGCACGAACCACTGCTTTTAATCATGGCAAGGCGACAGGAAACATGACTGAATACAAACAGTGTAGCTATTCCCTCCGGAAGGCAATCAAACAAGCGAATTGTCAGTATAGAGACAAAGTAGAGTCACAATTCAGCGGCTCAAACACGAGACGTATGTGGCAAGGTCTACAATCAATCACGGATTACAAAAAGACAACCAGTCCCATCACGGACATGGAGTTTTGCTCCCAGAAAAATTAAACAACTTCTTTGCTCACTTTGAGGAAAAGACTATCGCCCCGTAGCACTCACTTCTCTCATCATGAAGTGCTTTGAGAGACTAGTCAAAGATCATATCACCTCCACAATACCTGATATCCTAGACCAACTCCAATTTGCTAACCGCCCCAATAGGTCCACAGACGACGCAATCACATTGCACACTGTCCTAACCCAACTGGACAAGAGGAATACCTAAATAAGAATGCTGTTCATTGATTACAACTCAGCATTTAATAACATAGTACCCTCCAAACTCGTTATTAAGCTTGAGACGCTGGGTCTCGACCCGGCCCTGTGCAATTGGGTCCTGGACTTTCTGACGGGCCGCCCCCAGGTGGTGAGGGTAGGAAAACAACATCTCCACCCCGCTGATCCTCAACACTGGAGCCCCACAAGGGTGTGTTCGACACTACAGTGGTAGGCTTGATTACCAACAATGACGAGACAGCCTACAGAGAGGAGGTGAGGGCCCTCAGAGTATGGTGTCAGAAAAAAACCTTACACTCAACACCAACAAAACAAAGCAGATGATTGTGGACTTCAGGAAACAGCAGAGGGAGCACCCCTCTATCCACATCGAAGGGACAGTAGTGGAGAAGGTGGAAAGTTTTAAGTTCCTCGGCCCACACATCACAGACAAACGGAAATGGTCCACCCACACAGACAGCACGGTTAAGAAGGCGCAACAGCGCCTTGGTGACAATGTGTCTTGTCACCAAGAACACTCACATTTACAGATGCACAATCGAAAGCATCCTGTCGTGCTGTGTCACAGCCTGGTACGGCAACTGCACCGCCCGCAACCGTAGGGCTCTCCAGAGAATAGTGCAGTCTGCACAACACATCACCAGGGGCAAACTACCTGCCTTCCAGGATACCTACATCACCCGATGTCACAGGAAGGCAAAAAAGATCATCAAGGACAAACAGTTGTTAAACAGCTGTTAACCAGCCATCACTAACAATGAGTGTGTAACGTTCGTTGTCCTCGTCTGAGGAGTAGGAGAGATCGGACCAATATGCAGCATGGTATGTGTCCATGTTCATACTTATTAAACAGAGAACACTAAACAAAATAACAATGGCGAATGAAACAAAACAGTTCTGTATGTTGACATACACTAAACAGAAAACAACTACCCACAAATCATTGGGAAAAACAGGCTACCTAAATATGGTTCTCAATCAGAGACAACGATTGACAGCTGCCTCTGATTGAGAACCATACCAGGCCAAACACATAGAAACCCAAAACTAGAACAAAACATAGAATGTCCAACCCAACTCACGCCCTGACCAACCTAAACAAGAAACATAACAAATTACTTTTCAATGATCTCTCAAGATCGAGATAGTACCATATTGTTACTGTACAGTACCCCACTGTACATTGCTGTTCCTACTGTACAGGTGTACAGGTGTACAGGTGTTGCTACTGTACAGGTGTACAGGTGTACAGGTGTTCCGACTGTAAAGGTGTTCCTACTGTACAGGTGTTGCTACTGTACAGGTGTACAGGTGTTGCTACTGCACAGGTATTCCTACTGTACAGGTGTTCCTACTGTACAGGTGTACAGGTGTACAGGTGTACAGGTGTCGCTACTGTACAGGTGTACAGGTGTTGTTACTGTACAGGTGTACAGGCGTACAGGTGTTGCTACTGTACAGGTGTACAGGTGTACAGGTGTTCCTACTGTACAGGTATACAGGTGTTGCTACTGTGCAGGTGCACAGGTGCTACGACTATACAGGTGTACAGGTGTTGCTAATGTACAGATGCACAGGTGTTGCTACTGTACAGGTGCACAGGTGTTGCTACTGTACAGGTGTACAGGTGTACAGGTGTTGCTACTGTACAGGTGTACAGGCGTTCCTACTGTACAGGTGTACAGGTGTTGCTACTGTACAGGTGTACAGGTGTAAATGTATTCCTACCGTACAGGTATACAGGTGTTGCTACTGTATAGGTGTTCCTACTGTACAGGTGTACAGGTGTTCCTACTGTTCAGGTATACAGATGTTCCTACAGTACAGGTGTTCCTACTGTTCAGGTATACAGATGATCCTACTGTACAGGTGTTCCTACTGTACAGGTGTACAGGTGTTCATACTGTACAGGTGTACAGGTGTTGCTACTGTACAGGTGTAAAGGTGTTGCTACTGTACAGGTGTACAGGTGTTCCTACAGTACAGGTGTACAGGTGTTCATACTGTACAGGTGTTGCTACTGTACAGGTGTACAGGTGTTCATACTGTACAGGTGTGCAGGTGTTCCTACTGTACATGTATACAAGTGTTCCTACTGTACAGGTGTACAGGTGTTCCTACTGTACATGTATACAGGTGATCCTACTGTGCAGTTATACAGGTGTTGCTACTGTACAGGCGTACAGGTGTTGCTACTGTACAGGTGTACAGGTGTCGCTACTGTACAGGTGTACAGGTGTTCCTACTGTACAGGTGTAGAGGTGTTGCTACTGTACAGGTGCACAGGTGTTCCTACTGTACAGGTGTACAGGTGTTCCTACTGTACCGGTGTACAGGTGTTCCTACTGTACCGGTGAACAAGGTGTTCCTACTGTACCGGTGTACAGATGTTCCTACTGTACAGGTATACAGGTGTTCCTACTGTACAGGTGTTCCTACTGTACAGGTGTACAGGTGTTCCTACTGTTCAGGTATACAGATGTTCCTACTGTACAGGTGTGCAGGTGTTCCTATTGTACATGAATACAGGTGTTCCTACTGTACATGTATACAGGTGGTCCTACTGTACAGTTATACAGGTGTTGCTACTGTACAGGCGTACAGGTGTTGCTACTGTACAGGTGTACAGGTGTTGCTACTGCACAGGTGTACAGGTGTACAGGTGTTCCTACATGTATACAGGTGATCCTACTGTACAGTTATACAGGTGTTGCTACTGTACAGGCGTACAGGTGTTGCTACTGTACAGGTGTACAGGTGTCGCTACTGTACAGGTGTACAGGTGTTGTTATTGTACAGGTGTACAGGCGTACAGGTGTTGCTACTGTACAGGTGTACAGGCGTACAGGTGTTGCTACTGTACAGGTGTACAGGCGTACAGGTGTTGCTACTGTACAGGTGTACAGGCGTACAGGTGTTGCTACTGTACAGGTGTACAGGCGTACAGGTGTTGCTACTGTACAGGTGTACAGGTGTTGCTACTGTGCAGGTGCACAGGTGCTACGACTATACAGGTGTACAGGTGTTGCTACTGTACAGATGCACAGGTGTTGCTACTGTACAGGTGCACAGGTGTTGCTACTGTACAGGTGTACAGGTGTACAGGTGTTGCTACTGTACAGGTGCACAGGTGTTCCTACTGTACAGGTGTACAGGTGTTCCTACTGTACCGGTGTACAGATGTTCCTACTGTACAGGTATACAGGTGTTCCTACTGTACAGGTGTTCCTACTGTACAGGTGTACAGGTGTTCCTACTGTTCAGGTATACAGATGTTCCTACTGTACAGGTGTGCAGGTGTTCCTATTGTACATGAATACAGGTGTTCCTACTGTACATGTATACAGGTGGTCCTACTGTACAGTTATACAGGTGTTGCTACTGTACAGGCGTACAGGTGTTGCTACTGTACAGGTGTACAGGTGTTGCTACTGCACAGGTGTACAGGTGTACAGGTGTTCCTACATGTATACAGGTGATCCTACTGTACAGTTATACAGGTGTTGCTACTGTACAGGCGTACAGGTGTTGCTACTGTACAGGTGTACAGGTGTCGCTACTGTACAGGTGTACAGGTGTTGTTATTGTACAGGTGTACAGGCGTACAGGTGTTGCTACTGTACAGGTGTACAGGCGTACAGGTGTTGCTACTGTACAGGTGTACAGGCGTACAGGTGTTGCTACTGTACAGGTGTACAGGCGTACAGGTGTTGCTACTGTACAGGTGTACAGGTGTACAGGTGTTCCTACTGTACAGGTATACAGGTGTTGCTACTGTGCAGGTGCACAGGTGCTACGACTATACAGGTGTACAGGTGTTGCTACTGTACAGATGCACAGGTGTTGCTACTGTACAGGTGCACAGGTGTTGCTACTGTACAGGTGTACAGGTGTACAGGTGTTGCTACTGTACAGGTGTACAGGCGTTCCTACTGTACAGGTGTACAGGTGTTGCTACTGTACAGGTGTACAGGTGTAAATTTATTCCTACCGTACAGGTATACAGGTGTTGCTACTGTACAGGTACTCAGGTGTTCCTACTGTACAGGTGTACAGGTGTTGATACTGTACAGGTGCTCAGGTGTTGCTACTGTACAGGTGTACAGGTGTTGCTACTGTACAGGTGTAAAGGTGTTCCTACTGTACAGGTGTACAGGTGTTCCTACTGTACCGGTGTACAGGTGTTCCTACTGTACAGGTATACAGGTGTTCCTACTGTATAGGTGTTCCTACTGTACAGGTGTACAGGTGTTCCTACTGTTCAGGTATACAGATGTTCCTACTGTACAGGTGTTCCTACTGTACAGGTGTACAGGTGTACAGGTGTTCCTACTGTACATGTATATAGGTGTTCCTACTGTACAGGTATTCCTACTGTACAGGTGTACAGGTGTTCATACTGTACAGGTGTTGCTACTGTACAGGTGTACAGGTGTTCCTACTGTACAGGTGTTCCTACTGTACAGGTGTACAGGTGTTCCTACTGTACAGGTGTTCCTACTGTACAGGTGTACAGGTGTTCCTACTGTACAGGTGTTCAGGTCTCCTACTGTACAGGTGTACATGTGTTCCTACTGTACAGGTGTTCCTACTGTACAGCTGTACAGGTGTACAGGTGTTGCTAGTGTACCAGTGTACAGGTGTTCCTACTGTACATGTATACAGGTGGTCCAACTTTACAGGTGTTCCTACTGTACAGGTGTACAGGTGTTCCTACTGTACATGTATACAAGTGTTCCTACTGTACAGGTGTACAGGTGTTCCTACTGTACATGTATACAGGTGATCCTACTGTGCAGTTATACAGGTGTTGCTACTGTACAGGCGTACAGGTGTTGCTACTGTACAGGTGTACAGGTGTCGCTACTGTACAGGTGTACAGGTGTTCCTACTGTACAGATGTAGAGGTGTTGCTACTGTACAGGTGTACAGGTGTCGCTACTGTACAGGTGTACAGGTGTTGTTATTGTACAGGTGTACAGGCGTACAGGTGTTGCTACTGTACAGGTGTACAGGCGTACAGGTGTTGCTACTGTACAGGTGTACAGGCGTACAGGTGTTGCTACTGTACAGGTGTACAGGTGTACAGGTGTTCCTACTGTACAGGTATACAGGTGTTGCTACTGTGCAGGTGCACAGGTGCTACGACTATACAGGTGTACAGGTGTTGCTACTGTACAGATGCACAGGTGTTGCTACTGTACAGGTGCACAGGTGTTGCTCTGTACAGGTGTACAGGTGTTGCTACTGTACAGGTGTACAGGTGTTCCTACTGTACAGGTGTACAGGTGTTGCTACTGTAAAGGTGTACAGGTGTAAATTTATTCCTACCGTACAGGTATACAGGTGTTGCTACTGTACAGGTACTCAGGTGTTCCTACTGTACAGGTGTACAGGTGTTGATACTGTACAGGTGCTCAGGTGTTGCTACTGTACAGGTGCACAGGTGTTGCTACTGTACAGGTGCACAGGTGTTGCTACTGTACAGGTGCACAGGTGTTGCTACTGTACAGGTGCTCATGTTGCTACTGTACAGGTGTACAGGTGTTGCTACTGTACAGGTGTACAGGTGTTGCTACAGTACAGGTGTACAGGTGTAAATGTATTCCTACCATACTGGTATACAGGTGTTGCTACTGTACAGGCACTCAGGTGTTCCTACTGTACAGGTGTACAGGTGTTCCTACTGTTCAGGTATACAGATGTTCCTACTGTACAGGTGTGCAGGTGTTCCTATTGTACATGAATACAGGTGTTCCTACTGTACATGTATACAGGTGGTCCTACTGTACAGTTATACAGGTGTTGCTACTGTACAGGCGTACAGGTGTTGCTACTGTACAGGTGTACAGGTGTTGCTACTGCACAGGTGTACAGGTGTACAGGTGTTCCTACATGTATACAGGTGATCCTACTGTACAGTTATACAGGTGTTGCTACTGTACAGGCGTACAGGTGTTGCTACTGTACAGGTGTACAGGTGTCGCTACTGTACAGGTGTACAGGTGTTGTTATTGTACAGGTGTACAGGCGTACAGGTGTTGCTACTGTACAGGTGTACATGCGTACAGGTGTTGCTACTGTACAGGTGTACAGGCGTACAGGTGTTGCTACTGTATAGGTGTACAGGCGTACAGGTGTTGCTACTGTACAGGTGTACAGGTGTACAGGTGTTCCTACTGTACAGGTATACAGGTGTTGCTACTGTGCAGGTGCACAGGTGCTACGACTATACAGGTGTACAGGTGTTGCTACTGTACAGGTGCACAGGTGTTGCTACTGTACAGGTGTACAGGTGTACAGGTGTTGCTACTGTACAGGTGTACAGGCGTTCCTACTGTACAGGTGTACAGGTGTTGCTACTGTACAGGTGTACAGGTGTAAATTTATTCCTACCGTACAGGTATACAGGTGTTGCTACTGTACAGGTACTCAGGTGTTCCTACTGTACAGGTGTACAGGTGTTGATACTGTACAGGTGCTCAGGTGTTGCTACTGTACAGGTGTACAGGTGTTGCTACTGTACAGGTGTACAGGTGTTCCTACTGTACAGGTGTACAGGTGTTCCTACTGTACCGGTGTACAGGTGTTCCTACTGTACAGGTATACAGGTGTTCCTACTGTATAGGTGTTCCTACTGTACAGGTGTACAGGTGTTCCTACTGTTCAGGTATACAGATGTTCCTACTGTACAGGTGTTCCTACTGTACAGGTGTACAGGTGTACAGGTGTTCCTACTGTACATGTATATAGGTGTTCCTACTGTACAGGTATTCCTACTGTACAGGTGTACAGGTGTTCATACTGTACAGGTGTTGCTACTGTACAGGTGTACAGGTGTTCCTACTGTACAGGTGTTCCTACTGTACAGGTGTACAGGTGTTCCTACTGTACAGGTGTTCCTACTGTACAGGTGTACAGGTGTTCCTACTGTACAGGTGTTCAGGTCTCCTACTGTACAGGTGTACATGTGTTCCTACTGTACAGGTGTTCCTACTGTACAGCTGTACAGGTGTACAGGTGTTGCTAGTGTACCAGTGTACAGGTGTTCCTACTGTACATGTATACAGGTGGTCCAACTTTACAGGTGTTCCTACTGTACAGGTGTACAGGTGTTCCTACTGTACATGTATACAAGTGTTCCTACTGTACAGGTGTACAGGTGTTCCTACTGTACATGTATACAGGTGATCCTACTGTGCAGTTATACAGGTGTTGCTACTGTACAGGCGTACAGGTGTTGCTACTGTACAGGTGTACAGGTGTCGCTACTGTACAGGTGTACAGGTGTTCCTACTGTACAGATGTAGAGGTGTTGCTACTGTACAGGTGTACAGGTGTCGCTACTGTACAGGTGTACAGGTGTTGTTATTGTACAGGTGTACAGGCGTACAGGTGTTGCTACTGTACAGGTGTACAGGCGTACAGGTGTTGCTACTGTAAAGGTGTACAGGCGTACAGGTGTTGCTACTGTACAGGTGTACAGGTGTACAGGTGTTCCTACTGTACAGGTATACAGGTGTTGCTACTGTGCAGGTGCACAGGTGCTACGACTATACAGGTGTACAGGTGTTGCTACTGTACAGATGCACAGGTGTTGCTACTGTACAGGTGCACAGGTGTTGCTACTGTACAGGTGTACAGGTGTTGCTACTGTACAGGTGTACAGGTGTTCCTACTGTACAGGTGTACAGGTGTTGCTACTGTAAAGGTGTACAGGTGTAAATTTATTCCTACCGTACAGGTATACAGGTGTTGCTACTGTACAGGTACTCAGGTGTTCCTACTGTACAGGTGTACAGGTGTTGATACTGTACAGGTGCTCAGGTGTTGCTACTGTACAGGTGCACAGGTGTTGCTACTGTACAGGTGCACAGGTGTTGCTACTGTACAGGTGCACAGGTGTTGCTACTGTACAGGTGCTCATGTTGCTACTGTACAGGTGTACAGGTGTTGCTACTGTACAGGTGTACAGGTGTTGCTACAGTACAGGTGTACAGGTGTAAATGTATTCCTACCATACTGGTATACAGGTGTTGCTACTGTACAGGCACTCAGGTGTTCCTACTGTACAGGTGTACAGGTGTTCCTACTGTACAGGTGTACAGGTGTTCCTACTGTACCGGTGTACAGGTGTTCCTACTGTACAGGTATACAGGTGTTCCTACTGTATAGGTGTTCCTACTGTACAGGTGTACAGGTGTTCCTACTGTTCAGGTATACAGATGTTCCTACTGTACAGGTGTTCCTACTGTACAGGTGTACAGGTGTACAGGTGTTCCTACTGTACAGGTGTACAGGTGTTCCTACTGTACATGTATATAGGTGTTCCTACTGTACAGGTATTCCTACTGTACAGGTGTACAGGTGTTCATACTGTACAGGTGTTGCTACTGTACAGGTGTACAGGTGTTCCTACTGTACAGGTGTTCCTACTGTACAGGTGTACAGGTGTTCCTACTGTACAGGTGTTCCTACTGTACAGGTGTACAGGTGTTCCTACTGTACAGGTGTTCAGGTCTCCTACTGTACAGGTGTACATGTGTTCCTACTGTACAGGTGTTCCTACTGTACAGGTGTACAGGTGTACAGGTGTTGCTAGTGTACCAGTGTACAGGTGTTCCTACTGTACATGTATACAGGTGGTCCAACTTTACAGGTGTTCCTACTGTACAGGTGTACAGGTGTTCCTACAGTTATACAGGTGTTGCTACTGTACAGGCGTACAGGTGTTGCTACTGTACAGGTGTACAGGTGTTGCTACTGCACAGGTGTACAGGTGTACAGGTGTTCCTACATGTATACAGGTGATCCTACTGTACAGTTATACAGGTGTTGCTACTGTACAGGCGTACAGGTGTTGCTACTGTACAGGTGTACAGGTGTCGCTACTGTACAGGTGTACAGGTGTTGTTATTGTACAGGTGTACAGGCGTACAGGTGTTGCTACTGTACAGGTGTACAGGTGTACAGGTGTTCCTACTGTACAGGTATACAGGTGTTGCTACTGTGCAGGTGCACAGGTGCTACGACTATACAGGTGTACAGGTGTTGCTACTGTACAGATGCACAGGTGTTGCTACTGTACAGGTGCACAGGTTTTGCTACTGTACAGGTGTACAGGTGTACAGGTGTTGCTACTGTACAGGTGTACAGGCGTTCCTACTGTACAGGTGTACAGGTGTTGCTACTGTACAGGTGTACAGGTGTAAATGTATTCCTACCGTACAGGTATACAGGTGTTGCTACTGTATAGGTGTTCCTACTGTACAGGTGTACAGGTGTTCCTACTGTTCAGGTATACAGATGTTCCTACTGTACAGGTGTTCCTACTGTTCAGGTATACAGATGTTCTTACTGTACAGGTGTTCCTACTGTACAGGTGTACAGGTGTTCATACTGTACAGGTGTACAGGTGTTGCTACTGTACATGTGTAAAGGTGTTGCTACTGTACAGGTGTACAAGTGTTCCTACTGTACAGGTGTTGCTACTGTACAGGTGTACAGGTGTTCATACTGTACAGGTGTGCAGGTGTTCCTACTGTACATGTATACAAGTGTTCCTACTGTACAGGTGTACAGGTGTTCCTACTGTACATGTATACAGGTGATCCTACTGTGCAGTTATACAGGTGTTGCTACTGTACAGGCGTACAGGTGTTGCTACTGTACAGGTGTACAGGTGTCGCTACTGTACAGGTGTACAGGTGTTCCTACTCTACAGGTGTAGAGGTGTTGCTACTGTACAGGTGCACAGGTGTTCCTACTGTACAGGTGTACAGGTGTTCGTACTGTACCGGTGTACAGGTGTTCCTACTGTACCGGTGTACAGGTGTTCCTACTGTACCGGTGTACAGATGTTCCTACTGTACAGGTATACAGGTGTTCCTACTGTACAGGTGTTCCTACTGTACAGGTGTACATGTGTTCCTACTGTTCAGGTATACAGATGTTCCTACTGTACAGGTGTGCAGGTGTTCCTATTGTACATGAATACAGGTGTTCCTACTGTACAGGTGTACAGGTGTTCCTACTGTACATGTATACAGGTGTTCCTACTGTACAGTTATACAGGTGTTGCTACTGTACAGGCGTACAGGTGTTGCTACTGTACAGGTGTACAGTTGTTGCTACTGCACAGGTGTACAGGTGTACAGGTGTTCCTACATGTATACAGGTGATCCTACTGTACAGTTATACAGGTGTTGCTACTGTACAGGCGTACAGGTGTTGCTACTGTACAGGTGTACAGGTGTCGCTACTGTACAGGTGTACAGGTGTTGTTATTGTACAGGTGTACAGGCGTACAGGTGTTGCTACTGTACAGGTGTACAGGCGTACAGGTGTTGCTACTGTACAGGTGTACAGGCGTACAGGTGTTGCTACTGTACAGGTGTTCCTACTGTACAGGTGTACAGGTGTTCCTACTGTACAGGTGTTCCTACTGTACAGGTGTTCCTACTGTACAGGTATACAGGTGTTCCTACTGTACAGGTGTTCCTACTGTACAGGTATACAGGTGTTCCTACTGTACAGGTGTTCCTACTGTACAGGTATACAGGTGTTCCTACTGTACAGGTGTGCAGGTGTTGCTGAATTACGTTGTGAGGTGCTTCACACTTCATCTCTCATGTCATTACTCTACCTCTTCAAATGCAGCCTATTCATCCTAGTCCAGACCTGGCTCTCTAACTGATGTGTCAGACAGGTGGTCAGCAACCTCGACCCAACACTGTCATAATAATGTACAAGTTTTCCTCTGTTTAGATTACGCCTGACTCGTCCAGTTTTGGTGAAAACAGATCCTGCATTAGCCTTTGATTTCCCAGGTCTGGATTTGACAAGTTCCCTATAGAATGATAAGCTCCACAATGATAGGCTCTGGGGTTATTACCACGGCACTTGACTTGCTCCACCAACCTGCTGCTGCACTAAATGAATAAAAGAGAGTGTTGTTTTAAAAGCTCTCTGTCTGGACCCCAGTGACAGGTCTCAGGTCTCACTACCATTTCAGTCACTGGACTGGAGCATGACAACCTGTAATGCAGCTATGGACCAATGCTGGTAACACTTTATGATATTTCATGAATAAGCATGAAACTAACAGGCCTTGTTTACTATAGCAGTTTCATGTTTCATGTCCTCAATCATTCCAAACGCTAAAATCCAAAAGCTCTACATATTAAAATCATCTTTGAACCAGAACTCTAACTTGTTTTGCGTCAGTAAACCCATAACATTCTACGTTGGTTTAGTGTGAAAGGGAATCAACAGACACAATGCTTTGTGTTTGATCAGATCAGTAGAGGACACACACTTCCAGAGGTTTGCTGTGACGAGACATTTCCTAAACATGTGTAATAGGGTCAAGATTTTCCCCTGTCACAAGTACTAGTCATTTTGAGTATGTGTGTTGAATATGCTCAGTAATTGATTATGTTTGTCTGGTTACATCGAGGTTAACAAGGTCATTGAGCTCCGGCGGGAGAAATCAATAGGCGAATATCACAGCCAATCACAACACTGGCAGTTAAGTAATACTGTGAAACACTATCATTTCTCTATTAGTGCAGATATATTCTTTTCTGAAATTACAATGCAAAACTCCTATATGTAGCACCTTTAAAGCTTCCCTCCATTGAAACTGTAATAACGTTGTAATAAACTTCATATTTTTGTAATTCTGTGTTCGGGTGATGCGTTTCCTTGGCTTTGTACCTAGTTCAAGTCTACATTGGCTCTTCCCTATCCTTGCAACATGTGGGTGTTGCACATGTGTAACACATTCCTAGGGTTAAATGATCTAGAACAGAGTTAGCAACACTCACCAGTATTCCCATCCTACCATTTCATGCGGATTGTTTACCTGACACATCAAAAACGTCACGACCGTGCTGATGGAAACAGGAAATGCCTGTACAAACAATTGTATCTTTATTGTAAAGACATTCGATGTTTGTGTTGCTTCACAGTCCCCACTGTTCCATAAGGTGTATTTTTATCAGTTTAAAAATACATCTGATTCTACTGCTTGCATCAGTTACTTGGTGTGGAATAGAGTTCCATGTAGTTGTGGCTCTAGGTAGTACTGTGCGCCTCCTTTAGTCTGTTCTGGACTCGGGGACTGTGAAGAGCCCTCTGGTGGCATGTCTTGTGGGGTATGCACGGGTGTAGGTAGCCTACCTACACTGTATCTGCGAGTTGTTGGCTAAAGCTCTTGTGCCAAGACTAGTGGGCACATATGCTATTTAACGCAACAGTTTCTGTGAAAATGCGATGAAAACCCAATTTAACATGTATTTCTTATTCAGTACATGGGAATTTCACTGCAAAATGTATTTTACTGTGCACTTTGTAATCACGCACAGTCTTTTACCAGAAATACGACAGTTTGATGAAAACCCATCTCTGGTGGGAAAATGTACATATTGTTTTATGCAGATTTGAGAATATTTGTATGAAAATCTGTCCCCAATTGGATGGAAACCTAGCTACTCTTGTTGATTTATCTTATTTCTTGGGATGAATTCAGATGTTTTACACATGTTCAGATTAATGCCAATACTCCGATCAAGATCAACAACATCCCCAAATATTTTAGCTTATACTCATATGACTAGCCTGCTTAATTGCAACACAATTTAAACGGTCTGAAAGAAATGTCTACAAGTTTCCCATATTGTCAATGTTCCCAAAGCAGCAGATGTCTCAATGTTCAATTGAAAGTTGTATCAGTTTCTTATCAACCAACGTCTGTAATGACGCATGTATTCGTCATTCAGAATCACTATACAATCTTCGACCATGGAAGTAGAATTAGCCTTTTGAGCCTTTATTCCCTTGAGCTATGCTTTTTGGCCATGCTCAACCACCATACTACTGGCCTTGGCTTGCTTTACTCTGGTGCTATTAGTCTTTGCATTTTCACATGATGACTTGTATTACAAATTGACTTTGACTGGATCCTGGAAGTAAAATCTCCTTTATCTTTTCAAAGTCAACTTGCTACTGCTAAAATGACTGTTTAAAAGAGGTTTTGAGATGGTGACAGACCTCCATGCCTTGTAGCTGTGTCTTTCTAGTTAGGTCATCTTGGGTGAAATAGGAGCAGATCCGGCCTCTCCATCCTCCTCTTCCCTTTGGCAACCTAGACGGTCATGCGGAAGAACGACCTGACACATGAAAATGAACGACAGGGCTTATGGAAACAGGAAATGTCCGTACAATTTCAGAAATGCTGACAGGCAATTAGTTCGACATGATGCATTATTTTTGTGTCTGTAAAAAGTATTACTCGAAAAATTGTGGTGGAAATGCCTTTGTGCGCAAATATTGATATATTAACCATCGAATCTAACTAAACCTGGAGTCATGCGATGATATGGGCCAACGTGGAAAGGCATGAAAAAGGTTTTAGGCAGATGAAGTAAGTTACGATGAACTTCCCATGGTGGTTAAGTGCACAGTGATCAGTCACATTTCCAACAGGCTAAATATTGAGGGTATGCTATTATTTGAATGCTAATGACATGATGATCGGTACTCTTCCTCTTCTCCATATCTCATCATATAACTCACTTTATCAGTGGTCTTATCTAGAGAGCATGCACAAGTATGCTATTTTTCATTTTTTGTGACAAACCGATTTGGTAGAGTTGAAAATGCGATGAAAACCCATTTAACTTATGTTTTTTATTCGGTACATGTGAACTTAACCACAAAAATAATCAAGCACAGTCTTTTATCAGCAGCAAGTCAGTGGGCTTGTTCAACATGGCAGTCGACAGTGCAGGCGACTGCAGACTGACTGATCTACAAATCAACTTACACAAATCATTTTGAGTAGTTATTTATGATGCAAAGCATGGATATAAAGATGAGGCAAATACTTCTCCTTTAGATTATTCATATTTAATATCCAACTGTTAGCTTCACATAGAACATCTCATACATAAAAGGCTAGTTCAAAAGCCCACCCGGGAACATGCACGAACCCCAATCAGGTCCAGGATTCCGTAGCGTGACTACGCCCTCTCCTGGCAAGGAGACAGTCACAGTACATCACTTCCTACATACCATTCCCGTTTTACAGTTACTTTTAAATTTAGAAGTAAAAGAACCGTAACGCACGACAATGAGAACACCATGCATGAGAACAACATGTTATCTCAGCACAGTTAGTTGTTAGGGAATAACACATGACAGTAATACACATTGTTACTAGACTGTGACTAGGATATGTAAACACAGAACACTTTCAGGTAAATCAGATAAACAGAATAGAACATGTTTTCACAATCTCCTTTCACTTATTATGTATATATATACTTTTGACCAGACAGGGGGTTTGTTTGTATTTTCGTCGCTCATGTTTTTCTGGCGTTTTTCTCTCCTTTTTTTCTTCCAATTGTCCATTTAGCAGTCAGTCCATCAGCCCCCTTCTGTATAGTAAGGGTCCTGAACGGTGCAGCAACAGGTGCTCTGTAGGGACTGTCCTGAGGAATGACCATAGGCATTGTAGCCTGATTCAAAGGGCAGGAATATAAGGGGACACATGGGTCTGGTGCCCTTGGGGGGACCTGGGGGAGTGCTTAGACTCTCACAGGAGTAGCTGACAGTGGGGCTGCCTGTACAACACTTTCTACATTTGTAGATCAGTCAGTCAGTTACCATTTACCCACAATGCATCATGGATTTGATGCTCTCGAATGTTGCCAATGTGATGGAAACACGCCTCTGGTGGGATAATTAGGATTGTGTTTTTGTGGATTTTAGAATATTTACATGAACTGGATGAACACGTATCTACAGTTCTAAAGGAGCATAAACAGGAAAAATACTTCACTGTGTTTGAGCTGTTCTGTGAAGGACCTCATGAATACTATGATAAGTGATGGTGAAATGATTGAATACACAGAGACACACAAGGAGATCTTCCCCCATCTCTTCCTCTTGACGAGGGTCGCATTTCTCATTGTGGTGCAATACTGGACAAAGTCCCCTGTTTAGGGGACCTGCATGCTCTGCTGCCGGTTCCTACCGACATTTTAGCTTATAAATCTATCTATATACACCATAGATTGAAATGGCTTGCATTGAGCGGTAGTGCTGGTTCTCACGGACACATGAGAATATGGTTTCCGCCTGCATAACATACAGTAGATGTGAAACCTGACACCACTTGAATCTGGGATGTCCCCCCCACTACTCACATTTGCTCTTGACTGTCCAACTTCTGGCTGACCCTGACGTCACAGCCACAGTGCTGAAGGAGAGAGTGTAGCACTGGAGCACATTCAGAGATCCATTTATAGCCAACTTTATCAAAGTAACCACAAAAAAAAATCCTTGATTTTAAAACCCCAAAATACTTCTGGATAAATATGAGATGAAAGGCGAGTTCCTTACGAGTTCAGGAAGCCAAGCTGGAGGTGCCAAGCTGGAGGTGCCAAGCTGGAGGTGCCAAGCTGGAGCGTTCGCAGCCATGCGGGCAGACGTTTTGATCAAGAGAGACCTTTAGAAACATTTTCTCTAACACTAATCATACAAACATGTATTTTACAGTTATAAGGAAGGTGACATCTTAGAGTTAGCCGTTTTATAATATGATTCTACTATATTTAGAAAGCATATAAGCAATGTTCCCTCAAACATTTTGGGGCACTGAGCAAATTTTAGGTCTTGTGAGCAGAAAGTTGAACATGGTGAGATTTTTGTGCAACTTCCGGCTTGTGTGAACACTGAGCACCCTTACAGTTTCCGACAGTAGCCAATAGGCTATTGTGGCTATTTGAGCATAACATAAGCCCACCAACAAAACCAATGGCGCAAACCCATAAGATTTAAGATGTGGTGTTCAATGCAGGCCTACATTGTATGAGACTTTTAAAACGTTTTTTTTTTTTACATCACGAAGGGCTTGACGTTAATGAATGAATTTTTACTTAGCCTGTAACACCATGGGCCAAATAGGTGAATGTACATTTCATTGTATTGTGTTATATGACACAACAAAAACTTCACAAAATAAAAGTTATTATTACCATACAGATAATTAGACAACGTAGACTACCCCTCTGCATATTGGCTTATTTGCATATTCAAGCCTGTCTCAAAATACAACACTGCCCCTTTAAATACAACATTTTAACCCTTTAAATATTACTATTTAAATGTCTCATGGCTTTAAAATCCTTCTTTAACAAGTGACATTAATAAGAGATCAGAGCTTTCACCTGGATTCACCTGGTCAGTCTGTCATGTTGAGAGCAGGTGTTCTTAATGTTTCTGTACTCAGTGTATAAACAGTAGATAAGTACAATCATCAGCACTCTTGAAGAGAGCATCCATTGCTATTTTCACATTTGTTTTATAAGATTGAATGGGTTGCTTTTCAAATCTTCGTACATTCTGTACTAGCCATCCCACAGAGAATATTCCCTCAAGGAAAAATAATAGTTATTTGATGTGAATTTTAATGACAGGTGAGACTGCTTTCCGCCCAATCATCATTTTCATATGAGCCAGAGGGGAAAAGTGATTTCCCCTCTTCCTTCCCCTGTTCTCACACAGTATTGGTCTTGGCTCAGTGATGTTCAGCACGGTTCCTGATGAGCAGGTTAGACAGTCTAAGGATAACAATAGAAGGTATTCATAGAACGCTTCTACCCCTCTGAGTCTGAAATAATTAGTCTCCTCAAGAACAACTTGAACGGTGAAATATCTATTTGGTGATGATGCATTGAAGAACTGAAATAACAGCTAATGTGTTGGGCTATTGTGTACTTCTACAGCATGCTCTCGTGCTCGCTATGAATACATCTATATACTTACCTCCACTTTGTTTGCCAATGGTATGAGCATGACCCCAAAATTACCTTTTTGAAATAGTTATCAGTGCTTCAAGGGTGGACTATTAATTCATTACAGCTAGTCAAATATTCTTTCAGCTGGAGCAAAATGCTATCAACATTCCTTTTTGATGGAAAGTTCACAACATGTATGATTCAGATCGTAATGCATTAATATACAGACAATAGCCTACAGCAGAGCACATTGAGCTGTAGAACATCAGTTGGTATGAATGGGTTTCAGCTTCCAAGGATCAAAACAAGTTAAGTAGTCAGAGGTTTTGTTTCAAAATGTTTATGAAAAGTAGACCTCTTCTCTTGAGCCCGAACTTCCTTTTACCCCATCTCGTCAACTAGACAAAAGTTATACAAACATACAATAAAACGTTTTGTTTCACCACCAACAATTAAATTAAATTCAAACAACTTCTAACGAATGTATATAGCTTTGTGTTTAGGAGAGTACAACTGTGAAAACAACACGTGTTGCTGTACATGTATGAAGTTGTGTTTGTATGGTGTTGTGGCATGTAGCTTCACCATGGGAGCTCCATTGTAAGCCAAAGGGAACAACAGTGAGGTAAGGAAGAGCGTTGTGCTTACGCAATGAGGGATCCTCCTATTTCCTATTCATGTGAATGAAAACAATGCTTGGCCTTTGGTCATTGACCGATAATGCCTTCACCTCACCTGATCAAAATGTTACAAGACTTCATTTATTTGGTTTATCCAATTTCCTTGATCTCTTGCAAGGTATAACGATAGTATTTAAAAATATATATATGTTTATAAAGAACAATGTTGTTTTTAGCTCATACTACTCTGAAGGTATTTCTTCCTACAGGATTGTTTGTGAAAGCCGAAAGGTATTCAAATTCTTCCTGCCAAACATAAATATCACATGCATGTCATACTGAAGAGACATGTCATGTACACTCTCTGGACAGTTAATTAGGTGCACCACCCCGTTCACGAAAATGGTTCACTGCTATAGAAAGTGAAACAAGTGGCCGTGGCTTCCTATATAAAGCAGGCAGACAGGCATTGAGGCATTCAGTTACTGTTCAACTGAACGTTAATATGGACAAAGCGAGTGACCTTGTGACTTTTAGCATGGTATGATCGTCGGTGTCAGGCACCCGGTTCCGGGTATCTCAGATCCGGTTGACCTCCTGTGCTTTTCACACACGAGTGTCTAGGGTTTACAGAGAATATAGCGACAAACAAACACATCCAGTCAGCGGCAGTCCTGTGGGCGAAAACAGCTCGTTGATGAGAGGTCGAGGGAGAATGGCAAGAATTGTGGAAGCTAAGAGGCGGAACACAAACAGGCAAATAAAGGCGCAATATGACAGTGGTGTGCAGAAAGACATCTTAGAAGGCACTACTCGTCGGTCCTTGTCACTGATGGGCTATAGTAGCTACCACACCAGTGCCACTTCCTCCCCTAACAGCTAAAAACAAGAAGAAGTGAGTCCAGTGGGAACGTGAACACCATCACTGCATAATTGAGGAGTGGAAAGACATTGCCTGGTCTGACGAATTCCACTTCCTGTTGCATCATGCTGATGGCAGAGTCAGGATTTGGCATTAGCAGCTTGAGTCCATGGCCACATCCTGCCTGGTGTCAATGGTACAGTCTGTTAGTGGTGGTGTAATGTTGTTGGGGAGGTTTTCCTGGCACACTTCAGGTACCTTGATACCAATTGAGCAACGTTTCCATGCCCTGATGAATTAAGGACGTTCTGGAGGCAAAGGGGAGCCCAACCGGTACTAGATGGGTGTACCTAATAAACTGACCACTCAGTGTATGTCAGTAAGAAGCAGCAGGAGCAGTATGCCACGCTGCTCAAACATACAGTGTTTATTTATAAACCATCCTATCCCTGTTTAGGAGCAATTCCTCAGTCATCAACACATTGTTTTCTCCCTTTCAGGCCTTCCAGCCTTTCTGGTGCTCCAGGGAGGTGGTTGTACTCATTAACAGTTCTGAAACGTGCTAGGAGTTGAGCTGCAGAGGAGCAGGAAAAAAGAGGGAGAGGTGGAGAGGATGAGTAGTGGAGGAAAGGAGGCAGAGTAAAGAGGTAGAAGGGGAGAGGAGGAGTAGAGGGGGAGAGGAGGCAGAGTAAAGAGGGAGAAGGGGAGAGGAGGAGTAGAGGGGGAGAGGAGGCAGAGTGAAGTGGGAGAAGGGGAGAGGAGGAGGAGTAAAGAGGGAAAGCGGAGAGGAGGAGTAGAGGGGGAGAGGAGGCAGAGTGAAGAGGGTAAAGGGGAGAGGAGGAGTAGAGGGGGAGAGGAGGCAGAGTGAAGAGGGAGAAGGAGAGAGGAGGAGTAGAGGGGGAGAGGAGGCAGAGTAAAGAGGGAGAAGGGGAGAGGAGGAGTAGAGGGGGAGAGGAGGCAGAGTAAAGAGGGAGAAGGGGAGAGGAGGAGTAGAGGGGGAGAGGAGGCAGAGTGAAGAGGGAGAAGGGGAGAGGAGGAGTAGAGGGGGAGAGGAGGCAGAGTAAAGAGGGAGAAGGGGAGAGGAGGAGTAGTGGGGGAGAGGAGGCAGAGTAAGAGGGAGAAGGGGAGAGGAGGAGTAGAGGGGGAGAGGAGGCAGAGTAAAGAGGGAGAAGGGGAGAGGAGGAGAGGAGGAGTAGAGGGGGAGAGGAGGCAGAGTAAAGAGGGAGGGGAGAGGAGGAGTAGAGGGGGAGAGGAGGCAGAGTAAAGAGGGAGAAGGGGAGAGGAGGAGAGGAGGAGTAGAGGGGGAGAGGTAGCAGAGTAAAGAGGTAGGAGGGGAGAGGAGGATTAGAGGGGGAGAGGAGGCAGAGTGAAGAGGGAGAAGGGGAGAGGGGGAGTAGAGGGGGAGAGGAGGCAGAGTAAAGAGGGAGAAGGGGAGAGGAGGAGTAGTGGGGGAGAGGAGGCAGAGTAAGAGGGAGAAGGGGAGAGGAGGAGTAGAGGGGGAGAGGAGGCAGAGTAAAGAGGGAGAAGGGGAGATGGGAGGAGAGGAGGAGAAGAGGGGGAGAGGAGGCAGAGTAAAGAGGGAGGGAGAGGAGGAGTAGAGGGGGAGAGGAGGCAGAGTAAAGAGGGAGAAGGGGAGAGGAGGAGAGGAGGAGTAGAGGGGGAGAGGAGGCAGAGTAAAGAGGTAGGAGGGGAGAGGAGGATTAGAGGGGGAGAGGAGGCAGAGTAAAGAGGGAGAAGAGGAGAGGAGGAGTAGAGGGGGAGAGGAGGCAGAGTAACGAGGGAGAAGGGGAGAGGAGGTGTAGAGGGGGAGAGGAGGAGAAGAAGGGGAGTGGAGGAGGAGTAAAGAGGGAAAGGGGGAGAGGAGTAGAGGGGGAGAGGAGGCAGAGTGAAGAGGGAGAAGGGGAGAGGAGGAGTAGAGGGGGAGAGGAGGCAGAGTAACGAGTGAGAAGGGGAGAGGAGGAGTAGAGGGGGAGATGAGGCAGAGTAACGAGGGAGAAGAGGAGAGGAGTAGTAGAGGGGGAGAGGAGGAGAAGAAGGGGAGAGGAGGAGGAGTAAAGAGGGAAAGGAGGAGAGGAGTAGAGGGGGAGAGGAGGCAGAGTGAAGAGGGAGAAGGGGAGAGGAGGAGTAGAGGGGGAGAGGAGGAAGAGTGAAGAGGGAGAAGGAGAGAGGAGGAGTAGAGGGGGAGAGGAGGAGAAGAAGGGGAGAGGAGGAGGAGTAAAGAGGGAAAGGGGGAGAGGAGGAGAGGAGTACAGGTGGAGAGGAGTAAAAGCGGAGAGGAGTACAACTGGAGATGGGGAGAGATAGAGAGGAGTACAATAGGAGGAGAGGAGAGGTGGAGAGAAGGAGAGGAGTGAGGGGGAGAAGAGGAGTAAAGGGGAGAGGGGAGAGGAGGAGTAGATGAGTACAGGTGGAGAGGAGTACAACTGGAGAGGAGGAGAGGAGTATAAGTGGAGAGGAAGAGAGGTGGAGAGGGCAAGGAGGAGGAGGAGGAGGAGAGGTGGAGAGGAGGAGAGGTGGAGAGGAGGAGGAGGGGAGTAGAGGGGGAGAGGTGGAGAGGAGTATAAGTGGAGAGGAGTACAGATGGAGAGGAGCAGGAAAGGAGAGCAGGATGAGAGAGGGGGATTGGGAGAGGAGTACAAATGGAGAGGAGGAGAGGTGGAAAGGAGTAGGAGGAGGAGAGAAGTAGAGGGGGAGAGGTGGAGAGGAGTAAAAGTGGAGAGGAAGTGAGGTGGAGAGGAGTAGAGGGGGAGAGGTGGAGAGGAGCAGGAAAGGAGAGCAGGAGGAGAGGGGGTGGGGGAGAGGAGGAGAAAGGGGAGAAGATTACAAGTGGAGAGGAGGGGGGGAGGAGAGTAGGAGAGGTGGAGAGGAGTACAAATGGAGAGGAGTAGAGGAGAAGAGGTGGAGAGGAAGAGATGGAGAAGTGGAGATGAGGAGTAGAGGGGAAGAAGGGGAGAGGAGGAGAAGAGTACAGGTGGAGAGGAGTACAAGAGGAGAAGAGGAGAGGTGAAGAGGAGAGGTAGCGAGGATTAGAGGTGGAGAGGATGAGGAGAGTAGATGGGGAGAGGTGGAGAGGAGTATAAGTGGAGAGGAAGAGAGGTGGAAAGGGCAAGGAGGAGGAGTAGAGGAGTAAAGGAGTACAAGTGGAGAGGATGAGAGGTGGAGAGGTGCGGAGGAGTAGAGGTGGAGAGGAGCAGGAGGAGAGAGCAGGAGGGGAGAGGGGGAGAGGAGGAGAAGAGGGGGAGAGGAGGAGAAGAGGGGGAGAGGAGGAGGAGTACATGTAGAGAGGAGGAGAGGAGTACATGTAGAGAGGAGGAGAGGAGTACATGTAGAGAGGAGGAGAGGAGTACATGTAGAGAGGAGGAGAGGAGTACATGTAGAGAGGAGGGTAGGAGTACATGTAGAGAGGAGTACATGTAGAGAGGAGGAGTGGAGTACATGTAGAGAGGAGGAGAGGAGTACATGTAGAGAGGAGGGTAGGAGTACATGTAGAGAGGAGTACATGTAGAGAGGAGGAGAGGAGTACATCTAGAGGAGGAGAGGAACACATGTAGAGAGGAGGAGAGGAGTACATGTAGAGAGGAGGAGAGGAACACATGTAGAGAGGAGGGTAGGAGTACATGTAGAGAGGAGTACATGTAGAGAGGAGAGGAGTACATGTAGAGAGGAGGAGAGGAGTACACGTAGAGAGGAGGAGAGGAGTAGAGGGGGAGAAGAGTTGAGGAGGAGAAGGGTGGAGGGGGAGAAGAGGGGTAAATGAGGAGAAGGGGAGAGATGGAGTAGAAGAGAAGAACTGGAAAGGAGAACAGGTGGAGAAGAGTACAGGTGAAGAGGAGGTGGAGAGGAGTAGAGGAGAAGAGGAGGAGGAGAGGTGGGGGAGAGGAGGAGAGGTGGAGGGGAGATTAAGTGGAGAAAAATTGAGGTGGAGTAGAGGAGGGGTGAAGAAAAGGAGGAGGTGGGGGAGAGGTGTAGTGAAGGAGAGGAGGAGAGGTGGAGAGGAGTACAAGTGGAGAGGAAGAGAGGTGGAGAGGAGGAGAGGTAGAGAGGATATTAGGGGGAGAGGATGGAGAGGAGGAGGAAGAGAGGAAGAGAGGTGGAGAAGAGGAGTAGAAGGGGAGAGGGGGAGAGATGGAGAACTGGTGTTGAGGAGTACAAGTGGAGAGGAGTATAAGTGGAGATGATGAGAGGAGGAGAGGTGAAGAGGAGGAGAGGGGGAGAGGAATGAGGAAGAAAGGAGGAGAAGAGGAGGAGGAGGTGGAGAGGTGGAGAGGAGGAGAGGAGTGCAAGTGGAGGAAAATAGAGGTGAAGTGGAGGAGACGTGGAGAGAAGGAGGAGGAGGGGGAGAGGTGAAGAGGGGGCAAGGTGGACAGGAGTACAAGTGGAAAGGAAGAGAGGAGGAGGAGGAGTATAGGGGGAGAGGAGGAGAGGGGGAGGAGAGGATGAGAGGAGAAGAGGATTAGAGGTGGAGATGTGGAGAGGTGGAGAGGAGGAGAGGAGGTTAGAAGGAGAGTTGGAGAGGAGGAGGAGATGAGGAGGAGAGGGATACAAGTGGAGAGGTGGAGAGTTGGAAAGGAGGAGAGGTGGAGAGGAGTACAAGTGGAGAAGAGTAGAGGTGGAGAGGTGGAGAGGAGGAGAGGTGGCGAGTAGTACAAGTGGAGAGGTGGAGAGGAGGAGAGGAGTACACGTTGAGAGGTGGAGAGGTGGAGAGGTGGAGAGGTGGAGAGGGGGAGAGGTGGAGAGGAGGAGAGGAGGAGAGGTGGAGAGGAGTACAAGTGGAGAAGAGTAGAGTTGGAGAGGTGGAGAGGAGTACAAGTGGAGAGTGGAGAGGAGGAGAGGTGGAGAGGAGGAGAGGAGGAGAGGTGGAGAGGAGTACAAGTGGAGAGGTGGCGAGGTAGAGAGTAGGAGAGGTGGAGAGTAGTACAAGTGGAGAGGTGGAGAGATGGAGAGATGCAGAGGTGGAGAGGAGTACAAGTGGAGAAGAGTAGAGGTGGAGAGGTGGAGAGGAGTACAAGTGGAGAGTGGAGAGGTGGAGAGGAGGAGAGGTGGAGAGGAGGAGAGGTGGAGAGGAGTACAAGTGGAGAGGTGGAGAGGTAGAGAGGAGGAGAGGTGGAGAGTAGTACAAGTGGAGAGGAGGAGAGGAGGAGAGGAGGAGAGGAGGAGAGGTGGAGAGGAGGAGAGGTAGAGAGGAGGAGAGGTGGAGAGTAGTACAAGTGGAGAGGAGGAGGGGTGGAGAGGAGGAGAGGAGGAGAGGAGGAGAGGAGGAGAGGTGGAGAGTAGGAGAGGAGGAGAGGTGGAGAGGAGGAGAGGTAGAGAGGAGGAGAGGTGGAGAGTAGTACAAGTGGAGAGGAGGAGAGGAGGAGAGGTGGAGAGGAGAGGGAGAAGAGTAGAGTTGGAGAGGTGGAGAGTAGTACAAGTGGAGAGGAGGAGAGGAGGAGAGGTGGAGAGGAGGAGAGGTGGAGAGGAGTACAAGTGGAGAGGTGGAGAGGTAGAGAGGAGGAGAGGTGGAGAGTAGTACAAGTGGAGAGGTGGAGAGATGGAGAGATGGAGAGGAGGAGAGGTGGAGAGGAGTACAAGTGGAGAAGAGTAGAGGTGGAGAGGTGGAGAGGAGTACAAGTGGAGATTGGAGAGGAGGAGAGGAGGAGAGGTGGAGAGGAGGAGAGGTGGAGAGGAGTACAAGTGGAGAGGTGGAGAGGTAGAGAGGTGGAGAGGAGGAGAGGTGGAGAGTAGTACAAGTGGAGAGGAGGAGAGGTGGAGAGGTGGAGAGGAGGAGAGGAGGAGAGGAGGAGAGGAGGAGAGGAGGAGAGGTGGAGAGGAGGAGAGGTAGAGAGGAGGAGAGGTGGAGAGTAGTACAAGTGGAGAGGAGGAGAGGTGGAGAGGAGGAGAGGAGGAGAGGAGGAGAGGAGGAGAGGTGGAGAGGAGGAGAGGTGGAGAGTAGCACAAGTGGAGAGGTGGTTTAGAGTAGTGCAGAGCTGAGTTCTAGGCAGGCTACAGGCAGCAGGCTGCAGAATAGATAGCAGTAAAGGAAGAACTACTGCTGCTGTTGCTACTACTCTGTCCAAGAACACGCTGGAGAGCTGACCTCGAGGGGAACGGAGAAAATTGACAGGGGGCAGAGCGGTAACAAGGGCCAGCGATATATTAGGCAGGCAATCTGGAGCACTTTATCCGATGCGGGGTCAATTCCTGCAGCAGTGACATAGATCAGTTTTCAGACTTCAACACGTGCTCAAAGGGATAGGTTAGATCGATCCATTTCTCAATGACTGGGCCACCCATCAAATCCCAGCAAATCATTCATACACAACATAGAGTGCAGAGTATTCATATGGATTTGTGATGCAAGGAGAGCAACAACAGATGTCTGTACTATATCTACCTCTATGTGTACTTCTATGTGTACCTCTATATGTACCTCTATATGTACATCTATGTGTACCTCTATATGTACATCTATGTGTACCTCTATATGTACATTTATGTGTACCTCTATATGTACCTCTATATGTACCTCTATATGTACATCTATGTGTACCTCTATATGTACCTCTATATGTACCTCTATATGTACATCTATGTGTACCGCTATATGTACCTCTATATGTACCTCTATATGTACATCTATGTGTACCTCTATATGTACCTCTATATGTACATCTATGTGTACCTCTACGTGTAGCTCTATGTGTAGCTCTATGTGTCGCTCTGAATGTAGCTCTGAATATAGCTCTGAACATAGCTCTTTATGTAACTCTGAATGTAGCTCTATGTCACTCTGTATGTAGCTCTGTACGTAGCTCTGTACGTACCTCTGTATGTACCTCTATGTGTACCTCTATGTGTAGCTCTATGTGTAACTCTATATGTAGCTCTATATGTACCTCTGTATGTACCTCTGTATGTAGCTCTATATGTAGCTCTATGTGTAACTGTATATGTAACTCTGACTGTAGCTCTGAATGTAGCTCTGTACGTAGCTCTGTACGTACCTCTGTATGTACCTCTATCTGTACCTCTATGTGTAGATCTATGTGTAACTCTATATGTAACTCTATATGTACCTCTATATGTACCTCTGTATGTACCTCTATATGTAGATCTATGTGTAACTCTATATGTAACTCTGAATGTAGCTCTGAATGTAGCTCTGTAAGTAGCTCTGTACGTACCTCTGTATGTACCCCTATGTGTACCTCTATGTGTAGCTCTATGTGTAACTCTATATGTAGCTCTATATGTCAAACTGTATGTAGCTCTGAATGTAGCTCACACGTGCTCAAAGGGATAGGTTAGATCGATCCATTTCTCAATGACTGGGCCACCCATCAAATCCCAGCAAATCATTCATACACAACATAGAGTGCAGAGTATTCATATGGATTTGTGATGCAAGGAGAGCAACAACAGATGTCTGTACTATATCTACCTCTATGTGTACTTCTATGTGTACCTCTATATGTACCTCTATATGTACATCTATGTGTACCTCTATATGTACCTCTATGTGTACCTCTATATGTACATCTATGTGTACCTCTATATGTACCTCTATATGTACCTCTATATGTACATCTATGTGTACCTCTATATGTACCTCTATATGTACCTCTATATGTACATCTATGTGTACCTCTATATGTACCTCTATATGTACATCTATGTGTACCTCTACGTGTAGCTCTATGTGTAGCTCTATGTGTAGCTCTATGTGTAGCTCTATGTGTCGCTCTGAATGTAGCTCTGAATATAGCTCTGAACGTAGCTCTTTATGTAACTCTGACTGTAGCTCTATGTCACTCTGTATGTAGCTCTGTACGTAGCTCTGTACGTACCTCTGTATGTACCTCTATGTGTACCTCTATGTGTAGCTCTATGTGTAACTCTATATGTAGCTCTATATGTACCTCTGTATGTACCTCTGTATGTAGCTCTATATGTAGCTCTATGTGTAACTGTATATGTAACTCTGACTGTAGCTCTGAATGTAGCTCTGTACGTAGCTCTGTTCGTACCTCTGTATGTACCTCTATCTGTACCTCTATGTGTAGATCTATGTGTAATTCTATATGTAACTCTATATGTACCTCTATATGTACCTCTGTATGTACCTCTATATGTAGATCTATGTGTAACTCTATATGTAACTCTGAATGTAGCTCTGAATGTAGCTCTGTAAGTAGCTCTGTACGTACCTCTGTATGTACCCCTATGTGTACCTCTATGTGTAGCTCTATGTGTAACTCTATATGTAGCTCTATATGTAGCTCTATATGTCAAACTGTATGTAGCTCTGAATGTAGCTCTGTATGTAGCTCTGAATGTAGCTCTGCATGTAGCTATGAATTTAGCTATGAATGTAACTCTATATGTAGCCTTGCTGTGTTTGTCGCTCTTGCTGCTGGTGAGTCTCTGATCCACCTCTACGCAGACGACACCATTCTGTATACTTCTGGCCCTTCTTTGGACACTGTGTTAACAACCCTCCAGGCAAGCTTCAATGCCATACAACTCTCCTTCCGTGGCCTCCAACTGCTCTTAAACACAAGTAAAACTAAATGCATGCTCTTAAACCGATCGCTACCCGAACCTGCCCGCCTGTCCAACATCACTACTCTGGACGGCTCTGACTTCGAATATGTGGACAACTACAAATACCTAGGTGTCTGGTTAGACTTTAAACTCTCCTTCCAGACCCACATCAAACATCTCCAATATAAAGTTAAATCTAGAATTGGCTCCCTATTTCGCAACAAAGCATCCTTCACTCATGCTGCCAAACATACCCTTGTAAAACTGACCATCCTACCAATCCTCGACTTCGGCGATGTCATTTACAAAATAGCCTCCAATACCCTACTCAACAAATTGGATGCAGTCTATCACAGTGCCATCCGTTTTGTCACCAAAGCCCCATATACTACCCACCATTGCGACCTGTACGCTCTCGTTCGCTGGCCCTCCCTTCATACTCGTCGCCAAACCCACTGGCTCCATGTCATCTACAAGACCCTGCTAGGTAAAGTCCCTCCCTTATCTCAGCTCGCATTGTCACCATAGCATCTCCCACCTGTAGCACGCGCTCCAGCAGGTATATCTCTCTAGTCACCCCCAAAAACCAATTCTTTCTTTGGCCGCCTCTCCTTCCAGTTCTCTGCAGCCAATGACTGGAACAAACTAAAAAAATCTCTGAAACTGGAAACACTTATCTCCCTCACTAGCTTTAAGCAACAGCTGTCAGAGCAGCTCACAGATTACTACACCTGTACATAGCCCACCTATAATTTAGCTCAATCAACTACCTCTTTCCCTACTGTATTTATTTTATTTTATTTATTTATTTAGCTCCTTTGCACCCCATTATTTTTATTTCTACTTTGCACATTCTTCCACTGCAAATCTACCATTCCAGTGTTTTACTTGCTATATTGTATTTACTTTGCCAACATGACCTTTTTTTGCCTTTACCTCCCTTATCTCACCTCATTTGCTCACATCGTATATAGACTTGTTTATACTGTATTATTGACTGTATGTTTGTTTTACTCCATGTGTAACTCTGTGTCATTGTATGTGTCGAACTGCTTTGCTTTATCTTGGCCAGGTCGCAATTGCAAATGGGAACTTGTTCTCAACTAGCCTACCTGGTTAAATAAAGGTGTTCTCAACTGGCATACTGGCCTACCTGGTTAAATAAAGGTGTTCTCAACTGGCATACTGGCCTACATGGTTAAATAGAGGTGAAATAAAAATAAAAATAAAATCAGGATTAATTGTCAGATTCAACAGAAGATCTCTTTGTTTCTTGGGACCTAGAACAAGCATCTCTGTTTTGTCCGAGTTTAAAAGTAGAACGTTTGTAACCATCCACTTCCTTACGTCTGAAACACAGTCTTCCATCGAGGGCAATTTTGGGGCTTCACCATGTTTCATTGAAATGTTCAGCTGTGTGTCATCCTCATAGCAGTGAAGGTTAACATTATGTTTTCGAATGAGATCCCCAAGAGGTAAAATATATAGTGAGTGGACAAACCATTCACAGAGACAAACTGATATCTTTCCAACAGATAAGATCTAAACCAGGCCAGAACTTGTCCGTGTAGACCAATTTGGGTTTCCAATCTCTCCCAAAGAATGTGGTGATCGATGGTATCAAAAGCAGCACTAAGGTCTAGGAGCACGAGGACAGATGCAGAGCCTCGGTCTGACACCATTAAAAGGTAATTTACCACCTTCACAAGTGCAGTCTCAGTGCTATGATGGGGATTAAAACCAGACTGAAGCATTTCGTATACATTGTTTGTCTTCAGAAAGGCAGTGAGTTGCTGTGCAACAGCTTTTTCATTTTCTTTTTGAGAGGAATCGAAGATTCGATATAGGCCAATAGTTTTTTATATTTTCTGGGTCAAGGTTTGGCTTTTTCAAAAGAGGCTTTATTACTGCCACTTTTAGTGAGTTTGGTACACATCCGGTGGATAGAGAGCCGTTTATTATGTTCAACATAGGAGGGTCAAGCACAGGAAGCAGCTCTTTCAGAATGCTGCTTTTTAGTTTTAGAAATTTCGTATTGTTCTTATTTTCCTCAATTAAGTTGTAAAAATAGGATGATCGAGCAGCAGTGAGGGCTCTTCAATACTGCACGGTACTGTCTTCCAGTTTGGTGTGGCGCAATTTCCGTTCCAATTTTCTGGAAGCTTGCTTCAGAGCTTGGGTATTTTCTGTATACCATGGAGCTAGTTTCTTTTGACAAATGTTTTTAGTTTTCAGGGGTGCAACTGCATCTAGGGTATTGCGCAAGGTTAAATTGAGTTCCTCGGTTAGGTAGTTAACTGATTTTTGTCCTCTGACGTCCTTGGGTAGACAGAGGGAATCTGGAAGGGCATCAAGGAATCTTTGGGTTGTCTGAGAATGTATAGCATGACTTTTGATGTTCCTTGGTTGGGGTCTGAGCAGATTATTTGTTGCGATTGCAAACATAATAAAATGGTGGTCTGATAGTCCAGGATTATGAGGAAAAACATTAAGATCGACAACATTTATTCCATGGGACAAAACTAGGTCCAGAGTATGACTGTGACAGTGAGTGGGTCCAGAAACATGTTGGACAAAACCCACTGAGTTGATGATGGCTCCGAAAGCCTTTTGGAGTGGGTCTGTGGACTTTTCCATGTGAATATTAAAGTCACCAAAGATTAGAATATTATCTGCTACGACGACAAGGTCCGGTGGGAATTCAGGGAACTCAGTGAGGAACGCTGTATATGGCCCCAGAGGCCTGTAAACAGTAGCTATACAAAGTGATTGAGTCGGCTGCATAGATTTCATGACGAGAAGTTCAAAAGACGAAAACGTTTTTTTTTACCTTTCTTGTAAATTGATATTTGCTTTATTGTAAATGTTAGCAACACCTCCGCCTTGCGGGATGCACGGGGGATATGGTCACTAGTGTAACCAGGAGGTGAGGCCTCATTAACACAGTAAATTCATCAGGCTTAGGCCATGTTTCAGTCAGGCCAATCACATCAAGATTATGATCAGTGATTAGTTCATTGACTATAACTGCCTTAGAAGTGAGGGATCTAACATTAAGGAGCCCTATTTTGAGATGTGAGGTATCACAATCTCTTTCAATAATGGCAGGAATGGAAGAGGTCTTTCTCCTAGTGAGATTGCAAAGGCGAACACCGCATTGTTTAGTTTTGCCCAACCTAGGTCAAGGCACATACACGGTCTCAATGGGGACAGCTGAGCTGACTACACTGACTGTGCTAGTGGCAGACTCCACTAAGCTGGCAGGCTGGCTAACAGCCTGCTGCCTGGCCTGCACCCTATTTCACTGTGGAGCTAGAGGAGTTTGTGGAGCTATAGGAGTTATTTACAATGACAGCCTACAGGGGAACAGGGGTTAACTGCCTTGTTCAGGGGGAAAACGACCGTTCGGTGACTGGCCCAACCCTCTACCTGCCAGGCTACCTGCCGCCCTCTGACCACTAGGCTACCTGCCGCTCTCTGACCACCAGGCTACCTACCGCCCTCTGACCACTAGGCTACCTACCGCCCTCTGACCACTAGGTTACCTACCGCCCTCTGACCACCAGGCTATCTGCCGCCCTCTGACCACCAGGCTATCGGCCGCCATCTGACCACCAGGCTATCTGACGCCCTCTGACCACCAGGCTACCTGACGCCCTCTGACCACCAGGCTACCTGACTCCCTCTGACCTCCAGGCTACCTGCCGCCCTCTGACCACCAGGCTACCTGACGCCCTCTGACAACCTGGCTACCTGACGCCCTCTGACCACCAGGCTACCTGAAGCCCCCTGACCACCAGGCTATCTGCCGCCCTCTGACCACCGCCCTCTGACCACCAGGCTACCTGACGCCCTCTGACCACCAGGCTACCTGCCGCCCTCTGACAACCTGGCTACCTGACGCCCTCTGACCACCAGGCTACCTGAAGCCCCCTGACCACCAGGCTATCTGCCGCCCTCTGACCACCAGGCTACCTGAAGCCCCCTGACCACCAGGCTATCTGCCGCCCTCTGACCACCAGGATACCTGCCGCCCTCTGACAACCTGGCTACCTGACGCCCTCTGACCACCAGGCTACCTGAAGCCCCCTGACCACCAGGCTATCTGCCGCCTTCTGACCACCAGGCTACCTGAAGCCCCCTGACCACCAGGCTATCTGCAGCCCTCTGACCACCAGGCTACCTGCCGACCTCTGACCACTAGGTTACCTGAAGCCCCCTGACCACCAGGCTTTCTGCCGCCCTCTGACCACCAGGTTACCTGCAGCCCCCTGACCACCAGGCTACCTGAAGCCCCCTGACCACCAGGTTACCTGCAGCCCTCTGACCACCAGGCTACCTGCCGCCCTCTGACCACCAGGTTACCTGCAGCCCTCTGACCACCAGGCTACCTGAAGCCCCCTGACCACCAGGTTACCTGCAGCCCTCTGACCACCAGGCTACCTGCCGCCCTCTGACCACCAGGCTACCTACCGCCCTCTGACCTCTAGGCTACCTGCCACCCTCTGACCACCAGGCTACCTGCCGCTCTCTGACCACCAGGTTACCTACCGCCCTCTGACCACCAGGTTACCTGAAGCCCCCTGACCACCAGGTTACCTGAAGCCCCCTGACCACCAGGTTACCTGCAGCCCTCTGACCACCATGTTACCTACCGCCCTCTGACCACCAGGTTACCTGAAGCCCCCTGACCACCAGATTACCTGAAGCCCTCTGACCACCAGGTTTCCTGCAGCCCTCTGACCACCAGGTTTCCTGCAGCCCTCTGACCACCAGGCTATCTGCAGCCCTCTGACCACCAGGCTACCTGCCGACCTCTGACCACTAGGTTACCTGAAGCCCCCTGACCACCAGGCTATCTGCCGCCCTCTGACCACCAGGTTACCTGCAGCCCCCTGACCACCAGGCTACCTGAAGCCCCTGACCACCAGGTTACCTGCAGCCCTCTGACCACCAGGCTATCTGCCGCCCTCTGACCACCAGGTTACCTGCAGCCCCCTGACCACCAGGCTACCTGAAGCCCCCTGACCACCAGGTTACCTGCAGCCCTCTGACCACCAGGCTACCTGCCGCCCTCTGACCACCAGGTTACCTGCAGCCCTCTGACCACCAGGTTACCTACCGCCCTCTGACCACCAGGTTACCTGAAGCCCCCTGACCACCAGGTTACCTGAAGCCCCCTGACCACCAGGTTACCTGCAGCCCTCTGACCACCATGTTACCTACCGCCCTCTGACCACCAGGTTAGCTGAAGCCCCCTGACCACCAGGTTACCTGAAGCCCTCTGACCACCAGGTTTCCTGCAGCCCTCTGACCACCAGGTTTCCTGCAGCCCTCTGACCACCAGGCTACCTACCGCCCTCTGACCTCTAGGCTACCTGCCGCCCTCTGACCACCAGGCTACCTACCGCACTCTGACCTCGAGGCTACCTGCCGCCCTCTGACCACTAGGCTACCTGACGCCCTCTGACCTCTAGGCTACCTGCCACCCTCTGACCACCAGGCTACCTATCGCACTCTGACCTCTAGGCTACCTGCCGCCCTCTGACCACTAGGCTACCTGACACCCCTGTATCATCAGCTTTTGGTTTCAGTTCAGAACACGTGTTTTAAGGAGGCTCCATCACAATGTCCGGTTCAATCATTTTGAGCATCAAGGAAATGAAACGTGTTATGAACCGTAGCATACAGATGATGTTGCCCATGTATGTCAATGGAACGTATGAATACCCACATTGATGAATACAACAGACAACCGACACACACTCAATTTTCTAAGCAAATTAAACAGCATTTATGCACCCAAAAATACTTTGGATGAACAGACTAAAACGTAGCATCACATCGCCTTTCAATGTTGCTCTTTTGCAGTTATTGCGCTGGCTAAACATTTAATGATTTCAAATGAATAGCCTTTCTTCCCGGCTGCGTGACCTTTTCTACTACTGCTTCTGCTTTGGTTCTCAGCGTCTCACTGTACCTCTGAGACAGGCCAGATGGCTGGCCTATTGAGTAACAGAATCTGCAAGACAAGAGCAGTGTTCCACCACCACAGTCTGTTGGCTGAAGCCCAAACACTCAGTCTACAGATGTACGATCGTAATTTGATCACTCTTTTGTTGCAGAGAGATTTTCTGCACGGCAGGAAATGCAAACTTGTAGTGTATTCGTGCACTTTTATGCTGCTGCTATTCTCTGTTTATTATCTATGCATGGTCACTTTAAATCTACCTACATTTACATATTACCTCAATTACCTCGTCTAACCGGTGCCCCTGCACATTGACTCTGTACTGGTATGCACTCGCTATTGTTATTTTACTGTTGCTGTTTAATTATTTGATATTCTTATTTCTTCTTAACTTCTTAAAGCATTGTTGGTTAAGGGCTAGTAAGTAAGCATTTCACTGTTGTATTCGACGCATGTGCAAATACAATTTGATTTGATTTGATTTTGTTTCAAGGTTTTAAAAGGTTTGTAAAAGGTTTGTAATTTCCACATTAAAATGTCAGACTTGATTTGCTCTAACGAAAAATGTATTAACCCCTAACCCCTACAAAAATGTAATTAATTATAATCCACATAAATAATTGACATTTCCTGTTGCTGTGGGATTATTTTCCTGCTGTAACAAACTGGCTCATATTAAGACCCTACATCTGTAGTCTAGTGTAGAAGGTAATGGCTATAGGCCACATACAAAACAAACTCCACCATGGCATTGAATGTCCCCTTCATGGTGTAACTTCCCAGCACTTCCCAGCACTTCCCACTTGACAGTAAGGCACAATGTTATGGAAAGGTCACATAGAAATGTATTGTGTAGAACAGACATGTGTCTTTGCCATTTAGAGTAAAGAATTATGTTAGCTCTATACATGACATTTCTATGCAACGTCCAGAATGTGACCCTGAAAAATTCTAGCAATGAAACGTGACCATTGGTATTCAGGCGATGAGTTCAGTATGAGCCACCACTTGTCAGCTGAAAATAAACTGGACATCTTTAAAGGATGAAATTACAGTCCGGTCAATGAGACCACTCATGGTTTTGAGGCATGCAATATATCTCAATACTGAAGCTCCATACAATTTGGAATTTGGAACCAAAAAAGCAATCCTTCAGCGACATCATTTGAACTTTCATGTATTATTTAGTAGTAACCACCTGTGGACAAAATAAATATTGCACACTTTTTCCACTAGATCTACTTTTTAGGGGGGGGGGGTCGGAGGAGTCGTGAGAGTTCATTAAGACGCTATTTAACGAGGTAGGGTTACAGACGATTCGAAAAAGATGGGAGGGGATTCCGCTGTCCTAACTTTAGGGGGAAGGTGGTTCCACCATTGGGGTGTCAGGACAGAGAAGAGCTTTGATTGGGCTGAGCGAGAGCTACCCTCTCTGTAAGAGTGGGAGGGCCAAGAGACCAGAGGTAGTGGAACGGCGTGCCAGGCCTGGGATGTAGGGTTTGAGCCTGAAGGTAAGGAGGGGCAGTTCCCCTTGCTGCTCCGTAGGAAAGCACCAGGCGGAGGAGCGGAGTGACATGGGAGCATGTTTGAAGGTTGAACACCAGGGAGGATGCGGCATTCTGGACAAGTTGCACAAATGGGGAGCCCAGCTAACAGAGAGTTGTAGTAGTCCAGACCAGAGATGACAAGTGCCTGAATTAGAACCTGCGCCGATTCCTGTGTGAGGAAAGGTTGTGCTCTACGGACAATTTATTGGACTATTCAGCCCCCTACGAATTCAACCTTGATGAAAGGATTCTAACAGTACATCTACTATAAATAAGACTGAACATGGCCACAAACAGAACACACCATGACAACATGAACATGGCCTCAAACAGAACACACCATGACAACATGAACATGGCCTCAAACAGAACACACCATGACAGCATGAACATGGCCTCAAACAGAACACACCATGACAACATGAACATGGCATCAACAGAACACACCATGACAGCATGACAACATGAACATGGCATCAAACAGAACACACCATGACAACATGACAACATGAACATGGCATCAAACAGAGCACAACATGACAGCATGAACATGGCCTCAAACAGAACACACCATGACAACATGAACATGGCATAAACAGAACACAACATGAACATGGCCTCAAACAGAACACAACATGACAACATGAACATGGCCTCAAACAGAACACACCATGACACCATGAACATGGCCTCAAACAGAACACACCATGACACCATGAACATGGCCTCAAACAGAACACACCATGACAACATGAACATGGCCTCAAACAGAACACACCATGACAACATGAACATGGCCTCGAACAGAACACACCATGACAACATGAACATGGCATCAATAGAACACAACATGACAACATGAACATGGCATCAACAGAACACAACATGACAACATGAACATGGCCTCAAACAGAACACAACATGACAACATGAACATGGCATCAACAGAACACACCATGACAACATGAACATGGCATCAACAGAACACACCATGACAACATGAACATGGCATCAACAGAACACACCATGACAACATGAACATGGCATCAAACAGAACACACTATGAACATGGCCTCAAACAGAACACACCATGACACCATGAACATGACCTCAAACAGAACACACCATGACAACATGAACATGGCCTCAAACAGAACACACCATGAACATGGCCTCAAACAGAACACACCATGACAACATGAACATGGCCTCAAACAGAACACAACATGACAACATGAACATGGCCTCAAACAGAACACACCATGACACCATGAACATGGCCTCAAACAGAACACACCATGACACTATGAACATGGCCTCAAACAGAACACACCATGACAACATGAACATGGCCTCAAACAGAACACACCATGCCAACATGAACATGGCCTCAAACAGAACACACCATGACAACATGAACATGGCCTCAAACAGAACACACCATGAACATGGCCTCAAACAGAACACACCATGACAACATGAACATGGCCTCAAACAGAACACAACATGACAACATGAACATGGCCTCAAACAGAACACACCATGACACCATGAACATGGCCTCAAACAGAACACACCATGACAACATGAACATGGCCTCAAACAGAACACACCATGAACATGGCCTCAAACAGAACACACCATGACAACATGAACATGGCCTCAAACAGAACACACCATGACACCATGAACATGGCCTCAAACAGAACACACCATGACAACATGAACATGGCCTCAAACAGAACACACCATGACAACATGAACATGGCCTCAAACAGAACACACCATGACACCATGAACATGGCCTCAAACAGAACACACCATGACAACATGAACATGGCCTCAAACAGAACACAACATGACAACATGAACATGGCCTCAAACAGAACACACCATGACACCATGAACATGGCCTCAAACAGAACATACCATGACAACATGAACATGGCCTCAAACAGAACACACCATGACAACATGAACATGGCATCAACAGAACACAACATGAACATGGCCTCAAACAGAACACAACATGACAACATGAACATGGCCTCAAACAGAACACACCATGACAACATGAACATGGCCTCAAACAGAACACAACATGACAACATGAACATGGCCTCAAACAGAACACACCATGACAACATGAACATGGCCTCAAACAGAACACACCATGACAACATGAACATGGCCTCAATCAGAACACACCATGACAACATGAACATGGACTCAAACAGAACACACCATGACAACATGAACATGGCCTCAAACAGAACACACCATGACAACATGAACATGGCATCAACAGAACACATCATGACACCATGACAACATGAACATGGCCTCAAACAGAACACACCATGACATCATGAACATGGCCTCAAACAGAACACACCATGACATACAACATGGTGTACTCACTTGAGTATGGAATCCTTCTTTCTTTGATGAATACAAGGCACGAGAGCAATGGATCTTCTACACTATTCCAACATCCTTGATTTCCTGGTGTCTGTAGCGTTCCACCATAAGACCACATACTTGCACAGACATAAACATTTTTGTATAGTCTTCATCCTCTCTGATGACTTGGCCTCCCTGGCAATCTGTTCCTGCTATCTCTGGCCATGCATCACATTCTCATCATGGTTTGGGTTTAACCATGAATCATTACATGTCCAGCATTAT
This sequence comes from Oncorhynchus masou masou, assembly GCF_036934945.1. Taxonomy (NCBI): domain Eukaryota; kingdom Metazoa; phylum Chordata; class Actinopteri; order Salmoniformes; family Salmonidae; genus Oncorhynchus; species Oncorhynchus masou. Next base: position 78,778,524 of record NC_088216.1, on the reverse strand, counting down.
ATATGGAGCTAAATGCATCTTCTCAGTCTAGCAAACCCTTTTGATCCATTCATTCATAACCTCATAGGGATATCCCTCCTTGCAGAGCAGACTGGGTTAATGACCAGTAAAAGCAGTAGAATGCATGGACTCCGTGTTATGGATTGATTGAGCAAGCAGCAGGGAGCATTACCCGGGAGCTCGTATGGGAGAATGTGTTATGTGAAGTGAGTTAAGCTACAGCTTATGCCACAGCAACACAGGGATTCTACATTGTGACATGTCCTCAGAAAGTAGATATTCTATGCAGTCTGTGATGTTCATGCGTATCCCATCTCACACAGTCCTCATTTTCCACATGAGGAACTAGGGGAAATTGACTTAGAATTGCTCCATGCAAAGTGGTTGCAATTTACATTTATATGGTTGGGAGCTGGTGTCGTCAGAGTGTGGCACAGGTATGATTTTCAACAACGTTCCAACCAATAATGTAGCCTTTAAAACAGGAGATTGCTGATGCTATGCATTGGCCAATGAGGAGCTTTGAAGCCCCCGGTCGGCCATATTGGTACTCCTCAGAAGAAGCCCTCCTCCATACCCTGGGGCGCAGGGTTGCCTAGTGGTTAGAGCGTTGAACTAGTGACCGGAAGGTTGCAAGTTCTAATCCCAGAGCTGACAAGGTACAAATCTGTCATTCTGCCCCTGACTGACAGTTAACCCACTGTGCCTAGAATTTGTTCTTAACTGACTTGCAGAGTTAAATAAATAAATCAACAGGTTGGTTGTTTAGCAACAGAAGCATGTGCAACAATATGGCAAAACAGACAAGGCTGACTTAGATTGCTGATAACATGTAAACTATATTTAGTCTCCAAATGTTTGATGAAAAGATAAATAAATGTGCACAACGAGCACTTCTTGTCTCAAATACATAATTACAGTTGACATCAGCTAGCTATCTGCCCAATCCAGAATCACAACAGCACACACACCATTGAAGAGTGCACATCTTTTTAGTGACATTGTTAGCTAACCCGTCTATAGGAATGAATGGAATTCTACAGTATTTCAATCACATTTTTCACATAATTACATATATTTAACTAAGGTATGTTTTGCTGTAGTGGGGACAGTAACATCAGTTCTCTCAAAAAAATGTACATGAAGGAACATTTTTATTTATCTATTTTTGTGTTTGTGTGTGTGTTTAGCTCATATAATGTAATGTTAAAGTTTGCATTAGGGTGTCTGCAATAGAATACATGTGGCAAAAACGAATTGTATTAATAAATCTAAAAATGGTGGGGGAGTACTAAAATGGGGGTGCAGTAGCTTCAGTCATCTAGTCGATATACAGTATACACAAAACATTAGGAACACCTGCTCTTTCCATGACATAAATCCTTAGATCCAACTCACAGCACAGGAGTCCCTGCAAATACCAACTACAAAGTCATTAATGGACTGTGCAAATGTCAAAAATTGAAGAGTTGAACAAGGATTTGTTAGGTAGAATACTTTGTGTTTTATGACATCCGTGTTAAGGTAGACCTGTGCCAATATACAGAATCTAGTAAATTCTTACAAGGGAACGAGGCCATAATTTCAAACAAAATAAACATTACATATGGGAATATTTTCACATAGATTACCCATGTACAGTACCTTACATCATAAGAGCGAGCGAGAGAGAGAGTTAGTAGGAGAGAGAGAGAGTTAGTAGGAGAGAGAGAGAGTTAGTAGGAGATAGAGAGAGTTAGTAGGAGAGAGAGAGTTAGTAGGAGAGAGAGAGTTAGTAGGAGAGAGAGAGAGTTAATAGGAGAGGGAGAGAGAGTTAGTAGGAGAGAGAGAGAGTTAATAGGAGAGAGAGAGAGAGAGAGAGAGTTGGTAGGAGAGAGAATTCCAGGAAGAGGAATCACAATCACAATGGATCACAATACCATTTACATATCTTACTGTATATCTGTTTCAAGGACTTGTCATTTGTTGTTTTTTTGTTACCTGCAGAGCATTCTTTAAATGGTAATTCAGAAAAGGTATTTATATAGGTGTAGTCCGAACAGCTCCTAATGAATTATTAATTGGTGGCAGCACAGGTTTGGTGTCATTTACCCCAGCATTTCACCCTGATTCTATTAAACACTCAGGCTGCTGCTGACTGACCAGTCAAGTTGCAGCTCCATACAATATTCATCAGCAGAGATGAATGGTTATACCCTCCAGGATTTAGATGGAACGAACAACACAATAACAACAAATCCTCCCCACTTGTAAAAACACAGCATGCCTCCCCAGGAGGTCAAATGGTTTGAGAGGAGCTGCTCTCATAATGCCCTCCAGAGGATGAAGGGATGAGAGAGCGGAGGAAGATGAGGTGGGGTGGGGGAGAAGGAATGTTGAAATTAAACTACACAGGGGCAATGGGAGAGCTCCTAAACACTTGAAGTCAGAGTAACTCCAGTGGGTGGGTAACTCCAGTGAGTGGGTAACTCCAGTGGGTGGGTAACTCCAGTGGGTGGGTGTCTCCAGTGGGTGGGTGTCTCCAGTGAGTGGGTAACTCCAGTGAGTGGGTATCTCCAGTGGGTGGGTATCTCCAGTGGGTGGGTAACTCCAGTGGGTGGGTAACTCCGGTGGGTGGGTATATCCGGTGGGTGGGTATCTCCAGTGGTGGGTAACTCCAGTGGGTGGGTAACTCCAGTGAGTGGGTATCTCCAGTGGGTGGGTAACTCCAGTGGGTGGGTAACTCCAGTGAGTGGGTAACTCCAATGAGTGGGTATCTCCAGTGGGTGGGTATCTCCAGTGTTTGGGTAACTCCAGTGAGTGGGTGGCTCCAGTGAGTGGGTAACTCCAGTGGGTGGGTAACTCCAGTGGGTGGGTAACTCCAGTGAGTGGGTAACTCCAGTGTTTGGGTAACTCCAGTGAATGGATAACTCTAGTGAGTGGGTAACTCCAGTGCTTGGGTAACTCCAGTGGGTGGGTATCTCCAGTGGGTGGGTAACTCCAGTGAGTGGGTAACTCCAGTGTTTGGGTAACTCCAGTGAGTTGGTAACTCCAGTGAGTGGGTAATTCCAGTGGGTGGGTATCTCCAGTGGGTGGGTATCTCCAGTGGGTGGGTATCTCCAGTGGGTGGGTAACTCCAGTGAGTGGGTAACTCCAGTGTTTGGGTATCTCCAGTGGGTGGGTATCTCCAGTGGGTGGGTAACTCCAGTGAGTGGGTAACTCCAGTGTTTCGGTAACTCCAGTGAGTGGGTAACTCAAGTAAGAGGGTAACTCCAGTGGGTGGGTAACTCCAGTGGGTGGGTAGCTCCAGTGAGTGGGTATCTCCAGTGAGTGGGTAACTCAAGTGGGTGGGTGTCTCCAGTGGGTGGGTGGCTCCAGTGGGAGGGTAACTCCAGTGAGTGGGTAACTCCAGTGGGTGGGTAACTCCAGTGAGTGGGTATCTCCAGTGAGTGGGTAACTCCAGTGAGTGGGTAACTCCAGTGGGTGGGTGGCTCCAGTGGGTGGGTAACTCCAGTGGGTGGGTGGCTCCAGTGAGTGGGTAACTCCAGTGGTTGGGTATCTCCAGTGAGTGGGTAACTCCAGTGAGTGGGTATCTCCAGTGAATGGGTAACTCCAGTGGGTGGGTATCTCCAGTGGGTGGGTAACTCCAGTGAGTGGGTAACTCCAGTGTTTGGGTAACTCCAGTGAGTGGGTAACTCCAGTGTTTGGGTAACTCCAGTGAGTGGGTAACTCTAGTGAGTGGGTAACTCCAGTGTTTGGGTAACTCCAGTGTTTGGGTAACTCCAGTGAGGGGGTAACTCCAGTGAGTGGGTAACTCCAGTGAGTGGGTAACTCCAGTGTTTGGGTAACTCCAGTGAGTGGGTAACTCCAGTGGGTGGGTGGCTCCAGTGGGTGGGTAACTCCAGTGGGTGGGTAACTCCAGTGAGTGGGTAACTCCAGTGAGAGGGTATCTCCAGTGAGTGGGTAACTCCAGTGAGTGGGTAACTCCAGTGGGTGGGTGGCTCCAGTGGGTGGGTAACTCCAGTGGGTGGGTGGCTCCAGTGAGTGGGTAACTCCAGTGGGTGGGTATCTCCAGTGAGTGGGTAACTCCAGTGAGTGGGTATCTCCAGTGAGTGGGTATCTCCAGTGGGTGGGTAACTCCAGTTGGTGGGTAACTCCTGTGAGTGGGTAACTCCAGTGAGTGGGTAACTCCAGTGTTTGGGTAACTCCAGTGAGTGGGTAACTCTAGTGAGTGGGTAACTCCAGTGTTTGGGTAACTCCAGTGTTTGGGTAACTCCAGTGAGGGGGTAACTCCAGTGAGTGGGTAACTCCAGTGAGTGGGTAACTCCAGTGTTTGGGTAACTCCAGTGAGTGGGTAACTCCAGTGGGTGGGTGGCTCCAGTGGGTGGGTAACTCCAGTGGGTGGGTAACTCCAGTGAGTGGGTAACTCCAGTGAGAGGGTATCTCCAGTGAGTGGGTAACTCCAGTGAGTGGGTAACTCCAGTGGGTGGGTGGCTCCAGTGGGTGGGTAACTCCAGTGGGTGGGTGGCTCCAGTGAGTGGGTAACTCCAGTGGGTGGGTATCTCCAGTGAGTGGGTAACTCCAGTGAGTGGGTATCTCCAGTGAGTGGGTATCTCCAGTGGGTGGGTAACTCCAGTTGGTGGGTAACTCCTGTGAGTGGGTAACTCCAGTGAGTGGGTATCTCCAGTGGGTGGGTAACTCCAGTGAGTGGGTAACTCCAGTGTTTGGGTAACTCCAGTGAGTGGGTAACTCCAGTGAATGGGTAACTCTAGTGAGTGGGTAACTCCAGTGTTTGGGTAACTCCAGTGAGCGGGTAACTCCAGTGAGTGGTTTACTCCAGTGAGTGGGTAACTCCAGTGAATGGGTAACTCCAGTAAGAGGGTAACTCCAGTGGGTGGGTAACTCCAGTGGGTGGGTAGCTCCAGTGAGTGGGTATCTCCAGTGAGTGGGTAACTCCAGTGGGTGGGTGTCTCCAGTGGGTGGGTGGCTCCAGTGGGTGGGTAACTCCAGTGGGTGGGTAACTCCAGTGAGTGGGTAACTCCAGTGAGTGGGCATCTCCAGTGAGTGGGTAACTCCAGTGAGTGGGTAACTCCAGTGGGTGGGTGGCTCCAGTGGGTGGGTAACTCCAGTGGGTGGGTGGCTCCAGTGAGTGGGTAACTCCAGTGGGTGGGTATCTCCAGTGAGTGGGTAACTCCAGTGAGTGGGTATCTCCAGTGAGTGGGTAACTCCAGTGTTTGGGTAACTCCAGTGAGTGGGTAACACCAGTGAATGGGTAACTCTAGTGAGTGGGTAACTCCAGTGTTTGGGTAACTCCAGTGAGCGGGTAACTCCAGTGAATGGGTAACTCCAGTAAGAGTGTAACTCCAGTGGGTGGGTAATTCCAGTGGGTGGGTAGCTCCAGTGAGTGGGTATCTCCAGTGAGTGGGTAACTCCAGTGGGTGGGTGTCTCCAGTGGGTGGGTGGCTCCAGTGGGTGGGTAACTCCAGTGAGTGGGTAACTCCAGTGGGTGGGTAACTCCAGTGAGTGGGTAACTCCAGTGAGAGGGTATCTCCAGTGAGTGGGTAACTCCAGTGAGTGGGTAACTCCAGTGGGTGGGTGGCTCCAGTGAGTGGGTAACTCCAGTGGGTGGGTATCTCCAGTGAGTGGGTAACTCCAGTGAGTGGGTATGTCCAGTGAGTGGGTATCTCCAGTGGGTGGGTAACTTCAGTTGGTGGGTAACTCCTGTGAGTGGGTAACTCCAGTGAGTGGGTATCTCCAGTGGGTGGGTAACTCCAGTGAGTGGGTAACTCCAGTGTTTGGGTAACTCCAGTGAACGGGTAACTCTAGTGAGTGGGTAACTCCAGTGTTTGGGTAACTCCAGTGTTTGGGTATCTCCATTGAGCGGGTAACTCCAGTGAGTGGTTTACTCCAGTGAGTGGGTAACTCCAGTGAATGGGTAACTCCAGTAAGAGGGTAACTCCAGTGTGTGGGTAACTCCAGTGGGTGGGTAGCTCCAGTGAGTGGGTATCTCCAGTGAGTGGGTAACTCCAGTGGGTGGGTGTCTCCAGTTGGTGGGTGGCTCCAGTGGGTGGGTAACTCCAGTGAGTGGGTAACTCCAGTGGGTGGGTAACTCCAGTGAGTGGGTATCTCCAGTGAGTGGGTAACTCCAGTGAGTGGGTAACTCCAGTGGGTGGGTGGCTCCAGTGGGTGGGTATCTCCAGTGGGTGGGTGGCTCCAGTGAGTGGGTAACTCCAGTGGGTGGGTATCTCCAGTGAGTGGGTAACTCCAGTGAGTGGGTATCTCCAGTGAATGGGTAACTCCAGTGGGTGGGTATCTCCAGTGGGTGGGTAACTCCAGTGAGTGGGTAACTCCAATGTTTGGGTAACTCCAGTGAGTGGGTAACTCCAGTGAGTGGGTAACTCCAGTGTTTGGGTAACTCCAGTGAGTGGGTAACTCTAGTGAGTGGGTAACTCCAGTGTTTGGGTAACTCCAGTGTTTGGGTAACTCCAGTGAGGGGGTAACTCCAGTGAGTGGGTAACTCCAGTGAGTGGGTAACTCCAGTGAATGGGTAACTCCAGTAAGAGGGTAACTCCAGTGGGTGGGTAACTCCAGTGGGTGGGTAGATCCAGTGAGTGGGTATCTCCAGTGAGTGGGTAACTCCAGTGGGTGGGTGTCTCCAGTGGGTGGGTGGCTCCAGTGGGTGGGTAACTCCAGTGAGTGGGTAACTCCAGTGGGTGGGTAACTCCAGTGAGTGGGTAACTCCAGTGAGTGGGCATCTCCAGTGAGTGGGTAACTCCAGTGAGTGGGTAACTCCAGTGGGTGGGTGGCTCCAGTGGGTGGGTAACTCCAGTGGGTGGGTAGATCCAGTGAGTGGGTATCTCCAGTGAGTGGGTAACTCCAGTGGGTGGGTGTCTCCAGTGGGTGGGTGGCTCCAGTGGGTGGGTAACTCCAGTGAGTGGGTAACTCCAGTGGGTGGGTAACTCCAGTGAGTGGGTAACTCCAGTGAGTGGGCATCTCCAGTGAGTGGGTAACTCCAGTGAGTGGGTAACTCCAGTGGGTGGGTGGCTCCAGTGGGTGGGTAACTCCAGTGGGTGGGTGGCTCCAGTGAGTGGGTAACTCCAGTGAGTGGGTATCTCCAGTGGGGGTATCTCCAGTGGTTGGGTAACTCCAGTGGGTGGGTAACTCCAGTGAGTGGGTAACTCCAGTGAGTGGGTATCTCCAGTGGGTGGGTATCTCCAGTGGGTGGGTAACTCCAGTGAGTGGGTAACTCCAGTGTTTGGGTAACTCCAGTGAGTGGGTAACACCAGTGAATGGGTAACTCTAGTGAGTGGGTAACTCCAGTGTTTGGGTAACTCCAGTGAGTGGGTAACTCCAGTGAATGGGTAACTCCAGTAAGAGGGTAACTCCAGTGGGTGGGTAACTCCAGTGGGTGGGTAGCTCCAGTGAGTGGGTATCTCCAGTGAGTGGGTAACTCCAGTGGGTGGGTGTCTCCAGTGGGTGGGTGGCTCCAGTGGGTGGGTAACTCCAGTGAGTGGGTAACTCCAGTGGCTGGGTAACTCCAGTGAGTGGGTAACTCCAGTGAGTGGGTATCTCCAGTGAGTGGGTAACTCCAGTGAGTGGGTAACTCCAGTGGGTGGGTGGCTCCAGTGGGTGGGTAACTCCAGTGGGTGGGTAACTCCAGTGGGTGGGTAGATCCAGTGAGTGGGTATCTCCAGTGAGTGGGTAACTCCAGTGGGTGGGTGTCTCCAGTGGGTGGGTGGCTCCAGTGGGTGGGTAACTCCAGTGAGTGGGTAACTCCAGTGGGTGGGTAACTCCAGTGAGTGGGTAACTCCAGTGAGTGGGCATCTCCAGTGAGTGGGTAACTCCAGTGAGTGGGTAACTCCAGTGGGTGGGTGGCTCCAGTGGGTGGGTAACTCCAGTGGGTGGGTGGCTCCAGTGAGTGGGTAACTCCAGTGAGTGGGTATCTCCAGTGAGTGGGTATCTCCAGTGGTTGGGTAACTCCAGTGGGTGGGTAACTCCAGTGAGTGGGTAACTCCAGTGAGTGGGTATCTCCAGTGGGTGGGTATCTCCAGTGGGTGGGTAACTCCAGTGAGTGGGTAACTCCAGTGTTTGGGTAACTCCAGTGAGTGGGTAACACCAGTGAATGGGTAACTCTAGTGAGTGGGTAACTCCAGTGTTTGGGTAACTCCAGTGAGTGGGTAACTCCAGTGAATGGGTAACTCCAGTAAGAGGGTAACTCCAGTGGGTGGGTAACTCCAGTGGGTGGGTAGCTCCAGTGAGTGGGTATCTCCAGTGAGTGGGTAACTCCAGTGGGTGGGTGTCTCCAGTGGGTGGGTGGCTCCAGTGGGTGGGTAACTCCAGTGAGTGGGTAACTCCAGTGGCTGGGTAACTCCAGTGAGTGGGTAACTCCAGTGAGTGGGTATCTCCAGTGAGTGGGTAACTCCAGTGAGTGGGTAACTCCAGTGGGTGGGTGGCTCCAGTGGGTGGGTAACTCCAGTGGGTGGGTAACTCCAGTGAGTGGGTAACTCCAGTGAGAGGGTATCTCCAGTGAGTGGGTAACTCCAGTGAGTGGGTAACTCCAGTGGGTGGGTGGCTCCAGTGGGTGGGTAACTCCAATGGGTGGGTGGCTCCAGTGAGTGGGTAACTCCAGTGGGTGGGTATCTCCAGTGAGTGGGTAACTCCAGTGAGTGGGTATCTCCAGTGAGTGGGTATCTCCAGTGGGTGGGTAACTCCAGTTGGTGGGTAACTCCTGTGAGTGGGTAACTCCAGTGAGTGGGTATCTCCAGTGGGTGGGTAACTCCAGTGAGTGGGTAACTCCAGTGTTTGGGTAACTCCAGTGAGCGGGTAACTCCAGTGAATGGGTAACTCTAGTGAGTGGGTAACTCCAGTGTTTGGGTAACTCCAGTGTTTGGGTAACTCCAGTGAGCGGGTAACTCCAGTGAGTGGTTTACTCCAGTGAGTGGGTAACTCCAGTGAATGGGTAACTCCAGTAAGAGGGTAACTCCAGTGGGTGGGTAACTCCAGTTGGTGGGTAGCTCCAGTGAGTGGGTATCTCCAGTGAGTGGGTAACTCCAGTGGGTGGGTGTCTCCAGTGGGTGGGTGGCTCCAGTGGGTGGGTAACTCCAGTGAGTGGGTAACTCCAGTGGGTGGGTAACTCCAGTGAGTGGGTATCTCCAGTGAGTGGGTATCTCCAGTGAGTGGGTAACTCCAGTGGGTGGGTAACTCCAGTGAGTGCGTAACTCCAGTGAGTGGGCATCTCCAGTGAGTGGGTAACTCCAGTGAGTGGGTAACTCCAGTGGGTGGGTAACTCCAGTGGTTGGGTAACTCCAGTGGGTGGGTAACTCCAGTGGGTGGGTAACTCCAGTGAGTGGGCATCTCCAGTGAGTGGGTAACTCCAGTGAGTGGGTAACTCCAGTGGGTGGGTAACTCCAGTGGTTGGGTAACTCCAGTGAGTGGGTAACTCCAGTGGGTGGGTAACTCCAGTGAGTGGGTAACTCCAGTGAGTGGGTAACTCCAGTGAGTGGGTAACTCCAGTGGGTGGGTGGCTCCAGTGGGTGGGTAACTCCAGTGGGTGGGTAACTCCAGTGGGTGGGTAACTCCAGTGAGTGGGTAACTCCAGTGAGTGGGTTTCTCCAGTGGGTGGGTAACTTCAGTTGGTGGGTAACTCCTGTGAGTGGGTAACTCCAGTGAGTGGGTATCTCCAGTGGGTGGGTAACTCCAGTGAGTGGGTAACTCCAGTGTTTGGGTAACTCCAGTGAGTGGGTAACTCCAGTGAATGGGTAACTCTAGTGAGTGTGTAACTCCAGTGTTTGGGTAACTCCAGTGTTTGGGTAACTCCAGTGAGCGGGTAACTCCAGTGAGTGGTTTACTCCAGTGAGTGGGTAACTCCAGTGAATGGGTAACTCCAGTAAGAGGGTAACTCCAGTGGGTGGGTAGCTCCAGTGAGTGGGTATCTCCAGTGAGTGGGTAACTCCAGTGGGTGGGTGTCTCCAGTGGGTGGGTGGCTCCAGTGGGTGGGTAACTCCAGTGAGTGGGTAACTCCAGTGGGTGGGTAACTCCAGTGAGTGGGTATCTCCAGTGAGTGGGTAACTCCAGTGAGCGGGTAACTCCAGTGAATGGGTAACTCCAGTAAGAGGGTAACTCCAGTGGGTGGGTAACTCCAGTGGGTGGGTAGCTCCAGTGAGTGGTTTACTCCAGTGAGTGGGTAACTCCAGTGAATGGGTAACTCTAGTGAGTGGGTAACTCCAGTGTTTGGGTAACTCCAGTGTTTGGGTAACTCCAGTGAGCGGGTAACTCCAGTGAGTGGTTTACTCCAGTGAGTGGGTAACTCCAGTGAATGGGTAACTCCAGTAAGAGGGTAACTCCAGTGGGTGGGTAACTCCAGTTGGTGGGTAGCTCCAGTGAGTGGGTATCTCCAGTGAGTGGGTAACTCCAGTGGGTGGGTGTCTCCAGTGAGTGGGTAACTCCAGTGAATGGGTAACTCCAGTAAGAGGGTAACTCCAGTGGGTGGGTAGCTCCAGTGAGTGGGTATCTCCAGTGAGTGGGTAACTCCAGTGGGTGGGTGTCTCCAGTGGGTGGGTGGCTCCAGTGGGTGGGTAACTCCAGTGAGTGGGTAACTCCAGTGGGTGGGTAACTCCAGTGAGTGGGTATCTCCAGTGAGTGGGTATCTCCAGTGAGTGGGTAACTCCAGTGAGCGGGTAACTCCAGTGAATGGGTAACTCCAGTAAGAGGGTAACTCCAGTGGGTGGGTAACTCCAGTGGGTGGGTAACTCCAGTGGGTGGGTAGCTCCAGTGAGTGGGTATCTCCAGTGAGTGGGTAACTCCAGTGGGTGGGTGTCTCCAGTGGGTGGGTGGCTCCAGTGGGTGGGTAACTCCAGTGAGTGGGTAACTCCAGTGGGTGGGTAACTCCAGTGAGTGGGTAACTCCAGTGAGTGGGTATCTCCAGTGAGTGGGTAACTCCAGTGAGTGGGTAACTCCAGTGGGTGGGTGGCTCCAGTGGGTGGGTAACTCCAGTGGGTGGGTAACTCCAGTGAGTGGGTAACTCCAGTGAGAGGGTATCTCCAGTGAGTGGGTAACTCCAGTGAGTGGGTAACTCCAGTGGGTGGGTGGCTCCAGTGGGTGGGTAACTCCAGTGGGTGGGTGGCTCCAGTGAGTGGGTAACTCCAGTGGGTGGGTATCTCCAGTGAGTGGGTAACTCCAGTGAGTGGGTATCTCCAGTGAGTGGGTATCTCCAGTGGGTGGGTAACTCCAGTTGGTGGGTAACTCCTGTGAGTGGGTAACTCCAGTGAGTGGGTATCTCCAGTGGGTGGGTAACTCCAGTGAGTGGGTAACTCCAGTGTTTGGGTAACTCCAGTGAGTGGGTAACTCCAGTGAATGGGTAACTCTAGTGAGTGGGTAACTCCAGTGTTTGGGTAACTCCAGTGTTTGGGTAACTCCAGTGAGCGGGTAACTCCAGTGAGTGGTTTACTCCAGTGAGTGGGTAACTCCAGTGAATGGGTAACTCCAGTAAGAGGGTAACTCCAGTTGGTGGGTAACTCCAGTGGGTGGGTAGCTCCAGTGAGTGGGTATCTCCAGTGAGTGGGTAACTCCAGTGGGTCGGTGTCTCCAGTGGGTGGGTGGCTCCAGTGGGTGGGTAACTCCAGTGAGTGGGTAACTCCAGTGGGTGGGTAACTCCAGTGAGTGGGTATCTCCAGTGAGTGGGTATCTCCAGTGAGTGGGTAACTCCAGTTGGTGGGTAACTCCAGTGAGTGGGTAACTCCAGTGAGTGGGTAACTCCAGTGGGTGGGTAACTCCAGTGAGTGGGTATCTCCAGTGAGTGGGTATCTCAAGTGAGTGGGTAACTCCAGTGGGTGGGTATCTCCAGTGAGTGGGTAACTCCAGTGAGTGGGTATCTCCAGTGAGTGGGTAACTCCAGTGAGTGGGTATCTCCAGTGGGTGGGTGTCTCCAGTGAGTGGGTAACTCCAGTGAGTGGGTAACTCCAGTGGGTGGGTAGCTCCAGTGAGTGGGTAACTCCAGTGGGTGGGTAGCTCCAGTGAGTGGGTAACTCCAGTGGGTGGGTAGCCCCAGTGAGTGGGTAACTCCAGTGGGTGGGTAGCTCCAGTGGGTGGGTTGCTCCAGTGAGTGGGTAACTCCAGTGGGTGGGTGTCTCCAGTGGGTGGGTAACTCCAGTGAGTGGGTAACTCCAGTGGGTGGGTAGCTCCAGTGAGTGGGTAACTCCAGTGGGTGGGTAGCTCCAGTGGGTGGGTAGCTCCAGTGAGTGGGTAACTCCAGTGGGTGGGTGTCTCCAGTGGGTGGGTAGCTCCAGTGAGTGTGTAACTCCAGTGGGTGGGTATCTCCAGTGAGTGGGTAACTCCAGTGGGTGGGTAGCTCCAGTGGGTGGGTAGCTCCAGTGAGTGGGTAACTCCAGTGGGTGGGTGTCTCCAGTGGGTGGGTAGCTCCAGTGAGTGGGTAACTCCAGTGGGTGGGTAGCTCCAGTGAGTGGGTAACTCCAGTGGGTGGGTGTCACCAGTGGGTGGGTATATTATTTTTGCGCCAGCTGGCTGCACTTGCACCAAAACTTTTCAGCACTTTTATTTCCATGACTGATCAAAACTTTTTTTCTCGTCTCTCTCTTGTCCCTCTGTAGCAGACATATGCTGAGCAATATGTTTGGAACATTGAATTGCAATAAAATCACAGTATTGAATCATAGTACATATCGACACCTAAGTATCGTAATAATATAATTTTTCATTTTACCCCCATTTTACCAGGTAAGTTGACTTAGAACACATTCTCATTTACAGCAACGACCTGGGGAACAGTTACAGGGGAGAGGACAAGTGAGCCAACTGGAAGCTGTGGATGATTAGGTGGCCATATTAGATATATGGCCAGGACACCGGGGTTAACACCCCTACTCTTACAATTAGTGCCACGGGATCTTTATTGACCAAAGAGAGTCAGGACAGCCATTTAACGTCCCATCTGAAAGACGACGTCCTACACAGCGTGACGTCCCCAATCACTGCCCTGGGATATCTCATTTTAGACCAGAGAAAAGAGTGCCTCCTACTGGCCCTCCAACAACACTTCAAACAGCATCTGGTCGCCCATTCAGTGACCGACCAGGACCAACCCTACTCAGCTTCAGAGGCAAGCCAGCAGTGGGATGCAGGGTGGTATGCTGCTGGGTTTGTTAGGTACTTGGCAATCCCAGCCCTATAAGCCATGCCCGTATTGTCATGCCAACAGCCCAAAACATTAGCCAGAACTAGCACCACAGGCACTAGCCACTGCATGAAAGACAAGGGAGGGATTATCTGAATGGACCCAAACGCATATGCTGTACAGGGCTCTGGATGGACATGCTTGCAGGGCTCTGCTCTGGATGGAGGTGATAAAGAGGGGAGAAGAGGTGATAAAACTAAGGCGCTAGAGGGTCAGTGAATGGGGCGGGGCAATAAGTTAGCAATACGTTTATTGATAACATGACTCAACAAATCCTGGGGCTCCTCGACCCTCTTAACAAGTTAATGCCAAACTTGTCTGCCAAACTTGTTACTGTCAAACTTGTCTGCAGTACATAGGGTGCGGTGAAAAACTGTGATGTGATGCTGAATTGGAAAAGCATAGGGAGGCATAGGGAGCACCCCAGCTCCAAGCAAGGAACGGAGACTCATGAGTAAAACTCTGCAAAAGTACGTAGTTAAAATCACAGGGGGTCAGCATGAGGATGGAGACAAAAGGGAGTGTAAGCGACTCTTTTTCAGCACTAGATGCCGTGCTGGGGGAAATGTCATCAATATTTAGCGAAGGATATAGTCAACTGGTGGAAACTCTGTGTACCATGGATCCCGAGAGCCGGAACTGTTTGGATGTGAACAAGGTCAAACCATTGTTGGATTGAACCAACACTGAACCGGTGGAGGTTGAGTTTATTGTGGCTGGTACATTCTTACAAAGTCAAATCACAACCACAGCCAGCAACAACAAATGGACCCCACTCAGTGTTCTTCAACGATACGGTGGGTCCATGTCAACAATACCGACTGTGCTGTTGCCACTGATACGGACTAACATTTGGGGCATCTACAGCAGTAAATTCCTTCTCCACCCTGAAGAACGTATTCGGTGACCACAGACGCATCAACTAAAAGACTAGCTTTTCCAGCTGGCATTTCAAATCAAATCAAATGTTATTTGTCACATACACATGGTTAGCAGATGTTAATGTGAGTGTAGCGAAATGCTTGTGCTTCTAGTTCCAGTTTCGCTACACTCGCATTAACATCTGACAGTGACCCGACAAGTACATTTCGCCAGGAAGGAGAATGGAATCAGAAACTTCTCATGAGGTTCAACACATCATCGAGGAGGCTTCAGCTCGTCTAAATGGTAAGCTACAACCATTATGGCCCTGGCTGCCGTGCAAGAATTATGAATGCATTGTAAACCTGGTTGTTTGGCTCATTTTTTGGGTGTAAAATATAGTTACTTTAGGCCTTTGCTTTTTACTGCAATGCATGTTAAATGTATCAACCATTCTTAATGTCATTGCTTGCATTTGTGGGTCTAATTGCTATTGATAGATATACAGCTTTGTATAATTCTATGAGTATAGGGACCAATGTAACCTATTGGTTGTGCTTTGAGGTGAGCCCTGTGGTGAGGTGTCCTGGCTGTCTTCTTCGCTGTGCTGAAATTGGCAGCTCATCTAAAGTTATCCATTTATTGTGCTGACTGGCGGTAGCCTTCTGTCCATGGTCCTGAATCGATTGTTATGGTGTATGCCGTTTTAAAGAGAGCATCTTGGGCTGCCAGTCTTTGTGGGGCTTCTCTTCAACATTGTGTGCTTTCTTGTGTGCAGAATTACAGTTGTTGTGTATTTGGCTGAGTTTCAGGTAGCCCTACATTATTGTACATTTTGTATGTCTCAGTAGTATAGGACTAATACTGTGTGTAGCCTACTAAATGAAGTAGGCTAATGTTCACTCTGTTATCATTAGTTTGCATTACATGCGGTCATTGTGTTATATTCTACTGTAAAAGTATTGTCAATACTATAAGCAAACGACACACAGACAACTTGTTTTGCACACTCCCTGCTCTCTTGTGTGTGTTGCTCTTTGAATGGACTCTTACCCGTGGCAGTTTCAAATTGGTTACTGTCATGTAGCAAATTTCTCATCAGCTATGAATATAGAATATGCAGTTAGTTTGATTCAGTTAGCTTTTTCTGAAGCTCTCCCACACGGGAAATATTGTGCACCTGGAGAAGTGATCTGCTTGGCTTACTGTAGGTTCTTACTGTAGATGCTTACTGTAGGGTCTTACTGTAGGTTCTAACTGTAGGTTACTCTTACTGTGTAGTGTCACACATTTTACATCGATGTAGCCTATAGTTGTAATGATTGAAGGCTGTAAGAATCTTTGCCAGCACAGTGGTGCTCATCCTGAACATCTGACCTGTGCGTGTTGCTAGGAGTAAATTATATGTAGGCCTACAGCAGCTACGGCTGCATTTCAGATACACTTGTATGTAGTAGTGGGGAGCATCTCTTCTTGTGTTATTCTATAAAACAACGGTTATTGATGTGTATGGCTACATTTCAGTAGTATGAGCAATCTACCTTTTATTAAGGCTCTAAAGCAATACTAGTTGTGTTCCCCATGGATTTAAAATGCCCCCTCGGGTGAGTCTTCCTGGAGCCGGGCATGATTACACATCAGGATCAGCCAGGGATGAAGTGGTATAAACCAGGTTACTGTTTTTTGTGGGATGTTGACAACACAATGACAGCAGTCCATATATATGGTGAGTAGAGTGTTGGCCCCTAGCTACTACCACTGATGCTGCAGTACACCGCACAGCCACACTAAACACCAGCTGTTGTTGTATGCATCACTTGTGCATAAAGTGTTTTCTACTTTGGTGTGTTGTGTTTACATTTAACCATTTCAACTGCTCTTGGCGATAATAGGAATGCATTTGTCAATGTTTGATAGCTTATTGTATGGTTATGCAAAAATGATTTTGTAACATTTGAATCACATGAGGTGGAGATAATAAAGTGATCTGAATGAAAAGCATCAGCTGGAGAACGGCCCCAATTCACAGGTACAGGAGGGAGTGAAGGGCTAGTGGTGTTTTAATGCAGTGAGCATCTGTATGCAGGCAGGGAGGCTCAGCAGCCGGAGGGGGATGAAATATTCATCAAATACTGTCTTTCTGACAATGAAGCAACATGACCATGGTCTCCGTTTCAAACATCCAAGGTGCCCAAAGCAAAGAGGGAACTTACCTGACATCATTTCAGTTTGTTTCATTCTGCACTCGGGTGCCAACGCGACACCAGCCTTCACAACTCAACAGCACAATTAAACAAAGGACTAGTAGTGAGTCACTGTGATAAAAATAAACACTGCCCTCACCTGAGAAACAATAGATGTAGATATAGTGAGGGAATGCATGAATCTTTAATTGTCTGGCTGTGAACCGCAGAGGATAAAAAGAATGCAGCCCTGAAGTGTAGCCCCCTGTAGAAATCCAGGGTTAAACCTAGACTGTGTTATCATATTTTCTATGAAGCACAGCATTTCTCCTGGATTACGTTATCTTCTATTTAAATGTCAGGATCTGTTGTTTGGTCTGTGGTGTGGAGTGGAGGTTCCAGATTCCCAAAGCCTGCTGTCCATGGTCGTAATACCAAGTGGACAGAGAATGGAATCTGATTGGGCTAGAGAACCTGAGAAAAAGGTCATTGCGCAATAACATTGATTTGATGTATTTTATTGTAGATGTTCATATGCCTGACTATTCATAATACTCAGTTTATATGATCCCTGTATTATATGCACATATACTCAGCAAGCCTTCGTAGCCAGTCACTGTGACTAAGGAAGCATGCCACAACAGGATATCCCCTGTTTATTGCCGATATGCACCAAATATGAATCACATGAATTCATGGCGATATCAGTTGGTGTCCTGGCTCCTTGAAAAAGCCATGTTAATCTGACTTCACCTCAGGGAGCATCTCTTACATCTTAGAGAAACAAATGACCATGACGTCTCCTTCAAAACAGTACAGTCAATAAGGTTACCCATATTCACTGATATTTAGCTACGGCATAAAGATAAGACATTTGTCATGAAAATCTGGCAATGGGAAGAAGAAATGTGATAAAGTGGCAAATTATATGTAGGCTACCATGTAATGCTACCATGTAATGCTACCCTGTAAAGCCAATGCACATATAATAATTTTAAAACTTGGACTTTCAGCACGACTTACTGGAAATGTTGTTGTACCCTAATTCATTAACTTCTTTATGTAGTCAACTAGACTTACAAAAGGGCTAATCTTTCAGCCTCAAAACCTTTAGATTAGATAACATTGATTCAGTAACAATTGAATGACAGGTGCGAGCTATTTGACCATCAATTTCTAGCCTTGCCCTACATCGATTTAAGCCTGGAGGGAAACCATCACTTTAGAGATTCCAAGGGTTTCTGCGTTTACATTTTCTGGGTATCCAATTTCTGTAAGCGGGTCAGCTGCTGTGGGTAAAACACAAGGATTGATGGCCATAAATGTGTTGACTAATCTTTGCTCTCTATGCCAAGGCATGGAGTGATTCAGGGTCGTTCTGAGCCTAGTGGAAATGAACTGGCAGTGTGAGGGATACGGGTCCCTGCTGTGAAGATACCAGGGGATGTGGGAGGGATGAGAAATAGATCAGTGGTTCCCAAATGATGGGTTTGGTCCCACTAGTGGTTTGCTGCCAATTCCTACTGGGCCAGAGCTTAAGGGATGGAGATGTATTGTTCTGCTCATCTGGGAGGATGCAGGATATTTACAAAAATGATTTTAGATTTTAAGTCACGGTATATTAAAGTTTTGGATTGTCAGAGACAGTTTGGTAGTTTAAGCAAGTTAGCACACAGCCCAGTAACAAAGACCAGTGACAACAATGATAATCTACAGAGATAGACCTCCTCCTATCTGCTTGTCTACTGTACAACAGGCAGCTTTCAAGATTTTCAAATCAGGAGGGATTAAATAGCCACATGTTCTTCAGCACCAAAAGCAGTCAATAAGTCATCAGCCGATTCAACCCTGAAGAGGATGATAAATCTACGAAGGAGATTATACTGCATTACAAAAATGCATTTCAGCCTCAGTTCTTTTCTCTCAGTGGCGACTCATAGCACACTAACATGTTCTTGTGGACTCTTACGACACACTTTAGACTGTTGACCCTAACATTTCTGTTAAAGAGCCAAGTTAATGAGCCAAAGTGTTTTTTTTTGGGATCAAGAGATAAAATATGAGGAAGGTTAATAGCCATAGTCTGTAGAACCAGAAAGTTCCACAACACAAGATTAGCGTTTGTTTTTTTAGCCCCAGCTGAGCATTATCGTCATCAGAGCAAAATAAGGGTAGCATCCCTGTTAGCATGCTCCAAATAGCTTTAGGTCATACAGCAACTTCCAACCATCTACATTAGCAAAGTAATCTGTTAACCCCCTTAGGTCGAAGTCCGCGCCCCATGGAAATCTAATCATCATAATTTAAAAAAATCTCGATACAAATCTGTCAGTTTAAACTATGTGTTGTTTTGCTTTGGATGTGTCTCAATCTACTGAATTTATGTCACACTTCTGCATCTGCTATGAAAGGTGACAGAGCTAGATGGGTATTTGTCAGAAAAATCTAAAAAATCTAAAAACTAAATGATCCTTGGTATAACCTTCTTAAAACAATTCCATATAGCTAAGCCCCCCCGGCTTAGACAGGTCTTAAACTCTGGCTTAAGAGCAAGAACCTGCATAAAACAGAGAGAATTATGTGACATTTGATTTTCAAATATTTTTACTGACGGAGGTCCTAGCAAGCGGCATGTTATTATTAAAACATTTTCATACAAGAATATTTTGGGAAATTACAATATTACGTTTCAAGGGACACCCCCTTGGGCCAGGCTCATTTGATTGGATTTGATTGAAGAGACACATAATGTTAAGTGACAGCATTATAAGACCATTTTCTAAATATAATTACTCATTTTTACAGCAGGATATCCAGACAAATTAATTTGACCCAGCTCTGTATGGCATACAGATGTAGGATCTTAATTTAAGCCAGTTTTCTACAGCAGGAAATGTAAATTATGAAGTAGATAAAAATTAATGGACCTTTCTTTGTAGGGCAAATGAAGTCTGACATTTCAGACACAATTACAAACTTTAGAAACCTTTTCAAACTTCAAATACACTACAATTTTTTATTTCCAGGAAAATTCTCAACAATTGTCACGCTCTGACCTTAGTTCCTTTGTTATTTATTTGTTTTAGTATGGTCAGGGTGTGAGTTGGCTGGGTTGTCTATGTTGTTTTTTCTATAATTTTGGATTTTCTGTGTTTGGCCTAGTATGGTTCTCAATCAGAGGCAGCTGTCAATCGTTGAGAATTATACTTTGGTAGCCTGGTTTCACTTTTGAGTTGTGCGTGTTTATTTTCCGTGTTAGTGCCACACGGGACTGTTTCCACGCAGACCCAACAAATTCTTCTTTTCAATGACGGCCTAGGAACAGTGGGTTAACTGCCTGTTTAGGGGTAGAACGACAGATTTGTACCTTGTCAGCTCGGGGATTTGAACTTGCAACCTTTCAGTTACTAGTCCAATGCTCTAACCACTAGGCTACCCTATCACCCCATTGAATGGGGCTCTGTTGTTTCATCGCCACCAACCAACGCGTTCAAAGAATCATGGCCGTTTGAGATTGAGCAGCCCTATACAGATTGACTATGCAATGCATGCTTCCAGAAGGATGCACAACCAACAACTATGGTTTACATGCCTTGCCGGAGGACCTTATCACACGGAATAGGTGATTGGGGTTTGTTGGTCCCCAGTGGTGGTGAGTATACCGGTACCTAAATCGTAGACTGCTGGTTATGTGTTTGATCACTCTCCGAGAAGCAACCCATATCTAGGGTACAAATAAATATTGGATGCAGATATGGTGGTACTAACCTACTCATGCCTGACTAAAATAGTGTCCTAAATAGCAGCAACAAACTCAAACCAACCCAGGGCCAGAGAAAAACATGTTACAGCTGTCTTAAAAAATATCTAGATATTTAACTAGGCAAGTCAGTTAAGAACAAATTCTTATTTACAATGACGTCCTACTGCGGCCAAACCATCACGATGCTGGGCCAATTGTGCACCACCCCGTGGGACTTCTGATCACAGATAGTAGTGAGACAGCCCGGGATTGAACCATTGTCTTTAATGCCACCACTAGCACTGAGATGCAGTGCCTTAGACCGCTGCACAACAGCAGTTGTATAGTGTAATGGCATCACTGGCATGAATCTAATCCAATCTGGAGCCAGTCAGTCTACAGCTGTAAAGCATAGAATTACCTTCCAAACCAGATTACATTATTTCTCCAGCTTTATTTATAATTGAGGGATGATGGAAATCGCTGTTTTTCTCTTAGACAAGGAGGAAAGTTGGGTATCATAAAATGTCTAGAAATGTGACTGTAATGTAACGACCTCCAAAAATCATGTAATTCACTGTTCACTTGCTATTTTCACAGCTTGTCAGGCAAGACCTCAGAATAAAAGTGTGTCATGCGACACAAGTACACTTCCTCCGTTGTTGCTAGTATCCCTCGACTCCTATGAAAGGACACGCCAACTTCAGGCTTCTGATAGTGACCCAAGTTACTGCCCTGATGAAACAGACAGGTTAATCAACAATGACAGGCAATGTGTGTTATGTGAAAAGTTGTATTAAAAAATACACGGCTTGATAAAATAGTAGTCTAATTGACAATGAAACATGAAAGGTGCACATTGTTATATTAGCAGAACACTGCTTCTATGGTATTATGCCAAGGGTTGTTAATTCGTTCTGTTACTACATTTGAAAGTTATCAAAACTTACTTTAGAATATCTACATAAATTCTGCATATTGCATTCTTCTGATATTACCCTGTAGGCTACCCATCCCGAAGCCTAGATACACTACCGGTCACAAGTTTTAGAACACCTATTCAAGAGTTGTTCTGTATTTTTACTATATTCAATATTGTAGACTAATAGTGAAGACATCAAAACTATGAAATAACACATATGGAATCACGTAGTAACCAAAAAAGTGTTAAATATATTTTATATTTGAGAATCTTCAAATTGCCACCCTTTGCATTGATGATAGCTTTGCACACTCTTGGCATTATCTCAACCAACTTCACCTGGACTGCTTTCCCAACAGTTTTGAAGGAGTTCCCACATATGCTGAGCACTTGTTGGCTGCTTTTCCTTTACTCTGCGGTCCGACTCACCCCAAACAATCTCAATTTGGTTGAGGTCAGGGGATTGTGGATGCCAAGTCATCTGATGCAACACTCCATCACTCTCCTTCTTGGTAAAATAACCCTCACCACCTGGAGGTGTGTTGAGTCAATGTTCTGTTGAAAAACACAGGATAGTCCCACTAAGCCCAAACCAGATGGTATGGCTTATCGCTGCAGAATGTTGTGGTAGCCATGCTGGTTAATTAAGTGAGCCTTGAATTCTAAATAAATCACAGACAGTATCACCAGCAAAGCACCTCCACACAATCACAACCTCATCCTCCATGCTTAACGGTGGGAAATACACATGCGGAGATCATCCATGCGGTTGGAACCAAAAATTTCCATTTTGGACTCCAGACCAAAGGACAAATTTCCACCGGACAATCGCCATTGCTTGTGTTTCTTGGCCCAAGCAAGTCTTCTTCTTATTGGTGTCCTTTAGTAGTGGTTTCTTTGGAGCAATTCAACCATGAAAGTCTGATTCCCACAGCCTCCTCTGAACAGTTGATCTTGAGATGTGTTACTTGAACTCTGTGTAGCAATTATATGGGATGCAATTCTGAGGCTGGTAACTCTAATGAACTTATCCTCTTCATCAGAGGTAACTCTGGGTCTTCTAGGACCAAAAGGCTCCAAAATTCTAGGACCAAAAGGCTCCTCAACAGCTTCTACCCCCAAGCCATAAGATTGTTGAACAATTAATAAAATCGCAAACGGACAATTTACATTGACCCCTCCCCCTCCCTTTTTGTACAATGCTGCTGTAACGACGTTCTTCGTTTGTCGAAAGAGAGTCGGACCGAAATGCAGCGTGTTTGTTACTCATGTTTATTAGTGAAAACAAATAACGAAACTATACATGAAATAACGAATAAATACAAAACAACAAAACGGAACGTGAAACCTATTACAGCCTGACTGGTGAAACTAACACAGAGACAGGAACAATCACCCACGAAATACAAAGCGAAACCCAGGCTACCTAAATACAGTTCCCAATCAGAGACAACGAGAATCACCTGACTCTGATTGAGAACCGCCTCAGGCAGCCAAACCTATGAAACACACACCCCTAATCAGCTACAATCCCGATAACTAAAAACCCCCACTAAATACAACAAACAATAAACCCATGTCACACCCTGGCCTGACCAACTAATGGACTAAAACACAAAATACTAAGACCAAGGCGTGACAGAACCCCCCCCTAAGGTGCGGACTCCCGAACGCACCTCAAAACCATAGGGAGGGTCCGGGTGGGCGTCTGTCCATGGTGGAGGTTCCGGCTCCGGACGTGGACCCCACTTCATAAATGTCATTGTTCCTCCCCTTCGCGTCCTGGGATGATCCACCCTCACCGCCGACCATGGCCGAATAGTCCTCACCCAGAAACCTACATAACAGAGGAGCAGCTTGGGACTGAGGGTCAGCTTGGGACTGAGGGGCAGCTTGGGACTGAGGGGCAGCTTGGGACTGAGGGGCAGCTTGGGACTGAGGGGCAGCTTGGGACTGAGGGGCAGCTCGGGACTGAGGGGCAGCCCAGCACTGAGAAGAAGCCCAGCACTGAGAAGAAGCCCAGTACCGAGAAGAAGCCCAGTACGGAGATGAAGCCCAGCCAGGCAGTTGAATCCGGCAGATCCTGGTTGACTGGTGGATCCTGGCTGACTATCAGATCTGGCAGATCCTGTCTGACTGGCGGATCCTGGCTGACCGGCTGATCCTGGCTGACCGGCTGATCCTGGCTGACCGGCTGATCCTGGCTGACCGGCGGATCCTGGCTGACTGGCAGATCCTGACCGACTGGCGGGTCCTGGCTGACTAGCAGATCTGGCAGATCCTGGCTGACTGGCGGATCCTGGCTGACTGGCAGATCCTGGCCGACTGGCGGATCCTGGCTGACTAGCAGATCTGGCAGATCCTGGCTGACTGGCGGATCTGGAAGAGTCTGGTTGACTGGCGGATCTGGAAGAGTCTGGTTGACTGGCAGATCTGGAAGAGTCTGGCTGACTGGCAGATCTGGAAGAGTCTGGTTGACTGGCAGATCTGGAAGAGTCTGGCTGACTGGCAGATCTGGAAGAGTCTGGCTGACTGGCAGATCTGGAAGAGTCTGGCTGACTGGCAGATCTGGAAGAGTCTGGCTGACTGGCAGATCTGGAAGAGTCTGGCAGATCTGGAAGAGTCTGGCAGATCTGGAAGAGTCTGGCTGTCTGGCAGATCTGGAAGAGTCTGGCTGTCTGGCAGATCTGGAAGAGTCTGGCTGTCTGGCAGATCTGGAAGAGTCTGGCTGTCTGGCGGATCTGGAAGAGTCTGGCTGTCTGGCGGATCTGGAAGAGTCTGGCTGTCTGGCGGATCTGGAAGAGTCTGGCTGTCTGGCGGATCTGGAAGAGTCTGGCTGACTGGCGGATCTGGAAGAGTCTGGCTGACTGGCAGATCCTGGCAGACTGACGGCTCTGGCTGCTTCATGCTGACAGGCGGCTCTGGCTGCTCCATGCAGACTGGCAGCTCTGGCTGCTCCATGCAGACTGGCAGCTCCTTGCAGACTGGCAGCTCTAGCTGCTCCATGTAGCCTGGCAGCTCCTTGCAGACTGGCAGCTCTAGCTGCTCCAGGCAGACTGGCAGCTCTGGCTGCTCCATGCAGACTGGCAGCTCCTTGCAGACTGGCAGCTCTAGCTGCTCCATGCAGACTGGCAGCTCCTTGCAGATTGGCAGCTCCTTGCAGACTGGCAGCTCTAGCTGCTTCATGCAGACTGGCAGCTCCATGCAGACTGGCAGCTCCATGCAGACTGGCAGCTCCATGCAGACTGGCAACTCCATGCAGACTGGCAACTCTGGCTGCTCCAAGCAGACTGACAGCTCTGGCTGCCCCATGCAGACTGGCAGCTCTAGCTGCTCCATGCAGGCTGGCAACACTGGATGCTCCATGTAGACTGACAGCTCTAGCTGCTCTAAGCAGACTGACAGCTCTGGCTGCCCCATGCAGACTGGCAGCTCTGGCTGCTCTATGCAGACTGACAGCTCTGGCTGCTCTAAGCAGACTGACAACTCTGGCTGCCCCATGCAGACTGGCAGCACTGGCTGCTCTATGCAGACTGACAGCTCTGGCTGCTCCATGCAAACTGGCAGCTCTAGCTGCTCCATACAGGCAGGGAGGCTCCGGCAGCGCTGAACAGGCGGGAGACTCCGACAGCGCAGGAGAGGGAGAAAGCGCTGGCTGCGCTGAACAGGCGAGGCGCACTGAAGGCCTGATGCGTGGTGCTGGCACTGGTGGTATTGGGCCGAGGACACGCACAGGAAGCCTAGTGCGGGGAGCTGCTACCGGAGGGCTGGGGTGTGGAGGTGGTACTGGATAGACCGGACCGTGCAGGCGCACTGGAGCTCTTGAGCACCGAGCCTGCCCAACCTTACCTGGTTGAATACTCTCGGTTGCCCTGCCAGTGCTGTGAAGAGAAATAGCCCGCACTGGGCTATGTAGGCGAACCGGAGACACCGAGCGCAAGGCTGGTGCCATGTAAGCCGGCCCAAGGAGACGCACTGGGGACCAGATGCGTAGAGCCGGCTTCATGGCATTTGGCTCGACGCTCAATTTAGCCCGGCCGATACGCGGAGCTGAAATATACCGCACTGGGCTATGCACCCGCACTGGGGACACCATGCCGCACCACTGCATAACACGGTGCCTGCCCGGTCTCTCTAGCCCCCCGGTAAGCACAGGGAGTTTGCGCAGGTCTCATACCTGACGCAGCCATACTCCCTGATAGCCCCCCCCCAAGAAATTTTTGGGGCTTCGCTCTGCGCCGCCGTGTCTTTTTTCCGACTCCATTCTCCTATAGCCCTCTTCGCACTGCTCCAGCGAATCCCAGGCGGGCTCCGGCACTCTCTCTGGGTCGGCCGCCCACCTGTCTATTTCTTCCCACGTCGTAATATCCATACTGTACTCCATTCTGGGCTGCTCCTGTTTCCATCCAGGTCGCCGTGCTGCCTCCTCATACCAGCGCCTCTCCGCTTCAGCCGCTTCTAATTCCTCCTTAGGGCGGCGATATTCACCAGGCTGAGCCCGGGGTCCTTTTCCTTCCAGCTCCTGATTCCTCTCCGCCTGCTGCACCTTTGGGCGGCTACACTCCCCTGGTTTAGCCCAGGGTCCTCTCCCGTCAAGGATTTCCTCCCATGTCCAGAAATCCTTAATACGCGGCTCCTCTTTGGGCTGCTCCTCTTTGGGCTGCTCCTGCCTGTTGACACGCTGCTCGGTCCGTGTGTGGTGGGTGATTCTGTAACGACGTTCTTCGTTTGTCGAAAGAGAGTTGGACCGAAATGCAGCGTGTTTGTTACTCATGTTTATTAGTGAAAACAAATAACGAAACTATACATGAAATAACGAATAAATACAAAACAACAAAACGGAACGTGAAACCTATTACAGCCTGACTGGTGAAACTAACACAGAGACAGGAACAATCACCCACGAAATACAAAGCGAAACCCAGGCTACCTAAATACAGTTCCCAATCAGAGACAACGAGAATCACCTGACTCTGATTGAGAACCGCCTCAGGCAGCCAAACCTATGAAACACACACCCCTAATCAGCTACAATCCCAATAACTAAAAAACCCCACTAAATACAACAAACAATAAACCCATGTCACACCCTGGCCTGACCAACTAATTAACTAAAACACAAAATACTAAGACCAAGGCATGACAGCTGCTACTCGCTGTTTATTATCTATGCATAGTCACTTCAACCCCACCTACGTGTACAAATGAACACAACTTGTACGCCCGCACACTGACTCGGTACCGGTGCCCCCTGTATATAGCCTCGTTATTGGTATTCTTATTGTGTTACTTTTTATTATTACTTTTATTTTAACCTACCAGGTAACTATTTTCTTAACTCTTCTTGAACTGCACTTTGACTAAGGGCTTGTAAGTAAGCATTTCACAGTAAAGTCTACACGTGTTGTTTGATCTGAAGTTTGAT
The DNA here is from genome assembly GCF_036934945.1 of Oncorhynchus masou masou. NCBI lineage: Eukaryota > Metazoa > Chordata > Actinopteri > Salmoniformes > Salmonidae > Oncorhynchus > Oncorhynchus masou. The sequence continues at coordinate 78,752,223 of NC_088216.1, read as the reverse complement.
CTGATTTGATTAAGAGGGAAATAAAATTTGAAAAAGTACTTTTAAGGCGGTACACCTGTTAATTGAGATGCATTCCAGGCAACTACCTCATGAAGCTGGTAGAGAGAATGCCATCAAGGTAAAGGGTGGCTATTTAAATCTCAAATATAAAATATATGTTTTGCTTTGTTTAACACTGTTCTGGTTACTACATGATTCCATATGTGTTATTTCACAGTTTTGATGTCTTCATTATTATTCTACAATGTAGAAAATAGTCAAAATAAAGAAAAACCCTTGAATGAGTAGGTGTTCTAAATGTTTGACCGGTAGTGTACATTAAGTGTACAAAACATTAAGAACACCCATCTAATATTAAGTAGAACCCATTCCTCCCCTTCCTTTTTTTCTCTCAGAACAGCCTCACATTGTTGGGGCTGTGACTCTACAAGGTGTCGAAAGCATTCCATAGGGATGCTGGCCCATGATGACTCCAATGCTTCCCAAAGTTGAGTCAAGCTGGCTGGATGTCCTTTGGGTGGTGGACCATTCTTGATACACAAGGAAAACTATTGAGTGTGGAAAACACAGCAGAATTGCAGGTCTTGACACAAACCAGTGTGCCCTTGTTCCTACTACCATACCCCGTTCAAAGGCACTTAAATATTTTGATCTGCCCATTCAACCTCTGAATGGCAGGTTAGGTTATTAAGGTTAGGTTAAGGTTAGGAAAAGGGTTAGGGTAAGGCGTAGCTACGATTCATCTCGACCAAATCAAGTAGACTGATTTAACTGTGTTGTGACAAATGTTCATGAACATCAAATTGATGAGCAAAAAGCAGATTCCTTAAACTCCAGTGTCCATTTTCAGACTCACAAGTTGACAGTTACCCTGATAATGTAGAGACAGAGAGTCAGTGAAACAATTCCACACAAGAAGAAGAATAAATAAGAGGTTAATGTTCGGGAATTAGAAAGCTAAATGATACAAGACTAATTTACATTGTCTGGGGTCTGACCGTAGGCAGTTGAGGCTCGAGACCAGAAGAGGGGTCCTGTGTGGCTCAGTCGGTAGAGCATGGCGCTTGCAACGCCAAGCGTCGTGGGTTCGATTCCCGCTGGGGCCACCCATATGTAAAAGTAGTGGCCCCAGCCGACTTGTAAGTCGCTTTGGACAAAAGCGTCTGCTAAATGGGATATATTTTTATATATTTTTAAGATCCACTGCAGAGAAAAATGTGAATATTTTTAGCTAGGAGTAATCTAGCTAACGAGCTGTGTTAGCTAGCTCATGGTAAACTCTTGCTTGCAAGCAATTGAAGAATATATCTTCTTCCTCTGGCACCAACCAGGTAAAAACATATTCTAAAATCCACAAAAAGAGAATCTGCGCTTATTCCCTCCAGTGGTGTGTTTCCAAACTGACTTGTTGCAGAGAAAAATCAGTGCGTAATGAAGTAGTGCATACAAAATGTAATTCTTTGCTTAGGTTTTCATGTCCCCAATTAAAATGAATGTTTAATGTGTTTCCATCACATTTTCAACTCTGCCGATAGTTTTGTCACAAACTGTTGTATTAAGTTGCAAATCTGTCTACTCTTATTATGGATAAGAGCGAGAATATTTTTATTTGTCAAACGGCAGTCAAGCATCAATCATGTCACCAGAATAAGACCCTCGATATTTATTGGAAAGAGCATCAAGCTCATGGCGTGCACTTTCAACACCCTGTGAAATCCATAATAATTTGCTTAATCTGTAGTCTAATAAACTACATGGTTTCTCAAGTCGAAGTGGGAGGACCACCCACCATTTCATTGTGTGACTTCAAGTTTGCTTTGATATGATGGTTACTTGTATGAGTACTTGAGCATGAAGGCATTTCCACTGCAATTTCTCTCATAATACATTTCACAGATACAAAAGATTCCACTATGTCAAATGAACAATTGTTTATACAATTGCTCCAAAACTTCCTGTTTTCATCACAGCTGTTGTGAAAACTGTCAATGGAAATGTGGCTTGTGTTATGATTATATAATCAAATATAATGCCATTATCCATGAAAAAGATTTTTGGCCCTGACATCTGCTCTTCTCCTTCATCTGAAGAAAATTCTAAATTGCAACAGCTGCTCTGTCAGTTGGAGGCGGGACTGGGGGCGGGGCTCAGGGACATTTCAAATTGTGATTGAGAGCTTGGGAGAAATATGTTCTAGTTTCTAGTCTCTTTTCGAAATAAACACAGCTATTCTTACTGTTTCTTAAGTGGCAGGTAGCCTTAATAGCTGCATGATGTATTTGCAACTTTTACATGCAAATCTCACTTTGGGATGCTAATGCCAAAGGTACCAGAGGTCAATAGACTCAACATTATATTTCAGCATGATACATGTTGAGCAAAAATATATTTAACTAACATATATTTAAAATATACAGTATGTAGACTCATATTCTATAATGTGCTCAAGTTATATATTTTAGAAATATATTCTGGATATACACTACTGTTCAAAAGTTTGGGGTGATTTAGAAATGTCCTTGTTTTTGAAAGAAAATCACATTTTTTTGTCCATTAAAATAACATAAAATTGATCAGAAATACAGTGTAGACATTGTTAATATTGTAAATGACTATTGTAGCTGGAAACGGCAGATGTTTTTATGAAATATCTATATAGGTGTACAGAGGCCCATTATGAGCAACCATCACTCCTGTGTTCCAATGGCACACTGTGTTAGCGAATCCAAGTTTATAATTTTAAAAGGCTAATTGATAATTAGAAAACCCTTTTGCAATTATATTAGCACAGCTGAAAACGGTTGTGCTGATTAAAAAAGCAATAAAACTGGCCTTTAGACTAGTTGAGTAACTGGAGCATCAGCATTTGTGGGATTACAGGATCAAAATGAACAGAAACAAAGCACTTTCTTCTGAAACTCGTCTGTCTATTTTTGTTCTAAGAAATTAAGGCTATTCCATGTGAGAAATTACCAAGAAACTGAAGATCTCGTACAACGTTGTGTACTACTCCCTTCACAGAAAAGCACAAACTGTCTCTAACCAGAATAGAAAGAGGAGTGGGAGGCCCCGGTGCACAACTGAGCAAGAGAACAAGTACATTATAGTGTCTAGTTTGAGAAACAGACGCCTCTCAAGTCCTCAACTGGCAGCTTCATTAAATAGTACCCGCAAAACACCAGTCTCAACATCAACAGTGAAGAGGTGACTCCGGGATGCTGGCTTTCTTGGCAGAGTTGCATAGAAAAAGCGCAACAGAACATTGTACTGTCTACACTCGGTTTGTTGTCTATATTAAAACATTTTCATGAAATCGATTTTAATCCAAACTAAAGTTTTGTTGCTAAGGATTCGGAGATGAGGTTAGCCTTTACGGCTGGGGCTGCAAGTTTGTGTTACTTTTTTTGCGTGGATTCCGCGAGTGCTTGCTGGCTGTACTACAGATACCTGTCGCCATCGTGGAAAGACTCATTGTTATCTTTCCGTAAACAACTGGTTGCAGTAAAGAGCCAACCTGGATACTAAGGAGATCCTGAGGGAAATCAATGAGTACCAACAGCTTTACGCTATCGCGGAACAACATCATCCATCATGGAAAGATCCGACCACCTCACAAAATAACTTTAACCCGACAAAAAAAAAGATTAATCTACAGACATGGATTATTTACTTACTTATTGAGGTAGAGGCTAATGCTCTGGCTGTAATCCATGCAACACTGTAAAAGTTGTGTGAGGAGGTAGCAGGGCTGAGGGAGAGTTTGGAGTTCAGCCAGAGTGAAATTCTCATGCTCCAAAGAGAAAACATAAACACTCAACCATGCAAATTGGCAGAGTTATTATTTATTTGGACATCTCACATTATAATCTTACTGTAACGATATTCATAGGTGGAAGAAGGTGAAGAGGACCATGGTGCAGCGTCGTACATGTTCATTATAAATTTAATAAAGAAACTGAACACTAGAACAAAGAAACAACAAAGCGGAACCAACAAAACAGTTCTGTCTGGTGCAGACACACACAGACAGAAAACAACTACCCACAACGATAGTGGGAAAACAGGCTGCCTAAGTATGGTTCTCAATCAGAGACAACGATAACCAGCTGCATCTGATTGGGAACCATACCAGGCCTAAAAATAGAAACACAACACAGAGACATACCACATAGAATACCCACCCACATCACACCCTGACCAAACGAAAAATAGAAACATACAAAGCAATCTACGGTCAGGGCGTGACAGTAACCCCCCAAAGGTGCGGACTCCGGTCGCAAAACCTAAACCCATAGGGGAGGGTCTGGGTGGGCATCTGTCCGCCGGGGCGGCTCTGACGCGGGACGTGGACCCCACTCCACCTTAGTCTGGGCCCACTTAGGCGGCGCCTTTGGAGCGACGACCCTCGTCGCCGACCCCGGACTGGGGACCTGTTCAGCTGGCCCCGAATAGATGGGAGACTCTGGCAGCGCCGCAGTGAAGGGCGACACTGGCAGCGCTGGAGTGATGGGCAACCCTGGCAGCTCCTGACTGACGGGTGGCTCTGGCAGCTCCTGACTGACGGGCGGCTCTGGCAGCTCCGGACAGGAGGGAGATTCTGGAAGCGCTGGACAGGAGGGAGACTCCGGAAGCGCTGGACAGGAGGGAGAACCTGGAGGGAGGAGATGGAGCGACAGCGTGGTGCGTGGGGCTGCCACCGCAGGCCTGGTGCGTGGAGGAGGCCCCGGATGGACCGGACCGAGAGGTCTCAAGTACCGAGCCTGCACAACCTGTCCTGGCTGGATACTCCCCGTAGACCGGCAAGTGCGGCGGGGTGGAACAGACCGCACTGGGCTGTGCTGGTGAACCAGGGACACCGTGCGTAGGGCTGGTGCCATATAACCCGGGCCGAGGAGGCGCACTGGAGACCAGATGCGCTGAGCTGGCTTTATTGCTCCTGGCTCAATGCCCACTCTAACACGGCCGCTACGAGGAGCTGCGATGTAGCGCACCGGGCTATGGCTGCGCACTGGGGACACCGTGCGCCTCACGTTATAACACGGTGCCTGCCCGGTCCACCTCTCTTCACGGTAAGCACGGGGAGTTGGCTCAGGTCTCCTACCTGACTTAGCCACACTCCCCATGTGCCCCCCAATACATTTTTGGGGATGACTCTCGGGCTTCCTTGCCAGCCATGTTCCCTCAAAGCGCTAGCTCCCTTTACCTGCTGCCTCCGCTCTCCTGGCTGCCTCCACCTGTTCTCATGGGAGGGGATCCCTTCCAGCCAGGATCTCCTCCCATGTGTAGGAACCCTTCCCGTCCAGAATGTCCTCCCATGTCCATGAATCCATTTCACGCTGCTCCTGGTTACCACGCTGCTTGGTCCTTTTTTGGTGGGTAGTTCTATAACGACATTCATAGGTGGAAGAAGGTGAAGAGGACCAAGGTGCAGCGTGGTACGTGTTCATGGTAAATTTAATAAAGAAACTGAACACTAGAACAAAAAAAACAACAAAGCGGAACAAACTAAACAGTTCTGTCTGGTGCAGACACACAAAGACAGAAATCAACTACCCACACCCATAGTGGGAAAACAGGCTGCCTAAGTATGGTTCTCAATCAGAACAGTGAAGCTTGGTGGTGGCAGCATCATGCTGTGGGGATGTTTTTCAGCAGAGGGAAAGATGAAAGTACAGGGATATCCTTGATGAAAACCTGCTCCAGAGTGCTCTGGACCTCAGACGGGGCCTAAGGTTCACACTCCAACAGGACAATGACCCTAAGCACACAGCCAAGACAACGCATAAGTGCCTTCGGGACAAGTCTCTGACTATCCTTGATTAGCCAATCCTGAAGCCGGACTTGAACCTGGTCGAACATCTTTGGAAAGACCTGAAAATAGCTGTGCAGCGATGCTCCCCATCCAACCTGACAGATCTTGGAAGGATCTGCAGAGAAGAATGGGAGAAACTACCAAATACAGATGTGCCAAGCTTATAGCGTCATACCCAAGAAGACTCAAGGATGTAATCGCTGCCAAAGGCACTTTAACAAAGTACTGAGTGAAAGGTCTGAATACTTATGTGAATGTGATATTTCAGTTTTTTATTTTTAATACATTTGCAAACATTTCTAAAAACTTGTTTTGCTTTGTCATTATGGGGTATTGTGTGTACTGTAGATTGATGAGTGATTCTTAAAAAAAAAAAAACGTTTTAGAATAAACTGTGAAAGGAACTGAATACTTTCCGAATGCACTGTATGTGAGGATATAAAACGAACATTTATGTGACAACTTTAAACGATTTATAGTGTATGGATTTAGCATATTTAACCCATAAAGGCAAGGTCAAAAGGCTTTTGTACTTCTTCTTTTTTGTATGCTCTTACTTGTAAAGGACTTTCATCGTTCCATACACATACTGTATGTATCTAGCTATCTGTACCATTAATCACAGCTGTTTCAAACAAGAACACTTTTCACCCCGGTCCTGGAAAAAAGAAAATAATCAAAACTTGATTGATGATTCACTGAGGAGCGGAAATTGTTTGGTATTATACAGTAGTGTATGTGCTGTTTGCTTCTGCAGAACACGTCATCCAATGACTACAGGGGTAGACATGGATGAATATTAAGGGGACATGTGATAGAGCTTCTGAATCGTACCTCTACCTAATGCTTAATTTAAGCTAATGTGTGACAATTAACTCCTTACAAAATTGACTTGAACGGCTGCAGGAGTACCATACAGCAGTGATAAATCAATGTGATTAAACAGTGATTGTCAGATAAAAGCCTATAATATCTCTCTCAGATCTGGTGCAGAAGATGAACACAGCTGGTGCAACTCAAAAGATGTATTGATGTATTTGCACTCTTTCCCTGAGCTACAGTATATTAATGTTCTCCTATCACAACAATTACCAGGTGATTCCATCTGGGTTCAATCAGTCAGCCTACTGGGGTTCTCCTTATACAATTATCCCAGGCTAATTACACATCTACTTATCATCTTCAAAAGCCAATAAATGCCTGATAAAAGAAACACATTTAAATAATCCACTGATCAAATGGTAAGATAATTTAAGTGGTGTTTCTGTGCATGCAAAATGTAGGCGACTGCTCTCCTGACTCCCTGCTTGTCTAAAGTCAAGACTTGACAGTGTGTTGGCTGACAAAGTCTTTGTTAATAAATGATCATGTTGTATGATGTGTCAGAGTAAGCCCCACCTGTGTGGTGGTACAACACATTTAGCCCTGCTGGAAGTGGTTCTGGAACAGAAAACATTTCCCTGATGCAAATGTTTAACTGACATGCTTTGTACAAGCTGTTCTTTTTCTCTGTAAGATCCACTACAGTTCATTATTTATTGGATGGATGGTTGGAGATATTTGTTAAGTTCTATTTGATAGACACTTTAAAAGAATTCAATAAATCCCCTATTCAACTGGATGAGGAGGAAGTTATTACGAGGGACATGGATTTGAACATTCGAGCAGTCCCGGTGCGTTAGTGAGGGATCTCTGTAGTCTGTAGCCTGGTGATGTACATATAGCTTGTACAAATGTCGCTCTATGCATTATGTTTTAATGAGACACCTGACAGATAGGGACACCTGCAGGTTCCTCCGTTGTCTATTAGTCTCCGGCCATGTGACTTCTAGACGGTGGAGGGAGGAGCCATCATAAAGCTCCTCATTACAGAGGGTTGACACCACTGACGTATATACAGTATATACAGCTTTCAAGATGGCCGACCGTTGTTTTCAATGTAATGTACTCACGTTCACACCGTTTCGTGGTGGTTACCATCTGCTTTACAGAGCCCGTAACGCCTGCGCACTAGCACTCAGAGCACACTGGGGTGCCAGAAACATTGGATGAATGAAGAATAAAAATGGCCTCGAAGACAATTACTTGAAATATTCAATGGTTATTTTTGGCACAAAGGTGATGATGAAAGTGTCTTTTTAGGAATTTTCTAATTATATTTCTCTATTAGGCTTTCTAGGAGAATTGTCTTTTTTGCCTTCAGCTAAACTAAAGTACCAAAAGTGTCATCTGAGCTCAGTGGAAGGCGTGCTTCTAGCCCAGAACCCTGGGGCCTTGGTCGACACTGACAAAGGCTATGTGAAAGTGTAACAGATTTTAGGAGGAGTAATTCAGTGTGGATGGTGGTTATCGGGTAAAAGGAAATGCAGGCTGAATTGAATAGTCATCCTTTGAAGGTATCGCAGTGTAGCAGATAGCAGCTGTTGAACTGTGACACATCCCAGGGATGGAGACTATGACTGTAGTCTGCCCAGGTGTGTGATTGTCGCTGGATTTCGGCTTTAGCCACTCATCCCAAATTGCAAAATGTTGATGCAGGACTGAATGTTTGTATCAAACATTTGAAAATGTACATATACAGTTTATATCCAAACCACTTTATACTGTTCTTCTGTGTGACAGTTTCCTGATGCTACAAATATGTTTTTATGTACAAATATATATATATATATATATATATATATGTAACATGGCACAAGATCAACACTGTTCCACAGAATATTGAATATAACGGTGGAGTGCAGTCAATTCAGTTGCTGCACTGTCAATGGCTTGTGGTCTCGATCAAACAGGTAAACAACCACTGTGTTAACCAGGTCTGTATTCTTCATTAGAATATCCAACACCCCAGTAGTTCATGTTAATCTCTACAGCAACAAATTCTTTGCTATTTAAACCACAGCTATTTTTTAGGGCAATTGAACTGACTATCGAACACACTGGAACCATTGGTGCTGAGATAAAGTATAGAGATGCTTTTTCATGGACTGTCACACAGACACACTTTTTTTAAGGGTACCTGTCTGGGTGAGGGGCTGCTCTTATACTCCAGTACCATCCTCAAGCCCATACTGGTGGTCAGTTTATAAGATGTGCTCCCAGATATAGATTGATGATAGTATCTGATGCAATTCACGCCATGGCCACATTTCAGCTTCACAGACTGTGGTTAATGTGAAAGTACAGGGCACCCAGGAATCTCCCCCAGACCTACCGCCTGGAATGGAACTGCAGACTCAAATACACTCAGATAGGCACAAGTAGAGAATTTGATTCACAGATTGGCATTTGGCTGTACTACAGTATCAGGTAGCGAAATAATCATATTATCAGAGCCAAATAAGCCAAATAATTGAAATAGGTGGAGGGTGTCTATCAAACAGCGATACAAACAGTTCATCAGACAAAATTGCTTTACTCGTATAAAAGACAAAAACCTTTTGTTCCAATACATATGATAATGTAGCCTATGGCTCAGTTTCTCATTTCCGTTGCGTTACTCAAACCCCAAAACGGGTGAGCAGTCTGTGGCCAGGGCTTTGTGGAAGACATGGATAGTTATTAGCATGTAAACTGGAATAGGCAAGTACCCAATTTATCAAGTACTCTCTTGACAGACCATTTGAACAGAGTGATGGATTGTGTGCTGTCCCCCATGTGTAAAATGAGCTTGTAATTGATCATTGTAATTATGTAATGGTTATGTTGGGCTGTTGGGTTTTATTTCTGTATTGGTTTTATTTGTACATGTATACAGGGCTCTCTTGTAAAATAGTTTTATCTCAATGTGACTCCATGTTTAAATAAAGGTTAATAAAAATGTTCTTGTCACAGAAAGACATAAGGCAACTCGCCTCCCACATAATTATCTCTGTTGGATTTTGGTGAATTCAGTGAACCCCCCCCAGTCCCCAAACATTTTACATTGGATACTCTGGCACCAATGACTGTGTATAATCAGGTGAGGTGTATGCTTACTGTTATTGATGCTTACTGTAATGCATTTGTTTAAAAGACAGTTGTTGCCACGTCAATGTGTATCCCATACAGATGTAGGATCGTCATTTGATCACCCTGTTGCAGGACATTTAAAGCTGTATTTGTTGTGTAAAAAGGCTTCTGAAGTTTTCCACATTGAAATTTCAGACCTGATTTCCCTTATGAAAAATGCATCAACCCCTACAAAAATGTCCATTAATTATAATCCACAGAATATTTCACATTTCCTGTTGCTTTAGGATTATTAACCTGCTGTAACAAACTGGCTCAAATTAGGATCCTACATCTGTATGCCTATGCTATTTCTGAAATGTCTATTGAGACAAAACCCTGAATATTGTTGTTGTGATAAAACCAGATCTCAAGAGTTAAAATTGGATTAACTTCATTTTGACTGTTTGACAGTAATGCTTGAATATTAAAATGCAATGTCTATCATGGATTGTAAAGTAAGGCTTTGTACTGTAATCTTTGAATGACGAGAAATGAGTTGAATGCTGTTAGATCACAAATACTCTCTCATGGTAGATACACATTTGTTGACATCTGTGTCAGGGAAAGGGTGCTTTGTTTTCTGCCGGAAATATAATTCCAAAGACTGCAGAGCTGACTACAAACATCTTACCAACGATTCGAATGAAAATCTAAGATTATGAGGATGTGTGTGTGCACAGCCGCGTATGTATGTGCAAAAATGTCTTGTCAGTTCTAGTGGTTGAAAAGGTAAATGAATTGTACTGACCTATTTCTAAGTGAGTTAACATGGGTGATCGTGGATGTAATAGCATAATGACCACATCCCAGTGCCTGTACAGAAGCACTGCCAGCGGGAGTCCTACCATCTCAGATGATTAAAGAGCTGGGGGAAGCCTTCTTTTCATCCGGGTCATTCGTTTAATCCACAAACGTTGCTCTGGAATGAATGCACCCTCCTCCATTGTGCTTGAAATCAAAGACAGGTTGGTTCAGTCATGGTCAAATAGAATGTGGCAGAAATAAGGATATTGTAAACAGTTAGGTCATGCAAGTGTCAGTTTAGCTGTTAGGTTCAGACACAACTTGTGCATAATATTTCTTTGAGTAATGAGCAGTAATGATGATTGTTCCTCCCCCATTGGTTAAAAGAACAATTCAATAAACCACACACAGTGGTCTTCAAACTCCCAACACATAAAATTCTTCCGACAACACCATAATGGGAGACACAAACATTTCACTTGTTCCTTAACCTATAGTAACCCTGTTGAGAGCCAACAGCCCACACTTCAATACCACCGTTTTCATATCTCACCCCTCCATCCTTTCTGGGATTGAAATAGGTGACCACGTTTGTTTACTTAAATCAAAATCCAATACTCTATTCTGGCAGTTTTTCGACCAGTTTTGCTTCCCGCAGCACTAAGGCCTGTGACACCACTCTAACAGACGCCCTTGACTTTCCAGTAGCTTATTAACCTTTTGGGAGTGCAGCTGGGTGATTCAGGGGTGGACAGGAGCTGTGGCTGCCCCATCACATGGCTCAGGTTGGAGGGATGGGGTGGCACAGGGTCCCACAAAAAGCCAGGTGCTGCTGACAGCACCAAATGAAACATGATTGATGTTTACCGAAGTCGTCGCAGGTGTCTTTGTTTAAAGGCACAAGCCACAAGCCCATCTTTAGAACAGCCACTTACGAGACAGGAGAGGATAAAAGGCAATTAGCCTGATATACTGTGCTTGGAAGCATGTCAATCTCATGACAATGGTTCATATGGAGTGTACACCACCTCTTCTCTACAGCCTGAGATAAAGATAGATGCTTCCCTTTGGAAATGTTACAGACCCATTATGGTGATGACAAACAGGCTAGTGAAAGCTAGCAGTGACCCATGTAGGAAGGCTATTCAGGCTATATCATTTAACGTTCACACCGACTGTATAGAGTTTGCCTGGTTGTAGTCCTAAAAAGTTAGCGCCTACAAAAATACACCATTACTGTTACTCTCTATACTTGTGTTACGTGCACACAGCTCCTGCGGAGCTTCGGGGAGCAACAAAGGAGAAGTTCCAAATTCAATAAAAAATGAGTAAAGCTAGGGAACTTGCATTATTCATCTCACACCTACATGTCCATCTCTCAGGCTTCCCAAAGGGAATGCTATGAAATTTCCATTGGCATCATTCTATGTGTTGAGTTTTAATGTCAATATTGCAGACAGTCTTCAACGGCCTGGCAGCCTCCCTTCGACTCCAACAAGAAACTTCAAAGGACCACTTCTCTGAATCACTCAGTCTTGCACAAATGTTAACCTTGGAGACATGTTAACTACCTGGCTGTGTATGTTGTGGAATTCTAATGAACATTCTGATCATTCAGGAGAGAGAGAAAAGATAGTGAACAATGCCGTTTGTGCCAAGTTTTGACTAAATCTCGATCTTTCTGGCATTTTGTTGATTTCTCTTTAAATTAGGATTGGCTCAAATAGGGCCCATGGTTTTTGTAAAACATCTTCAAATCAAGGGGAAATATGTAATTGGATGTCTAACTATACTTGTTATGCAACTTAATGCGTTGATCCAATGTCGGCTACCCACAACCCCATCAGCAGAACCCTGCTATGCTTTTTACTTTATGAGATTCATCGTTCAAACTAATAACAGACAAATAAACATACTAGAATGGACTCTACAATACCCAGTGCATAGTGCATACCCAGTATTAACAACAACAACACATTTAGACTACGCTAGTCTGTCTGCTTTTGGGCCTGTGAGATAGTATTCCCTTACCCTCAGGTGTTTCAGTTCTAATGGTTGGCAGCTGGAGCTAGACCCCAGTGCCAATGTGCCATCCACAGTGCCAATGCTTCGGAGGCATTATTAGAGCTCTGGCATGTTTTAGTAGTGCAGGTGCTAGCTACCTGGAGTATGGTTCCATTCCATCTGCCAGCACTCTCCCGCAGCAACACCAAGGGCCATGACAGGACATCATGGAGAATATGGGGATTTATGCTGCTTTTATGAAAAGTATTTTAAATAATGTGCATAAACCCATAGGCTTGTAAGTTCCTAAAATTAAGTAAGTATAATTGTAAAAGGAATAGCCTAGTTTTAGATGAGGTTTAGAAACTCTGTTTACTGTGGTTGTGAACGCTCTATCAGGTTCACTTGAAGATGGGCCCGGTTGTTGTCAGTCACTGGCAGAAAACACTCTGTTTCACCCATGTCTGAGTAAAAGCTGAGCTCAGAGAGGGTATATCTTGCAACCAATGCTATTTATGATGAGAGCTGTCCATCTAATAGACTTGTAAGGAGTGAGGAATTGATGGCCATCATTCCTCCTCCATTTGGAACACTCACATAGTCTCATCTAATTTAGAGGCCATGAATGTGAAGGAAAATGTCATTAGCCAGATAGGTAATCTGTTTCTTTAAAGGAATCAAAGATCATAATTGGATTTTCTTCAAGGCTGCTCCGAGCTTTTCAGTGGCTCAGCCCACTATCATATTAATGATGGTATACCGAGCGAGCGAATGAGAGCTGCAGAAAATGGCCGCCTGCTCTACAGCTACCTGAGATTGAAGTCGGACCTCCTCAGATTGGAACTTGTGATGGATCTTCAGAGTTAGCAGTTCTCTCATGATATTTGATATAATGAGTGAGTGATAAGTAAGCTAGGAGAGGATATTAGGTCATAGACTCGATTGCATAATTTCCATTTTAACAGGGTAGGGCGACATTTCTCTGCACACTGCAGTGGAGTCACCATGAGTGAAAAATGATCTTCATGTGGAATCAGTCACTCCCCATGACAAGTTAAGGTTTCTACATTTACGCACATACAATAGCCATGTTCGCTATTTATGTATTTATAAACTGAGACAAGGAAAACACCATTAGGCACATTCATTTAAATAATAATAAAAGGTCATATGTAATACGATTTGCCAGTGATTTTTAAACACATGCAAACACAGGTCAAAGAAATGGCCGCTTTCAGGTCTGTCACTTTATACAGATGCATGTCATTAAATGTGCAGGTCTTGGAGAAGCTTGAAATAGAGCTACAGAAATAGAGCTACAGAAATAGAGCTACGGAAATAGAGCTACAGAAATAGAGCTACAGAAACAGAGCTACAGAAATAGAGCTACCAAAATAGAGCTACAGAAATAGAGCTAAATAAATAGAGCTACAGAAACAGAGCTACAGAAATAGAGCTACAGAAATAGTGCTAGAGTGGCAGTAAAAACACAGCATATGGAAAGCTGACACTTCCAAATCCCTCCCTCTCCCCAAAAGCGCCACTAATGAGCACTATTTTATTTCTCAAAGGCTTTGAACCGCTCACTGTTGGAGCATTACTCAGTAACAGCATCCCAGTTCTAACAATATCAACTTTCTGACACAGCTGCATACTGACAGTGACAGGCATTTTAAAGTGAGATGGCCTGAAGCTCGAAAAGTATGATCTTAGTAAACAAACTGTTTTTCTTCACAAGGAATGTCTCCCTGCATTGAATTAGGCTAATTGATGGTGGTGTAAGATGAAAAGCGTTGGGATGACGGGCCATTGGGCTTTGACATGCAACATGCTGAAGCCATGGCCCTGATACCATAGAGGATTAATTAAAGGGGATGATAGCTTTGTTATCTACCAGGCCTGAAGTTACCATCTTATGTAGCAATTACAGTCTCATGCAAAAGTATTCAGATTCCTTGCATTTCTCAACATTTTATTGTTACAAAGAGGGATTTAAATTGATTTAATTATCATTTTTTTGTCACCAGCTGTGAGTCTTCTTGGGTATAAGAGCTTTGCATACCTGTACTGTGCAATATTTTTTCATTATTATTTTCAAAATTCTTCTAGCTCTGTCAATATGTTGGGGATCATGGCTAGACAACAATTTTCAAGTCTTGCCATACATTTTCGAGAAGATTTAAATCAAAACTGTAACTTGGAACATTCAAAGTCGTCTTGGAAAGCAACTCCAGTGTATATTTGGCCTTGTGTTGTCGGTGATTGTCCTGCTGAAAGGTGAATTACTCTTCCAGTCTCGGGTGTAAAGTAGACTGAAGCCGATTTTCCTCTAGGATTTTGCCCGTGCTTATCTCCATCCTGTTTTTTTTTATTCTGAAAAACTCCCTAGTATTTGCCAGTGTCAAGCATACCCATAACATGATGCAGCCAAAATAAGGAGGCAGTTACTCAGTGATGTGTTGTGTTGGATTTGCCCCAAACATAAGTGTATTCCTTTGCTCTTTTTTTCCCAGTGTAACTTTAGCACCATGTTGCGTACAAGATATGTGTTTTGGAATATTTTTATTCTCTATATTTGTATTCTTCTTTCCACTCTGTCATTTAGGTCCTTATTGTGAAGTCACTACAATGGCCTCATAGTAACATACCTGAGCAGTTTCATTCCTGTCCTGCAGCTCCTTTCAGAAGGACAATTGTATCTTTGGTGTGTCTGGGTCGTTTAATATATAATCTACAACACAAATATTAACTTGACTATGCTTAAAGAGACATTCAATGTCTGATTTGTTATTGCTACCCATTTACCAATCATGGCCCTTCTTTATGAGGCTTTCAAAATCTCTCCTGTCTTTGTAGTGGAATCTGTGCTTGAAATTCAGTACTTGACTGAGGGACCTTACAGATGTGGTATACGTAACAGGGTTGGAGTCAATTCCAATTAAATTCCAGACGATTCAGGAAGTACACTGAAATTCCAATTCTCTTCAATGCTTTTCATTAAGGAACATTTTGACTGTAATTTAAATGGAATTGACTCCAACCCTGCAGTATATTACACAAATTGGAAACATGTTGGTTGACCAGGACAAGAGAAGATTTCAGTTTATTCTGTAATATAACAATCTGAGTGAAAAAAATATAGCTAGATACAGTAGCTAGCTTCCTTGATTTAATTTGCTATTTGTTTGTTCAGTCAATAGTCAGAGCAGCATCTGTTTGGTTGAGCCCAGCATCTGTTTGGTTGAGCCCAGCATCTGTTTGGTTGAGCCCAGCATCTGTTTGGTTGAGCCCAGCATCTGTTTGTTTGTGTCATTCCCTTCCCAACACTGGGAGGACTTGAGTTGAAGTGTTGTTGTCAGTGACATTACTGTGAACTGTTAATCAGCAGTTCAAATAACTCAGCAACATGTTATCTATTCCCCAACATGGCTCTCAGCGAGATATCCCCTCATCTAATTTCTCCTCTGTAAATGAATGTGCACCTCACGCCCAGTGAAAAATGTGAACCTCACCCCTGGTGAAAACTCATATCAAAGGAAGGTTGTGGAGGTGAAATTAAATAATCGAGCATAGCTTTAAGAGAACAGGTAGATGAGAACAGGGGAATGATATTCATTTCAATGTGATTTATATTTTTGACCATTGAAAGTAGGACTGCTTACTCGATGACATGAATCAAGACTTAAATGAAATCGTACTGTGCCGAGGCCAGAGGGCCTAAGGTTTCACAACACAAGAGGAGGCAGGAAGAAATACAGTGCATTCGGAAAGTATTCCGACCCCGTGACTTTTTACACATTTTGTTACTTTACAGCCTTTGTCTAAAATTGATAAATACATGTTTTCCTCATCAATCCAGACACTGTACCCCATAAAGACTGTACCCCATAAAGACTGTACCCCATAAAGTTTTATTTTAATTTAATTTCACCTTTATTTAACCAGGTGGGCAAGTTCTCATTTGCAACTGCGACCTGGCCAAGATAAAGCAAAGCAGTTTGACACATATAACAACTCAGAGTTACACATGGAATAAATAAACATACAGTCAATAATGCAACAGAAAAGTCTATATACAGTGTGTGCAAATGAGGTAAGATAAGGGAGGTAAGGCAAGATTCTCTGGTCTGATGAAACCAAGATTGAACTCTTTGGCCTGAATGCCAAGCGTCACATCTGGAGGAAACCTGGCGCCATCCCTATGGTGAAGCATGATGCATCATGCTGTGGGCATGTTTTTCAGTGGCAGGGACTGGGAGACTAGTCAGGATTGAGGGAAAGATGAATGGAGAAAAGTACAGAGAGATCCTTGATGAAAACCTGCTCCAGAGGGCTCAGGACCTCAGACTGGGGTGAAGGTTCACCTTCCAACATGACCCTAAGCACATAGCCTAGAAAATGCAGCAGTGGCTTCGGGACAAGTCTCTGAATGTCCTTGAGTGGCCCAGCCAGAGCCCAGACTTGAACCTGATCAAACGTCTCTGGAGATGTGAAAATAGCTGTGCAGCGACTGTCCCATCTAACCTGACAGAACTTGAGAGAATCTGCAGAGAAGAATGGGAGGAGAAACTCCCCAAATACAGGTCTGCCAAGCTTGTAGCATCATACCCAAGAAGACTCCAGACTTTAATCACTGCCAAAGGTGCTTCAACAAAGTACTGAGTAAAGGGTCTAAATGGGATAATTCACTTTTCAATATTTAATAAATTAGCAATAAAATTTAAAAACCTGTTTTTTCTTTGTCCTTATGGGGTATTGTGTGTAGATTGATAAGGGAAAAATACTATTTAATCGATTTTAGAAAAAGGCTGTGACATATCAAGATGTGGAAAAAGTGAAAGGGTCTGAATAATTTCCGAATGCACTGTACATCAAGAAAGACCACTACACGAATGCACTGTACATCAAGAAAGACCACTACACGAATGCACTGTACATCAAGAAAGACCACTACATGAATGCACTGTACATCAAGAAAGACCACTACACAAATGCACAGTACATCAAGAAAGATCACTACACGAATGCACTGTACATCAAGAAAGACCACTACACGAATGCACTGTACATCAAGAAAGACCACTACACGAATGCACTGTACATCAAGAAAGACCACTACACGAATGCACTGTACATCAAGAAAGACCACTACACGAATGCACTGTACATCAAGAAAGACCACTACACGAATGCACTGTACATCAAGAAAGACCACTACACGAATGCACTGTACATCAAGAAAGACCACTACACGAATGCACTGTACATCAAGAAAGACCACTACACGAATGCACTGTACATCAAGAAAGACCACTACACGAATGCACTGTACATCAAGAAAGACCACTACACGAATGCACTGTACATCAAGAAAGACCACTACACGAATGCACTGTACATCAAGAAAGACCACTACACGAATGCTCTGTTTTTCTACACTACATCAATATTAACCCTCTTTAGGAAACTTTTATTCAGAATCATTTAATTTTGCTGTATCAAATTGGTATTATTGTACTGTACTGTGTGTGCCACCCCATAATGCACTGCAATGTAATGGACTTGGATGTATCTCCATTATGAGTGTGGTACTTCAGGGGACTGGCCACAACAGCTGGCCTAAGATGGCAGTGGGGGACAGCAGGAAGACTCATACCACAGAGGGTGCTCCCTGTCAGATTGCATCTTTGTTGCATCATTTCTTCCCTCTTTCTCTCACTGACAATAGGCTTCTATTTGAGGGGACCTCTCCTCCCCCTCTTCTCCACCGACAGCATGACAACTCAATAAAAGAGGTCATTAACAATTTCAAGGCCAATGAATAATGAAGGTTCCTTGAAGATTCACTCACTCGTTTTTACCTTGGTTTGTCAAGTTAATTACCTCAGAAAGGTTGAGTTGAAGGTTTCCTTCATTTTTGTCTGACATTTGAACTGGACGACAGCTTTGGTGAATAAATAACAAATCATGAAGACTGGTAGGTAACATAACCTATGATATTGTAGCTAATATTAGCTAGCGGACAATCTCCATACTGTACACCGGTGTTCTAAAAA
Organism: Oncorhynchus masou masou; assembly: GCF_036934945.1. Classification (NCBI taxonomy): domain Eukaryota; kingdom Metazoa; phylum Chordata; class Actinopteri; order Salmoniformes; family Salmonidae; genus Oncorhynchus; species Oncorhynchus masou. Next base: position 78,733,614 of record NC_088216.1, on the reverse strand, counting down.
CTGACAACTTTTAGTTAAAACATCAAAGTAAATTACATTGGATTAATTTGTTTAAATCTTCTTCATTCCACCTGCACTGAGCGACCCTGTGATTCCTCTTCTAGAATCCCTGTGAGAGCAGTGTCGACACAGCCCTTACACCAACCCCTGGGCCTTGGTAGATGGAGTCACCTGTAGCGGCTGATGTGCTTGGGCCATTTATATTCAAGGTTGAATAGTAGCAGAGTGTAATATGCATAACCAGTGTCTCAGCACTAATGAGACTCCTGGTCCTAGACCTTAATTGGATCGCTTCACCACAGTCCCTTATTGATATTTGCATGCCACAGTTCATCATGATAAGTAATGAGAAGATTATTCACTGGTGGTAGCCAATCGCAAACTCCATCTGTGAACTGAGCGAGTCCTGTCCTAGGCTATGGATCCCAAAGGCAATGGAGAGGAATGGTGTAGCTATCACAATGACGAACACACACCCCTAAAATACAATCTGCTTTTAGTGTCCTCTCTCTTTCAGGTGTGTTCACAGATTACAGTAGATTGAACACAGTCTTGAAATAACATTGTAATTCTCTACCCCCTTTCAAAAATTATTACATGGATACATGTTGAAGCAAACATCTACCGCCGCCCCACCCACCACCACCACAACCACCTATATGCACTGTCATCATATTGATGAACGATTACTGCAGGATTGATGACCTATTCATTTTCTACCTATCTAACCTGCTCAAAGCGACCTATTTACAGAACATGCACTGAAGGTGGTTGCTGAGTAAAACGTGTCTTTCAGTGTTCAAGGAGAGGTGTGGATGGAATAGAATCATTAATATACTCTTTAGACTGTTGCCTCCTAGAAAGCCTTGCCACTTGAGTTGACTCTGAATTGATAAATATTTTCCTGTCCTCCTTGCATGCTTCTTAGACTAGTTCTGGTGACTTGAATACAGTTCCATGGCTTAGACTTTTTATCCATTTATAAAGCCACGACAGTCATGCTGATGCCTCCCCTGAGGGGTGTGAACCTGAAACCTGATTCTAGTTTCCTAACTGCTGTGCCACACCACAACACCGTTTCACTAAGCCTCTGAAAGTTTGCTCTGACGACATGTCTCTGCCTAGTGGCTTGGTGTAGAATGAGTCCTAGTTCTGATGCAGCAAAACAGGCTTGATAGTCATCTCCACACACTTTCTTTTAGATTAATGATTGTTATACTCATTATTAAAGATATTAACTACTGATGTGTTTGTTTCTCATGCAGCTACGGAGATACAACGGGCGCCCAACCTGTTAGAGAGCTGCTCTCTGCTGACCTGTACAGCGAGGCGAGGCGGGAAGACGCCCAGAGCAGGATTTGACACCTCACTGAATCTCATTACCATAAAGCAGAGAAAAGAAAAAAGTCAAACACTTCCGCTGCATGAAATCTACAGTAGATCAGAAGCCTAAACAGCCAGCTGGGCTATATGTCTCACTAGAGTCCTGTTGATCTGGTCACAACACATTACATAAACACAAGGCAAACACATTCGCGTCACCAACATCAATATTGATCATATTTATACAATATGAAACACAGAAACATCAATCGTATTGACACTAGTTAGCTGTCTATCCACTCCATGTGGGTCTCCTGTGTGTGACTGAATCTTGAGTGACAACTCTGTCTTTTAAGCCCTCTCCCTGCTGGTGTGCCCTGCATGGTCTCTGGGAGTTGCATAGGGAACTCCTGCTGCCTGGCCTCCACCGTTTTATCTAATCACTCAGACATGGCCCGGCTTCAGGCTCCCTGCCCCAGCGCTACAGTAGCTAACGGCAAGGTGAGACAAGCACAGCCAGAGCCATATCCCATAGAATAGATTATCTAGCTATTGGACATCCAGCTCCTCTCATTCGCTTTCCCCCTCCAACTCTCTCTCGTTTAGTCTTTCCCCAGTTGCCCTCTTATTTATCAGATTAGATTTTGGAGATTTCGTCAACAATTTTAAAAAGGAACCAAACGTTGTGAAATCTAGTATTAGAAAGAATAAAAAATAGTTAACATAGTTTTCTAATTTTCTCACAAACATTTGTCAAAATATGTTTTATTTTATAGTCCAGAATGCATGCATTAGTCCAATTGATCTTACTGTGATTGATGGGTGGTTATCTTTTTACTGCAGTGGGCTAAATATGGGCCATGGTAGTCTTAAACAAATCTACTTTGGAACAAAAGTTTACACCTCACACACATGGTTATGGGCTTAAAATAAAGAAGACACCTGTTCCATGTCAGGTATAGAGTTGAAATGTATTACATTGCATTTGAATCCCAAAATTACACTGTATACACTTCATAGAAGACGGAAATATAACAAAACCATTTGACATAGAAACATCAGATTTTCAGCGGGTTTTTAAAGTAATGTTTATTAATTATGAAATTATGAGAAATATGAATAACATCCCACCCATAAAGGCCACTAGGTCATTTGACTGCAGGAAAGGGATTTCCAGTATGATGTGCACAGAGATCAACAGAAAGAGCACCAATGTGCAGGTTAAGAACTGCAGCAATAACTAATATACTAGCTACCTACCTAACCTACTAAGTGAGGAGAGATACAAGGTCACGGTAAAAGTTTGAGTTTTTGCTCTCAAGCCCTACAGTACATCTTCTCTTACCTCAGTGGCTAAGAGCCCTTCATCTCACTCTACTGTATAGTGTGATATGTTGCATCAGTAATCTCTTCACCTCTCTTTGTGTCTTATTGGCCCGGGGTAGGTAGGCTTCAAAGCAGGGCTCTCAGAGACGAGAGCAGGAGGAGGAGGCCTTCCTGGCATGTTTCCTTCTGATGGTCTGGCAGGCACTAGACTTTCAAAGCAAAGAGAGGTGGGCATGGATGAACGGCTGTTCAACTCTCTTTCCCTCCTCAGTAGTGCACTCGGATGGAAGTTGGAATAACGGACCACAGGTTACTACTGATAAGTTGGGAAAACTTTTCGGAGAGTGGTGATATTTTTACCTATGACATAGGAAGTGTGACTTGATCTGTGTTTATTTCTTAAGTAATTATTGTGTTTTTGTTGAAGACATAAAGTGATCTGCATTGAAGAGCAGAATCACTGAAAAACGACATGAAGCGGTTAATTAATGATGTTGTTGTTGTTCCAGGTTTAGGACCGTAGCAGAGTAAGGAGCACCAAAACTGTCCCAGATGATGGAGCACCTGATGCTCCATAAACTACAACAAAATGTTTTTTTTGGCACACTTGAATCTGAGCCATGATGCTCTTGCCTTTTAACAATCAGTACTAGGTTGAGATATGACAGTTTCTGAGAGTACCGCATAGTTGGTTGAATACAAACAGTGTAGTTATTCCCTCTGTAAGGTAATCAAACAGGCAAAAATGTCAGTACAGAGACAGTGGAGTCACAATTCAACAGCTCAGACACGAGACGTACGTGGCAGGGTCTACAGACAATCACGGATTACAAAGGGAAAACCAGCCACATTGCGGACACCGACGTCTTGCTCCCGGACAAGCTAAACACCTTCTTTGCCAGCTTTGAGGATAAAACATTGCAATCAATGCGGCCCGCTTGGGCTCTCCTTCTCCGTGGCTGATGTGAGTATGACATTTAAGTGTGTTAACCCTCGCAAGGCTGCCAGTCCAGATGCCATCCCAAGTCGCGTCCTCAAAGCGTGCACAGCAAGCTGGCTGGAGTGTTTACAGACATATTCAATTTCTCCTTATCCCAGTCTGCAGTCCCCACTTGCTTTAAGATGTCCACCACTGTTCCTGTACCCAAGAAAGCAAAGGTAACTGAACTAAATAACTATCACTGCACTCATGAATTGCTTTGAGAGGCTAGTTAAGGATCATATCACCTCTACCTTACCTGACACCCAAAAGATCCACAGACAATGCTATTGCCATTGCACTGCACACTGCTCTATCCCATCTGGATAAGAGGAATTCCTATGTAAGAATGCTGTTCATTGACTATAGCTCAGCATTCAACACCATAGTACCCCCAAGCTCATCATCAAGCTCGAGGTCCTGGGTCTGAACCCCGCCCTGAGCAACTGGGTCCTGGACTTCCTGACGGGCCGCCCCCAGATGGTCAAGGTAGGAAACAACACCTTCACTTCACTGATCCTCAACCCAGGGGCCCCACAAGGGTGCATACTCAGCCCCCTCCTGTACTCCTTGTTCACCTATGACTGCGTGGCTACACTCATCTCCAACTTAATTATCAAGTTTGCAGACGACACAACCATAGTAGGCCTGATTACCAACAATGACGAGACAGCCTACAGGGAGGAGGTGAGGGCACTGGCAGATTGGTGCCGGGAAAATAACCTCTCCCTCAACATCAACAAAACGAAGGAGCTGATTGTGGACTTCAGGAAACAGCGGAGGGAGCACGCCCCTAACCACATCACAGGGGCTGCAGTAGAGAAGGTGGAAAGCTTCAAGTTCCTCGGCGTAGACATCACTGACAATCTGAATTGGTCCACCCACACAGACAGTGTGGTGAAGAAGGTGCAACAACAACATTTTACAGATGCACAATTGAGAGCATCCAGTCGGGATGTATCAGCGCCTGGTACGGCAACTGCAAAATCCAAAACCGCAGGGCTCTCTAACACATCACCGTGGGCACACCGCCTGCCCTCCAGGACACCTACAGTACCCAATGTCACAGGAAGGCCAAAAAGATAATCAAGGACATCAACCGCCCAAGCCACGACCTGTTCACCCAGCTTTCATCTAGAAAGCGAGGTCAGTATAGATGCATCAAAGCTGGAACAGAGAGACTGAAAAACATCTTCTATCTCAAGGCCATCAGAATGTTAAATAGCCATCACTAGCCAGCTACCACCTGGTTACTAAACCCTGCACCTTAGAGGCTGCTGCCCTCTACTGTATATATAGACATGGAATCACTGGTCACTTTAATAATGGAATCACTAGTCACTTTAATAATGTTTACATACTGCTTTACTCATTTCATATCTACATACTGTATTCTATTCTACTGTATTTTAGTCAATGCCACTCCAACATTGCTCGTCCTAATATTTATAAATGTCTTAATTCCATTGTTTTACATTTAGATGTGTGTGTATTGTTGTGAACTGTTAGATATTACTGCACCGTTGGACCTAGGAACACAAGCATTTTGCCACCCCCCAGGGCGGTTTGGTAGCCTAGTGGTTAGAGTGTTGGGCAAGTAACCGAAAGGTTGCAAGTTCAAATCCCTGAGCTGACAAGATACAAATCAGTCGTTCTGCCCCTGAACGACATCAAAAATAAGAATGTGTTCTTAACTGATTTGCCTAGTTAAATAAAGATAAAATAAAAAATAAAACACCTGCAATATCCACAATTAGATTTGATTTGATCAAGTGGTCATCCCTACACCCTCAGATCTGGTGAACTCAAAAAACACAATTGCACCATTTGTAAATGATGTTGGAGTGCTATCCATATATGTAAAAAAATGGTGGCTTCTGCTTTATATGGAATTTCAAGTGATTTATACATTTACTACTTTTGTAGTTAAGTATATTTTAGCAATTACATTTACTTTTGATACTTAAGTATATTTAGAACCAAGTACTTTTAGACTTCTACTCAAGAGGAATTTACTGAGTTACTTTCACTTTTACTTGAGTCATTTTCTATTACGGTATCTTTACTTTTACTCAAGTATGACAATTGGGTACTTTTTCCACCACCGGCTGTGTTCAGTGGGACAGCCAGCCTTATCTCCTTATTGTTCTCCTTCATGAGAATAGATGAAACAGTGCAGTGATGTGCAGACAATGCTACTGAACAGAACTAGGTCTTGTCTCCTTTTCTCTCCTTTCCTGAGTGAGGAGCTGGGTCTTCAGGCCTTGTCTCCTTTTCTCTCCTTTCCTGAGTGAGGAGCTGGGTCTTCAGGCCTTGTCTCCTTTTCTCTCCTTTCCTGAGTGAGGAGCTGGGTCTTCAGGCCTTGCCAGCATGCTTGAATTTGAGCCCGTAACCATGGCCGATCTCTAAGAGCCAGTGAGAACATTTCAGCATGGCACCGCTGTGGAATGGCAATAGGATGCAGCAAGGATATGTATGAGGATTACTAATGTAGAATGTCTAACACCCATTCCAATACCCTTATGACTACTGTATAAAAGACAGACAACATATTCTGGGACTACTCTCTGGAGTAGAAAACGTTTCATATCTGTCTCGAAAGTTGACGTGTTATAAATGCAGGGTATAGAAAAGGAATTGGCGTGCTAAACTCAAATGTTTTTAGTGAAGAAAAGTATTTGCGTGCCTGGTTCAAAAGGTATATATTTTATGAAAAGAAAAACCCACACTCACTGGAATATTCTATTAAGTTTTAATGTGTTTTTTTTGCAGCAGAAGAGGTAAACGGACGTGTTTCGGCCACAGCCTTCATCAGCATTAAAAAATACATTAAATATTCCAGTGAGTGCAGGTTTTTCCTGTCTTAAAATAAATTCAAGTAATAAAATATACACTACTCTCAGCTTATCAGAGCTAATTGTGACATCTGATGAGACAAGAACACAGTAAGCTGTATTTGTGCTGTAAATCTTACTGACAGGTAAAAAAATAAATAAATATATATATATACAGTTGAAGTCAGAAGATTACATACACCATAGCCAAATACATTTAAACTGAGTTTTTCACAATTCCTGACATTTAATCCCACTAACAAAATCCCTTTTAGGTCAGTTAGGATCACCACTTTATTTTAAGAATGTGAAATGTTATTTCAACTTTTATTTCTTTCATCACATTCCCAGTGGGTCACAAGTTTACATACACTCAATTAGAACTTGGTAGCATTGCCTTTAAAAGGTTTAACTTGGGTCAAATGTTTCGGGTAGCCTTTCACAAGCTTCCCACAATCAATTGGGTGAATTTTGGCCTATTCCTCCTGACAGAGCTGGTGTAACTGAGTCAGCTCATTAGGCTTCCTTGCTCGCACAAGTTTTTTCAGTTCTACCCACAAATTTTCTATGGGATTGAGGTCAGGGCTTTGTGATGACCACTTCAATACCTTGACTTTGATGCTGCCACCCCCGTGCTTCACGGTTTGGATGGTGTTCTTTGGCTTGCAAGCCTCCCCCTTTTCCTCCAAATATAACGATGGTCATTATGGCCAAACAGTTCTATTTTTGTTTCATCAGACCAGAGGACATTTCTCCAAAAAGTATGATCTTTGTCCCCATGTGCAGTTGCAAACCATAGTCTTGCTTTTTTATGGTGGTTTTGGAGCACTTCCTTGCTGAGCGGCCTTTCAGGTTATGTCCATATAGGATTTTACTGTGGATGTAAATACTTTTGTACCTGTTTCCTCATCTTCACAAGGTCCGTTGCTGTTGTTCTAGGATTGATTTGCACTTTTTGCACCAAAGTATGTTCATCTCTAGGAGACCGAACGCGTCTCCTTCCTGAGCGATATGACGGCTGCGTGGTCCCATGGTTTTTATACCTGTGCACTATTGTTTGTACAGATGAACGTGGTACCTTCAGGCATTTGGAAATTGCTCCCAAGGATGAACCAGACTTGTTGAGGTCTACACATTTTTTTCTGCGGTCTTGGCTGATTTCATTTGATTTTCCCATGATGTCAAGCAAAGAGGCACTGAGTTTGAAGGTAGGCTTTGAAATACATCCACAGGTACACCTCCAATTGACTCAAATGATGTCAATTAGCCTATCATAAGCTTCTAAAGCCATGACATCATTTTCTGGAATTTTCCAAGGTGTTTAAAGACACAGTCAACTTAGTGTATGTAAAATTCTGACCCATTGGAATTGTGATACAGTGAATTATAAGTGAAATAATCTGTCTGTAAACAATTGTTGGAAAAATTACTTGTGTCATGCACAAAGTAGATGTAGACCGACTTACCAAAACTATAGTTTGTTAAGAAGAAATTTGTGGTGGTTGAAAAACGAGTTTTTATGACTCCAACCTAAGTGTATGTAAACTTCCGACTTCAACTCTACATATACAGTGGGGAGAACAAGTATTTTATACACTGACAATTTTGCAGGTTTTCCTACTTACAAAGCAATTTTTATCAACTGTTTATCAACTTTTTCATTTTTATCAACTGTGAGAGACGGAATCTAAAACAAAAATCCAGAAAATCACATTGTATGATTTTTAAGTAATTAATTTGCATTCAATTGCATGACGTAAGTATTTGATAACCTACCAACCAGGAAGAATTCCGGCTCTCACAGACCTGTTAGTTTTTCTTTAAGAAGCCCTCCTGTTCTCCACTCATTACCTGTATTAACTGCACCTGTTTGAACTCATTACCTGTATAAAAGACACCTGTCCACACACTCAATCAAACAGTCTCCAACCTCTCCACAATGGCCTAGACCAGAGAGCCATGTAAGGACATCAGGGATACAATTGTAGACCTGCACAAGGATGGGATGGACTACAGGACAAAAGGCAAGCAGCTTGGTGAGAAGGCAAAAACTGTTGCAAATACTAGAAAATGGAAGAAGTTCAAGATGACGGTCAATCACCCTCGGTCTGGGGCTCCATGCAAGATCTCACCTCGTGGGGCATCACTGATCATGAGGAAGGTGAGGGATCAGCCCAGAACTACACGGCAGGACCTGGTCAATGACCTGAAGAGAGCTGGGACCACAGTCTCAAAGAAAACCATTAGTAACACACTACGCCGTCATGGATTAAAATCCTGCAGCGTACGCAAGGTTCCCCTGCTCAAGCCAATGCATGTCCAGGCCAGTCTGAGTTTGCCAAAGACCATCTGGATGATTCAGAGGAGGAATGGGAGAAGGTCATGTGGTCTGATAAGACAAAAATATAGCCTTTTGGTCCAAACTCCACTCACCGTGTTTGGAGGAAGAAGAAGGATGAGTACAACCCCAAGCACACCATCCCAACCGTGAAGCATGGAGATGGAAACATCACTCAAACAAGTATCAAATACTTGTTCTCCCCACTGTAGATATAGATATATATGTAACGTAGTAAAATTCAAGTAAAACATGTACATTCTGAATGATTATGTCAAGCCACCAGGAAAATGCAATATAGAGGGAGTACCATCCAAAGATTAAACTCTAGTCAGATAACAATGAGGAGTTTGTAGGGTTGCTCTCGATTTAAATGTGAACAGCCAGTTAGCCAGAGGAGAAAGTTTCCAGGAGTTTGTGGGTGTCTTAGTTCAACCTTCTTATACTGATTTATTTGCGCAAAGGCTGGGAGTTAGAGGGCTGAGGAACCAGCCCAGGGGAGAGCAGGCGGGTCTTAGTGATGTTACGTAACTTCCCAGCCCTGCACAGCCTCTGGTGTAGCACCAGGCCCAGGTTGGGAGGATTTAGCTCTAATCCACAGATTGGAGGAGATTTGCAGGTAGACAGGATGGAATTCTTATTTGATGTCTTTCTCTTTCAGAATATCACACACCCTCACAGCGACAGCTGGCTGGGCTGGCACCCTCACAGCGACAGCTTGCTGGGCTGGCACCCTCACAGCGACAGCTTGCTGGGCTGGCACCCTCACAGCGACAGCTGGCTGGGCTGGCACCATCAGAGCGACAGCTGGCTGGGCTGGCACCATCACAGCGACAGCTGGCTGGGCTGGCACCATCAGAGCGACAGCTGGCTGGGCTGGCACCATCACAGCGACAGCTGGCTGGGCTGGCACCCTCACAGCGACAGCTGGCTGGGCTGGCACCCTCACAGCGACAGCTGGCTGGGCTGGCACCATCCCAGCGATAGCTAGCTGGGCTGACACCCTCACAGCGACAGTTGTTACACCCTGAGACCAACACTTGTTGGGTGGGGGGTGGGTGAGTGGGTTGGCAGGTGTTCTGTAAATAATGTGAAAATATTTAAGTTAACTAACACAATTGCGCAACAACAGTGAATGCTGTCCTGAAAACCCATCATAAAACACAGGCAGGATGTGTGTTTTTTTCTCCCTCAGAACAGTCTCCATTCCTCAGGGCATGGACTCTACAAGGTGCCCAAAGCATTCCACACGGATGCTGGCCCATGTTGATTCCACCAATGCTTCCCACAGTGGTGAGCTCAATGTTTTTATGTGTTGGACCATTCTTATTACACAATGGAAAACTATTGAGCATGGAATAACCCTGCACAGTTGCAGCTCTTGACACAGACCGGCAGTGGTGGAAAAAGTACCCAATAGTCATACTTGAGTAAAAGTAAAGATACTTGAAAGGAAAATTACTCAAGTAAAAGTGAAAGTTGCCTAGTAAAATACTACTTAAGTAAAAGTCTAAAAGTATTTGGTTTTAAATATACTTAAGTATCAAAAGTAAATGTAATTGCTAAAATTAACTTTTTCTTTTGAAACTTAAGTATAAGTATAAATCATTTGAAATTCCTTAGATGAAGCAAGCATGACAGAACGATTTTCTTGATTTTTTAATTTACGGATAGCCAGGGGCACACTTCAACACTCAAACATCCTTTACAAATGAAACATTTGTGTTTAGTAAGTCTGCCAGATCAGAGGCAGTAGGGATGACTGGGGATGTTTTCTTGATAAGTGCGTGAATTAGACAATTTTCCTGTCCTGCTAAGCATTCAAAATGTAACTTGTACTTTTGGGTGTCAGGGAAAATGTAATGAATAAAACGTACATTATTTTCTTTAGGAATGTGGTGGAGTAAAAGAATCAAAAAAAAAAATCAAAAATTCCCCAAAAAACGACATAAGTTGTACTTTAAAGTATTTTGTCTTGACCATTCAACCCCTTTCTCGAGGCTTAAAAATCACCTTTCAACTGCCCTTCATCTACACTGATTGAATTGGATGTAACAAATTAAAACAATAAGGGATCACACCTTCCACCTGTATTCACCTGGTCAGTCTATGTCATGGAAAGAGCAGGCGTTCCTAATGTTTTGTACACTCAGTGTATATTCAAGTAGGAAACACATGGGAAATGTCAAATTTGGAAGTAATTGCTAATTCATTTAGTAATTAAGGTGTCAGATGATATGAGTTGGGATCACCCCAATCCCAGTGGATGCAGATAAAGCTGTTGCTGAGGATACTGAAAATAAAATAGACTCCTGAACAACAGCAGGTGTGGGGATGGATAGAGTTTACACTTTGTGATTGCTTAATTCTGTGATTCTTTGTAGCTCGGTAGTTGGTTCTAGCTTGGTAGAGCATGGTGCTTCTACTGAATCAAATCAATGACATCAGCTGATATCTCAAAGTGCTCTACAGAAACCCAGACTAAAACCCCAAACAACAAGCAATGCAGGTGTAGAAGCAAGTACTGCCAGGATACTGTGTTCAATTCCCAGGACCAGCCAGATATAAAATCTATGCACGCCCGACTAAGTTGCTCTGTGTAAATGCATTGGCTGCATGGCTTACATATTATTTGTGCCCCAGTAAAAAAACAACTGTATGCATGTAATGAAATATGCAAACTATGAGTAAAGGGTGCATGAAGCTCATAACCATGTAAAGCTTTTTCAAAGTTGTTAATGTTTCAGAGTGTCAGCTCAATAACGTGGTGTAAAGTGCTTGGAATTTTTCTTTCAACCTTTGTCACTTTTACCGAAAGGTGTTTCTTTTTTCTTTTTTTCTTTATTTCCCTCACAAAGGTGTTGCATCCTCTCAGGCACAGGTATTAATAAACCAGCATCTTTGGGATTATTCATGTATTTTTATGCCTTCCCCTCTCTCTGTCGTTCTCTCCAGTGCTGACGGAGGTGACAATGAGGAAGTCATCTGAGCAGTGGCCCGCTTTGGGACGGTCAGGCCACTGTAATGGGGCATGCACTGCACGTTGGGCCTGCCATGGAAAATAAAGTGAACCAAATCACAGTTCACTCTGGCCCTGCATGCAATCAGTCAGTGGTGTCTCTCTGTCTGGACCCCTGCCTGCCTGTCTGTCTATCTGTCTGACTGACTGTCTGTCAGGCCCTGACAGCTGCCTGGGTGGTTAAATGTGCAGAGATCAGTGGTTGTCAGAGCACATTGTGTGACAGCCTTTAAACAAGCTCTTTAAATTAGTTCCATGGGTGGCAGAGCATTTGTGTTGAGTCCTTAGATGCACGCACGCACGCAAGCAAGCAAGCACACAAGCAATCACACACACGCATGCATGCGCACGCGTACACACACCGCCAACCACTATTTCCACCTTGCACTCACTGCCACCATCACCCAGACTCAGTGATTACATATCATTAGTGTCTCTCTTGAGTGACACTCAGGTCTGTCTGTCATCCAGGCTCTCCTCTATCTCACTCTGGAGGAATAGAGGACCCTAGGTCTCAGACCACTTTACATCAAACTTCAATAGAAATGGATTGACCTGGTGGTACAACATCATACATATCATATATTATCAGGAAATTGTTTTAATTTAAAGTCTAACCCTTAAAGTCTAACCCATCGTAACTTTAGTTATCTTTCTCCACAGATGATGATGAAAGACAGTGATGGCAGAGATAAAATAGAAGCAGCTGATGACCAAGCAAATCCGCTTGCATCGTAACTAGCCAACAAGGCAATCTCAGAATGAATCTGCCGTCATTAAGCCTGTTCAAATGTCCTTAAATTCTAACTCCAAGTGGTCTCCATAATCTAGGATTACAGCTGGTGGAAAAAAGGGAAGAGGCAATCAATCTTGTTTAAGGCGTTTAATCTTTTATGAAATAGACTGGATTATTTCCTTGGGTTAGGTTTTCATGGCCAGGCTTAATTCCCCAAGAGTTTCAGTGCCAGCTAGCCCTGAGCAGCACAGCACTCCTCCCTCCAGCTCCTCAACTCCTTCTTATTCTACACCAGGGGCTGCTTGATTTATAGATATCATTTGACCCGTTAAGGCAACAGTCTACCAAAAGTCCAAGATTAAGTGCCAATGTCTGGGCTGACAGGGGTTGGGTTCCTGCTGCTAATTTTACATGATCTATGGTGATAATACTGCTTCTCCATCCACTGCTGTACATAGAGGGTCAACCAAGCACTGCCTCTACCTTTACTATGAACCTTCCAACGATCATTACGGCCCTGCTTGGCACACATTTCCAACGATCATTACGGCCGTGCTTGGCACACATCTCCAACGATCATTACGGCCCTGCTTGGCACACATCTCCAACGATCATTACGGCCGTGCTTGGCACACATCTCCAACGATCATTACGGCCGTGCTTGGCACACATTTCCAGCAATCATTACGGCCCGGCTTGGCACACATCTCCAACGATCATTACGGCCGTGCTTGGCACACATTTCCAGCGATCATTACGGCCCTGCTTGGCACACATTTCCAGCGATCATTACGGCCCTGCTTGGCACACATTTCCAACGATCATTACGGCCGTGCTTGGCACACATTTCTAGCGATCATTACGGCCGTGCTTGGCACACATTTCCAGCGATCATTACGGCCGTGCTTGGCACACATTTCCAGCGATCATTACGGCCGTGCTTGGCACACATTTCCAACGATCATTACGGCCGTGCTTGGCACACATTTCCAGCGATCATTACGGCCGTGCTTGGCACACATTTCCAACGATCATTACGGCCGTGCTTGGCACACATTTCCAACGGTCATTACGGCCGTGCTTGGCACACATTTCCAATGATCATTACGGCCGTGCTTGGCACACATTTCCAACGATCATTACGGCCGTACTGGACACACTTCAAACCTGGAAGGAGAATAATAGTGTCTCATACACATGCGGTGAATCTCAAAGCAGCACCTCGCCACTAACAACTCAGTCTAAGGGCCAGTTATGGCAAGGGGATCAAATAAATCCATCAAGCTAGGACACATTTGTGACTTGAATGATGCAATTCATGTTCAACATTTAAATAATAAAACAAACATGAAATTCCAATGAGAAAATTCCCCCTGTCATTTTACAAGATATAACATTTAATTTGCGGTTTTGGGGAAGCTACTCTAAATATAGTTTACCAAGCGACCAATTCCTTCACACTAGAAGAAGTTTAGGTAGTACATGAAAGCTACCAAAATTGAAAATTAAGTTAACTTAACTAAAGTTACTTTGAAAAAGTACTACATTCGAACAATGTTTAGAAAAATAATCATATGTAAATCATCATCATATGGAAATGTCATAGACTACAATTGCAAGAACAGATCACTTTTGGGGTCATATGTTAACAGAATGTGTAATTTAGCTTATTAAACACAAAACAATGTTTAAAGTCTGATGGGGGGGGGACTGTTGCCTATTTCACCCATATTTTATTTTAGCAAATAAGTTGTGTGCAGCTCCAACAGTTAACTACATCGCATAAGTAATTATTAACTGAAAACACTACCTATATTTCAATTTAGTTCAACTGCCATCAAGCCACTGCTACATTTTTATTAAATTGCTAGTTAAACTACATGTAGTTCACTACTCCATAACACTTCATTTATATTTTACACGAGTTGTACTTTGAAATCAGACAAACAAATAAAGGATGTCAAATTGATTGCGTAAACTCACTTCTGCTGTGAAGCCTGCAGTGTAGCTGGCTTGGTCCAAGTGGCTATCGGAGGGTCTAATTAGCCCCTACATCCTCCATCATTTTCACTCCCTCAACTTTGTGACACCTGTGCATATGGCGGGGGCGCGCGTTAAGAAGAACAATTGACGACAGAGGGGAAGATTTGGGATTCAACTATGCTGTCGTAGGGATTGATTGTGGATGTCTGTCATGTCTGTGCAGAGCCTATACCTTGGCGATACCGTAGGGATTGATTGTGGATGTCTGTCATGTCTGTGCATAGCCTATACCTTGGCGATACCGTAGGGATTGATTGTGCATGTCTGTCATGTCTGTGCATAGCCTATACCTTGGCGATACCGTAGGGATTGATTGTGGATGTCTGTCATGTCTGTGCAGAGCCTATACCTTGGTGATACCGTAGGGATTGATTGTGCATGTCTGTCATGTCTGTGCAGAGCCTATACCTTGGCGATACCTTAGGGATTGATTGTGGATGTTATGGTTTTCCTGTTCATGTTGATATGCTGTGACACATCTTTCCACCTCATTTCAAAGTGCATTTAGATACAAATTTTGTACAGTAAAACATCACTTCATTTTAAAGTGCTACACATGCTCTGAAGTCCAGTGTGTGTGTGTGTGTGTGTGTGTGTGTGGGGGGGTGGGTGTGTGTGACTTGTCTGTCAGTGTGTGAACGTGCATTTGTGAGCATGCTTGAGCGCATGGCTGTCTGTATGTTTATGTGTGCCTGCGTGTGTTTACAGGGTTAAGAAATAAGTAAGAGAGAGAGAGAGAGAGAGAGAGAGAGAAGGATGGAGGAGACAGAAGTGGGGGATGGATGGAGGCAGTGCCTTGAAGTTGATGTGGCACACAAGGATGTCATTAAGATGCATGGTGTGTCAGAGACTAGAGCCTCCTCCTGGTCAAACCCATCTGTTATTGTCCACTCTCCTAACTGCTCACAATAACCATCGTGGCAGCACTACACCAAAGACACCCTCTTCATTAAACTGCTAAGCCAAATCACCTTTTACCTAATGAGACTTTTAACTCCGGTCTTATTGTCCACAGTATCTCTTTTCATTTCACTCATCCTCTTTTTTGACAAATCTTGATCCTAAATATCGTAAATGTTAATCTAAAATGATTTACAGACATTCTTACAGTTAAGGATGTGTTGAATCATTTGTTGCTGTTTGAATAGCAAAACTTAGACCTGAGATCAGTGATCAGTGAGAGAAGTCTTTCCACTGGGGAGATCTACAGTGAGACTTAATCTAACACACTGTTACCTTGCACCTTGAATGAGATTTAATCTAATACACTATTACCTTGTGCCTTGTATGAGATCCATTACTTGAGGACTATTGAGAAGTGTGATGATTAAGTATAAATACATGCATATGCAGTGGAGAACAGGAAAATATACATTGCTTTCAGTTGTTGGCCACTGGATGTTGTTAGCATGACATTCTGGAGTCTCTGTTTTGGAACTGGTACCTGACATTCTGGAGTCTCTGTTGTGGAACTGCTACCTGACATTCTGGAGTCTCTGTTGTGGAACTGGTACCTGACATTCTGGAGTCTCTGTTGTGGAACTGCTACCTGACATTCTGGAGTCTCTGTTTTGGAACTGCTACCTGACATTCTGGAGTCTCTGTTGTGGAACTGGTACCAGACATTCTGGAGTCTCTGTTGTGGAACTGGTACCTGACATTCTGGAGTCTCTGTTGTGGTACTAGTACCTGACATTCTGGAGTCTCTGTTGTGGAACTGGTACCTGACATTCTAGTGTCTCTGTTGTGGAACTGGTACCTGACATTCTGGAGTCTCTGTTGTTGTACTAGTACCTGACATTCTGGAGTCTCTGTTGTGGAACTGGTACCTGACATTCTGGAGTCTCTGTTGTGGTACTAGTACCTGACATCTGGAGTCTCTGTTGTGGAACTGGTACCTGACATTCTGGTGTCTCTGTTGTGGAACTGGTGCCTGACATTCTGGAGTCTCTGTTGTGGTACTAGTACCTGACATTCTGGAGTCTCTGTTGTGGAACTGGTACCTGACATTCTAGTGTCTCTGTTGTGGAACTGCTACCTGACATTCTGGTGTCTCTGTTGTGGAACTGGTACCTGACATTCTGGAGTCTCTGTTGTGGTACTAGTACCTGACATTCTGGAGTCTCTGTTGTGGAACTGGTACCTGACATTCTAGTGTCTCTGTTGTGGAACTGCTACCTGACATTCTGGAGTCTCTGTTGTGGAACTGGTACCTGACATTCTGGAGTCTCTGTTGTGGAACTGGTACCAGACATTCTGGAGTCTCTGTTGTGGAACTGGTACCTGACATTCTGGTGTCTCTGTTGTGGAACTAGTACCTGACATTCTGGTGTCTCTGTTGTGGAACTGCTACCTGACATTCTGGAGTCTCTGTTGTGGTACTAGTACCTGACATTCTGGAGTCTCTGTTGTGGAACTGGTACCTGACATTCTAGTGTCTCTGTTGTGGAACTGCTACCTGACATTCTGGAGTCTCTGTTGTGGAACTGGTACCTGACATTCTGGAGTCTCTGTTGTGGAACTGCTACCTGACATTCTGGAGTCTCTGTTGTGGAACTGGTACCTGACATTCTGGAGTCTCTGTTGTGGAACTGCTACCTGACATTCTGGAGTCTCTGTTGTGGTACTGGTACCTGACATTCTGGAGTCTCTGTTGTGGAACTGGTACCTGACATTCTGGAGTCTCTGTTGTGGAACCGCTACCTGACATTCTGGAGTCTATGTTGTGGAACTGCTACCTGACATTCTGGAGTCTCTGTTGTGGAACTAGTTCCTGACATTCTGGAGTCTCTGTTGTGGAACTGCTACCTGACATTCTGGAGTCTTTATTGTGGAACTAGTTCCTGACATTCTGGAGTCTCTGTTGTGGAACTGGTACCTGACAATCTGGAGTCTCTTTAGTTGAACTGCTACCTGACATTCTGGAGTCTCTGTTGTGGAACTGCTACCTGACATTCTGGAGTCTCTGTTGTGGAACTGGTACCTGACATTCTGGAGTCTCTGTTTTGGAACTGCTACCTGACATTCTGGAGTCTCTGTTGTGGAACTGCTACCTGACATTCTGGAGTCTATGTTGTGGAACTGCTACCTGACATTCTGGAGTCTCTGTTGTGGAACTGCTACCTGACATTCTGGAGTCTCTGTTGTGGAACTGGTACCTGACATTCTGGAGTCTCTGTTGTGGAACTGCTACCTGACATTCTGGAGTCTCTGTTGTGGTACTGGTACCAGACATTCTGGAGTCTCTGTTGTGGAACTGGTACCTGACATTCTGGAGTCTCTGTTGTGGTACTAGTACCTGACATTCTGGAGTCTCTGTTGTGGAACTGGTACCTGACATTCTAGTGTCTCTGTTGTGGAACTGGTACCTGACATTCTGGAGTCTCTGTTGTTGTACTAGTACCTGACATTCTGGAGTCTCTGTTGTGGAACTGGTACCTGACATTCTGGAGTCTCTGTTGTGGTACTAGTACCTGACATTCTGGAGTCTCTGTTGTGGATCTGGTACCTGACATTCTGGTGTCTCTGTTGTGGAACTGGTGCCTGACATTCTGGAGTCTCTGTTGTGGTACTAGTACCTGACATTCTGGAGTCTCTGTTGTGGAACTGGTACCTGACATTCTAGTGTCTCTGTTGTGGAACTGCTACCTGACATTCTGGTGTCTCTGTTGTGGAACTGGTACCTGACATTCTGGAGTCTCTGTTGTGGTACTAGTACCTGACATTCTGGAGTCTCTGTTGTGGAACTGGTACCTGACATTCTAGTGTCTCTGTTGTGGAACTGCTACCTGACATTCTGGAGTCTCTGTTGTGGAACTGGTACCTGACATTCTGGAGTCTCTGTTGTGGAACTGGTACCAGACATTCTGGAGTCTCTGTTGTGGAACTGCTACCTGACATTCTGGTGTCTCTGTTGTGGAACTGCTACTTGACATTCTGGAGTCTATGTTGTGTAACTGCTACCTGACATTCTGGAGTCTCTGTTGTGGAACTGCTACCTGACATTCTGGAGTCTCTGTTGTGGAACTGGTACCTGACATTCTGGAGTCTCTGTTGTGGTACTACTATCTGACATTCTGGATTCTCTGTTGTGGAACTAGTTCCTGACATTCTGGAGTCTCTGTTTTGGAACTGGTACCTGACATTCTGGAGTCTCTGTTGTGGAACTGGTACCTGACATTCTGGAGTCTCTGTTTTGGAACTGCTACCTGACATTCTGGAGTCTCTGTTGTGGAACTGGTACCTGACATTCTGGAGTCTCTGTTGAGGAACTGCTACCTGACATTCTGGAGTCTCTGTTGTGGAACTAGTTCCTGACATTCTGGAGTCTCTGTTGTGGTACTGGTACCTGACATTCTGGAGTCTCTGCTGTGGAACTGGTACCTGACATTTTGGAGTCTCTGTTGTGGAACTGGTACCTGACATTCTGGAGTCTCTGTTGTGGAACTGGTACCTGACATTCTGGAGTCTCTGTTGTGGTACTGGTACCTGACATTCTGGAGTCTCTGTTGTGGAACTGGTACCTGACATTCTGGAGTCTCTGTTATGGTACTAGTACCTGACATTCTGGAGTCTCTGTTGTGGAACTAGTTCCTGACATTCTGGAGTCTCTGTTTTGGAACTGGGACCTGACATTCTGGAGTCTCTGTTGTGGAACTGGTACCTGACATTCTGGAGTCTCTGTTTTGGAACTGCTACCTGACATTCTGGAGTCTCTGTTGTGGAACTGGTACCTGACATTCTGGAGTCTCTGTTGTGGAACTGGTACCTGACATTCTGGAGTCTCTGTTGTGGTACTAGTACCTGACATTCTGGAGTCTCTGTTGTGGAACTAGTTCCTGACATTCTGGAGTCTCTGTTTTGGAACTGGTACCTGACATTCTGGAGTCTCTGTTGTGGAACTGGTACCTGACATTCTGGAGTCTCTGTTTTGGAACTGGTACCTGACATTTTGGAGTCTCTGTTGTGTAACTGGTACCTGACATTCTGGAGTCTCTGTTGTGGAACTGGTACCTGACATTCTGGAGTCTCTGTTGTGGTACTGGTACCTGACATTCTGGAGTCTCTGCTGTGGAACTGGTACCTGACATTCTGGAGTCTCTGTTGTGGAACTGGTACCTGACATTCTGGAGTCTCTGTTGTGGAACTGGTACCTGACATTCTGGTGTCTCTGTTGTGGAACTGGTACCTGACATTCTGGTGTCTCTGTTGTGGAACTGCTACCTGACATTCTGGAGTCTCTGTTGTGGTACTAGTACCTGACATTCTGGAGTCTCTGTTGTGGAACTGGTACCTGACATTCTAGTGTCTCTGTTGTGGAACTGCTACCTGACATTCTGGAGTCTCTGTTGTGGAACTGGTACCTGACATTCTGGAGTCTCTGTTGTGGAACTGCTACCTGACATTCTGGAGTCTCTGTTGTGGAACTGGTACCTGACATTCTGGAGTCTCTGTTGTGGAACTGCTACCTGACATTCTGGAGTCTCTGTTGTGGAACTGCTACCTGACATTCTGGAGTCTCTGTTGTGGAACTGGTACCTGACATTCTAGTGTCTCTGTTGTGGAACTGGTACCTGACATTCTGGAGTCTCTGTTGTGGAACTGGTACCTGACATTCTGGAGTCTCTGTTGTGGAACTGCTACCTGACATTCTGGAGTCTCTGTTGTGGAACTGCTACCTGACATTCTGGAGTCTCTGTTGTGGAACTAGTTCCTGACATTCTGGAGTCTCTGTTGTGGAACTGCTACCTGACATTCTGGAGTCTTTGTTGTGGAACTAGTTCCTGACATTCTGGAGTCTCTGTTGTGGAACTGGTACCTGACAATCTGGAGTCTCTGTTGTGGAACTGCTACCTGACATTCTGGAGTCTCTGTTGTGGAACTGCTACCTGACATTCTGGAGTCTCTGTTGTGGAACTGCTACCTGACATTCTGGAGTCTCTGTTGTGGAACTGCTACCTGACATTCTGGAGTCTCTGTTGTGGAACTGGTACCTGACATTCTGGAGTCTCTGTTGTGGAACTGCTACCTGACATTCTGGAGTCTCTGTTGTGGAACTGCTACCTGACATTCTGGAGTCTCTGTTGTGGAACTGGTACCTGACATTCTGGAGTCTCTGTTGTGGAACTGCTACCTGACATTCTGGAGTCTCTGTTGTGGAACTGCTACCTGACATTCTGGAGTCTCTGTTGTGGAACTGGTACCTGACATTCTGGAGTCTCTGTTGTGGAACTGCTACCTGACATTCTGGAGTCTCTGTTGTGGTACTGGTACCTGACATTCTGGAGTCTCTGTTGTGGAACTGGTACCTGACATTCTGGAGTCTCTGTTGTGGAACCGCTACCTGACATTCTGGAGTCTCTGTTTTGGAACCGCTACCTGACATTCTGGAGTCTATGTTGTGGAACTGCTACCTGACATTCTGGAGTCTCTGTTGTGGAACTGCTACCTGACATTCTGGAGTCTCTGTTTTGGAACTGCTACCTGACATTATGGAGTCTCTGTTGTGGAACTGCTACCTGACACTCTGGAGTTTCTGTTGTGGAACTGCTACCTAACATTCTGGAGTCTCTGTTGTGGAACTGCTACCTGACATTCTGGAGTCTCTGTTGTGGAACTGCTACCTGACATTCTGGAGTCTGTTGTGGAACTGGTACCTGACATTCTGGAGTCTCTGTTTTGGAACTGGTACCTGACATTCTGGAGTCTCTGTTGTGGAACTGGTACCTGACATTCTGGAGTCTCTGTTGTGGAACTGGTACCAGACATTCTGGAGTCTCTGTTGTGGAACTGCTACCTGACATTCTGGTGTCTCTGTTGTGGAACTGCTACTTGACATTCTGGAGTCTATGTTGTGTAACTGCTACCTGACATTCTGGAGTCTCTGTTGTGGAACTGCTACCTGACATTCTGGAGTCTCTGTTGTGGAACTGGTACCTGACATTCTGGAGTCTCTGTTGTGGTACTACTATCTGACATTCTGGATTCTCTGTTGTGGAACTAGTTCCTGACATTCTGGAGTCTCTGTTTTGGAACTGGTACCTGACATTCTGGAGTCTCTGTTGTGGAACTGGTACCTGACATTCTGGAGTCTCTGTTTTGGAACTGCTACCTGACATTCTGGAGTCTCTGTTGTGGAACTGGTACCTGACATTCTGGAGTCTCTGTTGAGGAACTGCTACCTGACATTCTGGAGTCTCTGTTGTGGAACTGGTTCCTGACATTCTGGAGTCTCTGTTGTGGTACTGGTACCTGACATTCTGGAGTCTCTGCTGTGGAACTGGTACCTGACATTTTGGAGTCTCTGTTGTGGAACTGGTACCTGACATTCTGGAGTCTCTGTTGTGGAACTGGTACCTGACATTCTGGAGTCTCTGTTGTGGTACTGGTACCTGACATTCTGGAGTCTCTGTTGTGGAACTGGTACCTGACATTCTGGAGTCTCTGTTATGGTACTAGTACCTGACATTCTGGAGTCTCTGTTGTGGAACTAGTTCCTGACATTCTGGAGTCTCTGTTTTGGAACTGGGACCTGACATTCTGGAGTCTCTGTTGTGGAACTGGTACCTGACATTCTGGAGTCTCTGTTTTGGAACTGCTACCTGACATTCTGGAGTCTCTGTTGTGGAACTGGTACCTGACATTCTGGAGTCTCTGTTGTGGAACTGGTACCTGACATTCTGGAGTCTCTGTTGTGGTACTAGTACCTGACATTCTGGAGTCTCTGTTGTGGAACTAGTTCCTGACATTCTGGAGTCTCTGTTTTGGAACTGGTACCTGACATTCTGGAGTCTCTGTTGTGGAACTGGTACCTGACATTCTGGAGTCTCTGTTTTGGAACTGGTACCTGACATTTTGGAGTCTCTGTTGTGTAACTGGTACCTGACATTCTGGAGTCTCTGTTGTGGAACTGGTACCTGACATTCTGGAGTCTCTGTTGTGGTACTGGTACCTGACATTCTGGAGTCTCTGCTGTGGAACTGGTACCTGACATTCTGGAGTCTCTGTTGTGGAACTGGTACCTGACATTCTGGAGTCTCTGTTGTGGAACTGGTACCTGACATTCTGGAGTCTCTGTTGTGGAACTGGTACCTGACATTCTGGTGTCTCTGTTGTGGAACTGCTACCTGACATTCTGGAGTCTCTGTTGTGGTACTAGTACCTGACATTCTGGAGTCTCTGTTGTGGAACTGGTACCTGACATTCTAGTGTCTCTGTTGTGGAACTGCTACCTGACATTCTGGAGTCTCTGTTGTGGAACTGGTACCTGACATTCTGGAGTCTCTGTTGTGGAACTGCTACCTGACATTCTGGAGTCTCTGTTGTGGAACTGGTACCTGACATTCTGGAGTCTCTGTTGTGGAACTGCTACCTGACATTCTGGAGTCTCTGTTGTGGAACTGCTACCTGACATTCTGGAGTCTCTGTTGTGGAACTGCTACCTGACATTCTGGAGTCTCTGTTGTGGAACTGGTACCTGACATTCTGGAGTCTCTGTTGTGGAACTGGTACCTGACATTCTGGAGTCTCTGTTGTGGAACTGCTACCTGACATTCTGGAGTCTCTGTTGTGGAACTGCTACCTGACATTCTGGAGTCTCTGTTGTGGAACTAGTTCCTGACATTCTGGAGTCTCTGTTGTGGAACTGCTACCTGACATTCTGGAGTCTTTGTTGTGGAACTAGTTCCTGACATTCTGGAGTCTCTGTTGTGGAACTGGTACCTGACAATCTGGAGTCTCTTTAGTGGAACTGCTACCTGACATTCTGGAGTCTCTGTTGTGGAACTGCTACCTGACATTCTGGAGTCTCTGTTGTGGAACTGCTACCTGACATTCTGGAGTCTCTGTTGTGGAACTGCTACCTGACATTCTGGAGTCTCTGTTGTGGAACTGGTACCTGACATTCTGGAGTCTCTGTTGTGGAACTGCTACCTGACATTCTGGAGTCTCTGTTGTGGAACTGCTACCTGACATTCTGGAGTCTCTGTTGTGGAACTGGTACCTGACATTCTGGAGTCTCTGTTGTGGAACTGCTACCTGACATTCTGGAGTCTCTGTTGTGGTACTGGTACCTGACATTCTGGAGTCTCTGTTGTGGAACTGGTACCTGACATTCTGGAGTCTCTGTTGTGGAACCGCTACCTGACATTCTGGAGTCTCTGTTTTGGAACCGCTACCTGACATTCTGGAGTCTATGTTGTGGAACTGCTACCTGACATTCTGGAGTCTCTGTTGTGGAACTGCTACCTGACATTCTGGAGTCTCTGTTTTGGAACTGCTACCTGACATTATGGAGTCTCTGTTGTGGAACTGCTACCTGACACTCTGGAGTTTCTGTTGTGGAACTGCTACCTAACATTCTGGAGTCTCTGTTGTGGAACTGCTACCTGACATTCTGGAGTCTCTGTTGTGGAACTGCTACCTGACATTCTGGAGTCTGTTGTGGAACTGGTACCTGACATTCTGGAGTCTCTGTTTTGGAACTGGTACCTGACATTCTGGAGTCTCTGTTGTGGAACTGGTACCTGACATTCTGGAGTCTCTGTTGTGGTACTACTATCTGACATTCTGGATTCTCTGTTGTGGAACTAGTTCCTGACATTCTGGAGTCTCTGTTTTGGAACTGGTACCTGACATTCTGGAGTCTCTGTTGTGGAACTGGTACCTGACATTCTGGAGTCTCTGTTTTGGAACTGCTACCTGACATTCTGGAGTCTCTGTTGTGGAACTGGTACCTGACATTCTGGAGTCTCTGTTGTGGAACTGGTACCTGACATTCTGGAGTCTCTGTTGAGGAACTGCTACCTGACATTCTGGAGTCTCTGTTGTGGAACTAGTTCCTGACATTCTGGAGTCTCTGTTGTGGAACTGGTACCTGACATTCTGGAGTCTCTGTTGTGGTACTGGTACCTGACATTCTGGAGTCTCTGTTGTGGAACTGGTACCTGACATTCTGGAGTCTCTGTTGTGGTACTGGTACCTGACATTCTGGAGTCTCTGTTGTGGAACTGGTACCTGACATTCTGGAGTCTCTGTTGTGGTACTGGTACCTGACATTCTGGAGTCTCTGTTGTGGAACTGGTACCTGACATTCTGGAGTTTCTGTTTTGGAACTGCTACCTGACATTCTGGAGTCTCTGTTGTGGAACTGGTACCTGACATTCTGGAGTCTCTGTTGTGGAACTGGTACCTGACATTCTGGAGTCTCTGTTGAGGAACTGCTACCTGACATTCTGGAGTCTCTGTTGTGGAACTAGTTCCTGACATTCTGGAGTCTCTGTTGTGGAACTGGTACCTGACATTCTGGAGTCTCTGTTGTGGTACTGGTACCTGACATTCTGGAGTCTCTGTTGTGGAACTGGTACCTGACATTCTGGAGTCTCTGTTGTGGTACTGGTACCTGACATTCTGGAGTCTCTGCTCTGGAACTGGTACCTGACATTTTGGAGTCTCTGTTGTGGAACTGGTACCTGACATTCTGGAGTCTCTGTTGTGGAACTGGTACCTGACATTCTGGAGTCTCTGTTGTGGTACTGGTACCTGACATTCTGCAGTCTCTGTTGTGGAACTGGTACCTGACATTCTGGAGTCTCTGTTGTGGTACTAGTACCTGACATTCTGGAGTCTCTGTTGTGGAACTAGTTCCTGACATCTGGAGTCTCTGTTTTGGAACTGGTACCTGACATTCTGGAGTCTCTGTTGTGGAACTGGTACCTGACATTCTGGAGTCTCTGTTTTGGAACTGCTACCTGACATTCTGGAGTCTCTGTTGTGGAACTGGTACCTGACATTCTGGAGTCTCTGTTTTGGAACTGCTACCTGACATTCTGGAGTCTCTGTTGTGGAACTGGTACCTGACATTCTGGAGTCTCTGTTGTGGAACTGGTACCTGGCATTCTGGAGTCTCTGTTGTGGTACTAGTACCTGACATTCTGGAGTCTCTGTTGTGGTACTAGTACCTGACATTCTGGAGTCTCTGTTGTGGAACTAGTTCCTGACATTCTGGAGTCTCTGTTTTGGAACTGGTACCTGACATTCTGGAGTCTCTGTTGTGGAACTGGTACCTGACATTCTGGAGTCTCTGTTTTGGAACTGGTACCTGACATTTTGGAGTCTCTGTTGTGGAACTGGTACCTGACATTCTGGAGTCTCTGTTGTGGTACTGGTACCTGACATTCTGGAGTCTCTGTTGTGGAACTGGTACCTGACATTCTGGAGTCTCTGTTGTGGTACTGGTACCTGACATTCTGGAGTCTCTGTTGTGGAACTGGTACCTGACATTCTGGAGTTTCTGTTTTGGAACTGCTACCTGACATTCTGGAGTCTCTGTTGTGGAACTGGTACCTGACATTCTGGAGTCTCTGTTGTGGAACTGGTACCTGACATTCTGGAGTCTCTGTTGAGGAACTGCTACCTGACATTCTGGAGTCTCTGTTGTGGAACTAGTTCCTGACATTCTGGAGTCTCTGTTGTGGAACTGGTACCTGACATTCTGGAGTCTCTGTTGTGGTACTGGTACCTGACATTCTGGAGTCTCTGTTGTGGAACTGGTACCTGACATTCTGGAGTCTCTGTTGTGGTACTGGTACCTGACATTCTGGAGTCTCTGTTGTGGAACTGGTACCTGACATTCTGGAGTCTCTGTTGTGGTACTGGTACCTGACATTCTGGAGTCTCTGCTCTGGAACTGGTACCTGACATTTTGGAGTCTCTGTTGTGGAACTGGTACCTGACATTCTGGAGTCTCTGTTGTGGAACTGGTACCTGACATTCTGGAGTCTCTGTTGTGGTACTGGTACCTGACATTCTGGAGTCTCTGTTGTGGAACTGGTACCTGACATTCTGGAGTCTCTGTTGTGGTACTAGTACCTGACATTCTGGAGTCTCTGTTGTGGAACTAGTTCCTGACATTCTGGAGTCTCTGTTTTGGAACTGGTACCTGACATTCTGGAGTCTCTGTTGTGGAACTGGTACCTGACATTCTGGAGTCTCTGTTTTGGAACTGCTACCTGACATTCTGGAGTCTCTGTTGTGGAACTGGTACCTGACATTCTGGAGTCTCTGTTTTGGAACTGCTACCTGACATTCTGGAGTCTCTGTTGTGGAACTGGTACCTGACATTCTGGAGTCTCTGTTGTGGAACTGGTACCTGACATTCTGGAGTCTCTGTTGTGGTACTAGTACCTGACATTCTGGAGTCTCTGTTGTGGAACTAGTTCCTGACATTCTGGAGTCTCTGTTTTGGAACTGGTACCTGACATTCTGGAGTCTCTGTTGTGGAACTGGTACCTGACATTCTGGAGTCTCTGTTTTGGAACTGGTACCTGACATTTTGGAGTCTCTGTTGTGTAACTGGTACCTGACATTCTGGAGTCTCTGTTGTGGAACTGGTACCTGACATTCTGGAGTCTCTGTTGTGGTACTGGTACCTGACATTCTGGAGTCTCTGCTGTGGAACTGGTACCTGACATTCTGGAGTCTCTGTTGTGGAACTGCTACCTGACATTCTGGAGTCTCTGTTGTGGAAGTAGTACCTGACATTCTGGAGTCTCTGTTGTGGTACTGGCACCTGACATTCTGGAGTCTCTGTTGTGGAACTGGTACCTGACATTCTGGAGTCTCTGTTGTGGAACTGGCACCTGACATTCTGGAGTCTCTGTTTTGGAACTGCTACCTGACATTCTGGAGTCTCTGTTGTGGAACTGCTACCTGACATTCTGGAGTCTCTGTTGTGGAACTGCTACCTGACATTCTGGAGTCTCTGTTGTGGAACTGCTACCTGACATTCTGGAGTCTCTGTTGTGGAACTGCTACCTGACATTCTGGAGTCTCTGTTGTGGAACTCGTACCTGACATTCTGGAGTCTCTGTTGTGGAACTGGTACCTGACATTCTGGAGTCTCTGTTGTGGTACTGGCACCTGACATTCTGGAGTCTCTGTTTTGGAACTGGCACCTGACATTCTGGAGTCTCTGTTGTGGAACTGGCACCTGACATTCTGGAGTCTCTGTTTTGGAACTGCTACCTGACATTCTGGAGTCTCTGTTGTGGAACTGCTACCTGACATTCTGGAGTCTCTGTTGTGGAACTGCTACCTGACATTCTGGAGTCTCTGTTGTGGAACTGCTACCTGACATTCTGGAGTCTCTGTTGTGGAACTGCTACCTGACATTCTGGAGTCTCTGTTGTGGAACTGCTACCTGACATTCTGGAGTCTCTGTTGTGGAACTGCTACCTGACATTCTGGAGTCTCTGTTGTGGAACTGGCACCTGACATTCTGGAGTCTCTGTTGTGGAACTGCTACCTGACATTCTGGATTCTCTGTTGTGGAACTGGCACCTGACATTCTGGAGTCTCTGTTGTGGAACTGCTACCTGACATTCTGGAGTCTCTGTTGTGGAACTGGTACCTGACATTCTGGAGTCTCTGTTGAGGAACTGCTACCTGACATTCTGGAGTCTCTGTTGTGGAACTAGTTCCTGACATTCTGGAGTCTCTGTTGTGGAACTGGTACCTGACATTCTGGAGTCTCTGTTGTGGTACTGGTACCTGACATTCTGGAGTCTCTGTTGTGGAACTGGTACCTGACATTCTGGAGTCTCTGTTGTGGTACTGGTACCTGACATTCTGGAGTCTCTGCTGTGGAACTGGTACCTGACATTTTGGAGTCTCTGTTGTGGAACTGGTACCTGACATTCTGGAGTCTCTGTTGTGGAACTGGTACCTGACATTCTGGAGTCTCTGTTGTGGTACTGGTACCTGACATTCTGGAGTCTCTGTTGTGGAACTGGTGCCTGACATTCTGGAGTCTCTGTTGTGGAACTGCTACCTGACATTCTGGAGTCTCTGTTGTGGAACTGGCACCTGACATTCTGGAGTCTCTGTTGTGGAACTGCTACCTGACATTCTGGATTCTCTGTTGTGGAACTGGCACCTGACATTCTGGAGTCTCTGTTGTGGAACTGCTACCTGACATTCTGGAGTCTCTGTTGTGGAACTGGTACCTGACATTCTGGAGTCTCTGTTGAGGAACTGCTACCTGACATTCTGGAGTCTCTGTTGTGGAACTAGTTCCTGACATTCTGGAGTCTCTGTTGTGGAACTGGTACCTGACATTCTGGAGTCTCTGTTGTGGTACTGGTACCTGACATTCTGGAGTCTCTGTTGTGGAACTGGTACCTGACATTCTGGAGTCTCTGTTGTGGTACTGGTACCTGACATTCTGGAGTCTCTGTTGTGGAACTGGTACCTGACATTCTGGAGTCTCTGTTGTGGTACTAGTACCTGACATTCTGGAGTCTCTGTTGTGGAACTAGTTCCTGACATTCTGGAGTCTCTGTTTTGGAACTGGTACCTGACATTCTGGAGTCTCTGTTGTGGAACTGGTACCTGACATTCTGGAGTCTCTGTTTTGGAACTGGTACCTGACATTTTGGAGTCTCTGTTGTGTAACTGGTACCTGACATTCTGGAGTCTCTGTTGTGGAACTGGTACCTGACATTCTGGAGTCTCTGTTGTGGTACTGGTACCTGACATTCTGGAGTCTCTGCTGTGGAACTGGTACCTGACATTCTGGAGTCTCTGTTGTGGAACTGGTACCTGACATTCTGGAGTCTCTGTTGTGGAACTGGTACCTGACATTCTGGAGTCTCTGTTGTGGTACTGGCACCTGACATTCTGGAGTCTCTGTTGTGGAACTGGTACCTGACATTCTGGAGTCTCTGTTGTGGAACTAGTTCCTGACATTCTGGAGTCTCTGTTGTGGAACTGGCACCTGACATTCTGGAGTCTCTGTTGTGGAACTGCTACCTGACATTCTGGAGTCTCTGTTGTGGAACTGCTACCTGACATTCTGGAGTCTCTGTTGTGGAACTGCTACCTGACATTCTGGAGTCTCTGTTGTGGAACTGCTACCTGACATTCTGGAGTCTCTGTTGTGGAACTGCTACCTGACATTCTGGATTCTCTGTTGTGGAACTGGCACCTGACATTCTGGAGTCTCTGTTGTGGAACTGCTACCTGACATTCTGGAGTCTCTGTTGTGGAACTGCTAACTGATATTCTGGAGTCTCTGTTGTGGAACTGGCACCTGACATTCTGGAGTCTCTGTTTTGGAACTGCTACCTGACATTCTGGTGTCTCTGTTGTGGAACTGCTACCTGACATTCTGGAGTCTCTGTTGTGGAACTGCTACCTGACATTCTGGAGTCTCTGTTTTGGAACTGCTACCTGACATTCTGGAGTCTCTGTTGTGGAACTGCTACCTGACATTCTGGAGTCTCTGTTGTGGAACTGCTACCTGACATTCTGGAGTCTCTGTTGTGGAACTGCTACCTGACATTCTGGAGTCTCTGTTGTGGAACTGCAACCTGACATTCTGGAGTCTCTGTTGTGGAACTGCTACCTGACATTCTGGAGTCTCTGTTTTGGAACTGCTACCTGACATTCTGGAGTCTCTGTTTTGGAACTGCTACCTGACATTCTGGAGTCTCTGTTTTGGAACTGCTACCTGACATTCTGGAGTCTCTGTTGTGGAACTGCTACCTGACATTCTGGAGTCTCTGTTTTGGAACTGCTACCTGACATTCTGGAGTCTCTGTTGTGGAACTGCTACCTGACATTCTGGAGTCTCTGTTGTGGAACTGCTACCTGACATTCTGGAGTCTCTGTTGTGGAACTGCTACCTGACATTCTGGAGTCTCTGTTGTGGAACTGCTACCTGACATTCTGGAGTCTCTGTTGTGGAACTGCTACCTGACATTCTGGAGTCTCTGTTTTGGAACTGCTACCTGACATTCTGGAGTCTCTGTTGTGGAACTGCTACCTGACATTCTGGAGTCTCTGTTTTGGAACTGCTACCTGACATTCTGGAGTCTCTGTTGTGGAACTGCTACCTGACATTCTGGAGTCTCTGTTTTGGAACTGGTACCTGACATTCTGGAGTCTCTGTTGTGGAACTGGTACCTGACATTCTGGAGTCTCTGTTTTGGAACTGGTACCTGACATTCTGGAGTCTCTGTTGTGGAACTGGTACCTGACACTCTGGAGTCTCTGTTGTGGAACTGGTACCTGACATTCTGGAGTCTCTGTTGAGGAACTGCTACATGACATTCTGGAGTCTCTGTTGTGGAACTAGTTCCTGACATTCTGGAGTCTCTGTTGTGGAACTGGTACCTGACATTCTGGAGTCTCTGTTGTGGTACTGGTACCTGACATTCTGGAGTCTCTGTTGTGGAACTGGTACCTGACATTCTGGAGTCTCTGTTGTGGAACTGGCACCTGACATTCTGGAGTCTCTGTTGTGGAACTGCTACTTGACATTCTGGAGTCTCTGTTGAGGAACTGCTACCTGACATTCTGGAGTCTCTGTTGTGGAACTGCTACCTGACATTCTGGAGTCTCTGTTGTGGAACTGGTACCTGACATTCTGGAGTCTCTGTTGTGGAACTGCTACCTGACATTCTGGAGTCTCTGTTGTGGAACTGGTACCTGACATTCTGGAGTCTCTGTTTTGGAACTGGTACCTGACATTCTGGAGTCTCTGTTGTGGAACTGCTACCTGACATTCTGGAGTCTCTGTTGTGGAACTGGTACCTGACATTCTGGAGTCTCTGTTGTGGAACTGCTACCTGACATTCTGGAGTCTCTGTTTTGGAACTGGTACCTGACATTCTGGAGTCTCTGTTGTGGAACTGCTACCTGACATTCTGGAGTCTCTGTTTTGGAACTGGTACCTGACATTCTGGAGTCTCTGTTGTGGAACTGGTACCTGAAATTCTGGAGTCTCTGTTGTGGAACTGGTACCTGACATTCTGGAGTCTCTGTTGTGGAACTGGTACCTGACATTCTGGAGTCTCTGTTGTGGAACTGCTACCTGACATTCTGGAGTCTCTGTTGTGGAACTAGTTCCTGACATTCTGGAGTCTCTGTTGTGGAACTAGTTCCTGACATTCTGGAGTCTCTGTTTTGGAACTGGTACCTGACATTCTGGAGTCTCTGTTGTGGTACTGGCACCTGACATTCTGGAGTCTCTGTTTTGGAACTGGCACCTGACATTCTGGAGTCTCTGTTGTGGAACTGGCACCTGACATTCTGGAGTCTCTGTTTTGGAACTGCTACCTGACATTCTGGAGTCTCTGTTGTGGAACTGCTACCTGACATTCTGGAGTCTCTGTTGTGGAACTGCTACCTGACATTCTGGAGTCTCTGTTGTGGAACTGCTACCTGACATTCTGGAGTCTCTGTTGTGGAACTGCTACCTGACATTCTGGAGTCTCTGTTGTGGAACTGCTACCTGACATTCTGGAGTCTCTGTTGTGGAACTGCTACCTGACATTCTGGAGTCTCTGTTGTGGAACTGGCACCTGACATTCTGGAGTCTCTGTTGTGGAACTGCTACCTGACATTCTGGATTCTCTGTTGTGGAACTGGCACCTGACATTCTGGAGTCTCTGTTGTGGAACTGCTACCTGACATTCTGGAGTCTCTGTTGTGGAACTGGTACCTGACATTCTGGAGTCTCTGTTGAGGAACTGCTACCTGACATTCTGGAGTCTCTGTTGTGGAACTAGTTCCTGACATTCTGGAGTCTCTGTTGTGGAACTGGTACCTGACATTCTGGAGTCTCTGTTGTGGTACTGGTACCTGACATTCTGGAGTCTCTGTTGTGGAACTGGTACCTGACATTCTGGAGTCTCTGTTGTGGTACTGGTACCTGACATTCTGGAGTCTCTGCTGTGGAACTGGTACCTGACATTTTGGAGTCTCTGTTGTGGAACTGGTACCTGACATTCTGGAGTCTCTGTTGTGGAACTGGTACCTGACATTCTGGAGTCTCTGTTGTGGTACTGGTACCTGACATTCTGGAGTCTCTGTTGTGGAACTGGTGCCTGACATTCTGGAGTCTCTGTTGTGGAACTGCTACCTGACATTCTGGAGTCTCTGTTGTGGAACTGGCACCTGACATTCTGGAGTCTCTGTTGTGGAACTGCTACCTGACATTCTGGATTCTCTGTTGTGGAACTGGCACCTGACATTCTGGAGTCTCTGTTGTGGAACTGCTACCTGACATTCTGGAGTCTCTGTTGTGGAACTGGTACCTGACATTCTGGAGTCTCTGTTGAGGAACTGCTACCTGACATTCTGGAGTCTCTGTTTTGGAACTGCTACCTGACATTCTGGAGTCTCTGTTGTGGAACTGCTACCTGACATTCTGGAGTCTCTGTTGTGGAACTGCTACCTGACATTCTGGAGTCTCTGTTGTGGAACTGCTACCTGACATTCTGGAGTCTCTGTTGTGGAACTGCTACCTGACATTCTGGAGTCTCTGTTGTGGAACTGCTACCTGACATTCTGGAGTCTCTGTTGTGGAACTGCTACCTGACATTCTGGAGTCTCTGTTGTGGAACTGCTACCTGACATTCTGGAGTCTCTGTTGTGGAACTGCTACCTGACATTCTGGAGTCTCTGTTGTGGAACTGCAACCTGACATTCTGGAGTCTCTGTTGTGGAACTGCTACCTGACATTCTGGAGTCTCTGTTTTGGAACTGCTACCTGACATTCTGGAGTCTCTGTTGTGGAACTGCTACCTGACATTCTGGAGTCTCTGTTTTGGAACTGCTACCTGACATTCTGGAGTCTCTGTTGTGGAACTGCTACCTGACATTCTGGAGTCTCTGTTTTGGAACTGCTACCTGACATTCTGGAGTCTCTGTTGTGGAACTGCTACCTGACATTCTGGAGTCTCTGTTGTGGAACTGCTACCTGACATTCTGGAGTCTCTGTTGTGGAACTGCTACCTGACATTCTGGAGTCTCTGTTGTGGAACTGCTACCTGACATTCTGGAGTCTCTGTTGTGGAACTGCTACCTGACATTCTGGAGTCTCTGTTTTGGAACTGCTACCTGACATTCTGGAGTCTCTGTTGTGGAACTGCTACCTGACATTCTGGAGTCTCTGTTTTGGAACTGCTACCTGACATTCTGGAGTCTCTGTTGTGGAACTGCTACCTGACATTCTGGAGTCTCTGTTTTGGAACTGGTACCTGACATTCTGGAGTCTCTGTTGTGGAACTGGTACCTGACATTCTGGAGTCTCTGTTTTGGAACTGGTACCTGACATTCTGGAGTCTCTGTTGTGGAACTGGTACCTGACATTCTGGAGTCTCTGTTGTGGAACTGGTACCTGACATTCTGGAGTCTCTGTTGAGGAACTGCTACATGACATTCTGGAGTCTCTGTTGTGGAACTAGTTCCTGACATTCTGGAGTCTCTGTTGTGGAACTGGTACCTGACATTCTGGAGTCTCTGTTGTGGTACTGGTACCTGACATTCTGGAGTCTCTGTTGTGGAACTGGTACCTGACATTCTGGAGTCTCTGTTGTGGAACTGGCACCTGACATTCTGGAGTCTCTGTTGTGGAACTGCTACTTGACATTCTGGAGTCTCTGTTGAGGAACTGCTACCTGACATTCTGGAGTCTCTGTTGTGGAACTGCTACCTGACATTCTGGAGTCTCTGTTGTGGAACTGGTACCTGACATTCTGGAGTCTCTGTTGTGGAACTGCTACCTGACATTCTGGAGTCTCTGTTGTGGAACTGGTACCTGACATTCTGGAGTCTCTGTTTTGGAACTGGTACCTGACATTCTGGAGTCTCTGTTGTGGAACTGCTACCTGACATTCTGGAGTCTCTGTTGTGGAACTGGTACCTGACATTCTGGAGTCTCTGTTGTGGAACTGCTACCTGACATTCTGGAGTCTCTGTTTTGGAACTGGTACCTGACATTCTGGAGTCTCTGTTGTGGAACTGCTACCTGACATTCTGGAGTCTCTGTTTTGGAACTGGTACCTGACATTCTGGAGTCTCTGTTGTGGAACTGGTACCTGACATTCTGGAGTCTCTGTTGTGGAACTGCTACCTGAAATTCTGGAGTCTCTGTTGTGGAACTGGTACCTGACATTCTGGAGTCTCTGTTGTGGAACTGCTACCTGACATTCTGGAGTCTCTGTTGTGGAACTAGTTCCTGACATTCTGGAGTCTCTGTTGTGGAACTAGTTCCTGACATTCTGGAGTCTCTGTTGTGGAACTGGTACCTGACATTCTGGAGTCT
Organism: Oncorhynchus masou masou; assembly: GCF_036934945.1. Classification (NCBI taxonomy): domain Eukaryota; kingdom Metazoa; phylum Chordata; class Actinopteri; order Salmoniformes; family Salmonidae; genus Oncorhynchus; species Oncorhynchus masou. The sequence goes on along the minus strand of NC_088216.1, from coordinate 78,698,906 downwards.
CTGTTGTGGAACTGCTACCTGACATTCAGGAGTCTCTGTTGTGGAACTGGTACCTGACATTCTGGAGCCTCCGTTGTGGATCTGGTACCTTACACTCTGGCTCCTCTGTTGGTTCTGGTTCCTGAGATTCTGGATCCTCCGTTGTGACTGGTGCTGGCACCTGCAAGGCCTTTGATTTACTAGCTGCAGTACACGAAAACAGATCAAAAGGCCTCTATTAAAAATTATTATTTAACAAGGCAAGTCAGTTAAGAACAAATTCTTATTTACAATGACAATCTACCCCAGCCAAGCCCTAACCAAATTATGTGCCACCCTATGGGACTCCCAATCACAACCTGTTGTGATACAACCTGGAATTGAACCAGGGTCTGAAGTGACACCTCTAGCACTGAGATGCCTTAGACTGCTGCGCCACTCGGGAGCCCCCTCTTACATAGGACCAATCAGATGAGGTTCCTATAGCTAGGACCAGGAATCACATAAAGTGACAGGAAATGTGTTACCATCAGTGAGGCACAGCCACAAAGGCATTCAGGAGAGGATAACTTGGTTTGGTAATTTTGCCAAAAGAGGGTAGAGGGATATTTAACATGAGTGCTTTGAAGAACAGAGAGGATTTTCTCCTGTGAGACTTCTGAAGCATATTACTTTGTGACTTGATTAGCATCCTGTTTCATTATAAATGCATGCTAGGACCTCTTTGAAACTCCGGATAAAACATGATCACATTTATGATATTTCAAGGGGAAGAGATTAAAGGTCTGGTCACATATAAAAGAGGCGTATAGGACACGTTCTTAACATCACTTTAAAGACATCGCACACCTACGTACGTCTGGAAGAAACGAGTGCTGTTATAATCTGCAATTAGCAAATGAATGCTTACGTGGTGAAAAAGGCTTGCAAATGGGGAAAAGAAACTCTGAAAATAATTTGTGAAGTTTGCAGAGTCCTTTAAAAAACACCTCCGTTGCCATGGGTGTCTTGCGACCCTCCTGATGGCGTGTGTGGGTAGGCTCACAGAACTGATGTCACCGGATGTGCCCAATATCTCTGCCAAGCTCCACTCTCCACACAGTCTGGGGAGAGGGGGAAATGACCTCCCTTGGCTGCGACTGAATTAAAAACAAGCCTCTGTGTTATCAGACCATCTGTCATCGGCTCACTGTGCTCACACAGCAGACTGTTAACTGTAAACGTGAGATTTACTCAGAATTGCTGTGGAAGGTAATGAGAATACATCTAGACCCACTGTAGGCTACTCATGAGAATACACAGTTTGAAAATCCTGTTATCATGATTTAATAATGAATCTAGTTTGTGTTAGAAGAGAAGTATGTGGCAAGCTGTGCTACTGTTCTGTAGATACTCTCCAATGAGCTTGTGATCGATAACAGGGAATAAGACATTTATGAATGATTAAGGCCATATGCATCCTGGTGTAAAGTAAAAGTTAACGAGCTAGATGGTTAGGTGTAATACCATGTACAGCGCATTCAGAAAGAGCCCATGACTTTTGACATTTTGTTACGTTACAGCATTGCTCTAAAATGGATTTAATTGTTTTTGTCCCCATCATCTATCTTCCCACAATACCCCATAATGACAAAGCAAAAACAGGTTTTTAGACATTTTTATTCACACACTTTATTCAGACCCCTTACTCAGTACTTTGATAAAGCACCTTTGGCAGCGATTACAGCCTCGAGTCTTCTTGGGTATGACGCTACAAGCTTGGCACACCTGTATTCGGGAGTTTCTCCCCGGCAAGTCAGTTAAAAACATTTTTTTACAATGACGGACTACCCCAGTCAAACCCTAACCCAGAAGGCGATGGGACAATTGTGCGCCACCCTTTGGGGCTCCCAATCACGGTTGGTTGTGATACAGCCTGGAATCAAACCAAGGTCTATACTGATGCCTCTAGCGCTGAGAAGCACTGCCTTAGTCCGCACCGCAACTCAGGAGCCCCTTCCGCTCTGCAGATGCTCTCAAGCTCTGTCAGGTTGGATGGGGAGCGTGGCTGCACAGCTATTTTCAGGTCTCTCCAGAGATGTTTGATCGGATTCTAGTCCAGACTCTGGCTGGGCCACTCAAGGACATCCATAGACTTATTTATTTTATTTTACCTTTATTTTACTAGGCAAGTCGGTTAAGAACAAATTCTTATTTTCAATGACGGCCTAGGAACAGTGGGTTAACTGCCTGTTCAGGGGCAGAACGACAGATTTGTACCTTGTCAGCTCGGAGATTCAAACTTGCAACCTTTCAGTTACTAGTCCAACGCTCTAACCACTAGGCTACCCTGCCGCCCCTTATCTAGAAGCCACTCCTGCTTTGCCGTTGCTGTGTGCTTAGGGCCGTTGTCCTGTTGGAAGGTGAAACTTTGCCCCTGTCTGAGGTCCTTCCTGAGTGTTCTGGAGTGGGTTTTCATTAAGGATCTCTCTGTACTTTGCTCTGTTCATCTTTCCCTCAATCCTGACTAGTCTCCCAGTCCCTGCCACTGAAAAACATCCCCACAGCATGATGCTGCCACCACCATGCTTCACCGTAGGGATGGTGCCATGTTTCCTCCAGACATGACGCTTGGCATTCAGGCCAAAGACTACAATCTTGTTTTCATCAGACCAGAGAATCTTGTTTAGGTGCCTTTTGGCAAACTCGAAGCGGGCTGTCATGTGCCTTTTACTGAGATGTGGCTTCCATCTGACCACTCTACCATAAAAAACCTGGTTGCTGGAGTTCTGCAAAGATGGTTATCCTTCTGGAAGGTTATCCTATCTCCACAGAGGAACTCTGGAGCTCTGCCAGAGTGACCATCGGGTTCTTTGTCACCTCCCTGACCAAGGCCCTTCTCCTTCGATTGCTCAGTTTGGCCAGCTCTAGGAAGAGTCTTGTTGGTTCCAAACTACTTACATTTAAGAATGATAGACACCACTGTGTCCTTGGGGACCTTCAATGCTGTCAACATTTTTTGGAACCCTTCCCAAGATCTGTGCCTCTAAAAATCTTGTTTTGGAGCTCTACGGACAATTCCGTCGACCTTGGTTTTTGCTCTGACATGCACTGTCAACTTTGGGACCTTATATATACATGTGTGTGCCTTTCTAAATCATGTCCAATCAATTTAATTTACCGCAGGTGGACTCCAATCAAGTTGTGGAAACATACATCATAAATGGAAACAGTCTCATACCAAAGTGTCTGAATACTAATGTTAATTTCTGTAATATTTTGATATCAATTTGCAAAAATTTCTAAAACCTGTTTTCACATTGTCCTTATGGGATATTGTGTGTAGATTGATGAGGATTTTAATTTTATTTAATCCATTTTAGACTATAATGTAAAAAAAATGTGGAAAAACGGAAGGGGTCTGAATACATTCCTAATGCACTGTATATCCCTTAATGCCTGGGCAAAGTACAATGGACATCTTCTGATTATTCTAACTTTCTAAGAAGGCTGTCTACTGTGGGTCTCTAGAGGTGAAATGCTCTCCATACGTTGAATATGATTTATGAATGTATTGTATATGCAGTAGATGCAGGAATAGCATGAATAACAACAGGGTGTGTTGGAAGTGGAAGGTTTACGGTAATTAAATCTTGTCAGCCAGGTGATTGTCAAGCAAATAACTGTCGGTCTCACAGTAATTGACCGTTAATTAACATGAACACATTTAGCATCTCCTGGCTTCCACACATCCTACAAGCCACTGATGCAGACCTTTGGAACATCTACATTTTAAAAAGTGTAATAAATCCATATAATATAGCCTACACCATCACAATAAATTCATGTTTGATTTTAGACAGGTCCAAAGGAACATTACATGAAGAAGATATCTCAGAAGAACGGAATAGCATACTCTAAGTTGTGCACATCTTAGGCCCTGATCTGGACATGCCATATGGCTGTGGGCTACACTAGTTAATTTAGCAGACAAGATTTGCTTAGAATCCCTATGGCATTATTTGATATTATTTTATAGTATGAAGAATACAATTGAACACAGCTGAATAAAACGGAATAGAACTGCGACTGTTCGGAGGTTAATAACAAAGAAACTGGTCCTCCTATATGCTTAATGTAGGGTTATTTATGAAACCTTTTGGATACAAACGGTGGGCTACATGTTCAGATTTTTAATACATTCAATGGCTGCATGATGCAACTCTCATGATGATTTGAAAAAAGTCTTTTGAAAGGCATGAGCTCTGCTTTGTTTTTTTTTGCGCAGGCTGTAAACATTACATCAGTCACTCATTCACAATTTGACAAGCACTTGATAATGCCTCAACTTGCCGCGGTATCCCCTTTGTGTGGCCGGAATTCCCCCTAAAAAAATCCATGCCTTTGGAAGCCAGTGGCCTTTGTTCCCTTGGGCTGAATATAATCATTATAATTCCATTCCCCAGGCTGCGTGCTCCAAAGCAACTCTCATTTACAGTTGAAGTCGGATGTTTACATACACTTAGGTCGGAGTCATTAAAACTCATTTTTCAACCATTCCACAAATGTATTGTGAACAGACTATAGTTTTAGCAAGTCGGTTAGGACATCTACCTAGTGCACGACACAAGTGATTTTTACAACAGTCGTTTACAGATAGATTATTTCACTTATAATTCACTGTATCACAATTCCAGTGGGGCAGAAGTTTACATACACTAAGTTGACTGTGCCTTTAAACAGCTTGGAAAATTCCAGAAAATGATTTCATGGCTTTAAAAGCTTCTGATAGGCTAATTGACATACTTTGAGTCAATTGGAGGTGTACCTGTGGATGTATTTCAAGGCCTACCTTCAAACTCAGTGCCTCCTTGCTTGGCATCATGGGAAAATCAAATGAAATCAGCCTCAGAAACAAAATTGTAGACCTCAACAAGTCTGGTTCATCCTTGGGAGCAATTTCCAAATGCCTGAAGGTACCACGTTCATCTGTATAAACTATATTAACCAAGTATAAACACCATGGGACCATTCAGCCGTCATACTGCTCAGAAAGGAGACGTGTTCTCTCTCCTAGATATGAACGTACTTTGGTGCAAAAAATGAAAGTCAATCCCAGAACAATAACAAAGGACCTTGTGAAGATGCTGGAGGAAACAGGTACAAAAGTATATATATCCACAGCAAAACGAGTCCTATATCGACATAACCTGAAAGGCCGCTCAGCAAGGAAGAAGCCACTGCTCCAAAACCGCCATAAAAAAAGCCAGACTGTGGTTTGCAACCGCACATGGGGACAAAGATCATACTTTTTGGAGAAATGTTCCTCTGGTCTGATGAAATAACATTTTTACTCTTTGGCCATAATGACTATCGTAATGTTTGGAGGAAAAAGTGGGACGCTTGCAAGCCGAAGAACACCATTATGTGTATATATTGAAGCAACATCTCAAGACATCAGTCAGGAAGTTAAAGCTTGGTCGCAAATGGGTCTTCCAAATCGACAATGACCCCAAGCATAATACCGAAGTTGTGGCAAAATGGGACAACATTTTTTTAAGGACAACAATGTTAAGGTATTAGAGTGGCCATCACAAAGCCCTGACCTCAATCCTATTGAACATTTGGGGGCAGAACTGAACAAGTGTGTGCGAGAAAGGAGGCCTACAAACCTGACTCAGTTACACCAGCTCTGTCAGGTTACACCAGCTCTGAATGCGCCAACATTCACCCAACTTATTGTGGGAAGCTTGTGGAAGGCTCCCCAAAACATTTGACTCAAGTTAAACAATTTAAAGGAAATGCTGCCAAATACTAATTAAATGTATTTAACTTCTGACCCACTGGGAATGTGATGGAAGAAATAAAAGCTGAAATAAATCCTTCTCTCTACTATTATTCTGACATTTCACATTCTTAAAATAAAGTGGGGGTCCTAACTGACATTTGAAAGGGAATTTTTACATGGATTAAATGTCAGCAATTGTGAAAAACTGAGTTTCAATGTATTTGGCTAAGGTGTATGTAAACTTACGACTTCAACTGTACATGGATCTCTCAGTTAGCTCAATTATCATTAGCCTTGAAGCCTTTCTCAAAGGCTACATGTGAAGACAGACCTTTCGGACAACTGCACATGTCCTTATTCAATTCCGTCTTTATTCAATTATTGTCCTTATTCAATTGAAGATATTGGAAGAACTGTCCACTTTTCATCAGCCAACAAGATAAATAGGCCTAACGAACAGCAAAAGCATTAACCCATGTCAATCTACTACCCCACATAGTACAAAAGTTGACTTATTCTATTCTTTGCCAGAAATAAATATTCCAAACATCGTCTGTGTCAAGTGTCAATGTGCAGTGGATAGGACGGAGTCAAGCGCTGGACACAGAACTGAGTAAAATACGTACTTTACTCCAAAAGAAACAACAAATATTTCCATGCAGGGAAAACACACTGGCTCACAGAAGTCTTGAACACCAACAAAGAACAAACACGCAAAAAACCATGTGTTATAACGTAATGGGAACCAGGTGTGTAGAATCAAAACAAAACAAATGGGAAAAGAAATGTAGATCAGTGGCAGCTAGAAAGCCGGTGACGACGACGGCCGAACGCCGCCCAAACAAGGAGATGCACCAACTTCGGAGGAAGTCGTGACATTCTGGGACAGTTGTGCGATACGAAATGACAAATTAATACAACCATTAGTATCAAAAAAATATTTTTAAGCAATTTGGCTGATGCAACAGATCAGAACATTTTTCTACAAAGAACAGCATACAAACAAATGGATAGCATACGATCATAGATTAATTTGACTATACAAGTTTACACACAATTACAATGGCAAAGTCACAATAATCACAAAAATGGCTTCAGATCAAAGTCTATGTTGAGACCGAAGGGCGCAAGGGTCTTAATTAAAACTCAGAACACTAAACAATAAATGACAACGTGAATTTACCAAAACAGAAACAGTACCGTGTGGCCCAAACACTCACATGGAAACAAACACCCCAAAACCAAAAGTGAAACCCAGGCTACCTAAGTATGATTCTCAATCAGAGACAACTAACGACACCTGCCTCTGATTGAGAACCATACTAGGCCGAACACAAAAACCAACATAGAAAAACTAACATAGACTGCCCACCCCAACTCCCGCCCTGACCATACTAAAACAAAGAATAAAATAACAGAACTATGGTCAGAACGTGACAGTACCCCCCCCCCCCCCCCAAAGGTGCGGACTCCGGCTGCAAAACCTGAACCTATAGGGGAGGGTCTGGGTGGGCGTCTGTCCGCGGTGGCGGCACTGGCGCGGGACGTGGACCCTTCTTCACCATAGTTTTTGTCCGCCTCCTCAAACGCCCCCGTGGCCTCTTATGAATGGCGACCCTCGCCGCCGACCTCGGACTGGGGACCCTCGCCACGAGTCCCGAATAGACGGGGGATTCCGCCAGCTGACTGGCGGCTCTGGCGGCTCCCGGCTGATTGGCGGCTCTGGCGGCTCAGGAGAGACTGGCGGCTCTGTTGTCTCAGGACAGACTGGCGGCTCTGTTGTCTCAGGACAGACTGGCGGCTCTGGCATCTCAGGACAGACTGGCGGCTCTGGCATCTCAGGACAGACTGGCGGCTCTGTTGTCTCAGGACAGACTGGCGGCTCTGTTGTCTCAGGACAGACTGGCGGCTCTGGCGTCTCAGGACAGACTGGCGGCTCTGGCGTCTCAGGACAGACTGGCGGCTCTGTTGTCTCAGGACAGACTGGCGGCTCTGGCGTCTCAGGACAGTCTGGCGGCTCTGTTGTCTCAGGACAGACTGGCGGCTCTGGCGTCTCAGGACAGACTGGCGGCTCTGGCATCTCAGGACAGACTGGCGGCTCTGGAGGCTCAGGACAGACTGGCGGCTCTGGCGGCTCAGGACAGACTGGCGGCTCTGGCATCTCAGGACAGACTGGCGGCTCTGGAGGCTCAGGACAGACTGGCGGCTCTGGCGGCTCAGGACAGACTGGCTGCTCAGGACAAACTGGCGGCTCTGGCGGCTCAGGAAAGACTGGAGACTCTGGCGGCTCAGGACAGACGGGAGACTCTGGCGGCTCAGGACAGACGGGAGGCGTGCAGGCGCACTGGAGCTCTTGAGCACCGAGCCTGCCCAACCTTACCTGGTTGAATGCTCCGCGTAGCCAGGCCAGTGCGGCAAGGTGGAATAGCCCGCACTGGGCTGTGCTGGTGAACACAAAAACCAACATAGAAAAACTAACATAGACTGCCCACCCCAACTCACGCCCTGACCATACTAAAACACAGAATAAAATAACAGAACTTTTTCAGAACGTGACAATGTGCTGGGCTAATATATAATGATGATATATAATTCACAAGTGGTAGGCTAATATTGTCACCCATTAGATTATTATTGATTTAATCTTGTCATTACATTATTAAATAAAATGTGTGACATTTGTTTTGATTTAGAATGGACCATTATCATGCACCTGCCACAAAACAGAGGCAGGGGGGAAAAATACACGTCATCTATGCACTTAAATAGCAGAGGACACTTTACCCGTGGTTAATGTTCATGCCAGCCAGGTAGGCTATACTCCTGTTGTAAAGAGAAAGAAAGTTGAGAAATAATTGCATTGATGTCAGAGTGATTAGAGGGACAATAGAGTGCTGAGTACCAGGTAGTTAGCAAGTTTGGTAGGCTGCTAATGACCATCGGCAGCATCAGAGCTTAGAGAAGCCTAATTATTTTGGATTTGACTGCCGTCATGACTCATGACCACCAGTGTGGTGGTAATACGGTTACCGTAACAGCCCTAGGTTAACCTATAGAGTTGCTATAACAGAGCAGGTATTCAAATACTTTCAGCACTGAACCAACATTACTGTAGCAGGGTTGTTGTTTTTTTTGTATTGTTTGTAGAGATAAAATAGCAAGTCTGTTTTATTCCAATTGATAGCTAGTTTCGGTGAGAATTGTTTCTGCTTGATCACCAGTGTTGAACTTCTAAATACGAGTCTACAACTGTGTGATGGCATATATCATTATATACTGTAAGATTATATTTTATTATAGGATTATATTATTATAATGATATATTATTTTTGAGTGGCCAATATCTCCAAAGAGGACATTCCTGGGGAAATGCTTTCACAGAGTGGGTCCACAGGGATTTACTGTGAAGTGTTTAAGCAGCCCAGGTTTATGCTGCCGTGTCCAATTTATAGGGACCACTATAGAGCACCAGATCCATCTCTGCCAGAACAATTCCCTTCAGTGAGAACACACAACACAGCTCTGCACAACTCCAGTTGGGGTTGACCCTGATACGAATGAATGCCTGATGAACTCCTAGCCATCAAGACAGCCTGATGAACTCCTAGCCATCAAGACAGCCTGATTAACTCCTAGCCATCAAGACAGCCTGATGAACTCCTAGCCATCAAGACAGCCTGATGAACTCCTAGCCATCAAGACAGCCTGATGAACTCCTAGCCATCAAGACAGCCTGATGAACTCCTAGCCATCAAGACAGCCTGATGAACTCCTAGCCATCAAGACAGCCTGATGAACTCCTAGCCATCAAGACAGCCTGATTAACTCCAAGCCATCAAGACAGCCTGATGAACTCCTAGCCATCAAGACAGCCTGATGAACTCCAAGCCATCAAGACAGCCTGATGAACTCCTAGCCATCAAGACAGCCTGATGAACTCCTAGCCATCAAGACAGCCTGATGAACTCCTAGCCATCAAGACAGCCTGATGAAGCTGCAGCTTATGTGTCGAAAGAGGGGACATTAATGGTAAAGCATGCAACATCTAGAGTACTTGAGGAGTTTTGTGTCTATGTGTGGTGGTAGGCGGCTTCCTGTAGATTCAGTGACTTAACTCATCCATCACAACAGTGCACTGAACGCATTAAGTGAGACAAAATGATTCTGTTGTGAGCCAACACTGACACAACACCAGAGCACATTAGGCAAAGTGAAGATGAGTGACGTTCTTTGAAGAATACAATATTTGACTATTATATAATTATGTGGGTGTGATGCAGTGGTGGCATTTGAGGGGAGGATGGCTCATAATAATGGTTGAAATGGAGCAAATGGAATGGCATCAAATCATGTTTTTGATTTATTTCATACCATTCCACTTATTCTGCTCCAGTCATTACCACAGGCCCGTTCTCCCCAATTAAGGTGCCACCAACCTCCTGTGGTGTGATGAAAAATGCCTGACCTTGATGATGAACGACTGAGCCAAAATCTAAAATTAAACAGATTGCATCCCTATTCTCCATTCCCCACTGTTTTATTTCACCTTCCGTCTACAGCGAGTAAATTCTCAGGCCCATCAACTGGGGCAAGTAGGAGTAGCCTATTTGAGCTAGGGCTGGGACAGCCAAGCCAGAAGAAGTGGCTACATTATGTAATAGTGTGTTGTACTGTGCAGCACCTTGAGAGACCAGTGTGAGAAACAGGGCAGCTGCTACTAGCTGAAGTAGCGATCTGGGATAAGCCAATTTAATACCAGCTTCTTCAAACACGGTGCCAGTTCTAGTCAAAGGTTAATGAAAGGGCACCTGGTTGTGAGAATGAAGACATGACAGCAGAGAGAAGACTGGGATTAGCCCTCTCTCATATCAAAGAATCCCTCGCCAGCAAGGCTCACTGGCGGCTTTGTGTGGAAATCTGACTCCACCGTATAGCTGGGACTCGGAGGAGACACTGGGTTCTCCACCTCACTCTCTCCTTGTCATCCTGTAAATGTTATTACCCCTGCAGTGTCTGATAAAAAGTAGGTTCGTTGTTGTATAATACAGTACATTCGGGAAAAGTATTCAGACCCCTTGAATTTTCCACATTTTGTTACGTTACAGCCTTATTCTAAAATGGATTAAATTGTTCTGTTGGAAGGTGTACATTCGCCCCAGTCTGAGGTCCTGAGCGCTCTGGAGAAGGTTTTCATCAAGGATCTCTGTACTTTGCTCTGTTCATCTTTCCCTTGATCTTGACTAGATTCCCAGTACCTGCCACTGAAAAACATCCCCACAGCATGATGCTGCCATGATTCACCTTAGGGATGGTGCCAGGTTTCCACAGACGTGGCTCAGGCTTTTTTATGCTGAGAGAATCCTTAAGGTCACTTTTGGCAAAGTCCATGCGAGCTGTTATGTGCCTTTTACTGAGGAGAGGCTTCGGTCTGGCCACTATACCATAAAGGCCTGATTGGTGGAGTGATAAAGAGATGTTTGTCCTTCTGGAAGGTTCTCCAATCTCCACGGAATAACTCTGTCAGATTGACCATCGGGATCTTGGTCACCTCCCCGACCAAGGCCCTTCTCCCCCGATTGCTCAGTTTGGGCAGCCCTAGGAGGAGTCTTGGTGGTTCTAATCTTCTTCCATTTCAGAATGATGGAGGCCACTGTGTTCTTGGGGACCTTCAATGATGCAGAAATGTTTTGGTACGGACAATTCCAATGACCTCATGGCTTGTTTTTTGCTTTGACATTCAGTGTCAACTGTGGGACCGAATATAGACAGGTGTGTACCTTTCCAAATCATGTCAAATCAATTGAATGTACCGCAGGTGGACTCCAATCAAGTTGTAGAAACATCTAAAAAATGATCAATACAAACAGGATGTACCTGAGCTCAAGTTTGAGTCTCATAGCAAAGGGTCTGAATACATATGTAAATAAGATACTCCTGTTGGGTTTTTAAAATTATTTTGCAAACATTTCTAAAAAAACTTTTTGATTTGTCATTATGAGTCGGGAAGCTGGTGAAACGTTTAACAAAACAAAACCAGGAACGAGACAATTCCATGTGGCTACAAAGGAATAATACCAACTGGTGAATGAACATCAGAGAGTGACAAAAGGAGAGGAAATTATGAAGGTAATGAAGTCCAGGTGTGAATCATAACGATGAACAGGTCTGCGTAATGATGAATCCCAGAACCGGTGGTTAGTATTCCCACAATGTCGTACACCGGAGGGGAGGAGCAGGAGAAGATGTGACAGTACCCCCCATCTGATGCGCGACTCCAGTCGCAGGATGACTCCGACCAGAGGGACGACCCCAAGGATGAGGAGCGGGTCAGTCCAGGCGGAGAAGGTTGAAATCATGGATGATGTCGGGGGTCCAGAATGTCCTCCAACGGAACCCAACATCGCCCCCCTGGGCCATACCACTCCCAGTCCACCAAATACTGGAGCTGACCCCCACAACATCAAGAGTCCAGTAGGGATCTGACAGCGTATGCCTGGCTCCCCTCGATGTCCAGGGGGGGTGGAGGTGTATCGTGGGGCACAGTACCAGCTAGGTGACTAGGAAACACAGGCCTGAGAAGGGAAACATTAAAAGAGGGGGATATACGATAGTGAATGGGTAGCTGTAACCTGTTCGTCACCTTGTTGACCCTCCGGAGAACCTTGAACGGCCCCACAAACTGGGTTCTCAGTTTTTTGCAGGGTAGGCGGAGTGGGAGGTTCCTGGTAGAGCCAGATGCGGTCCCTAGGATGGAGCACACGGGTCTCACTGCGGCGGCGGTCTGCCTGTTCTTTCTGACGATGGACGGCGCATTGGAATCTCCACACCTCCTCTGAGCACCAGAACCACCATCTACAGCAGGGGCCGTGGTCTGGCTCGGGGTCCACAGGGCCAGGGCCGGCTGGAAACCCAAAACACACTAGAAGGGGGTCAACCCAATGGAGGAGTGATGTAGGGAGTTCTGGGCGTACTCTCTCCAGGGAATCAATCATGCCCACTCACCCTGCCAGTCCTGACAGTGATTCCTCAGTAACTTACCCAGCTCCCGGTTCATCCTCTCCACCTGCCATTTGGACTGAGGCCGATATACCCAGAAGTGAGGTTGACCGTGACCCCGAGCTTCTCCAAGAAGGCCCTCCATACTCGTGATGTGAATTGGGGGCCACGGTCGGAGATGATGTTCTCCGGAAGGCCATAATGCTGGAAGACCTGCTGAAGAGTGCCTCGGTGACCTGGAGAGCAGTGCGGAGACCAGGAAGAGGGATTAATCGTCATGTCTTGGAAAATCTATTCAATACCACCAGAACGGTGGTGAAAACATCAGAGGGGAGAAGATCGTATGCAAAGTCAATGGATAGATGTGACCAAGGTCGCTGAGGCATGGGAAGCGGCAGGAGCCTCCCTGCTGGAGCATTCCGGGAGGGACTTGGTTTGAGAACATATGGAACAGGAGTTGACAAACCGAGTGACATCCTGCACCAAGGTGGGCCACCAGTACTTCTCGGCGATGGAGTCTATGGTGTGAGAAATACCTGGATGTCCAGCTACAACAGCTGTGTCAGCAGCCGGTCAGCAGCCGGTCCCTTATCCCTTTGGGAATGTAGATGCGCTCGGGAGGACAATTCCGGGGTGCGGGCTCCCCCTCTAGAGCCTGGCGGATGTCCGCATCTACGACCCAAACCACTGGACCTACGACTTGGGAGGATTGAATTATGGGTGCCCTCTGGACAGGAACCTCTCCTGAATCGTAGATACGGGACAGGGCATCGGCCTTGATGTTCTTAGAAACTGGGCGATGGGTCAGCGTGAAGTCGATCCTGGTGAAGATAAGTTCCCCATTGGCTTGGCGTAGATTCATTATCCTCGCTGTCCGTGTGTACTCTAGGTTCCGATGGTCGGTCAGGATGACGATTGGTTCCTTGGCACCCTCCAGCCAGTGTCTCCACTCTTCTAATGCCAACTTCACCGCCAGGAGCTCCGGATTGCCGATGTCGTAATTCCTCTCTGCGGAGGACAGTTTCTTGGAGAAAAAAGCACAAGGGTACAATGTCAATGGGTTACCCTGTCTTTGTGAAAAAACTACCCCCACTCCCACCTCAGATGCGTCTACCTCAACCACAAAAGATAGCGTGGGATCTGGGTGTTTTAGATCTGGGTGTTGGGATCTGGGCGGCGGTGAAACGCCCCTTGAGGAGACGAAATGTCTCGTTGGCTGCTGAAGACCATGCGAACCTACAAGGCCCACCCTTGAGGAGGGAGGTGAGAGGGGCGGCGACGGCGCTGAAGTTCCTGATGAAGCAGGGGTGGAAGTTGGCAAACCCCAAAAACTGTTGTAACCCTTTGATGGTGGTTGGGAGTGGCCTAGACCTTACTGCATCTACCTTCTTGTCCTCCATCTTCACTCCCTGCGGGTTGATTTGGTAACCCAAGAAGGATACAACCCTCTGATGGAATTGGCACTTCTCTGCCTTGACGAACAGTTGATTGGCCAAGAGGAGTTCCAGGACTGCTCAAACCTGGGTGATGTGATCTTCCAGGTTGGTCGAGAAGATCAGTAGGTCATCGATGTGTACAGTCACCTGGCGGCCGAGCATGTCTCTGAACCCCTCTTATGACAAATGCTTGGAACACTGATGGAGCATTGGCTAAGCCAAAGGGCATAACCAAGCACTCGTTATGGCCAGACATTGTGCTTAACGCCATCTTCCACTCATCCCCCTCCCGGATGCGGATTGTAGATTGTAGCCACTCCGCAGGTCCATTTTGGTGAAGAACTGGGCCCCGCGGAGATGCTCGATTGCTGAAGGCACCAGCGGGAGAGGATACCGATACTTCATTGTGATGTCATTGACGCCACGGTAATCGATACATGGGCGTAATCCTCCCTCTTTCTTGGCCACGAAGAAGAAACCCGCCAACGTCGATGTAAAGATGAAACCCTGTTCGAGTGCCTCTTGAATATAATCCTCCATGGCCTGAGTCTCAGCCACAGACAGAGGGTAGATGCGTCTGTGCGGAGGTGTAGCACCGGAAAACAAGTTGATTGCACAGTCCCAGGGGCTCTGAGGAGGGAGACAGTTAGCATGGGTCTTGGAGACTACCTCCCTTAGGTCCTGGTATTCCTTTGAGATGTTGGGCTAAAGGGCATCACAGGACTCTCAACCAACATAGAACCACAGGGTACAGGGAAGCAGGTCCTCTGGCATTCAAGTGAGCAGTCTGTGATTCTCATCCTTGACCATGAGATGGTAGGGTCATGGCGTTGGAGCCAAGGGAGGCTGAGGATGATTTTGGTAACTGGTGCACTGGTGATGAAGAAGGGCATGTTCTCCTGGTGATTGGATTCCACAATGAGGATGAGTGGTTGAGTGATGTATGTGATGGTTCCAGATCCTAATGGCCGACAGTGGAGACCTTGAACCAGAAAAGGAGAGGAGAGCGTATCGATGGTAATGTTGAGGGAGGAGGCAAGGGTCTGATAAATAAAGTTCCCCACGGTGCCAGAATCCACTAAAGCTGTGGACACAGTACATGGGGGATAGTCAGCCCGAGTGATGGACACCATAAAGAGTCTAGCAGGAAAAGCAGAATCTGGAATGGAGGGAACATCACGTGACCGTCCCTCTGCTCTCGTGGATCCCAGATTCTGAAGTACCAGACATGGCTGGAGCTTCTGCCCTCCTTGCCCACAGTACAGACATAGCCCCAACTGTATCTGTCTGCATCGTTCTGCCGCGGAAAGGTGTGTGACCCCTACCTCCATGTGTTCAGGCTCTGATCCCGAGTGCTCACCGAAGGAGGGATTGAAGCGATGAGAATGCCGACGCTCCCAGAGAAGGTTATCCAGAAAGATGGCCATCGCAATGAGTGCGTCCTCCTCGCATAGGCCTCTTCTAAATAGTGTGTGAGGCGCTGGCTCATTTCATCCACTGGAAGCTGCTACTGTCTGGAAGATGAGAGCATACTCAGGAGCCATCAGATTCCCCTGCTGTAGCTGAAGCTCACCTCCCTCTCTGCCCTTCACGGGATGAGCCATGCTCTAGCTCCTCCTCTCCTCTCTCCCAGATGGCCGTAGCCCATTCCAATGCCCGCACGGTCAGCAGAGAAATAACCATGGCAAACTTAGACCTCTCGGTGGTGGGGGCTTGCTGGGTAGACTGGCTCTAGAGTATCCTCTGCTGCTGGGCTACAACGTCTCTTGGGAGTTTTCAAGACGCTGCAGACTGTGGAGAACCTCTACCATGGCCGTCCCCAGTTGAGCCAGCTGGTCATGGTGTTGACGCAGAAGGTACCCTTGTTCGTCGACCTTCTGAGAGATATCCGATTTTCCTGCTATTTCCATAGTTTGAGTTGGTATTCTGTAATAATGGAGCTGTGAGTCGGGAAGCAGGTGCAGGTGAAACTTTTTTTTATTTTTTATTTTTTTTTATTTCACCTTTATTTAACCAGGTAGGCTAGTTGAGAACAAGTTCTCATTTACAACTGCGCCCTGGCCAAGATAAAGCATAGCAGTGTGAATCGACAACAACACAGAGTTACACATGGAGTAAACAATAAACAAGTTATTAACACAGTAGAAAAAAAATAGTCTATATACATTGTGTGCAAAAGGCATGAGGAGGTAGGTGAATAATTACAATTTAGCAGATTAACACTGGAGTGATAAATTATCAGGATGATCATGTGCAAGTAGAGATACTGGTGTGCAAAAGAGCAGAAAAGTAAATAAATAAAAACAGTATGGGGATGAGGTAGGTAAATTGGGTGGGCTATTTACAGATGGACTATGTATAGCTGCAGCGATCGGTTAGCTGCTCAGATAGCAGATGTTTAAAGTTGGTGAGGGAAATAAAAGTCTCCAACTTCAGCGATTTTTGCAATTCGTTCCAGTCACAGGCAGCAGAGAACTGGAAGGAAAGGCTGCCAAATGAGGTGTTGGCTTTAGGGATGATCAGTGAGATACACCTGCTGGTGTTGCAGCCTATCATAGGGCTGTAACGTAACAAAATGTGGAAAAAGATAAGTGGTCTGAATACTTTCAAAATACACTGTATGTATTATTGGCAATGATATCTGCCTCATTGCATTTAGCCGTGTTTATGAAGTGCTATGACCAGAGAGTGTGTATCTTAATGTTGCATCACAAGTGTACAGGACAGGATGGACATTGAGCACTTGTTCCTGAAATTACAATTTTGTTGTTCAGTTATCCATGATGCAACACAATGGTCCATGCCATCTAAAACAGTAGCCTGATCGTTGCTCCATCGGTCTGTCCAAAAATGGACTTCAAACATTATTCCTCAAGAGAAAAATGTAATAGTAATGGCCGTACTGCTTAGGTGAAGAAAGAACCAATGGGGAATGCTTTATTGCCTCTTTGTCTCTTTGTCAACAGGGTTTTGGAAAAGATCAGAGACCCATGTTGGTTATTCCATAAAGGTGATGTATTTTCACATTTATACTGTAAATAACATTACAATCAGCAGCGTTGTCAGGAACACACTGCCAGTCTGCCAGCACGCCTGCAGTAGCACCATGCTGAGGGATCAGCTCATCTGGCAGCACCAAAATCATTGTAGCGTCTCCCTCCAGTTGCTCTACTTTGGAACGAAAACTCAAGTATGTTTTTCTCTAACTACAGGTATGTGTTAGATTCCACTTGTTAAAAAGTTACTGCAAATATTCTGGTCTGGTTTGAGGAGTTTGCTAACCTCTCTAGGGTATGTGGGACGCTAGCGACACGCTAGGACACTGGCCAACATCCAGTGAGGTTGCAGAGCACCAAATTCATTTACAGAAATGCTCATTATAAAAATTCAGAAAACAAAACATATTTTACATAGTTTTAAAGATTAACCTCTTGTTAAACCAACCACAGTGTCATATTTATAAAATGCTTTTTGGTGAAAGCATACCTAGCCCAGAACATAGCCCAGTTGACAAATTATTACAAACAGTAACCAGTCAAGCAGAAGCATTACAAAACTCAGAAATAGAGATAAAATGAAATGAATGAGTTCATAGAAACATATCAAACGATGTTTATATTCAAACCTCAGGTTGTTTTTTAGCCTAAATGATCTATAATATTTCAACCGGACAATAACTTTGTCAATATAAAAGGTAAACAAGAAATGCACATGTGCCTGAAAAAACTCTGCATCACGTGAGGGTCCACTCGTTCAGACTGGTCTTACTCCCTCATTTATAAGAATACAAGCCTAAAACGATTTTTAAAGACTGTTGACATCTAGTGGAAGGCAAAGGAACTGCAAATGAAGTCCTATGTCAATGGATACTGTAATGGCATTGAATAGAAAACTACAAAACCAACAAAAAAAACAACTTCCAGAATGGATTTCAGTTCTGTTATACTCACATACACTATTTTAACAATTTTGGAAACTTTAGTGTGTTTTCTATCCCAATCTACCAGTTATATGCATATCATATCTTCTGGGCCTGAGTAGCAGGCCGTTAAATTTGGGCATGCTTTTCATCCAAAATTCCGAATGCTGCCCCCTACCCTAGAGAGGCTAAGAGTGCTGTTGCTTCCTGTAATTCACTTCAGTGACAACAGGGATGCTAATCTCCGATATAGCCTGTGTGGAGTCATCACACTTACTCAAAATAATGGGAAATGTTTTCGAGTGATTCATAATAGGTTGTACCATTACTAAAAACTAAATTGGTGGCCAGCTGTGCATGAAATTATGCCCATTAGGATAATAACGTAATTTATTAGGGTAGTTAAGACAAGCACACGACAGTTATAGTTGTATCACTTGAAAAGGATCTCAAGTGTCCCTATTGATACAATGGTTAGTGGTTTCACACTGCGCTGTAGACTTCTGCAGGGCTCTAATTAGCACAAGTTTAAAATAGATCACCACATGGTCAGATGAGATTACCCTATTATGAGTGATTGTTAAAAACCTGATCAACAATATACTTATATTTCTATGATTTGATCATATCTGAGCTTGGCGGTAATGGCTCAGTGCAGCTCCAACCCTGGTAGCATTGTAAGTTTCTATAGTTGGTGTTATTATGGGTCAGATGTAACGCTGACCTGCAGTATACGTGTGAAACGAAGCTGCTTATGGTCCTTAGGCTAGATGTAAAAAGGTGAAATGTCTTCCAGAATATCAGACAGAGGATACCAGCCCCTGGGATGTTTGAGGGGGTGAGGCGTGCTGCCGAGTCCTTACACTCTTAATTAACTTCAAGGTTGAATGTGTGAAATTTAATATAAGAAATTAAAAGATGTTAATTTCCAAACTAAGCTGCCTTGGCGGTGCCATGAATAAATTAAATTAGAAGTCTCATGGGTTAACATTCTCTCTTCCACTGTTATGTTCCTGACTAAATATTCAGGACAACATTTTAACTGAATGACTAGTGATCATGATTTAGCTAATTGAAGTTTACATGGACCAAAACATGGTATATGTATCTAATTACATGGCCAGGAAAGCTATATGGGCAATACCTACAGTATAACTGATTACATGTAACACTTCTGACCTCAACATTAACCTCAACATTAACCTATCTGTTGTTTTCTATTATGTCACGGAACAAATGGTTGACATTAGAATGAAATCATTCCACTGACGTCAAAAGTCCCTGAAGTGGTATAATAATGTCCCTGAACATGTGTAGTGTCCGTGGCCGGGTAGAGTGCCCGTGGCCGGGTATAGTGTTTGTGGCCGGGTAGAGTGCCCGTGGCCGGGTAGAGTGTCCGTGGCCGGGTAGAGTGCCCGTGGCCGGGTAGAGTGCCCGTGGCCGGGTAGAGTGCCCGTGGCCGGGTAGAGTGCCCGTGGCCGGGTAGAGTGCCCGTGGCCGGGTAGAGTGCCCGTGGCCGGGTAGAGTGCCCGTGGCCGGGTAGAGTGCCCGTGGCCGGGTAGAGAGTCCGTGGCCGGGTAGAGTGCCCGTGGCCGGGTAGAGTGCCCGTGGCCGGGTAGAGTGCCCGTGGCCGGGTAGAGTGCCCGTGGCCGGGTAGAGTGCCCGTGGCCGGGTAGAGTGCCCGTGGCCGGGTAGAGTGTCCGTGGCCGGGTAGAGTGCCCGTGGCCGGGTAGAGTGTCAATGGGCCGCTGTGGTGATCATGGCCTGTATAATGTCCATGTCCGGGTGTAGCGACCATGGCTGGGTGTTCAGGCAACATGTTGTAGACTAGAGCACTTCCCTCAATGACTTGATTAACTACAGTGAACATATGTATTAGAGCTCAAAACTTCCCAAGACTCCATTTTACTTCCCAAAGTACATAATGCAGCTTTAAGTTTCCTTGAAAAAACAAATATTTTCTGAAGAATCTGTAGCAATCACACGGGACATAATCTGACAATATCTGAGTTGTACAATATAATCTATTTCTATTCTATTCTATTACAAGATTAAACATTTTTAAAAACATTATTGCAAATGAAACATCCCGGATAACAAGATGTAATTGAATTGCAGATGGTGCTTGTTACCAATTGTGTTGTGTGCGACTGTGGGAGAAAAGCCCATTCTAAAAATAATCTCAAGGTATGATTTGTTTTGGCATTGTTGCATGAGTGAATAATTGATGCCAAATTGAAAACAAAAACAGGGGAACTGTGTAAAGGCAATAATTTAAGAGCAGAGCTCTGAAGCTGAAAATATTCAGTGAGGTATCTGAAACGCTGCATGAAAGCATCCGCTCAGTACTCCACTTGAAATTCTCATCACTGTGCAGGGGTTAGTTGTGAATATTAATATTTCAATGAGCCAAACATCAATAGATTCTCTTCGTTTCAAATAGAATACTGGCACTTGAGAGCAGGTTAGCTTTTGCATACATGTACTGTAGCAGGCCTTTTTGCAATGCCCTTGGCTGAACCGTTCTAGTCAACAATACCAGAAAATGAGAAAATATCTTTCAACAGAAAGGTTCCAAGATGCTGTTAATGGAACACAAACACACATGGTGTTTGTCATTATGACGTGGTGTTTTTCATTATGACGTGGTGTTTTTCATTATGATGTGGTGTTTTTCATTATGACGTGGTGTTTTTCATTATGACGTGGTGTTTTTCATTATGATGTGGTGTTTGTCATTATGACGTGGTGTTTTTCATTATGACGTGGTGTTTTTCATTACGATGTGGTGTTTGTCATTATGATGTTGTGTTTTTCATTACGATGTGTGTTTTTCATTACGATGTGTTTTGTCATTACGATGTGGTGTTTGTCATTATGACGTGGTGTTTTTCATTATGACGTGGTGTTTTTCATTACGATGTTGTGTTTTTCATTACGATGTGGTGTTTGTCATTACGATGTGGTGTTTTTCATTACGATGTTGTGTTTGTCATTACGATGTGGTGTTTTTCATTATGACGTGGTGTTTTTCATTACGATGTGGTGTTTGTCATTATGACGTGGTGTTTGTCATTATGATGTGGTGTTTTTCATTATGACGTGGTGTTTTTCATTACGATGTTGTGTTTGTCATTACGATGTGGTGTTTGTCATTATGACGTGGTGTTTGTCATTATGATGTGGTGTTTTCATTATGACGATGTTGTGTTTTCATTATGTGTTTTTCATTACGATGTTGTGTTTGTCATTATGATGTGGTGTTTGTCATTATGACGTGGTGTTTGTCATTATGACGTGTTTTTCATTACGATGTTGTGTCATTACGATGTTGTGTTTTTGGTGTTTGTCATTACGTGGTGTTTTTCATTACGTTTGTGTTTGTCATTACGATGTGGTGTTTGTCATTACGATGTGGTGTTTGTCATTATGACGTGGTGTTTGTCATTATGACGTGGTGTTTTTCATTATGACGTGGTGTTTGTCATTATGACGTGGTGTTTTTCATTATGACGTGGTGTTAGTCATTATGACGTGGTGTTTTTCATTATGATGTGGTGTTAGTCATTATGACGTGGTGTTTTTTATTACAAAGTGGTGTTTTTCATTATGACGTGGTGTTAGTCATTATGACGTGGTGTTAGTCATTATAACGTGGTGTTTTTTATTACAACGTGGTGTTTTTCATTATGACGTGGTGTTTTTCATTATGACGTGGTGTTAGTCATTATAACGTGGTGTTTTTCAATATGACGTGGTGTTAGTCATTATAACGTGGTGTTAGTCATTATGACGTGGTGTTTTTCATTATGACGTGGTGTTTTTTATTACAATGTGGTGTTTTTCATTATGACGTGGTGTTTTTTATTACAATGTGGTGTTTTTCATTATGACGTGGTGTGTTTCATTATGACGTGGTGTTTTTCATTATGACGTGGTGTTTTTCATTATGACGTGGTGTTTGTCATTATGACGTGGTGTTTTTCATTATGACGTGGTGTTTTTCATTATGACGTGGTGTTTTTCATTATGATGTGGTGTTTGTCATTATGACGTGGTGTTTTTCATTACGATGTTGTGTTTTTCATTACGATGTGGTGTTTGTCATTACGATGTGGTGTTTTTCATTATGACGTGGTGTTTTTCATTATGACGTGGTGTTTTTCATTACGATGTTGTGTTTTTCATTACGATGTGGTGTTTGTCATTACGATGTGGTGTTTTTCATTACGATGTTGTGTTTGTCATTACGATGTGGTGTTTTTTATTACGATGTGGTGTTTGTCATTACGATGTGGTGTTTTTCATTACGATGTTGTGTTTGTCATTACGATGTGGTGTTTTTCATTATGACGTGGTGTTTTTCATTATGATGTGGTGTTTGTCATTATGACGTGGTGTTTGTCATTATGACGTGGTGTTTTTCATTATGACGTGGTGTTTTTCATTACGATGTTGTGTTTGTCATTACGATGTGGTGTTTGTCATTATGACGTGGTGTTTGTCATTATGAAGTGGTGTTTTTCATTACGATGTTGTGTTTGTCATTATGAAGTGGTGTTTGTCATTACGATGTGGTGTTTTTCATTATGACGTGGTGTTTGTCATTATGACGTGGTGTTTTTCATTACGATGTGGTGTTTTTCATTACGATGTTGTGTTTTTCATTACGATGTGGTGTTTGTCATTATGACGTGGTGTTTGTCATTATGACGTGGTGTTTTTCATTACGATGTTGTGTTTTTCATTACGATGTTGTGTTTGTCATTACGATGTGGTGTTTTTCATTATGACGTGGTGTTTGTCATTACGATGTGGTGTTTTTCATTACGATGTTGTGTTTTTCATTACGATGTTGTGTTTGTCATTACGATGTGGTGTTTGTCATTATGACGTGGTGTTTGTCATTATGACGTGGTGTTTTTCATTATGACGTGGTGTTTGTCATTATGACGTGGTGTTTTTCATTATGACGTGGTGTTAGTCATTATGACGTGGTGTTTTTCATTATGATGTGGTGTTAGTCATTATGACGTGGTGTTAGTCATTATAACGTGGTGTTAGTCATTATAACGTGGTGTTTTTTATTACAACGTGGTGTTTTTCATTATGACGTGGTGTTTTTCATTATGACGTGGTGTTAGTCATTATAACGTGGTGTTTTTCATTATGACGTGTTGTTTTTTATTACAATGTGGTGTTTTTCATTATGACGTGGTGTTTTTTATTACAATGTGGTGTTTTTCATTATGACGTGGTGTGTTTCATTATGACGTGGTGTGTTTCATTATGACGTGGTGTGTTTCATTATGATGTGGTGTGTTTCATTATGACGTGGTGTGTTTCATTATGACGTGGTGTTTTTCATTATGACGTGGTGTTTTTTATTACAATGTGGTGTTTTTCATTTTGACGTGGTGTTTTTCATTACGACGTGGTGTTTGTCATTACGATGTGGTGTTTGTCATTATGACGTGGTGTTTTTCATTATGACGTGGTGTTAGTCATTATGACGTGGTGTTTTTCATTATGACGTGGTGTTAGTCATTATGACGTAGTGTTTTTTATTACAAAGTGGTGTTTTTCATTATGACGTGGTGTTAGTCATTATGACGTGGTGTTAGTCATTATAACGTGGTGTTTTTTATTACAACGTGGTGTTTTTCATTATGACGTGGTGTTAGTCATTATAACGTGGTGTTTTTCAATATGACGTGGTGTTAGTCATTATAACGTGGTGTTAGTCATTATGACGTGGTGTTTTTCATTATGACGTGGTGTTTTTTATTACAATGTGGTGTTTTTCATTATGACGTGGTGTTTTTTATTACAATGTGGTGTTTTTCATTATGACGTGGTGTTTTTCATTATGACGTGGTGTTTTTCATTATG
The DNA here is from genome assembly GCF_036934945.1 of Oncorhynchus masou masou. Taxonomy (NCBI): domain Eukaryota; kingdom Metazoa; phylum Chordata; class Actinopteri; order Salmoniformes; family Salmonidae; genus Oncorhynchus; species Oncorhynchus masou. The sequence continues at coordinate 78,674,917 of NC_088216.1, read as the reverse complement.
ACGTGGTGTTTTTCATTATGACATGGTGTCATATGCAGACGATGCAGACGACACACAATTAATCTTCTCCTTTCCCCCTTCTGATGACCAGGTGGCGAATCGCATCTCTGCATGTCTGGCAGACATATCAGTGTGGATGACGGATCACCACCTCAAGCTGAACCTCGGCAAGACGGAGCTGCTCTTCCTCCCGGGGAAGGACTGCCCGTTCCATGATCTCGCCATCACGGTTGACAACTCCATTGTGTCCTCCTCCCAGAGCGCTAAGAACCTTGGCGTGATCCTGGACAACACCCTGTCGTTCTCAACCAACATCATGGCGGTGGCCCGTTCCTGTAGGTTCATGCTCTACAACATCCGCAGAGTACGACCCTGCCTCACACAGGAAGCGGCGCAGGTCCTAATCCAGGCACTTGTCATCTCCCGTCTGGATTACTGCAACTCGCTGTTGGCTGGGCTCCCTGCCTGTGCCATTAAACCCCTACAACTCATCCAGAACGCCGCAGCCCGTCTGGTGTTCAACCTTCCGAAGTTCTCTCACGTCACCCCGCTCCTCCGCTCTCTCCACTGGCTTCCAGTTGAAGCTCGCATCCGCTACAAGACCATGGTGCTTGCCTACGGAGCTGTGAGGGGAACGGCACCGCAGTACCTCCAGGCTCTGATCAGGCCCTACACCCAAGCAAGGGCACTGCGTTCATCCACCTCTGGCCTGCTCGCCTCCCTACCATTGAGGAAGTACAGTTCCCGCTCAGCCCAGTCAAAACTGTTCGCTGCTCTGGCCCCCCAATGGTGGAACAAACTCCCTCACGACGCCAGGACAGCGGAGTCAATCACCACCTTCCGGAGACACCTGAAACCCCACCTCTTCAAGGAATACCTAGGATAGGATAAGTAATCCTTCTCACCCCCCCCCTTAATGATTTAGATGCACTATTGTAAAGTGGCTGTTCCACTGGATGTCAGAAGGTGAATTCACCAATTTGTAAGTCGCTCTGGATAAGAGCGTCTGCTAAATGACTTAAATGTAAATGTAAATGTGTTTTTCATTATGACGTGGTGTTAGTCATTATGACGTGGTGTTAGTCATTATGACGTGGTGTTTTTCATTATGACGTGGTGTTAGTCATTATGACGTGGTGTTTTTCATTATGACGTGGTGTTAGTCATTATGACGTGGTGTTAGTCATTATGACGTGGTGTGTTTCATTATGATGTGGTGTTTTTCATTATGACGTGGTGTTTTTCATTACGACGTGGTGTTTTTCATTATGACGTGGTGTTTTTCATTATGACGTGGTGTTTTTCATTATGACGTGGTGTTTTTCATTATGACGTGGTGTTAGTCATTATGACGTGGTGTGTTTCATTATGACGTGGTGTTAGTCATTACGACGTGGTGTTTTTCATATTGCCACAGCAATAACATGCTGCTGGATTCATGTTAGAACTGTAACTTCTTTTGAAAACATACATGAGGTTTTGGTCCAAAAGGAAGATAGCCAATACAAATGTATTTTTCCAGAAGAAATTAGCAATGTAGTTCTTCAATATCCCTTCAAGGATAAGATCCCTATATTGACAGTATCTATCTATAAATGGTTATTTTTTTAATCGTATAGTACAGGTATACATTTCTGATTTGTGCAAATATCCAGGGAGGATCACAATGCTACCTCAAAACACTATAGGGAAGAATAGAAGCAGTGTCCATTTATCTCATCCAGCTGCCAACACAGTAACAGAACAACTCTAGGGTACCCAGAATATACTGTATTGCTACTATAAGAAGTGTGTGGTGATGCTAATTTGCTGAAGACATGCACAACAGATAGCACATGGAAATGCTGGACCAAGATTACTTGCACAACAATATTTGTCTGTGCAGAGAGATGTGTTTGATATGATGGATGAATTGTTTGATAAAGTTTGTCCATTGAGTAACTTGACATTTCGAGAAAAGACCAAAGTGTGCCTACGACTCCCTCCGGGACAATTTGAAAGCACTGGAGGGTTGCTATGTGCCATGTTGACATGCTTTATTTGTCTGGAAAGTGACAAGCAATACACAAAGAGGTGCTCAGGGGGACTCACACAGATTGAGAGGCTGACATTTCCCCCGCTATCTAATTGATTAGCATTGGGGTAAGGTATGTAGAGGGCTACCCTCATTCTGCTGACATCTTTACACTCTTAGAAAAAAGGTTATTCGGCTGTCCCCATGGGAGAACCCTTTTTGATTGCAAGTAGAACACTTTTGGGTTCCATGTCGAACCCCTGGTGGAAAGGGTGCAATATAGAACACAAATGGGTTCTACCTAGAAAAAAAAAGGTTCTACCTGGAACCAAAAAGGGTTCTTCCAACGGTTCCACCATGGGGACAGTCGAAGAACCCTTTTAGGTTCTAGACAGCATTTCTTTTCTAAGAGTGTGGCATTCCCTCATCCTGCTGCTGTCTATAGCAGCAGAATAAGGAAGGCAATGCCAATGTACACTAAAGTGTTACATATATTGCATTTCCTATATGTCCAATACAATGTACTGTGGTAAACCATGGGGTGCTGTGTTGAGCGTGCAGAGATTAACACAGAGACAGAGAGGTTCTAATTAGAAAACACGACTTTACTAGGCAACAAAATAAACATAACAAAAGAATAACTTAGATTTGGCTCGGTCCTTCTTCTCATATTCTGCTCCGCGTCTGTCTCTCCTCATGGTGTGCCACGGTGTTCCCTTTATGTGGCCTGCACAGCTGGTTGGCACTCTCCCCTAATTACCTCTACTTGAGGCCATCAGCATTGTTGTCCCCATCCTGTGTACTCCCAGCAGAGAGAACCAATGTCGCGGCACGTACCTCCCCTCTATCACCAACCCTCGGGGTAGACCTCCCGGGATGCCAACCCCCACTCCCCCCGATTGGGAGGGAGGCGTGCTCAGGGCTAGGTTTGCATCCCTCCTGGAGAGGGTGTCCGCCGTGCTTGGGCCTCCAACCTGTGGATGGCAGAGAAAGATAATTGCTGTAAGGACTGGAAACAGCGGGTGAGATGATTATTTGAGTCCTTACCTCTTGCCATCAACACAAGGGAGACATGATCAGGGTGAACTTCCTCCCGTGGAGGTAATACATGAGGGTGTCCAACGCTCTCTTCACTGTGAGGAACTTCTTCTCAACAATTGAGTATTTCTTCTCCCTCTGGAGGAGCTTCCTGCTGACATACATGATGGGTGCTCCTCGCCTTAATGCACTTCGGACAAGACGGCCCATACCCCTGTGTCAGACATGTCTGTCTGGAGCAGGAGGTTTTTTGAGAAGTCCGGGTTGACGAGTACCGGGTGTGCGAACATAGCTGTTCCTTCAGGGCCTGGAACGCCGCCTCTGTGTCCTCCATCCATCACACAGTCTGTGGTAGGCGTGCCATCGTTATGTCTGTGAGGAGAGAAGCTATTGCGGTAAAGTTAGGTACAAATCGACTGTAGTAGCCTGCTAACCCCAGGAAAGTCTTCAGCTGCCTCTTGGTTCGGGGGACCAACCATTTCCTAATGGCGGTGATTTCTATTCCTTGGGGCTTCACATATCCCCACCCAATTTGATATCCCAGGTTCTCCTCCTTGACGTAGCCCAGCTTGCACTTGTGTGGGTTTGCGGTCAGCCCCGCATCCATTAGCACATCCACCACCACCTGTAACCTACAGAGATGGGACTCCCCACTGTCACTGTGCACAATTATGTAATCCAAATAAGCAACGGCTTACTCACAGTGCGGGCGCAGGACACGGTCTATGAGTTGCTGAAAGTTCGCTGAGGCCCTGTGGGGCCCGAAAGGAAGAACCCGGTAGCTGTATAGCTCCCCCTGGGGTGGAGAAGGACGTCTTCTCCCGGGAGGCTACTGCCAGGGGCACCTGCCGGTACAGGTTCATAAGGTCCAGTGTGCTTAAATCAGTTTTAACTCATTTCAATCAGCAAGTTAAATGGTCAAAAAATCTAGACTACCTTTACTCCACACACGGAGACGCTTACAAAGCTCTCCCTCACCCTCCATTTGGCAAATCTGACCATAACTGAATCCTCCTGATTCCTGTTTACAAGCAAAAATTAAAGTAGGAAGCACCAGCAACTCAGTCTATAAAAATGTGATCAGATGAAGCAGATGCTAAACTACAGGACTGTTTTTCAAGCACATACTGGAATATGTTCTGGGATTCTTCAGATGGAATTGAGGAGTACACCACATCAGTCACTGGATTTATCAATAAACGCATCGAAGACGTCGTCTCCCACAGAGACGTATGTACGTACATACCCCAATCAGAAGCCATGGATTACAGGCAACATTCGCACTGAGCTTAAGGGTAGAGCTGCCGCTTTCAAGTAACGACAAAACATCAAACAGGCAAAGCGTCAATACAGGATTAACTTCTTGGAACTCTAGGGGCGCAATTTCATTTTTGGATGAAAAACGTTCCCGTTTTAAACAAGATATTTTGACACAAAAAGATGCTCGACTATGCATATAATTGCTACTGTTCGAAAGAAAACACTCTGACGTGTCCAGAAATACAAAGATCTTCTCTGTGCGTGTCCTTTAACGTGAGCTTCAGGCAAAACCAAGATGAGATGGCATCCAGGAAATGACAAGGATTTTTGAGGCTCTGTTTGTCATGATCTCCTTATATGGCTGTGAACGCAAGAGGAATGAATCAACCCTCTCTGTCGTTTCCCCAAGGTGTCTGCAGCATTGTGACGTATTTGTAGGCAGATCATTGGAAGATTGACCATAAGAGACCACATTTACCACGTGTCCGCCCGGTGTCCTGCGCCGAAATTGGTGCGCAAAAGTCACCTGCCAGTATTTTTCCAAGGGATACAGAGAGGAAAGCAAGCTTCCACGAACTGCATGTCAATGAAGAGATATGTGAAAAAACACCTTGAGGACTGATTCCAAACAACGTTTGCCATGTTTCGGTCGATATTATGTAGTTAATCCGGAAAAAGTTTTACGTTGTAGGTGACTGCATTTTCGGTTCGTTTCAGTAGCCAGGCGCAATGTAGAAAACGGAATGATTTCTCCTACACACAGACGCTTTCAGGAAACACTGCGCATTTGGCATGTGACTGAGAGTCTCCTCATTGAAAACATCAGAAGCTCTTCAAAGGTAAATGATTTTATTTATTTGGTTATCTGGCTTTTGTGAAAATGTTGCGTGCTACATGCTACACAAAATGCTATGCTAGCTTTGCATACTCTTACACAAATTAGTCAATTTCTATGGTTCAAAAGCATATTTTGAAAATCTGAGATGACAGTGTTGTTAAGAAAAGGCTAAGCTTGAGAGCAAACACATTATTTTAATTTTATTTGCGATTTTCAGAAATCGTTAACGTTGCGTTATGCTAATGAGCCTGAGGCTTTAGTCACGATCCCGGATCCGGGATGGGGAGTTTCAAGAGGTTTTAAGATCAAATCGTACTACACAAGCTCCGATGCTCGTCGGATGTTTATTTTATTTTTATTTCACCTTTATTTAACCAGGTAGGCAAGTTGAGAACAAGTTCTCATTTACAATTGCGACCTGGCCAAGATAAAGCAAAGCAGTTCGACACACACAACGACACAGAGTTTCACATGGAATAAACAAACATACAGTCAATAATACAGTAGAAACAAGTCTATATACGATGTGAGCAAATGAGGTGAGATAAGGGAGGTAAAGGCAAAAAAGGCAATGGTGGCAAAGTAAATACAATATAGCAAGTAAAACACTGGAATGGTAGATTTGCAGTGGAATAATGTGGAAAGTAGAAATAAAAATAATGTGGTGCAAAGGAGCAAAATAAATAAATAAATAAATAAAATAAAATAAATACAGTAGGGAAAGAGGTAGTTGTTTGGGCTAAATTACAGGTGGGCTTTGTACAGGTGCAGTAATCTGTGAGCTGCTCTGACAGCTGGTGCTTAAAGCTAGTGAGGGAGATAAGTGTTTCCAGTTTCAGAGATTTTTGTAGTTCGTTCCAGTCATTGGCAGCAGAGAACTGGAAGGAGAGGCGGCCAAAGAAAGAATTGGTTTTTGGGGGTGACCAGAGAGATATACCTTCTGGAGCGTGTGCTACAGGTGGGTGATGCTATGGTGACCAGCGAGCTGAGATAAGGGGGGACTTTACCTAGCAGGGTCTTGTAGATGACATGGAGCCAGTGGGTTTGGCGACGAGTATGAAGCAGGGGCCAGCCAACGAGAGTGTACAGGTCGCAATGGTGGGTAGTATATGGGGCTTTGGTGACAAAACAAATGGCACTGTGATCGACTGCATCCAATTTGTTGAGTAGGGTATTGGAGGTTATTTTGTAAATGATTGGTAGGATGGTCAGTTTTACAAAGGTATGTTTGGCAGCATGAGTGAAGGATGCTTTGTTGCGAAATAGGAAGCCAATTCTAGATTTAACTTTAGATTGGAGATGTTTGATGTGGGTCTGGAAGGAGAGTTTATAGTCTTACCAGACACCGAGGTGTTTGTAGTTGTCTACGTATTCTAAGTCAGAGCCGTCCAGAGTACTGATGTTGGACAGGCAGGCAGGTGCAGTCAGCGATCGGTTGAAGATTATGCATTTAGTTTTACTTGTATTTAAGAGCAATTGGAGGTCACGGAAGGAGAGTTGTATGGCATTGAAGCTTGCCTGGAGGGTTGTTCAAACCTCTTGATACTCCCCATCACGGATCCGGGATCGTGAATAAAGCCTCAGGCTCATTAGCATAACGCAACGTTAACGATTTCTGAAAATCGCAAATAAAATGAAAATAATGCGCCTGCTCTCAGGCTTAGCCTTTTCTTAACAACACTGTCATCTCAGATTTTCAAAATATGCTTTTGAACCATAGCAAATCACTAATTTGTGTAAGAGTATGCTAAGCTAGCTTAGCATTTTGAGTAGCATTTAGCACTCAACATTTTCACAAAAACCAGATAACCAAATAAAGAAAAGAATTTACCTTTGAAGAGATTCGGATGTTTTCAATGAGGAGACTCTCAGTTACACAGCAAATGTTCAGTTTTTCCTGAAAGAATCTTTGTGTAGGAGAAATCGCTCCGTTTTGTACATCACATTTGGCTACCGAAACGAACCGAAAATTCAGTCACCAAAACGTCAAACTTTTTCCGAATTAACTCCATAATATCGACCGAAACATGGCAAACGTTGTTTGGAATCAATCCTCAAGGTGTTTTTTCACATATCTCTTCATTGATATGCAGTTCGTGGAAGCCTGCTTTCTCCTCAGAATCGCATGGAAAAATACCAGCAGCTGAAAAAGACGCACCAATTTCGACGGAGGACACCGGGCGGACACCTGGAAAATGTAGTCTCTTATGGTCAATCTTCCAATGATATGCCTACAAATACCTCACAATGCTGCACCTTGGGGAAACGACAGAAAGGGCAGGCTCATTCCTCTCGCATTCACAGCCATATAAGGAGACAATGGAAAACGGAGCCTCAAAAATCCTGCTGGTTTCCTGGTTGCCGTTTCATCTTGGTTTTGCCTGTAGCTCCCGTTCTAGGGCACCCACAGACAATATCTTTGCAGTTCTGGAAAATTCAGAGTGGTTTCTTTCCAAAGCTATCAATTATATGCATAGTCGAGCATCTTTTTGTGACAAAATATCTTGTTTAAAACGGGAACGTTTTTCATCCAAAAATGAAATTGCGCCCCTAGAGTTTCAAGAGGTTAACACAGTGTCCAAAGAATGGCCAGAAGTATACAGAATGGTGTCGTCTGCGTAGAGGTGGATCAGAGACTCACCAGCAGCAAGAGCGACACCACTGATGTATACAGAGAAGAGAGTCGGTCCAAGAATTGAAACCTGTGGCACCCCCACGGCCCCAAGGGTGTCGAGTCTGCCGATGAGGATGTGGTGATTGTGTTGAAAGCCTTGGCCAGATAAATGAATATGGCTGTAATGTTTCTTATCGATGGCGGTTAAGGTATCGTTTAGGACCTTGAGCGTGGCTGAGGTGCACCCATGACCAGCTCTGAAGCCAGATTGCATAGCAGAGAGGGTATGGTGAGATTCGAAATGGTCGGTAATCTGTTTGTTGACTTGGCTTTCGAAGACCTTAGAAAGGCAGGGTAGGGTAGATATAGGTCTGTAGCAGTTTGGGTCACGAGTTTTCCCCCCTTTGAAGAGGGGGATGACCGCAGCTGCTTTCCAATCTTTGGGAATTTCAGACGACACAAAAGAGAGGTTGAACAGGCTAGTAATAGGGGTAGCAACAATTTTGGCAGATCATTTTAGAACGAAAGGGTCCAGATTGTCTAGCTCGGCTGATTTGTAGGGGTCCAGATTTTGCAGCTCTTTCAGAACATCAGCAGACTGGATTTGGGAGAAGGAGAAATGGGGCTTGGGTGAGTTGCTGTGGGGTGTGCAGTGCTGTTGACCGGGGTAGGGGTAGCCAGGTGGAAAACATGGCCAGCCGTAGAAAAATGCTTATTGAAATTCTCAATTATAGTGGATATATCAGTGGTGACAGTGTTTCCTATCTTCAGTGCAGTGGGCAGCTGGGAGGAGGTGTTTACAGTGTCCCAGAACTGTTTGAGTTAGTTTTGCAGGAAGCAAATTTCTGCTTGAAAACGCTAGCCTTGGATTTTCTAACTGCCTGTGTATAATGGTTTCTAGCTTCCCTGAAAAGCTGCATATCACGAGGGCTGTTCGATGCTAATGCAGAACCTCATAGGATGTTTTTGTGTTGGTTAAGGGCAGTCAGGTCTGGGGAGAACCAAGGGCTATATCTGTTATATCTATATCTGGATGTGGCAGGGCTTGCAAACTATTAGAGACTACAAAGGTAAGCACAGCAGAGAGCTGCCTAGTAACTCGAGCCTACCAGATGAGCTAAATAACTTCTATGCTCACTTTGATGCAAGTAACATTGAAACATGCATGAGGGCATCAGCTGTTCGAGACGACTGTGTGATCACGCTCTCTGCAGCCAATGTGAGTAAGACCTTTAAATGGGGCAACATTCACAAGATCGCTGGGCCAGACAGATTACCAGGACTTGTACTCCGAGCATGTGCTGACCAACTGGCAAGAGTCTTTCTTCACTGACATTTTCAACCTCTCCCTGTCTGAGTCTGTAATACCAACATGTTTCAAGCAGACCACCATAGTCCCTGTGCCCAAGAACAAAAAGGTAACCTGCCTAAATGACTACTGACCCATAACACTCATGTCTGTAGCCATGAAGTGCTTTGAATAGCAAGTCATGGCTCACATCAACACCATTACACCAGAAACCCTATACCAACTCCAATTTGCATACCGCCCAAACGGATCCACAGACGATGCAATCTCCATTGCTCTCCACACTGCCCTTTCCAACCTTGAAAAAAGGAACACCTATGTGAGAATGCTATTCATTGACTACAGCTCAGCGTTCAACACCATAGTGCCCTCAAAGCTCATCACGAAACTAAGGACACTGGGATTAAACACCTCCCTCTGCAACTGAATTCTGGACTTCCTGACAGGCCCCCCATGTGGTAAGGGTAGGTAACAACACATCCGCCACACTGATCCTCAACACGGGGGGCGTTCTCAGTCCCCTCCTTTACTCCCTATTCACTCATGCATGTACAGCCAGGCACGACTCCAACACCATCATTAAGTTTGCTGATGACACAACATTGGTAGACCTAATCACCAACAACAATGAAACAGCGTATAGGGAGGAGGCCAGAGACTGACTGTGTGGTGCAAGGAATACAACCTCTCTCTCAATGTGATCAAGACAAAGGAGATGATTGTGGACTACAGGAAAAAGAGGACTGAGCACTCCCCCATTCTCATTGACGGGGCTGTAGTGGAGCAGGTCGAGAGCTTCGAGTTCCTTGGAGTCCACATCACCAACAAACAAACAAAGTCCAAGCCCACCAAGACAGTTGTGAAGAGGGCACGACAAAACCTATTCCCCCTCAAGAGACTGAAAAGATTTGGCATGCGTCCTCAGATTCTCAACAGGTTTTACAGCTGCACCATCGAAAGCATCCTGACAGGTTGCTATGGAAACTGCTTGGCCTCCAACCACAAGGCACTACAAAGAGTAGTGCGTACGGCCCAGTACATCACCGGGGCAAAGCTTCCTGCCATCCAGGACCTCTATACCAGGCGGTGTCAGATGAAGGCCCCAAAAAATGTCGAAGACTCCAGCCATTCTAGTCAAAAGACTGTTCTTTCTGCTACCGCACAGCACGCAGTACCGGAGAGCTAAGTCTAGGTCCAAGAGGCTTCTAAACAGCTTCTACCCCAAGCCATAAGACGTCTGTACAGTTAATCAAAAGGCAACCCAGACTATTCGCATTGCCCCCCCCCCCACACTGCTGCTACACTCTGTTATTATTTATGCATAGTCACTTTAATAACTCTACTTACACGAACATAATTACCTCAATTACCTCGACACCGGTGCCCCCCTACACATTGACACTTTGACTCTGTACCGATACCCCCTTTATATATCCCCGCTATTGTTATTTACTTCTGCTCTTTAATTATTTGTTATTCTAATCTCTTACTTTTAGGGATTTTCTTAAAACTGCATTGTTGGTTAAAGGGTTAAGGGCTTATAAGTAAGCATTTCACTGTAAGGTTGTACTCAGTTGTACCTGTTGTACTCAGCACGTGACAAATAACATTTGATTTGATTTGACTTGACTTATCTTGCATTCCCCAAGCGGTCGATCAGATCGTCCACCCGGGGCATAGGGTAGGCGTTGAATTTGCTGACCTCGTTCGGGCCCTGTTAGTCATTGAGACGGTTTTGGTACCTGCACTATACGACTAGACCACTCATTGTGGGTGTCCCATCTCTAGCATTGTCATCACTTCCAGCTGGACCGCCGCCCTCCGGGCTTCTGTTATCCGGTATGGCCGTTTCCGCACTTTTTCTTCCGGAAGGTGTGGATATGATGTTCCACGAGATCCGTGCACCCCGGCCCCTTGGAGAACACGGCAGTAGTCCGCAAATTCTCTGAGCGCTTACCGTTGGGTCGGGCTGAAGTGTTCCCCAATGGCAACTTCGACAGAGGGCGGGTCCTGCTGCAGCCGTGTCCCCATTGCACACAGCGCCTCTCGTGCATGTCACTTCTTCAGTAGGTTCACATATCCGGTATGGCCGTTTACGCACTTTTTCTTCCGGAAGGTGTGGATATGATGTTCCACGAGATCCGTGCACCCCGGCCCCTTGGAGAACACGGCAGTAGTCCGCAAATTCTCTGAGCGCTTACCGTTGGGTCGGGCTGAGGTGTTCCCCAATGGCAACTTCGACAGAGGGCGGGTCCTGCTGCAGCCGTGTCCCGATTGCACACAGCGCCTCTCGTGCATGTCACTTCTTAGTAGGTTCACATGGTAAAGCAGGAGGGGTTTTCTCCGCCCCGGTTGGGGGACCTTATGATTTATGTCGCCTAGACGCTCGACAATGTCAAAGGGCCCCATGCTATGCACATAGCCGGAAATGTGCTTTCCGTTGTGGGGATCAACACCAAGACCTTCTCACCCGGGTGGAACTCTCTTGGTTGGACCCCCAAGGTTGTATAGGCGCTCCTGGGAACGTTTCACCTGGGCCATGTGCTCCCACACCACTGACTAAATCTCCGCCATCCTCTCCCTCTCTCCTCCATGTGTTCCACCACACTGCAAAGGGTGGCCGGTTGCTCCTCCCAGACCCCCTTGGCTATGTCCATCAGGATTTCCCGCAGTATACCCACCCGGCTGAATAAATGGAAGAGCTCCCGTGAGATACCTTTCGCTGCCACCTTGCGTGATGGGATTGCCTACGGATACCGGGTGGCATAATCCACTGTTACTAGGATGTGTTGGTGTCACCATGCGCTCTTTAATTAACAATGGACCCACCAGATCCATCGTCACCCACTCAAACGGCACCCCTGTCACAGGCAAGGGAACCAAAGGGTATATATATGTTAACAACAGTGGCTCAACCGAGAGGGAAAGATGAACCTGGGGATAAAGAGGATACAGTGTACACGGGGACACGAAGAGGTACCCAACCATGTTACATATATATGCCTGAGGCACCTACCCAGGTCCCTACTCCACAGTGCCTGGAAAATAGGGGAAAAGAGGAGAATGGGCACAGGCAGGTTAGGAACAGCCCCCATGTGGTTATCTGCACAGGCACGGTTGGGTACCTCTTCGTGTCCCCGTGTACACTGTATCCTCCTCATCTCCAGGTTCGTCTTTCCCCTCGCGTGTGAGCCACTGTGGTTGGGCCAGGGTCACCTTGCTGCCGGAGTCAAGGAGAGCGCTGGTGTTGACGCCATCGATTCAAACTGGAACCATCATAGGGTCCATCTCGGTGTGCATCCAATAGGAGGTGACATTAATCACCATCCGGTTTACCCCGGAGCTGGTGGATGCGGAGGGCATGGACTCCTCCCGACCGGGGCAGCTCCATGCGAGGTGTCCCGGCTCATCGCACTCATAGCAGGGCCTCTGATCTTAGTCCAGCAGCAGATGTCGTCATGTGTTTGGGTCGCCCCCAATTCACGGACACAGCTGGTTCCGTCCGGGCCCCCTTGAGTCCCTTACCTCTCTCAGTGCTTTTCTGGATGTTCTGGTGGATTTCCGACACGGTCAGCAATTTGTCCGTGCTCTGGGGGTTCTGCATGCTCGCCGCCTTCCTCATCTCATATGGAAGGGCCTGAAGGTACTGTTTATCAGTAGCCAGCCCTAGGTCAGGCGCACCAGGTTGCTCATCTGGGGCGAGATGGTGGAGTCAAAGGCACAGTCGTGGACCAGTTGTGCTCCGAGTGCGAGGCTGAATCCACAACGACTCATGATCTCACATTTGTGTCCCCTATAATTAGCTGCCTGGTCGGCATTCAAGCAGAAGTAGGCCTTCTGGGCTTCCCCGGAAAGATAGGGTGCCAAAAGCCTGGCCCACTTGGACATCCTTCTCTCTGCGCCGTCCCCTCGAAGGTGCACAAATATGTCTCCACATCATCTTCCTCCTTTAGCTTGACCAGGAACTGATTCGGGCTAGACTCCTGAACCATCCTACACTTCACCTGGGATACCTCCTCTACCAGTTTTGTTAGCCCTGCTCCGCCAGCACTTGTTTCTGTAGAGCCTGTTGCTTCTGCTGACAGGATAAACTGAGCCACCAGTTCCTCCGTGGTAATCTCTGTACACCCGACCCCACGGCACTGAAAGCTACTGAGATGCCTTCATACTCCACCCAATGTGGTAAAACGTGAGGAGTTGAGTTGAGCATGCAGAGGTTAACACAAATACAGGGAGGTTCTATTCAGTTATGACTTTACTAGGCAACAAAATAAACATAAGAACAAAATTTAAGTTTGGCTCTGTCCTTCTTCTCAGATTCTGCTCATTGTCTATTTCTCTGTCTCTCCTTGAGGGGTGCCACGGTGCTCCATTTATGTGGCATGCACGGCTGGTTGACACTCTCCCCTAATTACCTCTACTTGGGCCATCGGCGTCAGGGTGCCAGCCTGTGTAATCCCAGCAGAGGGAGCCAATGTCGAGGCACGTACCTCCCCTCTATCACCAACCCCCGGGGTAGACCTCCCGGGATACCACAGCACATTTATTGAAACGTGCTACCCACATCCTGGCCAGCAACATTGTAATGGCAACTGTCATAATGGTAGTTATGGTCGGCATGTAGCCTAGCGGTTATTAACGTTAGGCCAGTAACCAAAGGTCGCTGGTTTAAATCCGTAAACTGGCAAGGAAGAGTAACGCAGTTAAGCCCCAACAACAACTGCTCCCTGGGTGCCGATGACGTCGATAAAGGCAGCCCATCACACTTCTCTGATTCAGAGGGGCTGGGTTAAGTGCGGAAGAAACATTTTGGTTGAACACATTCAATTGTGCAAATGATTAGCTATCCCCCTTGCCAGTTGCAACATTGTTAGGGGGAAAAATTGTGTTAGATAATAATATAGTTGTGCTGATTCAGACAGATTTTAAAAAAGGTCATATGAATTACCAGAGACTATGCAATTACAAATGCATTACACAACAATAGAGACAAAGACTAGAGTCCCAGTCAGGACACCCAAACAAGCATGGGCTAAAATATATACATGACAAAGAAGAAGCCTCTTTTTAAAAAGTGAGCTTTATTTTAATCCCCTTTTCAAAAACTTTCCATCTGGCACATAAAGCCTCTCCATGCTCTTTTCCACCATCCCTGCTTCACTGGGGCATATGATGGGAGAGGTTTCAGCACTGTCCCAAGGTAGGAGATCTGTGGGAGATGACAGGTTCCATTTTTATTATGATTTATTCCGGCCAGCCAGTTTTCTGTAATGGAAATTCATTTGAATCAACGCCTCTCTCTCTTTCTCTGCAGAGCCACAGACAGTCTAAAACCATACTCGACATCTCTGAGCTAAGAGACATGGAAACTGCCCCTGTTTGAGCCAAAATGAAGAAAACCTTTTGTTTTCTTCAATACAAAGGTACAGAGCTCTAAAACCAGGCTTCAAGCGCAATTTCTGTTTTTCTGTTGGCTGATATAGTCATAATAAAATCTGCAGTCGAGTTGTGGCTGGTTCCATTATCCTGCATCTCTGTTTTGTTGATTCAACAAAACCTGCATGTGTAGAAACAGACACTTGAGTTTATAAAACATTATGAACACCTGCTGTTTCCATGACATAGACTGACCAGGTGACCTCCTGGAGCAACTCAATATTAGGAAGTTGTTGTTAATGTTTTGTACACTCAGTGTATATCTACCAACATAATGAATTTTTTAAATATTTGTACTAATATTTGCCCACTGATAGCAATAACAAAGATAAAAGACTTGTGATAATCAACAGCTTGAGTGCCGCTTTCAAATGTAGACTAAAAGATCAAGCCCATTTCTCCATGTTAAGTCTATGGGAATTATGTGATACATTTCTTACTACAGTAGGATTTCCCTTTATACTGCATGCATATATTGCAACAGGGCATTAGCGGTTGACAGAATGACATATTAAACATCATCTCTGGAAAGCAGATTCAACAGGTCTTCTCTCAGCAAGCCTGCGGGAGGTCTCAGATTTGTATTCAGAATGAACATGAAAACCACCACTGGAAGTGCGTGTGTATCTATCTATCTTGACATGTATGTTTCTCCTTAATTCACTAGCAGCTGTAATTATTTATTAAAGATAGAGTGGTATGCTGCTATGGTATGCATTTTCAGTGAGGGATCTTTTCGTTCTTGCCTGAGCGTTATACATTTCTCAACAATCTTTGGGGGAAAAAATCAGCTATCACAATATTCCAATTAAGAATCATCCAAGGTTTTCATCCTTGGAACTACAGTGAACGATTTGCTGAATCATTACATGTATTTCAGCAAAATCAGATTGATCTAGGAAATCTTATTAAGTCATGTGTGAGTGTGGCCATTTGTCTTACAAAGTATTTGGGAAGACATGATTTTGTTTTTGTAAGAAGTATAAAGACTGTTAATATGACCAAAACAGTTTCTGCAAAATCTGACAATTAATCTGTTTTAAAATTGTAATGGTTTTCTTCTGTGGACGAAGGATCGGACCAAAGCGCAGCGTTCAACATGTTTAATAAAGACCATAAACGTGAACATTACAAAATACCAAAACAACAAATGTGAAAAACCAAAACAGTCCTATCTGGTGCATAGACACAAAGACAGAAGACAACCACCCACAAAACCCAACACAAAACAGGCTACCTAAATATGGTTCCCAATCAGAGACAATGACTAACACCTGCATCTGATTGAGAACCATATCAGGACACACATAGAAACAGGAAAACTAGACACAACATAGAATGCCCACTCAGCTCATGTCCTGACCAACATTAAAACAAAGAAAACACAAAAGAACTATGGTCAGAATGTGACAGTAAACCCCCCCCCCCAAGGTGCGGACTCCGGAAGCAAAACCTGAACCTATAGGGGAGGGTCTGGGTGGGCATCTGTCCGTGGTGGCGGCTCTGGCGCAGGACGTGGACCCCACTCCTGCGCCAGACCACACCATAGTCTTTGTCCGCTTTAGTGTCCACCTAGGTACGGCGACCCTCGCAGCCAACCTAGGATTGGCAACCCTACTAAAGGGCCCCACTGGACTAAACAAACTCCTCCGGACTGAGGGGCAGCTCAGGACTGAGGGGTAGCTCAGGCCTGAGGGTAGCTCAGGACCGAGAGGTAGCTCAGGACCGAGGGGTAGCTCAGGACCGAGGGGTAGCTCAGGACCGAAGGGTAGCTCAGGACTGAGAGATAGCTAGGGCTGGTTGACAGCTCTGGCAGCTTCTGGCTGACTGACGGCTCTGGACAGGCGGGAGACTCTGGCGGCTCTGGACAGGCGGGAGACTCTGGCGGCTCTGGACAGGCGGGAGACTCTGGCGGCTCTGGACAGGCGGGCGGCTCTGGACAGGCGGGAGACTCTGGCGGCTCTGGACAGGCGGGCGGCTCTGGACAGGCGGGAGACTCTGGCGGCTCTGGACAGGCGGGAGACTCTGGCGGCTCTGGACAGGCGGGAGACTCTGGCGGCTCTGGACAGGCGGGAGACTCTGGCGGCTCTGGACAGGCGGGAGACTCTGGCGGCTCTGGACAGGCGGGAGACTCTGGCGGCTCTGGGCAGGCGGGAGACTCTGGTGGCTCTGAACAGGCGGGAGACTCTGGCGGCTCTGGACAGGCGGGAGACTCTGGCGGCTCAGGACAGGCGGGAGACTCTGGCGGCTCTGGACAGGCGGGAGACTCTGGCGGCTCTGGACAGGCGGGAGACTCTGGCGGCTCTGGACAGGTGGGAGACTCTGGCGGCTCTGGACAGACGCTGAGACTCTGGCGGCTCAGGACAGACGGGAGACTCTGGCGGCTCAAGACAGACGGGAGACTCTGGCGGCTCAAGACAGACGGGAACCTCTGGCGGCTCAAGACAGACTGGCGGCTCTGACAGTGCTGAGCAGGAGGAAGGCTCTGGCAGCGCTTGACAGGCGGGAGCACCTGTAGGGAGAGGAGGGAGAGACAGCCTGGTGCGGGGGGCTGCCACCGGAGGGCTGGTACATGGAGGTGGCACCGGACAGTCTGGACCGTGAAGGCGCACTGGAGCTCTTGAACACCGAGCCTGCCCAACCTTACCTGGTTGAATGCTCCCCGTAACCAGGCCAGTGCGGCGAGGTGGAATAGCCCGCACTGAGCTGTGCTGGCAAACCGGGGACACCATGCTTAAGGCTGGTGCCATGTACACCGGCCCGAGTAGACGCACTGGAGACCAGATGCGCTGAGCCGGCTTCATGGCACCTGGCTCGATGCCCGCTCTGGCCCGGCCGATACGAGGCGCTGCAATGTACCGCACCAGGCTATGCACACGCACTGGGGACACCGTGCGCTCCACCGCATAACATGGTGCCTAATTTGCAAATAAATTCATTCAAAATCCTACAATGTGATTTTCTGGATTTTTTTTCTTCTCATTATGTCTGTCATAGTTGAAGTGTACCTATGATGAAAATTACAGGCCTCTCTTATATTTTTAAGTGGGAGAACTTGCACAATTGGTGGCTGACTAAATACTTTTTTGCCCCACTGTATATATATATATATATATATATTTTAATATACATATATTAGTTGGTTCTGTTTTGCAGCAGTGTGACTGGACGTCCTGGATAGTTTTTATTATTAACCTTTATTTAAACAGGGCAAACAGGCTGAGTCTCTTTTACAGTGGTGCCCTGTTATACAACAATAAACACAACACAGCTAATCATAATCAAACAACCAAACAAAATTAAAACATATAAAAAGTACAAGATAGAGATTAAAAATATTAAAATAAATAGATTCTATAAGAAAAACACACATTACAAAAATCAATCACAGTTTATAATAAAGTAAATGTAACATTTAAACTGTGCATTTCAACTGTCTTACAGGCACCAAAACATCTAACTGGAGTTCTCTCTGCAATTCATTCCATTACCAAACATGCGATCTTTAAACCCACCTCTCAGCCACTCTCAGCTCATCCCATCTATCACCATAGTCCACCCTCGTTTGGTTTCCATGTGTCATATACTGTTCCTAGGCCGTCATTGAAAATAAGAATTTGTTCTTAACTGACTTTCCTAGTTAAAAATACAGGTAAAATAAAAAAACATAGCGCATGATATTCAAATGCTGTTTTGCCTAACTTTTATTTAACTAGGCTAAGAACAAATTCTCATTTTCAATGAAAGCCTAGGAACAGTGGGTTAACTGCCTGTTCAGGGGCAAAATGACAGATTTGTATCTTGTCAGCTCAGGGATTTGAACTTGCAACCTTCTGGTTTCTAGTCCAACGCTCTAACCACTAGGATACCCTGCCACCCCTGAAGTTCAGTTCCACTCAGAGTGATTCCAGGGTATCTCTAGCACTAGCATGTCCTGTGACCAAGTCTGATAAATACTGTTTGACCACTGGATTTTTGAGTTAAGATAATTAGGATGTTTCTGTAAGACAGCTTTATAAACAAATATCAACCAGAGTTCATAACAGCCCCTGCATGTAGTACACTCTGTCTCCGTCTTGAGAATGAGATTACAGTGGTATAGACAAAGGCGAGAATGTTAAAGATTACTGCAGTAGCTCACAGATGGATGCTTCCCATGTGTGAGGCCTGAATCAGTTAGCATGGATGAACCCATTAACACTGTATAGGCAGTGGATGTGGTTGACAGGGTTGTCAATATAAGATCAAATTGATGACTGGTGATGGTCAGCATCTCAATGGTTCTTTTTGGGGTTTTATGGTTCCTATGTTTTTTTAACACAACCATAGTGGGCTATACCGTTTCTGGTTCCCTGTTTCCCTGATGACTGTATATCTTCAGGGCAGCCAGGGTAAAGACTTCATTAAAGCAGTGATATTGTACTGTATGAAAAGGAGAGGAAAGCCTTGTGAAGAATATTGACTTGAATTAATTGTATTAGACTTTTGTAAAGCACTTACCCCAGGTACTTTTTAAATCGTTTTGTTTTCACAAATAACTACCATAATTAGTGGTTATGATTGCAGTCTTTTTATTCAAATGTAAATATTTTTATGCTACACAAAGGCCAAATTGGATTAGAGGAATAATATTACCTATGAAAACAAATCACTCTTTTTGACAGTTTATGCAGTTTAACTGTTGGAAGGATATGAAAAGCAAATGATAGAGAAGATATGAATAAAACATTGACATTTAGAAACATATATAAATGGGCTGGGTATGTTTTATGTAAATATGCTAAACAAATATCATTCCCGGATATACATAAATGTGATCTTCCTACGCATGGAAATCAAAGGAAACGTGGTAGGAATGAAATGTCAGTTTGATATAAAATAAAAGCACTCATCATGAAGGAATGACAATGACAGTGCCATGAAGGAGAGGAGCTATTGCACAGAGAGAGAGGGGAGAGAAAACATGCTCTTTGTTTGGATTCAATGGGGTTTACTCCTGAGGTAGAAAACAGTATCCACGAGTTCATCTGACTCTGGGGAAGTAGATAAAGGGCCTCATTACCAAAATCCAGAAGTATCCCTTTAAGAGCACATCTCTCTCTCTCTCTCTCTCTCTCAAAAATAATATCTCACTGTGGTTTGAAAGTGGTTTGCATCAAACAGTCTGCATTAAGGTAAAAATAATTATGAACCCATCCACATTACCAAACATACGATCTTTAAACCTATCCCTCAGCCACTCTCAGCTCATCCCACCTATCACCATAGACCTCAGCTCTTTAAACCCATCCCTCAGCCACTCTCAGCCCATCCCACCTATCACCATAGACCACCCTTGTTTGGTTTCCATGTGTCATATATTTTTCAATTGTACTGTGATGTTTTACATGAACTTCTAACCAAATAGTATCCACAGGTTGTGAGCTAAAGATGAAAACCTTTCCTATGAGTATTATTATATTATTGATTGACTGACTATGGCTTTCCAAATCACCCAACACTGATATTTATAAGATACATTTTAAGGGGATGTTATGATTTGATTACCAATACTGAACCTGTGACCAGTGACCACATTAGCCAAATAGATTTACACTCAGTTTTTCACAAGTCCTGACATTTAATCCTAGTACAAATTCCTTGTCTTATGTCAGTTAGGATCACCACTTTATTTTAAGAATGTGAAATGTCAGAATAATATTAGAGAGAATGATTTATTTCAGCTTTTATTTCCTTCATCACATTCCCAGTGGGTCAGAAGTTTACATACAGTCAATTAGTATTTTGTAGCATTGCCTTTAACTTGGGTCAAACATTTTGGGTAGCCTTCCACAAGCTTCCCACAATAAATTGAGTGAATTTTGGCCCCTTCCTCCTAACAGAGTTGGTGTAACTGAGTCAGGTTTGTAGGCCTCCTTGCTCACGTACACTTTTTTTAGTTCTGCCCACACATTTTCTATAGGATTGAGGTCAGGGCTTTGTGATGGCCACTCCAATACCTTGACATTGTTGTCCTTAAGCCATTTTGCCACAACTGGAAGTATGCTTGAGGTCATTGTCCACTTGGAAGACCCATTTGCGACCAAGCTTTAACTTTAACTGATGTCTTGAGATGTTGCTTCAATATATCCACATCACCCCCACAACATGATGCTGCCACCCCCATGCTTCATGGCTGGGATGGTGTTCTTCGGGCTAGCAAGCCTCCCCCTTTTTCCTCCAAAACATAACGATGGCCATTACAACAGTTATATTTTTCTTTCATCAGACCAGAGGACATTTCTCCAAAAAGTACGATCTTTGAACTAAAAGTACGATCTGCAGTTGCAAACCGCAGTCTGGCTTTTTTATGGCGGTTTTGGAGCAGTGGCTTCTTCCTTGCTGAGAGGACTTTCAGGTTATGTCGATATAGGACTCGTTTTACTATGGATATAGATACTTCTGTACCTGTTTCCTCCAGCATCTTCACAAGGTCCTTTGCTGTTGTTCTGGGATTGATTTGCACTTTTTGCACCAAATTACGTTCATCTCTAGGAGACAGAACACGTCTCATTCCTGAGTGGTATGACGGCTGCGTGGTCCCATGGTGTTTATACTTGCGCAAAATTGTTTGTACAGATGAATGTGGTACCTTCAGGCATTTGGAAATTGCTCTCAAGGATGAATCAGAATTCTGGAGGTCTACAATTTTTTTCTGAGGTCTTTGCTGATTTCATTTGATTTTCCCATGATGTCAAGCAGAGGCACTGAGTTTGAGGGTATGCCTTGAATTACATCCACAGGTACACCTCCAATTGACTCAAATTATGTCAATTAGCCTATCAGAAGCTTCTTTTATATATAGCATCCTGTTGGTGCCAATAATTTTTAATAATAATTTAATTGAAAACCTCGAAGTGTTGAATAAAGTGTTGTTATTTGTATCAGTTCATATACCATGTGCCATGGAATCGATACATGGAAGATCTCTTCCCATGTATTTTGCACCCTGTATGGCACAGCTGTAAACATTTCTGTCCTCAAATGAAACTCGTATTTTTTTCTACTTATGCCAAACCTTTTCAGCCAATTTGTATCTTTAATATTTGTCAGCAGTTGCAATTTCTGCATGTAAATCTTGCTGAGGCAATTGCCATTAAAGCCACTACACAACACAACACTAAACAATACATTAATTGCACTATAACGTTGACAAAACGGTGCCCACAAACTGTTAGGACTACATAAAGCTGTCCCAACAGCAGAGCTTTCTTTTCAGCACCATGGAGTGAATCCTTATCACTGCCACACCTGGTTATCAGCGGACCCTTGTCAAAACAGTTAATTCAGCCTCTTTTACTGTCTTTAAAACAAACATAGCTGATATGGCTAACTTGCAAATGTGGTTTCTTCTGACAATTGAGATGTACATAAGGGGACGATGAGCGGATAAGAGGCAATCCGTAATTTTGATTAAGACATTAATGAGCGAGCTAGTACGGATGTAGTCAATATAACTATTTGTTCAGCACTTTTGAAAATGTACAGTGACAGAATTCAGAACATGAGCCGTTATTACAGTATTGTCCCTGTACACCATGTTAGAACCGTAGGATAAATAAAGGGGGCATATAAGCCAACAATAAATGATTACATTTCTATAAAACAGGCTATAGGCTACATGTACACCACTAAGAACAGTAGGCTATGTTATGAGGTGGAACGGGACCAAATTATTAGGGTGAGGCACAAGGGCTACAACATACACTTAGTATTACTTTCTTAGCTACAGTATACACTACCTGGCATATTACATAATTTATGCAGCAGCATACAAGACATTTTTTGGACTCAACATGTTGTGCTGTGCTCACTTGAACAGGAAGGTTGCACTGCAGTCCTTGTGGACACATTTTGTCATCAAAGTCTAGCATTCTCTCGATTTATGGTGCTTTTAAGACAACTGGGAACTCGAAAAAAAAGGTTGAATCATAACGTCCGTGATCTTCAGGTCAGAGCTCCAGAAAGAGGCCCGAGTTCCCGACTTGGAATTCCGAGTTGGATGACCATTCAAAATGCATTTTCCCAGTCAGAGGTAATTTTTTCCCAGTTGTCTTGAACTCACTGAAGTCTGAGATTTCCAAGTTCCGAGTTTCCAGTTGTTTTGAACATGGCAGAGGTCAAATGAGTGTTATGTGAATGTGTATCCTTTAAAGCTTGGAAGAGAGACAATTAAACCCAGACTTGGACCACACTGAATAGCAGGCTAGTGTTTGCTTTGCAACTCTTGCAGTTAGTCACTGATTCCTTCAAACCACTCATTATTGAATTTGCAATTTCCAACTGTGTAATCTTCATGTCCAATGGTTGATGAGCACCAAATACTTACATTTTTATTTATTTAACCATTATTTAACTAGGTAAGTCAGTTAAGAACAAATTCTTATTTACAATGACAGCCTAGGGACAATGGGTTAACTGCCTTCTTCAGGGGCAGAACGACAGATTTTACCTTGTCATTTTGGGAATTCGATGAAGCAACCTTTCAGTTACTGGCCCAACGCTCTAACCACTAGACTACCTGCCGCCCCATTATAGATACGTTTTTTCTATAATTTCATATGACAAGGGTTGAAAAGGATTTGTCAATAGATTGTCGATGTGATTCATGATCATGACTGCATGCTAGCTAAGGTTTCAACAGTATGACGTTGACACGATCATGACTGCATGCTAGCTAAGGTTTCAACAGTATGACGTTGACACGATCATGACTGCATGCTAGCTAAGGTTTCGACAGTATGACGTTGACACGATTATGACTGCATGCTAGCTAAGGTTTCAACAGTATGACGTTGACACGATCATGACTGCATGCTAGCTAAGGTTTCATGACGTTGACACGATCATGACTGCATGCTAGCTAAGGTTTCGACAGTATGACATTGACACGATCATGACTGCATGCTAGCTAAGGTTTCAACAGTATGACGTTGACACGATCATGACTGCATGCTAGCTAAGGTTTCGACAGTATGACATTGACACGATCATGACTGCATGCTAGCTAAAGTTTCGACAGTATGACGTTGACACGATCATGACTGCATGCTAGCTAAGGTTTCAACAGTATGACGTTGACACGATCATGACTGCATGCTAGCTAAGGTTTCAACAGTATGACGTTGACACGATCATGACTGCATGCTAGCTAAGGTTTTGACAGTATGACATTGACACGATCAGTCCAATCAAATATACGGTAGATATAACGTGATTTGACGTCTGCGGCCATTGACATTGAACCATCTTGGATGGGCACTTTGAATGTAACTATGGTAGCACCTAAGTGACTTGAATATTCGAGCTCTCCCCCTAGATTTTGCTGTGACATAGTGTCCCCATGAGTGACAGAACACTGAGCCAATCACGGCGTGAATTGAGAACATTTCCCAATCCCCACAGAAAGGACTGAGCTAGGCTGAAACACCTGCATTTTGGAGCTGCCTTACTCAAGAAAGCAAAAAAGAAACCATGTTTGTATTAATTATTATTATTTTTTACATTGTTTGCAAACTGATATGTGACATGCATTAATGCCAAAATAACATGCAAAACAGGCAACAACAAGGCTCTGCCCTACCTGTCCTGAATGACGGGTCTCCATTGTATGGCAGACAAACAGGTTCCCTACCTTCCACTAATGCTGCAATCAGTTATATTTTCAATAGCTGCATACATGACATACCTCCACCATTTCTACTCACAATATAATTCATAAATACAATACAATTTGTTAATTAAGAGAGATTCAGTCTACATAAAGTTAATATGCATTCTCTTCTCTGTGCATTGTCAGAGGAAAGTGATCATTAGCTAAACATTATTGCAAATCAGTGTTTGACTAATGCTGGTGCTAATGTATCAGCAGTCAAGTCTACACTATTTGTTTACCATCTATAGTGATCAGTGGGTGTGGTGACCAAAACAGATATGCAGAATGCTGTTTGACAAGCAATTTAAATTGCATTAATACCATCTTTATTTACAGTGGTCCTCACTATCAATCTCATCCCCTGAATAGCTATTTGATATGGTGGGCTGAATGAAGCAAACCAATTGACTTAATCTGTACAACAGTGTAATAACCCAACAACGGGATTATGGAAATGGATTGATTATACACACAACTGATGATTATGTCAGATCACAGACATTTGAAGCTGTAATTGGAAATGATAATTAAAAGTAGCATATGTTTGGATATCAACACATTTCTGAATTGTTACAACATTGGCAGTGTATCAGTGTTATTTCTGTCACTCTCCTCGCCCCAATCTGGGCTTGAACCAGGGACCCTTTGCACACATGGAGAACAGTGACCCCCGAAGCATCGTTACCTATCGCTCCACAAAAGCCACAGCCATTGCAGAACAAGGGAAACAACTACTTCAAGGTCTCAGAGCGAATGATGTCACCGATTGAACCGCTACTAACTAGCTAGTCATTTCATATTGGTTACAGTAGCATAAAAAGCCAAATGAATTCTCATGAAATCTGAGCCATATCCAAAAAGCCTCTCAGAGTAGGATTGCTGATCTAGGATCAGTTAAGACTTTAGATTTTAATGAAGAGAATTATATGGACAAATCTAAATCAAATCAAATATTATTTGTCACATGCACCATGTAGACTTTACTGTCAAATGCTTACTTACAAGCCCTTTCCCAGCAATGCAGTTAAAAATAAAATACAATTTACAAAAAATGTAATAATAATAGTAACACAAAATAACGAAGCTATATACAAGGAGTACTGGTACCGAGTCGGTTGTACTGGGGTACAAGGAAATATGTACATGTATGTTTTGGTAGGTGATTTATTGAAGTACTACAGTATGTACATGGAACTTGCCGAGCTGTTTAATTAACTGTTCAACAGTCTTATGGCTTTGGGATAGAAGTTTTTCAGGAGCCTGTTGGTACCAGTTGTCATGTGGGGGAGCTGAGAGAAGAGACTGTGACTTGGTTGGCTGGCTGGAGTCTTTGACAATTTCTTGGGCCTTCCCCTGGTATAGAGGTGGGGACTTGATCCTAGATCAGCACTCCTACTCTGAGACGCTTTGTGGATATGGGTCCTGGTCTATCTTGTGAACGTAGAAACAGAATATCACAATATATCCGCTCTCTTTGATTAATGCATTATTATGTAGGAACAGATACAAAATATAGCCTCAATTGCGTGCTAAAAAGTTTGTTGTCTGGTATAAGGACTCATATTGGACCTGGCAGGATATTGCCTCGTCTTGTATAAGCATGATTTGTGAATACAACATCAGCGAAACAATGTCTTAGTATACAGTTGCGGCCAGATACATTGGCAGCCTTGCAGGACCAGTTTGATTTTTGCAAACTTTTTTTTACAATTTTTATTTAGAAAAAAAAGACAAATGGCATGGACAAAATGATTGGCACCCCAGAGCTAGTATTTGGTTGCACAGCCTTTGGCCAAGATACCTGCCAACAAATGCTTATTTTAGCCACCAATCAACAGCACACCTATAATACTTCAGTGTTTGAGGTGCCCTCTACTAACTGCTGTTTTCAGCTCTCATCATAGGCTATGGATGGGATTCAGATCTGGACTCTTCGCTGACCACTCCAGAACAGTGCAGGGTTTCTTCTTGAGCCATTTCAGGGTGATTTTGATGTGTGTTTGGGGTTGCTGTCCTGCTGGAAGACCCACAACCTTTGAATGTAGGGTGTGTGTTCTTTTCTTTGAATAGTTTCTCACTCACTGTTAACCAACTGTATACTGGAATGGTAAGGTTATAGATACATTTCATAATTTGAATACCAAGGGGGTTATTTGAGACACCATATCAATATGCAATGCAATATAGGGTAACCTAAATCTACCTACAGTTGAAGTCAGAAGTTTACATACACTCAGGTTGGAGTCATTAAAACTTGTTTTTCAACCACTACACAAATTTATTTTTAACAAATTATAGTTTTGGCAAGTCGGGTAGGACATCTACTTTGTGCATGACACAAGTAGGTTTTCCAACAATTGTTTACAGACAGATTATTTCACTTATAATTCACTGTCTTACAATTCCAGTGGTTCAGAAGTTTACATACACTAAGTTAACTGTGCCTTTAAACAGCTTGGAAAATTCCAGAAAATGATGTCATGGCTTTATAAGCTTCTGATAGGCTAATTGACATCATTTGAGTCAATTGGAGGTGTACCTGTGTATGTATTTCAAGGCCTACATTCAAACTCAGTGCCTATTTGCTTGACATCATGGGGAAATCAAATGAAATCAGCAAAGACCTCAGAAAAAAATTGTAGACCTCAACAAGTCTGGTTCATCCTTGGGAGCAATTTCCAAATGCCTGAAGGTCCATTGTTGATCTGTACAAACAATAGTACGCAAGTATAAACACCATGGGACCACGCAGCCGTCATACCGCTCAAGAAGATGAACGTATTTTGGTGCCAAAAGTGCGAAACAATCCAACAACAACAGCAAAGGACCTTGTGAAGATGTTGGAGGAAACAGGTACAAACATATCTATATCCACAGTAAAACGAGTCCTATATCGACATAACCTGAAAGGCCACTCAGCAAGGAAGAAGCCACTGTTCCAAAACCGCCATAAAAAAATCTAGACTATGGTTTGCAACTGCACATGGGGACAAAGATCGTACCTTTTGGAGAAATGTTCTTTGGCCTGATGAAACAAATAGAACTGTTTGGCCATAATGACCATCTTTATGTTTGGAGGAAAATGGGGGAGGCTTGCAAGCCGAAGATCACCATCCCAGCGGTGAAGCATGGGGGTGGCAGCATCATGTAGTGGGGGTGCTTTGCTGCAGGAGGGACTGGTGCACTTCCCAAAATAGATGGCATCATGAGGAAAGAAAATGATGTGGATATATTGAAGCAACATCTCAAGACATCAGTCAGGAAGTTGAAGCTTGGTCGCAAATGGGTCTTCCAAATGGACAATGACCCCAAGCATACTTCCAAAGTTGTGGCAAAATGGCTTAAGGACAACAATGTCAAGGTATTGGAGTGGCCATCACAAAGCCCTGACCTCAATAATATTGAACATTTGTGGGCAGAACTTGTGTGAGCAAGGAGGCCTACAAACCTGACTCAGTTACACCAGCTCTGTCAGGAGGAATGGGCCAAAATGTACCCAACTTATTGTGGGAAGCTTGTGGAAGGCTACCCAAAACATTTGACCCAAGTTAAGCTATTTAAAGGCAATGCTACCAAATACTAATTGAGTGTATGTAAACTTCTGACACACTGGGAATGTGATGAAAAAATTAAAGCTGAAATAAATCACTCTCTAATATTATTATGACATTTCACATTCTTAAAATAAAGTGGTGATCCTAACTGACCTAAAACCGGGCATTTTATTCGGATTAAATGTCAGGAATTGTGAAAAACTGAGTTTCAATGTATTTGGCTAAGGTGTATGTAAACTTCCCACTTCAACTGTACATTGCACTAACCTGTGTTTCCAAATCATTATTCAGATGACGCCAGGAAGATAAGGTCTGTTGGGTTCACAGACATTGCATCTGGAACAAAGTCACTGTATTAATCAGTGTCAAATGTTTATTTATTATTTAGGGTCAGGTAAAATGTGAAATGTTGAGATGTAAAATGTCACGTTATGTCAATTGTGTGTCTCAAGTATGTCTACCTAAAGAAAAATATACAATCAACTGTTACAAGGAATTCTATTCCTGGGAAGTAATTTGCGGTGTTACTATGACAATCGCTCATTTCTAGTAATCTGCAGCTAGATAATTATCTTACTTACATGCTGTGCAACCAACCACTATCGCTTAGCATGCATTTTTTAAGAGCCTTATTTATAATTCAGTCTCTGAAACTATTATTTTCAGGTAAGTGCACATTTACCATTCAGGGTCTATAACCTACACATTTTACCTTCACATTACATAGTTGGATCAATGCAGTGCTGGAAAAAGAACCCAATTGTCATACTTGAGAAAAAGTCAAGATAACTTGAGTCATTTTCTATTAAGGTAAAGTGAAAGTCACCAGTAAAATACTACTTGAGTAAAAGTCTAAAAGTATTTGGTGTTAAATATACATAAGTATCAAAAGTAAATGCAATTGCTAGAATATACTTAAGTATCAAAAGTAAAAGTATAAATAATTTAAAATTCCTTATATTAAGCAACCAAGATGGCACCAAGTTACAGATAGACAGGGGCAAGCTCCAACACTCAGACATCATTTACAAACAAAAAGTGTTTAGTGAGTCCCCCAGATCAGAGGCAGTAGGGATGTTCTCTTGATAAGTGCTGTCAAGGCTCAGGAGAAGATCCAGATGCATACAGTATCGAAGTAACAAAAGTTTATTACAAAAACAGTGTGGCAGGCGAATGACAGTTCAATGGCAGAAAGAGGTCAGTAGTCCAGAGCCAATAGGTACAGAACAGCAGGCAGGCTCAGGGCAGGCAGAGGTCAGTAGTCCAGAGCCAATAGGTACAGAACAGCAGGCAGGGTCAGGGCAGGCAGAGGTCAGTAGTCCAGGGTGGTATAACAAGGTACAGAATGGCAGGCAGGGACAGGGCAGGCAGAGGTCAGTAGTCCAGAGCCAATAGGTACAGAACGGCAGGCAGGGTCAGGGCAGGCAGAGGTCAGTAGTCCAGAGCCAATAGGTACAGAATGGCAGGCAGGGACAGGGCAGGCAGAGGTCAGTGGTCCAGAGCCAATAGGTACAGAACAGCAGGCAGGGTCAGGGCAGGCAGAGGTCAGTAATCCAAGGTGGTATAACAAGGTACAGAATGGCAGGCAGGGACAGGGCAGGCAGAGGTCAGTAGTCCAGAGCCAATAGGTACAGAACAGCAGGCAGGGTCAGGGCAGGCAGAGGTCAGTAATCCAAGGTGGTATAACAAGGTACAGAATGGTAGGCAGGGACAGGGCAGGCAGAGGTCAGTAGTCCAGAGCCAAAAGGTACAGAAGGGCAGGCAGGGTCAGGGCAGGCAGAGGTCAGTAATCCAGAGCCAATAGGTACAGAACGGCAGGCAGGGACAGGGCAGGCAGAGGTCAGTAGTCCAGAGCCAAAAGGTACAGAACGGCAGGCAGGGTCAGGGCAGGCAGAGGTCAGTAGTCCAGAGCCAATAGGTACAGAACGGCAGGCAGGGACAGGGCAGGCAGAGGTCAGTAATCCAGAGTCAATAGGTACAGAACGGCAGGCAGGGACAGGGCAGGCAGAGGTCAGTAGTCCAGAGCCAATAGGTACAGAACGGCAGGCAGGGTCAGGGCAGGCAGAGGTCAGTAATCCAGGGTGGTATAACAAGGTACAGAACGACAGCCAGGCTCAGGGACAGGGCAGGCAGAGGTCAGTAATCCAGGGTGGTATAACAAGGTACAGAACGACAGCCAGGCTCAGGGACAGGGCAGGCAGAGGTCAGTAATCCAGGGTGGTATAACAAGGTACAGAACGGCAGGCAGGGACAGGGACAGGGCAGGCAGAGGTCAGTAATCCAGGGTGGTATAACAAGGTACAGAACGACAGCCAGGCTCAGGGACAGGGCAGGCAGAGGTCAGTAATCCAGAGCCAATAGGTACAGAACAGCAGGCAGGGTCAGGGCAGGCAGAGGTCAGTAGTCCAGGGTGGTATAACAAGGTACAGAATGGCAGGCAGGGTCAGGGCAGGCAGAGGTCAGAAGTCCAGGGTGGTATAACAAGGTACAGAACGACAGCCAGGCTCAGGTTCAGGGCAAGCAGAGGTCAGTAGTCCAGAGCCAATAGGTACAGAACGACAGCCAGGCTCAGGTTTAGGGCAGGCAGAATGGTCAAAAACCAGGAAAGCTAGAAAACAGGAACTAGAGACAGACAGGAGCATGGGAAAAACGTTATTAGGCTTGACAAAACAAAATGAACTGGCAACAGCCAAACAGAGAACACAGGTATAAGTACACTGGGGATAATGGGGAAGATGGGCAACACCTGGACGGGGTGGAGACACGCACAAAGACAGGTGAAAACAGATCAGGGTGTGACAAGTGTCTGAATTAGAAAATGTTCCTGTCCTGCTAAGCATTCAAAATGTATCAAGTACTTTTGGGTGTCATAGAATATGTATGGAGTAAAATGTACATAATTTTCTTCAGGAATGTAGTGAAGTAAAAGTTGTCAAAAATATGAATAGTATAGTAGAGTACAGAAACCAAAAAAACTACTTGAGTAAAAATACTTGAAAGTAATACTTAAGTACTTTACATCAATGGATCAATGCACAACTTGATCTGGTCTCTTAACTACTCTCTTGTTTTTGGCATCTTTATAATTCAAACCATCTAATGATGGATAACTGTTGTAGGAGGGTTGAAAACAGTTTTGATATATCTTGCAATGGTCAAATGTAAATAACATATTTCTCAGACTTTGTTCTGTATTGTCTTTTCTGAGATGGTTCTGTATTTAAAATAGTTGCATACTGGTCAATTAGACAAACAACTAATGATGGTGGTATAATCATTATCACCACCAGCAGCATCATTTAGTAGGCCTAGCTACATGAAATGCTTCAAAAGGGACGTGTCACCCATGTAATGGATACAGGACGAACTGCTGAATGTTGATCAATGTGACGGAGGGAGGAGGCTCAGCTTGTCAGGGAAACAGCAGCCTCCCCAGGCAATCTCTACAGTCAGGAGATGGAATGAACACAGCCCTGAAATCCATCATATGCCACATTCGTATGAAGCGTCGTTTGATAGAGAGAAGCCACCGTCACAGTCCCTTGGGTTACACTACATGACTGATTTGGGATTTCAGCGCTCCTGGCACAATTTTCTGGGAGAATAATTAACTAATGCCACCCATTTCCTCCTAATGCCCAATGACTTGCTTTTTTATCCCCCCCCCCAAACAAAACATACAAAAAATGGAGCTGATAAATGTCTGCGTTGAATAACTAGTCAAATGAAATTACATGGAGGAACATTTTAATAATTGTCACCATAGTCACCATAGTCGCTCACATTAGATAGTTTAGTTGGATTTATTTGTTGTGTTTTGCGAGAACAATGGCATGTCTAATCTTGTGTGGCTGAACCTACTGTAGATATTGTAGTTTACATAAAATACAGATGAAATATCAATCACCTTTGATAGCGGCTGTGCTATAGAGTTACAGTAGAAGGTAAAGGGAAACGCTAGAGCAGTATTTATCAACTGTTTGTACGAGGGATCGACATGCTTTGGTCCTTCCTCCTTGGAGGATTGGTCCATTAAAACAAACACTTGAGGACTGACTAAATCTGTGTCAGCTATGAATCTGAGTGAG
Organism: Oncorhynchus masou masou; assembly: GCF_036934945.1. Classification (NCBI taxonomy): domain Eukaryota; kingdom Metazoa; phylum Chordata; class Actinopteri; order Salmoniformes; family Salmonidae; genus Oncorhynchus; species Oncorhynchus masou. Next base: position 78,643,072 of record NC_088216.1, on the reverse strand, counting down.
CGGTCAGCAACATCCCAGGGTTGTACCAGGGGGCTGAGAAACTGTGCAAGACAAGGAATATTATAATATACTGTATATAATGTATAATATATGCCATTTAGCAGACGCTTTTATCCAAAGCGACTTAGTCATGCGTGCATATATTTTACATATGAGTGACCCCAGCGGGAATCGAACCCAGCTCTACCGACTAATCCACACAGGACCTAGTAGGATTATTAGAAGGAATATATATATGGTGTTTCTCTACCATCTCTTTGCAAATCCTCTGGAGCACATTTCTTTAGCTATGTACCGCAGATATGATTAGCCACATTTCTCAGCTCCTCACGGCAGAGTTATTTCCAGTCGCATCACTGATGTACTAACATGCTCTGCAGGGGAAAACAGATACTTATTACTGAGTATCTGACCCCAGTGAGAGATTACGTCATTATTTCATCAAAACAGCGTTCCTTGCATTCTGAAGCTCTGTATTTTGATACTCTTGCATTTGGGCCTTTCACCTGCATGTGACGGCACTCCGCAGGTTACCATAAATAATGAATAAAAACAAAAACAGCTACTCAAAAATGGGTGAAAAAAGACGACTGTGGCCTTCAGTCCTCAACATACTTTGTCATGTCTGAGACGCACTCAGCAGCTGTTTAAACCAGTGGAGGCTGCAGAGGGGATGACTGCTCATACAAATGGTTGGAACAGAGCAAATGGAATGGCATCAAACACATAGAAACCATGTGTTTGGTGCATTTGATACAATTCCACTTATTCCGCTCCAGCCAGTATCACGAGCCCGTACTCCCCAATTAAGGTGACAACAACCTCCTTCGGTTTATATAATCCTCATAGGTACTGTAGGTTCACTGAGAATACACTCCCATTTATGGCAGCATGATCCACATCCTCTAACTACCATCCTCGTTGGTATTCTGGCCCTGTTGGTAACAGGATACATGCCTGATTGTTGACACTCTTTCTCCATTGTCGTTTTCATGTCAGCCCTCCTCCCTTGTCAGCAGAGAACAGATATCTGCTACCTTCAGCAGTCCAGCCACAAGTATAACCACCAAGGAGTCCATTAAGCCTCAAGTGACTCCTACTGCCCAACCTCATTCTTCATACAATGGACACTCGTTTCAATAGGGATCAGTTCCAGACAGTTTGGCCTGACATCAACAATGGTGTTGGCTGGAGCCCAACCACCAAGGAGACCACCAAGCCTCAAGTGACTCCTACTGCCCAACCTCATTCTTCATACAATGGACACTCGTTTCAATAGGGACCAGTTCCAGACAGTTTGGCCTGACATCAACGATGGGGTTGGCTGGAGCAGAAAGACTGGCACCCAGGTCCGTGTTCCTGCAGTCAGTAAGGGTTTGATTCAATCCATCCCCTCTCATCTCCACTCCAGAGATGCAGATGTGTCCTTGGGCTTCAGTGAAGTACTGTATATCTGAGAGCTCTCTAACGTTAATTACATGAGCCTCTGGTTCTTCTCCAGTGTTCCCCTTGAGAGGTCTCAATAGAAGATTTCTGGAGGGGAACATTGGAATCGCCAGACATATTAAATTTGATTGACTGTGTGACTATGGAACATTCTGATCCTGCTGTCTGTTACAAAATGGTCAAGGATTGTTCGGGAACAGACGAAACGACAGTAACAGACCACTGAGGTTTGAAACCAAAGCATTCAATCACACTCACACTCCCAGTTCCGCCCTACCTGATCTGCCCACACAGATCACTATCGCTACAGTATGACTCTGCAAGTCTGCAGGAGGTGCCGTGGCTAGTGAATATTCAGCGTGATCACAGTATGTTAAATATTATACAGATGGAACAAACACAGATCAAAGCCTGTAATTAGCCATCAGAGAAGGGTTGGCAGAGAGGAAGGAGAGGTTGGGATTAACAGTAACCTAGCAGGGGTAGAATGGCGCCTGGGCAGAGTTTCCACTTGCGTTTTTCAGAAGAAACGGAAGCTTGGTTGAAAATACTGTGTCCCTAAAAACTGGATGTGAGCATTTTCTGGTGACTCCACTTAGGCTAGCACTAACAGAGACAGAGAGGAAAGCTCCAGTCATCTCAAACCCAGGCCTTCTTTTTCCCTGTGTCTGTCAACCAAACTTTTTCAGTGGCTGCCAGCCCAGCCAGTTGCTCAAAACTATTTAGACTATTTCTATTGATACCTCAGAGAAGGTGGAGACAGATTAATCTGATGTGTTTCTCTGTGATTCAGAGCAGCGCAAATATTACACAAGTAATATGATAAAACATGTACCTTCCTGATTAGATAGCACTACTACGCTATCATAGTGCTCCTATCCCTGCATGAGGAAAAACACTCCTCGTGTCATTGATATGTTCTCAGAAAAAAAACAGGAGGGTGAGAAACTACTAAAAAGAGACAGGCCCTGGAACACTTGTAGTCAAGGTCACAGCCATCAGTAGAGTCACAGCATTGGTAGGAAAGGGGAGGCTGGACAGAAATAGCTTGGATTCCAAGCCCATTGTCATGGGAGGCGTCTCCATTTCCCAATGGGTCACAGAGCGATAGAGATCTAAGGGCCAGGGTTGTGATAAAGATCACAGATTGACTGGGAAGCCTCCCTCAGGATTTAATTGAAGTCAAACCAAGTCACATCATCTAAGATGTAAAAGATGACCTAAGTAACAGTCCATTTTTCATTCAGGCTTTTTTTAATCAACATGGCCCCTCCTATCCTTTATCTAAAATAGACGACGGCCATGAAATGTGGCTGAATGTAATGCGACTTTGAGTATCCTTGACTAGTCTTTATCCTGGGTTTGTTATCAGTTGGGGTAATCTTCTCAATATTTAGTTTCATGCTTGCTGCATATTTGTGTACTGCATACAATTAAGTGGAGGTTCCCATTATTTTCTCTTAAAGTACATTGTACGGCAATTACTCTTTGGCCCATTATGCTATTGTATTATGAGGTGGACTGAGCCATCCATTGCTTGACTTTTTTCCATCTCCATAGTTTAAGGTCGCAACACACCTGTCTTCATTCGAACTGTGGTATGACAACAATACCAATATCATCACACAATTATCAACTTCAGCCTGACAGTCATTCAGACTGCCATCGCACTAATGTATTCACTATTCAATGCACAATCTTAATTACCTACCAGACTCACTGAGTCTGCTCTCTCCTTTCCACCATGGTTCAGATACATCCTAACGGTCGTGTGTCATGCACAGGGCTGTTATTACTGTAGCACGCCTGTCATTGTAGGACAAGGAGTGTGTGATTGATGAATTTCCCAGAGTGGAGGAATGTTCCGCTGAGTTGCCTCATGCACCAATAATGACACATGATGGAAACCCCTGTCAGGCCGTCAAGATGGGGAATGAAGATGGATAGTGTCCAGGATACAAGCTCATCTGGTCGACGCAGGAAGTTAAGGAACGTTTTGGTTGCGATAATCTCACGCAATTAGGCAACCTCTCGCCTGCTGTGCTACAGTGTTGCAGGAGACCTAATGGAGACCATTGTTTCTGTGCAGGTTACATGATATCAGTGGCTGTCCAATTGTATGGACTCTCTTGTCATAGAAGACTAGGGATGGGCATTTTACATTATTTCAAATCAAATGTATTTATATAGCCCTTCGTACATCAGCTGATATCTCAAAGTGCTGGACAGAAACCCGGCCTAAAACCCCAAACAGCAAGCAATGCAGGTGTAGAAGCACGGTGGATAGGAAAAACTCCCTGGAAAGGCCAAAACCTAGGAAGAAACCTAGAGAGGAACCAGGCTATGTGGGGTGGCCAGTCCTCTTCTGGCTGTGCCGGTGGAGATTAAAACAGAACATGGCCAAGATGTTCAAATATTCATAAATGACCAGCATGGTCAAATAATAATAATCACAGGCAGAGCAGTTGAAACTGGAGGTGGACTGGGGACAGCAAGGAGTCATCATGTCAGGTAGTCCTGACAAGTTCTCATTTACAGCTGCGACCTGGCCAAGATAATGCAAAGCAGTGCGACAAACAACAACACAACAACAAGTCTATATACAGTGTGTGCAAATGGTGTGAGGAGGTAAGGCAATAACTAGGCCATAGTAGAAAAGTAATTACAATTTTGCAAATTAACACTGGAGTGATAGATGAGCAGATGGTGATATGCAAGTAGAAATACTGGTGTGCAAAAGAACAGAAAAGTAAATAAAAACAATATGGGGATGAGGTAAGTAGATTGGGTGGGCTATTTACAGATGGTCTATGTACAGCTGCAGCGATCGATTATGACTTTCGCGAAGCGGATCCTGTGTTCTGCCTTTCACCCAGGACAACGGAATGGATCCCAGCCGGCGACCCAAAAAAACGACTCCAAAAAGAGGGAAATGAGGCAGTCTTCTGGTCAGACTCCGGAGACGGGCACATCGTGCACCACTCCCTAGCATTCTTCTCGCCAATGTCCAGTCTCTTGACAACAACGTTGATGAAATCCGAGCAAGGGTAGAATTCCAGAGGGACATCAGAGACTGTAGCGTTCTTTGGTTGACGGAAACATGGCTCACTGGAGAGACGCTATCGGAGTCGGTGCAGCCAGTTGGTTTCTCCACGCATCGCGCCGACAGAAACAAACATCTTTCTGGTAAGAAGAGGGGCGGGGGCGTATGCCTTATGGCTATCGAGACGTGGTGTCATCACAGAAACATACAGGAACTCAAATCCTTCTGTTCACCTGATTTAGAATTCCTCACATTCAAATGTCGACCGCATTATCTACCAAGAGAATTATCTTCGATTAAAATCGCAGCCGTATATATTCCCCCCCAAGCAGACACATCGACGGCTCTGAACAAACTTTATTTGACTTTTTGCAAACTGGAATCCATACATCCTTAGGCTGCATTCATTGTAGCTGGGGATTTTAACAAGGCTAATCTGAAAACAAGACTCCCTAAATTGTATCAGCATATTGATTGCGCAACCAGGGCTGGCAAAACCTTGGATCATTGTTATTCTGACTTCCGCGACACATATAAGGCCCTGCCCGCCCTCCTTTCGGAAAAGCTGACCACGACTCCATTTTGTTGATCCCTGCCTACAGACAGAAACTAAAACAAGAAGCTCCCACGCTGAGGTCTGTCCAACGCTGGTCCGACCAAGCTGATTCTACACTCCAAGACTGCTTCCATCACGTGGACTGGGATATGTTTCATATTGCGTCAGACAACAACATTGACGAATACGCTGATTCGGTGTGCGAGTTCATTAGAACGTGCGTTGAAGATGTCGTTCCCATAGCAATGATTAAAACGTTCCCAAACCAGAAACCGTGGATTGATGGCAGCATTCGCGTGAAACTGAAAGCGCGAACCACTGCTTTTAATCAGGGCAAGGTGACTGGAAACATGACCGAATACAAACAGTGCAGATATTCCCTCTGCAAGGCAATCAAACAAGCTAAGCGTCAGTATAGAGACAAAGTAGAATCTCAATTCAACGGCTCAGACACAAGAGGTATGTGGCAGGGTCTACAGTCAATCACGGACTACAAAAAGAAAACCAGCCCAATCACGGACCAGGATGTCTTGCTCCCAGGCAGACTAAATAACTTTTTTGCCCGCTTTGATGACAATACAGTGCCACTGACACGTCCTGCAACGAAAACATGCGGACTCTCCTTCACTGCAGCCGAGGTGAGTAAAACATTTAAACGTGTTAACCCTCACAAGGCTGCAGGCCCAGATGGCATCCCCAGCCGCGCCCCCAGAGCATGCTCAGACCAGCTGGCTGGTGTGTTTACGGACATATTCAATCAATCCCTATCTCAGTCTGCTGTTCCCACATGCTTCAAGAGGGCCAACATTGTTCCTGTTCCCAAGAAAGCTAAGGTAACTGAGCTAAACGACTACCGCCCCGTAGCACTCACTTCCGTCATCATGAAGTGCTTTGAGAGACTAGTCAGGGACCGTATCACCTCCACCCTACCTGACACCCTAGACCCACTCCAATTTGCTTACCGCCCAAATAGGTCCACAGACGATGCAATCTCAACCACACTGCACACTGCCCTAACCCATCTGGACAAGAGGAATACCTATGTGATAATGCTGTTCATCGACTACAGCTCAGCATTTAACACCATAGTACCCTCCAAGCTCGAGACCCTGGGTCTTGACCCCGCCCTGTGCAACTGGGTACTGGACTTCCTGACGGGCCGCCCCCAGGTGGTGAGGGTAGGCAACAACATCTGATCCTCAACACTGGGGCCCCACAAGGGTGCGTTCTGAGCCCTCTCCTGTACTCCCTGTTCACCCACGACTGCGTGGCCACGCACGCCTCCAACTCAATCATCAAGTTTGCGGACGACACAACAGTGGTAGGCTTGATTACCAACAACGACGAGACGGCCTACAGGGAGGAGGTGAGGGCCCTCGGGGTGTGGTGTCAGGAAAATAACCTCACACTCAACGTCAACAAAACTAAGGAGATGATTGTGGACTTCAGGAAACAGCAGAGGGAACACCCCCCTATCCACATTGATGGAACAGTAGTGGAGAGGGTAGCAAGTTTTAAGTTCCTCGGCATACACATCACAGACAAACTGAATTGGTCCACCCACACAGACAGCATCGTGAAGAAGGCGCAGCAACGCCTCTTCAACCTCAGGAGGCTGAAGAAATTCGGATTGTCACCAAAAGCACTCACAAACTTCTACAGATGCACAATCGAGCGCATCCTGGCGGGCTGTATCACTGCCTGGTACGGCAACTGCTCCGCCCACAATCGTAAGGCTCTCCAGAGGGTAGTGAGGTCTGCACAACGCATCACCGGGGGCAAACTACCTGCCCTCCAGGACACCTACACCACCCGATGTTACAGGAAGGCCATAAAGATCATCAAGGACAACAACCACACGAGCCACTGCCTGTTCACCCCGTTATCATCCAGAAGGTGAGGTCAGTACAGGTGCATCAAAGCTGGGACCGAGAGACTGAAAAACAGCTTCTATCTCAATGCCATCAGACTGTTAAACAGCAACCACTAACATTGAGTGGCTGCTGCCAACACACTGACTCAACTCCAGCCACTTTAATAATGTGAATTGATGGGAAATGATGTAAAATATATCACTAGCCACTTTAAACAATGCTACCTAATATAATGTTTACATACCCTACATTATTCATCTCATATGTATACGTATATACTGTACTCTATATCATCTACTGCATCTTTATGTAATACATGTATCACTAGCCACTTTATCTATGCCACTTTGTTTACATACTCATCTCATATGTATATACTGTACTCGATACCATCTACTGTATCTTGACAATGCTGCTCTGTACCATCACTCATTCATATATCTTTATGTACATATTCTTTATCCCCTTACACTTGTGTGTATAAGACAGAAGTTTTGGAATTGTTAGTTAGATTACTTGTTGGCTATTACTGCATTGTCAGAACTGGAAGCACAAGCATTTCGCTACACTCACATTAACATCTGCTAACCATGTGTATGTGACAAATAAAATTTGATTTGAAAAGCTCTTAGAGACTTACCCAGAAAGCTGTAATTGCTGCCAAAGATCCTTCTACAGGGGTATGAATACTTATGTAAATGAGATATTTCTGTATTTCATGTTCGATAATAAAACAAGTATAATCTAAAAACAGGTTTTCACTTTCATTATGGGGTATTGTGTGTAGATTGGGGATAAAATAAATAAATAAGCCATTTTGAATTCAGGCTGTAACAGGGTCAAGGGGTAGGAATACTTTCTGAAGTTGTGCCAAGGTTGATGTATTTATTCCAGACCCTGCCCATTTCAATTCCATCCAACTTTTTAAAATAAAATAAACGGCCTGCTCTCCAACTTTATTTGGAATGGAAAAACCTTAAGAATCAAATGGACTATTTTACAATTACCCAACAAAGCTGGAGGTCTTGGACTACCTCAAATGAAGATGTATTACAGGGCTGCACAAATGCCTTCACTTAAACAGCAGACTATCCTTGTCACGTCTGCTCCTGCTACTCCCATAGGGTATACGACATCGCCAGAGAACTCACCTCTGGTCCAAGGATTCATCCTTACGCACACCTGGCACTCATCATTACGCGCACCTGTTAATCATTATGATTCACACCTGGACTCCATTACCTTAATAATTTCCTCCCCTTTATATGTCACTCTCCCAGGTTCACTCACCAGTTGGTATTATTCCTGTGTATCGGCGGTCTGCCTTATGTTAGTGTCGTTTTATTAAAACATTTCACCTGCACCTGCTTCCAACTCACCGCCCCATCAGTACAATCCTTGTGCAGGGAGGACTATCAAATCAAGTTTTAATTGTCTATCACATGCTTCGTAAACAACAGCTGTAGACTAACAGTGAAATGATTAGTTATGGGCCCTTCCCAACAATGCAGAAAACAATAAAATAACAACGATACAAAAATCTGTAATATACAATAAGCAACAGTACTAATAATAAATACACAATAAATAATGATATCTTGGCTATATACACAGGGTACCAGTACCGAGTCCATGTGCAGGGGTATGAGGTAATTGAGGTAGATATGTACACACAGGTAGGGACAACGTGACTAGACAGCAGGATAGATAATAGACAGTAGCAGCAGTGTATGTCATGGGTGTGGAAGTGTGTATGTGTGTGTATGTGTTGGAGTGTCAGTGTACGTATGTGTGTGTGTGGGTAGTCAAGTGTGTGTGCATAGAGAAAAGAGTGCAAAAAGGGTCAATGCAGATAGTCTGGGTAGCTATTTGGTTAACTACACTATATATACAAAAGTATGTGGACATCGCTTCAAATGATTGGATTCTGCTATTTTGGCCACATCTGTTGCTGACAGGTGTATAAAATCGAGCACACAGCCATGCGACCTCCCATAGACAAACAATGGCAGAATAGCCTTACTGAAGAGCTCAGTGTCTTTCAACATGGCACCATCCTAGGATGCCAACAAGTCAGTTTGTCAAATTTCTGTCCTGCTTGAGCTACCCAGGCCAACTGTATGTGCTGTTTTGTGAAGTGGAAAGTCGAGGAGCAACAACGACTCAGCCGCGAAGTGGTAGGCCACACAAGCTCACAGAATGGAACCGCCGAGTCCTGAAGCACGTAGCATGTAGAAAGAGTCTGTTGCAACACTCACTACCAAGTTCCAAACTGCTTTTGGAAGCAACATCAGCACAAGAACTGTTCGTCCGGGGCTTAATGAAATGAGTTTCCGAGCAGCCACGCCTAAGATCACCAATGTGCAATCCCAAGCATCGGCTGGAATGGCGTAAAGCTCGTGGTAAATCTCCAGTGTTCTCTGGAGTGATGAATCAAGCTTTATCATCTGGCAGTCCGACGGACAAATTTGGGTTTGGCGGATGCCAGAAGAATGCTACCTGCCCCAATGCTTAGTGCCAACTGTAAAGTTTGGTGGAGGAATAATGGTCTGGGGCTGGTTTCATGATTTCAGGCTCTAGCCCTTAGTTCCAGTGGAAAATCTTAATGCTACAGCCTAAAATGACAGATGATTCTGTGCTTTCAACTTTGTGGTAACAGTTTGGTGAAGGCCATTTGCTGTTTCAGCACGACAAGGCCCCCATGTACAAAGCAAGGTCCATACAGAAATGGTTTGTCGAGATCGGAGTGGAAGAACTTGACTGGCCTGCACAGAGCCCTGACCTCAACCCTAATCTAACAACTTTGGGATGAATAGGAAAGGCGACTGCAAGCCAGGCCTAATTGCCAAACATCAGTGCCTGACCTCACTAATGCCCTTGAGGCTGAATGGAAGCAAGTCCCCGCAGCAATGTTCCAACATCTAGTGGAAAGCCTTCCCAGAAGAATGGAGGCTGTTATAGCAGCAAAGGCAACTCCAAATGAATGCCCATGATATTGGAATGAGATGTTCGATGAGAAGGTGTCCACATACTTTGTTCATGTAGTCTATTTTGCAGTCTTATGGGTTGGGGGTAGAAGCTGGTCAGGTGCCTTTTCGTCCCAGACTTAGCACTCCGGCAGTGTTTGCCGTGCGGTAGCAGAGAGAACAGTAAATTACTTGGGTGGCTGGAGTCTTTGACAATTTGTAGGGGCTTCCTCTGACAATGCCTGATATGGAGGTCCTGGATGGCAGGGAGTTCAACCCCAGTGATGTACTGGGCCGTACACTGTAGTGCTTTGAGGTTGGATTTTGAGCAGTTGCCATACCAAGCGGTGATGCAGCCATTCAAGATGCTCACAATGGTGCAGCTGTAAACCTTTGAGGATCTGAGGGCCCTTGCCAAATATTTTCAGCCTCTTGAGGGGAAAGAGGCGTTGTCATGCCCTCTTCACAAATGTGTTGGCGTGTTTGGACCATGATAGGTCCTTAGCGATGTGGACACCTAGGAACTTGAAGTCCTCGACCCGGTCCGCTACAGCCCTCTTGATGTAAATGGGGGCGTGTTCGGTACATTACAATTGGTTATTTAAAGAATAAAAAACAGCAAATGTTACATCATCCTCCACATAACAACAACATTGAGGCTCATGTTGACCTTTGATGAAATGTACTGTTTCACAGAAACAACAGCCTAAAACACTGCCTTAGAGTATTTTTAGACGGATTAACTAATCTGCCATCTATCTTATGTGTGCCTGTCAAATAAAACCGGCTTGTGTATATATGCAGGATTAATAATGTTTCTAGTCATTAAAGGATTACTCAGTCACTCACTGTGTGTTCCACATATGTCCCTGCCATACAGATGTAGGATCTTAATTTGAGCCAGTTTGCTACAGCAGGAAAATTATCCTGAAAATTCTAAACATAAAAAAAGCCTTTTTAAATCTCAAATTCACTGCAAGTTTTAATTGTCCTGCATTGCAGGAAAGTTATCCTGCAACAGGGTGATCAAATTAAGATTATACATCTGTACACAGTCCTGGCATGTGAATCTATAGTGATAATCATCCTTTAGAGAAATCTCTTAGACTGCAGGAGGGAACTGGCACAATTGCAAAGGCAATAATGAAACAGTAGGATAATACTGTAGCTGTATGTTTTGGATGTGAACATGAAGTGCTAGCTTGGCATTCGTTCACTTAGAGGAATCATCCTCATTTCATATCATCCAATAGTATTACAATGAAATAACCTAGAGAACAGTAGTTGCGGCTCAGCAAGCCAAGGGGTTGGGAGGGATTGCTGCAGCGGCCTTGTCACAGGGAAGCAGAGCTAATAGCCTCCTCTCCTCTCCAGTTTGCAGCACAGGCCCTTCACTTGAGCTGGGTGATTTTAATTTGTCAAAACTGTTTACCAGCATGGCTCCAAGGCTATTACCAGCATGTCATAAGGGAGCAGATAGGTAATGAAAAAAGAACCGCAGGAAATGGGGGATGTGTTTATTGTGTTTATTGTGTAAGGACTGGAGGAGACATCTCCAACGACTGTGTCAGCGATACAATACACCACTCAGACCTACAGTTCGCCCAGTAGTAAGAGGGTGTCTGATATTATCCTTCTCTCTCTCACACGGTGTTGTAAACCTACCAAAAGTGTCATCTTTCAACCAAATTGACTCTCAATCCAATTTAGATATCCACCAATATGAATGATTGGATACATTATTTTGCAGTGTTAAATGAAATGTAAAATATCACATTGATTTCCTGTGACTGGATAATGGGGTAAACAAGTGGTGCACAATGACATCATCATCTTTATCCATGTCTGATTGATGACATCATCATCTTTGTCCATATCTGAGGTAAAAAAATATTTTTTTAGGTACTACGTAAGTATTTTGGGAGGGGTATCTGTACTTTACTATATTTTTGACTCCTTTTACTTTTACTCCACTACATTCTGAAAGAAAATAATGCACTTTTTACTCTTTACATTCCACAAAAGCACACATTACATTACGAATGCTTAGCATGACAGGAAAATGGTCTCATTCACACACTTATCAAGAGAACATCCCTGGTCATCCCTACGTACTCACCAAACACGCGTCACGCCGTGATCAGTTTCACCTGTCCCTGTGATTGTCTCCACCCCCTCAAGGTGTCGCTTATTTTCCCCAGTGTATTTATCCCTGTGTTTCCTGTCTCTCTGTGCCAGTTCGTTTGCTAGTCTTCCCGGTTTTGATCACTGCCTGACTCTGGACTACGTTCCTGCCTGCCTGATCATCCTGCCTGCCCTGACCTTGAATCTGCCTGCCCTTCGGTACCTATTGGACTCTGAACTGGTTTTGACATTTTGCCTGTACATGACCATTCTCTTGCCTACCCCTTTTTGAATTAATAAACATTGTATGACTCTAACCATCTGCCTCTTGTGTTTGCATCTGGGTCTCGCCTTGTGCCTTGATACAAATGCTTCGTTTGCAAATGATGTTGGAGTGTGCCCCTGGCTATCCATAAATAAAATCAAAACAAGAAAATTGTGCCGTCTGGTTTGCTTAATATAAGGAATGTTAAATTATTTACTTTTGATACTTAAATATATTTTAGCAATTGCATTTACTTCTGATACTTACACATATTTCAAACCAAATACTGAGACTTTTACTATTAAGGTATCTTTACTTTTTACACCACTGCTCTGAAACACAAACACACACACAAACACACACACACGCTGAGTTCTAAATAAAAACATAATTGTCTTTGCCTTTTCAGTTTTGTTTGTTTGTTCATCACTTGGATTTGCTAACATATTGGCAGTGGTAGATAACACAAAGTGAAGATCTATGAATACTAACGGAATTTCACAGTGTCTAAGTGCATGGTGGCTAGGAGTGAGTTAGCTTGATCCTACAGTGCATGTCTACTCAGAGGTGTGAAAGCAGACCGGCACAGCCCTACTGCAATCAAGGATGGTCTCTATTCATAAACCACACATCAATGTCCCTGTTCTACCCTTTGCTGTCATTTGATAGGAACAATAGACCACTGGACCAACCCACTGAATGAATGCATAACATTACACACTGTGCATGCCTATCAAACTAAATATAGTTCAACATATAGGGCTGCAAATGCTACCGTCATGGCAGCTCAACGTTAAGCAGCGTCGAGGAGGATAAGATGAGAGACACACACACATACACACAGATAACAAAGAAACGTCTGGCCAGCTGTCATCGCTGTGGTGAACAGGCCCCCAAACAGTCAACCTTCATTACTGTCACTATCCCATCATGGGGAATTAATTGCATCCCTGTTAATGACATGGCACTTATAATGCATACCTAGCGAAGGACAACATCTGGGTTGAAGACGTCAATGCCACTCCTTTTGCAGTGTTACTCCACGTCACTAAATCAAATTAAGGGGCAGCAGGTAGCCTAGTGGTTAGTGTTGAACTAGTAACTGAAAGGTTGCAAGATCGAATCCCTGAACTGTCAAGATAAATATCTGTTGTTCTCCCCTGAACAAGGCAGTTAAACCACTGTTCCTAGGCTGTCATTGAAAATAACAATTTGTTCTTAACTGACTTGCCTAGTTAAATAAAGGTAATAAAAAAATAATAATCAACGTTTATTGGTAGCACTGTTATCACAGTGTCACATTCTGACCTTAGTTATTTTTGTTATGTATTTGTTTTAGGATGGTCAGGGCATGAGTTGGGTGGGTTGTCTATGTTCTTTTTTCTATGTTGTGGTTTTGTGTTTGCCCTGGTATGGTTCTCAATCAGAGGCAGGTGTCGTTCGTTGTCTCTGAGAATCATACTTAGGTAGCCTTTTCCCACCTGTGTGGTGTGGGTGATTGTTTTCTGTTGAGTGTTTGTATCTGCACCAGACAGAACTGTTTTGGTTTCGTTCATTCACTTTCTTGTTTTTGTTCAGTGTTCTATTACTTTATTAAAAATATGGAAACTTACCAAGCTGCGCATTGGTCCTCACCTTCTTCCACCGACAACGGCCGTTACACACAGGTGCAGTGAAATGCTTGTGTTACTAACTCTAATAGTGCAGTAATATTTAGCAAAACAATGCACACATATATACAAATAAAGAAATATAACGGGCAATCTCATAGTCCGGAATACAAATCTAATTCATGTAAAAAAAATATATATATATATACATATGCACTGAGTGTACGAAAACATTAATAACACCTGCTCTTTTCATGACATACTGACCAGGTGAATCCAGGTGAAAGCTATTATCACTTATTTATGTCTCTAAATCCACTTCATTAATTTTAGATGAAGACAGGTTAAAGAAGCATTGTTAAGCCTCGAGAGAATTGAGACATGGATTGTGTATGTGTGCCATTCAGAGGGTGAATGAGCAAGATGAAAGATTTAAGTGCCTTTGAACAGGGTGTGGTAGTAGGTGCCAGGCGCACCGGTTTGTGTCAAGAACTGCAACACTGCTGGGATTGTCCACCCAGCAGTTTCCCGTGTGTATCAGGAAAGGGTCACCACCCAAAGGACATCCAGCCAACTTGACACAACAGTGAGAAGCATTGGCATCAACATGCGCCAGCATCCCTGTGGAATGCTTTTAACACCTTGTAGAGTCCATGCTCCAATTAATTGAGGCTGTTCTGAGGGCTAAGGTGTAGTACTCAAGAGTAGTTATATAGAATGAGCCTTGGCTAGAATGCAGTTCATACCTACTGTATCGGTAAAATGTTGGGACACACCTACTCATTCAAGGGTTTTTCTACATTTTTTACTATTTTCTACAGTACCTTGTAGAATAATAGTGAAGATATCAACACTATGAAATAACACGTATGGAATCATGTAGTAACCACTAAAGTGTTAACCAGTTATGCATTAGGGGCGCTATTAAAATGTTTGGATGAAAAACGTTCCCATTTTAAACAAGATATTTTGTCACGAAAAGATGCTCGACTATGCATATGAAAGCTTTGGAAAGAAAACACTCTGATGTTTCCAAAACTGCAAAGATATTGTCTGTGACTGCCACAGAACTGATGTTACAGGCGAAACCCAGATTAAAATCCAACCAGGAAGTGCCCCATTTTTTGAAACCGCCTCATGCCAATGACTCCTTATATGGCTGTGAATGAGCTACGAATGAGCTTACGTTTTCCACGTTTTCCCCAAGGTGTCTACAGCATTGTGATGTCTTTTTAAGCATTTCCATTGAAGAATGGCTGTAATGGACCATATATAGCATGTGGTCACATGGTGTCTCCTGCAGAAAATCTTGCGTAAAATATACATTTTTCCAATCGCTTCTTATGAGAAACCAATTGCCTCGATGGATATATTATCGAATATATATGTTAAAAACATTTGGCGTTATAGTTGCAGCATTTTCCGGTCGATTTCTCAGCCAAGCATGATGAAGAAACGGGAGCTATTTCGCCTACAAAAATAAAAATAAAGGAACATTTGCTATCTAACTGGGAGTCTCCTGAGTGAAAGCATCTGAAGTTCTTCAAAGGTAAATGATTTCATTTGATTGTTTTTCTTATTTTCGTGAAAATGTTGCCTGCTGCCAGCAGAGCCTAGCATAGCATTATGCCATGATAAATCTACGCAAATGCTTGTCTAGCGTTGGCTGTAACGCATATTTAGAAAATCTGAGATGACAGTGTTGTTAACAAAAGGCTAAGCTTGTGTTTGAATATATTTATTTCATTTAATTTGCATTTTTTTGCGTATTTATGTCCGCTGCGTTATGCTAATGCGTTTGAGACTATGATTACGCTCCCGGATACGGGTTTGCTCGTTGCAAGAGGTTTTAAACAAATCAAAATATATTTTATACTTGAGATTCTTCAAATTAGCCACCCTTCGCCTTGCTGACAGCTTTGCCTAGAGTTTGAAGCTGTTTATCAGTCTCTCGGTCCCAGCTTTGATGCACCGGTACATTCTCCGCCTTCCAGATGGAAGCAAGGTGAACAGGCCTTGACTCGGGTGTCTGAGGTTCTTGATGATGATCTTCTTCATCTTCCTGTGACACCGGGTGCTGTAGATGTCCTGGAGTGCAGGAAGTGTGCCAGCTGGGATGTGTTGGGCCAACCGGACCACCCTCTGGTGTACCAATGATGGATGGTGATAGTTGGTGTTACAGCCTTACAGGATGCTGTCAATGATTCATCTGTAGAAGTTTGTGAGGGTTGTAGGGGCCAAGACGAATTACTTCAGTCTCCTGAGGTTGAATAGGCACAGTTGCACCTTCTTCACCACACTGTCTGTGTGAAGGTGCAATTTCAGGTCGTCAGTGATGTGCACACCGAGGAACTTGAAGCTTTTCACCCTTTCCATTGCGGTTCCGTTGATGTGGCCGTGCTCTCTCTGCTGTCTCGTGTAGTCCACGATCAGCTTGTTTTGTCGATGTTAAGGGAGAGGTTATTTTCCTGGCACCACTTCGCCAGGGCTCTCACATCCTCCCCGTAGGCTGTCTCGATGTTGTTGGTAATCAGGCCTACCACTGTTGTGTCGTCAGCAAACTTGATGATTGAGTTGGAGATGTGTGTGGACATGTGGTCATGAGTGAACAGAGAGCAGAAGGAGCACACCTTTAGTGTTATACAGACAAGTGTTATACAGACCTTTATACAACCTTATTACTAATAGAGTTATTTAACACGTTCCCCATCAACTGTGAGGACAGAGAGGCCAGACTGTGGAGCCGTGTGAAAACACAACAGCTGAAGTAACTTGTGGAGGCTTCAGTAGGACACCAACACACCAGGGTTAATTAGCCCTCAGAAACAGAGGGATCACTTGATCCACTGCTTTCGAAGTGAACCGCAGGCTGGTAATCAGGTCACATCGAAGATTGATATGATAATCCCAGGGGCAGCACATAAAAGGAAAGGCTAACTCTGCATTGACTGAGAGCGAGCCATGGATGGAAGTGGGGGATCTATCCCTCTGAAGTCAGATTTATTTTTTTATGCAAGAAGAATTACTCACTAGCTAGCTGTGTTTCTTCTTTGACGTCTTCTCCTGTGTAGATAGATAGATGGAGGTATGTGTGGAGCATTTTTTTCTCTCATCAATGGAAAACTGCGACTTTGTGAGAAGTGAAGTGGCAGCCAGTGTGACAGTGTGTTGTGTAGTGTTACACCATCCCATCCCATCCCATCTAGGAGACACGGTGTCAGGGCTTAAGATCTGACAGTGAAAAGAAGAGGTGTGAAAACCCTCTGAGGAGAAGCTGTAGCGTGATGAGTCACCTTCCTGGTACAGCTGCTGGTGTTTTAGATGCTCAACAATACCAGAGACTGATACAGTAGGAGTTACTGATAGGAACAGCTTCATGGAGCTTACATTTTTACTTGGCAGGTAACAATCACACAAACAATGTAAAACTCTGACACAATGTAGAAGTGTTGTATTCTGAAAGTTAAAAACCTACTGTATGAGATTCACAGTTCATGGAAGACAGTTGAAACATCATGAATTGGTTTGGTTGTGATCTAATGTCACACAACTGAACAGTAACATGTGATGTATGCACAACTGGAACTGGGGCAATTATTCTTCAATTCAAGTTGCAGAATGTTTGAGCACCATATGATGAACCTGTTTTCAAACATAGCCTGGGTTTTGATTTTCCTTCCATATGCTTCATGCACATTGAAGAATTCTGCCCCCATATTAAAGAACTGGTATGGCACAGAGGGAGATTCCTAGTCCTAAGTGACTGTCTGAGCTGCATTGCGGGAGCTGTGTGGGACACTTGGGCACAGCCACTCATCAACGCAATGCTCTGTCTGACATTTGCAATTGCTTGGCCATTACCAAAAAGGGCTCGACTCTTCCAGACTGACATTTAGGCCCCGAGTGAGATATATCAACATTACATAGGCCGAACAGAACAGGGACCGATACCTTCTCTGCCTTCAGGGAAATGTTAGGACAGAAACAACAGGTGGGATGGGATCTCAATAATAGAAAGAATAGCTTTATGTATTCATTAAAATTGGGACAGCCAGTGATTTATCCTTTCCCTCTCTCAGGGGCAAATTCATTCAACAGCCCGTTTAAGCCCACTAATGAGGCAGTGTCACGGTGATCATAGCAGATTTTTTTTTTCGTCACCATTGGGCATATCCACTTTTAGAAAGACAGTTTGGAGAGTCCCAACGGCTCAAATGATCCATGTGCAATTCCCGGTGATACTTCAACTTCACCCAGAGTCACTGTCTTCTCGATTATGATCATTTAAATCACAGTGTGTCCTACATTTGTCCCTGCGTATCCTAATCCTCATCATTTAAATCCAATACTTTAAGAAAGTCATTGCTCAGTTGGGATATGTTAATTAACTTCTTATGACTACCACCTCTACAGGTTTAGAAGACTCAAGTCTGCCCTGTTCTTCAGCAATCCTATAATAGTTTTTCTATCCCGTTAAAAATGTGATCCTTTCACAGAGCATGTGTTATCACTACCCCATTTCCATATCAAGGGAAAGACTGAGAGTCGGGAGGAGAGAAAGAAGCAGAAGACTGCTCCAGGAACACGATGTTCCAGTGGGGAAAAGGGAAAGCGCCTATCAGATGCAGTTCACGCAGCTGTACAATGGAGTGACGCTTCTTTGGAGAGGCTGGGTTGACCTTTTCACTATTCATCACAAGATTGCATCTCCAGTCCCCAAACCAATCAGGATGGGGGAATTTTCAGGTCAGCATCACCACCTAAAAGTAAAGGTCAGCAGGGAAGCATCCAGGGGTGGCTTGCCTCCTGAAGCTGTAGGAGGTGGAGGAGGACTTATCTAGCAGTAAAATAAGATGCCTTATCTCATCTTGGTCTGGGTCTGGTTCAATCAGCCTTCAGGACTGCTACTCACAAAATGTCTGGCCTTTCTTCACAGAGATGTTCCGGTTCACAGAAAGGCTGGCCCCTTAACTCAATTCACAATGTGTTGATGAGACATTGCTGGGAACAGACTCCGACTCATGATGCGACTAGTGCTGCGAAATACTTGGGAAGTTATTCAACCCGAGTTTAATATATTGAAAAGTACATATCTTTCAAGACATGAATATGTCATGGATTTCCACAAAGAAGACATACTGTAACGCTGCATAGATAATGTGATGACACCATTCTCAAATAATTCATAGATCAATTTGATAACTTATTCAATCCAAAACAGATGATTTAATGAGGTGAAAATATGAATAACTCCCGATCAGACTTCAGTTTCTCATCCCAGTGGGGATAACCTACTGACGCTATTTATCAAATGCAACCCACCTCTCCGAATCAATGCCGAGTGAACCCAGTCAATGGCGCCCTGCCTAGGGAACCCGTGGGTAGAGGGGTGGGAAGGGATGGGGGAGGGGGTGAGAGACAGAAGAGGTCTGATGTGGGCTCTCTGATGCCTAAAAACAAAATATATCTCCCAGTGACATTGAGGAGGGGTCGGCTGAATGAGGCGAAGGTAGAGGGAGGTACAGGTGGAGGAGGAGGGGGGTAGGAGGAGGAGGAGGTACAACCTCCCTCAGCCTGGCTTCATCGATTTCCAGCCAGCACTCCATCTTCCACCTCAACCTCCACCACCCACAGCCTCGCAGGGATTCAGATCTCAGCAGTTTTATCACCGAGGTGTGATAGAGAGATGGGACCAGGGCCAATGTCCACAATGTTGTTAATTTTATCCACAGGAACCACCTCCAGTTAGACTACTCCTCGCTAAGTGCTGTAAAGTCCCCCGATAAGCTCTGTCAACAATATAGTCTGCTTTAGAAAACCACCACAATGTGCTACAAACCAGATCATTCATTTCATGATATAAAGAAAGAAACACTGACCTTTGACTTCTCCTAATCTTCATTTTAAGTATGAGAAAAACTAACAAGGAAAAGAAGAGACCAACTGAGATAGAGGTTGTATGCAAGAGAGTGTGATGGAAATAGCCCTGTTGTCCATGATGGAGTCACAAGGGGAAGAAGCAATAATAAGTGAAATGCCTGCTATATTATACACACAGTTGAACCAGAAAGTTTATTAGATGGAAATACAGATTAAAGGCTGGATTTCAATAAAATCTGAAGTGCAGAAATAGATGAAAATGAGTGATATTGCAGATATTGCACATCAAATAGCATTTTACAAACACCTGCAATAGAACCGTCCGAGAACCAGGAATGTTTTATTCACGGTCTGGTCTCTACAGTCGCTGCTATTCAAGATGAACTAAGCCATTATACGATTTCAATTGTTTTGCAACAACAATAAAAAGCTGCTACAATATTAGCAACAGATATTCTTCCCTCTTAAATTTCTGCTCAAGCCTGTCTTGTCTCTTAGTGACATATTGTTTGAGGTAGACTACCTTAGCTCAGCGAGTATTAAAAGATTGAAAATGCATTACTGTTTACACATAAACAAAACTGCAGAATGTTGTCCAAGGTCAAATGCTCAAATGAATTACGTTTCTTATTTTGCCGTCGGGATACAGAAATCAAGGTTACATTATCTTTGTATAATTACTTGCTTTAATTTTGGTGAATTTGCAATCAATGCATGTTCACGACTTCCACCGAAGTTGGTGCCTCTCCTTGTTCGGGCGGCATTCGGCGGTTGACGCCACCGGCTTTCTTGTATCCACCGATCTACATTTCTTTTTCCTTTTGTTTGGTCTTGATTGTACACACCTGGTTTCCATTACGTTATAATTTATTTTTGGTTTTGTGCATGTTTATTGTTGTCATGCTGTCTCGTTTATGTGCTCTGGAATTTTGTTCTCCTTGATGGAAGATTGTTTATTGAGTCAAGGTACAATTATTACTCCTCTCTGTGTCCTGCGCCTGACTCCGCCTTACCCACATCACCTAGACTTTTGACAGCATGCGACACTATAAAACACAAAAACAACACAAAAACATGCCAATAGCAATCAACAGACAGAAGAAGGTAATCCTTTACATGAAGTTGCCCCTATTACAATGTAACTAACAATGTAATAACTGTATTATCAACATAGTAGTCACATAGGTTTTGCTATGTAATTACATGGCAATAGGGTGATTGTGGAATAAATTATTACACAGATGGAATAAGGACTGTGTAATTACGCATTCACTTGCTGAAGGTTATTCCACATGTGTAACTGCTGATGTTGTTACACATTGTCTTGTTCCACTCTGTAACTAATGTTCTGTAATCACACATTTGAAAGTGAATTGCCATGTTAATAATCTGACATTGTTACATCTACTGGATGTTACATTTACATTTACATTTACATTTACATTTAAGTCATTTAGCAGACGCTCTTATCCAGAGCGACTTACAAATTGGATGTTACATTTACTGGATGTTACATTTACTGGATGTTACATTTACTGGATGTTAAATCTACTGGATGTTACATCTACTGGATGTTAAATTTACTGGATGCTACATCTACTGGATGTTACATTTACTGGATGTTACATCTACTGGATGTTAAATTTACTGGATGTTACATCTACTGGATGTTACATCTACTGTACACTCTTACTGAGAGTTGTGGCTGCTTTTGTGTGATGTATTGTTGTCTCTACCTTCTTGCCCTTTGTGCTGTTGTCTGTGCCCAATAATGTTTGTACCATGTTTTGTGCTGCTACTGTCACAACTTCTGCCGAAGTCGTTGCCTCTCCTTGTTCGGGCGGTGCTCGGCGTTCGACGTCACCGGTCTTCTAGCCATCATTGATCCTTTTTTCATTTTCCATTGGTTTTGTCTTGTCTTCCCACACACCTGTTTTCAATCCCATTCATTACCTGTTGTGTATTTAACCCTCTGTTTCCCCTCATGTCTTTGTCAGAGATTGTTTTATCGTCAGTGTAGTGTGATTGTTGTATAGGTGCGCGTCGGGTCCTCGTACCCATGTTTGTTTGTTTATGTACATTTAGTGTTATGGAGCATACTCCGTGGACTTTATTTAAAACTCCATTTTACACTCCATTTTACTCTGCTGCACCTGACTTCCCTGCCACCTATTACACCTATGCATGACAGCTACCGTGTTGTGTTGCTACCATGCTGTGTTGTCATGTGTTGCTGCCTTGCTGTGTTGTTGTCTTAGGTCTCTCTTTATGTAGTGTTGTGTTGTCTCTCTTGTCATGATGTGTGTTTTGTCCTATATTTATATATTTGATGTTTTATTTTTAGTCCCCCGTCCCCGCAGGAGGCCCTTTGCCTTTTGGTCGGCTGTCATTGTAAATAAGAATTTCTTCTTAAATGACTTGCCTAGTTAAATAAAGGTTAAATAAAATAAAATATATGCTATGACCGAATCAAGTGTAATGCAAAAGCAATTTAGTTACATATGTTATACTTGTAATGTACCTACCCAGGATCAAGCAACTTAATGTAAAGTGAAACCTGGTATGGTATAACTTCTATAATTACTATTTAGTTACATTGTAACAACCTTTGCAGAAAATGGGATCACCAGGAGAAATTAGGAGACAGGACAACATTAGGTTAGTTACATTGTACTTACAATTTTTAACAATGAACTCTGTAATTACAATGCTACATGGGATATACATGTATTTACAATGTTCTTACCCATGGGAAAGAAACTTAGTGTAAAGTGAAGTGACATTTTAAGAATTTTTTAGTTACAATGCAACAACCTTTGTAAACAATCGGCTAACCAGGATAATTAAGGAGACAAAACATTTTTCAGTGGATTTGACAAGATTCATATTTAAACCATTCAAATTCAATTCCACATTTCATACTTATTAAAAACACTGAGTGGTAAAGCTAGCTAGCCAGTGTTTCCCCATCATTCACTAATGCAATGAAGCCCTTTATCTACTTACACAGAATCAGATGAACTCATGCATGCCGTTGTTATGTCTTTGTGTCCAGAGTTAGGGGTAGTTTTGCGAGCCAATGCCAACTAGCGTTAGCACAATGACTGGGTGTCTATGGGTATCTACATGCACTAATATGTTATCACTAACACACTGTGTCATGTTACTTTTGTCTTAGTATGACTCCATAAAAAAATATATATAAAAAACTTCCTTGACAGAATTTGTATTCTCCTCTTTGACTGTGCATTTTCGGTGGTTCTTACTTTTGCCACTAGAGGGCGACCTTATGATTTCTGAGGGTCTGTTCTCCTGAAGTTGTTGACTGTTTTTGTGCTTGCCAGTTAGAAGCCAATGGCTAGCAGTTTCTTACTGGCGATAAAAATGCATCATTACTAATTTACTTAAGCATTTCGCTACACTCGCATTAGCATCTGCTAACCATGTGTATGTCACAAATAAGATTTGATTTGATTTAATGTAGCAAATCAAACATTAAAACTCATCAACAATTACGTTAGACCTGGAGTTTATTTGAAACAGGTGTTTATTTGCTGAAATGTGTGCCATTGCCCGGCTATAAAAAGGGGCAGTCAGATATTTGAGACTCTACATTTAATTGAAGTTTTACTGTAATTGAAAATGACTGGTAGTTAATCACAGGGTGTGCCTTGTTACAATTGTTGTTACCATGTCCTAGCCTATTTATCAACCCTGACATTAAATGTAGATTCAATGATAGTGGCACCTTGAATATACAGTACTTGTAACAAGGTCATATTTTGGTATGAATTAATAACATGGCAATTCACAAGTGACTTATAAATTTGTAATTACAGAACATCAGTTACATAGTGGAACAAGAGAATGTGCAATCACACTATGGAATAACCTTAAGCAAGTGAATTTGTAATTAAACATTCCTTGTTCCAATTGTTTAATAACTGCTGTTAACAGTTATTACTGTGTTAGTTACATAGCAATAGGGACAACTTAATGTAAAGTGTTACCAAGAAGGGTGACAGGAACACCTTCTTCCACTCTGACAATTCCTGTGCTTACATTTGCATAATTCAATTCGAGAACCACATGCATTTTTTTTGTATTTATTATTCATGTCAATCAACCTTAAATTGATACAACTGATACAAATGATTGACCTTAACCATAAATGACAGAAACTGCATGTCTGCATGCATCAAGTTGCGTAAAGTGTTTTGGGGTTATCAGCATTGAGCATGTACTGTATTCTCTTAACCATTATTCGCTGTACTCTGAGGAATCACCAGTAGTTGTTAAATATTCCCACTGATAACCCAGGCACCCTCTGGTGCTCTTCCCTCCATTGGGGGTAAACCAAGAAAAACATTCCTTTGAGGGGAAATATCCGCACAGGAGGGAAAGAAATACCATAGAAACAACATATGCTGGAGCTACTGAGAGAAGTTGGACAGTGCACAGACAGTTTCTTATTGCAACTCTTCTGGCACTAATGGTCAGGAGTGAACATTGATACTCTACTCCTGGATATTTAATCACCCAATCAATCTTGCCTTTGACAAAGGCTCCTTAGCGTCCCTTTCTGCAAGAACATCTCTCCCTGCAATCTCCCCATATCTCCCCCTCTATACGACTCAGGGGAGAAGGGGGAGGAGGGGGTGTTTAATCTAGTGATTCCTGCGAATGCACGTCATTCTCTTTTTCTGTCAGAGAGGGCAAATGGAGCATGCAGCTGAAAACACCCAGACCAAATCACATTTTCTCTCAAGTTCTCTCGCCTCCTCCCTCTCTCCGCTCTCTCCAGTGCTCCCCTTCGAAAAATGAAGCCTTTGAATTCGCTACTGATCTGAAGAAATCAACAAGGTCCAGACAGCTGTAGCAGAGTGTGTCTATTTGTTGTCATGAACAGATTGCTGTCAACACGTCTGGAGGCCAACCAACCCAGTCGATAAAGACACATCAACACCCACCCACTTGCTTCATTTGAATTCTTCTTATTTAGTCATGTTTATCCATGATTTATGGTAATTGGTTCAGTCCATAACGTTTTAGCTTTTCCATCTTTGTGGTCACAGGGTAGTTCCATGTTTGGGGCAAGGTGATATGAAAAGTTGTCAAGGTACCAATTATCACAGGATGATTGCTACTCTATTGGCCACCCTAGACCCACTTCAATTTGCGTACTGCCACAACAGGTCCACAGACGATGCAATCGCCATCACACTGTACACAGCCCTATCCCATCTGGACAAGAGGAATATCTTTGTAAGAATGCTGTTTATTGACTACAGCTCAGCATTCAACACCATAGTACCCTCCAAGCTCATCATCAAGCTGGAGGACCTGGGCCTCAACCCCGCCCTGTTCAATTGGGTCCTGGACTTTCTGACGGGCCGTCCCCAGGTGGTGAGGGTAGGAAACAACATCTCCACCTCGCTGACCCTCAACACTGGGGCCCCACAAGGGTGCATGCTCAGCCCCCTCCTTTACTCCCTGTTCACCCATGACTGCCTGGCCATGCACGCCTCCAACTCAATCATCAAGTTACAGACGACACAACATTAGTGGGCTTGATTACCAACAACGAGGCGGTGCGGGAACTTGGAGTGTGGTGTCAGGAAAACAAACTCTCACTCAACATCAACAAAACAAAGGACCCCCTTATCCACTTCGAAGGGACAGCAGTGGAGAAAGTGGAAAGTTTTAAGTTCCTCGGCGTACACATCGCCTCTTCAACCTCAAGAGGCTGAAGAAATTTGGCTTGTCATCCTAAACGCTGACTAACTTATACACATCCACAATCGAGAGCATCCTATCGGGCTGTATCACAGCCTGGTACGGCAACTGCACCGCCATGAACCGCAACGCTCTCCAGAGGGTGGTGCGGTCTGCACAACACATCACCGGCGGAAAACTACCTGCCCTCCAGGACACCTACAGCACCCGATGTCACAGGAAGGCTGAAAAGATCATCAAAGACAACAACCACCCGAGCCATTGCCTGTTCACACCTTTACCATCCAGAAGGTGAGGTCAGTACAGGTGCATCAAAGCTTGAACCAAGAGACTGAAGAACAGCTTCTATCTCAAGGCCATCAGACTGCTAAACAGCAATCACTAACTCAGAGAGACTGCTGCCTACATGGAGACCCAATCACTGACCACTTTAATAAATGGATTAGATATTACTGCACTGTCAGAACCAGAAGCACAAACATTTCATTACACTCACATTAACATCTACTAACCATGTGTATGTGACAAATACAATTTGATTTGATTTGATGTATTCAAGCTAGTATTCGTTAACAGAATATTTATAGAACTGACCTGCCCATGAATTACCTTCCACTGCTAATTCATTAAAAGTGCATTACACAGTACAAGTTGTACTAGTCTGTAGAAAATCCCAGAGTTTTAATGACCATTGTTTTTACACGGAGATATGAACGCCATGACTTGATTGTTTTCAGATAATGTAAGGTGTGCACCATGGGACAGGTGAAAAGTGGGTTATAGTGTTCATGAGAACCAGCCTGAACATACTGCAGCTGTATCATTTTGTTCTCACTTCCCTCAGCTATTCATTTATCTCAGGTCACATCTCAGCTCTGTAACTACAACCAACTATTACTCTCGTGTTCACCTTGACACACATCAGAAAGGCATTGAGACGCAAATAGTAGCTGTTGACAACCTATAACTTTCACTCAAAAGGTTGTCTTGGGGATTTAATTCAGTATCTATTTGTACTGTACCTGTAAATGTTGTCTGTTCCTGAGGCAGATTACATACAGCAAATGTAATATTAATAAGTAAAAGGCTAGTGTTTAATCTGCCTCAGTTTTTAGAAGTTAATCTCAATATCATCACCCATTTTCCTCCTCATCCCGCAGCATCTTGATGTGGGTGTCAATGTCTAAACATAGTATTCAATATTCATCAGCAAAGCACTGAGCCGTGGCAATACACATGGTCTGTCAGTATTAGTCATTGATAATCTAAATGTCATAAGAAGAAAAAAAAAGAGTACAGTATTGAATATCTGTCACCCACAACCATTTCTCAGTTGTGTGCTGCATCGTCAGAGCATGGCTTCTTTCTCTATACTCCTGCCAGCTTTACTGAATTGACAAATTAGCATACAGGCCTTATGTTATGTCTATTTATCCATCTCTGCCAGGCCCAAGGCTGTAAGTGCAGCAGCGCCACTGTAAGCGTTGTCACCCGCACATGGAGCCTGTCTGCCTGTGCTCCACACCAACCAGCCAGTCAGTCAGCCAGCCAACCAGCTCCCAGGCTCCTTCATTTACACTGAGCATAATTAAGAGTGTTCGACCCTGAGAAAGCTGGTGGCTCTCTTGTAGACAACTCCCAGCGGATTTCACACTGAAGCTGGCAAAGCAACTGAGAAGTACTGTAATTTGAAAAAAGAACATCACAAACATCCAGCCTGGGTGACTCTGCCTCTCTTTCAAGCTACTTAATGGAATTATGTTATGCTCAGTGTGTGGGTAAATTCAACAGACATGTGAGGCCAGAGGGGGCTGCAGTTTATAAAATACAGTCTCTTTGTTATACTGTGTACAATGCAGAAAGCAGCCTAATATATCTCAAATGTGATTTCATATAATGTGATTCCACATAATGTAAATACATGCAACAAGGTTGTGATGCCGCGTCCTCAGAGCATGTGCAGACCAGCTGGCTGGAGTGTCTACAGACATGTTCAATCTCTCCATAACCCAGTCTGTTGTCCTCACTAGCTTCAAGATGTCCACCATGGTTCATGTACCCAAGAAAGAGAAGGTAGCATTCACTGCTGTCATCACTTCTGTCATCAAGAAAATAAGGATCACTTCACCTCCACCTTACCCTACACCCTAGACCCACTACAATTCACATACCGCCTCAACAGATCTACGGAAGATGCAATGGCCATTGCACTGCACACTGCCCTATCCCACATGGACAAGATAAATAGCTATGAAAGAATATTGTTCGTCGACTACAGCTAAGCGTTCAACATGCCGTACAAGCTCATCACAAAAGCTCATGGCCCTTGGTCTGAACCTCGCCCTGCTCAACTGGGTCCTAGACATCCTGATGGGCCTGCCACAGCTGGGGAAAGTAGGCATCAACACCGCCGCCACACGCATGCTCAGCCCCCTCCAGTACTCCTTTTTAATCCATGACTGAGTAGCAACGCACATCTCCCACTCAATCATCAAGTTTGCTGACCACACAACAGTGCTAGACCGGATTACCAACAACGACGAGACACGGAGGTGAGAGCACTGGCAGAATGATGCCAGGAAAATAACCTGTCCCTCAACGTCAACAAAACGAAGGAGCTGATTGTGGACTACAGGAGACAGCTGAGAGCACGCACCCCATCCACATGGATGTACCGCACCTCACCGTGCACCGCACCTCACCGTGCACATCACTGAGGACCTGAAATGGTCCCTTCATACAGACAATGTGGTGAAGAAGGCACAGCAGTGCCTGTTCAACCTTAGGAGGCTGAAGAAATGTGGCTTTGCCCCCAAGACCCTCACAAACTTCTACAGATGTACCATTGAGAGTGTTCTGTTCGGCTGTATCACTGACTGGTAGGGCAAGTCTAGTGCCCGCAACCAGAAGGCTCTCCAGAAAGTGGTGTGGTCAGCCAAGTGCATCACTGGGGGCACACTGCCTGCCCTCCAGGACATCTACAGCACCCGGTGTCACAGGAAAGCCAAGAAGATCATCAAAGACATCGGCCACCCGAGCCACAGTGTCACGCCCTGGTCTATATTTATTATGTTATCTTCATTTATTGAGTCAGGCCAGGGTGTGACATGGGTTTATTTGTAGTGTGTTTTGTCTTGGGGTTGTGTGGGGTGTACAGATTGGTCTATGGCTGCCTGAGGCAGTTCTCAATCAGAGTCAGGTGATTATCGTTGTCTCTGATTGGGAACCATATTTAGGTAGCCTGGGTTTCACTGTGTGTTTGTGGGTGATTGTTCCTGTATCTGTGTTTGTTGCACCAGTCAGGGCTGTTTCGGTTTTCGACGTTTGTTATTTTGTATTGTTTGTGTTCTTCATTATCAAAGATGTATCGAACGAACCATGTTGCATTTTGGTCCGATCCTTGTTCCACCACTTCGTCAGAGGAGGAGGTAGAAGAAAGCCGTTACACACAGCCTATTCCCCCCGTTATCATCTAGATGGCGGAGTGCAGGTTTATCAAAGCTGGGACCGAGAGACTGATAAACATTCTCTATCTCCAGGCCATCAGACTGTTAAAAGTCACTACTAGCCAGCCTCTGCCCAGTACCCTGTCCTGAACCTTAGTCAATATTATTAACCAACTACCACCCGGTTTTCTACCCTGCTCCTTAGACTGCTGCCCTACGTACATAGAGTCATTTAACACTGGTCACTTTAATAATGTTTACATACTGCTTTACCCACTTCATATTTATTTACAGAGATGGTCAGTATTTATGTATTTCAATTACGTCTGAGTATTTAGTCATTTGTATTACACTTCACTCTGCTGTATTTTGTAACAAGATACTTTCGAGAACCGTAATTTGTACTTTCAAAATACAAATTACTTTTCTATAACATGTTATTTTATAGTAGTTCACTATTTTGTCGCTCCCTTTCACACTGCATTGGTATCAGAAGTCTGATGGCACTATGGTGTCATAAGAGCATCTGCTAAATGAACTAAATATAAATGTACTGTATATGTAAAAATGGACAATTCCAAAGCACGCTGAATATAATTCTATTGAACTGAAACAATGGCAATAATAATACCCTGTGTGCTTTGCAGTTTATTTTGGTGTGTTCACTTTCACATATACTGTACATTTACATTTAGGTAATTCAGCAGACACTCTTATCCAGAGTGACTTACAGTCAGCGCATTCAACTAAGGTAGATTAACAACAACATATCATAATTATAGCAAGTTAAACGTTTCTGTAACTGTTACTGAGAATGTTACTTGCAAACGTATTTCTGTATTTTAAAATAGAAAATACACATATTTTAATACAATACATTTCAAAATACAAGTATTTTGTAGTTTATTTTGATACAATTATCTTTATGGTATTTTGTTATTGTATTTTGTAATACTTGCCCATCCCTGTGTATATACTGGATTCTATTTACAGAATATACATTATATATACAACACTGTACAGTACCAGTCAAAAGTTTGGACACACCTACTCATTCAAGGATTTTTCTTTATTTTACTATTTTCTACGTTGTAGAATAATAGTGAAGACATCAGAACTATGAAATAACACATATGGAATCATGTAGTCACCAAAAAATCTAAATATATTTTAATTTAGATTTGAGATATTTCAAGGTAGTCACCATTTGTCTTGATAAAAGCTTTGCACACTCTTGGCATTCTCTCAACCAGCTTCATGAGGTAGTCACTTGGAATGCATTTCAATTAACAGGTGTGCCTTGTTAAAAGTTCATTTGTGGAATTTCTTTCCTTCTAAATGCATTTGAGCAAATCAGCTGTGTTGTGACACATGCAATTGTCTGTAAGGCCCCTTAGTTTAGAATTTCAAACAAAGATTCAACCACAAAGACCAGGGAGGTTTTCCAATGCCTCGCCACGGGCACATATTGGTAGATGGGTACAAATAAAAAAAGCAGACATGGAATATCCCTTTAAGCATGGTGAAGTTATTAATTATGCTTTGGATGGTGTAATACACACACTCACTTCAAAGATACAGGCATACTTTCTAACTCAGTTGCCAGAGAGGATGGAAACTGCTCAGGGATTTCACCATGGGGCCAATGGTGACTTTCAAACAGTTACAGAGTTTAATGGCTGTGATAGGAGAAAACTGAGGATGGATCAACCACATTGTAGTTACTCAAAAATATTAACCTAAATAACAGAGTGTAAAGAAGGAAGACTGTACAGAATCAAAATATTCCAAAACATGCATCCTGTTTGCAATAAGGCACTAAAGAAAAAACTGCAAGAAATGAACTTTATGTCCTGAATTCAAAGTGTTATGCATAGGGCAAATCCAACACAACATATCACTGAGTACCACACTTCATATTCTCAAGCATTATGGTTGCTGCATCATGTTATGGTTATGCTTGACGTCGACAAGGCAGTTTTTTGGGATAAAAATAAACGGACTAGAGCTAAGCACAAGCAAAATCCTAGAGGAAAACCTGCTTCAGTCTGCTTTCCAACACAAATGTACCTTTCAGCCGGACAAGAAACCTAAAACGCAAGGCCAAATACACACTGTATTTGCATACCAAGACAACATTGAATGTTCCTGAGTGGCAGACTTACAGTTTTGATTTAAATCGGCTTGAAAATCAGAAAGACTCACAGCTGTAATCGCTGCCAAAAAGATGATTCTAACATGTACCGACTCAGGGGTGTGAATACTTATGTAAATGAGGAATTTCTGTATTTAGCTTTCAATAAATTTGCTAACATTTCTGAAAACATGTTTTCACTTTGTCTTTGTGGGGTTATTGTGTAACGGTAAATGAGTGAATAGGTGTGGAGTCAGGCACAGAGAGCAAAAGGATACGGGAAAAACACGCTTTAATGTCCAGAAAATCACACGAACAACAAAATGTGAAAAAATAAAGGACAGCGAAAAAACCCAAAAATGCAAACCACTAACCACTAACACATACAGATGAACAAGCCCGCACAAACAGAAGCGGGCTGAACTGATTTAAATAACCCCACCCTAACAACCAAACAAGAAACAGGTGAAACCAATTAGAAAAAAACAAACGAACACAGAGCAATGGATCGGTGGCAGCTAGTAGACCGGCGACGACGACCGCCGAGCGCCACCCGAACCAGAAGGGGAGTCACCTTCGGTAATATTTGTGACATACTGTGTGTACATGGGTAAGACATTTTTTAAATCAATTTTGAATTTAGGCTGTAACACAACAAATTGTGGAAAAAGTCAAGGGGTATAAATACTTTCTGAAGTCATGGTATAAGCATTGTCATATTTCAATGCAACAAGCCTACAGTAATACTGTAGGTACTATATGGTTTGCATTGATTGACCAGTGTGTCTATGTGCGCATGTGAATATGTGTGTTTCCAACCACTCATTATTCACTACATTACGCCCCAACAGAAAAGCTTTATGAAATCAGCTAAGCCTATATTCCCCTACCTTCACCTAGCATTCCACCAGGAATAATACAACCAAGATTACTAACAATCAGGTATACAGGGATTCAAAGCCGCCATAATCTACCACATAACACCGTCACACTCTATATCCCATCTACACATAACAGAGGCCATTTGAGAGAGAGGGAGAGATAATAGAGAGAATACAGAGCGATAGAAAGAGAGAGGGAGCTCCCCTGCATCAGAGTGAGAGAGAGAGAGAGAGAGAGAGAGATAGAAAGAGAGAGCTCCCCTAAATCAGAGTGAGAGAAAAAGAGAGAGAGACAAAGCGAGAGCGAGAGAGAGAGAGGGAGAGAGAGAGAGCTCCCCTGCACCAAAGATTAAAGAGGTGACCCTTATTTCCTGTGGGAGCACTTACATCCCACATCTCCCCAAATCCCCAGTGAATACATGATCATCCCTGAGACTGCGTCTGAGATGTAAACAGACAGCAGAGGAGAAGAGAGACACCTTTCCACCAGACCTCTTTTATCAATCTGATGGGAGGTGTTCAATGTTATTTTTTAAGCATTGTGCCAATATCCATGCAATCTGTCAAGGGTGAGCTGAGGAGAACAAAGGTGAGACAGACAGACAGACAGACAGACAGACAGACAGACAGACAGACAGACAGACAGACAGACAGACAGACAGACAGACAGACAGACAGACAGACAGACAGACAGACAGACAGACAGACAGACAGACAGACAGACAGACAGACCCCTGCCCTGATCACCGAGTGTACATAACAACCACAATATGACTAGGTTCCAATCCCAGAACACCAATATCATCAGTTAATGGCAGGGTGGGGGGGGGGGGGGGGGGGACTCTGCTTGACTGGATCTGTGCAAGCTGACCTCTGTAGCCTCTCCTCAGCTCCACTCCCCTGTGTTAGCCTTAGTCAAATGTATATAGTACACACACCATCACAGCGCAAACAGCTCAAACACACAAATAACCCTATACCATTGTTGGAGGTACACAAACCAGAGTATATAATACCCCAAGGTAGTGATAGTGAGGTGTTAATCACTCCCCGCCCCGCAGTAACTATAATTCACAACAGTTCAAATAATCTATTTCATTCATTTAAGGTCAAAGTAATTTGCCAATTGCATCCATTTTTATGTTCATCATGATTCACTGATCCACAATAGCCTATACCCAGTAATGTGTTTCATTGCATCAGGCAGTTACAAACTAGATGAAATAACCAATACTATTAAATGTCAGATGACCTTGGACATGCTGAATCATATTTTGGAATATAAAAGCTCCATAAAAACCTCAGGGCTACCATATTTTCTCAACTTAACGACAGAGTAAATTGGGAAAACCTAGTAAAACAGTTGTATGTGTTTGTATTATTAAGGTAGCCTAGCACTAACAAATGGGGATTGAGTGCTATAGGAATGTCTTTATCAAATTACACCCACAAAGCCAAGGATAGCGCAAAATGCCCTTGCTGTTAGCAGGTTGTTTGCAGGCAGCAATGAGCTTTCTCTTTTGTATGACAACATGCAGCTTGAAAAACATTGGGGATGGACTATCTAGCCAGTCCTGTTTTTCAATGGAAGCATCCTCACAGCTCCAGTACTGAAGCTTTGCATGGGTGGTTTACTACCAGTCCCAGGGCCAGAGCCAAGAGGGGATGTTAGAAGGCAGAGATGCTGAGACAGATTTCTGTCTTTTTTATTGAAGTTAGAAGGCCTGGCTTCACAGGCTGATGGTCTGCTCCCACCTCTACAATCCACAAAGCATCGTTACCTATTACTCCACAAAAGCCGCTGTCCTTACAGAACAAGGGAAACAACTACTTCAAGTGATGTCACCGATTGAACGCTACTAGTGCACATAGCTAAATAGCTAGCCATTTCACATCGGCCACGTGTGTGTGCTTATCCTCCAATCTAATTCATAGATAAAAATGCTCCATATATTGTATATTAAAACTTATTAACATAAGTATTCAGACCCTTTGCTATGTGACTCGAAATTGAGGTCAGCTGCATTATGTTTACATTGATCACCTATATACATATATAAGGTCCCACAGCAAAAACCAAGCCATGAGGTGAAGGAATTGTCCATAGAGCTCTGAGATAGGATTGTGTCGAGGCACAGATCTGGGGAAGGGTACAAAAACATTTCTACAGCATTAAAGGTCCCTTAGAACACAGTGGCCTCCATCATTCTTAAATGGAAGAAGTTTGGATCCACCAAGACTCTTCCTAGAGCTGGCTGCCCAGTCAAACTGAGAAATTTGGGGAGAAGGGCCTTGGTCAGGGAGGTGACCAAGAACTCGATGTTCACTCTGACAGAGATCCAGAGTTCCTCTGTGGAGATGGGATAACCTTCCAGAAGGATACACATCTCTGCAGACATCCACCAATCAGGCCTTCATGGTAGAGTGGCCAGACGGAAGCCACTCCTCAGTAAAAGGCACAAGACAGCCTTGGAGTTTGCCAAAAGGCACCTAAAGGACTCTCAGACCATCAGAAACAAGATTTTCTGGTTTGATGAAACCAAGATTGATCTCTTTGGCCTGAATGCCAAGCGTCACATCTGGAGGAAACCTGGCACCATCCCTACGGTGAAGCATGGTGGTGGTAGCGTCATACTGTGGGGATGTTTTTCAGCAGTAGGGACTGGAAGACTGGTCAGGATTGAGGGAAAGAGCAAAGTAAAGAGAGATCCTTGATGAAAACCTGCTCTTAAGCCCTCAGAATCTCAGACTGGGGTGAAGATTCCCCTTCAAACAGGACAACGACCCTAAGCACACAGCCAAGACAACACAGGAGTGATTTCAGGGCAAGTCTCAATGTCCTTGAGCGGCACAGCCAGAGCCTGGACTTGAACTCAATGCTGTAATCGCTGCCAAAGTGCTTCAACAACGTACTGAGTAAAGAGTCTGAATAATTATGTAAATGTGATCTTTCAGTGTTATATTTTTAATACATTTGCAAACATTTCTAAAAACCTGTTTTTGCTTTCATTGTGGGGTATTGTGTGTAGATTGATGAGGGGATAAAACAATGCCTTAATTTAACAAAGTCTGGAATAAGTCAAGGAGTCTCAATACTTTCCAAATGCACTGTATGTTCCTATAAACTGTATATTCCTTAATTTCAATACCGGACTTCTCTTTAAACAAATGGTAGAGGAAGGCCAGTGTTCAAAAACCATCATTCTAATGAAAGTCGGCCTAGTAAAAAAAAAGAGTAGTAAAATGGGAGTCCACATAAAATAAACATCAATTAGCTATATATTTTCATATATAGTCCACAAATCTAGCAATGTAGTTTGATTATATTCCATTTCAAAGTTATTTATACAAAGTGCATATATATATATTTTTTATAATTATATACTTCTATTTTCGCAATTTGAATTACATTTAGCAAAAACTCCTAGACCAACAATACATTGTAGTTTTGACTTCAAGAGCGTAACAGCCTGCAGGTGGCTTCAGTGATGCAATGGAGGCGAAACGGGTAAGTAAGTACTAAAGGGCCCAAAGAGTTTTGTCATGTTTTGATGCTAGTAGATGTTTAAAAAAAACTAAGATAGCCAGCTCTTTAAGTGCACTGGGGCATGCAAAACGACG
Source organism: Oncorhynchus masou masou (assembly GCF_036934945.1). Taxonomy (NCBI): domain Eukaryota; kingdom Metazoa; phylum Chordata; class Actinopteri; order Salmoniformes; family Salmonidae; genus Oncorhynchus; species Oncorhynchus masou. The sequence goes on along the minus strand of NC_088216.1, from coordinate 78,607,490 downwards.
AACTGGCCCACTCGGATCTAGCATGGTGTTTGGGGATGGTATAAGCTAGCTAGTTAGCAAGTTAGAACAACTCCATCAACATTGCACGTTTTGCAGAAATGGATTAATGCTTAATTGCCTGATCTTTATAGGCCATTATATCTGGATGTACTGTTACTGCTGCTAGTAACGTTAGTACTCAGGTTAGCATGTGATTAGCTATAGCTACCATAGGCCAACAATAGAGTTTTAGCCAGTTTGGGTATCGACGTCTAATGTCTACTATAATGGTAAAGGTTTATCTTGAGTGTGTGTGATAGTACGAGAAATGCTGATGTGCTGAACTGCTAATAAGTGATGTGTTACAAGGCTGCTAGTGGTTAGCTAGTCGGGGTAAGTCAGGGGTGGAAGGGTATAAGTGCTGAAACATATTTTAGCTGATACAGAACAAAGCAGTCACAGGATATTCGTCAAATGATCAATGTGCTTTATTCATAGTGCCAAAATATTTTTTCCAAAAACATTGAGGACTTAGTATGATGTGTGTCTTTTCCCTCTTATGTGGACAGTGGCTTCACTCCTGCTGTGTATCCACTTGTGTGCTTTCTTGACATCACCTTTGCCAAAGCTTGTCTGACAGGACTTCGGTCCAATTCTGAAGGAGAAAAAAAATGTCTCCCAAAATACAAATGTAAAGTGGTCTGTAATATTGGGACTTTTAGTTGGAAGGATGAAACCAATCCGAATGTCTAACAGCAACCTAATTCAGCAATCCTTCCTTTAACACACACACACATGCATCTGCCAGTCAGGCTACTATGGATGGATTCACAGAGAGGCTTTTCATTTGAAGAACACACTGGCATGTTTCCAGATGTATAATTCATGACATACACCTGCCTTTTCTCAAATGTTTCCTCTTCCTACATTCCAGTGGGTTTCTGCATGCTATGATTATTCATTACGAAGGCCTGTACCATCCACAGTGACAGTGTTCATTATGATGGAGTGGGTTTTGTTTATCCTGCCTCTCACGTGCAGCTCGGCCAGCTGAATACTGAGTGACTCACCATGCAGTACAGGTGTGATACAGCATCACTTCACTCATAAATCTACCAAGTCACTGAGCAAACATAGGTCTGATATGACGGTTACCAGTTTGGCCACAATACTTCCCTGCACAACCAACCACATCCCATGGACTCTCTTGAGAGACATTAAAAAAAAAATTCAAAATCCATTAACAGAGTCCATTAAGAAATGTTTATTTTCAGTGTATATTTTAAAATATGCACACTCGCACACTGCGTAATTTGTTAATATAATTTATTGAGCTGCTCATGATGAAAATAGGCAATCCAATTGAGTGAATGTAATTACCTACTTAGTAATTAATCTATATTGTACATTTCTGCATTTGACACACACTGCATTTGGAGTGCAGTTATTATTAAATCATCTCGAAACACAATGACTGAATACAAAACAGGGTCCAAAACAATGGAAACGCCATGGAAACGGTATTAGATAGAACATTGCGGCCCTGCCCGCCTGTGTGGCAAACAACCTGTGGTTACCTAGGTTACCCCATTGCCTCACAGCAAAACAATCACCTTTTTCAAATGCCTTCTTTTTCTCAATTACAAAACCACATTTAAGAAAAGTACAACGTCTAAATATAACTTTTCAACATTGTCTGCTCCCGAGCGTTCTCACTACTTAGAAAACTTACTATAGTAGGGCTTCCGTCATGCCCATTTTCATGCCCATACTAGATGCAACGTGAGTTAGTGAGTGGTACCTCGCTACCGACCAAACATTAAGCTAGCCAAGACCAGCAAACGGACTATACAGCTACAAGTAGTGAGTGGATTCACAAATGCACAAATACTAAACAAGTTAAATGTCTTACCTGTGATGAAATGTTTTCCACACTTTTTTCCCCCACACTTTTCCTACTTGGACACCGGGTCACCACATTTCCCACTATCCCACTCTGAATAGCCTGAAGCCACAGGGCTCTTCTCGCAGGCCCTATTTCCCTATGTAGGAGCATTGTGAACCGCAGGCCCTATTTCCCTATGTAGGAGCATTGTGAACCGCAGGCCCTATTTCCTTATGTAGGAACATTGTGAACCGCAGGCCCTATTTCCCTATGTAGGAGCATTGTGAACCGCAGGCCCTATTTCCCTATGTAGGAGCATTGTGAACCGCAGGCCCTATTTCCCTATGTAGGAACATTGTGAACCGCAGGCCCTATTTCCCTATGTAGGAGCATTGTGAACCGCAGGCCCTATTTCCCTATGTAGGAGCATGTAGGAGGCGCTATTTCATTAGGAACATTGAACCGCAGGCCCTATTTCCCTATGTAGGAACATTGTGAACCGCAGGCCCTATTTCCCTATGTAGGAGCATATTTTGTGAACCGCAGGCCCTATTTCCTTATGTAGGAACATTGTGAACCGCAGGCCCTATTTCCTTATGTAGGAGCATTGTGAACCACAGTATTTCCCTATGTAGAGCATTGTGAACCGCAGGCCCTATTTCCCTATGTAGGAACATTGTGAACCGCAGGCCCTATTTCCCTATGTAGGAGCATTGTGAACCGCAGGCCCTATTTCCTTATGTAGGAACATTGTGAACCGCAGGCCCTATTTCCCTATATGTAGGATTTCCCTATGTAGGAGCATTGTGAACCGCAGGCCCTATTTCCCTATGTAGGAGCATTGTGAACCGCAGGCCCTATTTCCCTATGTAGGAACATTGTGAACCGCAGGCCCTATTTCCTTATGTAGGAACATTGTGAACCGCAGGCCCTATTTCCCTATGTAGGAACATTGTGAACCGCAGGCCCTATTTCCCTATGTAGGAGCATTGTGAACCGCAGGCCCTATTTCCCTATGTAGGAGCATTGTGAACCGCAGGCCCTATTTCCCTATGTAGGAGCATTGTGAACCGCAGGCCCTATTTCCCTATGTAGGAGCATTGTGAACCGCAGGCCCTATTTCCCTATGTAGGAGCATTGTGAACCGCAGGCCCTATTTCCCTATGTAGGAGCATGTGAACCGCAGGCCCTATTTCCCTATGTAGGAGCATTGTGAACCGCAGGCCCTATTTCCCTATGTAGGAGCATTGTGAACTGCAGGCCCTATTTCCCTATGTAGGAGCATTGTGAACCGCAGGCCCTATTTCCCTATGTAGGAGCATTGTGAACCGCAGGCCCTATTTCCCTATGTAGGAGCATTGTGAACCGCAGGCCCTATTTCCCTATGTAGGAACATTGTGAACCGCAGGCCCTATTTCCCTATGTAGGAGCATTGTGAACCGCAGGCCCTATTTCCCTATGTAGGAGCATTGTGAACCGCAGGCCCTATTTCCCTATGTAGGAGCATTGTGAACCGCAGGCCCTATTTCCCTATGTAGGAGCATTGTGAACTGCAGGCCCTATTTCCCTATGTAGGAGCATTGTAACCGCAGGCCCTATTTCCCTATGTAGGAGCATTGTGAACCGCAGGCCCTATTTCCCCCTATTTCCCTATGTAGGAGCATTGTGAACTGCAGGCCCTATTTCCCTATGTAGGAGCATTGTGAACCGCAGGCCCTATTTCCCTATGTAGGAGCATTGTGAACCGCAGGCCCTATTTCCCTATGTAGGAGCATTGTGAACTGCAGGCCCTATTTCCCTATGTAGGAGCATTGTGAACTGCAGGCCCTATTTCCCTATGTAGGAGCATTGTGAACTGCAGGCCCTATTTCCCTATGTAGGAGCATTGTGAACTGCAGGCCCTATTTCCCTATGTAGGAGCATTGTGAACCACAGGTCGGGATTTTGACCTGCTGACATGTACATTGAACAACAAGTATGAGTAATGTAAGATATGTAAACATGATTAAAGTGGCATTATTTAAAGTGGCATTGTTTAAAGTGACTCGTGATCCTTTTCTAAAAGTGTCCAGTGATTGGGTCTCAATGTAGGCAGCAGCCTCTCAGAGTTAGTGATGGCTGTTTAGCAGTCTGATGGCCTTGAAATAATGTTTGTTTTCCCCAATCTGTGGGTGTGTTTGAGGGGAATTCCTAATTATTGTGTGAAATCGACTCGCAGCATCCCTCCATAGGAGAAAGATTAAGAATCTCCTCATTGCTGCCTATCAAAATGATACTACATTTAGGCCAGTGTGCGAATTGCAGGGGGCAGAGGGGACAGACCCCCGAGTGAGACATGAGCTCCCCTAAATGCAACAAAAGTCAAACCTTGGGGGCGTCTGTAATTTAACCATTATCCTACACCGTTGATATTATGTGCTTTGTAACACCAACACTGGTAGCAACAAACATGCATACAACATCCTGTAAAAGACGTTTAGAAGTGTTGAATTACCCACAATCCTCTAAAAACACAGCCACGTGGCAAGATAGGAAGTACAATGATATTAAAACCAGACTTCCAATTATTTAAACAGGTAATCTTTTGTTTATTTATTCCATGTGTAACTCTGTGTTGTTGCTTTTGAAGCACTGCTTTGCTTTATCTTGGCCAGGTCGCAGTTGTAAATGAGAACTTGTTCTCAACTAGCCTACCTGTTCAAATAATGGTGACATTTTTTTAAATTAAAAACTCAAAGGAGATGAAACGTTCACTTTGCTGGAGTGGGAGCACTACTGGAAAAGGTTGAAATCACAATTTAGATGTTTTGAGTTCTGTAAACATCCTGTAAAAGAAGTCTAGAAGTATTGAATTACCCACAATTCTCTAAAAACAGAGCCACGTGGCAAGATAGGAAGTACAAGGATATTAAAACAAGACTTCCAATGATTTAAACTTGTCAACCTGTCAACCTCTTAATCTTTGATCATTCTCATAAAATATAAATTAACAAATCATTGAAACGGCTTTCATTCATTTTTATGAAGAATAAGTTTTTTTTTGTCAATTTAAATTAACCCCACAATAAATTCTTCACAGTGTGGCTGTATGGTTAAGTGTGTAAAATTCTAATTCAATTTCAATTAAATTTACCATCTGGGTGCCCCAGAAGTCAGGGGTTCAATTCCCACTTCCATATGTCCCACATTTACTCCTTCTCTGTCTCGTCCTGTTTCTAATCTTTCTAAATAAAACATTGAAAAAATTAAGGCGAAATTCCACAAAAAATATTCTCCATAGGCCCTTGCATGAAGCAATATTTAGGCTAGAAACCATTTGCATTTCTCAACCATTTGATTATCTGAGAGAAACAGACTTCAAAAACAGTCTGTTTTGATGCTGCGTTTTACATGCACTCTAACCCCAAAAAGTGTTTTCACAACACTCTCTTAAAAACTCCAACATTCAGATTGAGGAACTGTTTCAGAGTACTTCTATTTGGTTTTGAATCACTTTCAGTGTACCATAATGCCTACATAGGGTTTACATAAAAACAATTTAAAAAAACGCCAGATCTCAGGTTAGGTGGACTACTTTTCATGGTTTCATTACACTATCATTTATTCCAAATTAAATGAACACCCCCACCTCTCTGTCATGGTTTAAACCAGTGACAGTTGGTTCAGGTTCTTTCAAATAGCAGTCATCTCTACTCCGCCTGTCTGCCACTCTGTCTGTCTTCAGTTTTGCTAGTGATCTTGCAACCTTGTATCGACCGGGTTCAGTCCGCTAGAGAACTTGCAACATTGAGTATGTTTACATGCACACTAATAACTCGATATTTAACGGATTATGGCAGTAGGCTGATCATGTAATAGTCATGTAAACACTCTGTTTATCTTAACCTGTTGAAACTCTAGGGGCGCAATTTCATTTTTGGATGAAAAACGTTCCCGTTTTAAACAAGATATTTTGTCACAAGAAGATGCTCGACTATGCATATAATTGGTTGCTTTGGAAAGAAAACACTCTGACGTTTCCAGAACTGCAAAGATATTTTCTGTGCTTGCCCTAGAACGTGAGCTTCAGGCAAAACCAAGATGAGACGGCATCCAGGAAATGAGCAGGATTTTTGAGGCTCTGTTTTCCATTGTCTCCTTATATGGCTGTGAATGTGAGAGGAGTAAGTCTGCCCTTTCTGTCGTTTCCCCAAGGTGTCTGCAGCATTGTGACGTATTTGTAGGCATATCATTGGAAGATTGACCATAAGAGACCACATTTACCAGGTGTCCGCCCGGTGTCCTGCGGCAAAAGTCAGCTGCAAGTATTTTTCCACAGAATTCAGAGAAGAATGCAGGCTTCCACGAACGATATATCAATGAAGAGATATGTGAAAAAACACCTTGAGGATTGATTCCAAACAACGTTTGCCATGTTTCGGTCGATATTATGGAGTTAATTCGGAAAAAGTTTGACTTTGTAGGTGACTGAATTTTCGGTTTGTTTCGGTAGCCAAATGTGATGTCCAAAACGGAGCGATTTCTCCTACACACAGACGCTTTCAGGAAAAACTGCGCATTTGGTATGTAACTGAGAGTCTCCTCATTGAAAACATCCGAAGCTCTTCAAAGGTAAATGATTTTATTTATTTGGTTATCTGGTTTTTGTGAAAATGTTGCGTGCTAAATGCTACTCAAAATGCTAAGCTAGCTTAGCATACTCTTACACAAATTAGTCAATTGCTATGGTTCAAAAGCATATTTTGAAAATCTGAGATGACAGTGTTGTTAAGAAAAGGCTAAGCTTGAGAGCAGGCGCATTATTTTCATTTTATTTGCGATTTTCAAAATCGTTAACGTTGCGTTATGCTAATGAGCCTGAGGCTTTAGTCACGATCCCGGATCCGGGATGGGGAGTTTCAAGAGTTAACCGGTGTAAGGTCAAAAGCGATTTTCTGCATTTTCAGAATAAATATGGAAATCGTTCTTCTTGCAAAGTATGGAAACGGTTTAATCAAACTAATATATTAATCTGATTATGCACAATATTCACATTATTTTGTGCACGTAACCACACTCAGTGTTTCAACAGGGTTCAGCCCGCTAGTGAACTTGCAACATTATCGACTGGGTCCAGCCTGCTAGCAAATATGCAATGATATTTCAACTGGGCACTCACAGTTTGGGTTTGGGACAGACACAGCTGTACTTGTGCCCTGTATTTTAGCCCCTTTTCAGGTGTCCCGACTTACTTTTTTTTTATGCGTCAATAAGATACAAAAATGAATTGAGGGCACATGTTGGTGTTTTATAACAAATGTCTATTTCTGTTCATCCAACTGTTTGGAGGCTGGAATTATATTTTGAAGAGGATGAATGTGCACAGGTAGCCTACTTTTTTAAGTGCTTTGTTTGACAATCAGATGAAAACATGACTACTTGTGTTCACGCCATATTAAAAGGTAATACATGTTTACCATTAAAATACATGTCTTTACTTTTTGGCCCATATATACATTTGCGAAATGTCCATTGAAAAAACTACAGACCCCCGAACGTAACAGTATAATTCGTACTCTGATTAATGCTATTGTTTATACGTGTATTTCACAATATGTTGGGGGACATGTTTGTATGGATGACAACCCCAAATCATGTCGTAGTCACCAATGAACAGCATTACATATAAAAAAAAACGTTTTCAACTGCTCGTGTTTCTTGGCGTGAGCAAGTCTCTTCTTCTTATTGGTGTCCTTTAGTAGTGGTTTCTTTGCAGAAATTCCATCATGTAAGCCTGATTCACGCAGTCTCCTCTGATGTTGAGATGTGTGTGTTACTTGTAACTCTGAAGCATTTATTTGGACTGTAATCTGAGGTGCAGATCCTGTTATGGCAAGGCGATCCCCTAGGGGAACCCACCCCCCCATTCACGTGCTGACGCTGGTCCAGGAGAACTCGGACGAAAACTTCAAAAAGATATATTCCAGGTCAAATAAACTGGTCAAACTAAGTAGAGAATCAATCTTCAGGATGTTATTTTCATATATATCCAATAACGTTCCAACCAGATCATACGTTTTCATCTGCGGCCAAATGGAACGACGGTGACACCCACAGACAAATGTGCCACGGGGAAATTGCATTCTGCTAAGACAGTGACTATTTCCCTTCCCATTTGGTTAAAGTTCACACCAGAAGCTCCATTCCACATTCTACTGAATGAGGACATCTAGTGGAAGGCGTAGGAAGTGCTACCAGATCCATATCTTATTTGGAAGGGAAGGGGCGATGACGTCAAATTTGACCCACATTCAGAATTTCACTTCTTGTTTGGAAGATTGCCTGCCCTATGAATTCTGTTATACTCACAGACATAATTCAAACAGTTTTAGAAACTTCAGAGTGTTTTCTATCCAATAGTAATAATAATATGCATATATTAGCAATCTAGGACAGAGTAGGATGCAGTTCACTATGGGCATGCAATTAATCCAAAGTGAAAATACTGCCACCTATCCCCAACAAGATAACTCTAATGAATGTATCTTCTGCAGCAGAGGTAACTCTGGGTCTTCCTTAGCCAGTTTCATTATAGCGCTTGATGGTTTTTGCGACTGCACTTGAAGAAACTTTCATAGTTCTTGTCATTTTCTGGATTGACTGACCTTCATGTCTAACGTAATGATGGACTTTAATTTATCTTATATTTTGGAGCTGTTCTTGCCATAATATGGACTTGGTCTTTTACCAAATAGGGATGTCTTCTGTATACCACCCCTACCTTGTCACAACACAACTGACTGGCTCAAACACTTTAAGTATAATGTCACTAGGTGAGACCCAAATGCAGACAAAGTAAGCAGATGGTTGGAGTTTAAGATGTTTAATACATCCAAAGGGAATTGGCAAGAGAATGGTCGTAGACAGGCAAAAGGTCATAACCAGATCAGAGTCCAGGAGGTACAGAGCAGCAGGCAGGCTCGAGGTCAGGGCATGCAGAATGGTCAGGCAGGAGGGTAAAGAGTCCAGAACCGGCAACGGTCAAAATCAATAGGACTAGAAAAGGGAGAAAAGGCAAAGCAGGGAAACGGGAAAAAACGCTGGTAGGCTTGGACATACTGTACAAGACAAACTGGCAGAGACAGACAGGAAACAAAGAGATAAATGCACTGGGAGAAACAAGCAACACCTGGAAGACAATAACGAGGACAGGTGAAACAGATCATGGTGTGACAGTACCTCCCTCCCTAGGGGCGCAACCTGGCATCCTACCTGGGCTCAACCCTGGTTGACTGGGGTGTCAGCAATGGAAGTCGGCAATGAGTGCTGGATCCAGGATGTCTCTAGCGGGAACCCAGCACATCTCCTCCGGGACATAACCCTCCCAGTCAACCATGTACTGGAAACCCCTGCCCTGTGGTCAAACACCCAGGAGACATCGATGACGGATGGCCATCAATGAAACGGGGAGGGGGGGGATGGGCCTGGGGACAGAAGACAAAGAACTGTGTGACACAAGTTTAATTCTAGACTAGAGGTCGACCGATTAATCGGAATGGCCGATTTAATTGGGGCCAATTTCAAGTTTTCACAATCGGAAATCGGTAATTTCCGTTTTATTTTTTATTATTTTTTTTTACACATTTATTTAATCTATATTTAACTAGGCAAGTCAGTGAAGAACACATTCTTACTTTCAATGACGTCCTAGGAACGGTGGGTTAACTGCCTTGTTCAGGGGCAGAATGACAGATTTTTACCTTGTCAGCTCAGGGACTCAATCTTGCAACCTTACAGTTAACTTGTCCAACGCTCTAACTACCTGCCTCACGAGGAGCCCGCCTGTTACGCGAATGCAGTAAGAAGCCAAGTTAAGTTGCTAGCTAGCATTAAACTTAATCAATCATAATCACTAGTTATAACTATACATGGTTGATGATATTACTAGTTTATCTAGCGTGTCCTACGTTGCATATAATCGATGCAGTGCGCATTAGTGAAAAAGGACTTTCGTTGCTCCAACTTGTACCTAACCATAAACACCAATGCCTTTCTTAAAATTAATACACAGAAGTATATATTTTTAAACCTGCATATTTAGCTAAAAGAAATATAGGATAGCAGGCAATATTAACCAGGTGAAATTGTGTCACTTCTCTTGCGTTCATTGCACGCAGAGTTAGGGTATATGCAACAGTTTGGGCCGCCTGGCTCATTGCGAACTAATTTGCGAACTAATTTGCCGAACTAAATATTACATAACATTGATGGTTGTGCAATGTAACAGGAATATTTAGACTGATGGTGCCACCAGTTAGTTAAAATACAGAACGGTTCCGTATTTCACTGAAAGAATAAACGTCTTGTTTTCGAGATGATAGTTTCTGGATTCGACCATATTAATGACCGAAGGCTCGCATTTCTGTGTGTTATTATGTGATAATTAAGTCTATGATTTTATAGAGTAGACTGACTGAATGATGGTAGGCACCAGCAGGCTCATAAGCAGGCTCATAAGCATTCATTCAAACAGCACTTTTGTGTGTTTTGCCAGCAGCTCTGCTGTTTATGACTTCAAGCCTATCAACTCCCGAGATTAGACAGGTGTAAAGATGTGATGTGAAATGGCTAGCTCGTTAGTGGGGTGCGCGCTAATAGCGTTTCAAACGTCACTCGCTCTGAGACTTGGAGAAGTTGTTCCCCTTGCTCTGCATGGGTAACGCTGCTTTGAGGGTGACTGTTGTCATTGTGTTCCTGGTTCGAGCCCAGGTAGGAGTGAGGAGAGGTACGGAAGCTATACTGTTACACTGGCAATACTAAAGTGCCTATGAGAACATCCAATAGTCAAAGGTATATGAAATACAAATGGTATAGAGAGAAATAGTCCTATAATTCCTATAATAACTACAACCTAAAACTTCTTACCTGGGAATATTGAAGACTCATGTTAAAAGGAACCACCAGCTTTCATATGTTCTCATGTTCTGAGCAAGGAACTTAAACTTTAGCTTTCTTACATGGCACATATTGCACTTTTACTTTCTTCTCCAACAAGTTGCCTATAAACTTTGCCAAAATATTTTAAACTACTTTTGTAATACAACTTTGGGTATTTTTAAATGTTAATAATCGATCAAATTGTAGAAGGGTCTATCTGTGTTCAATACAGGAAGACAACAAACCAAGCTACTTTTCAAGTCTTGCGCAACTCTCAACAGTGTTACGCAGTTCCTAGTTGGCCCTACTTCTTCATTGCACAAATTAATAACCTCAACCAAATTCCAAAGACTGGTGACATCCAGTGTAAGCGGTAGGAACTGAAAACAAGTTCCTAAGAAATATCGTTTGCCAATGAGATTCAGTGAACAGACAGAGACCTACAAAAAAAGAATCTGAACGGTTAGTACTCTGGGGTTTTGCCTGCTACATAAGTTCTGTTATACTCACAGACATGATTCAAACAGTTTTCGAAACTTCAGAGTGTTTTCTACCCAAATCCACTAATAATATGCATATCTTATATTCCTGGCACGATTAGCAGGAAGTTGAAATTGGGCACGCTATATATCCAAAAGTGAAAATGCTGCCCCCTATACCTTACGAAGTTAAGGCTAAGCTGAAGATGGTGCTGGCTAAAGCTAAAACTGGCGGGTGTAGAGTGTATAGAGATACTGTTATCCACGTCGGCACCAACAATGTTAGGATGAAACAGTCAGAGGTCACCAAGCTCAACATAGTTTCAGCGTGTAAATCAGCTAGAAAGATGTGTCGGCATCGAGTAATTGTCTCTGGCCACCTCCCAGTTAGGGGGAGTGATGAGCTCTACAGCAGAGTCTCATAACTCAATCGCTGGTTGAAAACTATTTTCTGCCCCTCCCAAAAGATAGAATTTGTAGATAATTGGCCCTCTTTCTGGGACTCACCCACAAACAGGACCAAGCCTGGCCTGCTGAGGAGTGACGGACTCCATCCTAGCTGGAGGGGTGCTCTCATCTTATCTACCATCATAGACAGGGCTCTAACTCCTCTAGCTCCACAATCAAATAGGGTGCAGGCCAGGCAGCAGGCTGTTAGCCAGCCTGCCAGCTTAGTGGAGTCTGCCACTAGCACAGTCAGTGTAGTCAGCTCAGCTATCCCCATTGAGACTGTGTCTGTGCCTCTACCTAGGTTGGGCAAAACTAAAAATGGCGGTGTTCGCCTTAGCAATCTCACTAGGAGAAAGACCTCCTCCATTCCTTCCATTATTGAAAGAGATCGTGATACCTCACATCTCAATATAGGGCTACTTAATGTTAGATCCCTTTCTTCAAAGCGAGTTAAAGTCAATGAACTAATCACTGATCATAATCTTGATGTTATTGGCCTGACTGAAACATGGCTGAAGCCTGATGAATTTACTGTGTGAAATGAGGCCTCACCTCCTGGTGACACTAGTGACCATATCATAGCAGATAATATTCTAATTTTTGGTGACTTTAATATTCACATGGAAAAGTCCACAGTCCCACTCCAAAAGGCTTTCGGAGCCATCATCGACTCAGTGAGTTTTGTCACATGTCTCACTGTCACAGTCATACTCTGGACCTAGTTTTATCCCATGGAATACATGTTGTGGATCTTAATGTTTTTCCTCATAATCCTGGACTATCGGACCACCATTTTATTGCTTTTTCAATTGCAACAAATAATCTGCTCAGACCTCAACCAAGGAGCATCAAAAGTCGTACTATAAATTCACAGACAACACAAAGGTTCCTTGATGCCCTTCCAGACTCCCTCTGCCTACCCAAGGACATCAGAAGACAAAAATCAGTTAACCACCTAACTAAGGAACTCAATTTAACCTTGCGCAATACCCTAGACGCAGTTGCACCCCTAAAAACTAAAAACATTTGTCATAAGAAACTAGCTCCCTGGTGTACAGAAAATACCCGAGCTCTGAAGCAAGCTTCCAGAAAATTGGAACAGAAATGGCGCCACACCAAACTGGAAGTCTTCCGACTAGCTTGGAAAGACAGTACCGTGCAGTATCAAAGAGCCCTCACTGCTGCTTGATTATCCTATTTTTCCAACTTAATTGAGGAAAATAAGAACAATCCGAAATGTCTTTTTCACAAAGCTAACTAAAAAGCAGCATTCCCCAAGTGAGGATGGCTTTCACTTCAGCAGTAATAAATTCATGAACTTCTTTGAGGAAAATATCATGATTATTAGAGAGCAAATTACGGACTCCTCTTTAAATCTACATATTCCTTCAAAGCTCAGTTGTCATGAGTCTGGAAAACTCTGCCTGGACCAAGGATCAAGAGAGACACTCAAGTATTTTAGTACTATATCTCTTTACACAACAATGAAAATAATCATGGCCTCTACACCTTCAAGCTGCATACTGGACCGTATTCCAACTAAACTACTGAAAGAGCTGCTTCCTGTGCTTGGCCCTCCTATGTTGAACATAATAAACGGCTCTCTATCCACCGGCTGTGTACCAAACTCACTAAAAGTGACAGTAATAAAGCCTCTCTTGAAAAAGCCAAACCTTGATCCTGAAGACAAACAATTTATATGAAATGCTTCAGTCTGGTTTTAGACCCCATCATAGCACTGAGACTGCACTTGTGAAGATGGTAAATTACCTTTTAATGGCATCAGATCGAACTCTGCATCTGTCCTCGTGCTCCGAGACCTTAGTGCTGCTTTTGATACCATTGATCACTACATTCTTTTGGAGAGATTGGAAACCCAAATTGGTCTGCACAGACTAGTTCTGGCCTGGAAAGATATCAGTTTGTCTCTGAGAATGGTTTGTCCTCTGACAAATCAACTGTAAATTTCGGTGTTCCTCAAGGTTCCGTTTTAGGACCACTATTGTTTTCACTATATATTTTACCTCTTGGGGATGTCATTCAAAAACATAATGTTAACTTTCACTGCTATGCGGATGACACACAGCTGTGCATTTCAATGAAACATGGTGAAACCCCAAAATTGCCCTCGCTAGAAGCCTGTGTTTCAGACATAAGGAAGTGGATGGCTGCAATCATTTATGAACATTTGAACATCTTGGCCATGTTCTGTTATAATCTCCACCCAGCACAGCCAGAAGAGGACTGGCCACCGCTCATAGCCTGGTTCCTCCCTAGGTTTCTTCCTAGGTTTGGCATTTCTAGGGAGTTTTTCCTAGCCACCGTGCTTCTACACCTGCATTGCTTGCTGTTTGGGGTTTTAGGCTGGGTTTCTGTACAGCACTTTGAGATATCAGCTGATGTACGAAGGGCTATATAAATAAATTTGATTTGATTTGATCAAGACAAAGGGTCGCTACTTTGAATAATTTAAAATATATTTTGATTTGTTTAACACTTTTTTGCTTCCTACTTGGTTCCATATGTGTTACTTCATAGTTTTGATAACTTCACTATTATTCTACAATGTAGGAAATAGAATAAAGAAAAACCATTGAATGAATAGGTCTGTCCAAACTTTTGACTGGTACTGTGCGTATCAATAGTAAAATAAATTGCTAAAAAATACTTAAGTATCAAAAGTAAAAGTATAAATAATTTCACATTCCTTATATTAAGCCAACCAGACGGCACCGTTTTCTTGTTATATTATTTTACGGATAGCCAGGGGCACTAACCAACACTCAGACATCATTTACACATGAAGCATGTGTTTAATGAGTCAGCCAGTAGTTCAAAATCCCCAAATGCATTCTGATTAGGCACCAAGCCATGCAATGTCATAAGGTACCGAAATTCATTACCTTGTTTAGGAAGCTCATTGCGGGGATTTGTTTCTAACAGATGGGGGAAAGTTGTTCACTTTTGCGTACAGCTACAGCTAATAATAGGCTTAGGCTAGGTAGCAGCTACTTGTTTCATTAAGTTTTGGTAGCGGCAAGGTGAATAATTATAGCTCGTTGGTTAATCTTTGATCAACATGGATATCCAAAATGGCTGGGCACTGCAAAGAGCAAAAAACTGAGGACCACCATGTCGAGAGCGACGCCAAGTTCACCGACCAGCCTGCAGGCCTGACCACTGAGGCTGAGGAGCTTAGCATCAAATGTAATACCTGCACACCCACCCACACCACCAGCTGACCAATAAGATGGAGAAGACACAGGAGCACCAGGGTAACATCACAACAAGCACCTGTACCTGTACTCCAGTCACTAGCACCTGACGACCTGTTGAATCTATCAAAAACTGAACCGGTGGAGGAAGAGTGTATTGTGGCTGGTACATTCTTACAAAGTCAAATCACAACCACTCAGTGTTCTTCAAAGATACGGCAGGGCTTTGTCACCATTTCCCGACTGTGCGGTTGGCATTGAAACACGATTAAACATTTTGGGGTTACTCAGCAATGTGTGAAAAGGTGTTCTCCACCCTGAAGAACCTATTCAGTGAAACCAGATTCTGAAAACAGTGCATGATACATCAAAGAAAAGCCCAGCTTGTCCAGCTGGGATTTGAGAGGGACCTAACAAGTACAATTAGCCAGGAAGGAGAATGGAATCAAAAACTTCTCATGAGTTTCAACAAAGCATCAAGGAGGCTGCAGGTCTTCTAAATGGTAAGCTACAACATTTATAGCCCTGGCCACCATGCCAGAATTATTTATTTATTGATTTTCCTTCATGTAGGCCTAAGCCTACTGTTTGTTTGGTTCCTTTTTGAATGTAGTGTTGGCTATAGTTTAGTCCTTTGCTTTTTACTTCAATGCATATTTTAGATTAGCTGTGATTCTTAATGCCATTGCTTGCATTTGTGGGTCTAATTGCTATTGATAGATATACAGCTTTGCATTATTTGATGGTAATAGGGACAATTACCAATGTACAATTACCAATGCAGTCTAATTGGTTGTGCTCTGAGGTGAGTCCTGGCTCAGGGCCCCTGTTGTCCTGGCTGTCCACTCCGATGGTGCTGAAATTGGCAGCTCATCTAAAGTTATCCTTTCATCTTGTTGACTGGCGATAGCCTTCTGTCCATGGTCCTGAATCGATTGTTACGGTGTATGCTGTTTTAATGAGAGCATCTTGGGATACCAGTCTTCGTGGGGCTTCTCTTCAATGACACACACATTTTTCGCATCTTCCCTGCTCTCTTGCTATAGCATTTGTGTAGGAAACTCACCCACATGGAAAATATTGCGCGCCTGGATAAGTGATTGGCTTACTGTAGGTGCATACTGTAGGGTCTTACTGTAGGTTCTAACTGTAGGTTACTCTTACTGTGTAGTGTCACACATTTTACATCGATGTAGCCTATAGTTGTAATGATTGAAGGCTGTAAGAATCCTTGCCAGCACAGTGGTGCTCATCCTGAACATCTGACCTGTGCGTGTTACTAGGAGTAAATTATGTGTAGGCCTACAGCAGCTACGGCTGCATTTCAGATACACTTGTATGTAGTAGTGGGGAGCATCTCTTCTTGTGTTATTCTATAAAACAAAGGTTATTGATGTGTACGGCTACATTTCAGTAGTATGACCTATCTACCTTTTATTAAGGCTCTAAAGCAATACTAGTTGTGTTCCCCATGGATTTAAAATGCCCCCTCGGGCAAGTCTTCCTGGAGCCGGGCATGGTCGAGTTAATACAGTATTGGCCCAGTAACTTTAGAGTTTTTCAATCAAGCACTTTTGTTGATTCTTTTTAACCATCTGTAGGCTATATTTTGTAAATAACATCTGGATTGTATCATCACCGGGACTGGTAAATAAATAGGCCTAGTACAACCTACTTTAGTTGATCTTCTATTAACCAGGTTGCCAGGTCCTCCATCTTTACCCCCATTTACTCAACATGAAAATAGAGATAGGAACAGAACTTGCAACATACTTCCTAGCGACACTAGAACTTTGTGACGGCAACCCTCAAACCTCCCATTCAGACATTGGATGCAAATTAACTGAGCATTTCAATGTATTCACGATTTACAGTACAATACTGTAAAATCTTCCCCAGGTAGGTGTGAGAGAGATACAGTAATGAGTCAAAGGGCACGCGATCAGTTGATTTTGTATTCTCCCCAGACAGCCAGACCTCTGGCCCCAGAACCCTGCTCTGCTCTGGGGGTCACATGGATAACAGGCTGGGTTCTGCATAGCAAAAGAGGGAAATGACGCACTGTTCTCTTCTCAGAAAGAGAGAGAGAGGCCAAAAGGAGAGTTGAACTATTATTGCATGTCTCTTCTCCTGCACCTTCAGTATGCTCAGCTGAGCAGCGCTCTATTGCACAATAGGGGCAGTGGTCAGTGGTATAGAATTGAGAATGCATGAGGCTGAATTGATCTCTGCAGGTTAGGCATATTGTCACACCCTGATCTGTTTAACCTGTCTTTGTGCTTGTCTCCACCTCCCTCCAGGTGTCGCCAGTCTTCCCCATTATCCCCAGTGTATGTATACCTGTGTTCTATGTTTGTCTGTTCCCAGTTCGTTTTGTTTCGTGTAACCTACCAGTCTCGTTCCTGTTTTCTAGTTTTCCCGGTTTTGACCATTCTGCCTGCCCTAACCCTGAGCCTGCCTGCCATTCTGTACCTTGTCACACCACACTGGATTACTGACCTCTGCCTGCCCTGACCCTGAGCCTGCCTGCCGTTCTGTACCTTTTGACTCTGATCTGGATTACTGACCTCTGCCTGCCCTGACCCTGAGACTGCCTACCGTTCTGTACCTTGCCACACCACACTGGATTACTGACCTCTGCCTGCCCTGACCCTGAGACTGCCTGCCGTTCTGTACCTTGCCACACCACACTGGATTATAGTCCCTCTGCCTGCTCTGACTTGTCGTTTTGTCAGCCCCTGTACTAGTATTAAATGTTTGTTACTT
The DNA here is from genome assembly GCF_036934945.1 of Oncorhynchus masou masou. Lineage (NCBI taxonomy): Eukaryota > Metazoa > Chordata > Actinopteri > Salmoniformes > Salmonidae > Oncorhynchus > Oncorhynchus masou. The sequence goes on along the minus strand of NC_088216.1, from coordinate 78,589,800 downwards.
TGACACTGTCTGCCTCTGGGTCTTACCTGAAACGTGATACAAATGTCATGCTAAATCGATCAAAATGGGGTCTGAGTATAATCTAGTCTGGGGTTAAAACCACTATAAGGGAAAATATTTTTACCTGTGTGTGGTGTTCGGGTTTGTGGGAACAATTGTCAATGTTTACTAAAATAAAAATGATATAATAATTAATTGTTTCAATCTGAGACTCAATGGCCTTGGCTCATTTTTATGTGAAGAATATTTATGTAAAAGAACACATTTTCATTGAGTGTACACGGTGCACCCTTCTACACATTTACATGACATATGTGGTGTTCGGGTCATTTACAAAATAGCCTCCAACACTCTACTCATCAAACTGGATGCAGTCTATCACAGTGCCATCCATTTTTTCACCAAAGCCCCATATACCACCCACCACTGCGACCTGTATGCTCTCGTCGGCTGGCCCTCGCTACATATTCATTGCCAGATCCACTGGCTCCGGGTCATCTATCTTTGCTAGGTAAAGCCACCTTATCTCAGCTCACTGGTAGCCATAACAACACCCACCCGTAGCATGTGCTCCAGCAGGTACATCTCACTGGTCATCCCCAAAGCCAACACCTCCTTTGACCGCCTTTCCTTCCAGTTATCTGCTACCAATGACTGGAACGAATTGCAAAAATCACTGAAGTTGGAGACTGTTGGTTGCACAGCATGTAAGTAAGATAATTATCTAGCTGCAGATTATTAGAAATTAGCGATTGTCATAGTAACACCTCAAATTACTTCCCAGGAATAGAATGCCTTGTAACAGTTGATTGTATATTTTTCTTTAGGTAGACATACTTGAGACACACAATTGACATAACGTGACATTTCACATCTCAACATTTCACATTTTACCTGACCCTAAATAATAAATAAACATTTGACACTGATTAATACAGTGACTTTGTTCCAGATGCAATGTTTGTGAACCCAACAGACCTTATCTTCCTGGCGTCATCTGAATAATGATTTGGAAACACAGGTTAGTGCAATGTACAGTTGAAGTGGGAAGTTTACATACACCTTAGCCAAATACATTGAAACTCAGTTTTTCACAATTCCTGACATTTCAGCTTTATTTTAAGAATGTGAAATGTCAGAATAATATTGGAGAATGATTTATTTAAACTTTTAATTCTTTCATCACATTCCCAGTGGGTCAGAAGTTTACATACACTCAATTAGTATTTGGTAGCATTGCCTTTAAATTGTTTAACTTGGGTCAAACATTTTGGGTAGCCAGCCTTCCACAAGCTTCCACAATAAGTTGAGTGAATTTTGGCCCATTCCTCCTGACAGAGATGGTGTAACTGAGTCAGATTTGTAGGCCTCCTTGCTCACACAAGGTTTTTCAGTTCTGCCCACAAATGTTCGATATTATTGAGGTCAGGGCTTTGTGATGGCCACTCTAATACCTTGACTTTGTTGCCCTTAAGCCATTTTGCCACAACTTTGGAAGTATGCTTGAGGTCATTGTCTATTTTGGAAGACCCATTTGCGACATAGCGATGGTCACTATGGCATAACAGTTCTAATTTTGTTTCATCAGATCAGAGGACATGTCTCCAAAAAGTACGATCTTTGTCCCCATGTGCAGTTGCAAACCATAGTCTGGCTTTTTTATGGCTGTTTTGGAACAGTGGCTTCTTCCTTGCCGAGCGGCCGTTAAGGTTATGTCGATGTAGGACTTGTTTTACTGTGGATATATATACATTTGTACCTGTTTCCCCCAGCATCTTCACAAGGTCCTTTGCTGTTGTTCTGGGATTGATTTGCACTTTTCGTACCACAGTACGTTCATCTATAGGATACAGAACGCGTCTCCTACCTGAGCGGTATGATCCCATGGTGTTTATAATTGCGCACTATTGTTTGTACAGATGTACATGGTACCTTCAGGCATTTGGAAATTGCTCCCAAGGATGAGCCAGACTTGTGGAGGTCTACAATTGTTTTTCTGTAGGTTTGGCTGATTTCTTTTGATTTTCCCATGATGTCAAGCAAAGAGGCGCTGAGTTTGAAGGTAGGTCTTGAAATACATCCACAGGTACACCTCCAATTGACTCAAATGAGACTCAAATGATGTGAATTGGCCTATCATAAGCTTCTAAAGCCATGACATCATTTTCTGGAATTTTCCAAGCTGTTTAAAGGCACAGTCAACTTAGTGTAAGTAAACTTCTGACCCACTGGAATTGTGATACAGTGAATAATAATCAAATAATCTGTCTGTAAACAATTGTTGGAAAAATTACTTGTGTCATGTATAAAGTAGATGTCCTAACCGATTTGCCAAAACTACAGTTTGTTGAAAAATGCGTTTTAATGACTCCAACCTAAGTGTATGTAAACTTCTGACTTCAACTGTTGATTTTCCTAGTGTACTGTACTTTTGTTTATTCCACGTTTAACTCTGTGTTGTTGTTTATTGTCGCACTGCTTTGCTTTATCTTGGCCAGGTCGCAGTTGTAAATGAGTACTTGTTCTCAACTGGCTACCTGTTTAAATAAAGGTTAAAAAAACACTTGGCCTGCTGTAACTATATATGTGAGTGAGTGAGTGAGTGAGTGAGTGAGTGAGTGAGTGAGTGAGTGAGTGATTGAGATGTTAGTAATACAATTCCTGAACTGAAGTGTTTTTATCATTCCAGATTGCAGCCTTTAGCAACAAGAAGAAGCACTGCCATGTGTGTGGCCCCAAAAAGGACAGGAAGACACAGTACACATGCATCAAGTTCAAGGAATACATGTTGCAACTCTGTCCCTCGTGGTGTGTAGACCGGCCTTCATTTGTGTTCAATGGGGCTCAATTATCATTTCCATAAAATACTGTATGTAAAATTTGTCCTTCCAATTTGTTCAGTTCAAAGCAATAAACATCAATAGTGATAACCGTTATATTTGTTCAAGAGAAACATGATTTATTCCACCCATGTCTTGATTATAAATGCACATTTTATTTAAAAAAACTAGCACTTTTATTGATAAATGTGATCTAGCAGAGATAGCAAATATTAACCATGTATGCTGACTATATTCCTTGAAATTGAAGTCAACATCTAAGTATAAAGTATTTTTACATACATCGTAATGGTTGTATTGTTTTAAAAACCTAATAATGTTGACCCGCGAACATTGCGTGAATAACAAAAACATGAACACCACACAAGGGTTAAATGCTGTATATTAAGTGTTTGCTTGAGCCCATTGGTTCCACTGCACCAGACAAATGCTATTTGAACCCAGGTCTGGTTTAGCAGACAGGCAGGCAGGCAGGCATGCAGGAACAGTGGAGGATATGATAGTGTAAACTCCCCGCTGACACTATTAGGCTGGACTACATAGTGTGATTTAGACTGTTTATGACTCTGCCTTGGGTGCCCACTAACCTCTAAATAACCTGTCATCAAAAAGATATTCTCCATAAGAGGCTTTTAGAGATGGCCCAGTGTTGCAGTTGGCCTATTGACTGGTTTAGCCGAACTAGTCCTTCTCACTTCCCCATCCCTCATCATATTGCAATTTATAGAAGACCTGTTTACCTGCCCTCTACCTCCTCTCCCTGTGCGTCCTCTCCCCTGCATGGTAGTGCTTCCTATCCACACTATGTGTTTACTATATTAAAACATAATATTGCAGGTGCAGTGACTGTTTAATCAATATTGGTATATTTTACTGCTTGGTTTCTATTGAATAATTGATGTCGCACGCACTCTTTGGTCTAAGATTGAAATAAGATGTAGAGGCATTCAAATAACTTATCTGAGATAAAAAGAAAATGGATTAAAAAAAGGATAGCAGAAATTAAAGAGGAGGGGAGGGACCCTGCGGCACATGCTTTGCATACAAATGGATAGGAAAATAGGAAACTTCAGCAAAAGTTATTGGTCCATTTATTTAGCTCCATTCTTTAGGGTTTAGTGTGTAACAGTATTTATTGAAGTAATCAGACGTTTTATCACTGGCACAGACCAGTCCGTCACATTTTAAACAAGCCAGAGTCATTAAAGCCTGGTAGCATTTTTCCTCTAATGAAATAATGATTAGAAGACTGGAGGAGGAGAACAGCACAGTGGGTTTATTTGGTGTTGAGTGATACTCACGCCCCCTGCTGCAGCCCCTGCAGCACTGTAGCTGAGACTACAAGAAAGTTAAGTGAGTTAATTTACATCATTAGAGGTGCTGCTTGTTTTCCTGGCTTGGTTTGCAGTAGACCCAGGCCCAGTAGTCCATCCCCAATACAGGATAACTAAGACTGAAGACTAAAAGGGACTCCCAGAAGGAGAGGTATGTAGTAATGTACCTCAGCTGGCTAAATAACCAATTCCAAACATCATCACCATCCTCCTTGTAGGCCATTTGAAGGAGAGAGGCCCTGTCCCTCCCAGCACCAATCACTCCTGAGAATGCAGTGTGCTGGTGGAAACACTCAGAGGACAAAACTCACTGCTGCCTGCCACCAACATGTCAGCAACAGGGGCAATGCTTCCTCTCCTTAGCCAGGCAGGTATCATTTGAATTCCAGGGACAAACAGGGGAGAGTGCAGAGAACAGTAGGGCACACAGGTTATTCCTACTAATGGTTTTACTGTACCTTCACCCTCCCTGTGAAGGTGAACGTGGCCCTTTCCCTGGGTGGGACACAGACCAGGACTGGACAAACACTGTTTTTTTATATTTTATTTAACCTTTATTTGACCTTTATTTGACTAGGCAAGTCAGTTAAGAACAAATTCTTATCTTACAATGACGGTCTACCCCGGCCAAACCCTCCCCTAATGCAGACAAAGCTGGGCCAATTTTGCACTGCCCTATGGGACTCCTGATCACAGCCAGTTGTGATACAGCCCGGGATCGAACCAGGTTCTGTAGTGACACCTCTAGCACTGAGATGCAGTGCCTTAGACTGCTGCGCCAGTCGGGAGGGTCCGATGGCGACTGAAGAAAGCACAACAACAACAAGCACCAGGGGCTGATGGATGACTCCTGGCATGGGAAGGGGGAGCGAAGGGATTGATCCGAGGCCCCGGTATCTGCAGTGTTTTTACCCACTGTCAAACATGTGCCGAGGGGAGATGGATGCTGTCTGCTCGGGCAGTGGATTAATGGCTGTCTGATACTGAGGCGGGTCCCCACCCCACCATCCCTCACCCCTAACTCAGCCAGCTGAGAGGTAGGCTCCTCTCGGCAGAGTTGGAGAGGTATTGACAGGGGCTCAAGGCACCAGGAGATTGGAGACTTCCTAATATCCCCCGCCCAACTTCCCAACCTCCACACCCTGCAGGAGAGAGCAAGGATGGAGGGACGGGGGGAGCATGGCCTGGCTCTCCAGACTAGGGCCACCACTTCTAGCCAGACAGACAGACTGATTGTTAGAGGGCTTGGTCTCTCTCTCTCATCCACCTTCCTTCGGATTCTTTGCTCTTTGCGTTGGCCGGACGTTCTGTAATGAATGTGCATGTGTTGCTGGATGACGGTCACTTCACTCCAACAAAGACCATATAGATTTCCAATTACTCGCCGTTAATGACCAAAACACAACCTCTCGTGCAATTGCCAGTGACATAGTTACTGTGCTCCAAAATAAATGTGTGTCATGAAATTACAATGAACGTTGTCTGTGCATGCATGGTGATGTATTCCGTAAGCAAACATTCCATTAGTGTAATTGAGATGGGGGAAAAAACATGCTGCATCTATTTCAACATCAACCCAACCCCTTCGCAAAACAGAATGATGTTTCAAATGATGGTGCGATGAACATGTTATCTAGTGAGGGAAGGACACACAAATCATCGATACAGAAATAATCAATAGTACTGAAATAGTATAATCGTGTGTGTGTGTATAAACAACGTGAAATGGCTCGCTAGTTAGCAATGCGTGCTAGTAGCGTTTCAATCGGTGATGTCACTCGCTCTGAGACCTCGAAGTTAGTTGCTTCACTTGCTCTTTAAGGGCTGTGGTTTTTGTGGAGAGATGGGTAACGTTGCTTCATGGGTGACTGTTGTTGATGTGTGCAGAGGGTCCTTGGTTTGAGCCCAGGTTGGGGCAAGGAGAAGAGACAGAAGTAAGGTTGCAAAGGGAGGGTATTGTACTGGAAACTTTTGAAGTTTACCAACAGAATGTTTGTATCTTTAAGGATTTTATGTAATCTATCACAAGACATAGTGGCCCTTTAAAGTACTTCAGATTAACACAGGTGTCTGTCATAATCTCTGGTGCTAAGTGTGGCCTTGTCACATCTAAAACATGAAATCAATGAATAAAATTATTTAATTACAAAAAAATAGAATTGCAAAGCTGTAAAACATTATCCTAAATATAAACCATGAATTTAGTGAATACCATTCTTGTTCAATAAATACGAGGGTTTCAGCATGAAATATCATTTATATATTTTACTATGTCAAGATGTATTTGTTGTCAGTGTTTTGGCGTCAAACTGGTGGCAGTTGTATAAAAAAAAACGAATCATTCGAAGAGGTGCAACGTTCATTTAAAATAATGCCACAGTTGATTAGATGCTTTTTTAAATTATTAGGCTATTTTATCTTGAACCATTTGGTCTATCTACAAGAAACTGGACAATATGGGCACATAAATAATATACAGTTTAAAAAGTTATTTAAGTATAAATTACCAAAATTACAATATATTGCCATAGATTTTTTTGCTAATTAACAAAAATACTGAAGATTCCGGTAACTTTGGTAAATTACCATTAGCTTTGCAACCCTAGATGGAAGTAATACAGGAGACTGTGTTACATGTGTGCGAAACATGAATTATACTTAAAAATATATATAATGTATAATAATGTGTTAACAGTGCCTTTGGAAAGTATTCAGACCCCTTGACTTTTCCACGTTTTATTACATTACTCCCTTATAGTAAAATGGATTAAAATAAAATAAAAAGAGACACATGTTTGTAGCGTCATACCCAAGCAGACTCGATGCTGTATTCGCTGCCAAAGGTGATTCAACAAAGTACTGGGTAAAGGGTCTGAATACTTATGTAAATGTAATATTTCTGTTTTTGTATACATTTTTATTTATTTCTAAAAACTTGTTTTTGCTTTGTCATTATGGGGTATTGTCAAGGGGTACGAATACTTTCTGAAGGCACTGTATATATATGTTCTCTGATTTTCTTCCCAGAAATTGGCCCATTCTTTAGCTTTGGATTTTTAAAGAAAGTTATATGACCTCAAACTATATGAGTTGTAATGATGAACAGGCACAACCTCATTGGTATTCATATACTGTAGGACACATTGAAGGTCACAGTCCAAAAACAAGAACTCAAAAATTGTATGGATTTCTTTTAGGTTTGGGCATGTTGTGTGGAGTGAGAGCGGGGCTTCAGTATGCTGTTAGTGTTCTCTCGCTCTCTCCGCACAGCTTTGCTTCCAAATTCCTTAACTCTGCCTGCAGAAAATGCTACGGCTGGTTTTCACAAAAGATGCTCAGTAAGACAACAGGGTGTGTTCTGTCTCAGATTAATGAGCAGTTAAATGCAGGCGGACAGCAATGGAATTAACAAGAGCCTTCAATCCTCCCCTCCTCTCTTGTTTTCACAAGATCTTCCTCAGCTTATATCTAATTAAAAAACTGCACCATGAAATATGCACTTCACACTTTTCTCCTCAGGATTGTTCCGTTATAACCAAAATATCTATGAAAGGTATGAAAAGAGGACACTGGTGTTTAATCAAGTCAGACTCTATATTAGAAAGTATGGTTCAATAGATAGCAGGTTGTATAATATACCTGTTCCTTTACTTCAAGAAGACACAACACTGCACACACTTCCCACTGAAATTAAAAATGATTTGCATTGGATTAAGGTTAAAAGTTGGGTAAAAAAAAAAAAAAAAAAAAAAAAAATGTTTTACCTGAGGTTGATGATTTTTCCAAATCCAATACATTTTCAATGTTTATTCAACATCATTACATTACATTTTTGGTTGAAATGACATGGTACAGCGTTGATTCAACCAGTTTTTGCACACTGGGTTGTAGGACAAGCTCCCCCCGCAAAAAAAACAAAACAAAAAAAACAGAACCATTTCATTTCCAGTGACATGGCTCTATCCCAGTAGAAGATGGCATCGTAGTGTGATCAAACACCAGCCAAAGTTTAGATCCAGCAGGAGGGGGACCCTCAGAGAAGAATTACACACAGGTTGGGTTTTTTGTCTAAAAGTAACCAGCAGTCATGGGAGCGGATGATCAATCAGTCCACAAGAAAATGGGAATGTGAAATCAAGATTGGGAATGAAGTGATTTGCAGACAGGACAGAGAGAGGCCCAGGGTTGGGGGGTTAGTGATGGATTGTTTTCTGTGAAGGGGAGAGAGGACTTGGAGTACTTTTTCTGCTGTCCCCAATCGTCCCATTTATCTGTGTCACAGAGCAGCTTAACACAGATGTGTGAATCTGGGCGTGGAAGAGGGGAGTTATTTTAAAAAGAGGACTTTATTGGGAAAGAACAACTCGGCAATCATCAATTCATCCTGTTATCCAATTCCAACAGACGTTCAAAGAGGTTTATACTGCTCCTGGGTCATATCAAACAATAACTTTGGCCGAAACTGAACGAATTCAGAAAAATTACATTTGGTCAAATGATAAATACTTTCAACACACTTGAAAGTGGATCTATACTTCTCCCAACTGTTCTATTATCTATGCTTTTCATATTTACATTGTATATAATACAATGACCTTCTCCAGGTTCCCCCAATCTTGACACATTGAATACATTTCCTTGACTCTAAATGGGTCAAAACAAAACAGATGTGTACTTATGTTTTTGCTGCAATTGATAATACCTTGGCAAACAAAAGTCAATAGTTTATATAATTGCAATATCTCCAGCCCGATCATAGGCTCTTATACTGTATGAGTACCTTTCTTTTCATGCTTGTACTGTATTGTCATATGTTCATAGAGACATGTTAAGAGGCAATGATTGTAGCTAAAGAGAGCAACTGGCCAGACATAAGGTTAACCTCTACACAGAACAAAAATCAAAGCACAACATGCAACAATTTCAAAGACTTTACTGAATTACACTTCATATAAGGAAATTAGTCAATTGAAGTAAATTGATTAGGCCTTAATCTATGGATTTCACGACTGGGAATACAGATATGCATCTGTTGGTCACAGATACCTTTATCAGAAAACCATTCAATATCTGGGGTGACCACCATTTGCCTCATGCAGAGCGACACATCTCCTTTGCATAGAGTTGATCAGGCTGTTGATTATGGCCTGTGGAATGTTGTCCCACTCCTCTTCAATGGCTGTGTGAAGTTGCGAGATATTGGCAGGAACTGGAACACGCTGTTGTACACGTTGATCCAGAGCATCCCAAACGGGCTCAATGGGTGACATGTCTAATGTGTATGCAGGCCATGGAAGAACTGGGTCATTTTCAGCTTCCACGAATTGTGTACAGATCCTTGCGACATGGCGCTGTGCATTAATATGCTGAAAGATGAGGTGATGGAGGCGGATGAATGGCACAACAATGGGCCTCAGGATCTTGTCACGGTATCTCTGTGCATTCAAATTGCCATCACAAAAATGCAATTGTGTTCAATGTCCATAGTTTATGCCTGCCCATACCATAACCCCACCGCCACCATGGGGCACTCTGTTCAGAACGTTGACATCTGCAAACCACTCGCCCACACGACACCATACACGCTGTCTGCCATCTGCCCGGTACAGTTGAAACCGGAATTCATCTGTGAAGGACACACTTCTCCAGCATCCCAGTGGCCATCGAAGGTGAGCATTTGGAGGTGCTCCTATTCTCCATGGATTTTACAGTGTCCCCAGAAATTTGGGGAGTTTGTACTACAGGATGCAAATTTCTGTTTGAAAAAGCTAGCCTTTGCTTTCCTAAGCGCCTGGGGAAATATTGGTTCCTAACATCCCTGAAAGTTGCCTATTGCGGGGGCTCGTTGCAAATGCAGTACGCCACAGGATATTTTTGTGCTGGTCAAGGGCAGTCAAGTCTGGAGTGAACCTTGCGCTATATCTGTTCTTAGTTCTACATTTGAATGGGGCATGCTTATTTAAGATGGTGAGGAAAGCACTTTTAAAGTATAACCAGGCATCCTTTTTTAAATTAGAAGCTCTAACTGTTTGGGCACAGACCTGGATAGAATGATAGAACTCTGCAGGCTATCCTCTGCAGTAGCTTTCAACTCCACCCCCTTTGGCAGTTCTTTCTTGGCGGAAAATCTTGTCGTCAGAATTTTTGGTAGCCTTCCTAAGACAGGACTCAGACATGGCTAGGACATTAGAGTTGGAGGAGTGTGCTAAAGCAGTGAATAAAACCAACTTAGGGAGGAGGCTTCTGATGTTAACATGCCTGAAACCAAGGCTTTTACGGTTACAGAAGTCAACAAATGGTAGCGCCTGGGGAATAGGAGTGGAACTGGGGACTACAGGGCCTGGGTTAACCTCTACATCACCATAGGAACAGAGGAGGAGTAGGATAAGGGTATGGCTAAAGGCTATAAGAACTGGTTGTCTTTTTTTCTAATTTTAAAAAAAACATTTTATTTATTTCACCTTTATTGAACCAGGTAGGCTAGTGGAGAACAAGTTCTCATTTGCAACTGCGACCTGGCCAAGATAAAGCGTAGCAATTCGACGCATACAACAATACAGAGTTACACATGGAATAAACAAAACATACAGTCAATAATACTGTAGAACAAAAGAAAACAAAAAGTCTATATACAGTGAGTGCAAATGAGGTAAGTTAAGGAAATAAATAGGCCATGGTGGCGAACTAATTACAATATAGCAATTAAACACTGGAATGGTAGTTCGGCAGAAGATGAATGTGCAGGTAGAGATGCTGGGGTGCAAAGCAGCAAAATAAATAAATAAATAAATAAATACCAGTATGGGGATGAGATAGGTAGATAGATGGGCTGTCTACAGATGGGCTATGTACAGGTGCAGTGATCTGTAAGCTACTCTGACAGCTGGTGCTTAAAGCTAGTGAGGGAGATGTGAGTCTCCAGCTTCAGAGATTTTTGCAATTCGTTCCAGTCATGGGCAGCAGAGAACTGGAAGGAAAGACGACCAAAGGAGGAATTGCCTTTGGGGGTGACCAGTGAGATATATCTGCTGGAGCGCGTGCTACGAGTGGGTGCTGCTCGGGTGACCAGTGTGCTCAGATAAGGCGGGGCTTTACCTAGCAGAGACTTGTAGATAACCTATAGCCAGTGTATTTGGCGACGAGTATGAAGCGAGGACCCACCAACGAGAGCGTACAGGTCGCAATGGTGGGTAGTGTATGGGGCTTTGGTGACAAAACGGATGGCACTGTGATAGACTGCATCCAGTTTGTTGAGTACAGTGTTGGAGACAATTTTATAGATGACTTCATCGAAGTTGAGGATCGGTAGGATGGTCAGTTTTACGAGGGTATGTTTGGCAGCATGAGTGAAGGATGCTTTGTTGCGATATAGGAAGCCGATTCTAGATTTAGTTTTGGATTGGAGATGCTTAATGTGAGTCTGGAAGGAGAGTTTACAGTCTAACCAGACACCCAGGTATTTGTAGTTGTCCACGTATTCTAAGTCAGAGCCTTCCAGATTAGTGATGCTGGACGGGCGGGCAGGTGTGGGCAGTGATCGATTGAATAGCATGCATTTAGTTTTATTTGCGTTTAAGAGCAGTTGGAGGCCACGGAAGGAGAGTTGTATGGCATTGAAGCTCATCTGGAGGTTAGTTAACACTGTGTCCAAGGAGGGGCCAGAAGTATACAGAATGGTGTCGTCTGCGTAGAGGTGGATCAGAGAATCACCAGCAGCGAGAGCAACATCATTGATGTATACAGAAAAGAGAGTCGGCCCGAGAATTGAACCCTGTGGCACACCCATAGAGACTGTCAGAGGACCGGACAACAGTCCCTCCGATTTGACACACTGAACTCTATCAGAAAAGTAGTTGGTAAACCAGACAAGGCAATCATTTGAGAAACCAAGGCTGTTGAGTCAGCCAATAAGAATGTTGTGATTGACAGAGTCGAAAGCCTTGGCCAGGTCGATGAATATGGCTGCCCAGTAATGGCTCTTATCGATGGCGGTTATGATGTCGTTTAGAACCTTGAGTGCGTTGGAGACAGAGAATAAAAGGAGCAGATTTCTGGGCTTGGAAGAATAGATTCAGGGCATAATGTACAGACAATGGTATGGTAAGATGTACAGTGGAGGTAAACCTAGGCGATGAGTGACGATGAGAGAGGTTCTGTCCCTGGAGGCACCAATTAAGCCAGGTGAGTTCTCCGCATGTGTGTGGGGTTGAACAAAAGAGCTATTCAAGGCATTTTGAGCAGAACTGCGGGCTCTACAGTGAAATAAAACAATAAGAACTAGCCAAGACAGCAGTATACAAGGCATATTGACATTAGAGAGAGGCATAAAGCAATCAGAGGTGTTGATCAGGAGAGCTAAGACAACAATGGGTAAATGGCGATGAATGGCAGAGCGGGTCAGTTAGGGTCATACAGGACCTGAGTTCGAGGCTGGGGCCGACAGGTAAACATTAGGTACTGTGTTATTAAAACCGTGTTATTAAAACAGCGGGCATCAGCTGTGTAGCCGAGTGATCATAGGGTCAAAAGAGCAGCAATAGGTGAGTCATGGTGCCTTTCGGTAGCCACTACTATGATAGGTGAGCAGGGGACACAGTGTTCAGAAAAGCTAGCGGGCCGGGGTTAGTAGATGGTTCTTCGGCGACATCGTAACAGAATAGCTTGTTGAGACCACATCGGGCGATCACGTCGGCAGTCCAGTAATGATTGATTATCGGGGTTCCATGTCTACAATAAAGGGTCCAGACCAATTGACAAAGGAGGTATTGTAGCCCTAGAATTATCTGGTATATGGGCCTAGCTCGAGACTAGCTCAAGGCTATTTGGTGCTTGCTTCGGGACAGAGGAGTTAGCTAACAGTGGCCACTCGCTTGCAGCTAGCTAGCTGCGATGATCTGGTGTAATTATACAGAACGGCAAGAATCCGCTGATATGGTAAAGAGAAGCAGTCCAATATGCTCTGGGTTGATATCACGCTGTGCAGACTGGCAGGTGTTGTCCGGACTAAGGCCGGCTGGTAACTGAGAAAAAGGTGAAGACCACTAACCGTGGCTAACAAAGACTAGTAACTAGTTATCTGACTAGCTCCTGATGGAAGTTCCAGTTATACGGAATAAAAATAGCAGATCCGTACCACATTGGGCGATGCGGATTGCAGGAAAGTATATTTAGTTCATAGATAGAATGTGAGATTAAGACATATATGAAAAAGACAGGTTATTTACACGGGATAAGACACGGGATAAGACAAAGACGAATACACATATCCTACTGCTACGACATTTTAGATTTTAAAAAGTTTATATACAGTACCAGTCAAAAGTCTGGACACACCTAGTCATTCCAGGGGTTTCTTTATTTTTACGATCTTCTACATTGTCGAATAATCAAATTTTAAATCAAATCAAATCAAATGTATTTATATAGCCCTTCGTACATCAGCTGATATTTCAAAGTGCTGTACAGAAACCCAGCCTAAAACGTCAAACAGCAAGCAATGCAGGTGTAGAAGCATGATGGCTAGGAAAAACTCCCTAGAAAGGCCAAAACCTAGGAAGAAACCTAGAGAGGAACCAGGCTATGTGGGGTGGCCAGTCCTCTTCTGGCTGTGCTGGGTGGAGATTGTAACAGAACATGGCCAAGATGTTCAAATGTTCATAAATGACCAGCATGGTCAAATAATAATAATCACAGGCATAACAGTTGAAATTGGAACAGCAGCATGGCCAGGTGGACTGGGGACAGCAAGGAGTCATCATGTCAGGTAGTCCTGAGGCATGGTCCTAGGGCTCAGGTCCTCCGAGAGAGAGAAAGAAAGAGAGAAAGAGAGAATTAGAGAAAGCATACTTAAATTCACACAGGACACCGGATAGGATATAAGAAGAACTCCAGATTAATAATAGTGATGACATCAAAACTATGAAATTACACATGGAATCATGCAGTTTCCAAAAAAATGTTAAACAAACCAAATATAGTTTCTATTTGAGATTCTTCAAAGTAGCCACCCTTTGCCTTTTTGACAGCGTTTCACACTCTTGGCAATCTCTCAACCAGCTTCATGAGGTGGTCACCTGGAATGCATTTCAATTAATAGGTGTGCCTTGTTAATAGTTAATTTGTGGAATTTTATTCCTTCCTCTTGTGACACCCCATCCCGTGAACGGGACCGTTGTCATCATCTGACACTAATTAGCATAAAGCAACGGACATAAATATTACTAGAAAATATTCTTATTCATGAAAATCACAAGTGAAATATATTGAGACACAGTTTAGCCTTTTGTTAATCACCCTGTCATCTCAGATTATATGCTTTACAGCCAAAGCTAGACAAGCATTTGTGTAAGTTTATCGATAGCCTAGCATAGCATTTCGTCCTGCTAGCAGCAGGTAACTTGGTCACGGAAATCAGAAAAGCACTCAAATTAAATTGTTTACCTTTGATAAGCTTCAGATGTTTTCACTCACGAGACTCCCAGTTAGATAGAAAATGTTCCTTTTTTTCCAAAAAGAATATTTTTCTTGGCGAAATAGCTCCGTTTGTTCTTCACGTTTGGCTGAGAAATCGCCCGGAAATTGCAGTCACGAAAACGGCAAAAATATTCCAAATTAGCTACATAATATCGACAGAAACATGGCAAACGTTGTTTATAATCAATCCTCAAGGTGTTTTTCAAATATCTATTCGATAATATATCCATCGGGACAAATATTTTTTCAGTAGGACCGATTGGAGTAATGGCTGTATTTTACGCAAGAATCTCTCTGGGAGCATCAGGTGACCACTTGCGCATTGTAGCCGCCTACGGGTATTCTTCAACATAAATGCGTAAAACTACATCACAATGCTGTAGACACCTTCGGGAATACGGAGAAAGCGTAATCTGGTTGATAGCCCATTCACTGCTCAATAGGGACACATTGGAACGCAGCGCTTTCAAAACATGAGGCACTTCCGGATTGGATTTTTCTCAGGCTTTCGCCTGCAACATCTGTTCTGTTATACTCACAGACAATATTTTTACAGTTTTGGAAACTTTAGAGTGATTTCTATCCTAAGCTGTCAATTATATGCATATTCTAGCATCTTGTCCTGACAAAATATCCCGTTTACTACGGGAATGTTTTTTTTGCCCCCTAGTCACAAAAGGTTAATGCGTTTGAGCTAATCAGTTTTTTGGTGACAATGTAGGGGAGGTATACAGAAGATATCCCTATTTGGTAAAAGACCAAGTCCATATTATGGGAAGAACAGCTCAAATAAGCAAAGAGAAATGACAGTCCATCATTACTTTAAGACATGAAGGTCAGTCAATACAGAAAATGTTACGGACTTTGAAAGTTTCTTCAAATGCAGTCGCAAACACCATCAAGTGCTATGATAAAACTGGCTCTCATGAGGACCACCACAGGAAAGGACGATCCAGAGTTACCTTTGCTGCAGAGAATAAGTTCATTAGAGTTACCCGTTACCAGCTCAGAGAATGTGTGCAAAGCTGTCATCAAGGCAAAAGGTGGCTATTTTGAGGAATCTAAAAATGTAAAATATATTTTGGTTTGTTCAACACTTTTTTGTTTAGTACATGGTTTGACATGTTCTTTCATAGTTTTGATGTCTTCACTATTATTCTACAAACCCTTGAATGAGTAGGTGTGTCCAAACTTTTGACTGGTACTGTATATATGTTTGTATTGCTTGTTTTGCATGTTATTTTGAAGGCTCAGTAATTGGACACAGATAAAATGACGTCAAATCAAGTTATTTCTGCCACAGCTTTGATTTGAATGATCATGTCAACATCATACTTTCAAAATCTTAGCTGGTAACAAGATGAGCAGTCATTATCATCAATCAAGTCAACAATCTACTGGCAAATCCTTTTCAATTGTTGTCATATGAAGAAAAGATATAGATAAAAAGTATCACTGCTCATTGGCCATTGGACACAAACAATACACAACAAGTTGGAAATCGCAAAATCAATGAGTGGTTTGGAATGAATCAGTGGCTAACTTCAAGCGTTGCAAAGCAATCACTAGTCTGCTATTCAGTGGAGTGGGTGTGTGGAACAAGTCTTGGTATAAAGGTCTCTTTTCCAAGCTTAATAGGATAAACATTCACATACAACACCATTGGCCAGAAAAGGTTGAATACATTGGCCATGCTGACAATCCTGCAAAAACTCTGCCGCGTTCAAAACAACTGGAAACTTGGAACTGGGAAATCTCAGACTTCAGTGAGTTCAAGACAACTGGGAACTCGGAAAAGAACAAGCTCAGACTGGGATAATATGTTTTGAACGGTCATCCAACTCGGAATTCCAAGTCAGGAACTCTGGCGTCTTTCTAGAGCTCCGACCTGAAGATCACTGACGTCATGATTCAACCTTGATTTTTTTTTTAGTTCCCAGTAGTCTTGAAAGTACCATAAATCCAGAGAATGGCAGACTTTGATGACAAAGTTTGATGAGAAAATGTTCCCACAAGAAGGACCCTCGGGCCACATTCCTGTTCAAGTAAGCCCAGAACAAAAAGTGGAATCCAAAAATGTATTGTATGCTGCTGCATAATGATGTATTATGCCAGGGAGCTATGTATGCTGTAGCTACGAAAGTAATACTAAGTGTATGTTGTGTAGTAAGCTGTTAGTAGCCCATGTGCCTCACCCTAACAATTTGGTCCCTGTCCCCATTTAGCTTAGCCTACTGTTCTAAATTGGTGGTGCACACATAGCCTACAGAGCTTTCATTGTAAGAGTTTTCATTGTCTGCTTATTTGCCCCATTTATTTATCCTACGGTTCTGACTTTGTGTACAGGAATAATACTGAGAATGGCCCATGTTCTGAATTCTGTCGCTGTACATTTCAAAAGTGCTGAATAAATAGCTATATTCACTACGTCTGTCCTAGCTCGCTCATTAATGTCTTTTTCGCAATTACAGATTGCCTCTTATCTGCTCGTCATTCCCTTTTACCATAGTTTATAGGTACATCTCAATTATCAGTAGAAACCACATTTGTTTAAGCAAGTCAGCCATATCAGCTATGTTTTTTTAAAGGCAGTAAAATAATTAACTGTTTTGTTGCCAGACAAGGGTCCGCTGATAACCAGGTGTAGAAGTGATAAGGAGTCACTCCATGGTGCTGAATAGAAAGCTCTTATGTGGGACAGCTTTATGTAGTCCTAACAGTTTGTGGGCACCGTTTGTCACCGTTATAGTGCAATTAATGTATTGTTTAGTGTTGTGTTGGGTTGTGTAGTGGAGTGGCTTTGTTGGCATGCATAAAAAACAAAACATTTTTGAGTTTGCCCCACCAAGATTTACATGCTAAAATCACCACTGCCCCCAGCACAAGGTGCACCTGTGTAATAATCATGCTGTTTAATAAGCTTCTTGATATGCCACACCTGTCAGGTGGATGGATTATCTTGGCAATTGAGAAATGCTCACTAGTGGGGATGTAAACACATTTGTGCACAACATTTTAGAGAAATAAGCGTTTGTATTCATGGAATATTTCTGGGATCTTTTATTTCAGCTCATGAAACATGGGAACAACGCTTTAAATGTTGCATTTATATTTTTTGTTCAGTATAAATAACATTAGTGAATTTTTTTCAGCTATTACTATTTGTAGAAAACATTGTTGTTGTTGTTTCTCTCTCTCTCTCTCTCTCTCTCTCTCTCTCTCTCTCTCTCTCTCATATATATACATATATATAGTGTTCACTCAGTAAGTATCAAAGACCCAAATATGACAATTCACAAATGCATGTTGCGAAACCACTAACATTTCAAAGCTACCACTTCACTGCCTGAAAGCTGTGCCTACGTCAAACCCATGTGACGTGGATGATATATGAACAACGATTGACACCATCCATATTTCTATTTTCAGAGCCTATACTGTATTGATTAATCATTGCAGTGGCTATATTAGGCTGTGAAGGAAAGTGCAATCACTTGTTTAATGAGATAAGTGAAAAATGACAGTGCTATACAGTACACTCTGAACAAAGGTAAACATTCTAGAACCGAGAGGATCGCACTTGGAGTTTAATGAAAGACAACTCATGCATAGTGGAACACCCAAACCTTCAGAATGCATCCCAACAGAAGGCTTGCGTGTTAGAGTTTCAGAATTAATCCTAACAGAAGGTTTGCTTGTTAGAGTTTCAGAATGCATCCTAACAGAAGGTTTGCGTGTTAGAGTTTCAGAATGCATCCTAACAGAAGGTTTGCATGTTAGAGTTTCAGAATGCATCCTAACAGAAGGTTTGCGTGTTAGAGTTTCAGAATGCATCCTAACAGAAGGTTTGCGTGTTAGAGTTTCAGAATGCATCCTAACAGAAGGTTTGCGTGTTAGAGTTTCAGAATGCATCCCAACAGAAGGCTTGCGTGTTAGAGTTTCAGAATGCATCCCAACAGAAGGTTTGCGTGTTAGAGTTTCAGAATGCATCCCAACAGAAGGTTTGCGTGTTAGAGTTTCAGAATGCATCCCAACAGAAGGTTTGCGTGTTAGAGTTTCAGAATGCATCCTAACAGAAGGTTTGCGTGTTAGAGTTTCAGAATGCATCCTAACAGAAGGTTTGCTTGTTAGAGTTTCAGAATGCATCCTAACAGAAGGTTTGCATGTTAGAGTTTCAGAATGCATCCTAACAGAAGGTTTGCGTGTTAGAGTTTCAGAATGCATCCTAACAGAAGGTTTGCGTGTTAGAGTTTCAGAATGCATCCTAACAGAAGGTTTGCGTGTTAGAGTTTCAGAATGCATCCTAACAGAAGGTTTGCGTGTTAGAGTTTCAGAATGCATCCTAACAGAAGATTTGCTTGTTAGAGTTTCAGAATGCATCCTAACAGAAGGTTTGCATGTTAGAGTTTCAGAATGCATCCTAACAGAAGGTTTGCGTGTTAGAGTTTCAGAATGCATCCTAACAGAAGGTTTGCGTGTTAGAGTTTCAGAATGCATCCTAACAGAAGGTTTGCATGTTAGAGTTTCAGAATGCATCCTAACAGAAGGCTTGCGTGTTAGAGTTTCAGAATGCATCCTAACAGAAGGTTTGCGTGTTAGAGTTTCAGAATGCATCCTAACAGAAGGTTTGCATGCTAGAGTTTCAGAATGCATCCTAACAGAAGGTTTGCGTGTTAGAGTTTCAGAATGCATCCTAACAGAAGGTTTGCGTGTTAGAGTTTCAGAATGCATCCTAACAGAAGGTTTGCGTGTTAGAGTTTCAGAATGCATCCTAACAGAAGGTTTGCGTGTTAGAGTTTCAGAATGCATCCTAACAGAAGGTTTGCGTGTTAGAGTTTCAGAATGCATCCTAACAGAAGGTTTGCGTGTTAGAGTTTCAGAATGCATCCTAACAGAAGGTTTGCATGTTAGAGTTTCAGAATGCATCCTAACAGAAGGTTTGCGTGTTAGAGTTTCAGAATGCATCCTAACAGAAGGTTTGCGTGTTAGAGTTTCAGAATGCATCCTAACAGAAGGTTTGCATGTTAGAGTTTCAGAATGCATCCTAACAGAAGGTTTGCATGCTAGAGTTTCAGAATGCATCCTAACAGAAGGTTTGCATGCTAGAGTTTCAGAATGCATCCTGACAGAAGGTTTGCGTGCTAGAGTTTCAGAATGCATCCTGACAGAAGGATGCATTCTGAAACTCTAGTGTAGAATTGCACCATGCTGTATGAGTGCTCTCCCCTTCTCTCTCTCTCAAATGTAATTGTAATACATTGTCAACTTGTATCTACTGTAGCTCTTTTCATTACATGTGTTTCTTTTGCCAACACAGATACAGTAGATGGTAGTCTGCCTTCTGTGCTTTCACATTACCACACACACACACACGCACGCACGCACGCACGCACACACACACACACACACACACACACACACACACACACACACACACACACACACACACACACACACACACACACACACACACACACACACACACACACACACACACACACACACACACACACACACACCAATATCATTAGTCCCTAACGTAACCATCTGTTCTTCTGTAAATTTCTTATGCATAAACTGCTAACCAATTGTTGGCAAAAAGCCTTCACTCTGAGCTTCACATGCATCACAGCTAATTAATGGCTTACCTGGGAGAGAACATGAATTGATATTTTGTGTGAGTCTTATGGGAAATTAAAAAATGCATAACAACCCTGACTCACACCAAGTGGAGAGTGCTACCATTGCCTTCCTGGACATTGTCATGACACCGCAGACAGTACTGCCAGTGTACATACTAATTGACACAGGAGGAAGTAGCCGCTACGCCACCTTATTTAATGAAGTGAGGTCTTTGAATAAATAACTAAATACAATTAAACATTAAATAACGAAAACACAAGTTCTTAACATCAGGGGTGGAGCATGAAAATTACAAGACATATTGCTATAGAAAGATTTGATTTACTGCAAGGTAATGAGAAGCAGACCAACAGTAATGTGATCAATTAATTATCAATAAATAATAGGAGCGCTCCACATATCTCAAACGTCATCACATCTCAAACGTCATCACATCTCAAACATCATCACATCTCAAACGTCATCACATCTCAAACATCATGACATCTCAAACATCATCACATCTCAAATGTCATCACTTCTCAAACGTCATCACATCTCAAACGTCATCACATCTCAAACATCACATCATCACATCTCAAACATCATCACATCTCGAACGTCATCACATCACAATCATCATCACATCTCAAACATCACATCACATCTCATAAATAACTAAATACAATTAAACATTAAATAACGAAAACACAAGTTCTTAACAAACGTCATCACATCTCAAATATCATCACATCTCAAACGTCATCACATCTCAAACATCATGACATCTCAAACATCATCACATCTCAAACATCATCACATCTCAAACATCACATCATCACATCTCAAACGTCATCACATCTCAAACATCATCACATCTCAAACGTCATCACATCACAGTCATCATCACATCTCAAACTTCAAATCATCACATCTCAAATGTCATCACGTCTCAAACATCATCACATCTCAAATGTCATCACATCTCAAACATCATCACATCTCAAACAACATCACATCTCAAACATCATCACATCTCAAACGTCATCCCATCTCAAACGGCAACACATCTCAAACATCATCACATCTCAAACGTCACATCATCACATCTCAAACGTCATCACATCTCAAACATCATCACATCTCAAACGTCATCACATCACAGTCATCATCACATCTCAAACATCACATCATCACATCTCAAACGTCATCACATCTCAAACATCATCACATCTAAAACATCATCACATCTCAAACGTCATCACATCTCAAACGTCATCACATCTCAAACGTCATCACATCTCAAACATCATCATATCTCAAACGTCATCACTTCTCAATCGTGATCACATCTCAAACATCATCACATCTCAAACATCATCACATCTCAAACATCATCACTTCTCAATCGTCATCACATCTCAAACATCATCACATCTCAAACATCATCACATCTCAAACATCACATCATCACATCTCAAACATCACATCATCACATCACAATCATCATCACATCTCAAACATCACATCATCACATCTCAAAAGTCATCACATCTCAAACGTCATCACACCTCAAACATCATCACATCTCAAACGTCATCACTTCTCAAACGTCGTCACATCTCAAACGTCATCACATCTCAAACATCATAACATCTCAAACGTCACATCATCACATCTCAAACGTCATCACATCATCACATCTCAAACATCATCACATCTCAAACATCATCACATCTCAAACGTCATCACATCTCAAACATCACATCATCACATCAAACATCATCACATCTCAAACATCATCATCACATCACATCATAACATCTCAAATGTCATCACATCTCAAACATCATCACATCTAAAACGTCATCACATCTCAAACATCATCACATCTCAAACATCATCAGATCTCAAACGTCATCACTTCTCAATCGTCATCACATCTCAAACATCATCACATCTCAAACATCATCACATCTCAAACATCACATCATCACATCTCAAACATCACATCATCACATCACAATCATCATCACATCTCAACATCACATCATCACATCTCAAACGTCATCACATCTCAAACGTCATCACATCTCAAACATCATCATATCTCAAACGTCATCACATCTCAATCGTGATCACATCTCAAACATCATCACATCTCAAACATCATCACATCTCAAACGTCATCACATCTCAAACATCATCACATCTCAAACATCATCACATCTCAAACGTCATCACATCTCAAACATCATCACATCTCAAACATCATCACATCACAAACATCATCACATCTCAAACATCACATCATCACATCTCAAACGTCATCACATCTCAAACATCATCACATCTCAAACGTCATCACATCTCAAACGTCATCACATCTCAAACATCATCACATCTCAAACGTCATCACATCTCAAACATCATCACATCTCAAACATCATCACATCTCAAACATCATCACATCTCAAACATCATCACACCTCAAACATCATCACATCTCAAACGTCATCACATCTCAAACATCAAGTCATCACATCTCAAACATCATCACATCTCAAACATCACATCATCACATCTAAAACGTCATCACATCTCAAACATCATCACATCTCAAAACGTAATCACATCTCAAACATCATCACATCTCAAACGCATCACATCTCAAACATCATCACATCTCAAACATCACATCTCAAACATCATCACATCTCAAACGTCATCAACATCACAATCATCATCACATCTCAAACATCTCATCACATCTCAAACATCATCACATCTCAAACGCCATCACATCACAAACATCATCATCACATCTCAAACATCACATCATCACATCTCAAACGTCATCACATCTCAAACATCATCACATCTCAAAAGTCATCACATCTCAAACATCATCACATCTCAAACGTCATCACATCTCAAACATCATCACATCTCAAACATCATCACATCTCAAACGCCATCACTTCTCAATCGTCATCATCTCAAACATCACATCTCAAACATCATCACATCTCAAACATCACATCATCACATCTCAAACATCACATCATCACATCACAATCATCATCACATCTCAACATCACATCATCACATCTCAAAAGTCATCACATCTCAAATGTCATCACATCTCAAACGTCATCACACCTCAAACATCATCACATCTCAAACATCATCACTTCTCAAACGTCGTCATCACATCTCAAACGTCATCACATCTCAAACATCATCACATCTCAAACGTCACATCATCACATCTCAAACATCATCAGATCTCAAACGTCATCACTTCTCAATCACATCACATCTCAAACATCATCACATCTCAAACATCATCACATCTCAAACATCACATCATCACATCTCAAACATCACATCATCACATCACAATCATCATCACATCTCAACATCACATCACATCTCAAAATCATCACATCTCAAATGTCATCACATCTCAAACGTCATCACACCTCAAACATCATCACATCTCAAATGTCATCACATCTCAAACATCATCACATCTAAAACGTCATCACATCTAAAACGTCATCACATCTCAAACATCATCACATCTCAAACATCATCAGATCTCAAACGTCATCACTTCTCAATCGTCATCACATCTCAAACATCATCACATCTCAAACATCATCACATCTCAAACATCACATCATCACATCTCAAACATCACATCATCACATCACAATCATCATCACATCTCAACATCACATCATCACATCTCAAAAGTCATCACATCTCAAATGTCATCACATCTCAAACGTCATCACACCTCAAACATCATCACATCTCAAATGTCATCACATCTAAAACACCATCACATCTAAAACGTCATCACATCTCAAACATCATCACATCTCAAACATCATCAGATCTCAAACGTCATCACATCACATTCATCATCACATCTCAAACATCATCACATCTCAAACATCATCACATCTCAAACGTCACATCATCACATCTCAAGCGTCATCACATCTCAAACATCATCACATCTCAAATGTCATCACATCTCAAACATCATCACATCTAAAACGTCATCACATCTCAAACGTCATCACATCTCAAACATCATCATATCTCAAACGCCATCACTTCTCAATTGTCATCACATCTCAAACATCATCACATCTCAAATGTCATCACATCTCAAACATCACATCATCACATCTCAAATGTCATCACATCTCAAACGTCACATCATCACATCTCAAACGTCATCACATCTCAAACATCGTCACATCTCAAACATCACATCATCACATCTCAAACGTCATCACATCTCAAACGGCAACACATCTCAAACATCATCACATCTCAAATGTAATCACATCTCAAACATCATGACATCTCAAACATCATCACTTCTCAAACGTCATCACATCTCAAACGTCATCACATCTCAAACATCATCACATCTCAAACATCATCACATCTCAAACGTCACATCATCACATCTCAAACGTCATCACATCTCAAACATCATCACATCTCAAACGTCATCACATCTCAAACGTCATCACATCTCAAATATCATCATATCTCAAACGTCATCACTTCTCAATCGTGATCACATCTCAAACATCATCACATCTCAAACATCATCACATCTCAAACATCATCACATCTCAAATATCACATCATCACATCTCAAACATCATCACATCTCAAACATCACATTATCACATCTCAAACGTCATCACATCTCAAACATCACATCATCACATCTCAAACGTCATCACATCTCAAATATCATCACATCTCAAACATCACATCATTACATCTCAAACTTCATCACATCTCAAACGTCATCACATCTCAAACATCATCACATCTCAAACATCACATCATCACATCTCAAACATCATCACATCTCAAACGTCATCACATCACAATCATCATCACATCTCAAACATCACATCATCACATCTCAAACATCATCACATCTCGAACGTCATCACATCACAATCATCATCACATCTCAAACATCACATCACATCTCATAAATAACTAAATACAATTAAACATTAAATAACGAAAACACAAGTTCTTAACAAACGTCATCACATCTCAAATATCATCACATCTCAAACGTCATCACATCTCAAACATCATCACATCTCAAACATCATCACATCTCAAACATCATCACATCTCAAACATCACATCATCACATCTCAAACGTCATCACATCTCAAACATCATCACATCTCAAACGTCATCACATCTCAATCATCATCACATCTCAAACATCATCACATCTCAAATGTCATCACGTCTCAAACATCATCACATCTCAAATGTCATCACATCTCAAACATCATCACATCTCAAACAACATCACATCTCAAACATCATCACATCTCAAACGCATCCCATCTCAAACGGCAACACATCTCAAACGTCATCACATCTCAACATCATCACATCTCAAACGTCATCACATCTCAAACATCATCACATCTCAAACGTCATCACATCACAATCATCATCACATCTCAAACATCACATCATCACATCTCAAACGTCATCACATCTCAAACATCACATCATCACATCTCAAACGTCATCACATCTCAAACGTCATCACATCTCAAACGTCATCACATCTCAAACATCATCATATCTCAAACGTCATCACTTCTCAATCGTGATCACATCTCAAACATCATCACATCTCAAACATCATCACATCTCAAACATCATCACTTCTCAATCGTCATCACATTTCAAACATCATCACATCTCAAACATCATCACATCTCAAACATCACATCATCACATCTCAAACATCACATCATCACATCACAATCATCATCACATCTCAAACATCACATCATCACATCTCAAAAGTCATCACATCTCAAACGCATCACACCTCAAACATCATCACATCTCAAACGTCATCACTTCTCAAACGTCGTCACATCTCAAACGTCATCACATCTCAAACATCATCACATCTCAAACGTCACATCATCACATCTCAAACGTCATCACATCTCAAACATCATCACATCTCAAACGCCATCACATCACAATCATCATCACATCTCAAACATCACATCATCACATCTCAAGCGTCATCACATCTCAAACATCATAACATCTCAAATGTCATCACATCTCAAACATCATCACATCTAAAACGTCATCACATCTCAAACATCATCACATCTCAAACATCATCAGATCTCAAACGTCACATCATCACATCTCAAACGTCATCACATCTCAAACATCATCACATCTCAAACGTCATCACATCACAGTCATCATCACATCTCAAACATCACATCATCACATCTCAAACGTCATCACATCTCAAACGTCATCACATCTCAAACATCATCACATCTCAAACGTCATCACATCTCAAACGTCATCACATCTCAAATATCATCATATCTCAAACGTCATCACTTCTCAATCGTGATCACATCTCAAACATCATCACATCTCAAACATCATCACATCTCAAACATCATCACATCTCAAATATCACATCATCACATCTCAAACATCATCACATCTCAAACATCACATTATCACATCTCAAACGTCATCATATCTCAAACATCACATTATCACATCTCAAACGTCATCACATCTCAAATATCATCACATCTCAAACATCACATCATTACATCTCAAACTTCATCACATCTCAAACGTCATCACATCTCAAACATCATCACATCTCAAACATCACATCATCACATCTCAAACATCATCACATCTCAACGTCATCACATCACAATCATCATCACATCTCAAACATCACATCATCACATCTCAAACATCATCACATCTCGAACGTCATCACATCACAATCATCATCACATCTCAAACATCACATCACATCTCATAAATAACTAAATACAATTAAACATTAAATAACGAAAACACAAGTTCTTAACAAACGTCATCACATCTCAAATATCATCACATCTCAAACATCATGACATCTCAAACATCATCACATCTCAAACATCATCACATCTCAAACATCACATCATCACATCTCAAACGTCATCACATCTCAAACATCATCACATCTCAAACGTCATCACATCACAGTCATCATCACATCTCAAACTTCAAATCATCACATCTCAAATGTCATCACGTCTCAAACATCATCACATCTCAAATGTCATCACATCCCAAACATCATCACATCTCAAACAACATCACATCTCAAACATCATCACATCTCAAACGCCATCCCATCTCAAACGGCAACACATCTCAAACATCATCACATCTCAAACGTCACATCATCACATCTCAAACGCATCACATCTCAAACATCATCACATCTCAAACGCCATCACATCACAGTCATCATCACATCTCAAACATCACATCATCACATCTCAAACGTCATCACATCTCAAACATCATCACATCTAAAACATCATCACATCTCAAACGTCATCACATCTCAAACGCATCACATCTCAAACGTCATCACATCTCAAACATCATCATATCTCAAACGTCATCACTTCTCAATCGTGATCACATCTCAAACATCATCACATCTCAAACATCATCACATCTCAAACATCATCACTTCTCAATCGTCATCACATCTCAAACATCATCACATCTCAAACATCATCACATCTCAAACATCACATCATCACATCTCAAACATCACATCATCACATCACAATCATCATCACATCTCAAACATCACATCATCACATCTCAAAAGTCATCACATCTCAAACGTCATCACACCTCAAACATCATCACATCTCAAACGTCATCACTTCTCAAACGTCGTCACATCTCAAACGTCATCACATCTCAAACATCATCACATCTCAAACGTCACATCATCACATCTCAAACGTCATCACATCTCAAACATCATCACATCTCAAACGCCATCACATCACAATCATCATCACATCTCAAACATCACATCATCACATCTCAAGCGTCATCACATCTCAAACATCATAACATCTCAAATGTCATCACATCTCAAACATCATCACATCTAAAACGTCATCACATCTCAAACATCATCACATCTCAAACATCATCAGATCTCAAACGTCATCACTTCTCAATCGTCATCACATCTCAAACATCATCACATCTCAAACATCATCACATCTCAAACATCACATCATCACATCTCAAACATCACATCATCACATCACAATCATCATCACATCTCAACATCACATCATCACATCTCAAAAGTCATCACATCTCAAATGTCATCACATCTCAAACGTCATCACACCTCAAACATCATCACATCTCAAACGTCATCACTTCTCAAACGTCGTCACATCTCAAACGTCATCACATCTCAAACATCATCACATCTCAAACGTCACATCATCACATCTCAAACATCATCAGATCTCAAACGTCATCACTTCTCAATCGTCATCACATCTCAAACATCATCACATCTCAAACATCATCCCATCTCAAACATCACATCATCACATCTCAAACATCATCACATCTAAAACGTCATCACATCTAAAACGTCATCACATCTCAAACATCATCACATCTCAAACATCATCAGATCTCAAACGTCATCACTTCTCAATCGCATCACATCTCAAACATCATCACATCTCAAACATCATCACATCTCAAACATCACATCATCACATCTCAAACATCACATCATCACATCACAATCATCATCACATCTCAACATCACATCATCACATCTCAAAAGTCATCACATCTCAAATGTCATCACATCTCAAACGTCATCACACCTCAAACATCATCACATCTCAAATGTCATCACATCTAAAACACCATCACATCTAAAACGTCATCACATCTCAAACATCATCACATCTCAAACATCATCAGATCTCAAACGTCATCACTTCTCAATCGTCATCACATCTCAAACATCATCACATCTCAAACATCATCACATCTCAAACGTCACATCATCACATCTCAAACGTCATCACATCTCAAACATCATCACATCTCAAATGTCATCACATCTCAAACATCATCACATCTAAAACGTCATCACTTCTCAAACGTCATCACATCTCAAACATCATCATATCTCAAACGCCATCACTTCTCAATTGTCATCACATCTCAAACATCATCACATCTCAAATGTCATCACATCTCAAACATCACATCATCACATCTCAAATGTCATCACATCTCAAACGCACATCATCACATCTCAAACGCATCACATCTCAAACATCGTCACATCTCAAACATCACATCATCACATCTCAAACGCATCACATCTCAAACGCTATCACATCTCAAACGGCAACACATCTCAAACATCATCACATCTCAAATGTAATCACATCTCAAACATCATGACATCTCAAACATCATCACTTCTCAAACGTCATCACATCTCAAACGTCATCACATCTCAAACATCATCACATCTCAAACATCATCACATCTCAAACGTCACATCATCACATCTCAAACGTCATCACATCTCAAACATCATCACATCTCAAACGTCATCACATCACAATCATCATCACATCTCAAACATCACATCATCACATCTCAAACGTCATCACATCTCAAACGTCATCACATCTCAAACATCATCACATCTCAAACGTCATCACATCTCAAACGTCATCACATCTCAAATATCATCATATCTCAAACGTCATCACTTCTCAATCGTGATCACATCTCAAACATCATCACATCTCAAACATCATCACATCTCAAACATCATCACATCTCAAATATCACATCATCACATCTCAAACATCATCACATCTCAAACATCACATTATCACATCTCAAACGTCATCATATCTCAAACATCACATTATCACATCTCAAACGTCATCACATCTCAAATATCATCACATCTCAAACATCACATCATTACATCTCAAACTTCATCACATCTCAAACGTCATCACATCTCAAACATCATCACATCTCAAACATCACATCATCACCTCTCAAACATCATCACATCTCGAACGTCATCACATCACAATCATCATCACATCTCAAACATCACATCATCACATCTCAAAAGTCATCACATCTCAAATGTCATCACATCTCAAACGTCATCACATCTCAAACGTCATCACTTCTCAAACGTCGTCACATCTCAAACGTCATCACATCTCAAACATCATCACATCTCAAACGTCACATCATCACATCTCAAACGTCATCACATCTCAAACATCATCACATCTCAAACGCCATCACATCTCAAACATCATCACATCTCAAACATCACATCTCACACGTCATCACATCTCAAACATCATCACATCTCAAACAACATCACATCTCAAACATCATCACATCTCAAACGCCATCCCATCTCAAACGGCAACACATCTCAAACATCATCACATCTCAAACGTCACATCATCACATCTCAAACGTCATCACATCTCAAACATCATCACATCTCAAACGTCATCACATCACAGTCATCATCACATCTCAAACATCACATCATCACATCTCAAACGCATCACATCTCAAACATCATCACATCTAAAACATCATCACATCTCAAACGTCATCACATCTCAAACGTCATCACATCTCAAACGCCATCACATCTCAAACATCATCATATCTCAAACGTCATCACTTCTCAATCGTGATCACATCTCAAACATCATCACATCTCAAACATCATCACATCTCAAACATCATCACTTCTCAATCGTCATCACATCTCAAACATCATCACATCTCAAACATCATCACATCTCAAACATCACATCATCACATCTCAAACATCACATCATCACACAATCATCATCACATCTCAAACATCACATCATCACATCTCAAAAGTCATCACATCTCAAACGCATCACACCTCAAACATCATCACATCTCAAACGTCATCACTTCTCAAACGTCGTCACATCTCAAACGTCATCACATCTCAAACATCATCACATCTCAAACGTCACATCATCACATCTCAAACGTCATCACATCTCAAACATCATCACATCTCAAACGCCATCACATCACAATCATCATCACATCTCAAACATCACATCATCACATCTCAAGCGTCATCACATCTCAAACATCATAACATCTCAAATGTCATCACATCTCAAACATCATCACATCTAAAACGTCATCACATCTCAAACATCATCACATCTCAAACATCATCAGATCTCAAACGTCATCACTTCTCAATCGTCATCACATCTCAAACATCATCACATCTCAAACATCATCACATCTCAAACATCACATCATCACATCTCAAACATCACATCATCACATCACAATCATCATCACATCTCAACATCACATCATCACATCTCAAAAGTCATCACATCTCAAATGTCATCACATCTCAAACGCCATCACACCTCAAACATCATCACATCTCAAACGCATCACTTCTCAAACGTCATCACATCTCAAACGCATCACATCTCAAACATCATCACATCTCAAACGTCACATCATCACATCTCAAACATCATCAGATCTCAAACGTCATCACTTCTCAATCGTCATCACATCTCAAACATCATCACATCTCAAACATCATCCCATCTCAAACATCACATCATCACATCTCAAACATCATCACATCTAAAACGTCATCACATCTAAAACGTCATCACATCTCAAACATCATCACATCTCAAACATCATCAGATCTCAAACGTCATCACTTCTCAATCGTCATCACATCTCAAACATCATCACATCTCAAACATCATCACATCTCAAACATCACATCATCACATCTCAAACATCACATCATCACATCACAATCATCATCACATCTCAACATCACATCATCACATCTCAAAAGTCATCACATCTCAAATGTCATCACATCTCAAACGTCATCACACCTCAAACATCATCACATCTCAAATGTCATCACATCTAAAACACCATCACATCTAAAACGTCATCACATCTCAAACATCATCACATCTCAAACATCATCAGATCTCAAACGTCATCACTTCTCAATCGTCATCACATCTCAAACATCATCACATCTCAAACATCATCACATCTCAAACGTCACATCATCACATCTCAAACGTCATCACATCTCAAACATCATCACATCTCAAACGTCATCACATCACAATCATCATCACATCTCAAACATCACATCATCACATCTCAAACATCATCACATCTCAAACATCATATCTCAAACGCCATCACTTCTCAATTGTCATCACATCTCAAACATCATCACATCTCAAATGTCATCACATCTCAAACATCACATCATCACATCTCAAATGTCATCACATCTCAAACGTCACATCATCACATCTCAAACGTCATCACATCTCAAACATCGTCACATCTCAAACATCACATCATCACATCTCAAACGTCATCACATCTCAAACGTCATCACATCTCAAACGGCAACACATCTCAAACATCATCACATCTCAAATGTAATCACATCTCAAACATCATGACATCTCAAACATCATCACTTCTCAAACGTCATCACATCTCAAACGTCATCACATCTCAAACATCATCACATCTCAAACATCATCACATCTCAAACGTCACATCATCACATCTCAAACGTCATCACATCTCAAACATCATCATCTCAAACGCTATCACATCACAGTTGTCATCACATCTCAAACATCACATCATCACATCTCAAACGTCATCACATCTCAACGTCATCACATCTCAAACATCATCACATCTCAAACATCATCACATCTCAAACGCATCACATCTCAAATATCATCATATCTCAAACGCCATCACTTCTCAATCGTGATCACATCTCAAACATCATCACATCTCAAACATCATCACATCTCAAACATCATCACATCTCAAATATCACATCATCACATCTCAAACATCATCACATCTCAAACATCACATTATCACATCTCAAACATCATCATATCTCAAACATCACATTATCACATCTCAAACGTCATCACATCGCAAACGTCATCACATCTCAAACATCACATCATCACATCTCAAACGTCATCACATCTCAAACGTCTTCACATCTCAAACATCATCACATCTCAAACATCACATCATAACATCTCAAATGTCATCACATCTCGACATCACATCACAATCATCATCACATCTCAAACATCACATCATCACATCTCAAAATCATCACATCTCAAATGTCATCACATCTCAAACGTCATCACATCTCAAACGTCATCACTTCTCAAACGTCGTCACATCTCAAACGTCATCACATCTCAAACATCATCACATCTCAAACGTCACATCATCACATCTCAAACGTCATCACATCTCAAACATCATCACATCTCAAACGCCATCACATCTCAAACATCATCACATCTCAAACATCACATCTCAAACGTCATCACATCTCAAACATCATCACATCTCACATGTCATCACATCTCAAACATCATCACAACTCAAACGTCATCAGATCTCAAACGTCATCACTTCTCAATCGTCATCACATCTAAAAAATCATCACATCTCAAACGTCATAACATCTCAAACATCATCACATCTCAAACATCATCAGATCTCAAACGTCATCACTTCTCAATCGTCATCACATCTCAAACATCATCACATCTCAAACATCATCACATCTCAAACATCACATCATCACATCTCAAACATCACATCATCACATCACAATCATCATCACATCTCAAACATCACATCATCACATCTCAAAAGTCATCACATCTCAAACGTCATCACACCTCAAACATCATCACATCTCAAACGTCTCACTTCAAACTCAAACGTCACATCTCAAACGTCATCACATCTCAAACATCATCACATCTCAAACATCACATCATCACATCTCAAACGTCATCACATCTCAAACATCATCACATCTCAAACGTCATCACATCACAATCATCATCACATCTCAAACATCACATCATCACATCTCAAACGTCATCACATCTCAAACATCATCACATCTCAAATGTCATCACATCTCAAACATCATCACATCTCAAACGTCATCACATCTCAAACATCATCACATCTCAAACATCATCAGATCTCAAACGTCATCACTTCTCAATCGTCATCACATCTCAAACATCATCACATCACAATCATCATCACATCTCAACATCACATCATCACATCTCAAAAGTCATCACATCTCAAATGTCATCACATCTCAAACGTCATCACACCTCAAACATCATCACATCTCAAACGTCATCACTTCTCAAACGTCGTCACATCTCAAACGTCATCACATCTCAAACATCATCACATCTCAAACGTCACATCATCACATCTCAAACATCATCAGATCTCAAACGTCATCACTTCTCAATCGTCATCACATCTCAAACATCATCACATCTCAAACATCATCCCATCTCAAACATCACATCATCACATCTCAAACATCACATCATCACATCACAATCATCATCACATCTCAACATCACATCATCACATCTCAAAAGTCATCACATCTCAAATGTCATCACATCTCAAACGTCATCACACCTCAAACATCATCACATCTCAAATGTCATCACATCTCAAACATCATCACATCTAAAACGTCATCACATCTAAAACGTCATCATATCTCAAACATCATCACATCTCAAACATCATCAGATCTCAAACGTCATCACTTCTCAATCGTCATCACATCTCAAACATCATCACATCTCAAACATCATCACATCTCAAACATCACATCATCACATCTCAAACATCACATCATCATCACAATCATCATCACATCTCAACATCTCACATCATCACATCTCAAAAGTCATCACATCTCAAATGTCATCACATCTCAAACGCATCACACCTCAAACATCATCACATCTCAAATGTCATCACATCTCAAACACCATCACATCTAAAACGTCATCACATCTCAAACATCATCACATCTCAAACATCATCAGATCTCAAACGTCATCACTTCTCAATCGTCATCACATCTCAAACATCATCACATCTCAAATATCATCATATCTCAAACATCATCACATCTCAAACATCATCACATCTCAAACATCATCACATCTCAAATATCACATCATCACATCTCAAACATCATCACATCTCAAACATCACATTATCACATCTCAAACGTCATCACATCTCAAACATCACATTATCACATCTCAAACGTCATCATCACATCTCAAACATCACATCATTACATCTCATCACATCAAACATCACATCATCATACATCTCAAACGTCATCACATCACAATCATCATCACATCAAACATCACATCATCAAACATCACATCAAATCATCATCACATCTCAAACATCATCACATCTCAAACGTCATCACATCTCAAACAACATCATCACATCTCAAACGCATCATCACATCTCAAACATCATCACATCTCAAACGCATCATCAAACATCATCTCAAACGCATCACATCTCAAACATCATCACATCTCAAACGCCATCACACATCTCAAACATCATCACATCTCAAACATCATCACATCTCAAACGCATCACATCTCAAACATCATCACATCTCAAATGTCATCACATCTCAAACATCATCACAACTCAAACGCCAAATCTCAAACGCTCACTTCTCAATCGTCATCACATCTCAAAATCATCATCAAACATCATCTCAAACATCATCACATCTCAAACATCATCAGATCTCAAATGTCATCACTTCTCAATCGTCATCACATCTCAAACATCATCACATCTCAAACATCATCACATCTCAAACATCACATCATCACATCTCAAACATCACATCATCACATCTCAAACGTCATCACATCTCATACATCATCACATCTCAAATGTCATCACATCTCAAACATCATCACATCTCAAACATCATCACATCTCAAATGTCATCACATCTCAAACGTCATCACATCTCAAACATCATCACATCTCAAACATCATCAGATCTCAAACGTCATCACTTCTCAATCGTCATCACATCTCAAACATCATCACATCTAAAACGTCATCACATCTAAAACGTCATCACATCTCAAACATCATCACATCTCAAACATCATCAGATCTCAAACGTCATCACTTCTCAATCGTCATCACATCTCAAACATCATCACATCTCAAACATCATCACATCTCAAACATCACATCATCACATCTCAAACATCACATCATCACATCACAATCATCATCACATCTCAACATCACATCATCACATCTCAAAAGTCATCACATCTCAAATGTCATCACATCTCAAACGTCATCACACCTCAAACATCATCACATCTCAAATGTCATCACATCTCAAACACCATCACATCTAAAACGTCATCACATCTCAAACATCATCACATCTCAAACATCATCAGATCTCAAACGTCATCACTTCTCAATCGTCATCACATCTCAAACATCATCACATCTCAAACATCATCACATCTCAAACATCACATCATCACATCTCAAACATCACATCATCACATCACAATCATCATCACATCTCAACATCACATCATCACATCTCAAAAGTCATCACATCTCAAATGTCATCACATCTCAAACGCATCACACCTCAAACATCATCACATCTCAAACGCCATCACTTCTCAAACGTCATCATCTCAAACGCATCACATCTCAAACATCATCACATCTCAAACATAATCACATCTCAAACGTCATCACCACATCTCAAACATCATCACATCTCAAACGTCATCACATCACAATCATCATCACATCTCAAACATCACATCATCACATCTCAAGCGTCATCACATCTCAAACATCATAACATCTCAAATGTCATCACATCTCAAACATCATCACATCTAAAATGTCATCACATCTCAAACGTCATCACATCTCAAACATCATCATATCTCAAACGCCATCACTTCTCAATTGTCATCACATCTCAAACATCATCACATCTCAAATGTCATCACATCTCAAACATCACATCATCACATCTCAAATGTCATCACATCTCAAACGTCACATCATCACATCTCAAACGTCATCACATCTCAAACATCATCACATCTCAAACATCACATCATCACATCTCAAACGTCATCACATCTCAAACGTCATCACATCTCAAACGGCAACACATCTCAAACATCATCACATCTCAAATGTAATCACATCTCAAACATCATGACATCTCAAACATCATCACATCTCAAACATCATCACATCTCAAATGTCATCACTTCTCAAACGTCATCACATCTCAAACGTCATCACATCTCAAACATCATCACATCTCAAACATCATCACATCTCAAACGCCACATCATCACATCTCAAACGCCATCACATCTCAAACATCATCACATCTCAAACGCATCACATCACAATCATCATCACATCTCAAACATCACATCATCACATCTCAAACGCCATCACATCTCAAACGCATCACATCTCAAACATCATCACATCTCAAACGTCATCACATCTCAAACGTCATCACATCTCAAACGTCATCACATCTCAAATATCATCATATCTCAAACATCATCACATCTCAAACATCATCACATCTCAAACATCATCACATCTCAAATATCACATCATCACATCTCAAACATCATCACATCTCAAACATCACATTATCACATCTCAAACGTCATCACATCTCAAACATCACATTATCACATCTCAAACGTCATCACATCTCAAATATCATCACATCTCAAACATCACATCATTACATCTCAAACTTCATCACATCTCAAACGTCATCACATCTCAAACATCATCACATCTCAAACATCACATCATCACATCTCAAACATCATCACATCTCGAACGTCATCACATCACAATCATCATCACATCTCAAACATCACATCATCACATCTCAAAAGTCATCACATCTCAAATGTCATCACATCTCAAACGTCATCACATCTCAAACGTCATCACATCTCAAACATCATCACATCTCAAACATCATCACATCTCAAACGTCACATCATCACATCTCAAACGTCATCACATCTCAAACATCATCACATCTCAAACGTCATCACATCACAATCATCATCACATCTCAAACATCACATCATCACATCTCAAACGTCATCACATCTCAAACGTCATCACATCTCAAACATCATCACATCTCAAACATCATCACATCTCAAACGTCATCACATCTCAAACATCATCACATCTCAAATGTCATCACATCTCAAACATCATCACATCTCAAACATCACATCATCACATCTCAAACGTCATCACATCTCAAACATCATCACATCTCAAACGTCATAACATCTCAAACGTCATCACATCTCAAACGTCATCACATCTCAAACATCATCACATCTCAAACGTCATCACATCTCAAACGTCATCACATCTCAAACATCATCACATCTCAAACGTCATAACATCTCAAACGTCATCACATCACAATCATCATCACATCTCAAACATCACATCATCACATCTCAAACGTCATCACATCTCAAACATCATCACATCTCAAACGTCATCACTTCTCAAACATCATCACATCTCAAACATCATCACACCTCAAACGTCATAACATCTCAAACATCATCAGAACTCAAACGTCATCACTTCTCAATCGTCATCACATCTCAAACATCATCACATCTCAAACGTCATAACATCTCAAACATCATCACATCTCAAACATCATCAGATCTCAAACGTCATCACTTCTCAATCGTCATCACATCTCAAACATCATCACATCTCAAACATCATCACATCTCAAACATCATCACCACATCTCAAACTTCATCACATCTCAAACATCACATCATCACATCTCAAACGTCATCACATCTCAAACGTCATCACATCTCAAACATCATCACATCTCAAACGTCATCACATCTCAAACGTCATCACATCTCAAACGTCATCACATCTCAAACATCATCACATCTCAAACGTCATCACATCTCAAACATCACATCATCACATCTCAAACGTCATCACATCTCAAACATCATCACATCTAAACACTAAACAGTCAATCAGTAATCACAATAAGTGCACACAATTGAGGAGAGTGTGCCCTGGGAGAAGGAGAGCGGATCTGGAGGGAGATGGGCACTTACGCACACT
Organism: Oncorhynchus masou masou; assembly: GCF_036934945.1. Classification (NCBI taxonomy): domain Eukaryota; kingdom Metazoa; phylum Chordata; class Actinopteri; order Salmoniformes; family Salmonidae; genus Oncorhynchus; species Oncorhynchus masou. The sequence goes on along the minus strand of NC_088216.1, from coordinate 78,550,364 downwards.
CACACATTCTGGTTCCACTGAATTTGGACTATGACACAGTCCCCACTCTCATCCTTCCAGCACATGCAAACCTGTACACAGATAAACGAGATCTGCTGGACACAGGGAAAAACTGGCTATTCAAAAGGAAAACCCCACCCCCCTACCAACAGGTAGCACCTGGAGATAATCACAATTGAATGCATGTCACATAATAATCACAGTCAACCCAGAGTGGGTTCAAAACTGAGAGGGTTCAACCCAAAGAGGGTTCAAAAGTGAGAGGGTTCAACCCAGAGTGGGTTCAAAACTGAGAGGGTTCAACCCAGAGTGGGTTCAAAACTGAGAGGGTTCAACCAGAGTTGGTTCAAAACCGAGAGGGTTCAACCCAGAGTTGGTTCAAAACTGAGAGGCTTAAAAGAGTGATTACATACAGTATGTCTGTAAGTAAAAAATGAATCAAAACAAGGTTAAGCCGAATAGGACAGTATTCGGTTGAATTGACATCAACAGTTCGCTCATGTTAGTGATATCACATTGTAAGAAACTTTCAAATAACTTGTCAAAGCCACCATTCTCTTTGTTTAACATTGTACTGTACATAACCCTATGAGCATAATAAGTTGAGAAGGTGAGAAGATGTCTTTTTGGTTGAAAATACATCGTGTCAATGTCTTTTTAACCAAAAATATGTTTTTTCATGTCATTTGATTACTGGGAACCTGATCCCACGGCATGTGCTCACTGCTCAGCTTGCCACCCCATTGTTTTCTAGCGTGATCAGGGATTTATATTGGAGAGACTATTTCTATGCATCTTCCTACATTGTCTATCTTTGGTCACCCACAGAGTCCTTCCTTTTCTCTTCTGCCTTCCAAAAGGATATCATCAAATCCAGACGCAGTCACCTGCAAAGGAATTGGGATCTCAGATTTGCTGCATATACAGTGCACTCGGAACATATTCAGACCCATTCACTTTTTCCACATTTGGTTACATTACAGCATTATGCTAACATTTGTTTAGTTTTTTTAACTAGACAAGTCAGTTAAGAACAAAAAACATGCATTATATAAATAAAAAAATCCTCATCAATCTACACACAATAACCCATAATGGCAAAGTGAAAACAGGATTTTAGAGTTTTGTAAATGTATTAAAAATAGAAAACAGATACCTTATTTACATAAGTATTCAGACTCTTTGCTATGAGACTCGAAATTGAGCTCAGGTGTATCCTATTTCCATTGATCATCCTTGAGATGTTTATACAACTTGATTGGAATCCACCTGTGGTAAATTCCATTGATTGGACATGATTTGGAAATTCACACCTGTCTATAGAAAGGCCCACAGTTGACAGTGCATGTCAGAGCAAAAACCAAGCCATGAGGTCGAAGGAATTGTCTATAGAGCGTCGAGAAAGGATTGTGTCGAGGCACAGATCTGGGGAAGGGTACCAAAACATTTCTGCAGCATTGAAGGTCCCCAAGAACACAGTGGCCTCCATCATAATACAATGGAAGAAGTTTGGAACCACCAAGACTCTTCCTAGAGCTGGCTGCCTGACCAAACTGAGCAATCAGGGGAGAAGGGCGTTGGTCAGGGAGGTGACCAAGAACCCAATGGTCACTCTGACAGAGTTCCTCTGTGGAGATGGGAGAAACCTCCAGAAGGACAACCATCTCTGCAGCAATAAGGCCTTTATGGTAGAGTGGCCAGATGGAAGCCACTCCTCAGTAAAAGGCACATGACAGCCAGCTTGGAGTTTGCCAAAGGGCACCTACAGTAAAGGACTCTCAGAGCATGAAAAACAAGATTCTCTGGTTTGATGAAACTCTTCGCCTGAATGCCAAGTGTCACGTAGGGAGGAAACCTGGCACCATTCCTACGGTGAAGCATGATGGTGGCAGCATCATGCTGTGGGGGTGTTTTTCAGAAAGCAGGGACTGGGGGACTACTCAGAATTCGAGGGAAAGATGAACGGAGCAAAGTACAGAGAGATCCTTGATGAAAACCTGCTCCAAAGCACTCAGGACCTCTGGGGGCAAAAGTTCACCTTCCAACAGGACAACAATCCTAAGCACACAGCCAAGACAACGCAGGAGTGGCTTCGGGGACGTCTCTGAATGTCCTTGAGTGGCCCAGCCAGAACCCGGACTTGAACCTGATCCAACATCTCTGGAGAGACCTGAAAATAGTTGTGCTGCGACACTCCCCATTCAACTTGACAGAGCTTGAGAGGATCTGCAGAGAAGAACGGGAGAAACTCCCCACATAGAGGTGTGCCAAGCTTGTAGCATCATACACAAGAAGAATCGAGGCTGTAATGGCTGCCAAAGGTGCTTCAACTAAGTACTCAGTAGAGTTTGAATACTTATATACATGGAATATTGTTTTTATACATTTTGCAAAGATTTATAAAAACCTATTTTTACTTTCTCATTATGGGGTACTGTGTGTAGATTGAAGGGGGGAAACAATTGAATCAATTTTAGAATATAACTAAATGTGGAAAAAGTCAAGGGGTCTGAATACTTTATGAATGCACTGTATTTAATGGTTTAAGAGAGAAACCATAAATATTCTGTAACTCTTTCAAAACCTTATTTTGAATGTTTCTTATTCACAGCACACTTCACACTGGTTGACAAGAGATCCTCAGGGATCAAATCCAATTGTATTTGTCACATGCGGAGCATACATGAAATGCTTACTTACGAGCCCCCCAACCAACAATGCAGTTCAAGAAATAGAGTTAAGAAAATATTTATTGATTAGAGCGTTTTTTCCCCTCTGGTTGCACATGTGACATGCTGGTAGAAATGAAAGTCCCCGACCACTATGAGTGCCGTTTCTGGATGAGGATTTTCTTGTTTGCTGATGGCCTTATACAGCTCGTTGAGCGCGGTCGTAGTGCCAGCATCGATTTCTGGTGGTAAATAGACAGCTACAAAAAATAGAGATGAAAACTCTCTTGGTAGATAGTGTGGTTTACAGCTTATCATGAAGTACTCTACCTCAGGCGAGCAATACCTCAAGACCGCTTTAATATTGTGCACCAGTTGTTATTGAACAATAGACACACACCACCACCCCTCGTCTTACCAGACGTAGCTGTTCTGTCCTACAGAACGATATTGATTGCCATATAGGATACATATTTTAGGAAACCATGGGTTCGTAGAAAATGTTTTGCTCTGCATATCATTCAGCAATTGTACTGTAAGATTGATAAAATGTAAAGTTACTGACATGTCAAAACAACCTGGACTCGGGTAGACATGGTGAATGTAAATCCGGGACACACCAATTAGTATTATATATTACCTCCAGGGATGTATTGTTGCCATAGTGCGGTGGAGCGGTGCTCCCTCACTTTTTTCAATTTGAGAATACACAGAGCTTGTAAAAAATATTTTGGGAAAATGTATTCTGGTAAATTCTAAATATAGTATATTTCATTACCATTCCATGAAAACGATAGAATGACAAAATAAATAAATATGTAGGCTATAGCAGCCTATACGTGGGTAAATGTTGGTTTCTTCCCTGTCTTCTCTCTCTCTGAAGGTGGCACAAATGATGAGTAAGTGCAGACATGTGTGCAGAGCCCCGTCGGTCGGAGGCGTGACCACTTTGAGCAGGCCAAACCAGACAGAACAGCCACAGACAGAAAACTCTACCAGGGGTTGCTAAAAACGGATGTCCTCAAAACATTTTGTTATGGACTTGGGGCTCATGTAAGGCTATGACGCATTTGAACCCGGACTACTGTCTGAGTGCTTATCTTATAGAAACGTACCACCTCTATTGCATATACAGACAAACTGATCCACTGCATGAACCTTATCATCACACTAACGAGATCTAGGATACAAATTCACTGCGTGTCTGCCTTGATGTTCACAAACCTCCACGGGACCCCTCTTGGGCAGTGGAACCCATATATCACGATTTAAAGGGCGCTTTAAAAATAACCCTCATCAAGATCTGTTGCCTACACCTAATAGTCCTACTCTTCACTTATTATTACAATAAGTGATGAGTTATTACAAATAGAAGATTCACTTCTCAGATTCACTTCACTTCAGTGGTGCCAGTTTAGTCAAGTTATATCAAAGCTGAATCAATGGCTTGAAATATCAGAACCAAATATAAAAGTGTAAAGGCTACTGTAGCAGTAGGCCTATAATACAGTATGTTACACCAAAAACACCTCAGTACATTTCTTATCTGAAGCTGAATGGTCACATTTAATTCCTCATGCCGCCAAAATATCACACCTGCTCCAGGTCCCCAGCATTACGCATTCCTGCCACCAACAGTACTCACACCTGCCTTTCCCCGTCACCTGCATCAGCGTATTATTGGACTCACCTGGACTCAATCACCTGTTCATTACCTCCCCTATATTTGTCAGTTCCCCATTTCTGTTCGACTCTGCTGCATTGATTGTTGATTGTCGTTGTGTATCCGTGTGCTGACGGTGTTCCTGTCTTGTTTCCAATTAAATGTCAACTCCCCCTACCTGGTTCTCCATTCCAGCGTCGGTATTTACAGGAACAGCGCGTGCAATTAGGCAGGATAGGCATTGATTGAAACTAAATACAAGAAAGGCTAATAGTTTGTTAACACCATCTGCTTCAATTCGCCCACGAAACAGTCATTCAAGAAGATCTAAATGCATATTTACATGAAACTGCTTGAGATCAGGTGATTGGCATGCGGACAGAATTTGGACATTTCACTGGTAAAACGTGAAGAGTTATCATTCATGATTGACAGTGATGATAGCCTATTTTTAAATGAGGTATGCCTGACTTAGTGTTGTGGGTATTAATAGAAAAATGTGTGGGTTTAGGAAGAAGTTGCAATTGGAAAATGCATTTTATCCATAGGCCTATTCTACAACGATATTCAATAGTCTACACCTCTCTGAACAAACTGATTGAGAAATGATAACATCATGAAAAAATAGCACTACACCACTGATTACTTAATTAGCAACTTTGCAACTACTTAATTACGTTTTACTATGTTACGTCTAGTCTAGGAGACCAAGCTGGACTGAACGGTAATGACTATTCTAGATTTTGTCTTCGGGATCCAAATTAACCATATGGAACTGAAGGGTGAGATGTTAGACACCAACTGTGTTTCACTGTAAACACCGAACAAGGGAATGTTTTCACATCTATTCTAACCAATTATTCTGAATTATCACCAATTATTATCCAATTATCCAGTTATTATAAAATGTTTTAAATCAAATGATTCTGAATATTAATGTAGTCAGGAGAGATGGGAGTCAGAAGGAACGGTAGTGTTACAGTAGAGCTACTATGTTTGGGAACGTCTTTCCAACATGTTACATGAGCATCCTCCTGTGTGATTCCGTGGAGCCAGATGACTAGGACTTAAAGACAGCAACACCATCCAGCCAGTCAGCATATCCAGAAACCCTCTTCCACCTCCCTTATCCTCACCTCCTCTCTCTACCAACAATACAGCATTATCTAAAACACAGCCCCAGGTGGTTGCAGAAGTCACTCTACATCCATATCATGACAATGCTGCTTCCTTTTCCTAGTGGCAGTGACCTTATGGATTCCCTGTGATCTGTAGTGAAAAGACAGCCACCCCAACGCTAACATTGACAGGACTACAAAGCCAGCCAACCATAGCTTAATCCATTCTAGCTGTAGTCACATGGTCTGGCTGAGTAGGTTATTTTAGATGTTGAACCTCCCTCGACTTCCGTATCCATTATTGTTTTATCATTCAGCCTATTAGCACACTAGGTACTGTAGCGTCCGTGGGTTTTTAGACAACTGGCATAACCACAACTGTTCTGTCATTCTGTGTTATGAAGCTAAAAACACTCTTATTTCCACTGACATTCACCTTCTGAACATTTCAGATGGTGTTTGCAAATGTTTTGTGCGCTGTTTTAATTTGATCCTCTTGTAAATACTTCTTTGTTAAATGATTAATGTACGTACATGTGCTAACATGCTCATCGCAGGCTGTACCGTTAAGTTAAGAGCAGAGAACTTGATTACAATGTTCAAATCCTAAATTACTTTTGGAAAGGATCCATACAAGATTAGGAGTTACAGTTGACTCAAATCACTTGGGCTTGCATTTCTCACAAATTATTACATTTAATATTGTAAAGTTTATTGTGGAGGTCTGAAATGTCTCATAGGTCATAGATTAATTGATTGCCAATTAGTCATGTTAGGGCTAGCCATCACTGTGTGGTTACATCCTTGATCACATCTATTTAAAAAGGTCTGTTCCCATAACAGTCCAGTGTTCCAGCATTAACCACACATTTATGTATAGCTATTGTGAAATCTTTCTACTAACCCTTGAGTTTTTGAATGGTTGAGTAGCACTAAATATACACACAGTCAAAACTTGGTGTGCAATGACTTTATTCTAAGCCATATAGAGTAGGACAGTTATCCAGTAGGCGTACAGTGTCATCAGAAAGTATTCATACCCCTTGACATTACATATTTTGTTGTGTTACAGCCTGAATTCAAAATTGATTAACAAGATTGTTTTCTCAGCCATCTACACACGATACCTCATAATTAAAAAGTGAAATCACGTTTTTCAACATTTTTGCAAATGTATTAATTTACAAAAGTACTCGCACCCCTGAGTCAAGCCATTGTAGTAGAACCTTTGGCAGCAATTACAGCTGTGAGTCTTTCTGTGTAAGTCTCTAACACCATGCCCAGACTGGACGGCGCGTGGGCCATCGTGCGTAAATTGATTTTGTCCCCCCACAACAAACAAAATCACAACATGCAGGTTGAAATCTCAAAACAAACTCTGAACCAATTATATTAATTTGGGGACAGGTTTAAAAGCGTTAAACTTGCAGTTGCTAGCTAATTCGTTCTTTTTAGCTAGCTTGCTGTTGCTAGCTAATTTGTCCTGGGATATAAATGTTAAGTTGTTATTGTACCTGAAATGCACAAGGTCCTCTACTCTGACAATTAATCCACACATAAAACGGTCAACCGGATCATTTCTAGTCATCTCTCCTCCTTCCAGGCTATTTCTTCTTTGGACTTTATATGGTGATTGGGATCAAACTTTCATAGTATTACTACAACCGACCGACCGACCTCACTTCATCTTTCAATCAGCCATGTGGGTATAACCAATGAGGAGATGGCAAGTGGGTATCTGCTTCTATGAACCAATGAGGAGAGGCAGGACTTGCACCTTAATTGTCACAAATAGAACTGACTTCTATTTTAGCTTTTAGCAACGCAGACTTGTTGCAAACATGATGCATATTTTGGAATATTTTTGTTCTGTACAGGCTTCCTTCTTTTCACTCTGTCAATGAAGATATTATTGTGGAGTAACTGCAATGTTGTTGATCCATCCTCAATTTTATCCTATCACTGCCAGTGGTGGAAAAAGTACCCAATTGAGTAAAAGTAAAAATAAAGATACCTTCATAGAAAAGTAAAAGTGAAAGTCACCCAGTAAAATACTACTTGAATTAAAGTATTTGTTTTTATAATTTTATTTATTTTTATTTAAGGATAGCCAGGGGCCCGTTCCAGATAAGAGGTTGTAGGGATGACTAGGGATGTTCTTTTGATAAGTGTGTGAATTAGACCACTTTATTGTCCTGCTAATAATTCAAAATGTAATGAGTACTTTTGGGTGTCAGGGAAAATGTACGGAGTAAAAAGTACATCATATAAATAGTAAAGTAAAGTACAGATACCCCAAAAAACAATTTAAGTAGTACTTTTACTTAAGTACTTTTCACCACTGCACAGCCATTAAACTCTGTAACTGTTTTTAAGCCAATTTTGGTCTCATGGTGAAATCCCTGAGCTGTTTCCTTTCTCTCCGGGAATTGAGTAAGGAAGGATGCCTGTTTCTTTGTAGTGCCTGGGTATATTGGTACACCATCCAAAGAATAATTAATAACTTCACCATGATCAAATGGCTAGTCAATGTCTGCTTTTTAAAATTTGAACCATCTACCAATTGGTATCCTTCTTTGTGAGGCATTAGAGAACCTTGTGGTTCCTTGTATTCTTCAGGCGCCGACAGAGATGGCTGCCTCGCTTCGCGTTCCTAGGAAACTATGCAGTTTTTTTTTTTTACGTGTTATTTCTTACATTGGTACCCCAGGTCATCTTAGGTTTCATAACATACAGTTGAGAAGAACTACTGATTATAAGAGCAGCGTCAACTCACCATCAGTACGACCAAGAATATGACTTTGGCGAAGCGGATCCTGTGTTCTGCCTTTCACCCAGGACAACGGAATGGATCCCAGCCGGCGACCCAAAAAAAACGACTTCGTAAAAGGGGGAAACGAAGCGGTCTTCTGGTCAGACTCCGGAGACGGGCACATCGTGCACCACTCCCTAGCATTCTTCTCGCCAATGTCCATTCTCTTGACAACAAGGTTGATGAAATCCGAGCAAGGGTAGCATTCCAGAGGGACATCAGAGACTGTAACGTTCTTTGCTTCACGGAAACATGGCTCACTGGAGAGACGCTATCGGAGTCGGTGCAGCCAACTGGTTTCTCCACGCATCGCGCGGACAGAAACAAACATCTTTCTGGTAAGAAGAGGGGCGGAGGCGTATGCTTCATGATTAACGAGACGTGGTGTGGCCACAACAACATACAGGTACTCAAGTCCTTCTGTTCACCTGATTTAGAATTCCTCACAATCAAATGTCGACTGCATTATCTACCAAGGGAATTCTCTTCGATTATAATCACAGCCGTATATATTCCCCCCCAAGCAGACACATCGATGGCTCTGAACAAACTTTATTTGACTCTTTGCAAACTGGAATCCATACATCCTGAGGCTGCATTCATTGTAGCTGGGGATTTTAACAAGGCAAATCTGAAAACAAGACTCCCTAAATTGTATCAGCATATCGATTGCGCAACCAGGGCTGGAAAAACCTTGGATCATTGCTATTCTAACTTCCGCGACGCATATAAGGCCCTGCCCCGCTCTCCTTTCGGAAAAGCTGACCACGACTCCATTTTGTTGATCCCTGCCTACAGACAGAAACTAAAACAAGAAGCTCCCGCGCTGAGGTCTGTTCAATGCTAGTCCGACCAATCTGATTCCACACTCCAAGCCTGCTTCCATCGCGTGGACTGGGATATGTTTCGTATTGCATCAAACAACAACATTGACGAATACGCTGATCCGATGAGCGAGTTCATTAGAACGTGCGTTGAAGATGTCGTTCCCATAGCAACGATTAAAACGTTCCCAAACCAGAAACCGTGGATTGATGGCAGCATCTGCGTGAAACTGAAAGCGCGAACCACTGCTTTTAATCAGGGCAAGGTGACCGGAAACATGACCGAATACAAACAGTGTAGCTATTCCCGCCGCAAGACAATCAAACAAGCTAAGCATCAGTATAGAGACAAAGTAGAATCTCAATTCAACGGCACAGACACAAGAGGTATGTGGCAGGATCTACAGTCAATCACGGATTACAAAAAGAAAACCAGCCCTGTCACGGATGTCTTGCTCCCAGGCAGAGTAAATAACTTTTTTGCCCGCTTTGAGGACAATACAGTGCCACTGACACGGCCCGCAACAAAAACATGCGGACTCTCCTTCACTGCATCCGACGTGAGGAAAACATTTAAACGTGTCAACCCTCGCAAGGCTGCTGGCCCAGACGGCATCCCCAGCCGCGCCCTCAGAGCATGCGCAGACCAGCTGGCTGGTGTGTTTACGGACATATTCAATCAATCCCTATCCCAGTCTGTTGTTCCCACATGCTTCAAGAGGGCCACCATTGTTCTTGTTCCCAAGAAAGCTAAGGTAACTGAGCAAAACGACTACCGCCCCGTAGCACTCACTTCCGTCATCATGAAGTGCTTTGAGAGACTAGTCAAGGACCATTTCACCTCCACCCTACCTGACACCCTAGACCCACTCCAATTTGCTTACCGCCCAAATAGGTCCACAGACGATGCAATCTCAACCACACTGCACACTGCCCTAACCCATCTGGACAAGAGGAATACCTATGTGAGAATGCTGTTCATCGACTACAGCTCAGCATTTAACACCATAGTGCCCTCCAAGCTCGTCATCAAGCTCGAGACCCTGGGTCTCAACCCTGCCCTGTGCAACTGGGTACTGGACTTCCTGACGGGCCGCCCCCAGGTGGTGAGGGTAGGCAGCAACATCTCCACACCGCGGATCCTCAACACTGGGGCCCCACAAGGGTGTGTTCTGAGCCCGCTCCTGTACTCCCTGTTCACCCACGACTGCGTGGCCACGCACGCCTCCAACTCAATCATCAAGTTTGTGGAAGACACAACAGTGGTAGGCTTGATTACCAACAACGACGAGACGGCCTACAGGGAGGTGTTGAGGGCCCTCGGAGTGTGGTGTCAGGAATGAAACCTCACACTCAACGTCAACAAAACTAAGGAGATGATTGTGGACTTCAGGAAACAGCAGAGGGAACAGAGGGAAGAGGGAGAGGGAACACACACTATCCACATCGATGGAACAGTAGTGGAGAGGGTAGTAAGTTTTAAGTTCCTCAGCGTACACATCACAGACAAACTGAATTGGTCCACCCACACAAACAGCATCGTGAAGAAGGCGCAGCAGCGCCTCAGGAGGCTGAAGAAATTTGGCTTGTCACCAAAAGCACTCAGAAACTTCTACCGATGCACAATCGAGAGCATCCTGTCGGGTTGTATCACCGCCTGGTACGGCAACTGCTCCGCCCACAACCGTAAGGCTCTCCAGAGGGTAGTGAGGTCTGCATAACGTATCACCGGGGGCAAACTACCTGCCCTCCAGGATACCTACACCACCCGATGTTACAGGAAGGCCATAAAGATCATCAAGGATAACAACCACCCGAGCCACTGCCTGTTCACCCTGCTATCATCCAGAAGGCGAGGTCAGTACAGGTGCATCAAAGCTGGGACCGAGAGACTAAAAAACAGCTTCTATCTCAATGCCATCAGACTGTTAAACAGCCACCACTAACATTGAGTGGCTGCTGCCAACACACTGACTCAACTCAAGCCACTTTAATAATGGGAATTGATGGGAAATGATATAAAATATATCACTAGCCACTTTAAACAATGCTACCCAATATAATGTTTACATACCCTACATTATTCATCTTATAGGTATACGTATATACTGTACGCTATATCATCTACTGAATCTTTATGTAATACATGTATTACTAGCCACTTTAACTATGCCACTTTGTTTACATACTCATCTCATATGTATATACTGTACTCAATACCATCTACTGTATCTTGCCTATGCCGCTCTGTACCATCACTCATTCATATACAGTGCCTTGCGAAAGTATTCGGCCCCCTTGAACTTTGCGCCCTTTTGCCACATTTCAGGCTTCAAACATAAAGATATAAAACTGTATTTTTTTGTGAAGAATCAACAAGTGGGACACAATCATGAAGTGGAACGACATTTATTGGATATTTCAAACTTTTTTAACAAATCAAAAACTGAAAAATTGGGCGTGCAAAATTAATCAGCCCCTTTACTTTCAGTGCAGCAAACTCTCTCCAGAAGTTCAGTGAGGATCTCTGAATGATCCAATGTTGACCTAAATGACTAATGATGATAAATACAATCCACCTGTGTGTAATCAAGTCTCCGTATAAATGCACCTGCACTGTGATAGTCTCAGAGGTCCGTTAAAAGCGCAGAGAGCATCATGAAGAACAAGGAACACACCAGGCAGGTCCGAAATATTGTTGTGAAGAAGTTTAAAGCCGGATTTGGATACAAAAAGATTTCCCAAGCTTTAAACATCCCAAGGAGCACTGTGCAAGCGATAATATTGAAATGGAAGGAGTATCAGACCACTGCAAATCTACCAAGACCTGGCTGTCCCTCTAAACTTTCAGCTCATACAAGGAGAAGACTGATCAGAGATGGAGCCAAGAGGCCCATGATCACTCTGGATGAACTGCAGAGATCTACAGCTGAGGTGGGAGACTCTGTCCATAGGACAACAATCAGTCGTATATTGCACAAATCTGGCCTTTATGGAAGAGTGGCAAGAAGAAAGCCATTTCTTAAAGATATCCATAAAAGGTGTCGTTTAAAGTTTGCCACAAGCCACCTAGGAGACACACCAAACCAAATGTGGAAGAAGGTGCTCTGGTCAGATGAAACCAAAATTGAACTTTTTGGCAACAATGCAAAACGTTATGTTTGGCGTAAAAGCAACACAGCTCATCACCCTGACCACACCATCCCCACTGTCAAACATGGTGGTGGCAGCATCATGGTTTGGGCCTGCTTTTCTTCAGCAGGGACAGGGAAGATGGTTAAAATTGATGGGAAGATGGATGGAGCCAAATACAGGACCATGAACTTATTTAGACTTGTATACTTATTGACTCAAGACATTTCAACTTTTAATTTATTACTAATTTGTAAAAAAAATGAAAAAATACATCTGAACAAAATCTCCATTTTATAAATGTTAAATGCAGGCTGTAACACAACAAAATGTGGAAAAAGTCAAGGGGTATAAGTACTTTCTGAAGGCACTGTATATAGTAGACTGCAGGTAGCTGAGTGTGTTGCTGGTAGGCTAGACTCAGTGCTTCTGGTTCCCTTGTACAGATGGAGGGGAGTGCCCCAGGTAACAGGAGAACCGGAGACAGAGCCAAGGATATGAAACACAGATGACCAGCCTCCCACAGGATGGGATTCAGGGATATGTGAGATCTGCGCTACAATAGATAATTAGTTTGGAACATCTGTTAGAGGAGGTTCCCCAGTACCTCAGTTGGAAAATAATTTTAAATCACTCTGGCTGTGGAAACCATGGTGAGCTTTTCTTATTTACTTTGATTAATTGTTTGTGCTCATCATCAAGGTCCACTTGTTTACATGTACAGTAATACCATATGGTTATGATAGGGTGGCAAGCTGCCTCAAGTGTTTTAGAAGTAGTTCAAGAAGTTCAATGTCATTAAAAAATATATATCTGATGAAGAATCAAACAAGAGAGAAACAAATTAGACATTCTACAAGCCCCAATTTTCTTCCAGACCTTATCTTCCCTTAAAAGTATCTCTTGTTTCACCCCTCTAATAAAACAGCATTTTTAAAATGAACTGTGGAGGTGATATAATCTTCTACGAGAGTCGATTTTGTTTGAAATGTGGACACATGCTATCTCTGCAAATTACATCAAAAGCAAGAACAGATATCTTCTCAGATCCCTGCCAAGCTTATGTAACGAGAGCCTGGCCGTCTGTATTGGAGGGAAGACGCTGTGCACACTGCAGTGTTCAGTCAGGGAGAACCAGCATGGAGCTATAGCTTCAAGTTCCACTGCTTCCCTGTGATTTCAGTCTCCAATTGAATAGCTACACATCAGCCTGACTGACCATGCCAGTGATGATAACAAACAAAAACAACTCGTCTATGACTGAAACAGGTGAGAGAACATATGATGAGATACATTTTCAGTTTGTTCTAATCGTCATCAATCTTCTGCCATCTTCTAAATGATGGGCCATTGACCTCATCAAAGGGTAACTTTGGAAATTAATCTTTAATTTCCCCAGAATCGTTAACTGCCTCATTGGACCCAACCCAAAATATGCTACGGTAACTTGTCCAAATGCACACGCATCAAAAAAATGGGGCCAAGGATGGAAAAAAGACAGAAATACATCAGAATGTCATTTCGTGCCTCTCTCCCTCTCTCCCTCCCTCTCCCTCGCTCTCTCTTTCCCTTTCCCTCACTCTCTTTCCTGCTTTCCCTCCCTCTCTCTTTCCTGCTCTCTCTACCCCTCTCGCTCTCTCCCCCTCCCTCCCTCTATCTCTCTCTCTCTCTCTTTCCCTCTCCCTCCCTGTCTCGCTCCCCCTCTCTCCCCCTCCCTTACTCCATCTCTCCCCCTCCCTCTCTCTTTTCCTTCCCCTCCTTCTCTCTCTCTCCCCCTCACACCCTCTTTCCCCCTCTCTCTCTCCCTCTCCCTCTCTTCCTCTTGCCCCGTCCTGATAGGCATTAGCTCTTTCAAGTCTCCCTCCCATTAACCTGTTCACAGGTTGCAAGGAGAGAAGTGTTACTTTCCTATTTTCTGTCCTCCTCCCCTATCTCTCTCTGATCTTCCCACTTTCCATCTGTCTCAGTAACTATCACAAAATATAATTTCCTTTTTAAATTACAGCAGGCCCTTTGTTATGACCCCTGGGCATTGTGATAATGCAGTGTGGGAGTGGAGAGAGTCTATGATGAGGATTCCTAACAGAAACAGACGCGCTGGCCAGCACTAATGCCAGACTGACAGACAACAGTATATTCGGACACAAGGATACGGGACCTCTACAGTAACACAATGGGAGGGAAAGGCTCCATCGAACCTAGTTGGACAGATTCATCCATTCATTATGTGTCATGGAAAGGGCAAAATCGATGAGTGAGGGCCTGTATAATCAGCTGTCACCTACTTCCTCCTGAATCCATCATTAGTGTACGCAAGGAGAGGAGTTGTCCAGAGCAGGTAGAGAAAATCCTTTGAAAGGGGGAACATACAGTGTGAATGACTGACTGGATGTAGCTGCTTGAGGGCCATGTTGTGTGATACACACGATGAATAGTCTCAGTCCAGGCAAGCGTGAGGAACATGAAGAGGAGGAAGTGTCAGGTACAGGCATACAGGAATAGTTTGATATTAAAATGCCAGCCGCTATGCCTTGGCCCCGAGCACAATAATCCCATTGTGCTGCAGGTCATAGCAGAGAGAGAAGTGGAGCTGCCTCACTTCAAACTAAATTGCTTATTCTGACGAGAAGAACACAAAACAACCATCAGAATAACATCAAATTCCCACCTAAAGTGAATTAGGGAAAACATCCAATTTAGATGATATGGGGAAGACATGGTGAGATATTGAGAACGGAGAGAGAGGCCAAACAATTAGATCAACATGTAGGAGGAACTTTCTTCATAGGCAGACTTCTACAGTTCATCTCAAGTGTTTTCAAGATCCAATGGTTTTTCATTACACTCAGTCAGATTTCATTACGAGGTGAGAAAATCTAATTCTGTTCCATGTATCTGACAGTTTTTCAGACTAATTCATCCTGTCAAGGTGCAGCCTCAACAAACTCACCAGATGGTGTTTATGTAGCTGGAGCCTAGTGTTTCTTGTTCATGTGTCTCTTAAAGTCAAGTGTGGTAGTTCGCTACTAGTTACTTAGCTATTCGTTTTTCTGTTTATAAATGAGGTATTCTCCTTCATAGACCTATTTAATCAACAGAGCTTCAATCATATATGTTTTTGGAGATCTCCATGCGTATTGGGCTGATGAACATACACGAAAGGTACTGCTATAATAGTGATAGTACTGCAATCATATTCAGACAGGCCTAAGAAAGTGCACAGTATTACGCTACACTCGCATTAACATCTGCTAACCGTGTGTATGTGACAAATACCATTTGATTTGATTTAGTAAGCCTAAGCCTAAACCTAAGCCTAAACTCAACTATCCAGCTGTGCACTGGACTATGCTGTTAACAACATAGTAAGCCTTAACTTCTTAAATGTAGGATCTCTTAAACATATGACACATTTGACCATTTAGCATCCTTGCAGACAAAGGACATCCATTCATTGCAAAAGCTCAGCAAATACTGCAGTGAATATGGCACAAACAAAAACTCCACTCCTCTAGTCAGATTTTTATTTTCTGTGACAAGGTTACCGGCTTGAGAACTCTTGAGTGTCTTTTCGAAATGTCAATAACATTCTTAGATTCAAGCTGTGGTTTTCAAAACACCCTGAAATTATTTCTTGCTCTCAAGCTTTCGTTGAAAGCCTTTTATGCCTTGATATGCAAAACCCAGAGGATTCATTTGTGAAAAGGCTTTCCAGTGTTAATAGAATATTAGAGCACATAAAGGTAAATTACTGAAGGATTGTGTTTTAATACGTCCGGGATGTCATAGTGCAGAACAGGTTCATTCTCCTATCCAAGGGTAGATTCAAATCATTGTTAGTAGATTGAAAGGGCCTTTCTCTGGGACCGGTTTCATGTGTCCTCTTTCTCTTCTACCGAACGCCACAGTGGGATGCCGTCTGATTAATCTTAATGAATTATGGAAATTGCCTTTATCTCAAACAATTTAGGAATGTTTCTGTATTGTTTTATTAATGCACTTTTGAATTACTCTGTATAATCACGTAGCCCTTCTCTGAGCCGTTCAGTGTTTGTTCTTCATTGCGAGCTCTTTATAAAATCCTTGGTGGTCTCTGGCGTATTGCATGCAGGAACGAGATATTAGTCATTACAGTAATTTAATGATTTCTAACCAAACAAGAGTCAACCTGGATCACTAAACGTATCACCCCATATCGCTCTATTCCCCACGGTCTGGTCTTTGAGAGCATGTCTCTCCTAAAATGTATACTTAATTAATTGTGTCCATCATCCGGAGAATCCTGTGGTGAATGTACTGTTTCAACTGACAGACAAAATATTAAATGCCCTGGATGACTGAAGCCCCGGCCTGAAGAGAGTCTGGAAATGCTGTATTGTGTTGCATTATGATAAAGGGCTTTTTGGTTTCCATAAATACCAGTAGGTCTACTGGAAATGATGATGTGCAGTAAGGTAAAAATACACTGTGAGTTTGTCTTCACATTGACTTGATGAACTTGATGGAGCTACTTTTAGCAACAGATGAGCTGCATTCTCACACATACAGTAATTCATGAATGTAAATAAACATGAGTTACTGAAACATTGAATAGCAAAATGGCACAAAGAACTTAATTTCAGGTGTAATTTTTGTGTAGGTGAATACTTGAGTTAAATGAGTGATAGCCTGTAACAGACAATTGTCTGGCCGTGAAGACGGCGGAGTACAAATAGAGATTAAGCATCTGCTCTAAAGTATAGTTATATAAACGCAACATGCAACAATTTCAAAGATTTTTGCTGAGTTACAGTTAATATAAGGAAATCAGTCAATTTATATAAATCTATTAGACCCTAATCTATGGTTTTCACATGACTCGGCAAGGGCGCAGTGGGGAGCCATGCCCAGCTAATCAGAATGATTACTTTGTTACAGACAAAAATTCTCCCCAGCACCCCACTCCACCCCCTCAGATGATCCCGCAGGTGAAGAAGTCAGAGTGGAGGTCCTGGGCTGGCGTGGTTACACGTGGTCTGCAGTTGAGGCCGGTTGGACGTACTGCCAAATTCTCTAAAATGTCGTTGGAGGCGGCTTATGGTAGAGAAATGAACATTACATCTCTGACAACAGCTCTGGTGGACATTCTTGCACTCAGCATGACAATTACATACTCCCTCAACACTTGAGACATCTGTGGCATTGTGTTGTGTGATAAAACTGCATATTTATTGTCCCCACCATTATTATCATGCTGTTTAATCAAATTCTTGATATGTCACATCTGTCAGGTGGAGGAACTATTTTAACAAAGGATAAAATGCTCACAAACAGGGATGTTAGCAAATTTGTGCACAACATTTGTGAGAAATACGCTTTTTGTGCATATGGAACATTTCTGGGATCTTTTATTTCATCTCATGAAACATGGGACCAACACTTAACATGTTGCGTTTGTATTTTGTGATCAGTATATTTTCCGAGTTTATATTCCCTAAGAGTTATTCCTTTCCACTAAACATTTAGTGAACTGCCATCTCTAAATGCACCATCCAACCACTCCCACACCAAGACTTACAGCTGTTACACAAGTACCTTTATGCTTCATCAAATCTGTCACTGATGTACCAGACGCTACCATCAGAGCGGCATCACAGACAAACAGGAATTTCCATACATATTGTCACCAATTTATACCCGGGAACCATATATATGTATCTACATGTCCCAATCATCCTTATCATACCAGCAGAAGCAGAACCCCACATTATAAGGTTACATATCATAATATTATGGGGTGTGCTGGGGTTAGGAAAGCCATAGGAGCAAATTCAACACAGCTCCATCTGTGTCCTCCGTATCTCTGTGTTTCCTGTGAGCAGCCTGCCTGCCTCTAACCTGTATTTGGTTTCCACAGGGAGGGGAATAGAGCTGCATGTTGATAATAACATCAAAAATTACAATGGCCGCAGTATATATCGGTGTGGAAATGGAAGAGTGTGCCATTCGCCCTTGGCCCCCACAGATTAAGGCTGCAACACAAACAGTCAGAAGGTTCAGCAGGCAGGACTAAGCCTTCTCTTCTCTATTGCAGCTAGCCCCCCCCCCCACTCTCTCTCTCTTTCTCTGCTCTCCATCCAGTTCCACCCCTGCTCGAGACTGTACGTCTTGAATTCCGGTTTATTTTCTGTAAGCTTTTAATGACATGCACTAACAACGTTTTGGGGATTTCTCGGAGGTGGCTTCTTAACAGGAAATCGCTCAGAAGGAAAGAGCATCTTTGTGCAAAAGGGCTTTCATTGAACGGCTTTGGTAGAGGGCAGGGTAATGGGCTACTCACTAAACAGGGAACTCACTAAATGGCAAAAAAAACGCCAGCAGTTGGTTTAAGAAACTAACCCGAATGGTCCATTTTACAGTACTTGTTTTGGTTACCCTTAAAACATGTCTTTATTTAATTTATTTGGTGTTCTTATATCACTTATACCACAATCAAGGTCTACTATTGTTTTTAATGTATTTCTTTTCGATGTGTGAATTTCTTCATAAAAAGCACAAACACGCTCTTCAGAAGGCGGGGTGGGGTGAAGACCAGAGGAAAAACAGTGCCATGTATACAACTCTGGATTAATGCAACTCTGAATTAACGCAACTTTGAATTAACACAACTCTGAATTAACACAACTTTGAACTAACACAACTCTGAATTAACACAACTCTAAATTAATACAACTCTAAATTAATACAACTCTGAATTAATGATCAGCGCTCTTCCACTTCAATTAGTCCACTATTTGCAGGACTGGCTAATTGTAAATTAGTTCCAGTGTGGATACTGGACAATTATCGTATGCTAACATCATTAACCTTGCACAAGACAAGTCCCACAGAGGTTGTCTGGGACTGTGACATAAACAGGACTTTTTTCATGTAATCTGAGTTCATGCATATGGATTCCCAGAGAATGCAATGAAAGGGGATATCTTTAGGTTACTGGCAAAACACCCTTAACTGCTAGGCTACCTGTGGGAGAGGTGCTATATGACGTCAGTGCAGTAGGTCCTTTTCATGCAGTTCCTGGTTTCCCATTCTGACCTCTGTTTCACAATGCGTCATCAACCCCCATGACAGGACCATGTCAGAATGACCACTTTTAGTGTTGTTGATATCCTGCCTCACAGTAACATTAACATTCAGTACTACACTACTGTGATATAGCACAAACAAGTGCATGGAATGGTTTTTTATATTTTTTATTACATTTTGTGCTTGTACTGTGGGGGTTTATATGCACAATAGGGGTGTTGAAATTCTTTGCTTTTTATTTTGGCTTTACAGTATTTGATGGTCTTGCGATGGTGGCCTCAGCAATGTTGTAAAATCTATTGTGTTGCAGAGACGTTTGAAACTATGATACAAAACCAAACCCCTTTTCACCCAGTGTTATCCTTTTGAAATAGGTTTATTGAGATAATACTGACACTTTTACTCAATGTTGGTCACCAGGCTTTTAAAAACAGATAGTAAAACAGTTAGTAAAACAGTTGGAGCTTATGTCATTTTAATTGGTTTGGTGAAACAATCCCACTGGGCACACACTGGTTAAATCAACATTGTTTACACGTCCAATCAATGAAATTACGTTTAACGGACATGGAATAGATGTTGAAGTGAAGTCTGTGCCCAGTGGGATGGTGTCTTTTAATTCAAAACACTGAAACTTAGAGGTTAGAACAGTTTTTTCTACTGTGCCATCTCCTTTGATGTCTCAAGTTCTCAAAAACACTTCATATTTTTTTTCCAAATCAAAAACCTTAAAAAGAAGAGACATCTGATTCATAAAGCTAAAAAGGAATGGAAATGCTTATGATCTAAAATCGATCTCGAACACAGACACATTGTTTTGGAGTCACTGAGCTCTCAGTGACAAAAAGAGGAACATTTTGAAAATGTCACGTCACATGTTTCGAATTAAGGTTTATCTCGCTTGCGTAATCCACAGTATGTCTTTTTAATTAATAAATACCTTGCAGGTTGGATCTCCTACTGTAGTAGTCCGTTGGAGGAAAAAACACAAACAGGAATTTGGTGGGTGATACAATAACGGCTAGGAATTGGATGTAATCAGTAGTCCAGTTGTCTGGATAGGTGGTTCTATGTTATTTCCAGGTCAAGTCTCTGCTCTGCATCCGTTCAGTAGAATATCAGGAGTTTTCCATGTTCCCTTACTGGTCCCTCGTTCCTTCCCAAAATCATTCAATACATAGTTCTCACATCCAAGAAGACCCCGTGGTTTCTGTCAAGGAAGAAATGACTGATGACACCAAGTCTTCAGATCCAGGACAGACAGCACTATCGCGTGACCTGTAAACAGGGGAGATAGCAGGGTGTTAGTTCATATTAATGGACACTACAGATTAAACTAGGATTTGCAGCTATTTATGACACAGGCAGTGTGTAAAAACCTCAGTCAGTCTGACCTGGCTGCTGGGCTACAAAACCAGAAGAAGATTTAGTGATTAATTACACAACATAGATAGAGTGTTGTTTATTCCAAAAGATCCATCTCAAAGTAAGACCCACACCACACTCCCTGTTACTGTGTAAATCTATATTCTATATCTGTCATACTGTGCAGATCTATCTGTCAAATGGGCTGCATACACCAGGCTGAGTTTGAATCCCCAGCTGCTATGGCCATCACTCACCTGTCCTAGGGTGTCAGAGTCAAATACATTGTACTGTAGTATTAGGAATTAGAACTCTATTCTACTATTCTACTATTCTACTCTATTAGAACTCTACTCTAGAACTCTATAACTCTATGCATTCCAATTAGACTAGTTTGGATTCCTGCTTCACCAAAATGGCTGCCATCATCAGTACATTCTGGAACTATGAAGGTCTATGACATCAGCCCCTGCTTGGTGGTACAGTACGTATGGTACAGCATATGTCATTTCAAAGAATACTGCACATGATTCATTTTGACACCCTATTAAGCCAAGTATTTCACTGACCATTAATCCAAAGGGCCTTCAAAAAGTAGCAGGTTGACGTTTATTGTCATGAGTCTTGCCCAAGAGGCAGAACTAAGCGGTTTCCACAAGATGGCCCAGCTGCAAAGTCAACAATGGCTATAGACCTATTGTAAAACAATATATTCTGGTTCTTCATTTAAGGCTAGGGTTAGCCATTAGAGTTAGCAATGTGGTTAAGGTTAGGTTTAAAATCAGATTTGATGACTACCCTGCAGAGCTACCTCCAATAAATGACAACCTGTGAATATTAATCCAAAGGGCCTTTACAAAGTACAGTATGACGTGCCATATTTGCTGTTAACATGGTCATATTAACAGTGCTGTTTCCCAGTATGCAAAAAATTCCTCCCGCTTGCTATTTTCCGCTTTCCCTGCAACCAAAACTATAATTTCCTACTGCCAGCGGGCGAGGGGAGTTTGTCATTCAAAACGTGATTTGCATCTCTGGTGGGTAGCCTCCACTCATACAGTAGGTCCGCTATAAGCCCTTGGCAGGCCACTTTTGCATCTCTGGCGTTTATCCCCCACTCAGAGGACAGTTATAAGCCCTAGGCAAGCCATCTAGACATGAGTTAATTTGAAAGACAATGGCAAGGAATTTCTCTAACCTCAAATTGGGCCTGTCACCTTCCAGCTAATCACAGACAGCCAGAGGCTGCAAGTTGATTCTGTTGTTTCTATAAATACCTTACATGTGTTGTGATTTTAATATGATTCGATTTTTTTGCCAATTTAAAAACACAATACAACCACATGTGGCCAAACTGCATCTAAAATCCTAGAAGATGACTCAAAGTGATACACCTAATCATTTACAGTTCAAGTAGATTCATGATATCATGATTATGACCAAAAATAGCCTACATTTTTGCCATTGATTTAATATACTATACTGTATTTGAAGCAATACAAATGGTTCCTCCTTAAACCTCCTCACACACTTAAACACCACAGAAGAAGCCGAAAAGCCTTCACCAGTAAGTTATCCTTGTTACCTCCTTTGCTTCATTGTGTTTTCAGACCTGTCTTGATGCCTTGATAGTAGCCATTAGCTGGATTTCATAAAATAAAACACTGGAATTAAAGATCGGTTGAATTGTTTGTATTTATCACCACCGAATGTTTTGTGTGAGGAAAACGGCAAGTGAATGGCAGGAGAACGGCTGCCGCTTTACAAAGCGGCATTTCGGGGGTGAATGAAGTAGATGGGCAAAAAAAGAGTCTCATGTCGCTCGAACTGGAGGGACGCCGGCCTCCCGAGTGCTCACTGCTAACTGGGTAGTTTTCCTCTCTTTACTGTTAACATGGTCATAGTAACAGTTCTGTTAGTTGTCCTCTCTTTGCTGTAAACAAGGTCATTGTAACAGTTCTGTTAGTTATCCTCTCTTTGCTGTAAACAAGGTCATTGTAACAGTTCCCTTTAAGTACAACATGCTAACATATTTAGTGTGAAGAAGTATAAGTTGGTCTCTTTATCACACACATTCATAGGTGTTCCTATTTGTGAATTGGCACATATTAGTGTCATTCAATTAGTGAGTGGCGGAGGCTTCATGGTCTTGGCCTGAAAAGCAGCGCGGAGCGTAGGGCTCGGGGCCAGGCGACAGGATGTGTCAGTACTCCAGTGCACACTGTTCCAAGATATGCCTTAATCCAAATCAAATCAAATGTTATTGGTCACATGCGTGTGTTTAGCAGATGTTATTACGAGTGTAGCGAAATGCTTGTGTTTCTAGCTCCAACCGTGTTGCAATGTCTAACAAGTAATATCTAACAATTTCACAACGCATACCTAATACACACACATCTAAGTAATGGAATGGTATGAAAAATATGTAAATGGACGAGCAATGTCAGAGCGGCATAGACTGAGATACATGTAGAGTCTCACTTTCTAACAGACATCACACACCAACATCGAACATCTAAAAATACATTAGGCTGTCGTTTTCTGTTCCCGGGTGCTGGAAAAGGGGAACAGAAGTCAATGAGACTCATCAGGAAGCTGGGATATAAGACCACATTTGATTGGTCAGGATCAAACTAAGCCCTGATGCAAAGCTTCATGGACAAACAAAACAAAAAACAAACACAAACAATTGCCTACCCCTGATAAACAAAATGATGTTGTTATTTCAATGTTGTTCTTTGCTTGTCACCAATAGGGATTGAATGAAACAGTAGGTTTGACATAGTATCTGCACTAGCATTGAATGCTCAACCATGTAACATCATGTGTGGCAAGGCTTACAATGAGTAAGAACGTCCATCACAGTGGATGTACAATACAGAAAATCAACATGGGTCCCAAGCACCCTTCTTCATTATCTTAGTCCAAACTAGGGGTGTGAACAGTTTAAACATTACAATATTTAAACGAGGTTGGTATGCTTAACGTCAAGAAAAATCCCTAAACGAGAAAACAATTCAAATCACAGTGCTGTTATCACAAAACATTATTTTCCATGTTCTAGCCTAACCAGACTATATGGCTATAAAGGCCTTGGGAAAGGTGTGTCATTTAAATTCAACCAGAGAGGAGGAGGAAAACTTTATGCTACTTTGGTGAATATGTGAGGCATGCAAGACAAGACATTGCAAGATGCAGATTAGATTAGCAAGATATATCCACATGGTTCTGCCTGCCCCTCCTCTCTCTCCCTCCAGCTGGCCTGCCTGCCTGCTCTTTCTCTTAGTTAATGACACAGGTGTGTATTCAGTATTCGGTCTGATGCATGCAGAATATCCTAGTTTAGACAATTCATGGGACTGATGTCTCCCTAGTACAGAAGTATCTTTGGGCCAGTCTTGCGAGCACAAAGTAGGCTCCTCTTTGTTTCTGAGTGGGTGAGGATGTTTTTCACTCATAATATGAAATTACAGTAGGCTACCGGTATAGCCTGTATCGATTACCCTATAATATAATGGTAGATGGCCCCTTGAAAGCGCCTTGGCTACTGCGTGTATGCTTGGCTGTTAAAGGCTCTGCATGATCAATCTGAAATCTGCAGTGGCCGTATATAGCATTTATTGTGATGCGGCCTCCGCAGAAGTCAGAGCAGAGCAGAGCTGATGTGTCGAAAGTTGTCAAGGAAGTGAGTTTGTGTTTATACAGGACGTCTCGTCCCAACCTACCGTCAACCAATCAAGTCAATGCAGAGCTATACAGAGCCCTCCACATTGTTAAAACATTTGGGAGAAGCACAGCGATGCAGTATGGAGCTCGATTTGGCCTCCGCAAGCTCTGTGATTGTGTCAAACCCTCCGTGATTGTGTCAAACCCTCCGAGATTGTATCAAACCCTCCCTAAGGACCCTCCTGATCGCATTTCCAGAGCAAGCATCCCAGCTAGCAATGAGAAATCGGCCCAGAAGCAGCCCGCTTCTCGGGGGACGGAACTGATTGTATCGGCCCGGAATCGGGTGTCGGACTCGGCCCGGAATCAAAATGAATGACTGCCCAGAACCGGCCCAAGTACATAGAGCCGTTTCCGTCATCTAGAATTCAGCCGATTTTGCCAGCATCTTAGCAGAATCCCCCCAGAAACGGCCCGATGTAAATGTAAATAAATGTATACATAATTACCCCATTTAGTCATTTTAAATATTACTATTATACATTGCAAATTATACCCACCCACAAAGAAACATGTCTCGGAGGAAACACCATACACCTGGTGACCGTGTCACTGTGCAATCGCCTAGCCCGCCACAGGAGTCACTTCAGCGAGATGGGACAAGGACATACCGGCCGGCCAAAACCTACCCTAACTCAGATGACACTGGGCCAATTGTGCGTCGCCTCATGGGTCTAGAAGCAGCATCTGTAGAAACGCAGTTTGCACTGTTACGCAGTGTCTTAGACTGCTGCGCCACTCGGGAAGTTTCTTCTGAAAAGTTTTTAATGCTTATCAAATGCCTTGACAAAGTATCAAAATACTTAAATACTACACAGGATTCTTAAAGAATTTCATTTAAATGTTAATTGTATTTTTTTTATCACAGAAACAATGAAAAAATGTGGAAAAATAAATAATGAAATGTTATTTATATAAAGCAGCCCGTGTAATAATCTGCCAGAGAGTAACGTTGAGCCCCAATCATGGGCCTGAATCTGCCCAAGCCCCAAGTAATACATGGGCCGATAACTCTCACCGGAATCTGCCCAAGCCCCAAGTAATACATGGGCCGATAACTCTCACCGGAATCTGCCCAAGCCGCAAGTAATACATGGGCCGATAACTCTCACCGGAATCTGCCCAAGCCGCAAGTAATACATGGGCCGATAACTCTCACCGGAATCTGCCCAAGCCCCAAGTAATACATGGGCCGATAACTCTCACCGGAATCTGCCCAAGCCCCAAGTAATACATGGGCCGATAACTCTCACCGGAATCTGCCCAAGCCGCAAGTAATACATGGGCCGATAACTCTCAACGGAATCTGCCCAAACCCCAAGTAATACATGGGCCGATAACTCTCACCGGAATCTGCCAAAGCCCCAAGTAATACATGGGCCGATAACTCTCACCGGAATCTGCCCAAGCCCCAAGTAATACATGGGCCGATAACTCTCACCGGGGCCGATCTGCCAGAGCCCCAAGTAATACATGGGCCGATAACTCTCACCGGAATCTGCCCAAACCCCAAGTAATACATGGGCCGATAACTCTCACCGGAATCTGCCAAAGCCCCAAGTAATACATGGGCCGATAACTCTCACCGGAATCTGCCCAAGCCCCAAGTAATACATGGGCCGATAACTCTCACCGGAATCTGCCAAAGCCCCAAGTAATACATGGGCCGATAACTCTCACCGGAATCTGCCCAAGCCCCAAGTAATACATGGGCCGATAACTCTCACCGGAATCTGCCAGAGCCCCAAGTAATACATGGGCCGATAACTCTCACCGGAATCTGCCAGAGCCCCAAGTAATACATGGGCCGATAACTCTCACCGGAATCTGCCAGAGCCCCAAGTAATACATGGGCCGATAATCTCACCGGAATCTGCCAGAGCCCCAAGTAATACATGGGCCGAATCCTAGCCATAAGTAATACTGCCGAAGGCGACCCAGACATGACGTTGGCCGAGTCTGACTCTCAGCCGAGTGCCACCACTATCAGCCGGAATCAGCCCAGTTCCACTGTGCTAGCTGGGATGAATGGGTTTTTAGGGTAGGCTACACTACAGCTGTACGCAGACACCCTCTCTGGAGACATGAATGGCATTTGACTTGTCTGTAAAGTAATTCCTAACTTCCATCACTTGGCAACCTGAACTCTCAAACCTAGCCTGCCTGCTGCCTTAGCACAGACCACTTTTTCCTAAAAAAGTCATTTCAAGTTAGTTAAATGTTGCTACTTATCAAGATATTTAATAGAACAAAAGCACATCTAGCTATCCTACCATAAAACAAACTGCTTAAACAACACAGCAGCACATAAATCAGCTATGTTTATTGTTGTCAGGGAAACAATAGAACAAAGAGACAGACACCCTTTTTTTAGTTGTCTGAAAAGTGAAATTATCCGCGTTACTGTAGCTGCGTTCTGTGTCTGTAAAGGGTCGCGGTAGATAGAACTTCATTGCCCGGCCCTAGTAGTCATATACCCTTAATAGGAACATTATTCTGCAATGTGAATTGATGTGGAATTTTATGATTTTGATTATAATTTTGAAAGAAAAACATAAAAAAAATGGCAGTTTAAACGTTAAGAAATGTTCTCCATTTGTTACATCCTTAGTCCAAACACAGTAAGCCCTTTGGAGGCCTGTTATTTTGCAATCTTACCCAGCTTCTCATCACAGACATACAACTAATTCTCTCTTACATCACAACACTTGTCCTGTGAAATTGCTCTGTGACGCTTGTTATGTGTGATGTGTGTTGATTGATATGATGTGAAAGCAGAGGTGAGGGCATGACTGGTGACATTACCGGAAGGATTCGAACCCCTGGTCGGGTCTTGCCTGGCCAGTGTGAGGCTCTGTGTCTGCTCTTTGACACGGGGAGAATGGAGAGCTGCTAAGGTCGTTGGAGAGATGCCCTGGGGGCTTTGTGGAGGTGATTTGTTATTGTGAATCTGTCGTGATGTGAAGTGACACCGTCATTTGTTATCAGCCATAAATAGGACTTGGATCAATATGGAGAGATGGTGAGCCACTGATAGTCTATTGATAGTTTGTTGATTTATAGGGGGACTCTATTTATTACAAAATAATGTATTACCAATTTAACATCGTAAAAACACACATTAGCACATATAGAAAACAAATCATTGAATGAATGCTACTACCCACACACACTTCTTATTCTGAAAACGAGGTACGTATCTATCTTTGTAGGAGCATGTAGATTTTTACAGAACCCCCAAAAAAGTTTTATTAGACCACTGAACAAAAACCTACTGCTTAAAAACAAACTTCTCATTTAGAAAAGAGCCTATGTGGCATCGATATGACTCTACTAAGAGTAAATAGGATCATTTTTGTAATAAAGTCAAGTCAACAATATTTTTTTGTGAAACTTTTGTGAAAGGTTCTTGACTGCATCACAAAGTCAATTAAGGTTTGTTTCAATCCTGCCCACATCTGGCAGAACACAAGTAATTATCAATTCGAAGTGAAGCTGCACGTGACCCAATTGTAATGCCTGTGGTAAATTGGGTTGACTTTGGATATCCTTATGGGGCTAGTTAGGGACCATCTGTAAATTACACAATGTACAGGAGACTAAATCAAACAAACTGAAATAAAACCTACTTCCCAAAATCAAACAAACTGAGCTTCTGTCTAGCCCTACTGTAATGTAGCAGTCACCTGCACACCAGGCTGCCTGCCTGCCTCTCTGCCTGCCTGCCTGCCTGCCTGTCTGTCTGTCTGTCTGTCTGTCTGTGTGAGAGAGAGTGGGTATACATTATTAACCTGGCTAAAATAAAATAAAAAGTCTGCCTCGCCCAGGCCCTCCACACAATGAATAATGGAGAAGGCAGCTCAAGTACAGGCGTTTGGTGAGTCAAACACCAGGCCGTGATAGATGGCTCTGGGCCCACTGTGTCACACACCCCCCTTCCTCCCTCACCCCCAACCCCACCCCAAACACAGACACACATAACCTCTGGAATCACCCTGAACATCCACCTCCACGGCTCAGTTTTTCTTCAGAGGCTGTTTGTTTGTTTCTTTGTTGTTTTTTGCCTGTTTTGTTTCCTTGCTGACGTTTGAAGTTACATCCAAGACTACTCAGATTTTTTCAAAAGCAGGCCCCGACCCAAGCCTGTTCTCTTATCCCATTGCCAAATGCAAGTGGGTCAGATGGAAGCGCAAGAGTTCTCTGTATACCGATAGGCAGGCAGGCAGGCAGGCAGGCAGGCAGGCAGGCAGGCAGGCAGGCAGGCTGGCAGGCAGGCAGGCAGGCTGGCAGGCAGGCTGGCAGGCAGGCTGGCAGGCAGGCTGGCAGGCAGGCATGCAGAGATGTTTAAAGGCCCAATGTAGCCGTTTTTATATACATTTCTAATAATTTCTGGGTAAAAATTTGGTGCCGTACTATAAAAGATTTCCATTAAAATCTCAAGGAAGAATTTCGCAAGGACTGCCTGGATCTGAGTGGGAAGGGGAAAACTGAAAACTAGCTGTTATTGGCAGAGATGTTTGGAACTCTCTTTTTTATTGGTCAATTTACAGCATGGTGATGTCACCATGGAAATCAGAAACTCCAGCCCATGCAAACCTGCTGATTAGAAGGTGTTGTGTAGATTGTATTTTCAACCAGCAACTATCATAAATTAACACAGATAAAATGTTTTCAGAATTGTACAGTGTTAGTTTCAACAGATGTTGTATAATATGATATAAAACACAGAAAAAATGAATGTTGACTGCACTGGGCCTTTAAGGATAATGTTGGCTTTCCTAGGTGGGCATGTTTTCAGCCGATGTAGGAGCTGGGATATACAGTCATTTGAACCATAGACTTGCATTTTCTATTTCAAGGTGATTATTTTTCATATTTATCACCAGAGCCTGCTGTCAAACTGTCATATGTACTTCAGAATTACACTTTTCATATGGAAAACAAAAAACAAAATGTGTGAGTATAATATTGATTTATTTTACCTTTATCTGAATGGGAGTCACCATTGAGACAAATGTCTCTTTTACAAGGGAGCCCTGCATATACACAATTGACAAAATAAAGTAAAATGCAATTGTCACATCTGATCCTCCCCTCCTGCGTTCGATGTCTCCAGTTTACGAACCACCGACCCTGGCTACCCATCATTACGCACACCTGCGCCTCATCAGTTACACCTGGACTCTACCACCTTCCTGATTACTTCCCGTATTATAGCACTCTGTTGTTATTTCCCATCAGCCGTTATAGACTGTTCCTATGTCCCGGCGCTACTCCTGTTTTTGTACTGTTTATTGTTCGTGCTCTATTAAACTCTCCAAATGCACCTGACTCCCAGCGTCTATGTTACAGAATAACGTCTCAATATTATGGAAGCAGCAGTTGATCAAGGCTTCTCCTAGATGGTCAGCGAACAGGGAAACCTACTTCGCCAACACCACAACCAGCTGGCTCAACTGGGAATGGCTATGGAAGAGGTCCTCTTCGTTCTGCAGCATCTCAACGTTATCCAAGGGGCATCACCTCCCTCGGGCGGAGGATCATCAAATCAATTCTTATTTGTCACATGCTCCGAATACAACACTGTGAAACGCTTACTTACAAGCCCTTAACCAACAATGCAGTTCAAGTAATAGAGTTAAGAAAATATGCCCTAAATAAACTAAAGTAAAAAATAATCAAAAGTAACACAATAACGAGGCTATATACAGGGGGTACCAGTACCGAGTCAATGTGCAGGGGTACAGGTTAATCAAGTTAATTTGTACATGTATGCAGGGGTAAAGTGACTATGCATAGTCACTTCACCCCTAGAGAAAACAGTCTATGACTTGGGTGACAGGAGTCTTTGGCAATTTTTTGGTCTTTCCTCTGACACTGCCTAGTATATAGGTCCTGGATGGCAGGAAGCTTGGCCCCAGTGATGTACTGGGCCGTACGCACTACACTCTGTAGGGCCTTATGGTCAGATGCCGAGCAGTTATCATATCAGGCGGTGATGGAACTGGTCAGGATACTCTTGATGGTGCAGCTGTAGAACTTTTTGAGGATCTGGGGACCCAAGCCAAATCTTTTCAGCCTCCTGAGGGGGAGGTTCCTTTTTTTATGTCTCTTTTTTTAGTTTGGTCAGGGCCTGAGTTGGGGTGGGCATTCTATGTTTTTGTTTTGTATTTCTGTGTTTGGCCTGGGTTGGTTCCCAATCAGAGACAGCTGTCTATTGTTGTCTCTGATTTAGAACCATACTTAGGCAGCCTGTTTTCCCACTTTGGGTTGTGGGTAGTTGTTTTCTGTTTCAATGTTTGCACCATACGGGACCATTTCAGTTTTAATTTATTCTCTTGTTCTTTTGTATTTAGTGTTCAGTTAATTAAAGGAAATATGAACACGTACCACGCTGCGCTTTGATCAACTCCTTCTTCCTCGGATGAACATCATTACAGCTCCACTACAGCCCTGTCTAAGTTAATGGTGCCTGTTCGGCCTGCTTTTTCCTATAGTCCGCGATCAGCTCCTTTGTCTTGCTCACATTGAGGGAGAGGTTGTTGTCCTGGCACCACACTGTCTGGTCTCTGACCTCCTTCCTATAGGCTGTCTCATCATTGTTGGTGATCAGGCCTACCACTGTGGTGTCGTCAGCAAACTTAATGATGGTGTTGGAGTCGTGTTTGGCTATGCAGTTGTGGGTGAACAGGGAGTAAAGGAGGGGACTAAGGACACACCCCTGAGGGCCACCAGTGTTGACGATCAGCGCGGCAGATGAGTTGTTGCCTACCCTTACCACCTCGGAGCAGCCCGTCAGGAAATCTAGGATCCAATTGTAGAGGGAGGTGTTTAGTCCCAGGGTCCTTAGCTTAGTGATGAGCTATGTGAGAACCGTGAGCTGTAGTCAATGAACAGCATTCTCACATACAGTGGGGCAAAAAAGTATTTAGTCAGCCACCAATTGTGCAAGTTCTCCCACTTAAAAATATGAGAGAAGCCTGTCATTTTCATCATAGGTACACTTCAACTATGACAGACAAAATGCGGAAAAAAAATCGAGAAAATCATATTGTAGGATTTTTAATGAATTTATTTGCAAATTA
Source organism: Oncorhynchus masou masou (assembly GCF_036934945.1). Taxonomy (NCBI): domain Eukaryota; kingdom Metazoa; phylum Chordata; class Actinopteri; order Salmoniformes; family Salmonidae; genus Oncorhynchus; species Oncorhynchus masou. The sequence continues at coordinate 78,518,905 of NC_088216.1, read as the reverse complement.
TGGTGGAAAATAAGTATTTGGTCAATAACAAAAGTTTATCTCAATACTTTGTTATATACCCTTTGTTGGTAATGACAGAGGTCCGCACAAGGTTTTCACACACTGTTGCTGGTATTTTGGCCCATTCCTCCATGCAGATCTCCTCTAGAGCAGTGATGTTTTGGGGCTGTTGCTGGGCAACACGGACTTTCAACTCCCTCCAAAGATTTTCTATGGGGTTGAGATCTGGAGACAGGACCTTGAAATGCTTCTTACGAAACACACCTGGGCGGTGTGTTTGGGATCATTGTCATGCTGAAAGACCCAGCCACGTTTCATCTACAATGCCCTTGCTGATGGAAGGAGGTTTTCACTCAAAATCTCACGATACATGGCCCCATTCATTCTTTCCTTTACACGGTTCAGTCGTCCTTGTCCCATTGCAGAAAAACAGCCCAAAAGTATGATATTTCTACCCCCATGCTTCACAGTAGGTATGGTGTTCTTTGGATGCAACTCAGCATTCTTTGTCCTCCAAACACGACAAGTTGAGTTTATACCAAAAAGTTAGATTTTGGTTTAATCTGACCATATGACATTCTCCCAATCTTCTTCTGGATCATCCAAATGCTCTCCAGCAAACTTCAGACGGGCCTGGACATGTACTGGCTTATGCAGGGGGACACGTCTGGCACTGCAGGATTTGAGTCCCTGGCGGCGTAGTGTGTTACTGATGGTAGGCTTTGCTACTTTGGTCCCAGCTCTCTGTAGGTCATTCACTAGGTCCCCCCGTGTGGTTCTGGGATTTTTGCTCACTGTTCTTGTGATCATTTTGACCCCACGGGGTGAGATCTTGTGTGGAGCCCCAGATCGAGGGAGATTATCAGTGGTCTTGTGTGTCTTCGATTTTCTAATAATTGCTCCCACAGTTGATTTCTTCAAACCAAGCTGCTTACCTATTGCAGATTCAGTCATCCCAGCCTGGTGTAGGTCTACAATTTTGTTTCTGGTGTCCTTTGATAGATCTTTGGTCTTGGCCATAGTGGAGTTTGGAATGTGACTGTTTGAGGTTGTGGACAGGTGTCTTTTATTCTGATAACAAGTTCAAACAGATGCCATTAATACAGGTAACGAGTGGAGGAAAGAGGAGCCTCTTAAAGAAGAAGTTACAGGTCTGTGAGACAGAAAACTTGCCTGTTTGTTGTTGACCAAATACTTATTTTCCACCATAATTTGCAAATAAATTCATAAAAAATCCTGCAATGAGATTTTCTGGATTTTTTTCCGCATTTTGTCTGTCATAGTTGAAGTGTACCTATGATGAAAATTACAGGCCTCTCTCATCTTTTTAAGTGGGAGAACTTGCACAATTGGTGGCTGACTAAATACTTTTTTGCCCCACCGTAGGTGTTTTTTATTGTCCAGATGGGAAAGGGCAGTGTGAAGTGTAATTGAGATTAAGTCATCTGTGGATTTGTTGGGGCGGTATGCTAATTGGAGTGGCTCTAAGGTTTCCGGAATGACGGTATTGATGTTATCCAGGACCAGCCTTTCGAAGCACTTCATGAATACCGACATGAGTGCTACGGGGCGGTAGTAATTTAGGCAGGTTACCTACACATTCTTGGCAAAGGGACTAAGTTAAAAATGTCAGTGAAGATACTTGCTAGTTGGTCCTCGCATGCTATGAGTACACGCCCTGGTAATCCTTTTGGCCCTGCAGCCTTGTGAATGTTGACCTGTTTAAAGGTCTTGCTCATATTGGCTACGGAGAGCGTGACCACACAATCGTCCAGAACAGCTGGTGCTCTCATGAAAGCTTCAGTGTTGCTTGCCTCGAAGCTAGTATAAATGGAATTACATTCAAATTCAGTTTTTTGCAATTCCTGACATTTAATCCTAGTTAAAATTCCCTGTCTTAGGTCAGTTAGGATCACCACTTTATTTTAAGAATGTGAAATGTCAGAATAATAGTAGAGAGAATGATTTATTTCAGCTTTTATTTCTTTCATCACATTCCCAGTGGGTCAGATGTTTACATACGCTCAATTAGTATTTGGTATCATTGCCTTTAAAATTGTTGAACTTGGGTCAAACGTTTCAGGTAGCCTTCCACAAGATTTCCACAATAAGTTGGGTGAATTTTGTCCCATTCCTCCTGACAAAGCTGGTGTAACCGAGTCAGGTTTGTAGGCCTCCTTGCTCGCAAATGCTTTTTCAGTTCTGCCCACAAATTCTCTATGGGATTTTAGGTCAGGGCTTTGTGATGGCCACTCCAATACCTTGACTTTGTTGTCCTTAAGCCATTTTGCCACAACTTTGGAAGTATGCTTGGGGTCATTGTCCATTTGGAAGAACCATTTGCGACCAAGCTTTAACTTCCTAACTGAGATGTTGAGATGTTGCTTCAATATATTCAATATATCCACATAATTTTCTTTCCTTATTATGCCATCTATTTTGTGAAGTGCACCAGTCCCTCCTGCAGCAAAACACCCCTACAACATGATGCTGCCACACCCGTGCTTCACGGTTGGAATGGTGTTCTTCAGCTTGCAAGCCTCCCACTTTTTCTCCAAACATAACAATGGTCATTATGGCCAAACAGTTGTATTTTTGTTTCATCAGACCAGAGGACATTTCTCCAAAAAGTATGATCTTTGTCCCCATGTGCAGTTGCAAACCGTAGTCTGGCTTTTTATGGCAGTTGTGGAGCAGTGGCTTCTTCCTTCCTTGCCTTTGATGTTATGTCGATATAGGACTCGTTTTACTGTGGATATACACTGCTCAAAAAAATAAAGGGAACACTAAAATGACACATCCTAGATCTGAATGAATGAAATATTCTTATTAAATACTTTTTTCTTTACATAGTTGAATGTGCTGACAACAAAATCACCCCAAAATGATCAATGGAAATCAAATTTATCAACCCATGGAGGTCTGGATTTGGAGTCACACTCAAAATTAAAGTGGAAAACCACACTACAGGCTGATCCAACTTTGATGTAATGTCCTTAAAACAAGTCAAAATGAGGCTCAGTAGTGTGTGTGGCCTCCACGTGCCTGTATGACCTCCCTACAATGCCTGGGCATGCTCCTGATGAGGTGGCCGATGGTCTCCTGAGGGATCTCCTCCCAGACCTGGACTAAAGCATCTGCCAACTCCTGGACAGTCTGTGGTGCGTTGGTGGATGGAGCGAGACATGATGTCCCAGATGTGCTCAATTGGATTCAGGTCTGTGGAACGGGCGGGCCAGTCCATAGCATCAATGCCTTCCTCTTGCAGGAACTGCTGACACACTCCAGCCATATGAGGTCTAGCATTGTCTTGCATTAGGAGGAACCCAGGGCAATCGCACCAGCAAATGGTCTCACAAAGGGTCTGATGATCTCATCTTGGTACCTAATGGCAGTCAGGCTACCTCTGGCGAGCACATGGAGGGCTGTGCGGTCCCTCAAAGAAATGCCACCCCACACCATGACTGACCCACCGCCAAACCAGTCATGCTGGAGGATGTTGCAGGCAGCAGAACGTTCTCCACGGCATCTCCAGACTCTGTCACGTCTGTCACGTGCTTAGTGTGAACCTGTTTTCATCTGTGAAGAGCACAGGGCGCCAGTGACGAATTTGCCAATCTTGGTGTTCTCTGGCAAATGCCAAACGTCCTGCACGGTGTTGGGCTGTAAGCACAACCCCCACCTGTGGACGTTGGGCCCTCATACCACCTTCATGGAGTCTGTTTCTGACCGTTTGAGCAGACATATGCACATTTGTGGCCTGCTGGAGGTCATTTTGCAGGGTTCTGGCAGCGCTCCTCCTTGCACAAAGGCGGAGGTAGTGGTCCTGCTGCTGGGTTGTTGCCCTCCTATGGCCTCCTCCACGTCTCCTGATGTGCTGGCCTGTCTCCTGGTAGTGCCTCCATGTTCTGGACACTACGCTGACAGACACAGCAAACCTTATTGCCACAGCTCGCATTGATGTTCCATCCTGGATGAGCTGCACTACCTGAGCCACTTGTGTGGGTTGTAGACTCCGTCTCATGCTACCACTAGAATGAAAGCACCGCCAGCATTCAAAAGTGACCAAAACCTAAGCCAGGAAGCATAGGAACTGAGAAGTGGTCTGTGGTACCAGCTGCAGAACCACTCCTTTATTGGGGGTGTCTTGCTAATTGCCTATAATTTCCACCTGTTGTCTATTCCATTTGCACAACAGCATGTGAAATGTATTGTCAAATCAGTGTTGCTTCCTAAGTGGACAGTTTGATTTCACAGAAGTGTGATTGACTCGGAGTTACATTGTGTTGTTTAAGTGTTCCATTTATTTTTTGAGCAGTGTAGATACTTTTGTACCTGTTTCCTCCAGCATCTTCACAAGGTACTTTGCTGTTGTTCTGGGATTGAAGTACGTTGATCTCTAGGATACAGAATGTGTCTCCTTCCTGAGCGGTATGACGGCTGTGTGGTCCCAAGGTGTTTCTACTTGCTTTGTTTGTACAGATGAGCGTTGTACCTTCAGGCATTTGGAAATTGCTGGATGAACCAGACTTGTAGAGGTCTACAATTGTTTTTCTGAAGTCTTTTGAGCAAAGAGGGACTGAGTTTGAAAGTAGGCCTTTTAATACATCCACAGGTACAACTCCAATTGACTCAAATGATGTCAATTGGCCAACCAGAAGCTTCTAAAGCCAGGACATCATTTTCTGGAATTTTCCAAGCTGTTTAAAGGCACAGTCAATTTAGTGTATGTAAACCTCTGACCCACTGGAATTGTGATACCGTGAATTATAAGTGAAATAATCTGTATGTTAACAATTGTTGGAAAAATTACTTGTGTCATGCACAAAGCAGATGTCCTAACCGACTCGCCAAAACTATTGTTTGTTAACAAGAAATTTGTGGAGTGGTTGAAAAACAAGTTTTAATGACTCCAATCTAGGTGTATGCAAACTTCCGACTTCAACTGTAGCTCCTCTGGTAGGTTCGCGTCACTGGGCATCTCGCGGGTGGGTTTCCCTTTGTAGTCCATAATAGTTTGCGAGCTCTGCCATATCCGACGAGTGTCAGAGCTGGTGTAGTAGGATTAAAACTTAGTCCTGTATTGACGCCATGGCTTCTGATTGGGATATGTATGTACGGTCACTGTAGGGATGACGTCGTCGATTCACTTATTGATGAAGCCGGTGACTGAGGTGGTACAGTGGTTTGTACTGTAAAAGTTGCAGCGTACTGCAGCACAGCTTGTGTGGTGTCGCAGAATTCTATGGCATGTTATTTAAGTGCCAACCACTGGTACCATTAATGCTAGTTAGTGCTAGTTTGGCCACCAGAGGGTATCATTGAGAAGCATTTGATAGTGTCTGTACTAGAGAATTTAAAACCTTTTTTGTAAGAACATAGTATATGGGACTGATTTTAAGAAATGTTTAATACATTTTATTAATATTATGTTGTTTCTATTAAAAAAAATGAAAACACCTCTGGGTTTCAGTTAGGATGGAATGGAAAATATGGGACTGTCCAACATGATGGTCGAGAGTTGGCTACAGTAAGTAATGTAGCCTACTCTCGACCATCATGTTGGACATGTTGGACAGTGCCATATAAAATCAGTCCCATATACTATGTTCTTACAAAAATGGTTTTAAATTCTCTAGTACAGACACTATTGAAGGTTATTTAGCTGAAGAATCCCCGTGTCGTGCGGGCACGCGGGAGACCGGGGTTCAATTCCCCAACGGGGAGGAAGGAATAGTCTGTCCATGTAAATAGGAATCTGACTTGCCAAGTTAAATAAAGGTTACACTAAGAGCATAACATTTCTAGTTGTCGTCTAACCAATATCCAAACGGAGATTCAGTGAAAATAAAAATCTCATTGATTAATCAAGACCAGTCCGCATGCTTGTCTCAGAGCAGCACAAAACGGTGCTAAAATAGTTGTAGGCTTTGCTTCAAATCCTATTGCTTCTAACTTCAATATGCTCTTTAAATAAATAAGATCTACACCACTTTTAACATCACACTACTCAACATTAGTGAGACTCATGTCGCCTACGGTAGGCCTACAGTATATTGAAAAATATAATGTGACTCTCCACCAATAATTACATAAAGAGGATTGGAGGATTCTAAATTAAAACCAAAAGCTGCCTCATGGGTCTCCCGCTGGCAGCCTGCACGGGCATCGAACCTGCATCTGAAGCAACGCATTTTGCTCTGCGGGAGACCCCATCCACTCTAGAGCGCCCATCCAGAAAGTATCAAAATGCAGAGAGGTGTTGCTAATCGGGTTTCAAGTGTTTGAAAACATCTTTTCAAAATGCCACCAGCTGTCCATCACTACTTTAAATAAAAACACAGCATCTTGTTTGCATTCTTTATTATAACCACAATGTCACAAATAATTGTACAGCCAACCTAACTTAGATATGCATTTGACGATAGACTTCAAATCAAATTTATTTGTCACATACACATGGTTAGCAGATGTTAATGTGAGTGTAGCGAAATGCTTGTGCTTCTAGTTCCGACAATGCGGTAATAACCGACAAGTAATCTAACTAACAATTCCAAAACTACTACCTTATACACAGTATTAAGGGATAAATAATATGTACATAAAGATATATGAATGAGTGATGGTACAGAACGGCATAGGCAAGATGCAGTAGATGGTATCGAGTACAGTATATACATATGACATGAGTAATGTAGGGTATGTAAACATATAAAAGTGGCATAGTTTAAAGTGGCTAGTAATACATGTATTACATAAAGATGCAGTAGATGATATAGGGTACAGTATATACATATGAGATGAGTAATGTATGGTATGTAAATATTATATTAAGTAACATTGTTTAAAGTGGCTAGTGATATATTTTACATCAATTTCCATCAATTCACATTATTAAAGTGGCTGGAGTTGAGTCAGTGTGTTGGCAGCAGCCACTCAATGTTAGTGGTGGCAATTTAACAGTCTGATGGACTTGAGATAGAAGCTGTTTTTCAGTCTCTCGGTCCCTGCTTTGATGCACCTGTACTGACCTCGCCTTCTGGATGATAGCGGGGTGAACAGGCAGTGGCTCGGGTGGTTGTTGTCCTTGATGATCTTCATGACCTTCCTGTGACATCGGGTGGTGTAGGTGTCCTGGAGGGCAGGAAGTTTGCCCCCGGTGATGCGTTGTGCAGACCTCACTACCCCCTGGAGAGCCTTACGGTTGTGGGCGGAGCAGTTGCCGTACCAGGCGGTGATACATTCCGACAGGATGCTCTCGATTGTGCATCTGTAGAAGTTTGTGAGTGCTTTTGGTGACAAGCCGAATTTCTTCAGCCTCCTGAGGTTGAAGAGGCGCTGCTGCGCCTTCTTCACAACGCTGTCTGTGTGGGTGGACCAATTCAGTTTGTCCATGATGTGTACGCCGAGGAACTTAAAATGTTCTACCCTCTCCACTACTGTCCCATCGATGTGGATAGGGGGGTGCTCCCTCTGCTGTTTCCTGAAGTCCACAATCATCTCCTTTGTTTTGTTGACGTTGAGTGTGAGGTTATTTTCCTGACACCACACTCAGAGGGCCCTCACCTCCTCCCTGTAAGCCATCTCGTCGTTGTTGGTAATCAAGCCTACCACTGTAGTGTCGTCCGCAAACTTGATGATTGAGTTGGAGGCGTGAATGGCCACGCAGTCATGGGTGAACAGGGAGTACAGGAGAGGGCTCAGAACGCACCCTTGTGGGGCCCCAGTGTTGAGGATCAGCGTGCTGGAGATGTTGTTACCTACCCTCACCACCTGGGGGCGGCTCGTCAGGAAGTCCAGTACCCAGTTGCACAGGGCGGGGTCGAGACCCAGGGTCTCGAGCTTGATGACGAGTTTGGGGGGTACTATGGTGTTAAATGCTGAGCTGTAGTCGATGAACAGCATTCTCACATAGGTATTCCTCTTGTCCAGATGGGTTAGGGCAGTGTGCAGTGTGGTTGAGATTGCATCAGCTGTGGTCCTATTTGGGCGGTAAGCAAATTGGAGTGGGTCTAGGGTGTCAGGTAGGGTGGAGGTGATGTGGTCCTTGACTAGTCTCTCAAAGCACTTCATGATGACGGAAATGAGTGCTACGGGGCGGTAGTCGTTTAGCTCAGTTACTGTAGCTTTCTTGGGAACAGGGACAATGGTGGCCCTCTTGAAGCATGTGGGAACAGTAGACTGGGATAAGGATGGATTGAATATGTCTGTAAACACACCAGCCAGCTGGTCTGCGCATGCTCTGAGGAAGCATGCTCTGGAGAGCCGTCTGGGCCTGCAGCCTTGCGAGGGTTAACACGTTTAAATGTTTTCCTCACGTCTGCTGCAGTGAAGGAGAGTCTGCAGATTCTGGTTGCGGGCCGTGTCAGAGTGGCACTGTATTGTCCTCAAAGCGGGCAAAAAAGTTAATTAGTCTGCCTGGGAGCAAGACATCCTGGTCCGTGACGGGGCTGTTTTTTTTTGTAATCCGTAATTGACTGTAGACCCTGCCACATACCTCTTGTGTCTGAGCCATTGAATTCTGACTCTACTTTGTCGCTATACTGACGCTTAGCTTGTTTTATTGCCTTTCGAAGGGAATAGCTACACTGTTTGTATTCGGTCATGTTTCCAGTCACCTTTCCCTGGTTAAAAGCAGTGGATCGCGCTTTCAGTTTCACGCGAATGCTGCCATCAATCCACGATTTCTGGTTTGGGAACGTTTTAATCGTTTCTATGGGAACGACATCATCAATGCACTTTCTAATGAACTCGCTCACCGAATCAGCGTATTCATCAATGTTGTTGTTGGACGCAATGCGGAACATATCCCAGTCCACGTGACCGAAGCAGTCTTTGAGCGTGGAATCAGATTGGTCGGACCAGCGTTGAACCTGAGCGCGGGAGCTTCTTGTTTCTGTTTGTAGGCAGGGAGCAACAAAATGGAGTCATGGTCAGCTTTTCCGAAAGGAGGGCAGGAGAGTGCTTTATATGCGTCGCGGAAGTTAGAATAGCAATGATCCAAGGTTTTACCAGCCCAGGTTGCGGAATCGATATGCTCATACAATTTAGGCAGTCTTGTTTTCAGATTAGCCTTGTTAAAATCCCCAGCTACAATGAATGCAGCCTCAGGATATGTGGGTTCCAGTTTGCAAAGAGTCAAATAAAGTTTGTTCAGGGCAATCGATGTGTCTGCTTGGGGGGGAATATATACGGCTGTGATTATAATCGAGGAGAATTCCCTTGGTAGATAATGCTGACGACATTTGATTGTGAGGAATTCTAAGTCAGGTGAACAGAAGGACTTGAGTTCCTGTATGATGTTGTGGTCACACCACATCTCGTTAATCATAAGGCATACGCCCCCGCCCCTCTTCTTACCAGAAAGATGTGTGTTTCTGTCGGCGCGATGCGTGAAGAAATCAGCTGGCTGCACCGAATCCTTTAGCGTCTCTCCAGTGAGCCATGTTTCCGTGAAGCAAAGAACATTACAGTCTCTGATGTCCCTCTGGAATGCTACCCTTGCTCAGATTTCATTGACCTTGTTGTCAAGAGACTGGACATTGGCGAGTAGTATGATAGGGAGTGGTGCACGATGTGCCCGTCTCCAGGACCCTGACCAAAAGACCGCTACGTTTCCCTCTTTTACGTCGTCTTTGTTTTGGGTCGCAGGCTGGGATCCATTCCGTTGTCCTGGGTGGAAGGCAGAACACAGGATCCGCTTGTGGTGAGTTGACGTTGCTCTTATATTCAGTAGTTCTTCCCGACTGTATGTAATGAAACCTAAGATTACCTGGGGTACCAATGTAAGAAATAACACGTAAAAAAAAAAACTGCATAGTTTCCTAGGAACGCGAAGCGAGGCGGCCATCTCCTAATTCAGTGATATTTATTCCCATAGTAATTCATTATGGATCCAATAACTAAATAAACTTTGTCATTTTGAAAGATTATTTTTATAATTATTTTATAATTATTTTTTTAACGAAAGCATAAAGATGCCATTGTTGGTTATAGTGTTTTAGATTAAACGTGCAGACTGGCACTAAAAACAGTGGGAACGATTCCCTAGTCAGTGCCATTATTAGTGCAATGCCCCTTAAGGTGTTGCTATGTGCTACCCAGTGTGGTGGGGTGGGGATCCACCATTCAGGAGCCATGACCAATATGACCAAAATACACTACCGTTCAAAAGTTTGGGGTCACTTAGAAATGTCCTTGTTTTTGAAAGAAAAACTCATTTTTTGTCCATTAAAATAACATCAAATTGATCAGAAATACAGTGTAGACATTGCTAATGTTCTAAATGACTATTGTAGCTGGAATGGAATTCTAATTCTATTCTAATGGAACATCTACATAGGCGTACAGAGGCCCATTTCAGCAACCATCACTCCTGTGTTCCAATGGCACGTTGTGTTAGCTAATCCAAGTTTATAATTTTAAAAGGCTAATTGATCATTAGAAAACCCTTTTGCAATTATGTTAGCACAGCTGAAAACTGTTGTTCTGATTAAAGAAGAAATAAAACTCGCCTCTATGTTTAACAGCAGAGAAATCCCCCCTAAATTATATATTTTCAACTTGAAATTGTATGACTTTTCCTAGAGTGACCCCAACATTTGAAAAAGTGAAACATTTGTTCACATTTCCATGAAAGCTGTACACCACCAGGGTACAAAGATTGTCTTAGGGTCATTTTTGACCCTGCAGTCCTAAAATAATTTACACACCACATAAACCAAAGACACACACACATGCACACAATGATAAATTGAGATTATGTGTGCTACTGATTGAACTCAGACAAAACTAAAACTTCTTTGTGCAACATCTCCCCTCCACGACCCCAAACCTGACTCAAGTTCACAGACAATAAAAACAACTTCAGACAAATAAACAACATTTCAGGCAAAATAAACAAAAGGGTTTTCGAATGATCAGCTTTTTAAAATGATAAAGTGGATTAGCTAACAAAACGTGCCATTAGAACACAGGAGAATAGTTGCTGATAAGGGCCTCTGTACGCCTATGTAGATATTCCATTAAAAAATCTACCGTTTCCATCTACAATAGTCATTTACAACATTAACAATGTCTACACTGTATTTCTGATCAATTTTATGTTATTTTAAATGGACAAAAAATCTGTTTTCTTTAAAAAAACATTTCTAAGTGACCCCAAGTCAATAAACAGATCACTGACCATTTTGAATTCCACCGTATCTTCTCCGCTGTGCAATCCGGTTTCCGAGCTGGTCACGGGTCCACCTCAGCCATGCTCAAGGTACTAAACAATATCAGAACCACTATCGATAAAAGACAGTACTGTGCAGCCGTCTTCATCGACCTGGCCAAGGCTTTCGACTCTGTCAATCACCGCATTCTTATCTGCAGACTCAACAGCCTTGGTTTCTCAAATGACTGCCTCGCCTGGTTCACCAACTACTTTGCAGACAGAGTTCAGTGATTCAAATCGGAGGGCCTGTTGTCCGAACCTCTGGCATTATCTATGGGGGTACCACAGGGTTCAATTCTCGGTCTGACTCTTTTCTCTGTATATATCAACGATGTCACTCTTGCTGTGGGTGATTCCCTGATCCAGACGATACCATTCTGTATTCATCTGGCCCTTCTTTGGACACTGTGTTAACAAACCTCCAAACGAGCTTCAATGCCATACAACACTCCTTCCATGGCCTTCAACTACTCTTAAATGCTAGTAAAACTAAATGCATGCTTTTCAACCATTCGCTGCCCGCACCCACCCCACAAGCATCACTACTCTGGATGGTTCCGAATGAGAATATGTGGACAACTACAAATACCTAGGTGTCTGGCTAGACTGTAAACTCTCCTTCCAGACTCATATTAAACATCTCCAATCCAAAATTACATCTAGAATTGGCTTCCTATTTTGCAACAAAGCCTCCTTCACTCACGCCTCAAAACATACCCTCGTAAAACTGACTATCCTACTGATCCTCAACTTCGGCAATGTAATCTACAAAATAGCCTCCGACACTCTACTCAGCAAATTGGATGCAGACTATCACAGTGCCATCCGTTTTGACACCAAAGCCCCATACACCACCCACCACTGCAACCTGTATGCTCTCGTCGGCTGGCCCTCGCTACATATTCGTCGCCAGACCCTCTGGCTCTAGGTCATCTACAAGTCTCTGCTAGGTAAAGCTCTGCCTTATCTCAGCTCACTGGTCACGATATCAACACCCACCCGTAGCACGCGCTCCTGCAGGTATATCTCACTGGTCATCCCCAAAGCCAACACCTAATTTGTCCACCTTTCCTTCCAGTTCTCTGCTGCCAATGTCTGGAACGAACTGCAAAAATCGCTGAAGCTTGGAGACTAATATTTCCCACACTAACTTTTAACATCAGATATCTGAGCAGCTGACCGACTGCTGCAGCTGTAAATAGCACATCCAATCTACCTAACTCATCCCCATATTGATTTTAAAGTACCTTTCTGCTCTTTTGCACACCAGTATATTTACTTGCACATCATCATCTGCACATCTATCACTCCAGTGTTAACTTGCTACTATGGCCTATTTATTACCTTACCTCCTCATGCCATTTGCCATTTGCATGGCATTTGCACACACTGTATATCTTTTTTTCTATTGTGTTTATTCCATGTGTAACTCTGTGTTGTAAATGAGAACTTGTTCTCAACTAGCCTAACCGGTTAAATAAAGGTCAAATAAAAACTTTGGTGCAAAGAAACTAAATGCAGATTTACGCAACTCTGAGGAGACCGAAGAGATTTCCACAGGTAGCCATTCCTGAATTAAGGCCATTCCCTTAATTATGTGAGGATCTGGATCCCAACCAGGGGTACTGGAACCCCTGGGTGTACTTGGCCTATCCACAGGCATTACATTATAAGGTAAATCAGGGGCATTCTGGGCAGTGTACATTTCAGTTGGTGGTACAGTAACCGAAAAAGGTTGGGAATCACTAGTGGGAGGTATGGCTGGAGTTTTTGTAAGAGAGCTTTATAGATAAAATAAATCATTGAATTGACCTACATAACTTCAAAGAGAGTCAGCCTACTTTCTGTAAAGAATGCAGTGACAAGTACTGCACCTATCACCCTTAATAAAACGGTGTGTTACTTAATACGTGATAAGTGGCTAAGTTTGCGTGTGTGGGTCTCTCACTGCAACCTCTAGATACTCCTCCTTCAATATTGACAGTATCTCAGCAGAATTGAGCCTTTTTGATCATATGCACTTTGAATGTATTGGTCCTGACAGGTACAGACACACAACCAGTAGGTGACTACATTTGGCTAAGTAGAGGACCAATCAACACCTTCACTTACTGAAGATTCTACGTCATGGTGGACTTTAGAAGAAACAAAATTGTGTGTGTGTGTGTGTGTGTGTGTGTGTGTGTGTGTGTGTGTGTGTGTGTGTGTGTGTGTGTGTGTGTGTGTGTGTGTGTGTGTGTGTGTGTGTGTGTGCGTGCGTGCGTGCGTGTGTGTGTGTGTGTGTGTGTATACATTTGTGTGTGTGTGTGTAACAGTACATGTGATGCATTTGCTTACATTATGCACCCACCTTCGTCGTCTTCACTTTGTTGCCCGTACTGCAGCTCCAGCCTTTCAGATCAGGCAAAACTTTACACTCCTCCCCATCCATACATGGATGCATCTGACACCACCACTTCTGGGCAACTATGGAAGCTGCAAGAGGCAATGAGAGAGGGACACAAGTGATTAAAGTGTGCCCTTTACAAGTCAGTGAAAATATACATCCACTAGTAGACTGCAGTAACAACTGAACCAACAAAATATGTCTGTTTCTACAAACATGTCAATAAAAGTGAATAGAAGGTATTTTGATACACGACTGACAGTACAGTAGTGAGATCCTCCATGACTGACAGTACAGTAGTGAGATCCTCCATGACTGACAGTACAGAAGTGAGAGGTACTCCATGAATGACAGTAGAGTAGAGAGAGATCCTCCATGACTGACAGTAGAGTAGTGAGAGATACTCCATGACTGACAGTACAGTAGTGAGAGATCCTCCATGACTGACAGTAGAGTAGTGAGATCTTCCATGACTGACAGTAGAGTAGTGAGATCCTCCATGACTGACAGTAAAGTAGTGAGATCCTCCATGACTGACAGTACAATAGTGAGATCCTCTATGACTGACAGTACAGTAGTGAGAGATACTCCATGACTGACAGTAGAGTACTGAGATCCTCCATGACTGACAGCACAGTAGAGAGAGATCCTGCATGACTGACAGTAGAGAAGAGAGAGATCATCCATGACTGACATTACAATAGTGAGATCCTCTATGACTGACAGTACAGTAGTGAGAGATACTCCATGACTGACAGTAGAGTAGTGAGATCCTCCATGACTGACAGTAGAGAAGAGAGATCCTCCATGACTGACAGTAGAGTAGTGAGATCCTCCATGACTGACAGAGTAGTGAGATCCTCCATGACTGACAGTAGAGAAGAGAGATCCTCCATGACTGACAGTAGAATAGAAATCCTCCATGACTGACAGTAGAGAAGAGAGATCCTTCATGACTGAGAGTAGAGAGAGATCCTCCATGACTGACAGTAGAGAGAGATCCTCCATGACTGACAGTAGAGAAAAGAGATCCTCCATGACTGACAGTAGAGTAGAGAGATCCTCCATGACTGACAGAAGAGTAGAGAGATCCTCCATGACTGACAGTAGAGTAGAGAGATATCCTCCATGACTGACAGTAGAGTAGAGAGATCCTCCATGACTGACAGTAGAGTAGAGAGATCCTCCATGACTGACAGTAAAGTAGAGAGATCCTCCATGACTGACAGTAGAGTAGAGAGATATCCTCCATGACTGACAGTAAAGTAGTGAGATCCTCCATGACTGACAGTAAAGTAGTGAGATCCTCCATGACTGACAGTAAAGTAGTGAGATAATCCATGACTGACAGTAGAGTAGAGAGATCCTCCATGACTGACAGTAAAGTAGTGAGATCCTCCATGACTGACAGTAAAGTAGTGAGATCCTCCATGACTGACAGTAAAGTAGTGAGATCCTCCATGACTGACAGTAAAGTAGTGAGATCCTCCATGACTGACAGTAAAGTAGTGAGATCCTCCATGACTGACAGTACAGAAGTGAGGTCCTCCATGATTGATAGTACAGTTTTAATTTTTTTAGTTCACCTTTATTTAACCAGGTAGGCTAGTTGAGAATAAGTTCTCATTTACAACTGTGTCGTGTCTTTACTATCATGAACTGAAGACTTGTAGTTTTTATCAAAGATTCTCTGTAATTAGTTATTACGCGATTAGACTGATTAATCATGTAACCGTAATTACTAGGAAGTAGGGGCACCAAGGAAAAATATTCAGATTACAAAGTTATCATTTCCTAAAATAACTTTTCAGATATTTTATCTGATCAATGAGTCTTCGAATTAATTAATTATTTACTTTATCTACATTTACATTACATTTAAGTCATTTGGCAGACGCTCTTATCCAGAGCGACTTACAAATTGGTGAATTCACCTTATGACATTTACCTCACGTTAGTCTCATTCTAAACGCCATAAATTGTTGGTTATCTGCACGAACCCAGTCTTCACTATGAGTCATCCATACATCAATTGTCTTAAATCATTTATTTATTACTAACTAAGTAACACAGAAATGCATAAACAAACAAACAAACAAGGTAAATGTGGTTACATGAAATGATAGGAGAATGTGCCCTAGTGGGCTAAACCGGCATTGTGGCTTGTTAGACAAAAGGGGAAGAGTGATAATTGTAACAATTGAAATGCTAATCCTTTACACATGAACGCTCACTCATTCGGGAACAATTGCAATGAATATATATATTTACGCTCAGTGTGTTGTCTTGATCGCTGGTGAAAAGTTTGTTTCATTTGTAGAATTGTCCGTCTCTCTCCCTCTGTCGTGGTTATAGTGGTTTAGTTCAGAGTGACATTCATTCGTTTCGTTATAGAGTAGTGGATGTTTCGGCGGTTGTCGTTCTCATAATCCCCTACGGGAGAGTGCAGATGCTCTCCGCGCACTTTACAGAGATCGCCTTGACAAAATCGTCAAAAACGTCCACCTCTTTGACCCCGTTCCTGGGAAAGCCAAACGACACTGAGACATTCTTAGCAGACATAGAAGACGCCTTGGATGGCTACCGAAATACTATTAATGCAGACAGGCTCTACATTTTGAAGCGAACGTCCCACAGACACGTGACAAGGTTCATCCGTCTACAAGAACAACACGTGCAAAACGACTATGCTAAACTTGCCACTGTTTTGAAAATAGAATTCAGTGGTTCTGTGACTCGCAAACATGATAGCTCGTTGGCTAACAATATCAGACAAGTTTGAAATGAACATCCACAAGCCTACTATCACCGGCTTCGTTCAGCTTAATTTGGTATGCTCACTGAAACCGGAATGGAAGATCTATTACCATTTAAACAACTGTTCCTGTCAAACATGTCTCCCAACTTCATTAGTTACTTGGGCCCTACTGCCCACGTTGGGTTGCCAACCTCGATGCTCCGAGAACTTGCAAGCACAGCTTTTGAAGCATCAAAAGCAAACTGGGCTAAGGGCCCGGACACCTTGACCTTCGAGCTTAGGCGGGAACCATCACTCGGATCAGAAGGTGCTGCATCGGGGACATGTGGGGTAAAAGATGACGATCAAAGGGGGTGGCTACCACGTAACCACCACCCCGACAACCACCGCCATAATAATAGCTACGAGGAACGTCCCCAATCTAACAGATCCCGTAGAGATCAACCTTGCCGAAATGCCCCTGTGCCTAATTCTCACAAACGGTCAGGACCTAAGGGTAACAAGCGTAACAAATTGTTCAACAATGATCTAAACGCTAACTAAAATTATCTAGAAGCTCTGATAAGAGATATACTGCATCGCAAGATATCTGAGAAGGATGACAAGGATAAGTCATCATGACTAAGCATAAAATTGTTGGAAACCAAGTCCGCCGAAACTTTTAATTTTTTATTTTTTATTGTACCCCTTTTTCTCTCCAATTTTGTGGTATCCAATTGTTTTTAGTAGCTACTATCTTGCCTCATCGCTACAACTCCCGTACGGGCTCGGGAGAGACGAAGGTTGAAGGTCATGCGTCCTTCAGATACACAACCCAATCAAGCCGCACTGCTTCTTTACACAGCGAGCATCCAAGCCGGAAGCCAGCCGCACCAATGTGTCGGAGGAAACACCGTGCACCTGGCAACCTTGGTTGGCGCGCACTGCGCCCGGTCCACCACAGGTCAAAACCAACCCAACAGACGTAATCACGAACGGACCCCCTACGGGAATTGTTCACCGCGACGACCCAGGACTCCTCATAATTAACTGCAGAGGTGTATGTCCGCCTAGATGCAGAGAATGTGTACCGCCAACGCTTTCCACCTGCAGCGCATTTGAGTTGGGCCGGGGCTGACTGGACCAGCCAGGCAATTAACCACGCCTAGCTAGACACTGCCCATATGTTGGCCCAACTCCAAAAGTTCACAGTAACCCAGTCAGAACTAGCAGAGCCCAGGCGAGAGAAACGATTCGTCGGGGCGCTACTATCGATAGGAGCAGCCGTAGAGTCACTATTTTCCCTAGGTACCACTGCCGTCAACGCAGTCAGTCTAGCCACAGTCAAGAGGAATGTTAGGGAGATTACTGAAGAGATGCCACTTATCCAGCAGCAGATGAAGGCACAGCCCCTCAGGTTGCAGCCTGTGGGAAAGTCTCTCCAGGACACTATTCTGGTGGTCAACACACACGCTACTCTCCTGAACAAAACTATCCTGTCTGTAGGAAAGCTAGCAGAGGTCATGAACCATGTCCAATTGGTTTGATTGTTACTGGAGGATTTTCTCTGTGAAGTTAGCCCTTCTATGGACCACTTGGCCATGAATAGAATCCCCTCATATCTAGTGCCCCTCTCAATGGTGCATAACATACTGACCTCAGCTACTTCAACCACGATAAGGCCATAACAGTCACATTTTGCCTATAGTCTGGGGTCGGCCATCCCAATACACGTTGATGTTGGTTGTAAGGAAGTGGGATTTCTACTGGCGCTGCCGGTTGTTGAACTGGAGAATATCTACAGATTGAAAACAGTTCTCAATGTAGGATTTTGGCGCGACAGTACCCATGTAAAGATTGCCACCCCCCAGTTGTAGCTTACCAGGAAAACAACCCAGATGTATATCTCACCCCTAACCTGTTAATGTGTACTCTAACCAAAGATGTCCACTACCTCTGTCCTAGCAAACCGGATAACACTGAGCGTCTTTGTGGTTTTAAAGCTATCACCAGAGAAGAACGCTGTAGAGCCAAACTAACAGCCAGGGATGGGGCCACCACCACACAAGTGGATGTGGTAGGGAACCGATGGTTGGTCAACACACCGTTCGCGTCCGCCACTATGACTTACAAACGCCATGATTACGCCATGATTATGATTACCTCGCTCTATACCAACTTCCCGACGACAGGATAGACACAGAAATTGAAATGCCGGACGCTTTCGCTAAACGTTCCCTTGAGTTACCACAAGCCATTCAAAACCAAATCCAGTACGAGGGACCCATGACTGTTGGTCTTAGCGTACGGGATGAGGCACTTTTAGTTGACCCGACTGACTACAGACCAAAAGATTGGTCTGTCGCCCGCTCTTGGACGGTGCCGGACAGTATCCTGACCATGATCCTTGGTCTTATTTCCCTTGGCGTGTGCACCTACTATGTACACAGGCGCACACGTGCAATGGAAGACCTAATTAGGTCTTATACCAGGATTACCCGTGGGACGGATCGATTCCGATGTTTGGAAAGTTAGCAATAGATCCTGAAACCCCCTTAGGGGGCCCAGTCCCAGCCTCCTCTCCTGAACTCATTAGGTCAGCCCAGTAATGTGCCCAATGTAAGCTTTGGCCTTCAGGGGCCAAGTTTTTCCAAGTGCCTTAACTACCCACCTGCAAGTAGGATCACCATAGACATGACATTAGAAACACTGCGATGATAGAGTCACTTAGCCAAGACCTTGGACATACAGTATATAGAACATAGTCCAAATTAGATGATTAAGGTGTGGTAGACACATTTTGTATACTTTTATGTTTTTATTCCATTATTTTTCGTTTCATTTCCTTTGACACTTAGGAACCAGTAGAGCCCAATGCCGCTCATTTGGGGAGGAAATGTAATGATGTATTGCCTGAGTGTTGTGCGTTATTAACGTCTGCCAAGTTACTGCCTAGGTCCACTAACCAGGATAACTGGACGACGGGCCGGAACACAGAGCCACTGCCGAACCTCCTGGGTCCATTCTGGTGGTGGTCCGCAGCTTGCGGAAATCCTACCAGGGTGAACCACCAAAAGGGGGGTGGGGTGGACTGCTATGGTGATCCACAAACCAGGACATCCGATGATCATTCTTATGGTAGGTTGCAACATACAGAATCACTCCAAGTTGAACCTACCAGAGGGGGACTGTCATGACTGTCTTGGTCAGGTTACAGGAGACCACAACCCTACAGATTATCTCTCAACAGAGGAGGATAGATCTAGGGTTCTGATGATGCCCCTCACGGCCCTGGTAAATCTCAGGCCACAGACAAATTCCTTTGTCCCGTTACTATGGAGAACCAGCCTCAGGACATTAAACATGAAATAAAGGGACTTTGGAACAATGGTTTCCGTCAGCCACAATAGTGGTCATGACGATAGATGGACAATGAAAATGTATGTCATTTTTGTTCTGTTATTAAAGGTTAATAGATTATGTTATTACGAAAACATTGTAATGTGAAGGGTTTTCCTAGTATATGTCTGATGTTTATACATTGTACATAGTATGGAAAATATCCAAATCAAAGAGAATGTTTTGGGGAAGATGAAATGTTAAGTTAGTTGTCTAAAATGGGATTTGAGAAAAACCTAACCCTTGCCTCATTAACTTGGTACGCCCAGAGAATTTCCCTAAAGGCAGTTATGCCCACTTCTGACCCTAGGGTATAAAACCTGTGAGTATAGAATTTAAAACAGAATTACGTGACCCCAGCTGCAGCAGCGTCTGAAAAAGTCAACCAACCGAGAACGCAACGCAAGTTTCAGGACAAAGAAATCCTTTTCTACCCAAGCTAAGGATGAGTAGCTGTGTCTAAGCGGGTGAATTCAAGTCGAACCACCTAGCTTCCATCTCCCATCGAATCGTGGTATCTAAAGGGTTTCATTCCTATGCTGTGAGCTCTGAGCTCCAGAGCTGTCTGTCCTCAGAAGACCCCTTCCAGAGAAAAGGGGGGAACAGACTCCTAAGCCAAAAGGGACACAGACACCGGGAGGACAAGCAACGAGGTGCGCAGGAGAAGTGCGTCATCGAACAACAGAACGGTCCACGCAGAGAATCCCCGGAGATCATCCCCACGTAATTACATCATTATATTCTGACCCATGAGAGCGGCAGTTTGAGGCAAGGCTAGGGTTAGAATAGCATAGCTGACAAATTCACCAAATGTATATTTCTTTTGTGTACTTCTTTTTTTTCTCTCTTTTGAAATTCCCATTGTGGGTAACACGCGCCATAGTGTGTTGGCCCGTTATACTAAGTTCTAATCAATAGCTTATAATGTGTTTTGTCTATGTGTATCTTTTATCATCATTTTAGCTTTTTAGTAAATAAATATTCAATTAAGATTGGTGTGGTACGAATTCATTAGTGGGACTCGGATCCGTGCAGATTCAAGGGCTATACGACGTTCAGATTATGAGACTGATAGAGGAAACTGGTTAATTAGCGGCTGTTGTAAAATCGATATTCTGAAATTCTTTTGAGTTAATTTGGGAAATAGAAACTCAATAAAAACTAGTTTTCCCATGGTGCCCCAGGTTAATGAGTTAATAATTGCTTGATTCAGTTAATCACGTAATTAGAAACTTGTAATCCTTCGATGAGCAACAGTCGTCACATTAACTAATACAACATCACAACAATAGTCTAAGAGTTTAACCACGTGGTATGGTTAAAAGATTCAGCAATGGTCTACAACCTTTGTCTCCACCTAATGGAGAAAAGCATGGTCTGGTGATAATTTCTCAAAGTTGGGTTTTATTTGGAATGGCAGAAAAGGGCTGTGCCAGGATGTCTGACCCTAACTGGGCTCAGGGCCGGTCCAGGATGTCTGATCCTAACTGGGCTCAGGGGCGGTCCAGGATGTCTGACCCTAACTGGGCTCAGGGGCGGTCCAGGATGTCTGACCCTAACTGGGCCCAGGGGCGGTCCAGGATGTCTGACCCTAACTGGGCTCAGGGGCGGTCCAGGATGTCTGACCCTAACTGGGCTCAGGGGCGGTCCAGGATGTCTGACCCTAACTGGGCCCAGGGGCGGTCCAGGATGTCTGACTCTAACTGGGCTCAGGGGCGGTCCAGGATGTCTGACCCTAACTGGGCTCAGGGGCGGTCCAGGATGTCTGACCCTAACTGGGCCCAGGGGCGGTCCTCTGATTTAGTTCACTCCAATCCTCTTTTTGAGTTTTCCTTCATTAAACAGTCCAAAATCATATTACACCATTTTACAAACAGTATCATACTCACTCCTTCATCTTATACAACATTTAGATGTAAACCTCATATCTGAGGCTATTATATAAACAGCGTTATGGTAATGTGGCCACACTGTCTCCCATGAGCTTCCCCAAGTTGTAACAAACGGACCAGTTCGTAGCTGGATTCTTCACCGACCTTTTATACATTCTCCAGAACATGAAATTTGTTCGTACCTCAAGTTCTGTGAGGTGGAAGGAATTGCTTTGTTCTCTATGAAAATTTACTCTCTCTATACTGTGTCCATGAGGAGATCCTCAGGAATTTACGACGTCTCTCTGACCACAGCAACCTAGTTGAAGGAGGCAAGGGGGAGGCAGGGAGAGGGGGATGGGGCTTGCAATACCCAAAGATGCCAACCTCCCCCATACCCCCCTGGTGGCAACCCCATACCTCCCCTAGTGGTTAGGATCTTGTTTGTCCTGCAAGTTACAAATCAACATAAAATCATGAACACGTGATGTCCTGTTTGTAGATCATCGTTACGTGATGTCCTGTTTGTAGATCTTCGTTACGTGATGTCCTGTTTGTATGTCATCGTTTCGTAATGTCCTGTTTGTAGATCATCGTTACGTGATGTCCTGTTTGTAGATCATCGTTACGTAATGTCCTGTTTGTAGATCATCGTTACGTGATGTCCTGTTTGTAGATCATCGTTGCAGTTCCCTCTGCTGGTTGAACTGGGTAGGCTTCTCTGAAAGCGGAACAGTTCACCACAAGGATGGCAGTTGATGTCCGGTTGGTGATCGCCGTTACGGTTCCTTCTAGTGATGTACCTTGGTAGGTTCCCTGGAAGCTGCAAAGTACCCCAGGGAGGGCCAGGTGATGTCCTGGTTGGTGATCGCCGTTGTGGTCCCCCCCCACCCCCCTCTGGTGGTTTACCTTGGTAGGCCGCCACAAGGATGGGCCGTGGGTGTCTGGATTTGGGGTCGCCGTTCTGGACCCGTAGTCTGGTCGTCGTCCAGACTGGAAAGATCTGGGCAGTAACTTAGGCAGATGTTAACAACGCACGCACGCACACACACTCATGAAATATATATAATTATATTAATTCCCCAATGAGCGGCGTTGTGTCACTAAGCGATGGTTGTATGGGGACTTTGTTTATGGCGCTATCACTTCAAAGGAACTGAACCGAAAAGGAATGAAAGCATAAACAAAAGATATACAAAATATAGTTCTCACACAAAAATCATCTAATTGGACTGTATTCTTTATACGTACAATGTTCTGGCAAAATGACTATCATGGCATTGTCTCTAATGCCATATCTAGGTTTTTCCTACTTGGTGTGTTGCTTATGGACTATCCTAAGTTGATAACTATATGATAAGTCTACAGCTGTAAGGCACTAGTTTTAGGAAGAAAACTGGTGAGTGCTGTAGAGTCAAAGGCCTAGAAATAAATTTACTAAGGCTGGATCCTAGCATAAATACTAATTGGATGTACCATTGTGCATGTGCGCTTATGCCTACACAATCGCGCATGTCAAAGAAGGAAGAAGAACCAAGTATCCTGGCAGATTACAACTTGTTCAGAATGAGTCTGACGTAGTCAGGTAATTTTCAGGTCAATGCCTGGAGGTCAGTCAGAATTGATGTCCAGGGAATCTTTAGTAGTTTTTACTACAAGTCACTGTGTCTTCCACTATTGTAGTGGTGCTAGGTATGAAGTCTATTTCATAGCTATGTTATCGACGGAGGAGCTAACCTCACAACGGAAGTACTCTTTAAGTAATGGACCAGTCGTACGTGGTGTGATCATGGTTAATGATTCTAATAATATTCCTCCTGAACAGAGGATTCTATTTATTAGTGACATGTGTGTTAACCATTGGAAGAGTGCACTGGAGATTCCCTTCCACGTGTTGCACTCTGAGTGACTCCTATGTCGCTATTGTCAAGTGTAATTTGATTGGTTAGGTCTCTAACCTTCTTACTCATTGTAGCTGGACTGACTGTCACTGGTATTGGTACTCAAAGGGACCAGTTATCCTAATGATTTATTCTGAAATATTATACTACCGGAACACATGATTGGAGCATTTTACTAGTTGTATTGTATTTGAACCTACACATGGCAAGGAATGATTATTGTTGCCATTTGTTTTGGAGGTGGACAAGACCTTCCGGTTACTAGTCCAACGCTCTACCCACTAGGCTACCCTGCCGCCCCAATACGACTAGTGTGGTACACCTCAGTACTATCTTAGATGTGTTCTAAGACAATACCTGTCTAGGGGCCTGTCTGCTCCTCACTGTTCTCATAGGGGAGTTTACAACTAGATTTTATTTATGCTCTGGCGGCCTCGTACAGTGTTGTCCATAGTCTCGACCCCCCAAACGGCCTCAATGAGGCTCATCATGGGTCTGGGCTACTATTTACGTGCCCTGTGTGTCTCCGGACTCCCCCACCACCGGGTGGTGTTGGTGTCCAAGGGGCAAACGAAAAGGTCGGACCCTATGTACGAGTTGTCAGCGGCCTCGTTGTTATGAGAATGGCTGTAACCTTTCAACCAAATCACCTGGTGTTTGTGCTTCAAAACGCTCAGTGGCTGTCGAGGCATGTCAGTCACCACCATGTCCGCGTGTGGCAACCTCTTCAGTACCTGCAAACTGAGATGAGGATATCAGTCTGTGATATCGCAAAGTGTTTCAGCAGTGGGAGTCATCGGGTTAGTTGCTGGACTGACGCCATTTGTGTCATTGTAAGGCGTGACAGTCCCCAACAAAGCGGAAGGTGTATCATTGGAAGCAGAGTATACTCTGCGCATCAATATGTTTCTTGCTGAGACGGCCACAGTGCTTGAGGAAGTGTCCGAAGGGCAAGAGGAGTTCATCTCAACTATCGTATTGCACGACTGCAAGGAGGAGGGAAGTTGCTTATTCACTGAGACAGCTGGCTCGAAATCATGAAAAGATTGTCAATCAGGTTGGCTGATGGAATGTGTCGAGATGTCGTAATATCTCCTTGGATCGGATTCTGCCCCAAGAGGTTTCTAAACGTATTTTTCCCAAGGGGGGCTTTCGACAGATACCCCTTGTGAATGACTGCGTTGCAGCTAGTGTTAGGGACCGGCTGTGTGGTCTGTGGAGAAGGCACTGTGGCCTGTGACCATCCCTGGTTGGTTTTCCAATCCATCAATGGGAGTAACCAATCCATCAAGTCTGCTCCAAGAAGCAGGGTTACAGTTTCAAAGGCTGGTAACATACACAGGGTGAATGAGCGATACGTCCTTCCAGTGTAGTTTCAGCATGACTCTCAATGTGAGAGACGAGGTAGTCTGAGTGACCTCTCGAAGTGTAGTGTCGCATCGTTCCACTTTTAACCAACGTTTAGTTGGCTTCAAACCCCTTTTAAGATCATCAAACAATGTTTGAGAGATGAGTGATATTGTAGCACCCAAATCAATTAGTGCATGCAAGTTAAGCAGTCCTCCAGGACTGTTTCCAGGTATGGCCGTTTAGATTTGTGGTTAGTGGACATATTCCCCACAAAGTGGAGTGGTCGTTCGCAATGACGTGATGTGCCATTTATGTTCAAGGTGGAGGCAGACTGACTTATCCGATTTTGAGTGGCTTCCATTTTCTTTGCAACCTTTGTATCCGAGTCTATAGACAAAGCCCGGGGACTTGTTTCTTGATCAAGCGGGCCCTGGATAGGGTCTTGAATGAGAGCGGGAGAAATTTGAACTTTAACGTCCTTCCTATGGGTGTTAATTCCTGTGTACCTGGTGTCCGGTAATTCTTCGTCTAGTCCTTGTGACTTATCTTTTACCCTTTTCTCAAATTGTTCTCGAATTAGTTCTTCCTGTAGTGGAACTTCTGGAGAACATTGGTATACGTTTTGATCGTCCTTCAACCCGTTGTTACCCTTGTGCTCTGCCACTTTTTGTGGGTTGGGTGCAGGAACGTAGCGAACAGGTCGATTGTAGCGGTAGTCATGTTGATGGCGACGTACTTTACAGTTATTTCGACCACGGAGGTTACTGGAATCATGGTTTCGTTGTAGAAACTGTTGTTGTGCGTCATCTCTCAACGCTCCAATACCTCATAATGCACCCTCTAACTGATGTGCTCCTGGTCAAACTTCAAAACCGAGTGGTCAGGGCTCTTAGCGTTGTGAACTGTTGATGCCTCAAAAGCTGTGCTTGCAAGCTCTCTGAGTTGTAAGATAGGCAAGCCAACATGGGCGGCAGGGCCCAAGTAGGTAATGAAGGTAGGATACATGTTCGACAGGAACATTTGTTTAAAAGGTAACAGGTCTTCCATGCCTGTTTCAGTGAGTAGGCCAAAGTAAGCTGAACGAAACTTATGGTAGTAAGCTTGTGGGTGTTTGTTCCGAGCTTGTCTGACGGTGTTAGCCAGTGAGCTATCATGTTTGAGAGTCGCAGAACCACTTAATTCTAATTTCAAAGATGTGGCAAGTTTAGCGTAGTCATTTAGCACGTGTTGCTGTTGTAGGCGAATGAACCTTGAACCTATTCGACGTTCGCTTCAACAGGTAAATCCTGTCAGAACCCGTAGCGTTTGGGTAGCCATCCAACGTGTCCTCTATGTCAGCTAGGAAAGTCTCAGTATCGTTTGGCTGACCTGGAATGGGGTCAATGGTGGGGAAATTCATGATGAGTTTGTCAAGGTATTCCACGCCAAGTGGGCAGATAGGGTTGGCTTCATCCTGTGGGGAGATTGCGGCCGAAAGGCCAAGAGGAGAAGCCAAGCCTTGTTGTTGTTGTTGGCTAAGAGGCGCAATATTACTCAGTGCCGAATGGCCAAGAGGAGAAGACTGAGGGACACATGAGGGATGCAAGGTCTGAAACCTATCGTCTTTACTCCTGTGAGTACAGGGCTCCGGTTGCTTGGATTGGTAGTCACACCGTAGAGCGTGACCATTCTGGACTTCCTCCAGATGGTACCTAAGGGTGGTATTCTGCTGCATTGCAGAGTCCATTTGAGCGCTTAGAGTACTGATTTTGGACACATGAGTGTCACACTTGCTCCTTCGGGCTCAAACTTATCTGTCATGGTTTGCAGATAGAGGTCTTGAGTACGGAGTGAGAGATTCAGTGATGAGATTTCCTCCACTTGCTTAGAAATGAATATTTCTATCTTCATCACCTGAGTTCTCCCATCATTCATTTGGTCAGCGACTTCAATGAGTTCTGCTGATTTGTCATCCAACTTTGTCATTGTGTTCATTAACTGATTGGCTTTGGTCTGCAGCGTTTTGAGTAGAACCATGTTACTCTGAGTAACGTTCAAGAAAAGTTCATGCATGTTATCAAGTTGAGCGCTCCTGTTTGTAGATAACTCTTCAAATTTATCTAGTTTGGAGTGGACATCATCATACTTAGTTCTGTCTAAATCGAGTTGTTCCTGTAGCATATGATTTTGTTCCTGTAGAAGATGATTTTGTTGAAGAGCTTGTGCCTGTTCATTGTCATAAATATTTGCAATTACATTTAATTGTTCAGTTTTCAAGCGCAGTTCCATAGCTAGCAGAATTTTTCCCTTTTCTGTATTTGTCATTGGTTTCCCGGATCTCTCCACCTGTCCCTTTATGTCTCCCATTACCTGCTCGCGCTTCAGCTGTGCACTGCGGTATTGGACAGATGCCAATCTCGGATGGCAAGACATCAGGGCTAGACCGGAGAGAACCTTTATGAGGCCTGCGCCTGATGGTGGATTTTGGACAGCGTTATTGTCTGTTTTTCCACTAATGGCATAATTAGGGTTGGTATTGCTGCTGAGTTCAGAGATCAATCAATTTGGTGGAGGTGGAGGTTCAGTAATTAGCAGGCAAGTGGGGACTACCCCCTCTGATAGCTTGCACATTATTAGAACATTTTGAAAGGAAAAAATGTTTTTCCTAATTTTCCAAAGTTTGGTTTTGGAATATATTGGGAGCTGCAAAGACGATTTTAATCTATTTATAGATGTTAATGAACCATCAGTACTGGACAGTACTGTGGAAGTTGGACGTGAATGAATTTGCAAAAGCAAATTGAATTAATCAATGATAATGATTAATCATACCTGGATTGGCTATCTGGATATTAAAGTTTAAATTAACCTGGGAAGTTGGTTCATCTAGGTTACTATTGCAAAGTTTTAGGTGTCTCATTTAATTGGAAGAACCTAGAAAGGTATGTTTGACAATTTAAAGAAATAAATTGAATGAGACGATACTACCCAAGTAATTGAGATTGCTGGATTATCATAAAGATAACGTTAAGTACATTTACCACTATGGTACACTTTCCCCTCAGGCCAAAACCATATGCAGACGATGAATGTGCAAGTAGAGATACTGGTGTGCAAAGGAGCAAAAAAATATTACAGATGGGCTATGTACAGGTGCAATGATCTGTGAGCTACTCTGACAGGTTATGTTTAAAGTTAGTGAGGGAGAGATGAGTCTCCAGCTTCAGTGATTTTTGCAATTCGTTCCAGTCAATGGCAGGAGATAACTGGAAGGAAAGGCATCCAAAGGAGGAATAGGCTTTGGAGGTGACCAGTGAAATATACCTGCTGGAGCGCGTGCTCCGGGTGGGTGCTGCTATGGTGACCAGTGAGCTGAGATAAGACGGGGTTTTACCTAGTAAAGACTTATAGATGACAGTAGTGAGAGATCCTCCATGACTGCGAGCTGACTGGCTGCTTGGCTGCCTGGCTGGGCTGTGTGTTTCCAGAAGTGAATTACAGTCCGTGGGTCAATGTCAAGACCATGAACACAGTGGCAGGAGCGGAATAAACAGAGCGGCGTAGTGGAGGTGGGATAGGAGCAGAGCTCCAAGGTCTACAGCTGCCTCTAAGGAGGCCTGTAGGGGGTAAGGATTCCCTTGAGATTTCTAATGCTTCAGCAAGCAGTGTCAAGACGGGAGGAAGCCCCTGTCAGAGCCATTACAGTACAGAACACAAGACAGGGATCGATTCACCTGTCGGAGGGGCCACTGAGGACATGATATTAAATGACCTGTCCCCCTCTCTACTTCAGTGAGTCAGCGCAGCAGCTCCCCAGGTCTTAGTGTCTCATAATCCAGCAGACAGACTGCAGACAGACAGCATATAGCTGGCTGGCTCAGTAAGAAGTTGACTGGGTCAGTTTGAAGTATCCTAAAACAGATCACATACAGAATGCTCTAAGACAAGTGATCTAAAGAGCTCTTAACCAATTAAATGTTTAGATTGTTCAGTAGATTGATCAGTAGATTGATCAGTAGATTGTTCAGTAGATTGTTCAGTAGATTGTTCAGTAGATTGTTCAGTAGATTGATTAGTAGATTGATTAGTAGATTGATCAGTATATTGATCAGTAGATTGATCAGTAGATTGATCAGTAGATCGATCAGTGGATTGATCAGTAGTTTGATCAGTAGATTGATCAGTAGATTGATCAGTATATTGATTGTTCAGTAAATTGATTGGTAGATTGATCAGTAGAAGAAAATATTTTACCCTAAATGTGACCCATCACCTGGATTCGGTCTTATGTAGCATCATTTGAAATGGTACTTTCTACATAGGATAAAAGTAGACTCTAGAGCTACAAAATTGCATATCATACACTGCAGTTGAGGAACAACGGGAAAGTGAGTCTGCATTGAAAGTTAATAAACTTGTAACCCCACTTTTTAGAAAATGACCCATGATATTTTTGGTACACCTACTGGAGAGCTCTTCTTTGTCAACACCCATTCAGAATTGTTCACACCCTCTTTAGCCTTAGCCCTACCCATTACTTTAAGGTTTCACATATGAGTCCATGTGCTAAACAGAGTGAATACGTAGTGTAGTAAACAACCAAAGATTTCAAGTCTAGAAGTGGTGAAAGTAGCAGCAAAAAGTAGTAGTGAATTGGCCTATATTCTAATCTGAATTTGGTGCAGGTCATGTTGTACTTTACATTACGGTCTCTGGTAAACACCCACTCTATCAAATAAAATCAAACTTTATTTGTCATATGTACAGGATACAGAAGGTGTAAACAGTACAGTGAAATGGTTACTTGCACAGTGGAGTCTTGCATAGTGGAGTTAGCTGAACAATGAATCATCATCCCAACTCATAATACCATGCACCATGCATGAATCTGCAGGTAACTAAAGCTAACCATCTATGTTCAATGTTAGTTAGCTAATATTAGGCTATAACTAGCAATAAAAATGGCTTTCTGAGATACAAATGATATTACTAAACAGATCATACACGTAACGTTAGCTAGCAATACACGTAACGTTAGCTTGCAATGAAAAACAACTTTCTGAAAAGATTTGAAACATATAATATCTGAAAATGTAGCTAAACTCTTACCCGTATACATTGATGAACATTTCTCCCTCTGTCATGGATGCCATGGTTGCCCTTAATTTGAAGATGTAACCCAGAGACAGGTGCTTTATACAACAGCCTTCTCTGTTCTTTTTTGACTCTCTCCGTATTTGTCAATCATCTCTCTGCTTCCACCGGGCATTCCATTGATTTCAAATCTCAGTCAAATTCTTCCGTGACAACAACACTGTTGATCGTTGTTTCTTCCCCTATCACGGTCATCAGAAGACTCTACAATTTCTAGTTCAATGAACATGTTGTTTTATACCTAAATCAGGTATTTCCTGATCATCTGATTTAGTCAGAGAGAGTCAACATGGCACAATCGTCCTCCAGAAAGTAGTCCATCACAGCCTTTTCCCACTGATCTTTGTCAATAGTGCAATTATCTTCAGGGCAGCAATGCAACACTTCAGTTATTCATGATATCTTAAAAAAGAACGCTGTGGTAGAAAGGGTTATCCACACATATTGAGCAGCTCATGTTATAGACAGAAGCATGTTACATGGCAGACCAATCCAAATTCATCTCTCGACATGTCCAGCTTATCATTTTCTCAGCCAATAATGGATAGCAGGAAGGTTCCTGTATTTTTCCGTGGCTAAACCAACTAGGCTCAGAATTTAACAATTGTATTCAAATTTACAGATAGCATACAAGTTTGCTATTAAGGTACATGAAAGATCACATGTTCCAGAAGGCATTTCGGCCAAAAAACGCATACATTAAAAAAAGTATTTAAAAAAAAAAAAAAAAACGTTAAAATGTCTTTCCTGTGAAGTAGTGACGTGCAACATATTCCTAGCTTCTTAAACGGGTAACACATTTTGAAAATTTGAAGAAAGCATTTGAAACAACACTATTTCTAGGTGATACATGAGTGAAACTAGACCAATGTTGGTACAATATACAGCCTCTTACTGTGGTGTTAATCCTGTCAATAAAAATAGAAAACATACGAGAGAAAAAACAAAGACCGTACCGTCCACACAAGATGGGGCCGCTCTTGTTGTCCCGGCAACCTGTCCGGGGAAGCAGGAACATTTCACCGTCTGGGATCTCTCTTCGATCTTGTTCTTGTTGCAGCAGCGGTGGGCGGCGGTCACTTCACAGGTCCCTGCTTTGACATGCACTGCAAACACAGAGGTGGTTCCATGTTAGAATCATGTTCAACACTCCAGCTCCTGCAGAACAAACACTGTAAGCTACAGCTATGTCTGTAAGGACAGATCTCAAATGACCCTATTCTCATTAGTGCACTCTGTATGTTTGTCCCAGGTTTGAACAGTCACATAGGGCTGCCACATTGGGCTCTGGTCAGAATAGGGCACTACATGAAAAAAGCAGTGGAACTGGCTTTGAGGTCCATATCTGAATTTGAGGGATACAGTGAGACAAAGACTGTACCCTACAGAGGCTTTGAAACACAAACTCTTTGTATGTACCCTACAGAGTCAATAAGACACATCTTTCTTTGTACCCTAAAGAGTCTATAAGAAATCTTTCTACAGTATCTACACTTCAGAGTCTAATCCATCTAAAGCAATGAGTATATTGATTGGGAATATCCCTCCTGATCTTAAATGGCCTTTAAAAAAGCCAGAGAAGAGTGGGCAGGAGGAAGTGTATTAGAACCGACCAGGCAGGGACCTCTATATAGCTGACCTGCAGCTCACTGCAAAGATACATCTCTCGTGTACTTTCATGCTTAAATTGTTCTCCACGTAGGGGGCCTTTTCTTTCCTGCAACTGATGAATTATGCATAGGGAAAATCCTTCTTTAAAAGCTGAGAGGGCCACAACTTCAGTGGTGAGAACACGGACAATATAGTTACTTCATGAAGTAAGAGATATAAAAATACCCCATATAGATTGGTGCTGAATTATTAATTCCAAGTATAAAATGTAGACTTTTTTTGTGGAGATGTTTGAACAAGCAACGCATTAATCCACAGCAATGTTAACAGCAATACATTGTCGATGTTGTGTTTTTAAATGCCTCCTTTGATGTAAGGAATCGTGGACTGAATGACCACAGAATTGTTGTGTCAATTGCGTTTACATCAATAACAGTATGACCTGTGTTATACCATTTAAAGATGAGTCTTTTAATATTCAGAATAATAATTTACTGCGGGTGATGATATCCTTCATGTACACAGTTGTCTTTTTAGATAAAAAAAAAATAAAAAAAATCTATTTGTGTCTATTTTATATTCATTACCTTCTTAGTAGACCTACGTGAAAGTCTTTCGTTTTTTACACATCATTGTCAAGGGGGAAAACGATTAAAAGTTTCAGTGTTATTTTCAGATCAGCCTTAATTACGCCTGTAAAGATTTTCAATTTGGGACCTGAATTGAAAATAGATTGAAAATGGGCCTCCATCTTGTCATTAGTGAGCAATCCAAAAATCTAATCTACAACATTACAAACATTTTGCTTCCAATCAATAAGGGGCCATTCAAATTCCAACAAAAGGCCAGTTAACAATTGGTGATTGAGTGTTTTCCAGCCAACACAACCTTACTGATGCAAACACAGGTGAGGGTCTTTGTCTGTGATGTGATTATCTTTAAGCCACAGGCATACCCCTGGGTCACAGTTTCAATTGCTCAAATTGACTATTCAAACTTTTTTGAAGAGGGGGAGATGTATGTGACTGATACGTAATCAATAACGGTCCAGTAAAGCTCCGTGTCACTCAGTCACTCAGTCACTCAGTCACTCTGTTACACTGGGAGATAAACGGAACAATCGAATGTCAGAGTTGAAGGAAATGATCTTATAAGTGATCAAGAGGTGAATTTTAGAACACACAATAGATTCAGAAAACAGAAATGTCATAATAATAGCTACCAGTGATTTCTCCATAATAATTTGATCAACTTGTTCACTAAAATGTACTGAGCATTCCACAGCAGAGAACTTTCCGCTCCAAACCGAGCAGCCATGTTTGCTAGCCCTGCATGGCTAGCTTTGCCAAGTCACCCAGTTCATTGGCTGCGCCTCCACCCTACGCCCACCAGGCTATTTGTGGTTGAGAGGAGGAGAGCCAGTGCAACAGAGCTACCGTACAGGGTTAGGTCTGGGCTGGATAGCTGGAAGACTGGAAGGGTTTACTCATTAGGGTGCAGTTGGCAGCATGCAGCCAGAGCTGTGAGGAGAGGAACCTGTAAAAAACTGATTAAACCTCGGCCTCAGCAGCCCTCTACGGGTCAAGGTCACTGACTCAGGAGTCAAACCCCACACCAAGCAGTGTGCATGGTGGGGAGGGGGTAGGGGGGCAAGGTGAGGAAGATTAGGGTGTGTGTTACAGGGGTGAGGTGAGGGGTGAGGCGAGCCTTGGTTGGTAACTACACACAACAAAGAAAAGGCCATAAGCTGGATGACTGCTGATCCTATACCCTCAGCCTACACCCTCAGCCTATTGGGAGAAGGTGGAAGTGAAGTGTGAGAAATATGATGGTCCTGGTGCCCATACTGTAGTTGGACAGGATGCCCATACTGTATATGGGCTAGTTTCCCTGTTATACAGTGCATTCGGAAAAGTACTTAGAACCCTTGACATTTTCCACATTTTGTTACGTTACAGCCTCATTCTAAAATGATTCAGTTGTTTTTTTCTCATCAATTGACACACAAATACCCCATAATGACAAAGCAAAACCAGGTATTTAGAAATTTTTGCAAATATATACAAAAACATTTCTGGAAATATCACATTTACATAAGTATTCAGACCCTTTACTCAGTACTTTGCTGAAGCACCTTTGGCAGCTATTACAGCCTTGAATCTTCTTCGGTAAGAAGAAGTGTCTCCCATTCTTCTGCACTGGCTGAGCCACTCAAGGACATTCAGAGACTTGTCCCAAAGCCAATTCTGCATTGTCTTGGCTGTGTTCTTAGGGTTGCTGTCCTGTTGGAAGATGAACCTTTGCCCCAGTCTGAGGTCCTGAGTGCTCTGGAGCAGGTTTTCATCAAGGATCTCTCTGTACTTTGCTCCGTTTATCTTTTCCTTGATCTTGATTAGTCGACCATTCCCTGCCAATGAAAAACATCACCACAGCATGATGCTGCCACCACCATGCTTCACAGTAGGGATAGTGCCAGGTGTCCTCCAGATATGACACTTGGCATTCAGGCCAAAGAGATCAATCTCGTTAGACAGATAATATTTTTTTCTCAGTCTGAGAGAGCTTTAGGTGCACTTTGGCAACATCCAAGTGGGCTGTCAGGTGTCTTTTACAGAGGAGTGGATTCCGTCTTGACACTCTACCATAAAAGCCTGATTGGTGGAGTGCTGCAGAGATGGTTGTCCTTCTGGAAGGTTCTCCCATCTCCACAGAGGAACTGGAAATATGTCAGAGTGACCATCAGGTTTTTGGTCACCTCCCTGACCAAGGCCCTTCTCCCCAAATTGCTCAGTTTGGCCAGGTGGCCAGCTCTAGGAAGAGTCTTGGTGGTTCCAAACTTCTTCCATTTAATAATGATGGAGGCCACTGTATTCTTGGGAATTTTTTTTGGTACCCTTCCCCAGATCTGTGCCTCGACACAATCCTGTCTTTGAGCTCTATGGACAATTCCCTCGACCTCATGGCTTGGTTTTTGCTCTGACATGCACTGTCAACTGTGGGATCTTATATGACAGGTGTTTGCCTTCCAAAATCATGTCCAATCAAATGAATTTACAACAGGTGGACTCCAATCAAGTTGTAGAAACTTTTATACTTTATACATGTTAGAATAAGGCTGTAACATAACAAAATGTGGAAAAGGGTAAGGGGTTTGAATACTTTCCGAGTGCACTGTATACACTAGATGACCAAAAGTATGTGTACACCTGCTTGTTGAACATCTCATTCCAAAATCATGGTTATTAATATGGAGTTGGTTCCCCATTTGCTGCTATAACAGCCTCCACTCTTCCGGGAAGGCTTTCCACTTCGATTACTGCGGCTTCCATTCAGCCACAAGAGCATTAGTAAGGTTCGGCACTGATGTTGGGCGATTAAGCCTGGCTCACAGTTGGCATTCCAATTCATCCCAAAGGTGTTCTATGGGGTAGAGGTCAGTGCTCTGTGCAGGCTAGTGAAGTTCTTTCACACCAATCTGGTGACAGCAAGTTTTACACCACTCCAGCCTACACTAGGTATTGCGCATGGTGATCTTAGGTTTGTTTGTGCTGCTCGGTCATGGAAACCCATTTCATGAAGGTCCCGAGGAGCAGTTGTTGTGCTGATGTTGCTTCCAGAGACAGTTCGGAACTCGGTAGTGAGTGTTGCAACTGAGGACAGACAATTTTTACATGCAACGCTCTTCAGCACTCGGTGGTCCCATTCTGTGAGCTTGTGTGTCCTACCACTTTGCAGCAAAGCCAGTGTGGCTCCTAGACGTTTCCACTTCACAATAACAGAACTTGCAGTTGACTTGGGCAACTCTAGCAGGGCAGAAATCTGATGAACTGACTTGTTGGAAAGGTGGCATTCTATGACGGTGCCACGTTGAATGTCACTGAGCTATTTGGTGAAGCCATTCTACTGCCAATTTTTGTCAGCGACGGGTGTTGCTGAAATAGCCAAATCCACTGGCTCATTCATCCCCCCCTCCTTTCCCCTGTAACTATTCCCCAAATTGTCAACTTACCTGGTAAAATAAGGGTTCCAAAAAATAGCAGTTGAAAGTTTGGACACATCTACCTATTCAAGGTTTTTCTTTATCTACTACATTGTAGAATAATAGTAAAGACATAAAAAATATGAAATAACACAAGTGTTCAACAAAAAATATATACATTTAAAAAGTAGCCACCCTTTGCCTTGATGACAAGTTTGCACACTTTTTGCATTCTCTCAACCAGCTTCACCTGGAATGCTTTTCCAACAGTCTTGAAGGTGCTGAGAACATGCTGAGCATATGTTGGCTGCTTTTCCTTCACTCTGCGGTCCAACTCATCCCAAACCATCTCAATTGGGTTGAGGTCGGGGGATTGTGGAGGCCAGGTCATCTGATGCCGCACTCAATCACTCTCCTTCTTGGTCAAAAAGCCCTTACACAGCCTGGAGGTGTGTTATAGGTCATGATAGTCCCACTAAGCGCAAACCAGATTGGATGGCGTATCACTGCAGAATGCTGTTGTAGCCATGCTGGTTAAGTGTGCTTTGAATTCTGAATAAATCACTGACAGTGTCATCAGCAAAGCACCCCCACACCAGCACATCTCCTCCTCCATGCTTCACGGTGGGAACCACACATGCGGAGATCATCCGTGCACCTACTCTGCGTCTCACAAAGACACGGCGGTTGGAACCAAAAATGGCACATTTTGACTCATCAGACCAAAGGACAGATTTCCACCGGTCTAATGTCCATTGCTTATGTTTCTTGGCCTAAGCAAGTCTTTCTTATTATTGGTATCCTTTAGTAGTGTTTTTTTTGCAGCAATTCGACCACAAAAGCCTGATTCATGCAGTCTCCTCTGAACAGTTGATGTTGAGATGTGTCTGTTACTTGAACTCTGTGGAAGCATTTATTTGGGCTGCAATCTAAGGTGCAGTTAACTCTAATGAAGGTAACTCTGGGTCTCCCTTTCCTGTGGCGGTCCTCATGAGAGCCAGTTTCATCATAGTGCTTTATGGTTTTTGCAACTGCACTTGAAGAAACTTTAAACAGTCTTGAAATTTTCCGGATTTTCTGACGTTCTAAAGTAATAAAGTAATGACGGGCTGTCGTTTCTCTTTGCTTATTTGAGCTGTTCTTCCCATAATATGGACTTTTTTTTACCAAATAGAGCTATCTTCTGTAACAGCCCTACCTTGTCACAACACAACTGATTGGCTCAAAGGTATTAAGAAGGAAAGCAATTCCACAAATTAACTTTTAAGCACATCTGTTAATTGAAATGCATTCCAGGTGACTACCTCATGAAGCTGGTTGAGAGAAGGCCAAGAGTGTGCAAAGCTGTCATCAAGGCAAAGGATGGCTACTTAGAAGAATCTCAAATATAAAATATATTTAGATTTGTTTAACACGTTTTTGGTTACTACTATTCCATTTGTGTTATTTCATAGTTTTGTCACTATTATTCTACAATATAAAACATAGTAAAAATAAATAGAAACCCTGGAATGAGTAGGTGTGTCTAAAATTTGACTAGTACTGTATATATAATATTAATAATTTGAAGGGGTGTCCACATACTTTTGTATATATAGTGTACCATCGGGCTC
Source organism: Oncorhynchus masou masou (assembly GCF_036934945.1). Taxonomy (NCBI): domain Eukaryota; kingdom Metazoa; phylum Chordata; class Actinopteri; order Salmoniformes; family Salmonidae; genus Oncorhynchus; species Oncorhynchus masou. The sequence goes on along the minus strand of NC_088216.1, from coordinate 78,481,707 downwards.
ATTAGGATCTCTTTGAGATCAATGGAGAGGATGCAAAGTACTAATAGTATAGTCAGAATAATGTCTCAATGTGCCAGCTAGCTAGAAGCTTCTCCTCTTTCTCTTGCAGTGTTGCCCTGCTGTGCTAGTCCAGACAGCTGGACCAAATGGCTCCCAACACCTGTGATCAATACGTTTCACTTAAAGAATGTATATTAGGATTGTCATCAGTTAGAATCCCCCAGCACCCACGTCAGCAGGAAGGAGAGACTAATGAGGACTGGCGTGAGGTCCGGAATCAATAGCACTTTAAGCACAGTGCTCCTCTCTGCAATCATATTAATTGATCCCTGAATGATAAGTGCCAACATGCATCCAGAAGTTATTTAGAGCTTTGATGAGTCACAGAAGAGAGAAACACTGATAAAACTAGTGGAGGCAAGAAGCAGCTAATGACTGTGTTTTCAGATTGTCTCATGGTATTATGGCATGGGGAGCTTTGCTTTTAAAGGCACAGCTTGAATTAATAAATTCTGTTGCAATAAATTCTGAATATTTTCTTATTGAGCTGACAAGTATAGCACACACACAATTAAATTTGATCTATTTTTTTTTTACAATAATCTTCCCAGTGGACCTGTAGTTTGCAAATGTTCTATACTATCATCCACATTTTATAAATAACTGCAAACTGTATTGCTGAATGCTTGTGTAATTAAATTCATCCTGTACAGAAGTAGACACAAAACAGTACATTATAGCTTTGCTAGTTGGCTAGTTTTGTGGTTAAAAAAAATAGAATATTAAAATGTTCTGTAATATATTCAAACAGCTGTAACAAAATGTAAATGACACTGAAGGATTTATGTTGACAAGCAATTCCAGACACAAGGCAATTGTAAGGTTTGGAGACTAACACTTGTCGAAAGCTATTTTCTTCTCAGAAATATGTTTGTTTTCAATTCATGAGAATGATTGGTGGAAACATCTAAAATAGAAACATAGAAATGTGACCTTCCATGGAGGCTAGGAGCCATTTAAAAATAAAACGGTGCATAGTCAGTCTGCATGTAGCCTCAAACAAAAAAGGAATATTTGATGGGATGTGCTCTCCTTTCAATTGCCCTGCTCAAAGATATTCTTTTTGAGTTGCTGTCATATTTTTCATCAATTGTTTGCTAACATGATGACAAATAATAAACAAAAACAAATGGGAAAGAATAGCCACATTTCCTGTGAGTTTATTTATGATGTCTGTTCATGGGAGAAATTAGCATTGCAGTGTGGCAGTCACTTGTCTTGATACACCCTGTATTCTTCAGAAAGTGTCTCAGGCGTTTGTTTTGTGCAGCATACAAAACACTGACAAAGAGGTAGAGAAAGTCAAGCCACAGCAGAAAATAAAGAGAATTGCGCATTGAACCCAAAGGCAATGAAAACTGCATCGCTGTGAATATTAGAATTTCAGTTCATGCAACATCCTAGATAAAAGAAATGTACCTTTTAACTTGTCAGTCATACTAAGTGACAATAACGCAGAAAAATGGCCCACACGCATCATAAAATAATGGTGATCGTGGAACATCTTCAGTGAAACCTTCGAAGCAAACATCTGCTTCTGGTCAACATTTACCATGGGTCCATGCTATGTGGGATCCTTGGGACATCCCTACCCAATTGAAGTATACATTTTATGGTTAAGGTAAGTGTTAGGGTTAGGTAAGGGTTATGGTTAAGTTTAGGGTTAGGTAAGGGTTATGGTTAAGTTTAGGGTTAGGTAAGGGTTATGATTAAGTTTAGGGTTAGGTAAGGGTTATGGTTAAGTTTAGGGTTAGGGTAGGAGTTAGGGTTAGGTAAGTGTTATGGTTAAGTTTAGGGTTAGGGTAGGAGTTAGGGTTGAAAATAGGGATGTCTCAACGATCTTGAATAGTACTAACCATTTACCATGCCTCCTCTCCGTGAACAAGTTTCAATCAGCAGGTGAATAAAATGACTGTCCAGTATGTAGGCGGCAGGTAGCTTAGTGGTTAAAGCGTTGGGCCAGTAACCGAAAAGTTGCTGGATTAAATCCCCGAGCTGGCAAGGTAAAAATCGGTCGTTCTGCCCCTGAGCAAGGCAGTTAACCCAATGTACCCCGGCGTCGAAGAAGTGGATGTCCATTCTGGCAGCCCCCGCACCTCTGATTCAGAGGGGTTGGGTTAAGAGGTTGGCGTTGGGTTAAATGCGGAAGACACATTTCACTAGGTATCCCCCTGTCCCTACTCTGGCTAAATTAACTCCAGAGCTGACTTGTTTTCTAGGGCCTTACTAGGATGGGCTCTAAGGGATCAAAATTATTCTAGCTTTCCCAAAATTCCCTGGTTCCCAGAAAGCCTGTTTGGAAGGTTCCCAGAATCAGGAGGCAATAAGCAGGAAATCTGGTATCCTCAAACCATGACTTTTGTAAAACTTGGGAATTTTGCAACACTAAGGGGTTCAAAAGCATTCTTGAGGAATGTTCTTTAACTGTCATCTACTTCAAATGCACCTCAGACAGAGAGTCTCCCTGTACCCTTCTGACAGTGTGCATCAGACTCAGCAGTTCAGTCTAGCACAAGGAGGCGAAGGAGAGGACACAGTGTTCCGCCATCACATCAGCCTTCACCACTGCAACAACCTTGGAGAGAACTCTAGCTAACAACCTCAGTCTGGTCAATGTGCAGCGATCGTTGAGAGTTGTTTTAAGCACAGTTCTGTATATCATATGTTTTGGCTCACTGACACAGACATAGGGCTTATAATACGGCAACATGAGAGAGGGGCGTTTTAAATGCCTGTAGGCTTTTAAAGCATCCACTGGCTTTTTACTGTAGAAATCTTCAATATATACAAAGGCTTAACTGAAACAAGGTTAAAGAGGGTTAGAGCACTGTAGAAGCTACAGTATAAGATCAAACAAGACCCATTCAGTTAGGACTACTGTGTTTTTCACAGCTTGATCTAATACTGTAGTCATGATAAGCTTCATGCTCCCAGCACATCCTCATGGTTATTATTACTCACTCACAGACACTGCTGAGGGCATTAAAAGCTTTTAGGATAGACAGAGAGAGAGAGAGAGAGAGAGAGAGAGAGAGAGAGAGAGAGAGAGAGAGAGAGAGAGAGAGAGAGAACCCAATTACCTAGTCACCACCACAGCAATTTACATCCAGTCACTTGTGAAACGGTTATGATCGGGTATGAACTAATGAGAGAACCAACCTGACCATCTGGGCTGCGCGGGAACAGAGCTCAAACACACTCGCACGACAGGACCCAGGCTGGGTCACACTATCGGAGAGGCTGAGTTAGTAGGCTGATCTAAAATGTTCAAATTGAATTAATGTCACAAATGTAAACGTTGTTTCCTGACTGTGTTGATGACAGCAATAGTCTGTGTTTGTATCTCCCTGACAGACAGGAAACTAACTTCTCTGTCCACTGAGGCACGAACGGACCCAAGCCTCTGGTTTAGCTTCACTGACTCCTTTTAACCAGAAAAGGAAGAAAACAAAATGTCCTTAACCTCATTTCCTGTTTGTGCTGCTCTCCCTTTTCAACCCACAGACTGGGGAGGCTAAATCACAACACTGTCAACAGAGTCACGGGCGGGTGTGGGCCCAGACCACAGCAGCCAGCAAAACAGGTAGACAATAGAAACACCATGAATAAATGATGACTAGATTTTATGCTCAAGCTGCTCATGTAGCTTGAGAGATGGTACTGTACAGTACAGCCACAAAATGCTGAGTATATGACTGTCTGTCTGCTACATTTTGCATTGTCAAAAGTCTAAGCAGTGATGTAATACCTGGGATCAATCCTAAGGTCCTCATAACACCAGTTAAACATTTGCAAAAAGAGAAACAAAGGGAGGACAGAGCGAGGAGGGAGAGATGTATGGACTAGGTGAAAGAGGTATATGAAAAAGAGAAGGTGGAGATAGTTTTTTCCACCTCTATCATGTTATAGCATTTAAAGCAGGCATGGAAATATTGGTTCCCTGAGACATTCATCCCTCAAGCTTCCTGAGCAATGGGAGTATGTTTCAGAAGACTTATGTTTAATTGGCTTACGGTTTTCTGAAGAGATTGACTCATATCTCTCCTGCTGTAAACCTGCTGAGCTCGACAATCACACTTGGTTGTGCCCAGGAAATAAGCCCACATCACAGAGACAGGCTAGAGAAAGCTCCACAGATGCCAAAGTGTCTCTGAGTATACTTTCGCACTAGGCCTTACTGACGCTTTTCAATAGTTTCACCTGTGCAACAAAATACAACTATGGAAGACTGTAAAAAGTCAACCAAACCAAATGTTTGCTTGACTTTATACAGGCTTCCACAGTTTTTCCATGGTTTTGTTTTGTTGCACAGGTATAGTACTAAACTATAGTTAGCATGAGGCCTACTGAGAAATATAAGGTGCTCTTAAAGCAACAAGGAGCAAATATAGATGACATAATATGATACTATACATAAGCCATAAACTATGAACTTCAGACAGATGAGTACGCCTTACTTGACCATCCCTACAACATCAACTGTATCTTGACACCCTCAGTCACAAGCCAGACTCTTGACAGTTGTTGTAAATGCAGGACTGGAGGAGAACATTATTCAACTTTGGCTCAGAAAGCATCATATGCCTCGAAATCCACTGTGTTGATGAGTAGAGGTGTTTCTGATTGTGAAGCTCCTTTTCCTTGGTAGAATCAATAACTACTGTGTAAACTTGGGAACGCCAGATACACACTGCTGTGCGTTATTGTGTTAACATAAAGAGCTATTCTGCAGTACATGCACATTCTTCCAGGGTTTGTTTCGTCTGCATTGCAGCATTGCAGCATTGCACAGACACTTGCTATTTGACTAATCTACTCTATCACACATTGGCATTATAGTTCCATTCACCAAAGCGTATTATCTGTATATAACATGTTATACAGTATTATTAACCATTATTAATCCTCTCTGGTTCATTACCATAAAACAGATACACTTTCTCTCAAAATATCCCCAACAGCAATGGCCTCAGCTCTCCTTCTCAACCTTGTCGTCTGCAGCGTGGTGACAACCCTCCAAGAGGCCTTAGCAGGAGAGAGTTCATAGTGTATAGTGTAGCAGCATGTAAATCTTGTTCATTTCTATATTCTCTCATCTCACACGCCACACATACTCGTTATCTGTCTGAGAGCCGTCATGTCACCTCTAAATGGGTTGCAGTCTCCTCTCTCAAAGTGTAAACCGATTGTGCTAACGCTCCACTCTCGGGGTTGATTGACAGGCAGAATGTCAGGAGACATCCAGAATGTCAGGAGACACCCAGAATGTCAGCAGACACCCAGAGCTGTGGAGCAACAAAGGGGGGGATAAGGCCCTTGTTCGCCGCGTGAGAGTGGCACACGTTTCCAGTTCTATCTCCAGTCGGCTACAATAAGGGAATCATGATTTGAATACTGAGAGGTGTCTTTATCTCTCTGAGTTTTGCTACTGTAGATATAATCAGTTGAACAGGCTGCATATACAGTGCCTTCGGGAAGTATTCAGACCCCTTGACTTTTTCCATATTTTGTTACTTTACAGCCTTATTCTCAAATTGATTTAAAAAAGAATTGTCCTCAGCAATCTAGACACCATACCGCATAATGACAAAGCGAGAACAGGTTTTAAGATTTTTTTGCAAAATAAAACGTTTTTACATAAGTATTCAGACACTTTGCTATGAGACTGGAGACTCGAAATGGAGCTCAGGTGCATCCTGTTCCATTGATCGTCCTTCAGATGTTTCTACAACTTGATTGGAGTCCATTGTGGTAAATTCAACTGATTAAACATGATTTGGAAAGGCACACACCTGTCTATATAATGTCCCACAGTTGACAGTGCATGTCAAAGCAAAAACAAAGTCATGAGGTCGAAGGAATTGTCCGTAGAGCTCCAAGACAGGATTGTGTTGAGGCACAGATCTGGGGAAGGGAACAAACAAAACAATCTGCTGCATTGAAGGTCCCCGAGAACATAGTGGCCTCCATCATTCTTATATTAAAGAAATTCAGAACCACTAAAACTCTTCCTACAGCTGGCCGCCTGGCCAAACTGCGCAATCGGGGGAGAAGGGCCTTGATCAGGGAGGTGACCAAAAACCTGATTTTCACTCTGACAGAGTTCCAGAGTTCCTTTGTGGAGATGGGAGAACCTTCCAGAAGGACAACCATCTCTGCAGCACTCCACCAATCAAGCCTTTCTGGTAGAGTGGCCAGATGAAAGCCACATGACAGCCCGCTTGCAGTTTGCCAAAAGGCATCTAAAGATTCTCAGACCATGAGAAACAAGATTCTCTGGTCTGATGAAACCAAGATTGAACTCTTTGGCCTGAATGCCAAGCGTCACGTCTGAAGGAAACCTGGCACCATCACTACGGTGAAGCATGGTGGTGGCAGCATCATGCTGTGGGGATGAGACTCAGGGACTGAGAGACTAATCAGGATTTAGGCAAAGATGAATGGCGCAAAGAGATCCTTGATGAAAACCTGTTACAGAGCGCTCAGGACCTCAAACTGCGGCAAAAGTTCATCTTCCAACAGGACAGCGACCCTAAGCACACAGCCAAGACAGCGCAGGAGTGGCTTCGGAACAAGTCTCATTATGGGTTATTGTGTGCAGAGTGATTAGGGAAAATACAATTTAATACATTTTTGAATAAGGCTGTAACATAACAAATTTTGAAAAATTAAAGGGGTCTGAATACTTTTCAAACGCACTGTATATGTTTTGAAATCCACTTATGACCAAATATGGAATATTACCTATACTATGTGCAGTAATATCCGTTCTCATACTAAATAGTGGATTGCCTTGGAGAACAATGGATTTGGGTATTCACCAACCAACATGTAGTGCCCAGCTGCTGAGTTGCTATAGTCACCCCCAGGTCAAGGTGAATATGACCTGACCATTTTCTCTCAACTCACAATATCTATGTGAGTATGTGCCTTTCCCTAATAGGCCACACTGCAGAACAATGTCAAGAGACCTTTAAAAAAAGCAATTTCCAGAAACTATCCAGCAGTCCCACCCATTATATTTTATGCTCCATTCACATAAAACGTGCTGCTCAGCCTTGGTTGTGTTTTTTATGGGTTCGATGTGGACACTGTGCTGTGCTGTTCTTCATTCCAGCAGAGAGATGCAAGCCGGGGGGTAAAGGAGATATCGAGCACAGCTGAGAGATGGAGATGCGATTGATAGATTGAATTTTAGAAGCTTACATTTCCATCGTAGCATGGCTGAAAAGAAAGGAGTGGAAGAAGAGACGACCCAGGGCTCTGTGACTGCCACTGAAAACCCTGTTCAATGTTGCTTGGCTGGGGATGAGCACTGGTAAATGTCTGGTAGGATTTATATCATCTAACTGCACTTCAAAGGACAGTTATTAAAGCACATTTCTTTAATTAACAATCAGGGGCCGTCAATCTGCAACAGTAATAACAGCATGGGAATTAGTGTTTAGAAGAGGAAATTAAACTTGCCTGATTTATTGTCAGCAATGTTGGGATAGCACTGTGACAAAACACTCCGATGGTAGGCTATTTGAAACATTCAGTCAGATGCTAAGCTATTTGAAACATTCAGTCAGATGCTAAGCTACTTGAAACATTCAGTCAGATGCTAAGCTTTTTGAAACATTCAGTCAGATGCTAAGCTATTTGAAACATTCAGTCAGATGCTAAGCTATTTGAAATTTTCAGTCAGATGCTAAGCTATTTAAAACATTCAATCAGATGCTAAGCGTTTTGAAACATTCAGTGAGATGTTAAGCTATTTGAAACATTCAGTCAGATGCTAAGCTATTTGAAACATTCAGTCAGATGCTAAGCTTTTTGAAACATTCAGTCAGATGCTAAGCTATTTGAAACATTCAGTCGGATGCTAAGCTATTTGAAATATTCAGTCAGATGCTAAGCTATTTGAAATATTCAGTCAGATGCTAAGCTATTTGAAACATTCAGTCAGATGCTAAGCTATGCCCTCGGCTGTGGGAGGGAAATAAAGCATAATCACAATAAAGAGCCCACAAACATATTACCCAGAGGGAATGGAAGAGATATGTTGTACGATGGTGTATTTATTTGGATCCCCATTAGCTTCTACTTTAAACTGAATAGGTCTTAGAAAATAAAATGTCTTCTAGAAAGTGGTATGAGCCAATTATAGCTCACCATGAAGAGAACCAGTCATCACTCACCACATTTGATTAGAATCATGACGTCAAGGATAACAGAAATATCCATGATCTTCAGCCAAATGTTAATACTTCCTCCAAAATGCTACAATCCCTCTCTGTAGAAATATCATCATCTTAATGAGCACTTGAAGAAATGTTTTCAATCACCAAGAGAAAAATGGAAAAATACATTGAACTGACACAACTCATGATCTTTACCCATGTACTAAACATGCTCCCTGTAAATAGCACATAGGCCTACATATATAGCCTACATGGGCTGAATATTTCAGCTCAATCACGAGGTAATCACACACAACCAAGAGGAACATGTTCTGAACCATAATCCTGACTTTGACACAATACCACCACATAATCTTTATAGTATATAATGCCCATCATTGACATATTTATTGCTCTAAATGATTCAAGGCATTAGAAATTCAACAGAGAGTGTTAAAATCCGAGTGCAAAAGAATGGGACGGTGGCCAATTTGGAAGGTGATATCCTCGGTGCTCAGCCTCAACCAAGCGTTTCCAGTTAACAACAACACAATTGACTGAACTTAAAAGGGGTTCCAATATCCAGGTAATGGCAAGGCTCTCAGTGTAGACCTAATTACTGCTACGCTGTTAGCACTTCTCCGCTAATTGCATTCATCATCACTGCAAATTCATTATCATCGAAACGAAGATCAAGGATCCCTCATTTATATTAAAATCTAAAAGCCACCAGGTTTCTTTTGAGTTACAGGGTAGTTAGAGGTAGGTAACTAGCTTCCAATGTGGTGTGGGATAATGTCATTCTATTGGAACTCTAATTGGAGAAGGACAGGAGAGAGTAATCACTGCAGAGATGTGTGAAACGCTGGGTCACAGCAGGGGGTCCGTTAGTGCAATGAAAAATCATTTGAGATCATTTAGAGACACTCAACTAATGTCTAATTAAACCACTCTTGACCTGACAACTACAGAAGTAACGACTGTTAACCTGACAACTACAGTAGTAACCACTCTTGACCTGATAACTACCATAGTAACCACTCTTGACCTGACAACTACAGAGGTAACGACTCTTAACCTGACAACTACAGTAGTAACCACTCTTGACCTGACAACTACAGTAGTAACCACTCTTAACCTGATAACTACCATAGTAACCACTCTTGACCTGATAACTACAGTGGTAACCACTCTTGACCTGACAACTACAGTAGTAACCACTCTTGACCTGACAACTACAGAGGTAACGACTCTTAACCTGACAACTACAGTAGTAACCACTCTTGACCTGATAACTACAGTAGTAACCACTCTTGACCTGACAACTACAGTAGTAACCACTCTTGACCTGACAACTACAGTAGTAACCACTCTTGACCTGACAACTACAGTAGTAACCACTCTTGACCTGACAACTACAGTAGTAACCACTCTTGACCTGACAACTACAGTAGTAACCACTCTTGACCTGATAACTACAGTAGTAAACACTCTTAACCTGACAACTACCATAGTAACCACTCTTGACCTGACAACTACAGTAGTAACCACTCTTAACCTGATAACTACAGTGGTACCCACTCTTAACCTGACAACTACAGTAGTAACCACTCTTAACCTGATAACTACAGTGGTACCCACTCTTAACCTGACAACTACAGTAGTAACCACTCTTAACCTGACAACTACAGTAGTAAACACTCTTAACCTGATAACTACCATAGTAACCACTCTTGACCTGACAACTACAGAGGTAACGACTCTTAACCTGATAACTACCATAGTAACCACTCTTGACCTGACAACTACAGAGGTAACGACTCTTAACCTGACAACTACAGTAGTAACCACTCTTGACCTGATAACTACAGTAGTAACCACTCTTAACCTGATAACTACCATAGTAACCACTCTTGACCTGACAACTACAGAGGTAACGACTCTTAACCTGACAACTACAGTAGTAACCACTCTTCACCTGATAACTACAGTAGTAACCACTCTTCACCTGACAACTACAGAGGTAACGACTCTTAACCTGATAACTACCATAGTAACCACTCTTGACCTGACAACTACAGAGGTAACGACTCTTAACCTGACAACTACAGTAGTAACCACTCTTCACCTGATAACTACAGTAGTAACCACTCTTCACCTGACAACTACAGTAGTAACCACTCTTCACCTGATAACTACAGTAGTAACCACTCTTAACCTGATAACTACAGTAGTAACCACTCTTGACCTGACAACTACAGTAGTAACCACTCTTGACCTGACAACTACAGTAGTAACCACTCTTGACCTGACAACTACAGTAGTAACCACTCTTAACCTGATAACTACAGTGGTACCCACTCTTAACCTGACAACTACAGTAGTAACCACTCTTAACCTGATAACTACAGTAGTAACCACTCTTAACCTGACAACTACAGTAGTAACCACTCTTAACCTGATAACTACAGTGGTACCCACTCTTAACCTGACATCTACAGTAGTAACCACTCTTAACCTGATAACTACAGTAGTAACCACTCTTAACCTGATAACTACCATAGTAACCACTCTTGACCTGATAACTACAGGAGTAACCACTTTTAACCTGATAACTACAGTACAGTAGTAACCACTCTTGTGTGATAGTTGTTGTTCATACTAACCCAACAATGCTTGTAAATGTAAGGTATTGTTAAAATTCAAGCAAATCAACTCATGTCTTTCTGTTATGACTCAAACTTTTACACTATAAATAATTCACCTGATGTGGCAAAGTTCCTAAACACCTCACAAAGCACAGAAGAAGAACAACATACTGCAGTCTGCATATAAAAGATTCAAATCTCTAAGCGTTTACTGTCCACTTCTTAAACAAATCGTATTTCTATATCAAATGTCTTCCTCAGTCCTTCATGGATAAACACTGCATCATACCTCACATCCTCCCAGCTCATATAACCAGCTGCCATTCAGAGAGGTCTATAGCATGGGACAAATATTAGTGGTCTACCACTAGGAAACAGAGCCACCTGACCCCCTCCCCTGTCTGTCACCAACAGCGCATTTCAAACAGGCCCCACGTCTCCATCACTTCCGTTTCCTCATCTCCTCATCCCGATACATTGACATGGACCACACACACGCTCTGTCTTCTCCACCACGCTCAGCTCTGTCCCTAGGGAGGCCATGACCTGCTCTGCCACCACTGCCTGCCCACTGCCCAGCAGAATGACAGCACTAGTCCCAGAGCTATGCTGTTCTCTCTGCCCTATTTTGGCTGTAGGCTACTTGATGTACACCATTACAAATCTGCAAGGCTCCCTAAAGACCGATATGGCATCCAGAGTATAGAGTACAAACATCAGTCAGCCAGTCAGAACCAGTCTGATGTCATTATCTCACTGTTAGAAGACAATATACTATATCTTTCAGGGGGGGATATGGAAGCAGGAAATACATTACAGTGACTGTTTGATTTCAAATCAAATTTTATTTGTCACATGCGCCGAATACAACAGGTGTAGTAGACCTTACAGTGAAATGCTTACATACAATCCCTTAATCAACAACGCAGTTTTAAGACAAATAAGAAATAAAAGTAACAAAAAATTAAAGACCATCAGTAAAATAATAATAGTGAGGCTATATACAGTCGTGGTCAAAAGTTGAGAATGACACAAGTATTACTTTTCACAAAGTCTGCTGCCTCAGTTTGTGTGATGGCATGTTGCATATACTCCAGAATGGAGAGTGATCAGATTAATTGCATTTAATTGCAAAGTCCCTCTTTGCCATGCAAATGAACTGAATCCCCAAAAAACTGCTGCTCTGGCAGCTCCTGGCTGACTGACGGCTCAGGCCAGACTGGCGGTTCTGACGGGTCAGGACAGACGGGATACTCTAACAGCGCTGGGCAGGAGGAAGTCTCTGGCAGCTCTGGACAGACGGGAGCACCTGTAGGGATGAGACGGAGAGACAGCCTGGTGCGGGGGGCTGCCACCGGAGGGCTGGTGCGTGGAGGTGGCACTGGATAGACCGGACCGTGCAGTCGCACTGGAGCTCTTGAGCACCGAGCCTGCCCAACCTTACCTGGTTGAATGCTCCCGGTAGCCAGGCCAGTGCGGCGAGGTGGAATAGCCTGCACTGGGCTGTGCTGGCGAACCGGGGACACCATGCGTAAGGCTGGTGCCATGTTCGCCGGCCTGAGGAGACGCACTGGAGACCAGATGCGTAAAGCTGGCTTCATGGCACCTGGCTCGATGCCCACTCTAGCCTGGCCAATAAGAGGAGCTGGAATGTATCGCACCAGGCTATGCACATGCACTGGGGAGACTGTGCACTCCACCGCATAACACGGTGCCTGCCCGGTCCCTCTCTATCTCTGGTAAGCACGGGAAGTTGGCGCAGGTCTCCTACCTGGCTTCATCACACTCCCCATGTTCCCCCCAATACATTTTTGGGGCTGCTTCTTCTTGGGCTTCCAGCCACTCTGCCGTGCTGCCTCCTCATACCGGTGCCTCTTTGCTTTCGCTGCCTCCAGCTCTGCTTTGGGGCGGTGATATTCTCCTGGCTGTGCCCAGGGTCCTTCGCCGTCCAGAATCTCCTCCCAAGTCCATGGGTCCTGCGTTCTTTGCCGCTGCTGCTGCTGGCCGTTACCACGCTGCTTGGTCCATTGTTGGTGGGTTATATTCTGTCACGTTCGTTGAATGGAGTAGACCAAAGCACAGCGTGGTGTGAATCCATTCTTTTATTGAATGACGAAAAAACACGAAGAACACTTAAACAAAAACAACAAAACGAACGTGACACTATGACACCGAGTGCAGACACAGGCAACTACACATAGACAATAATCCACGAACCACAATACAAAACAGGCTACCTAAATATGGTTCCCAATCAGAGACAACGACAAACACCTGCCACTGATTGAGAACCATATCACGCCAAAACACATAGAAACAGACTGACTAGACAGGCAACATAGAATGCCCACTCATATCACACCCTGACCAAACAAAACATAGAAACAAACAACAATAATGGTCAGAGTGTGACAGTCAACCATGGTTACCTGCAAGGAAACACGTGCCATCATCATAGCTTTGCACAAAAAGTGCTTCACAGGCAAGGATATTGCTGCCAGTAAGACTGCACCTAAATCAACCATGTATCAGATCATCAAGAACTTCAAAGAAAGAGTGGTTCAATTGTTGTGAAGAAAGCGGCGGCCAAGAAAGTCCAGCAAGCGCCAATACCGTCTCCTAAAGTTGATTCTGCTGCGGGATTGGGGCACCCCCAGTACAGAGCTTGCTCAGGAATGGCAGCAGGCAGGTGTGAGTGCATCTGCATACACAGTGAGGCGAAGACATTTGGAGGATGGCCTGCTGTCAAGAAGGGTAGCAAAGAAGCCACTTCTCTCCAGGAAAAACATCAGGGACAGACTGATATTCTGCAAAAGGTACAGGGATTGGACTGCTGAGGACTGGGGTAAAGTCATTTTCTCTGATGAATCCCCTTTCCGATTGTTTGGGGCATCTGGAAAAAAGCTTGCCCGGAGAAGACAAGGTGAGCGCTACCATCAGTCCTGTGTCATGCCAACAGTAAGGAAACCTGAGACCATTCATGTGTGGGGTTGCTTCTCAGCCAAGGGAGTGGGCTCACTCACAATTTTGCCTATGAACACAGCCATGAATAATGAATGGTAACAACACATCCTCCGAGAGCAACTTCTCCCAACCATCCAGGAACAGTTTGGTGACGAACAATGCCTTTTCCAGCATGATGGAGCACCTTGCCATAATGCAAAAGTGATAACATTGTGGCTCGGGGAACAAAACATCGATATTTTGGGTCCATGGCCAGTAAACTCCCCAGACCTTAATCCCATTGAGAACTTGTGGTCAATCCTCAAGAGGTGGGTGGACAAACAAAACCCCACAAATTCTGACAAACTCCAACCATTGATTATGTAAGAATGGGCTGCCATCAATCAGGATGTGGCCCAGAAGTTAATTGACAGCATGCCAGGGTGGATTGCAGAGGTCTTGAAAAAGAAGGGTCAACACTGCAAATATTGACTCTTTGCATCGACTTCATGTAATTGTCAATAAAAGCCTTTGACACTTATGAAATACTGAATACTTCAGTATTCCATAGTAACATCTGGCAAAACATATCTAAAGACACTGAGGCAGCAAACTTTGTGGAATTAATACTTGTGTCATTCTCAAAACCTTTGGCCACGACTGTACAGGGGGTACCGGTACAGAGTCAATGTGATTTGATTATTAAAATGGAAAAGCTGAAGGCAGGAACAGGTTATTGTCACGTTCTGACCTTATTTCCTTTGTTTTGTCATGATTTAGTATGGTCAGGGCGTGAGTTGGGGTGGGTAGTCTATGTTTGTTTTTCTATGATTTGGGTATTTCTATGTTTCGGCCTAGTATGGTTCTCAATCAGAGGCAGGTGTCATTAGTTGTCTCTGATTGAGAATCATACTTAGGTAGCCTGGGTTTCACTGTGTGTTGGTGGGTGATTGTTCCTGTTTCTGTGTTTGCACCAGATAGGGCTGTTTAGGTTTTCGCATGTTTATTGTTTTTGTTAGTCTATTCATGTATAGTTTTTTTCTTTATTAAAGAACCATGAATAGAAACCACGCTGCATTTTGGTCTGCCTCTCCTTCAACTAAAGAAAACCATTACAGTTATGGGTTGTTTCAACACAGAAGAAAATAGTAAATATCGGTAGAGGCTTCACTGACTTAAACATTTGGTTTCTATTCTAAACAGACAAGAGATTAGACAGAACCAAGTCATGGCTGGATCACATAATGCTAGTCATAAGAATGACCTCTGCACCCTGTGATCAACCCTCTGTCGATGTGACCTTTTTCAGTGAAACATCTATGGTACGCATTATATGGTTGTTAGATTCTCGTTAATTCCTCATTGATCACACAAGACCTGTGATCAGCTCCCTGTAGAAATTCAAACATGAAAATCTCCCATCAAAGAAGATATAAGTATCCAAACCACCATCATATGCTGCATCTCAGTTTAATAGGTGTCACTACAGTCCTTGGTTCGAATCACCTCCGGCCGTGATTGGGAGTCACATAGGGAGGCGCACAATTGGCCCAGCGTCGTCTGGGTTTGGCTAGGGTAGGCTGTCATTGTAAATAAGAATGTGTTCTTAACTGACTTGCCTGGTTAAATAAAAAAAACATGTTTTCGACTAAAATGCTAATGCATATTTGCATAAAAAAACAAGTATCTCATGGAGCATAAGAACCAGTGTGAGAATGATCCATTAGAGCGCATTACACAGTTTTTACAAAGTATTCACCATAAGCAAATATGCAAATATGGCGCTGGAATGCAAATGAGGGGGAATGACTGCACAATTTCAACTCATAAGCATATCTGCACAGTCTCATGTGACGTTTGTTAAACCTTAAACCCAACATAAACCAAAAAAAAATAAAAAATTGAATACATTTTGGGATTCAGAGTTTTACAGCATCTATGAGCAGTAAGGTTTAATCCCTTTCCACTGTGAGATGTAACAGAGTGTGAGCATTTCATCTCCAGAAAAGCAGAGCTGTCACACCGCATCACACAATCAGCTTGGCCAATGTGTTTTTCACGCCCGGTTTCCTTTCCACTGCATTTCAGCATCTGGCCATCCGGCTGCTGACTGACTAACAAATCAGAGAGAGCCTGATTGCTGTTTTCAAAATGAGAGAAAAAAATGGATCTGTTCGTAGTAATGTTTTTTATTTGAATGAAATGAAGCTATTGAAAGATATCCACACGATTGATGTGTTGTGTGTAATTCAGGGTCACTTTTGATCTAGCGATTTCATGGATCTAAGTTGTATACTGTAGATCACACCAGCAAAAAGAAAAACTGGTTTCTCTGTCCCCCCCCCTCTCATGACTATAACTAATGAATGTGGATGGTGCTTTGGGGGCTTGCAGTCTTATTAATGTGCTCGGCTGTGCTCTCGTCAGGTTACGGTGAAAGGTTCAATTGCTCTGGCGAGGCCCCCACCTCAATAAAGAGCGGTGCTAAAGAGGTTTGTTTATTGGGCAGACCTTGGCTTGACCTCTGGAGCTGCGGGACCTGCCTTGTGATTACCTCAGTGTTGGCCCTGCCCTCAGAGACCAGTGGCTGGCAACTAGTCCACTTCCCAGGGCTGTCGAGTGGCTGTGTGGTCTGGCCATCTCTTCAAAATCAATCACACTCACTCCGCATAGTGGTGCACCCATCTCTGTGGAAACGAACATGGCTTGTGGCCATACTACAGGCGCTTGGATACTAGTAGATTTTTGGAAGACTAATAATGTACTCAAGTGAGTTTATCATGAACATTTGAAACTTCAGGTCTTTTCCCTGTCTCTAGTAGCCTGGGGTTTCATTTCATCTGCGATCACAGTGTTGCTGTTCCAGTGTTGTTGTTTTGTCTAATCCAGAGACGTCTCTCCAGTCGGGTATCGTTGTGACCTCATTATATCAATGTGATGTCACAGCTTCTACCTTTTCGCCCAGGGGAGCACTGACTCTCTCCCCATCACTAAAATCACTCTGAACTTCACAACAGTTCTCCTAAAGCTGCAAATGTCTGTTGTTGTTTTGTTATATTGGCTTTTTGTTCGAAGCCAAAAAAACTCAAAATCAATATGTGACCCCAGAGCAACGTACATTCCTGTCTACATCAGCCTCTCCTCATTTCAGTGTCGCACAACTAATAAGTGTCCATTAATTATTTACAGTGAGATGTGTTGGAGTGAAGAACTGATCCATATGACTGCTTTTACAGTGAGATCTGTAGGAGTGAAGAACTGATCAATATGACTGCTTTTACAGTGAGATGTGTTGGAGTGAAGAACTGATCCATATGACTGCTTTTACAGTGAGATCTGTAGGAGTGAAGAACTGATCAATATGACTGCTGTTACAGTGAGATCTGTTGGAGTGAAGAACTGATCAATATGACTGCTTTTACAGTGAGATCTGTTGGAGCGAAGAACTGATCATTATGACTGCTTTTACAGTGAGAAGTGTTGGAGTGAAGAACTGATCAATATGACTGCTTTTACAGTGAGATATGTTGGAGCGAAGAACTGATCAATATGACTGCTTTTACAGTGAGATATGTTGGAGCGAAGAACTGATCAATATGACTGCTTTTACAGTGAGATCTGTTGGAGCGAAGAACTGATCAATATGACTGCTTTTACAGTGAGATGTGTTGGAGTGAAGAACTGATCCATATGACTGCTTTTACAGTGAGATGTGTTGGAGTGAAGAACTGATCCATATGACTGATTTTACAGTGAGATCTGTTGGAGTGAAGAACTGATCAATATGACTGCTTTTACAGTGAGATCTGTTGGAGTGAACTGATCCATATGACTGCTTTTACAGTGAGATGTGTTGGAGTGAAGAACTGATCCATATGACTGCTTTTACAGAGAGATCTGATGGAGCGAAGAACTGATCCATATGACTGCTTTTACAGTGAGATGTGTTGGAGTGAAGAACTGATCCATATGACTGCTTTTACAGTGAGATCTGTTGGAGTGAAGAACTGATCCATATGACTGCTTTTACAGTGATATCTGTTGGAGTGAAGAACTGATCCATATGACTGCTTTTACAGTGAGATCTGTAGGAGCGAAGAACTGATCAATATGACTGCTTTTACAGTGAGATCTGTTGGAGTGAAGAACTGATCCATATGACTGCTTTTACAGTGAGATCTGTAGGAGTGAAGAACTGATCCATATGACTGCTTTTACAGTGAGATCTGTTGGAGTGAAGAACTGATCCATATGACTGCTTTTACAGTGAGATCTGTAGGAGCGAAGAACTGATCAATATGACTGCTTTTACAGTGAGATCTGTAGGAGTGAAGAACTGATCCATATGACTGCTTTTACAGTGAGATCTGTTGGAGTGAAGAACTGATCCATATGACTGCTTTTACAGTGATATCTGTTGGAGTGAAGAACTGATCCATATGACTGCTTTTACAGTGAGATCTGTAGGAGCGAAGAACTGATCAATATGACTGCTTTTACAGTGAGATCTGTTGGAGTGAAGAACTGATCTTTTACAGTGAGATCTGTTGGAGTGATATGACTGCTTTTACAGTGAGATCTGTAGGAGTGAAGAACTGATCCATATGACTGCTTTTACAGTGAGATCTGTTGGAGTGAAGAACTGATCCATATGACTGCTTTTACAGTGAGATCTGTAGGAGCGAAGAACTGATCAATATGACTGCTTTTACAGTGAGATCTGTAGGAGTGAAGAACTGATCCATATGACTGCTTTTACAGTGAGATCTGTTGGAGCGAAGAACTGATCCATATGACTGCTTTTACAGTGAGATCTGTTGGAGCGAAGAACTGATCCATATGACTGCTTTTACAGTGAGATCTGTTGGAGCGAAGAACTGATCCATATGACTGCTTTTACAGTGATATCTGTTGGAGTGAAGAACTGATCCATATGACTGCTTTTACAGTGAGATCTGTTGGAGTGAAGAACTGATCCATATGACTGCTTTTACAGTGAGATCTGTTGGAGTGAAGAACTGATCCATATGACTGCTTTTACAGTGAGATGTGTTGGAGTGAAGAACTGATCCATATGACTGCTTTTACAGTGAGATCTGTAGGAGTGAAGAACTGATCCATATGACTGCTTTTACAGTGAGATCTGTTGGAGTGAAGAACTGATCCATATGACTGCTTTTACAGTGAGATCTGTAGGAGTGAAGAACTGATCAATATGACTGCTTTTACAGTGAGATCTGTTGGAGCGAAGAACTGATCAATATGACTGCTCTTACAGTGAGATGTGTTGGAGTGAAGAACTGATCCATATGACTGCTTTTACAGTGAGATCTGTTGGAGTGAAGAACTGATCCATATGACTGCTTTTACAGTGAGATCTGTTGGAGTGAAGAACTGATCCATATGACTGCTTTTACAGTGAGATCTGTAGGAGCGAAGAACTGATCAATATGACTGCTTTTACAGTGAGATCTGTTGGAGTGAAGAACTGATCCATATGACTGCTTTTACAGTGAGATCTGTAGGAGCGAAGAACTGATCAATATGACTGCTTTTACAGTGAGATCTGTAGGAGTGAAGAACTGATCCATATGACTGCTTTTACAGTGAGATCTGTTGGAGCGAAGAACTGATCCATATGACTGCTTTTACAGTGAGATCTGTTGGAGCGAAGAACTGATCAATATGACTGCTTTTACAGTGAGATGTGTTGGAGTGAAGAACTGATCCATATGACTGCTTTTACAGTGAGATGTGTTGGAGTGAAGAACTGATCCATATGACTGCTTTTACAGTGAGATCTGTAGGAGTGAAGAACTGATCCATATGACTGCTTTTACAGTGAGATCTGTTGGAGTGAAGAACTGATCCATATGACTGCTTTTACAGTGAGATCTGTTGGAGTGAAGAACTGATCCATATGACTGCTTTTACAGTGAGATCTGTTGGAGCGAAGAACTGATCAATATGACTGCTTTTACAGTGAGATGTGTTGGAGTGAAGAACTGATCCATATGACTGCTTTTACAGTGAGATCTGTTGGAGTGAAGAACTGATCCATATGACTGCTTTTACTGATCCATATGACTGCTTTTACAGTGAGATCTGTTGGAGTGAAGAACTGATCCATATGACTGCTTTTACAGTGAGATCTGTAGGAGCGAAGAACTGATCCATATGACTGCTTTTACAGTGAGATCTGTTGGAGTGAAGAACTGATCCATATGACTGCTTTTACAGTGAGATCTGTAGGAGTGAAGAACTGATCCATATGACTGCTTTTACAGTGAGATCTGTTGGAGTGAAGAACTGATCCATATGACTGCTTTTACAGTGAGATCTGTAGGAGTGAAGAACTGATCCATATGACTGCTTTTACAGTGAGATCTGTTGGAGTGAAGAACTGATCCATATGACTGCTTTTACAGTGAGATCTGTTGGAGTGAAGAACTGATCCATATGACTGCTTTTACAGTGAGATCTGTTGGAGTGAAGAACTGATCCATATGACTGCTTTTACAGTGAGATCTGTTGGAGTGAAGAACTGATCCATATGACTGCTTTTACAGTGAGATCTGTTGGAGTGAAGAACTGATCCATATGACTGCTTTTACAGTGAGATGTGTTGGAGTGAAGAACTGATCCATATGACTGCTTTTACAGTGAGATCTGTAGGAGTGAAGAACTGATCAATATGACTGCTTTTACAGTGAGATCTGTTGGAGTGAAGAACTGATCCATATGACTGCTTTTACAGTGAGATCTGTAGGAGTGAAGAACTGATCAATATGACTGCTCTTACAGTGAGATGTGTTGGAGTGAAGAACTGATCCATATGACTGCTTTTACAGTGAGATCTTTTTGAGTGAAGAACTGATCCATATGACTGCTTTTACAGTGAGATCTGTTGGAGTGAAGAACTGATCCATATGACTGCTTTTACAGTGAGATCTGTTGGAGCGAAGAACTGATCAATATGACTGCTTTTACAGTGAGATCTGTTGGAGTGAAGAACTGATCCATATGACTGCTTTTACAGTGAGATCTGTAGGAGTGAAGAACTGATCCATATGACTGCTTTTACAGTGAGATCTGTTGGAGTGAAGAACTGATCCATATGACTGCTTTTACAGTGAGATCTGTAGGAGCGAAGAACTGATCAATATGACTGCTTTTACAGTGAGATCTGTAGGAGTGAAGAACTGATCCATATGACTGCTTTTACAGTGAGATCTGTTGGAGCGAAGAACTGATCCATATGACTGCTTTTACAGTGAGATCTGTTGGAGCGAAGAACTGATCCATATGACTGCTTTTACAGTGAGATCTGTAGGAGTGAAGAACTGATCCATATGACTGCTTTTACAGTGAGATCTGTTGGAGTGAAGAACTGATCCATATGACTGCTTTTACAGTGAGATCTGTAGGAGCGAAGAACTGATCAATATGACTGCTTTTACAGTGAGATCTGTTGGAGTGAAGAACTGATCCATATGACTGCTTTTACAGTGAGATCTGTAGGAGCGAAGAACTGATCAATATGACTGCTTTTACAGTGAGATCTGTAGGAGTGAAGACCTGATCCATATGACTGCTTTTACAGTGAGATCTGTTGGAGCGAAGAACTGATCCATATGACTGCTTTTACAGTGAGATCTGTTGGAGCGAAGAACTGATCAATATGACTGCTTTTACAGTGAGATGTGTTGGAGTGAAGAACTGATCCATATGACTGCTTTTACAGTGAGATGTGTTGGAGTGAAGAACTGATCCATATGACTGCTTTTACAGTGAGATGTGTTGGAGTGAAGAACTGATCCATATGACTGCTTTTACAGTGAGATCTGTTGGAGCGAAGAACTGATCAATATGACTGCTTTTACAGTGAGATGTGTTGGAGTGAAGAACTGATCCATATGACTGCTTTTACAGTGAGATCTGTTGGAGTGAAGAACTGATCCATATGACTGCTTTTACAGTGAGATCTGTTGGAGTGAAGAACTGATCCATATGACTGCTTTTACAGTGAGATCTGTAGGAGCGAAGAACTGATCAATATGACTGCTTTTACAGTGAGATCTGTTGGAGTGAAGAACTGATCCATATGACTGCTTTTACAGTGAGATCTGTAGGAGTGAAGAACTGATCCATATGACTGCTTTTACAGTGAGATCTGTTGGAGTGAAGAACTGATCCATATGATTGCTTTTACAGTGAGATCTGTAGGAAGAACTGATCAAGAACTGATCAATATGACTGCTTTTACAGTGAGATCTGTAGGAGTGAAGAACTGATCCATATGACTGCTTTTACAGTGAGATCTGTTGGAGCGAAGAACTGATCAATATGACTGCTTTTACAGTGAGATGTGTTGGAGTGAAGAACTGATCCATATGACTGCTTTTACAGTGAGATCTGTTGGAGTGAAGAACTGATCCATATGACTGCTTTTACAGTGAGATCTGTTGGAGTGAAGAACTGATCCATATGACTGCTTTTGACAGTGAGATCTGTTTTACAGTGAGGAGCGAAGAACTGATCAATATGACTGCTTTTACAGTGAGATCTGTTGGAGTGAAGAACTGATCCATATGACTGCTTTTACAGTGAGATCTGACTGCTTTTACAGTGAGATCTGTAGGAGTGAAGAACTGATCCATATGACTGCTTTTACAGTGAGATCTGTTGGAGTGAAGAACTGATCCATATGATTGCTTTTACAGTGAGATCTGTAGGAGCGAAGAACTGATCAATATGACTGCTTTTACAGTGAGATCTGTAGGAGTGAAGAACTGATCCATATGACTGCTTTTACAGTGAGATCTGTTGGAGCGAAGAACTGATCCATATGACTGCTTTTACAGTGAGATCTGTTGGAGCGAAGAACTGATCCATATGACTGCTTTTACAGTGAGATCTGTTGGAGCGAAGAACTGATCCATATGACTGCTTTTACAGTGAGATCTGTTGGAGTGAAGAACTGATCCATATGACTGCTTTTACAGTGAGATCTGTTGGAGTGAAGAACTGATCCATATGACTGCTTTTACAGTGAGATGTGTTGGAGTGAAGAACTGATCCATATGACTGCTTTTACAGTGAGATCTGTAGGAGTGAAGAACTGATCCATATGACTGCTTTTACAGTGAGATCTGTTGGAGTGAAGAACTGATCCATATGACTGCTTTTACAGTGAGATCTGTAGGAGTGAAGAACTGATCAATATGACTGCTTTTACAGTGAGATCTGTTGGAGCGAAGAACTGATCAATATGACTGCTTTTACAGTGAGATGTGTTGGAGTGAAGAACTGATCCATATGACTGCTTTTACAGTGAGATCTGTTGGAGTGAAGAACTGATCCATATGACTGCTTTTACAGTGAGATCTGTTGGAGTGAAGAACTGATCCATATGACTGCTTTTACAGTGAGATCTGTAGGAGTGAAGAACTGATCAATATGACTGCTTTTACAGTGAGATCTGTTGGAGTGAAGAATTGATCCATATGACTGCTTTTACAGTGAGATCTGTAGGAGTGAAGAACTGATCCATATGACTGCTTTTACAGTGACATCTGTTGGAGTGAAGAACTGATCAATATGACTGCTTTTACAGTGAGATCTGTTGGAGCGAAGAACTGATCCATATGACTGCTTTTACAGTGAGATCTGTTGGAGCGAAGAACTGATCCATATGACTGCTTTTACAGTGAGATCTGTTGGAGCGAAGAACTGATCAATATGACTGCTTTTTCAGTGAGTCTGTTGGAGCGAAGAACTGATCCATATGACTGCTTTTACAGTGAGATCTGTAGGAGTGAAGAACTGATCCATATGACTGCTTTTACAGTGAGATCTGTTGGAGTGAAGAACTGATCCATATGACTGCTTTTACAGTGAGATCTGTAGGAGTGAAGAACTGATCAATATGACTGCTTTTACAGTGAGATCTGTAGTAGCGAAGAACTGATCAATATGACTGCTTTTACAGTGAGATCTGTAGGAGTGAAGAACTGATCCATATGACTGCTTTTACAGTGAGATCTGTTGGAGCGAAGAACTGATCCATATGACTGCTTTTACAGTGAGATCTGTTGGAGCTGATCCATATGACTGCTTTTACAGTGAGATCTGTTGGAGTGAAGAACCATATGACTGCTTTTACAGTGAGATCTGTAGGAGTGAAGAACTGATCCATATGACTGCTTTTACAGTGAGATCTGTTGGAGTGAAGAACTGATCCATATGACTGCTTTTACAGTGAGATCTGTTGGAGCGAAGAACTGATCCATATGACTGCTTTTACAGTGAGATCTGTTGGAGTGAAGAACTGATCCATATGACTGCTTTTACAGTGAGATCTGTAGGAGTGAAGAACTGATCAATATGACTGCTTTTACAGTGAGATCTGTTGGAGCGAAGAACTGATCCATATGACTGCTTTTACAGTGAGATCTGTTGGAGCGAAGAACTGATCCATATGACTGCTTTTACAGTGAGATCTGTTGGAGTGAAGAACTGATCCATATGACTGCTTTTACAGTGAGATCTGTTGGTGTGAAGAACTTATCAATATGACTGCTTTTACAGTGAGATCTGTTGGAGTGAAGAACTGATCCATATGACTGCTTTTACAGTGAGATCTGTAGGAGCGAAGAACTGATCAATATGACTGCTTTTACAGTGAGATCTGTTGGAGTGAAGAACTGTTCCATATGACTGCTTTTACAGTGAGATCTGTAGGAGTGAAGAACTGATCCATATGACTGCTTTTACAGTGAGATCTGTTGGAGTGAAGAACTGATCCATATGACTGCTTTTACAGTGAGATCTGTAGGAGCGAAGAACTGATCAATATGACTGCTTTTACAGTGAGATCTGTAGGAGTGAAGAACTGATCCATATGACTGCTTTTACAGTGAGATCTGTTGGAGCGAAGAACTGATCCATATGACTGCTTTTACAGTGAGATCTGTAGGAGTGAAGAACTGATCCACATGACTGCTTTTACAGTGAGATCTGTTGGAGTGAAGAACTGATCCATATGACTGCTTTTACAGTGAGATCTGTTGGAGCGAAGAACTGATCCATATGACTGCTTTTACAGTGAGATCTGTTGGAGTGAAGAACTGATCCATATGACTGCTTTTACAGTGAGATCTGTAGGAGTGAAGAACTGATCAATATGACTGCTTTTACAGTGAGATCTGTTGGAGCGAAGAACTGATCCATATGACTGCTTTTACAGTGAGATCTGTTGGAGCGAAGAACTGATCCATATGACTGCTTTTACAGTGAGATCTGTTGGAGCGAAGAACTGATCCATATGACTGCTTTTACAGTGAGATCTGTAGGAGTGAAGAACTGATCCATATGACTGCTTTTACAGTGAGATCTGTTGGAGTGAAGAACTGATCCATATGACTGCTTTTACAGTGAGATCTGTTGGAGCGAAGAACTGATCCATATGACTGCTTTTACAGTGAGATCTGTAGGAGTGAAGAACTGATCCAATGACTGCTTTTACAGTGAGATCTGTTGGAGTGAAGAACTGATCCATATGACTGCTTTTACAGTGAGATCTGTTGGAGCGAAGAACTGATCCATATGACTGCTTTTACAGTGAGATCTGTTGGAGCTGATCCATATGAAGAGTGAGATCTGAACTGATCCATATGACTGCTTTTACAGTGAGATCTGTTGGAGTGAAGAACTGATCCATATGACTGCTTTTACAGTGAGATCTGTAGGAGTGAAGAACTGATCAATATGACTGCTTTTACAGTGAGATCTGTTGGAGCGAAGAACTGATCCATATGACTGCTTTTACAGTGAGATCTGTTGGAGCGAAGAACTGATCCATATGACTGCTTTTACAGTGAGATCTGTTGGAGTGAAGAACTGATCCATATGACTGCTTTTACAGTGAGATCTGTTGGTGTGAAGAACTTATCAATATGACTGCTTTTACAGTGAGATCTGTTGGAGTGAAGAACTGATCCATATGACTGCTTTTACAGTGAGATCTGTAGGAGCGAAGAACTGATCAATATGACTGCTTTTACAGTGAGATCTGTTGGAGTGAAGAACTGTTCCATATGACTGCTTTTACAGTGAGATCTGTAGGAGTGAAGAACTGATCCATATGACTGCTTTTACAGTGAGATCTGTTGGAGTGAAGAACTGATCCATATGACTGCTTTTACAGTGAGATCTGTAGGAGCGAAGAACTGATCAATATGACTGCTTTTACAGTGAGATCTGTAGGAGTGAAGAACTGATCCATATGACTGCTTTTACAGTGAGATCTGTTGGAGCGAAGAACTGATCCATATGACTGCTTTTACAGTGAGATCTGTAGGAGTGAAGAACTGATCCATATGACTGCTTTTACAGTGAGATCTGTTGGAGTGAAGAACTGATCCATATGACTGCTTTTACAGTGAGATCTGTTGGAGCGAAGAACTGATCCATATGACTGCTTTTACAGTGAGATCTGTTGGAGTGAAGAACTGATCCATATGACTGCTTTTACAGTGAGATCTGTAGGAGTGAAGAACTGATCAATATGACTGCTTTTACAGTGAGATCTGTTGGAGCGAAGAACTGATCCATATGACTGCTTTTACAGTGAGATCTGTTGGAGCGAAGAACTGATCCATATGACTGCTTTTACAGTGAGATCTGTTGGAGTGAAGAACTGATCCATATGACTGCTTTTACAGTGAGATCTGTAGGAGTGAAGAACTGATCCATATGACTGCTTTTACAGTGAGATCTGTTGGAGTGAAGAACTGATCCATATGACTGCTTTTACAGTGAGATCTGTTGGAGCGAAGAACTGATCCATATGACTGCTTTTACAGTGAGATCTGTAGGAGTGAAGAACTGATCCATATGACTGCTTTTACAGTGAGATCTGTTGGAGTGAAGAACTGATCCATATGACTGCTTTTACAGTGAGATCTGTTGGAGCGAAGAACTGATCCATATGACTGCTTTTACAGTGAGATCTGTTGGAGTGAAGAACTGATCCATATGACTGCTTTTACAGTGAGATCTGTAGGAGTGAAGAACTGATCAATATGACTGCTTTTACAGTGAGATCTGTTGGAGCGAAGAACTGATCCATATGACTGCTTTTACAGTGAGAACTGTTGGAGCGAAGAACTGATCCATATGACTGCTTTTACAGTGAGATCTGTTGGAGCGAAGAACTGATCCATATGACTGCTTTTACAGTGAGATCTGTAGGAGTGAAGAACTGATCCATATGACTGCTTTTACAGTGAGATCTGTTGGAGTGAAGAACTGATCCATATGACTGCTTTTACAGTGAGATCTGTTGGAGCGAAGAACTGATCCATATGACTGCTTTTACAGTGAGATCTGTTGGAGCGAAGAACTGATCAATATGACTGCTTTTACAGTGAGATCTGTTGGAGCGAAGAACTGATCCATATGACTGCTTTTACAGTGAGATCTGTTGGAGCGAAGAACTGATCCATATGACTGCTTTTACAGTGAGATCTGTTGGAGTGAAGAACTGATCCATATGACTGCTTTTACAGTGAGATCTGTTGGTGTGAAGAACTTATCAATATGACTGCTTTTACAGTGAGATCTGTTGGAGTGAAGAACTGATCCATATGACTGCTTTTACAGTAGGCTACATTATCCTTGCACCTGACCATTGTAAACAACCTCACCTCTTCAATGTGATAGCTCATAGCAATGTGTTGTGGTGAGCTTTCTGGCCCAAAATGTCGGCCTGACATCGACTAGTTGGAAGCTACTAAAGCCATACAATTTCAAGTGCTTTGAGGACCTGGTGGAAGAGATACGTTAAGCCATGTAAAGCCATACTGTATAGGAAATATTTTACATTAAGTATTGTATTATAACATGTTACATAGTAGGTGCTTTGCATTTACCCTGTAATAGTTGAACAGTTTACGTTATTGCACATATTAAGTTATTACACAATTTGCTGACAGTAATTACACACCATCATTATGATGAGGATGTGTTCGACGTGCCCATAGAGATGCATACAGTATCTACTGTAATTGTGTTAACATACCTATGTGACTTCTGTGTGACGAAGCGAGGGTCAGCTGTCCCCAGAGAGACACCAGACAGACGGCCAACAGCAGCACCCTTCTGCCCACACTCCGTAGGTCTCTCTCCCGCATTCTGAAAAGACAGGATGGGGAAAATTTGTTCAGTCACATATCAGACATTAGGGCATTTTTGGAGTGTCATGCAGGAGTGGCGTAGCGACAACACTACAGCACAGCTCCAATAACATGATGCGATCTCTATTGTACTCCACACATTTCACTGTAAGGTGACTACAACTACACCTGTTGTATTCAGGCGCATGTAACAAATACAGAGACAGCAAGACAAAATCACAATGGAGAAAGCAACTGGCTTTGTGCATTGGACTCTTTACAAGCGCTAGTGATCAGCATCATCTGTCCCATCCTGCTGATACAGTACAATGTGTCTTCCTTCCCACAAACCAGAATAACAGATTCAGGATCTTAACTTGATCACCCTGTTGCTGGGTAACTTTTTGGCAATGCAGGAAATTAAATACTTGTAGTGTATTTGAGGTTTCAAAAAGCTTCTGAAGCTTGTAATTTCCACTTAGAAATTTCAGACTTAATTTTCCATTATGAAAAAAATATCAACCCTTACAAAAATGCAGTGCTTTCCTTCCACCACTGTGAATTCCAGTTTATTGTTTGATCGACTGCAAGGATTTGTGTTTCGCATAGCTTTCTTCACAGAGACGAACACACCCATGTTGATTCAGTGTTAACTGACTTAGGTAAATAACTTGTTAGTATTCACGTGTCAACATAGAGAAGAGAGGTGCTTTTCATTTCTCCTAAAATTATGTGTTGTATTATCTTACCAAAACATAGCTACAGGAACGCTGCAGCAACCACAAACCCACCACAACCTCCAGTATTGTACTTCTCTATAGTCCAAGAAGATCTACAAATAGAATGTCTGACTGTCCCTTATTCCTCCTTTTCCCTCTTTATAAACGACGCCTCACTGTCCCTTTTCCCCCCGTCTCCCTCTTCATAAATGACATCAGACTGTCACTTATTCCCGTTTCCCTTTTTATAAATGACGTCTGACTGTCCCTTATTCCCCCGTTTCCCTCTTTATAAATGACGTCAGACTGTCCCTTATTCCCCCGTTTCCCTCTTTATAAATGATGTCTGATTGTCCCTTTACCCCTGTTTCCCTCTTTATAAATGACGTCTGACTGTCCCTTTCCCCCCCGTTTCCCTCTTTATAAATTACATCTGACTGTTCCTTTCCCCCCCGTTTCCCTCTTTATAAATTACGTCCAACTGTCCCTTATTCCCCCGTTTCCCTCTTTATAAATGTCTGACTGTCCCTTTCGCCCCGTTTCCCACTTTATAAATGAGGTCCGACTGTCCCTTATTCCCCCGTTTCCCTCTTTATAAATTACATCTGACTGTTCCTTTCCCCCCTGTTTCCCTCTTTATAAATTATGTCAGACTGTCCCTTATTCCCCCGTTTCCCTCTTTATAGATGATGTCTGACTGTCCCTTTCCCCCGTTTCCCTCTTTATAAATGACGTCTGACTGTCCCTTATTCCCCCGTTTCCCTCTTTATAGATGATGCCTGACTGTCCCTTTTCCCCCGTTTCCCTCTTTATAAATGATGACTGACTGTCACTTTCCCCCCGTTTCCCTCTTTATAAATGATGTCTGACTGTCCCTTATTCCCCTGTTTCCCTCTATATAAATGATGTCTGATTGTCCCTTATTCCCCCGTTTCCCTCTTTATAGATGATGTCTGACTGTCCCTTATTCCCCTGTTTCCCTCTTTATAAATTACGTCAGACTGTCCCTTATTCCCCCGTTTCCCTCTTTATAGATGATATCTGACTTTCTCTTTTCCTCCGTTTCCCTATTTATAAATGACGTCTGACAGTTCCTTTCCCCCCGTTTCCCTCTTTATAAATGATGTCTGATTGTCCCTTTTCCCCCCGTTTCCCTATTTATAAATTACATCTGACTGTTCCTTTTCCCCCCGTTTCCCTCTTCATAAATGACATCCGACTGTCCCTTTCCCCCCTTTCCTTCTTTATAAATTACTGTCTTTCACTCATTCCCTTGTTTCCTCTCCCCCTCCTCCCCCTAGAACCGGGAGGGAGGTTACTAGGTAATAGTGTTTGGGTGGTCTGTCTTGGCTAGCATTTCCCAGCTCACTAATCTTCATGTAGTGTTCAGGGTCTGTTGTCCAGTAAAACACTGTGGCTGTGTAAGAGGTCCTGGGAGAGGACTACAAACAATGCAATCAGAGGCTCATCTTATTGCCAACAGAGCATGCTCCGCTCACAGGAAAAAACAGTCACAAATCACAGGCATCCTTTCAACGCCTTTGCAGTGTATCCACTTGAATTAGTGAAAAGATTTTTTCATGCAAAGAGCTTAACTCTTGCTTATTTGGCAGTGGCTGGTGAAGGGAGTAGAGAGGGAGACATCAACAGTTGTAGAGCTGGGTGGCATCTAATGGGAGGTTCTATCTACTGTAGCCTATGTAGAGGAGGCTTCTCTGATGGCTTCTGTCAAGTACAACCAGACCTGGATTCAGATTCAGTATTTTTTTCCCTTTCTTTGAGCGTTTCATTCAGCCAGCCTTGAGTGCCAGATTGGTGGGTTTTTGAGCCATTTTGGGGCAATTCCATTATGACACCTGGTTCTATTGCGCCGCCAGGTAAGATGAATTAAGCACAGCAAGAATGTGAAATAAAACAAATACTATTTGAACCCAAGTCTGGGCACAACCTCCATCTACCTAACCAGACCAGGCCACCGTGTTCAGGTGGCTGAAGGGACTTGGAAAACAGGACAAGTATCCCCCTGATAGAGATGATGATGGGACCAGGTGGCGTATCAGAACGGTTGGAAGAGGAATGGAAAACCAGCTGAACAGGTGAAAATATCGCTTGGTGTGTAATGGTTGTCTGACGAGGAGGAGTAGTAGGAAGGATCGAAGGACCAAAGCGCCGCGTGGTAAGTGTCCATATTGTTTAATAAGAAATATGAACACTGAACAAAACAAAAAACGACAACGTGAAATAACAAAACCGAAACAGTTCCCTGTGGAACAAACACTGACATGGAAAATAATCACACACCACTCAAAAGTGAAACCAGGCTACCTAAGTATGGTTCTCATCAGGGACAACGATTGACAGCTGCCTCTGATTGAGAACCATACCAGACCAAACACAGAAATCCCAAATTATAGAAAAAGCAACATAGACTGCCCACCCCAACTCACGCCCTGACCATACTAACACAAAGACAAAACAAAGGAACTAAGGTCAGAACGTGACATGGTGATTACTGGTCCTAGACCTTTATGTGCTTTATTTAGCCAACTCGGACTATTGTTGTTACACCATGCATGTATGGCATGACAACGATTGTCAGACGAGTTGGCTCAACTCCATGCATGTGGCATGCATGGCAACACATGCATGACATGAAAATTATAGAGGAGTTGGCTCAGGCACATACAGGTCTGGGACATAACACCACCAGGGTAGTTGAGGGAGGCTGAGGGATGGTCTTTCTGCATACTTGCCATACAGTGGGGCAAAAAAGTATTGAGTCAGCCACCAATTATGCAAGTTTTCCCACTTAAAAAGATGAGAGAGGCCTGTCATTTTCATCATAGGTACACTTCAACCATGACAGACAAAATGAGAAAAAAAATCCAGAAGATCACATTGTGGGATTTTTAATGAATTTATTTGCAAATTATGGTGGAAAATAGGTTTTGGTCAATAACAAAAGTTTATCTCAATATTTTGTTATATAGCCTTTGTTGGCAATGACAGAGGTCAAACGTTTTCTGTAACTCTTCACAAGGTTTTTCACACACTGTTGCTGGTATTTTGGCCTTTCCTCCATGCAGATCTCCTCTAGAGCAGTGATGTTTTGGGGCTGTTGCTGGGCAACACGGACTTTCAACTCCCTCCAAAGATTTTCTATGGGGTTGAGATCTGGAGACTGGCTAGGCCACTCCTGGACCTTGAAATGCTTCTTACAAAGCCACTCCTTCGTTGCCCGGGCGGTGTGTTTGGGATCATTGTCATGCCGAAAGACCCAGCCACATTTCATCTTCAATGCCCTTGCTGATGGAAGGAGGTTTTCACTAGAAATCTCACAATACATGGCCCCATTCATTCTTTCCTTTACACGGATCAGTCGTCCTGGTCTCTTTGCAGAAAAACAGCCCCAAAGCATGTTTCCACCCCAATGCTTCACAGTAGGTATGGTGTTCTTTGGATGTAACTCAGCATTCTTTGTCCTCGAAACGCGACGAGTTGAGTTTTTACCAAAAAGTTATATTTTGGTTTCATCTGACCATATGACATTCTCCCAATCATCTTCTGGATCATCCAAATGCTCTCTAGCAAACTTCAGACCGGCCTGGACATGTACTGGCTTAAGCAGGGGGACACGTCTGGCACTGCAGGATTTGAGTCCCTGGCGGCATAGTGTGTTACTGATGGTAGGCTTGTTACTTTGGTCCAAGTTCTCTGTAGGTCATTCACTAGGTCCCCCGTGTGGTTCTGGGATTTTTGCTCACTGTTCTTGTGATCATTTTGACCCCACGGGGCAAGATCTTGCGTGGAGCCCCAGATCGAGGGAGATTATCAGTGGTCTTGTATGTCTTCCATTTCCTAATAATTGCTCCCACAGTTGATTTCTTCAAACTAAGCTGCTTACCAATTGCAGATTCAGTCTTCCCAGCCTGGTGCAGGTCTACAATTTTGTTTCTGGTGTCCAGATCTTTGGTCTTGGCCATAGTGGAGTTTGGAGTGTGACTGTTTGAGGTTGTGGACAGGTGTCTTTTATACTGATAACAAGTTCAAACAGGTGCCATTAATACAGGTAACGAGTGGAGGACAGAGCAGCCTCTTAAAGAAGAAGTTACAGGTCTGTGAGAGACAGAAATATTGCTTGTTTGTAGGTGAACAAATACTTATTTTCCACCATAATTTGCAAATAAAATCATTAAAAATCCTACAATGTGATTTTCTGGACTTTTTTTTCTAATTTTGTCTGTCATATTTGAAGTTTACCTATGATGAAAATTGCAGGCCTCTCTCATATTTTTAAGTGGGAGAACTTGCACAATTGGTGGCTGACTAAATACTTTTTTGCCCCACTGTACATACTGTATACAGACTGTATAATACACGTCACCTTCTCAAAACCCATTGGAGGAGAAGGTCAGAGGCGAGGGACCTCTGGCTTTCTCATCCAATGGGATTTTGAGAAGGAAACGAGGAGAGAAGACGTGAGGAGTATGCAATTGAGATTTTCCCACAGTACATCTCCAAAGCTTAAAGATGTAGTATTTCCTGGTTAATGACAGAGATGAGTCGTTGGGACCAATCGGGCAGCTGGGTGGACAAAGCTGACGTGTCATGGTTGGATGGCAAAACAAACTGGTGTTGTTGTTGTTGAGGCTGTTTTTCTCTGCGTGATGCAGCTGGCTGTGTGCCACTTGTCATGCCCCCGAGCCAAGCCAAGCCATGACTACTCTCTCGCAACAGAACCTAGATAAACATGCATCTTTCTAATGAATTAGATAGAGAACATCTGGGCATAATAAATAGCATACCAAACCAACTTCATTGAATTATATTTATAAGGGTTGATCATTAAATGTTTTCTGGTTATGAAATTAATGATATTGCACAGAAATCAGCAGTTATTCACAAATGAATCCCCCCCAATGTGTTGTACCTACCAAAGACAATACATTATGTATAGCAGCTCTGAATTCCTTAAAATGAAACCACAACATGGAATTTCAACACATTTCTCATAACATATATTGTAAATAAAAGCATACAGTGATTTGACCAAACCTACATACAGTATCAACATTGAATCACCTTATCAAGTTTGTTTTGAAGGAAAGTTAAAAGGCAAAAAAATTAAATACAAAGTGAAATGCTACTTTAACCGTGGTAAGAAGAATTCTCCCAACAAACACTCCAACATATTGGACAGAGTGAGTCAGCAATGCAGGCTTGGGTTGCACTCTGTACCTGATTTCTAGAAGAGTGGTTATGGTTTCAGATGAGAGGCTCAGCTGGCTTATTTTCTCTAATTAGTCCCTTTGGAATTCTTCTCTACATGTGGGAAGATGCCTGACATATTTATTTTTGTTCCTGCTTCTAAACTCCCTCTCATTCCTCCACTAAGGGATGTACTGTAGCCAAACTGTAGAGATGTTCAGGGTGGAACAGGATGTACTGTAGCCAAACTGTAGAGATGTTCAGGGTGGAACAGAATGTACTGTAGCCAAACTGTAGAGATGTTTCAGGATGGAACAGGATGTACTGTAGCCAAACTGTAGAGATGTTTCAGGATGGAACAGGAGGGATACTGTAGCCAAACTGTAGAGATGGTTCAGGATGGAACAGGAGGGATACTGTAGCCAAACTGTAGAGATGTTCAGGGTGGAACAGAATGTACTGTAGCCAAACTGTAGAGATGTTCAGGATGTAACAGGAGGGTTACTGGAGCCAAACTGTAGAGATGGTTCAGGATGGAACAGGATGTATTGCAGCCAAACTGTAGAGATGTTCAGGATGGAACAGGATGTACTGTAGCCAAACTGGAGAGATGTTCAAGATGGAACAGGATGGAACAGGAGGGATACTGTAGAAACTGTAGAGAGGTTCAGGATGGAACAGAATGTACTGTAGCCAAACTGTAGAGATGTTCAGGATGGAACAGGAGGGATACTGTAGCCAAACTGTAGAGATGGTTCAGGATGGAACAGGAGGGATACAGTGTGTAGAGATGGTTCAGGATGGAACAGGAATACTGTAAACTGTAGAGATGGTTCAGGATGGAACAGGAGGGATACTGTAGCCAAACAGTAGAGATGGTTCAGGATGGAACAGGAGGGATACTGTAGCCAAACTGTAGAGATGTTCAGGATAGAACAGGAGGGATACTGTAGCCAAACTGTAGAGATGGTTCAGGATGGAACAGAATGTACTGTAGCCAAACTGGAGAGAGGTTCAGGATGGAACAGGATGTACTGTAGCCAAACTGTAGAGATGTTCAGGATGGAACAGGATGTACTGTAGCCAAACTATAGAGAGGTTCAGGATGGAACAGGATGTATTGCAGCCAAACTGTAGAGATGTTCAGGATGGAACAGGATGTACTGTAGCCAAACTGGAGAGATGTTCAAGATGGAACAGGATATACTGTAGCCAAACTATAGAGAGGTTCAGGATGGAACAGGATATGACTGCTTTTAGGATGTACTGTAGCCAAACTGTAGAGATGGTTCAGGATGGAACAGGAGGGATACTGTAGCCAAACTGTAGAGATGTTCAGGATAGAACAGGAGGGATACTGTAGCCAAACTGTAGAGATGGTTCAGGATGGAACAGAATGTACTGTAGCCAAACTGTAGAGATGTTCAGGATGGAACATGAGGGATACTGTAGCTAAACTGTAGAGATGTTTCAGGATGGAACAGGAGGGATACTGTAGCCAAACTGTAGAGATGTTTCAGGATGGAACAGGAGGGATACTGTAGCCAAACTGTAGAGATGGTTCAGGATGGAACAGGAGGGATACAGTAGCCAAACTGTAGAGATGGTTCAGGATGGAACAGGAGGGATACTGTAGCCAAACTGTAGAGATGGTTCAGGATGGAACAGGAGGGATACTGTAGCCAAACAGTAGATATGGTTCAGGATGGAACAGGAGGGATACTGTAGCCAAACTGTAGAGATGTTCAGGATAGAACAGGAGGGATACTGTAGCCAAACTGTAGAGATGGTTCAGGATGGAACAGAATGTACTGTAGCCAAACTGTAGAGATGTTCAGGATGGAACAGGATGTAGAAACTGGAGAGATGTTCAAGATGGAACAGGATATACTGTAGCCAAACTATAGAGAGGTTCAGGATGGAACAGGATGTACTGTAGCCAAACTGTAGAGATGGTTCAGGATGGAACAGGTGGGATACTGTAGCCAAACTGTAGAGATGTTCAGGATAGAACAGGAGGGATACTGTAGCCAAACTGTAGAGATGGTTCAGGATGGAACAGGAGGGATACTGTAGCCAAACAGTAGAGATGGTTCAGGACGGAACAGGAGGGATACTGTAGCCAAACTGTAGAGATGTTCAGGATAGAACAGGAGGGATACTGTAGCCAAACTGTAGAGATGGTTCAGGATGGAACAGAATGTACTGAAAACTGTAGAGATGTTCAGGATGGAACAGGATGTACTGTAGCCAAACTGGAGAGATGTTCAAGATGGAACAGGATATACTGGAAACTATAGAGAGGTTCAGGATGGAACAGGATGTACTGTAGCCAAACTGTAGAGATGGTTCAGGATGGAACAGGAGGGATACTGTAGCCAAACTGTAGAGATGTTCAGGATAGAACAGGAGGGATACTGTAGCCAAACTGTAGAGATGGTTCAGGATGGAACAGAATGTACTGTAGCCAAACTGTAGAGATGTTCAGGATGGAACATGAGGGATACTGTAGCTAAACTGTAGAGATGTTTCAGGATGGAACAGGAGGGATACTGTAGCCAAACTGTAGAGATGTTTCAGGATGGAACAGGAGGGATACTGCCAAACTGTAGAGATGGTTCAGGATGGAACAGGAGGGATACTGTAGCCAAACTGTAGAGATGGTTCAGGATGGAACAGGAGGGATACTGTAGCCAAACAGTAGAGATGGTTCAGGATGGAACAGGAGGGATACTGTAGCCAAACTGTAGAGATGGTTCAGGATGGAACAGGAGGGATACTGTAGCCAAACTGTAGAGATGGTTCAGGATGGAACAGGATGGAACAGGATGTACTGTAGCCAAACTGTAGAGATGTTCAGGATGGAACAGGATGTACTGTAGCCAAACTATAGAGATGTTCAGGATGGAACAGGATGTACTGTAGCCAAACTGGAGAGATGTTCAGGATGGAACAGGAGGGATACTGTAGCCAAACTATAGAGAGGTTCAGGATGGAACAGGATGTACTGTAGCCAAACTGTAGAGATGGTTCAGGATGGAACAGGAGGGATACTGTAGCCAAACTGTAGAGATGTTCAGGATAGAACAGGAGGGATACTGTAGCCAAACTGTAGAGATGGTTCAGGATGGAACAGAATGTACTGTAAAACTGTAGAGATGTTCAGGATGGAACATGAGGGATACTGTAGCTAAACTGTAAATGTTTCAGGATGGAACAGGAGATGGTTCAGGAGGATGGAACAGGAGGGATACTGTAGCCAAACTGTAGAGATGGTTCAGGATGGAACAGGAGGGATACAGTAGCCAAACTGTAGAGATGGTTCAGGATGGAACAGGAGGGATACTGTAGCCAAACTGTAGAGATGGTTCAGGATGGAACAGGAACAGGAGATATGGTTACAGGAGGGATACTAGCCAAACTGTAGAGATGTTCAGGATAGAACAGGAGGGATACTGTAGCCAAACTGTAGAGATGGTTCAGGATGGAACAGAATGTACTGTAGCCAAACTGTAGAGATGTTCAGGATGGAACAGGATGTACTGTAGCCAAACTGGAGAGATGTTCAAGATGGAACAGGATATACTGTAGCCAAACTTAGAGAGGTTCAGGATGGAACAGGATGTACTGTAGCCAAACTGTAGAGATGGTTCAGGATGGAACAGGAGGGATACTGTAGCCAAACTGTAGAGATGTTCAGGATGGAACAGGAGGGATACTGTAGCCAAACTGTAGAGATGGTTCAGGATGGAACAGGAGGGATACTGTAGCCAAACTGTAGAGATGGTTCAGGATACTGTAGCCAAACTGTAGAGATGTTCAGGATAGAACAGGAGGGATACTGTAGCCAAACTGTAGAGATGGTTCAGGATGGAACAGAATGTACTGTAGCCAAACTGTAGAGATGTTCAGGATGGAACAGGATGTACTGTAGCCAAACTGGAGAGATGTTCAAGATGGAACAGGATATACTGTAGCCAAACTATAGAGAGGTTCAGGATGGAACAGGATGTACTGTAGCCAAACTGTAGAGATGGTTCAGGATGGAACAGGAGGGATACTGTAGCCAAACTGTAGAGATGTTCAGGATAGAACAGGAGGGATACTGTAGCCAAACTGTAGAGATGGTTCAGGATGGAACAGAATGTACTGTAGCCAAACTGTAGAGATGTTCAGGATGGAACATGAGGGATACTGTAGCTAAACTGTAGAGATGTTTCAGGATGGAACAGGAGGGATACTGTAGCCAAACTGTAGAGATGTTTCAGGATGGAACAGGAGGGATACTGTAGCCAAACTGTAGAGATGGTTCAGGATGGAACAGGAGGGATACTGTAGCCAAACTGTAGAGATGGTTCAGGATGGAACAGGAGGGATACTGTAGCCAAACAGTAGAGATGGTTCAGGATGGAACAGGAGGGATACTGTAGCCAAACTGTAGAGATGTTCAGGATGGAACAGGAGGGATACTGTAGCCAAACTGTAGAGATGGTTCAGGATGGAACAAATGTACAGGAGGGATGGAACAGGATGTAGCCAAACTGTAGAGATGGTTCAGGATGGAACAGGATGTACTGTAGCCAAACTATAGAGAGGTTCAGAGAACAGGATGTTTGCAGCCAGGATGGAACAGGATGTACTGTAGCCAAACTGGAGAGATGTTCAAGATGGAACAGGATATACTGTAGCCAAACTATAGAGAGGTTCAGGATGGAACAGGATGTACTGTAGCCAAACTGTAGAGATGGTTCAGGATGGAACAGGAGGGATACTGTAGCCAAACTGTAGAGATGTTCAGGATAGAACAGGAGGGATACTGTAGCCAAACTGTAGAGATGGTTCAGGATGGAACAGAATGTACTGTAGCCAAACTGTAGAGATGTTCAGGATGGAACATGAGGGATACTGTAGCTAAACTGTAGAGATGTTTCAGGATGGAACAGGAGGGATACTGTAGCCAAACTGTAGAGATGTTTCAGGATGGAACAGGAGGGATACTGTAGCCAAACTGTAGAGATGGTTCAGGATGGAACAGGAGGGATACAGTAGCCAAACTGTAGAGATGGTTCAGGATGGAACAGGAGGGATACTGTAGCCAAACTGTAGAGATGGTTATGGTTCAGGATGGAACAGGAGGGATAGAACATACTGTAGCCAAACTGTAGCTGTAGAAACAGTAGATATGAGGATGGAACAGGAGGGATACTGTAGCCAAACTGTAGAGATGTTCAGGATAGAACAGGAGGGATACTGTAAGAGATGTTCAGATGGAACAGATGGTGTCATGTTCAGGATGGAACAGGATGTACTGTAGCCAAACTGGAGAGATGTTCAAGATGGAACAGGATATACTGTAGCCAAACTATAGAGAGGTTCAGGATGGAACAGGATGTACTCTAGCCAAACTGTAGAGATGGTTCAGGATGATGGGATACTGTAGCCAAACTGTAGAGATGTTCAGGATAGAACAGGAGGGATACTGTAGCCAAACTGTAGAGATGGTTCAGGATGGAACAGGAGGGATACTGTAGCCAAACAGTAGAGATGGTTCAGGATGGAACAGGAGGGATACTGTAGCCAAACTGTAGAGATGTTCAGGATAGAACAGGAGGGATACTGTAGCCAAACTGTAGAGATGGTTCAGGATGGAACAGAATGTACTGTAGCCAAACTGTAGAGATGTTCAGGATGGAACAGGATGTACTGTAGCCAAACTGGAGAGATGTTCAAGATGGAACAGGATATACTGTAGCCAAACTATAGAGAGGTTCAGGATGGAACAGGATGTACTGTAGCCAAACTGTAGAGATGGTTCAGGATGGAACAGGAGGGATACTGTAGCCAAACTGTAGAGATGTTCAGGATAGAACAGGAGGGATACTGTAGCCAAACTGTAGAGATGGTTCAGGATGGAACAGAATGTACTGTAGCCAAACTGTAGAGATGTTCAGGATGGAACATGAGGGATACTGTAGCTAAACTGTAGAGATGTTTCAGGATGGAACAGGAGGGATACTGTAGCCAAACTGTAGAGATGTTTCAGGATGGAACAGGAGGGATACTGTAGCCAAACTGTAGAGATGGTTCAGGATGGAACAGGAGGGATACAGTAGCCAAACTGTAGAGATGGTTCAGGATGGAACAGGAGGGATACTGTAGCCAAACTGTAGAGATGGTTCAGGATGGAACAGGAGGGATACTGTAGCCAAACAGTAGAGATGGTTCAGGATGGAACAGGAGGGATACTGTAGCCAAACTGTAGAGATGTTCAGGATAGAACAGGAGGGATACTGTAGCCAAACTGTAGAGATGGTTCAGGATGGAACAGAATGTACTGTAGCCAAACTGTAGAGATGTTCAGGATGGAACATGAGGGATACTGTAGCTAAACTGTATAGATGTTTCAGGATGGAACAGGAGGGATACTGTAGCCAAACTGTAGAGATGGTTCAGGATGGAACAGGAGGGATACTGTAGCCAAACAGTAGAGATGTTCAGGATGGAACAGGAGGGATACTGTAGCTAAACTGTAGAGATGTTTCAGGATGGAACAGGAGGGATAATGTAGCCAAACTGTAGAGATGTTTCAGGATGGAACAGGAGGGATACTGTAGCCAAACTGTAGAGATGGTTCAGGATGGAACAGAATGTACTGTAGCCAAACTGTAGAGATGTTCAAGATGGAACAGGATATACTGTAGCCAAACTATAGAGAGGTTCAGGATGGATCAGGATGTACTGTAGCCAAACTGTAGAGATGGTTCAGGATGGAACAGGAGGGATACTGTAGCCAAACTGTAGAGATGTTTCAGGATGGAACAGGAGGGATAATGTAGCCAAACTGTAGAGATGTTTCAGGATGGAACAGGAGGGATACTGTAGCCGAACTGTAGAGATGGTTCAGGATGGAACAGGAGGGATACAGTAGCCAAACTGTAGAGATGGTTCAGGATGGAACAGGAGGGATACTATAGCCAAACTGTAGAGATGGTTCAGGATGGAACAGGAGGGATACTGTAGCCAAACAGTAGAGATGGTTCAGGATGGAACAGGAGGGATACTGTAGCCAAACTGTAGAGATGGTTCAGGATGGAACAGGAAGGATACTGTAGCCAAACTGTAGAGATGGTTCAGGATGGAACAGGAGGGATACTGTAGCCAAACTGTAGAGATGGTTCAGGATGGAACAGGAGGGATACTGTAGCCAAACTGTAGAGATGGTTCAGGATGGAACAGGATGTACTGTAGCCAAACTGGAGAGATGTTCAGGATGGAACATGAGGGATACTGTAGCTAAACTGTATAGATGTTTCAGGATGGAACAGGAGGGATACTGTAGCCAAACTGTAGAGATGGTTCAGGATGGAACAGGAGGGATACTGTAGCCAAACAGTAGAGATGTTCAGGATGGAACAGGAGGGATACTGTAGCTAAACTGTAGAGATGTTTCAGGATGGAACAGGAGGGATAATGTAGCCAAACTGTAGAGATGTTTCAGGATGGAACAGGAGGGATACTGTAGCCAAACTGTAGAGATGGTTCAGGATGGAACAGAATGTACTGTAGCCAAACTGTAGAGATGTTCAGGATGGAACAGGATGTACTGTAGCCAAACTGGAGAGATGTTCAAGATGGAACAGGATATACTGTAGCCAAACTATAGAGAGGTTCAGGATGGAACAGGATGTACTGTAGCCAAACTGTAGAGATGGTTCAGGATGGAACAGGAGGGATACTGTAGCCAAACTGTAGAGATGTTTCAGGATGGAACAGGAGGGATAATGTAGCCAAACTGTAGAGATGTTTCAGGATGGAACAGGAGGGATACTGTAGCCGAACT
The DNA here is from genome assembly GCF_036934945.1 of Oncorhynchus masou masou. Lineage (NCBI taxonomy): Eukaryota > Metazoa > Chordata > Actinopteri > Salmoniformes > Salmonidae > Oncorhynchus > Oncorhynchus masou. Next base: position 78,439,947 of record NC_088216.1, on the reverse strand, counting down.
GTAGAGATGGTTCAGGATGGAACAGGAGGGATACAGTAGCCAAACTGTAGAGATGGTTCAGGATGGAACAGGAGGGATACTATAGCCAAACTGTAGAGATGGTTCAGGATGGAACAGGAGGGATACTGTAGCCAAACTGTAGAGATGGTTCAGGATGGAACAGGAGGGATACTATAGCCAAACTGTAGAGATGGTTCAGGATGGAACAGGAGGGATACTGTAGCCAAACTGTAGAGATGGTTCAGGATGGAACAGGAGGGATACTGTAGCCAAACAGTAGAGATGGTTCAGGATGGAACAGGAGGGATACTGTAGCCAAACTGTAGAGATGGTTCAGGATGGAACAGGAAGGATACTGTAGCCAAACTGTAGAGATGGTTCAGGATGGAACAGGAGGGATACTGTAGCCAAACTGTAGAGATGGTTCAGGATGGAACAGGAGGGATACTGTAGCCAAACTGTAGAGATGGTTCAGGATGGAACAGGATGTACTGTAGCCAAACTGGAGAGATGTTCAGGATGGAACAGGAGGGATACTGTAGCCAAACTGTAGAGATGTTCAGGATGGAACAGGAGGGATACTGTAGCCAAACTGTAGAGATGTTCAGGATGGAACAGGAGGGATACTGTAGCCAAACTGTAGAGATGTTCAGGATGGAACAGGAGGGTTACTGGAGCCAAACTGTAGAGATGGTTCAGGATGGAACAGGAAGGATACTGTAGCCAAACTGAGCTCCTACCCTCTGGGCTCTCTGCTAAGCTAGGCTGTAGCACAGTTTGGGTCTGGACCAGCTTTGGATTTAGACCCAGACATCTGCTACAGTATACTACACAGAGGGTTGAGATGTAAAGAGGAAATGACTGGAATGGTTTCATGCCAGGAAGCCAGAGAGGAAAACAGGAGGGCATGTTAATCCAGGCCTCAGGTGGTTTACAGGTTCATGGTTCATGACCTAAAGACCAGTAGATAATCAATAGATTACCAGTATATCAACCAGTATATGACCAGTATATCACCGGTAGATAATCAGTAGATCATCAGTAGGTTAACCAGTATATTACCAGTATATTACCCGTATGTCACCAGTATATGACCAGTATATCACCGGTAGATAATCAGTAGTTAAACAGTATATTACCTGTATATCACCGGTAGATAATCAGTAGATCATCAGTAGGTTAACCAGTATATTACCAGTATATTACCAGTATATTACCCGTATGTCACCAGTATATGACCAGTATATCACCGGTAGATTATCAGTAGTTAAACAGTATATAACCTGTATATCACCAGAAAATCATCAGTTGAAAACCAGTACATCACCAGTATATCACCATTAGAGTATCAGTAGATTACCAGTATATAACCAGTAGATCATCAGTAGATCATCAGTAGATCATCAGTAGTTAACCAGTATATTACCAGTATATCACCAGTATATCACCAGTATGTAACCTGTATATGACCTGTATATCATCAGTATATCACCAGTATATCATCAGTATATCACCAGTATATCACCAGTATATCACCAGTGGTTAACCAGTATATTAGCAGTATATCCCCAGTAGATCATGAGTAGTTAACCAATAATAATAATAATAATATATCCCATTTAGCAGACGCTTTTGTCCAAAGCGACTTACAAGTCGGCTGGGGCCACTACTTTTACATATGGGTGGCCCTAGCGGGAATCGAACCCACGACGCTTGGCGTTGCAAGCGCTGCAAGCGCCATGCTCTACCAACTGAGCCACACAGGACCCCAACCAGTATATTACCAGAAATTAATTTTAACTTTATTTAACCAGGCAAGTCAGTTAAGAACATTAACATTAAAATTAAATTCTTATTTTCAATGCCGGCCTAGGAACAGTGGGTTAACCTCTTGAAACTCCCCATCCCGGATCTGGGATTGTGACTAAGCCTCAGGCTCATTAGCATAACGCAACGTTAACGATTTCTGAAAATCGCAAATAAAATTAAAATAATGCGTTTGCTCTCAAGCTTAGCCTTTTCTTAACAACACTGTCATCTCAGATTTTCAAAATATGCTTTTGAACCATAGAAATTGACTAATTTGTGTAAGAGTATGCAAAGCTAGCATAGCATTTTGTGTAGCATGTAGCACGCAACATTTTCACAAAAGCCAGATAACCAAATAAATAAAATCATTTACCTTTGAAGAGCTTCTGATGTTTTCAATGAGGAGACTCCCAGCCACATACCAGATGCGCAGTGCTTCCTGAAAGCGTCTGTGTGTAGGAGAAATCGTTCCGTTTTCTACATTGCGCCTGGCTACCGAAACAACCGAAAATGCAGTCACCTACAACGTGAAACTTTTTCCGGATTAACTACATAATATCGAGAAACATGGCAAACGTTGTTTGGAATCAATCCTCAAGGTGTTTTTTCACATATCTCTTCATTGACATGCAGTTTGTGGAAGCTTGCTTCTCTCTCTGTGCCCCATGGAAAATACTGGCAGGTGACTTTTGCGCATCAAGTTTCGTGGTAAATGTGGTCTCTTATGGTCAATCTTCCAACGATCTGCCTACAAATACGTCACAATGCTGCAGACACCTTGGGGAAACGACAGAAAGGGCAGACTCATTCCTCTTGCGTTCACAGCCATATAAGGAGATCATGAAAGACAGAGCCTCAAAATCCTTGTCATTTCCTGGATGCCAAGTCATCTTGGTTTTGCCTGAAGCTCACGTTAAAGGGCACGCACAGAGAAGATATTTGTATTTCTGGACACGTCAGAGTGTTTTCTTTCGAACAGTAGCAATTATATGCATAGTCGAGCATCTTTTTGTGACAAAATATCTTGTTTAAAACGGGAACGTTTTTCTTCCAAAAATGAAATAGCGCCACCATAAGTGTAAGAGGTTAACTGCCTGTTCAGGGGCAGAACGGCAGATTTTTACCTTGTCAGCTGGGGGGTTTGAACTTGCAACCTTCCGGTCCAACGCTCTAACCACTAGGCTACCCTGCCGTATATCCCCAATAGATAATCAGTAGATTACCAGCATAATCTGGTCAGTAGATAACAAGTAGATAGTAGTTATCTACATCAGTAGATAACAAGTAGATAATCAGTAAATCATCAGTATATCACCAGTAGATAATCAGTATATGATCCTGTTCCGTCCAGTATATCACCAGTATAATCACCATTATATCACTAGTTGATAACCAGTATATCACCAGTAGATAACCAGTATATCACCAGTAGATCATCAGTAGATCATCAGTAGGTTAACCAGTAAATTACCAGTATGTCACCAGTAGATAACCAGTATATCGCTTGTATATGACCAGTATATGACCAGTATATCACCCGTAGATAATCAGTAAATTGTCAGTATATCACCTGTATATCACCAGTAAATCACAAGCAAATCACCAGTATATCACCGGTATATCACCAGCATATCACCAGTGGATCACCAGTATATCATCAGTAGATCACCAGTGGATTACCAGTAGATAATCAGTAGCCAGTATATCACCAGCATATCACCAGTAGATACTCAGTAGATTACCAGTATATCCCCTGGTTATCACCAGATTATCACCAGTATATCACCAGCATATCATCAGTATATCACCAGTAGATCATCAGTAGTTAACCAGTATATTAGCAGTATATTAACAGTATATTACCAGTATATTGCCAGTATGTCCCAGTAGATCACCAGTATGTCACCAGTATATCACCAGTATTTAACCAGTATATCACCAGTATATGACCAGTATATCACCAGTAGATACCCAGTATATCATCAGTATATCACCAGTAGATGACGAGTATATCACCAGTAGATAATCAGTATATCGTCAGTATATCACCAGTAGTTAACCAGTATAACATCAGTATATCACCAGTATATCACCAGTAGATCACCAGTATGTCACCAGTATATCACCAGTATTTAACCAGTATATCACCAGTATATGACCAGTATATCACCAGTTGAAAACCAGTATATCACCAGTATATTTCCAGTATATAATCATTAGATCACCAGGTTATCACCAGTATATCACCAGTATATCACCAGTAGATCACCAGTATGTCACCAGTATATCACCAGTTTTTAACCAGTATATCACCAGTATATGACCAGTATATCACCAGTAGATCCCCAGTATATCATCAGTATATCACCAGTAGATAACCAGTAGATCCCCAGTATATCATCAGTATATCACCAGTAGATAACCAGTAGATCCCCAGTATATCATCAGTATATCACCAGTAGATAACCAGTAGATCCCCAGTATATCATCAGTATATCACCAGTAGATAACAAGTAGATCCCCAGTATATCATCAGTATATCACCAGTAGATAACAAGTAGATCCCCAGTATATCATCAGTATATCACCAGTAGATAACCAGTAGATCCCCAGTATATCATCAGTATGTATATCAGCATTATATCACCAGTATGTCACCAATATATCACTAGTAGATTACCAGGATGTCACCAGTAGATAATCAGTAGTTAACCAGTATATCACCAGTACATGACGAGTATATCACCAGTAGATAATCAGTAAATCACCAGTATATCACCGGTAGATAATCAGTAGTTAAACAGTATATCATCAGTATATCACCTGTATATCACCAGTATATCACTACCAGTATATCACCAGTATATCACCAGTAGATCACCGGTAGATAATCAGTAGATATCCTTGTAGCACCCTACTGAACCCTATGGATAACCCAGAGTCCGCTCAAAATGAGGCACACAGGTGAGTACATCATTAGCATGTAAGGTACTTGCCAATGGTGGAGATGGTCACTTTCAATACCACTAGGCATGACAGAGTGCCAGCCCTCGACTTCGTGCCACACTGAATAACTGACACATTTACAGATTCTTCGAGAATACTTAAGCATGGTCTGTGGCATGCAATCAAGGAAACAATACCCAAACATTCTGGAACTTAAATGCAATTAACATTGGAGCATATGGCTAGATTGGCAGTGGAATGCAGAGTTGAGTGGGTTTCTATTTATGGCATCACCCTACTTTGGTAAGAGCCAAAGACTTAAGAACCAAAAGCGTAACCCACAGAGATGGGAATTTCAATACTTTTAAGAAAATATGTAGATCTATTTCAGATTGATTTGAAGTGATGCATAATCAATGATGCATCCACCCTTGTCTAAAAGTTAAGGTTACAACCAGTAAAGAACATCATGGGAAGACTTCAGTTGGGTCTTTAACCATGACCCAGGGGTAGCTAGCTTAGTTGACACCCAATTGTATACATCCCAAGAAATCATTTTGAAAACAGAAAAACTATGGGTGATGTTCTAAACTCAGACTTTCACATACAAATCATTAATTTATGTCAATGGGAGACTTTGTGAGAGTTAAACTTCCAGTTTAAGTGCACGGATCTCAAGTCAAAATACTGCCTTATGATGTATAACAGATTAGTTTAAATCTTGGATCAATCCTGCACACACAAAAAGTATTGGTCTACCAGTTGGAATGGGGGAAGATTAACTCAGCTCTGTTGCCCTCGGTCTTGGAAGTATGGATTTAGAAAAGATATTTGGGGTGAGGCTTATGAGTCCAAGGCACCCACCCAGTGCTCGTCTGTGGTGCGTAGAGAACTCCTGCCACGGTTCTGTTTCTGAACCAATCAATTAGAACTAGCGCCATTGTGCTTCCAGGGAAATAGCAACAGCATTCTAAGAGCTATTAGTTTGCACTATTTAACAATGGCTCCAAGATATCTGCTCCCCTTTACAGACGCAGCCACTCTCTCCCCTGGTTCTCTCTCTCTTTCTCCCTCTCCCCTCTTTCCCTATCTTTCTCCCCCATCTCTCTCTCTCCCTTCTCTATCCCGGCCCTCTCTCTCTCTCCCCCCTCTCTCTTTCTCTACCCCTCTCTCCTAGCTAAACCCCACTGATTTGCATACTTCTTTCTGGTTCAATAACCCACCACAAACACACTGAGAGCGACTGGCAACCTTTATCTCGTCTTAAACTGACAACCAAATTGGGGTTAGAAGTTGAATGAAGCCCCAACAGAATTCAGCAAACCAGAGTAGAGAAATGCGGCTGAATCTCAGAGTTCACTCCCCACTGGGGTCTCAGAGTTGGCAACATTAGTTCCAGTACTGGAAGAGGCTGACAAAGCCCTGTTGGCCCTGTTAACGGAGCTAAATTTGGGAAGGCTGACCTGGCTGAAAAGATCCCCTCCAGTTTATAATATGGCAGAGGTCATCTCAATAATGTTGGAGCTCCCCTGCCTGCCACGGGTAGTCCATAATGCCTGGCTGCACTCTCGGAGTTCTCCGGGTTTATATGGTCCCGCACACACGCGTGCACCCACACACACACTCCTGACTCATCCACTCTCCTCCCAGCGTGTTTTGGGCAGTGCACTCAGGGTGGATAACCTAAGGAAGAGGCGAGGGCTCAGATAACTATTGTGTTGCTACAGAATACACCCAAGACCACAAGGCTGGCTACAGAGCAGCAAGGGGAACTGCCCCTCCCTACCTTCAGGCTATGCTCAAACCCTACACCCTAACCTAAGTACTCTGTTCTGACACCTCTGGTCTCTTGGCCCTCCCACCCTTATGAGACTGCAGCTCCCACTCTGCCCAGTCCAAGCTCTTCTCTGTCCTGGCAACCCGATGGTGGAACCAACTTCCCCCTGAAGCGAGGACAGCAGAGTCCATGAACATCTTACAAAAACATCTGAAACCCCACCTCTTCAAAGAGTATTGTAAATAATCCCACAGCATGCCTGTCTACAGTGGGACTACCCAGTGGTTCTGACCGACAGCATGCCTGTCTACAGTTGGACTACCTAGTGGTTCTGACCGACAGCATGCCTGTCTACAGTTGGACTACCCAGTGGTTCTGACCGACAGCATGCCTGTCTACAGTTGGACTAGCCAGTTGGACTACCTAGTGGTTCTGACCGACAGCATGCCTGTCTACAGTTGGACTACCCAGTGGTTCTGACCGACAGCATGCCTGTCTACAGTTGGACTAGCCAGTTGGACTACCTAGTGGTTCTGACCGACAGCATGCCTGTCTACAGTTGGACTACCCAGTGGTTCTGACTGACAGCATGTCTGTCTACAGTTGGACTAACCAGTGGTTCTGACCGACAGCATGCATGTCTACAGTTGGACTACCCAGTGGTTCTGACCGACAGCATGTCTGTCTACAGTTGGACTAACCAGTGGTTCTGACCGACAGCATGCATGTCTACAGTTGGACTAACCAGTGGTTTTGACCGACAGCATGCCTGTCTACAGTTGGACTACCCAGTGGTTCTGACCGACAGCATGCCTGTCTACAGTTGGACTACCTAGTGGTTCTGACCGACAGCATGCCTGTCTACAGTTGGACTACCCAGTGGTTCTGACCGACAGCATGCTTGTCTACAGTTGGACTGCCCAGTGGTTCTGACCGACAGCATGCCTGTCTACAGTTGGACTAGCCAGTGGTTCTGACCGACAGCATGCCAGGCTACAGCTGGACTACCCAGTGGTTCTGACCGACAGCATGCCTGGCTACAGCTGGACTACCCAGTGATTCTGACCGACTGTATGCCTGGCTACAGTGGGACTACCCAGTGATTCTGACCGACTGTATGCCAGGCTACAGTTGGACTACCCAGTGATTCTGACCGACTGTATGCCAGGCTACAGCTGGACTACCCAGTAGGCAAAATTAGTTGCATTGATATCAGGCTGACATCCTATATAACGTCATGGTCTGTCACGTTCTGACCTTTATTTCCTTTGTTTTGTATTTATTTAGTATGGTCAGTGTGTGAGTTGGGTGGGCAGTCTATGTTTGATTTTCTATGATTTGGGATTTCTATGTTTCGGCCTCGTATGGTTCTCAATCAGAGGTAGGTGTCATTAGTTGTCTCTGATTGAGAATCATACTTTGGTAGCCTGGGTTGCACTGTTTGTTTGTGTGTGATTGTCTATGTTGATGGCTTGTTCCAGCGCAGCTCGCATTAGCTTCACAGTTGTTATTTTGTTTACTGTTTTTTGTATAGTGTTTCTGTGTTCAGTTCTTTCTTTAATTAAAACATTCAACATGAACACATATCACGCCGCATTTTGGTCCTCCGATCCTTCTGGCCTCTCCTCTTCAGATGAAGAGGATGACCGTGACATGGTCAGGTTGTATATTTGCTGTAGAAAAGCATGACTTCTTTCCCAGACACCTTGAAATCATTTCTTTAATTATTATTCTGGTTTACCTGATTGTATAATGTATATTCAACCGCCTTTTAAAAGGTATTTTCAAATATTTCAAAGAAAGAATCCACTTCTTAGCACCACACGCTAACTACCCTACTCTCAGTTACATTGAAATTATTTCCACGACTGGATTAAAGATTTTGCGGATATATGGCAGAGTTATTAGCATTTTAGAGGAATTAACTCCCAATAAGCTTTGCTCGTTGGTTCTATGCGGGGGGCTTTTCGTCAAAGCTGTTGTCACTTCTGATATAGACTCACACATCAAATGACATTTTTGGACTGTGTGTTCCATTCCCCTAAATGAATATTCAAAACCGTGAAGAGAACACATAAATTGAATGCATGAGCTGTAATAAGATCAAAGTCATGCTAAGTGGATCTTCAAGCTTTATTTCCACATTTCATCCAACAATGTGTCTGCTGAAGCAGAAAATTATACTGCTGCTTTAAAGCAATATAAGTCACTCTAGAATAAACACAATAAACTGTGATGCTCGTACTCATGTGATTAAACTCCAATACGACTGAATGCCCAGATCTGAATGATCAGGAAACTGATCTCATAGAAAGTGACTGATTATGGGGCTGAACCAGCCATGCCAAGCACCAGCCTCTTTCACCATGGACCTGTCTCTTACATTTCCCCTGCAATGATCCTCAATGATATACTGGCATAATATTCTAACTCTAGAGTCACATGATGTGGAACATGATGAAGCCCACTGGTTCCTGTGCCCGACCAGGCTGGCAATTACAAAGTAATGGGAGGACTTTCTGCTGACCCCAATACCACCTCCACATTAAATGTTGCATGAGGTAACCTTTCATCCCTCTTAGAGGAATGACAGAATCTTGATGCTATTTCCCCTTTAGCAAGCACTTTTTTCCCACAGTGAAGCCCTACATTGAGTCTTAAATAGGTTAAACTTGAAAGCATTCAAGATTTTGCAAAAACTTTTCAAACTGACATAGCATCTTCAGAGTAAAACTATATTCATGTGATAAAGAGCATCTTAAATAATCCCACAGCACCCCCTCTCGCACCGTGAAACAACCCAACCCACCAAAAATGTAGAAATAAAGCCTTTCATGAACTAACACTTGCACTTTTAGCAGTTATCATAAGAATCTCAGTCTTTCAAAAGAAAGAAAGAAAAAAACAATACATCATCATGAGTAGCCTAGCTATAGTTAGCTACAGTAGGTCAACCAATTCATCATCATGAGTAGCCTAGCTATAGTTAGCTACAGTAGGTCAACCAATACATCATCATGAGTAGCCTAGCTATAGTTAGCTACAGTAGGTCAACCAATACATCATCATGAGTAGCCTAGCTATAGTTAGCTACAGTAGGTCAACCAATACATCATCATGAGTAGCCTAGCTATAGTAAGTTACAGTAGGTCAACCAGTACATCATCATGAGTAGCCTAGCTATAGTTAGCTACAGTAGGTCAACCAATACATCTTCATGAGTAGCCTAGCTATAGTTAGCTACAGTAGGTCAACCAATACATCTTCATGAGTAGCCTAGCTATAGTTAGCTACAGTAGGTCAACCAATACATATTCATGAGTAGCCTAGCTATAGTTAGCTACAGTAGGTCAACCAATACATCTTCATGAGTAGCATAGCTATAGCTAGCTACAGTAGGTCAACCAATACATCATCATCAGTAGCCTAGCTATAGTTAGCTACAGTAGGTCAACCAATACATCATCATGAGTAGCCTAGCTATAGTTAGCTACAGTAGGTCAACCAATACATCATCATGAGTAGCCTAGCTATAGTTAGCTACAGTAGGTCAACCAATACATCATCATGAGTAGCCTAGCTATAGTAAGTTACAGTAGGTCAACCAATACATCATCATGAGTAGCCTAGCTATAGTTAGCTACAGTAGGTCAACCAATACATCATCATGAGTAGCCTAGCTATAGCTAGCTACAGTAGGTCAACCAATACATCATCATGAGTAGCCTAGCTATAGTTAGCTACAGTAGGTCAGCCAATACATCATCATGAGTAGCCTAGCTATAGTAAGTTACAGTAGGTCAACCAATACATCATCATGAGTAGCCTAGCTATAGTTAGCTACAGTAGGTCAACCAATACATCATCATGAGAAGCCTAGCTATAGTTAGCTACAGTAGGTCAACCAATATATCATCATGAGTAGTCTAGCTATAGTTAGCTACAGCAGGTCAACCAATACATCATCATGAGTAGCCTAGCTATAGTTAGCTACAGTAGGTCAACCAATACATCATCATGAGTAGCCTAGCTATAGTTAGCTACAGTAGGTCAACCAATACATCATCATGAGTAGCCTAGCTATAGCTAGCTACAGTAGGTCAACCAATACATCATCATGAGTAGCCTAGCTATAGTTAGCTACAGTAGGTCAACCAATACATCATCATGAGTAGCCTAGCTATAGTAAGTTACAGTAGGTCAACCAATACATCATCATGAGTAGCCTAGCTATAGTTAGCTACAGTAGGTCAACCAATACATCATCATGAGTAGCCTAGCTATAGTTAGCTACAGTAGGTCAACCAATACATCATCATGAGTAGCCTAGCTATAGTTAGCTACAGTAGGTCAACCAATACATCATCATGAGTAGCCTAGCTATAGTAAGTTACAGTAGGTCAACCAGTACATCATCATGAGTAGCCTAGCTATAGTTAGCTACAGTAGGTCAACCAATACATCATCAGCTATAGTTAGCTACAGTAGGTCAACCAATACATCTTCATGAGTAGCCTAGCTATAGTTAGCTACAGTAGGTCAACCAATACATCATCATGAGTAGCCTAGCTATAGTTAGCTACAGTAGGTCAACCAATACATCATGAGTAGCATAGCTATAGTAGCTACTAGGTCAACCAATATAGTTAGCTACAGTAGGTCAACCAATACATCATCATGAGTAGCCTAGCTATAGTTAGCTACAGTAGGTCAACCAATACATCATCATGAGTAGCCTAGCTATAGTTAGCTACAGTAGGTCAACCAATACATCATCATGAGTAGCCTAGCTATAGTTAGCTACAGTAGGTCAACCAATACATCATCATGAGTAGCCTAGCTATAGTTAGCTACAGTAGGTCAACCAATACATCATCATGAGTAGCCTAGCTATAGTTAGCTACAGTAGGTCAACCAATACATCATCAGCTATAGAGTAGCCAGCTACATCATCATGAGTAGCCTAGCTATAGTTAGCTACAGTAGGTCAACCAATACATCATCATGAGTAGCCTAGCTATAGTTAGCTACAGTATCAACCAATACATCATCATGAGTAGCCTAGCTATAGTTAGCTACAGTAGGTCAACCAATACATCATCATGAGTAGCCTAGCTATAGTTAGCTACAGTAGGTCAACCAATACATCATCATGAGTAGCCTAGCTATAGTTAGCTACAGTAGGTCAACCAATACATCATCATGAGTAGCCTAGCTATAGTTAGCTACAGTAGGTCAACCAATACATCATGAGTAGCCTAGCTATAGTTAGCTACAGTAGGTCAACCAATACATCATCATGAGTAGCTAGCTATAGTTAGCTACAGTAGGTCAACCAATACATCATCATGAGTAGCCTAGCTATAGTTAGCTACAGTAGGTCAACCAATACATCATCATGAGTAGCAGCTATAGTTAGCTACAAGGTCAACCAATACATCATCATGAGTAGCCTAGCTATAGTTAGCTACAGTAGGTCAACCAATACATCATCATGAGTAGCCTAGCTATAGTTAGCTACAGTAGGTCAACCAATACATCATCATGAGTAGCCTAGCTATAGTTAGCTACAGTAGGTCAACCAATACATCATCATGAGTAGCCTAGCTATAGTTAGCTACAGTAGGTCAACCAATACATCATCATGAGTAGCCTAGCTATAGTTAGCTACAGTAGGTCAACCAATACATCATCATGAGTAGCCTAGCTATAGTTAGCTACAGTAGGTCAACCAATACATCATCATGAGTAGCCTAGCTATAGTAGCTACAGTAGGTCAACCAATACATCATCATGAGTAGCCTAGCTATAGTTAGCTACAGTAGGTCAACCAATACATCATCATGAGTAGCCTAGCTATAGTTAGCTACAGTAGGTCAACCAATACATCATCATGAGTAGCCTAGCTATAGTTAGCTACAGTAGGTCAACCAATACATCATCATGAGTAAGCTATAGTAAGTTACAGTAGGTCAACCAATACATCATCATGAGTAGCCTAGCTATAGTTAGCTACAGTAGGTCAACCAATACATCATCATGAGTAGCCTAGCTATAGTTAGCTACAGTAGGTCAACCAATACATCATCATGAGTAGCCTAGCTATAGTTAGCTACAGTAGGTCAACCAATACATCATCATGAGTAGCCTAGCTATAGTTAGCTACAGTAGGTCAACCAATACATCATCATGAGTAGCCTAGCTATAGTTAGCTACAGTAGGTCAACCAATACATCATCATGAGTAGCCTAGCTATAGTTAGCTACAGTAGGTCAACCAATACATCATCATGAGTAGCCTAGCTCAGTAGGTCAACAATACATCATCATGAGTTAGCTACAGTACAGTAGGTCAACCAATACATCATCATGAGTAGCCTAGCTATAGTTAGCTACAGTAGGTCAACCAATACATCATCATGAGTAGCCTAGCTATAGTTAGCTACAGTAGGTCAACCAATACATCATCATGAGTAGCCTAGCTATAGTTAGCTACAGTAGGTCAACCAATACATAACATGAGTAGCCTAGCTATAGTTAGCTACAGTAAGTCAACCAATACGTCATCATGAGTAGCCTAGCTATAGTTAGCTACAGTAGGTCAACCAATACATCATCATGAGTAGCCTAGCTAGCTAGGTCATAGTAGCTCAACACATCATCATGAGTAGCCTAGCTATAGTTAGCTACAGTCAACCAATACATCATCATGAGTAGCCTAGCTATAGTTAGCTACAGTAGGTCAACCAATACATCATCATGAGTAGCCTAGCTATAGTTAGCTACAGTAGGTCAACCAATACATCATCATGAGTAGCCTAGCTATAGTTAGCTACAGTAGGTCAACCAATACATCATCATGAGTAGCCTAGCTATAGTTAGCTACAGTAGGTCAACCAATACATCATCATGAGTAGCCTAGCTATAGTTAGCTACAGTAGGTCAACCAATACATCATCATGAGTAGCCTAGCTATAGTTAGCTACAGTAGGTCAACCAATACATCATCATGAGTAGCCTAGCTATAGTTAGCTACAGTAGGTCAACCAATACATCATCATGAGTAGCCTAGCTATAGTTAGCTACAGTAGGTCAACCAATACATCATCATGAGTAGCCTAGCTATAGTTAGCTACAGTAGGTCAACCAATACATCATCATGAGTAGCCTAGCTATAGTAGCCTAGTTACAGTAGGTCAACCAATACATCATCATGAGTAGCCTAGCTATAGTTAGCTACAGTAGGTCAACCAATACATCATCATGAGTAGCCTAGCTATAGTTAGCTACAGTAGGTCAACCAATACATCATCATGAGTAGCCTAGCTATAGTTAGCTACAGTAGGTCAACCAATACATCATCATGAGTAGCCTAGCTATAGTAAGTTACAGTAGGTCAACCAATACATCATCATGAGTAGCCTAGTCAACGTCAATACATCATCATGAGTAGCCTAGCTATAGTAAGTTACAGTAGGTCAACCAATACATCATCATGAGTAGCCTAGCTATAGTTAGCTATAACCAATACATCATCATGAGTAGCCTAGCTATAGTTAGCTACAGTAGATCAACCAATACATCATCATGAGTAGCCTAGCTATAGTTAGCTACAGTAGGTCAACCAAAACATAACATGAGTAGCCTAGCTATAGTTAGCTACAGTAAGTCAACCAATACATCATCATGAGTAGCCTAGCTATAGTTAGCTACAGTAGGTCAACCAATACATAACATGAGTAGCCTAGCTATAGTTAGCTACAGTAGGTCAACCAATACATCATCATGAGTAGCCTAGCTATAGTTAGCTACACTAGGTCAACCAATACATAACATGAGTAGCCTAGCTATAGTTAACTACAGTAGGTCAACCAATACATAACATGAGAAGCCTAGCTATAGTTAGCTACAGTAGGTCAACCAATACATAACATGAGTAGCCTAGCTATAGTTAGCTACAGTAGGTCAACCAATACATCATCATGAGTAGCCTAGCTATAGTTAGCTACAGTAGGTCAACCAATACATCATCATGAGTAGCCTAGCTATAGTTAGCTACAGTAGGTCAACCAATACATCCTCATGAGTAGCCTAGCTATAGTTAGCTACAGTAGATCAACCAATACATCATCATGAGTAGCCTAGCTATAGTTAGCTAGAGTAGGTCAACTAATACATCATCATGAGTAGCCTAGCTATAGTTAGCTACAGTAGGTCAACCAATACACAATGACCTACTCATGATGATGTATTGGTTGACCTAGTGTAGCTAACTATAGTTAGCTAGGTCAACCAATAAAGGACAAGTCTTTGAGTGTATGCATCATCTAAAGTTGGAGAGGACAGTTCATGGATTGATCAGAGGAAGGTGGTCAGGGAGATGGGTGATGAAGAGTCTGGTGATGATCATGTAGAGGGCTACTGTGGGAAGTGGGGAGTCATGTAGCTACTGGACTTCTCTTTCACTCTATGTTGCAGCCAATTGGGTGACGTCTCAGCAGCTCTGGGCGCCTGAAAGCTCACCACTACAAAGTTCAGAGTAGTAGCCAGTCGTCCTCACCGTGAGTCCTCTGCCTCAGCGTTCCTCTTCTGCATCTCCCATTACTTTCAAGCTTCAGGTGAGTCCTCAATTGATTTTTCAAAAGATCAGCAAAAAAGCTGGTACATCGTCCAGATGCATCATTCAAACAACAAATACATTTTATTCAACGGGGCGAGGCAAAGCAGAGGTGATCAAAAATCTTTCATTTCAGCCATACAACAATATAATCCATTATTAAAGTACAGTACTCTATGTTTACAATATCATAAACAATCTTTTACACGTTCCAAATTACATTTTCTATATTCATATGGTTTAAGGGGCACTTTTGTTGTGACAACAAGGTGAAGGTACTCTCTAACTCAAATGGCACAACAGAATCATTCAGATAGTCCAAAGAACAACAAATTACACCCATCTCATATAATTAATATCTGGAAAAGGCCGAAGTAGAAACGGATGCTGCTGCAGCATTGCTCATCTTCACAGTGGGAATCCAGTCGACATGGTGTCTTGATAGAGTTCAGCTGGTGAACCTACAGTAGTACATAAACCAATGAAAAGCACACCTGATGTTAGAACATCACTTCCTCAGGTCACCAATACCATCAGGGAACTTTATATATGTATTTATATGTACATTCATTTTTACCCCCCTTTCTCCCCAATTTCGTGGTATCCAATTATTAGTAGTTACTATCTTGTCTCATCGCTACAACTCCCGTATGGGCTCGGGAGAGACGAAGGTCGAAAGCCATGCGTCCTCCGAAACACAACCCAACCAAGCCGCACTGCTTCTTAACACAGCGCGCATCCAACCCGGAAGCCAGCCGCACCAATGTGTTGGAGGAAACACCGTGCACCTGGCGACCTTGGTTAGCACGCACTGCACCCGGCCCACCACAGGAGTCGCATGTGGGCGATGAGACAAGGATATCCCTGCCGGCCAGGCGTGAACCCAGAGTCTCTTTTGGCACAGCTAGCGCTGCAATGCAGTGCCCTCGACCACTGCGCCACCCGGGAGGCCCACCATCAGGGAAATTAAGGGTTTTAGTGTCATATAAAGATTACTATTGTTGGGCTGGAACAACCAATAGTCAACACAGCAGGTTGTCCTATCCCATTGAGGCCTTTGTCCTATTCTGTAATGTTCATACATTTTCCCTCCTCTTATGAATAAAGTTCTCAACAAATTACCATTATGTTATTATATGAACACATGCATATATGATAACAACTGGAGTTGTCCTCCAGGCTATAAGGACATCATATTATCTCCCCTTTTTGCCTCTCAGTGCAAGAGACGTCACTGCTGTACTTGATTGGAATCCAGGCTGCATCATATCCGGCCGTGATTGGGAGTCCCATAGGGCGGTGCACAATTGGCCCAGCGTCGTCCGGGTTTGGCCGGGGGGAGACCGTCATTGTAAATAACAATTTGTTCTTAACTGACTTGCCTAGTTAAATAAAGGTTAAATAGATTTTTTTTATGATGGTCATGGCTATATTTGACACTTCGTAGCAGATTAGGAGAATTTATGCAGCAGGTTAGGAGAATTAGGTTAAGGTTAGGTTAGCTAAAATGAAGAAAAAAAAAACTTTTTGGGTCCCTTTTAGCCAGGACCACTTTTCGGCCTAGATTACATGGTTGCATTCAAGACAAGGTGGTTTTTATTTATCTGTTGTCAGTGTCAGCAGAGTAGGCATAGGCTACCATCGTATTAAAAACAATTATTCTGCTAATGTCTCTCGTCATACTGTAATGTCCAGGCAGTACTGACATGTCCTGTGTGGCTCAGTTGGTGGCTCAGTTGGCTCAGTTGGTAGAGCATGGCGCTTGCAACACCGGGGATGGTTCTAAAGCATGATTCTAAAAGGCATGGCTCTAAGGCATGGTTCTAAGGCATGGTTGTAAGGCATGGCTCTTTGTGAGTCACCATAGACCTACAGGTCATAGACACTAATGATGTTTGTGATACACGATAGGCTTCTGTTCTGATTAAACAAATTATACTTTCTAATAATAACCTTTAAATACTGATCAGCACCCCTTCAGTGTCGCTGTGAGTGCAAACCCGGGCAGATTCATAAATACAAGGACTGCTCACAATGTGGGCAGGGCCCAAATAATCAGAAAGGACCTCATCAGTGACCCTTTGGCAGCAGCTGAGTGCCTCCTTCGACCACCTGATTGGGACAGAGGCCAAGGCTCCCAGACCCTAACAAAACAATATGCTCAAGCACCTAAAAGTCTACTAATACTTTCCAGTGACTGAGGTTAATTCCTGCTGAATAATTTACAATGGAGGCAGGCAGGTTCTCGTTCCATTTGCTTCCACAGAAGTAACTTTGCATGCGCTCATGTATTATTGACCGGTGACCGCGGCCACAGTGCATGGGAAAAGGGAAAGAGCAATGGCAAAAACAAAAATGGGCTGCCCAATTGCACAAACATGCATGAGAGTACAGACAGACTGAGGATGAGCAGGCTAGTCTGGGCATGGGAAAACAAAGTCTGTGTTAGCCAGTCACGCGCAAAGCACTGGTTGATGACAGAGACAAAAAAACAACAAGGGTGAGGAGGCTGCAAAAGCTAAACAAAGAAAGAAGGCCACATTTGGTTGTGCTTCCCCTGTGCTGATATGATCCAACTGCATGCCAGGACGACAAAGTACGCAGAGTAGACAACTACAGGCTTTAGAGATGGGGGTGATCTCATGTCTCAACTTTTTGGGACTGAGGACTCCTTTTGTGATAATAAATTCATCAGGGACCTCTTCATAATCAAAACAACTTGAGTGACATATAAAATAGCATACAATGAGTTTATCTATGACTTCGACTTGCATGGCCTGACGAACCAAGTCTCGGCCCCTGGAAGGGACATTTTGAAGAACCACTTCTTGGCATCAGAGAAAACATTTAGCAAATTTCCAAACATTCTATCACAGGGGAAAAATTCTTTTTGTTGTTGCAGCTTTAAAGCTAATATCCTGTAATTCTACACACATTGACATAAGGCAGAGAGAAGTGTTTATGGTTTTAAAGCTAATATCCTGTAATTCTACACACATTGACATAAGGCAGAGAGAAATGTTTACGGTTTTAAAGCTAATATCCTGTAATTCTACACACATTGACATAAGGCAGAGAGAAGTGTTTATGGTTTTAAAGCTAATATCCTGTAATTCTACACACATTGACATAAGGCAGAGAGAAATGTTTACGGTTTTAAAGCTAATATCCTGTAATTCTACACACATTGACATAAGGCAGAGAGAAATGTTTACGGTTTTAAAGCTAATATCCTGTAATTCTACACACATTGACATAAGGCAGAGAGAAGTGTTTACGGTTTTAAAGCTAATATCCTGTAATTTTACACACATTGACATAAGGCAGAGAGAAATGTTTACGGTTTAAAAGCTAATATCCTGTAATTCTACACACATTGAAATAAGGCAGAGAGAAGTGTTTACGGTTTTAAAGCTAATATCCTGTAATTCTACACACATTGACATAAGGTAGAGAGAAATGTTTACGGTTTTAAAGCTAATATCCTCTAATTCTACACACATTGACACAAGGCAGAGAGAAGTGTTTACGGTTTTAAAGCTAATATCCTGTAATTCTACACACATTGACATAAGGCAGAGAGAAGTGTTTACGGTTTTAAAGCTAATATCCTGTAATTCTACACACATTGACATAAGGCATAGAGAAATGTTTACAGTTTTAATGCTTAAATGACAGTTGACTTATGTACAAAAAAAGTGGTTCTGGGGAATTTTATGGAATAAAATAATTATCAAGTTGAAAATGCATAATTTGGGGAGTACCGTGAATACCAATATCCCTGTGAGCCTCCCAGACCCATGTTGCATAGGACATAATTGAAGATGAATAATATTACATTGTATTATATTACACTCTCTGTTGTTAATAATATTAATCAAAAAAATAAATGTAAAAAATATGCGGTATATATAATATATATACTAAATCACATCAGATTTTATTTCTCACACGCGCCAAATACTACAGATGTAGACCTTTCCCTGAAATGCTTACATACAAGCACTTAACCAACAATGCAGTTAAGAAAATGAGTTAAGAAAATATTTACTCAATAAACAAAAGAAAAAAAATATTTAAACAGTTGAAGTCAGAAGTTTACATACACCATAGCCAAATACATTTAAACTCAGTTTTTCACAGTTCCTGACATGTAATCCTAGTAAAACCTCCGTCTTAGGTCAATTGGGATCACAACTTTATTTTAATAATGTGAAATGTCAGAATAATAGTACAGAGAATCATTTATTTCAGTTTTTATTTCTTTCGTCACATTCCCAGTGGGTCAGAAGTAAACATTAATTTAATTAGTATTTGGTGCATTGCCTTTAAATTGCTTAACTTGGGTCAAACGTTTCAGGTAGCCTTCCACAAGCTTCTCACAATAACTTGGGTGAATTTTGGCCCATTCCTCCTGACAGAGCTGGTGTAACTTAGTCAGGTTTGTAGGCCTCCTTGCTCACACATGCTTTTTCAGTTCTGCCCACAAATTTTCCATAGGATTGAGGTCAGGGCTTTGTGATGGCCACTCCAATACCTTGACTTTGTTGTCCTTAAGCCATTTTGCCACAACTTTGGAAGTATGCTTGGGGTCATTGTCCGTTTGGAAGACCCATTTGCGACCAAGCTTTAACTTCCTGACTGATGTCTTGAGATGTTGCTTCGATATATCCACAATTTTCCTCCCTCATGATGCCATCTGTTTTGTGAAGTGCACTAGTCCCTTCTGCACCCGACACAACATGATGCTGCCACCCCCGTGCTTCATGGTTGGGATGGTGTTATTTGGATTGCAAGCCTCCCACTTTTTCCTCCAAACATAACAATGGTCATTTTGGCCAAACAGTTCTATTTTTGTTTCATCAGGCCAGAGGACATTTCTCCAAAAAGTCTGATCTTTGTCCCCATGTGCAGTTGCAAACCGTAGTCTAGCTTTTTTATGGCGGTTTTGGAGCAGTGGCTTCTCCCTTGCTGGGCGGCCTTTCAGGTTATGTGGATATAGGACTTGTTTTACTGTGGATATAGATACTTTTGAACCAGTTTCCTCCAGCATCTTCACAAGGTCCTTTGCTGTTGTTCTGGGATTGATTTGCACTTTTTGCACCTGAGTACGTTCATCTCTAGGAGACAGAACGCGTCTACTTCCTGAGTGGTATGATGGCTGCGTGATCCCATGATGTTTATACTTGCGTACTATTGTTTGTAAAGATGAACGTGGTACCTTCAGGCATTTGGAAATTGCTCCCAAGGATGAATCAGACTTGTGGAGGTCTACAATTTATTTTCTGAAGTCTTAGCTGATTTCTTTTGATTTTCCCATGATGTCAAGCGAGTTTGAATGTAGGCCTTGAAATACATCCACAGGTACACCTAAAATTGACTCAAATGATGTCAATTAGCCAATCAGAAGTATAAAGCCATGACATCATTTTCTGGAATTTTCCAAGATGTTTAAAGGCAGAGTCAACTTAGTGTATGTAAACTTCTGACACACTATTATTGTGGTACAGTGAATTATACGTGAAATAATCTGTCTGTAAACAATTGTTGGAAAAAAATACTTCTGTCATGCACAAAGTAGATGTCCTAACCGACTTCCCAAAAGTATAGTTTGTTAACAAGAAATTTGTGGAGTTGTTGAAAAATTAGCTTTAATGACTCCAACCTAAGTGTATGTAGACTTCAAACGTATATATAAAACATTTAACAATAAAAAATGTCTTAAGAAAAGGAGCAACAATAACGAGGCTATATACAGGGGGTTAGTTGAGGTAATTGAGTAGGCAAGGGTAAAGTGACTATGCATATTTTTAGGGCCTTCCTCTGACACCACTTGGTATACAGGTCCTGGATGGCAGGAAGCCTAGCCCCATTGATGTACTGGGCCATACGCACTACCCACTGTAGTGCCTTGCAGTCGGAGGCCGAGCAGTTGCCATACCAGGCGGTGATGCAATCCTCTCGATGGTGCAGCTGTAGAACTTTTTAAGGATCTGAGGACCCAAGCCAAATCTTTCAAGTCTCCTGAGGGGGAATAGGCGTTGTTGTGCCCTCTTCACGACTGTCTTTCATCAATGATCTCTCTGTATTTTGCTCTGTTCATCTTTCCCTCGATCCTGACTGATCTCCCAATCCCTGCTGCTGAAAAACATCCCTAACGCATGACGCTGCCACCACCATGTTTCACCGTAGGGATGGAGTATATATATATGTATATATATATATAATTCCAAAAAAGTATTCAGACCACTTGACTTTTTCCACATTTTGTTACCTTAGCTTATTCTAAAATTTATTAAAAACAAAAATGTCCCATCAAATTTCCCATCAATCTACACACAATACCCCATAATGACAAAGCGAACACAGGTTTTAGAAATGTTTGCAAATGTATTAAATATAAAAAAACGAAATACCTTATTTACATATTCAGACCCTTTTCTATGAGACTCGAAATTGAGCTCACGTGCATCCTGTTTCAAATCAAATCAAATCAAATTTTATTTGTCACATACACATGGTTAGCAGATGTTAATGCGAGTGTAGTGAAATGCTTGTGCTTCTAGTTCCGACAATGCAGTAATAACCAACAAGTAATCTAACTAACAATTCCTAAACTACTGTCTCATACACAGTGTAAGGGGATAAAGAATATGTACATAAGGATATATGAATGAGTGATGGTACAGAGCAGCATAGGCAAGATACAGTAGATGGAATCGAGTACAGTATATACATATGAGATGAGTATGTAAACAAAGTGGCATAGTTAAAGTGGCTAGTGATACATGTATTACATAAGGATGCAGTCGATGATATAGAGTACAGTATATACGTATGCATATGAGATGAATAATGTAGGGTAAGTAACATTATATAAGGTAGCATTGTTTAAAGTGGCTAGTGATATATTTACATCATTTCCCATCAATTCCCATTATTAAAGTGGCTGGAGTTGAGTCAGTGTCAGTGTGTTGTCAGCAGCCACTCAGTGTTAGTGGTGGCTGTTTAACAGTCTGATGGCCTTGAGATAGAAGCTGTTTTTCAGTCTCTCGGTCCCAGCTTTGATGCACCTATACTGACCTCGCCTTCTGGATGATAGCGGGTTGAACAGGCAGTGGCTCGGGTGGTTGTTGTCCTTGATGATCTTTATAGCCTTCCTGTAACATCGGGTGGTGTAGGTGTCCTGGAGGGCAGGTAGTTTGCCCCCGGTGATGCGTTGTGCAGACCTCACTACCCTCTGGAGAGCCTTACGGTTGAGGGTGGAGCAGTTGCCGTACCAGGCGGTGATACAGCCCGCCAGGATGCTCTCGATTGTGCATCTGTAGAAGTTTGTGAGTGCTTTTGGTGACAAGCCAAATTTCTTCAGCCTCCTGAGGTTGAAGAGGCGCTGCTGCGCCTTCTTCACGATGCTGTCTGTGTGAGTGGACCAATTCAGTTTGTCTGTGATGTGTATGCCGAGGAACTTAAAACTTGCTACCCTCTCCACTACTGTTCCATCGATGTGGATAGGGGGTGTTCCCTCTGCTGTTTCCTGAAGTCCACAATCATCTCCTTAGTTTTGTTGACGTTGAGTGTGAGGTTATTTTCCTGACACCACACTCCGAGGGCCCTCACCTCCTCCCTGTAGGCCGTCTCGTCATTGTTGGTAATCAAGCCTACCACTGTTGTGTCGTCCGCAAACTTGATGATTGAGTTGGAGGCGTGCGTGGCCACGCAGTCGTGGGTGAACAGGGAGTACAGGAGAGGGCTCAGAACGCACCCTTGTGGGGCCCCAGTTTTGAGGATCAGCGGGGAGGAGATGTTGTTACCTACCCTCACCACCTGGGGGCGGCCCGTCAGGAAGTCCAGTACTCAGTTGCACAGGGCGGGGTCGAGACCCAGGGTCTCGAGCTTGATGACGAGCTTGGAGGGTACTATGGTGTTGAATGCCGAGCTGTAGTCGATGAACAGCATTCTCACATAGGTATTCCTCTTGTCCAGATGGGTTAGGGCAGTGTGGTTGAGATTGCATCGTCTGTGGACCTATTTGGGCGGTAAGCAAATTGGAGTGGGTCTAGGGTGTCAGATAGGGTGGAGGTGATATGGTCCTTGACTAGTCTCTCAAAGCACTTCATGATGACGGAAGTGAGTGCTACGGGGCGGTAGTCGTTTAGCTCAGTTACCTTAGCTTTCTTGGGAACAATGGTGGCCCTCTTGAAGCATGTGGGAACAGCAGACTGGTATAGGGATTGATTAAATATGTCCGTAAACACACCGGCCAGCTGGTCTGCGCATGCTCTGAGGGCGCGGCTGGGGATGCCGTCTGGGCCTGCAGCCTTGCGAGGGTTAACACGTTTAAATGTCTTACTCACCTCGGCTGCAGTGAAGGAGAGACCGCATGTTTTCGTTGCAGGCCGTGTCAGTGGCACTGTATTGTCCTCAAAGCGGGCAAAAAAGTTATTTAGTCTGCCTGGGAGCAAGACATCCTTGTCCGTGACTGGGCTGGATTTCTTCCTGTAGTCCGTGATTGACTGTAGACCCTGCCACATGCCTCTTGTGTCTGAGCCGTTGAATTGAGATTCTACTTTGTCTCTGTACTGACGCTTAGCTTGTTTGATAGCCTTGCAGAGGGAATAGCTGCACTGTTTGTATTCGGTCATGTTACCAGACACCTTGCCCTGATTAAAAGCAGTGGTTCGCGCTTTCAGTTTCACACGAATGCTGCCATCAATCCACGGTTTCTGGTTAGGGAATGTTTTATTCGTTGCTATGGGAACGACATCTTCAACGCACGTTCTAATGAACTCGCACACCGAATCAGCGTATTCGTCAATGTTGTTATCTGACGCAATACGAAACATGTCCCAGTCCACGTGATGGAAGCAGTCTTGGAGTGTGGAGTCAGCTTGGTCGGACCAGCGTTGGACAGACCTCAGCGTGGGAGCCTCTAGTTTTAGTTTCTGTCTGTAGGCAGGGATCAGCAAAATGGAGTCGTGGTCAGCTTTTCCTAAAGGGGGGCGGGGCAGGGCCTTATATGCGTCGCGGAAGTTATAGAGTAACAATGATCCAAGGTTTTTCCACCCCTGGTTGCGCAATCGATATGCTGGTAAAATTTAGGGAGTCTTTTTTCCAATGATCATCCCTGTGATGTTTATACAACTTGATTGGAATCCACCTATTCAATTGATTGGACATGATTTGGAAAGGTACACATCTGTCTATATAAGGTCCCATAGTTGACAGTGCATGTCAGAGCAAAAACCAAGCCATAAGGTCGAGGGAATTGTCCATAGAGCTTCGAGACAGGATTGTGTCGAGGCAAAGGTCTGGGGAAGGGTACCAAAATATTCCTGCAGCATTGAAGGTCCCCAAGAACACAGTGTCCTCCATCACCCTTAAATGGAACCCCCA
Organism: Oncorhynchus masou masou; assembly: GCF_036934945.1. Lineage (NCBI taxonomy): Eukaryota > Metazoa > Chordata > Actinopteri > Salmoniformes > Salmonidae > Oncorhynchus > Oncorhynchus masou. The sequence continues at coordinate 78,415,406 of NC_088216.1, read as the reverse complement.
AGACTCTTCCTGGAGCTGGCCGCCCGGCCAAACTGTGCAATTGGGGTAGAAGTGCCTTGGTCAGGGTGGTGACCAAGAACCTTATGGTCACTCTGACAGAGCTCCAGAGTTCCTTTGTGGAGATGTGAGAACCTTCCAGAAGGACAACCATCTCTGCAGCACTCCACCAATCAGGCCTTTATGGTAGAGTAGCCAGACGGAAGCCACTCCTCAGTAAAAGGCACATGATAGCCCTCTTGGTGTTTGCCAAAAGGCACCTGAAGGACTCAGACCATGAGAAACAAGATTCTGAAACTCTCCAAGTGCAGGTGTGCCAAGCTTGTAGCGTCATACCCAAGAAGACTTGAGACTGTAATCGCTGCTAAAGGTGCATCAACAAAAAATTGAGTAAAGGGTCTGAATAATTACATAAATGTGATATTTTCGTTTTTATTTTGAATACATTTGCAAACATTTCTAAAAAACTGTTTTTACTTTGTCATTATGGGTTAGTGTGTGTAGATTGATGAGGAAAAACAACAATTTAATCAATTTTAGGATCAGGCTGTAATATATAAAAATATGGAAAAAGTCAAGGAGTTTGTATACTTTCCAAATGCACTGTGTATATATATATGGAAATCTGTCCAGGACCCCCAGCAGTAGTCCGTGGACACACTTTGAGAATCCCTACTCTAACTGAACGTAATACTGTGATGGATCGTAACTTCTTAGCTCAACTGTTGCTGTTCAACATCAACTGACTATTGTTTATATAAAATTCCATTCGAATTTTCCGGTTCAGATTCATTAGAATTCAACACTTAAAGAGGACTAACAAGTCAACCATCTACTGCTGTTGTTTAGTTTAATGCTTTTAAATTATATTAATTTGGCTGGTAGTTAATGAAAGTGTTTACAACACCATCCCCTGTGAGAGCAGCTCAACAATAATTGAGTGTCTGCTAATTGACTTGCCTGACATGTTTGGACAAGCTAATTCTCTGAGCAATTTGGAGGTTTAATTTGACTTATTACCAGCTTCGAGTCTTTGTTCTCATCAGCAAGGGGCCCCCAATGGGTTCTGGCTTCACAGAGTACAGACATGGCATTTAACCACCCCCAACTTCAGCCTCTTAAGGCCTGCTACAGGTCAGCTAACCAAATCCCTAAAGATTGGTAGAAGTACAACATCATGCATGGATTTTGTGAAGAAAAAAAAAACACCAGATGAAAAATCTGTTACCAAGACAACAAAATGTGAGCAATGAGCTGGGAACCCACTAATTAGATGAGAGAACATCCGTCGGCTAGCAAGCAAGTGTGTTTCCTCATATTATGCGCTAACTAGTGATGCTGTATTCTGTGTGAGGTTGGTTTCTTTGCACAATAGATCTGCAGTGAGCCGCTGTATGTCAGGCTGTAGCCACTTGGCAGCGCCCCGTCCATTCTGGGAAAAGGAAAAGCAACGAGGCAGAAGAGGGAAAGCTAAAAGAATCTCTTTTCAACCCAAAGCCAGTTGAATTTTTGGACAGGCCTGCTTAATTCCCTTTTAAAGTCCCTTCAAGAGATTTTGTTCAGTGCTGTTCCGTTGTGTATTTCCTGCAGGGAGTCTTCTGTTGTTTTCAGGACACGCTTCAGCCTATTTCTGATCATTTCCAGCATAAATGAGGCCGTGCTTTTGGGTGAATGTGCACACAATTGCAAGTGGGAATAGAGTTGACTGGTTCTTCATTTCGCCTATAGCCGGGTAAGTGAGAACGCAGGCTCTCCCTCGACTCAAGGAAATGCTGCTGAATATAATCACAGAAAATCTACTGGCCATAAGTTATATATAATAAAGTGGTATTTACAGCAGGTGCAATAAATACAAATATATTTTAATTCTACAACTTTGTTCATCTGAGAAAAACACAATTTCAAGACGAATTAAGTGCTCCCGTCCCAACAACAAACTAAGATGGTAATGGTACACAACAAACTGAGTCTTTATCCGTTGAAAAGAACACTGCAATTTATACAGGACATTTAACACTCTCGCTCACAGCAGCAAGTCCCCTACACGCTGCTCAGATCAAGAAGAAATTTGCTCGCCAGCCAAGCATGGACACTGCTGGGATTGTGTCCTGGCGCAACAGAGGAAAAGTGACAAGATGAGGAGTGAGGAGGCAAGAGCTGCTGTCGCGTGACTGGAACTTCTGCTGCTCTCCTATCTACATTGTTCCTGAGTTTAGTGAGATGGATTTAATAAAACTAGATATATATATATACAGTATATATGACTGGAAGTCTCTTCTACAATTTCAACACACTTTAGGAGTGGGGGAGGATGGGGGATTTCTAGAGTTGTTGGAATGCCACAGTAGGCTATGTTAACTAAATGCAAATAGTTGTGCCTCAATGTGCCCATTGGAAACAGCACCATTGAAGGGGAGAAACGTAAACCATGAGAGAAGTCCTACTCCTACTGTACATATACATCAATGTCAGTTAGTCCTTTGCAGGTGACCTGGGGCTGAGATGTCACCCCCGAGAAGACTGCTTCATTGAGCATGTCCACATATCCCTACATTATCAGACCTGCGATAGGTACTACAGGGAACAGCCCAGATGGTCTGTGTGTGTGAACAATATAATTGTTTCTGATTTCCCTCCCTCTATCTCCCTATCTCTCTACATGGTATCCATATGCCTCTGGCTCTCTCGCAGCTCTGAAGATATTCCTCTGTTTATTGTCCCTCTCCTCTCAGGGGGATTGATTCATTCCAATCAGCAAGTGAGGTGTTTTTAATTACAGTGTCAAATGATCTGTTAACCAACACAATGAAATCCATGATATCCTCCAAATGCATTGGTGAGTCCCCTATGTATCATCCTGGTCTGCAGTGGCTATAGGGTCAGCTAGGATTACTGCAGGATGAACCCCCACATAGAGCAACACTTAATGAGCTGCAACTCCTCTCTATCTTACCCTCCCTGTCTCTTACTCCCTCTCTCTCTTACCCTCACTCTGTCTCTTACCCCTCTCTCTCTCTCTCTTACCCCCTCTCTCTCTCTCTCTTACCCTCTCTCTCTCTCTCTTACCATCTCTCTCTCTCTCTTACCCTCTCTCTCTCTCTTACCCTCTCTCTCTCTGTCTCTTACCCCTCTCTCACTCTTACCCTCTCTCTCTCTGTCTCTTACCCTCTATCTCTCTCTCAATTCAATTCAATTCAAGGGGCTTTATTGGCATGGGAAACATGTGTTAACATTGCCAAAGCAAGTAAGGTAAACAATAAAAATTAACAGTAGACATCACACATACAGAAGTTTCAAAACAACAAAGACATTGAAAATGTCATATTATATATATATATACAGTGTTTTTACAAGGTACAAATTTGAAAGGACACTCTCTCTCCCTCTCTGTCTTTTACCCCATCTCTGTCTCTTACCCTCTCTCTCTCTCTCTTTGACCCTCTCTCTAACTCCCCCTCTCTCTCTCTTACCCCTCTCTCTCTCACCCACTCTCTCTCTCTCTCTCTCTCTCTCTCTCTCACCACTTCTCTCTCTCACACCCCTTCTCTCTCTATCTCATACCCCCTCTCTGTCTAATACCCCCTCTCTGTCTCTTACCCTCTCCCTCTCTGTCTAATACCCCATCTCTGTCTCTTAACCTCTCCCTCTCTGTCTAAGACCCCTTCTCTGTCCCCTACCCTGTCCCTCTGTCTCTCTCTGACACTCTCTCTGACCCTCTCTCTCTCTTACCCCCTCTCTCTCTGACCCTTTCTCTGTCACTTCTCTCTCTCTGTGTCGCTTACCCCATCTGTCTCTTACCCCCTCTGTCTCTTACCCTCGCTGTCTCTCTCGCTGACCCCCTCTCTCTCTCTCTCTCTCTCTGTCTCTTACCCTCTCTGTCTCTTCTCTCTCTCTGTCTCTTACCCCCGGTCTGTCTCTTACCCTCTCACCCCCTCCCTCTCTCTGACCATCTCTCTCTGTCTCTTACCCCCTCTTTCTCTGTCTCTTACCATCTTTCTCTTTCTCTTACCCCCTCTCTGTCTCTTACCCCCTCTCTGTCTCTTTCCATCTTTCTCTGTCTCTTACCCCCTCTTTCTCTGTCTCTTCCCCCCTCTTTCTCTGTCTCTTACCCCCTCTTTCTCTTTCTCTGTCTCTTACAATCTTTCTCCCTCTCTCTCTTACCCCCTCTCTCTCTGACACTCTCTCTGATTCTCTCTCTCTTACCCCCTCTCTCTCTCTGTCACTTCTCTCTCTCTATGTCGCTTACTCCGTCTGTCTCTTACCCTCGCTGTCTCTCTCGCTAACCCCCTCTCAATCTGTCTCTTATCCCCTCTCTATCTCTTACCCCCTCTCTCTCTCTTAACCCCCCTCTGTCTCTTACCCCCTCTTTCTCTGTCTCTTACAATCTTTCTCCCTCTCTCTCTGACACTCTCTCTGACTCTCTCTCTCTTACCCCCTCTCTCTCTCTTACTCTCTCTCTGTCACTTCTCTCTCTCTGTCGCTTACTCCGTCTGTCTCTTATCCTCGCTGTCTCTGTCTCTTACCCCCTCTTTCTGTGTCTCTTACCCCCTCTTTCTCTGTCTCTTACCCCCTCTTTCTCTGTATCTTACCCCCTCTCTCTCTGTCTCTTAACCTCTCTCTCTCTCTCTTTCTCTCTCTCTCTCTGTCTCTCTTAACCTCTCTCTCTCTCTCTCTCGCTGTCCCTTAACCTCTCGCGCTCTCTGTCTCTTAACCTCTCTCTCTGTCTTTTACCCCTCTCTCTCTCTTAACACATCTCTCTCTCTCTCTCTCTAACACCTCTCTCTCTCGCTGTCTCTTAACCTCTCTCTATCCCTCTCTGTCTCTCTTAAAACCTCTCTCTCTCTCTCGCTGTCTCTTAACATCTCTCTCTCTTAACCTCTCTCTCTTAACCTCTCTCTGTCTCTAAACCTCTCTCTCTGTCTCTTAACCTCTCTCTTTCTTAACCTCTCTCTCTCTGTCTCTTACCCCTCTCTGTCTCTTACCATCTTTCTCTTTCTCTGTCTCTTACAATCTTTCTCTCTCTCTGTCTCTTACCCCCTCTCTGTCTCTTACCATCTTTCTGTCTCTTACCCCCTCTTTCTCTGTCTCTTACCCCCTCTTTCTCTGTCTCTTACCCCTCTTTCTCTGTCTCTTACCCCCTCTTTCTCTGTCTCTTACCCCCTCTCTCTCTGTCTCTCTCTCTCTCGCTGTCTCTTAACCTCTCTCTCTCTGTCTCTTAACCTTTCTCTCTCTTAACCTCTCTCTCTCTCTCTTAACACACCCATCTCTCTCTCTCTCTCTCTCTCTCTCTCTTAACATCATCTCTCTCTCTCTCTCTCTCAACACCTCTCCCTCTCGCGGTCTCTCTGTCTCTCTTAACCTCTCTCTCTCGCTGTCTCTTAAACTCTCTCTCTCTCTGTCTCTTAACCTCTCTCTCTCCCTCTCTGTCTCTCTTTCTCTGTCTCTTACCCCCTCTTTCTCTGTCTGTTACGCTCTCTTTCTCTGTCTCTTACCCCCTCTTTCTCTGTCTCTTACCCCCTCTTTCTCTGTCTCTTACCTCCTCTTTCTCTGTCTCTTACCATCTTTCTCTTTCTCTGTCTCTTACAATCTTTCTCTCTCTGTCTCTTACCCCCTCTCTGTCTCTTACCCCCTCTTTCTCTGTCTCTTACCCCCTCTTTCTCTGTCTCTTACCTCCTCTTTCTCTGTCTCTTACCATCTTTCTCTTTCTCTGTCTCTTACCCCATCTTTCTCTGTCTCTTACCCCCTCTTTCTCTGTCTCTTACCCCCTCTCTGTCTCTTACCCCCTCTTTCTCTGTCTCTTACCCCCTCTTTCTCTGTCTCTTACCTCCTCTTTCTCTGTCTCTTACCATCTTTCTCTTTCTCTGTCTCTTACCCCATCTTTCTCTGTCTCTTACCCCCTCTTTCTCTGTCTCTTACCCCCTCTTTCTCTGTCTCTTACCCCCTCTTTCTCTGTCTCTTACCTCCTCTTTCTCTGTCTCTTACCATCTTTCTCTTTCTCTGTCTCTTACAATCTTTCTCTCTCTGTCTCTTACCCCCTCTCTGTCTCTTACCCCCTCTTTCTCTGTCTCTTACCCCCTCTTTCTCTGTCTCTTACCCCATCTTTCTCTGTCTCTTACCTCCTCTTTCTCTGTCTCTTACCATCTTTCTCTTTCTCTGTCTCTTACAATCTTTTACTCTCTCTGTCTCTTACCCCCTCTCTGTCTCCTACCCCCTCTCTGTCTCTTACCATCTTTCTCTGTCTCTTACCACCTTTCTCTGTCTCTTACAATCTTTCTCTATCTCTTTCTCTGTCTCATAACCTCTCTCTCTCTATCTCAATTCAATTCAAATTAAATTCAAGGGCTTTATTGGCATGGGAAACATGTGTTAACATTGCCAAAGCAAGTGAGGTAGATAATATATAAAGTGAATATATAAAGTGAAAAACAATAAAAATTAACAGTAAACATTACACATACAGAAGTTTCAAAACAATAAAGGCATTACAAATGTCATGTTATATATATACAGTGTTTTTACAATGTACAAATGGTTAAAGGACACAAGATAAAATAAATAAGCATAAATATGGGTTGTATTTACAATGGTGTTTGTTCTTCACTGGTTGCCCTTTTCTCGCAGGCAACAGGTCACAAATATTGCTGCTGTAGTAGATATGGGTGTTTTTCAAAATTGGATTTGTTTTCGAATTCTTTGTGGATCTGTGTAATCTGAGGGAAATATGTCTCTCTAATATGGTCATACATTGGGCAGGAGGTTAGGAAGTGCAGCTCAGTTTCCACCACATTTTGTGGGCAGTGAGCACATAGCCTGTCTTCTCTTGAGAGCCATGTCTGCCTACGGCGGCCTTTCTCAATAGCAAGGCTATGCTCACTGAGTCTGTACATAGTCAAAGCTTTCCTTAATTTTGGGTCAGTCACAGTGGTCAGGTATTCTGCCGCTGTGTACTCTCTGTGTAGGGCCAAATAGCATTCTAGTTTGCTCTGTGTTATTGTTAATTCTTTCCAATGTGTCAAGTAATTATCTTTTTTTTCTCATGATTTGGTTGGGTCTAATTGTGTTGTTGTCCTGGGGCTCTGTAGTGTGTGTTTGTGAACAGAGCCCCTTACCCCCTCTTTCTCTGTCTCTTACCATCTTTCTCTGTCTCTTACCACCTCTTTCTCTGTCTCTTACCACCTCTTTCTCTGTCTCTTACAATCTTTCTCTCTCTCTGTCTCTTACCCCCTCTCTGTCTCTTACCATCTTTCTCTCTCTTACCCTCTCTTTCTCTGACAATCTTTCTCTCTCTCTCTTACCCCCTCTCTCTATGTCTCTTAACCTCTCTCTCTGTCTCTCTTAACCTCACTCTCTCTTAACCTCTCTCTCTCTCTGCTTCTCTTAACCTCTCTCTCTCGCTTTCTCTTAACCTCTCTCTCTCTCTTAACCTCTCTCTCCCTTAACCTCTCTCTCTCTCTGTCTCTCTTAACCTCTCTATCGCTGTCTCTTAACCTCTCTCTCTCTCTCTCTCTCTCTGTCTCTTAACCGCTCTCTCTCTCTTAACCTCTATCTGTCTCTTAACCTCTCAATCTGTCTCTCTTAACCTCTCTCTCTTAACCTAACTCTCTCTCTCTCTTAACCTCTCTCTCTCTTAACCTCTCTCTCTGTCTCTTACCATCTTTCTCTGTCTCTTACCCCCTCTCTGTCTCTTACCATCTTTCTCTGTCTCTTACCTCCTCTTTTTCTGTCTCGTTCACAGCTTTGTGGAAGTTACCTGTGGCGCTGATGTTTAGGCCAAGGTATGTATAGTTTTTTGTATGCTCTAGGGCAGCAGTGTCTAGATGGAATTTGTATTTGTGGTACTCTCTCTCTCTTAACACCTGTCGCTCTCGCTGTCTCTCTGTCTCTTAACCTCTCTCTCTGTCTCTTAACCTAACTATCTCTCTCTTAACCTCTCTCTCTCTCTCTTAACATCTCTCTCTGTCTCTTACCATCTTTCTCTGTCTCTCTCTCTCTCTCTCCCCTCTTACCCCCTCTCTCTCTCTCTCTCTCTCTCTCTCTTAACCTCTCTCTCTGTCTCTCTTAACTGCTCTCTCTCTCTGTCTCTTAACTGCTCTCTCTCTCTCTCTGTCTCTTAACCTCTCTCTCTCTTAACCTCTCTCTCTCTGTCTCTTACCCCTCTCTCTATCTTAACCTCTCTCTCTCTCTCTCTCCCCTCTATCTCTCTCAACTGCTCTCTCTCTCTGTCTCTTAACTGCTCTCTCTCTGTCTCTTAACCTCTCTCTATCTTAACCTCTCTCTCTCTCTCTTAACCTCTCTCTCTGTCTCTTACCATCTTTCTCTGTCTCTCTCTCTCTCTCTCCCTCTTACCCCCTCTCTCTCTCTCTCTCTCTCTCTTAACTGCTCTCTCTCTCTGTCTCTTAACCTCTCTCTCTCTGTCTCTTACCCCTCTCTCTATCTTAACCTCTCTCTCTCTCTCTGTCTCTTAACCCTCTCTCTATCTTAACCTCTCTCTCTCTTAACTGCTCTCTCTATCTGTCTCTTAACCTCTCTCTCTCTGTCTCTTAACCTCTCTCACCTCTCTCTGTCTCTTACCTCTCTCTCTCCCTTACCCCTCTCTCTCTCTCTCTCAACTGCTCTCTCTCTCTGTCTCTTACCCCTCTCTCTATCTTAACCTCTCTCTCTCTCTCTCTGTCTCTTACCCCTCTCTCTATCTTAACCTCTCTCTCTCTTAACTGCGCTCTCTCTCTGTCTCTTAACCTCTCTCTCTCTGTCTCTTAACCTCTCTCTCTCTCACTGTCTCTTAACCTCTCTCTCGTGCTCTCTCTGTCTCTTAACCGCTCTCTCTCTTAACCTCTCTCTCTCTTAACCTCTGTCTCTTAACCTCTCAATCTGTCTCTCTTAACCTCTCTCTCTTAACCTAACTCTCTCTCTCTTAACCTCTCTCTCTCTCTCTGTCTCTTAACCTCTCTCTCTCTGTCTCTTACCCCTCTCTCTATCTTAACCTCTCTCTCTCTCTCTGTCTCTTACCCCTCTCTCTATCTTAACCTCTCTCTCTCTGTCTCTTAACCTCTCTCTCTCTGTCTCTTAACCTCTCTCTCTCTGTCTCTTAACCTCTCTCTCTCTGTCTCTTAACCTCTCTCTCTCTCTCTCTCTCTTTCAACTTCTTCGATATAGGGGGCTCTCTTTTAATTTTTGGATAAAAAACGTTCCCGTTTTAAACAAGATATTTTGTCACAAAAAGATGCTCGACTATGCATATAATTGACAGCTTTGGAAAGAAAACACTCTGACGTTTCCAAAACTGACACAGAACTAATGCTACAGGTGAAACCAAGATGAAATTTCATACAGGAAATGCCCCAGATTCAGATTTTGAATGCGCTGTGTTCCAATGTCTCCTTATATGGCTGTGAATGCGCCAGGAATGCCTACACTTTCTGTCGTTTCCCCAAGGTGTCTGCAGCATTGTGACGTATTTGTAGGCATATCGTTGGAAGATTGACCATAAGAGACTACATTTACCAGGTGTCCGCATGGTGTCCTCCGTCTCTCTCCAGCTGCGTCCACTTTTCCATTTGGTTCAGAGGAGAAAGGCAACTGCCACGAATGATTTATCATCGAATAGATATGTGACAAACACCTTGAGGATTGATTCTAAACAACGTTTGCCATGTTTCTGTCGATATTATGGAGTTAATTTGGAAAAAAGTTTGGCGTTGTGATGACTGAATTTTTGTTTTTTTTTCTTAGCCAAACGTGATGAACAAAACGGAGCGATTTCTCCTACACAAATAATATTTTTGGAAAAACTGAACATTTGCTATCTAACTGAGAGTCTCCTCACTGAAAACATCCGAAGTTCTTCAAAGGTAAATGATTTTATTTGAATGCTTTTCTTGTTTTTGTGAAAATGTTGCCTGCTGAATGCTAGGCTTAATGCTATGCTAGCTATCAATACTCTTACACAAATGCTTGTGTAGCTATGGTTGAAAAGCATATTTTGAAAATCTGAGATGACAGTGTTGTTAACAAAAGGCTAAGCTTGTGAGCCAATATATTTATTTCATTTAATTTGCGATTTTCATGAATAGTTAACGAGTCAGATTTGTAAAATGCTTTTCGGCGAAAGCATGAGTAGCTATTATCTGATAGCAGGCAACACGCCGAAATACCAGAAGGGACGTAAACAAACGAATTAGCGTAGCCGGTGCTACACAAAACGCAGAAATAAAATATAAAACATTCATTACCTTTGACGAGATTCTTTGTTGGCACTCCTATATGTCCCATAAACATCACAATTGGGTCTTTTTTTCGATTAAATCGGTCCTTGTGTACCCAAAATGTCAATTTATGAACACCGTCAGATCAAGTAAAAACATATTTTTTAAACGCAACATTATTTTTTAAATTAAAAAAGTTGCCTATAAACTTTGACAAAACACTTCAAACTACTTCTGTAATCCAACTTTAGGTATTACTAAACGTTAATAAACGATCAAATTGATCACGGAGCGATCTGTATTCAATAAGCACGAGTTAGGGAAACGTAACTAACTTTTCCGGTTCCATTGTTTACAGCTGTGGACTTGACAACCGGATGTGGCTATTTACTCAGATGACCAAGGATTTAGTTGAATCGAAATCACAACACTGGCGACATCGTGTGGAAGCTATAGGAACTGTATTCTCACCCTTAAGTATTTTTCCTTCCAATAGACAATACATACACTGGCGGATTGATTTTTTCTCCGTCGATTTAGTGACCAGGTTTTCTGGCGATTTTGACCACGGAACTCATTCTGTTATAGTCACAGACACCATTGAACCAGTTCTAGAAACTTCTGAGTGTTTTCTATGCACACATACTAATCATATGCATATACTATATTCCTGGCATGAGTAGCAGGACGTTGAAATGTTGTGCGATTTTTAACAGAATGTTGAAAAAAGTAGCCCGATCTCTAAGAGGTTTTTAACACCTCTCTCTCTCTCTCTTTCTTAACACCTCTCTCTCTCACTGTCTCTTAACCTCTCTCTCTCTCTGTCTCTTAAGCTCTCTCTCTCTTAACCTCTCTCTCTCTTAACCTCACTCTCTCTCTGTCTCTTAACCTCTCTCTCTCTTAACCTCACTCTCTGTCTCTGTACCTCTCTCTCTCTCTGTCTCTCTTAACCTCTCTCTCTGTCTCTTAACTCCTCTCTCTCTTTCTGCCTCTTAACCTCTCTCTCTCTGTCTCTCTTAACCCCTCTCTCTCTGTCTCTTAACCCCTCTCTCTCTCTGTCTCTCTTAACCTCTCTCTCTCTCTTAACCTCTCTCTCTCTCTTAACCGCTCTCTATCTCTGTCTCTTAACCCCTCTCTCTCTCTCTGTCTCTCTGTCTCTTAATCTCTCTCTCTCTCTTAACCTCTCTCTATCTCTGTCTCTTAACCCCTCTCTCTCTCTGTCTCTTAACCTCTCTCTCTCTCTGTCTCTGACCCCGTCTCTCTGTCTCTGATCCCTTATTGCTGTCTCTTAACCCCTCTCTCTCACTGTCTCTGAACCCTTCTCTCTGTCTCTGGCCCCTTCGCTCTGTCTCTGTCTCTCACACACACCCCTGTCTCTGTCTCTCACCCTCCCCCCTCTGTCTCTCTCACACCCTTGCTCTCTGTCTCTCTTAACCTCTCTCTCTCTCTGTCTCTTAACCTCTCTCTCTCTCTTAACCCCTCTCTCTTTCTCTGTCTCTTAATCTCTCTCTCTCTCTCTTAACCTCTCTCTATCTCTGTCTCTTAACCCCTCTCTCTCTCTGTCTCTTAACCTCTCTCTCTGTCTCTTAACCCCTCTCTCTCTTTGTCTCTGACCCCGTCTCTCTGTCTCTGATCCCTTATTGCTGTCTCTTAACCCCTCTCTCTCACTGTCTCTGAACCCTTCTCTCTGTCTCTGGCCCCTTCGCTCTGTCTCTGTCTTGCACACACACCCCTGTCTCTGTCTCTCACACTTCCCCTCTGTCTTGCTCTCTCACCCCCCCTCTCTCTATCTCTCTCACACACACACACACACACACACACACACACACACACACACCCTCTGTCTCTCACACACACACACACCTTAAGTCTCTCTCTTTCTCACACACACACCTCTGTCTCTCTCCCTCACACCCCTCTCTCACACCCCCTCTCTTACACACCCCCTCTCTCACACACACACACACCCCTCTGTCTGTCTCTCACACCCCCCTCCCCTCTGTCTCTCTCTCACCCCCCCTCTGTCTCTCACTCTCACACACACCCATCTGTCTCCCTCTCACACACACCTCTCTGTCTCTCACACACACACCCCCTCTCGCACACCCCCCTCACTCACACACCCCCTCTCTCACACACCCCCTCTGTCTGTCTCTCACCCCCTCCCTCTGTCACTCTCTCACACACACCCCTCTGTCTCTCTCTCTCTCACACACACACCCTCTGTCTCTCTCTCTCTCTCTCTCACACACACACCCTCTGTCTCTCCCTCACACACCCTCTCTCTCACACACACCCTCTCTCACACACCCCCTCTCTCACACACACCCTCTCTCACCCCCCTCTGTCTCTGTCTCTCACCCCCCGTCTCTGTCTCTCACACACACCCTCTGTCTCTCCCTCACACATCCTCTCTCTCACACACACCCTCTCTCACACACCCCCTCTCTCACCCCCCCCCTCTGTCTCTGTCTCTCACCCCCCCGTGTCTGTCTCTCACACACACCCCCTCTGTCTGTCTCTAACCCCCCCCTGTCTGTCTCTTACACCCCCCTCTCTCTCACCCACTCTCTCTGACCGACACTCTGTCCCTGACCCTCTGTCCCTGACCCTCTGTCCCTGACCAACCCTCTCTCTCTCATTTAAGGGGCTTTATTGGCATGGGAAACATTTGTTTACATTGCCAAAGCAAGTGAAATAGATTAAACAAAAGTGGAAAAAAATTAACAGTAAACATTACACTGACAAAAGTTCCTAAAGAATGAAGACATTTCAGATGTCATATTATGTCTATATACAGTGTTGTAAAGAAAGATGTGCAAATAGTTAAAGTACAAAAGGGGAAAAAAAAACACAAATATAGGTTGTATTTACAATGGCGTTCTTCACTGGTTGCCCTTTTCTTGTGGCAACAGGTCACAAATATTGCTGCTGTGATGGCACTCGGGTTGCACATTTTGGGTGTGATTCAGAGGTGGAAACTTTCAGAGGGAATTTACGGGAATATATTGGAATTAACGGAAATATGCTAATTAATATTAACACCATTAAATGTAGATGTTTTTTTGCATTGTATATATTTCCCATATCATATGGAGACAGAAACAAACATTTTACCTGATCATAAGTAGACATAATTACAAGTGATGAAATCCTTCCAACAGAAATAACAGTTACCAATTGAACTTTAATGAAATGAGTTGATTTCATTGAACAACAATAAAAAGGGAATATTGAACGATCTCCAATGATCCATCTCATCTTCAAAAAACGTTTTCAACATAGATCTGTAAAATGATAGTCTAGAAACTAAAGCTTTGGTTGTCTTCCTCTCAGGCTTCCATGTCTTCTCCCTGGACCTCCTCAATGTCCACCTCTTGAACATCAGACTGAATTCTGATCTTCACAGTCACTTTCCAACCTTGTTGAGGATGGCTCGTTGTCAGGCTCAAAAAGCCTCAAATTTGCCCAGATGGCCACCAATTTTTCAACCCTTGTATTGGTCAGCCTGTTGCATGCTTTGGTGTGTGTGTTCCCAAACAAGGACCAGTTGCGTTCTGAGGTGGCTGATGTTGGTGGGATTTGGAGGATGATGGAGGCAACAGGGGAAAGATCCTCAGATCCACAAAGTCCCTTCCACCAGGTGGCTGATGAGATATGTTGGCACGACTACCATATTGCATTGCCAGACTGCCAAGAACCTTGCCCTCATCCAGGCCAAGAGGGCGAGACACAGTAATGATGGCACCATATGCCTTGTTGATCTCTGCACCAGACAGGATGCTCCTGCCAGCATACTTGGGGTCCAACATGTACGCTGTGGCGTGTATGGGCTCCAGGCAGAAGTCTTCACGCTTTTTGATGTATTTCAGAACTGCAGTTTCCTCTGCATGGAGCAACAGTGAAGTGGGCAGGGCAGTACAGATTTATTTTCTTACATCTTAAAGAGTCTGAACATCAGACAGGATGGCATTGTCTCCCTCAATCAGTGCAATGGCTACTGCTATAGGTTTCAGGAGTTTCAGGCTGCTTACCACTCTCTCCCAAAATACATAATCTAGGAGGATCCTCTTGATGGGGCTGTCCATATCGTCAGACTGTGATATGGCCATTTCTTGGAGAGACTCCTTCCCCTCCAGGTGACTGTCAAACATGATGACAACACCACCCCAGCGGGTGTTGCTGGGCAGCTTCAATGTGGTGCTCTTATTCTTCTCACTTTGCTTGGTGAGGTAGATTGCTGATGACCCTTCACATACCTAACCATTTCCTTGGCTCTCTTGTAGTGTGTCCATTGGTTTTCCATGATGTCCTTGAGGAACAGATTCAATGCATGAGCAGCACAGCCAATGGGTGTGATGTGAGAGTAGGACTCCTTGACTTTAGACCAAGCAGTCTTCATGTTCGCAGCATTGTCTGTCACCTGTGCAAATACCTTCTGTGGTCCAAGCTCATTGATGACTGCCTTCAGCTCATCTGCAGTGTAGAGAACGGTGTGTCTGTTGTCCCTTGTGTCTGTGCTCTTATAGAATACTGGTTGAGGGGTGGAGATGATGTAGTTAATTATTCCTTGCTCACGAACATTCGTCCACCTATCAGAGATGATTCTTTCACTTGAACTCTGTTGAACTCTGCATCCAGCAAATGAGTAGATAAGCATGTCTGGTTGGAGGAGTGTATGCTGGGCAAAGAACATTCAGAAATCTCTTCCAATACACATTGCCTGTGAGCATTGGAGGTGAACCAGTTGCGTACACAGCTCGAGCAAGACATTCGTCAGCATTTCCCTGACTATGTTCCTCCATTGAGTCAAAAAAACGTCTGATTCCAAGAGGACAATGAGCTGTTGTTATCGATAAGGTGACTGATTCATAATTTTTCACTTCGAATATCAGTAGGGGGACTTTTGTCAGAGGTTGCTTGTTATGAGAGCTGAGGGAACTTTATGCACTTGGCCAGATGATTCTGCATCTTTGTTGCATTCTTCCCATATGATTTGGCACAGTATTTGCAAATGTACACAGCTTTTCCTTCTACATTAGCTGCAGTGAAATGTCTCCACACATCAGATAGTGACCGTGGCATTTTCCTGTAAAGATTAGAAAAAAAGGAGTAATTGTTTTATAAAAATACAATTCCATGTACAGATAAATAAATAGTTAAGCAGTTAGATTGTAAGGTAAATGTTTTAATGTTTTAAATGTTTTAAGATGAAACATGTATGGAAACAGATGAATTAACACTTCTCAGTTAGCAGGCTCAAGAAGCTAAAAACCCACATGGTAGCAAAAACTAACTAGGAGAAATTGTTAACAAGTTACAAAACTAGTTAACAAAAAAAGTCAAGTATGTCATATAAAATATATTCACCCCAACCAGTATTGTAATCAAAACTTACCCGAAAGCATGTAGTGTGGGCTCAATAGCATCTCATTAGTGTGCAAGATCTTGAGAATCAGCTGTACATCTGATGGAAGAGTGCACTGTACATGTGATGGAAGATTGCACTGTACATGTGATGGAAGAGTGCAGCGCACATGTGATGGAAGAATGCACTGTACATGTGATGGAAGAGTGCAGCGCACATGATTACCGGGAATTTACCAGAAAGTTTCCGACTCTTTGCAACTCTAGATGGCACAGTGTGGTATTTCACCTAATAGATATGGGTTTATCAAAATTGATTTGTTTTCAAATATTTATGGGTCTGTGTAATCCACCTAATTTTGTGGGCGGTGTCCACATAACGGGGGGCGGTGTCTTCTCTTGAGAGCCAGGTATGCCTTTGGCGGCCTTTCTCAATATCAAGGCTATGCTCACTGAGTCTGTACATAGTCAAACATTTCCTTAATTTTGGGTCAGTCACAGTGGTCAGGTATTCTGTTTTTTTGTAAATTCCTTCCTTTGTAAATTCCAGTTAGTGTTAAGTAATTATCTTCTTGTTTTCTCATGATGGTTAGGTCTAATTGTTCCTGTCCTGGGGCTCTGTTTGTGTTTGTGAACAGAGCCCCAGGCTTGCTTAGGGGACTCTTCTCCTGGTTCATCTCTCTGTAGGCGATGGATTTGTTATGGAAGGTTTGTTAAATGCTTCCATTTAGGTGGATGTAGAATTTAACAGCTCTTTCTGGATTTTGATAATTAGCGGGTATTGGTAATTCTGCTCTGCATCCATTATTTGGTGATTTACGTTGTACACAGAGGATATTTTTGCAAAATTCTGCAATTTGGTGTCTCAATTTGATGTTTGTTCCATTTTGTGAATTCTTGGTTGGTGACCTCACAATCATAAAGGGCAATGGATTCAAGTATTTTTAACCAGATCCTAATTAGATCAATCACAGCTTTGTGGAAGTTATCTGTGGCGCTAATGTTTAGGCAGAGGAATGTATCATTTTTTGTGTGCTCTAGGGCAAAGGTGTCTCGATGGAATTTGTATTTATGGTTCTGGTAACAGGACGTTTTTTGGAACACCATTATTTTTGACTTACTGAGATTTACTTTCAGGGCCCAGGTCTGACAGAATCTGTGCAGAAGATCTAGGTGCTGCTGTAGGCCCTTCTTGATTGGGGACAGAAGCACCAGATCATCAGCAAACAGTAGACATTTGACTTCAGATTCTAGTAGGGTGAGGCCAGGTGCTGCAGCCTGATCTAGTGCCAGTGCCAATTTGTTGATATATATGTTGAAGAGGGTGGGGCTTAAGCTGCATCCCTGTCTCACCCCCGGCCCCATGTAAAGAATGTGTGTGTTTTTTGCCAATTTTAAATGCACACTTGTTGTTTGTGAATATTCATTTTATAATGTCCTATGTTTTTCCCCAAACACCACTTACCATCCATTTGTATAGCAGGCCCTCACACCAAATTGAGTCTAAAGCTTTTTTTAAATCAACAAAGCATGAGAAGTCTGCCTTTATTTTTGTTTGTTTGTTTGTCAATTAGGGTGTGCAGGGTGAATACGTGGTCTGTCATACAGTCATTTGGTAAAAATCCAATTTGACATTTGCTCAGTACATTGTTTTCGCTGAGGAAATGTACAAGTCTGCTGTTAATGATAATGCAGCTGATTTTCCCAAGATTGCTGTTGATGGATATCCCCACAGTAGTTATTGGGGTCAAATCTATC
Organism: Oncorhynchus masou masou; assembly: GCF_036934945.1. Taxonomy (NCBI): domain Eukaryota; kingdom Metazoa; phylum Chordata; class Actinopteri; order Salmoniformes; family Salmonidae; genus Oncorhynchus; species Oncorhynchus masou. Next base: position 78,398,082 of record NC_088216.1, on the reverse strand, counting down.
TCCATTTTTGTGGATTGGGGTAATCAGACCTTGGTTCCAAAAATTGGGGGAAAATGCCAGAGCTGAGGATGTTGTTAAAGAGTTTAAGTATAGCCAATTGGAATTTGTGGTCTGTATATTTTGTCATTTCATTAAGGATACCATCTCTCTCTCTCTGTCTCTCTGTCTCTCCCCCTCTCTCAATTCAATACACTTTTTTGATATGGCAAGTTAAATTACTTATATTGTCAAAGAATACATGTAACAAAAATGGTGGGAACAACAGCATCTTATCTTTCTGTTTTCTCATGATTTGGTCTAACTGTGTGTCTTTCTCTCTCTCTCTCGCTCTGTCAGTCTCTCTCACTCGGTCTCTCACTCGGTCTCTCACTCGGTCTCTCATTCGGTCTCTCACTCGGTCTCACCAATTAGTGTTGAAATACAGTAGAAGTCAGACCCTCATGATTTCGAAGACTATGCAATGAGGAAAGCTTAGTAGTAGAAACCTGAACTGAAGATTTGAAAAGTGAGCAACCTTGATGTTGTAGTCAAATAACTGGTGGAGTGTGGTGCCACACTTCGAGAGGCTCAAGGCCCCGAGGTAAAGAAATGCTTTCAGTGCGTTCACTGTGAAATGATAGCACAGCACATATTATAATAACATTACACCTAACGTCAGGTAAATGTGGATATGTGCTGTGTTATCAATTTCATAGCCATCCTTTGAAGGCTTTCTCTGAGCTTTTGTTCTTCTTTTTACAAATGAAACATTTATCTCCCCATCAAGGGTGTGTGACCTTCTATGATTTGTGTTTCAACAACTACTGTTTGGACATAAACAGAAAACATGAAAACACTAAATATGGCCTTCAGTCTCAGGATAATATTCTGGTATTGTTTCTTTACACAGTGTGTTCTTTCAATGAAATCCTTTCCTGTTATGGTGGTGAACTGAATAACACCATCATGTGGGTCAAAGGAAAGGGCTCAACACCGGGAGGAGGAATATGTTTAAGAGACTCCCCACTCGAGACATCCTCAGACCATTACTTCCAGGGGCAGTCACCGACTAATAAATGTAGCAGAGCTCATCCTCTAACGGTGGTCTGTTTCAAATCGAGTGCTGGCTTGCAAGAGATAAGAAAACTCCTTAATCTATCTATCTATCTATCTATTGAGAGACAGAGAGAGATAACTACTATGCTCATGTGTAATAGGCCGACGGTCATGGTAAGATTAGCACAAGAACTCCACCATCCTCACACAACATCAAATCAATCAAATCAATTGTTATTAGTCACATGCGCCGAATACAACAGGTGTAAACCTTACAGTGAAATGTTTACTTAAAAGCCAACAATGCAGTTTAAAAAATATGAATAAGAATAAGCCCACTAACACCTCTCTCAGACCACAGAAAAATCACAGTGTATCTGAGAAGAGTGGAACCAAACATGAAGCATCATGGCCCAATAAATGACATGGTACTAAACAGGCCTATAGATATAGTGCGAACAGTACAGTAACTACAAAAAGCTAAAAAATACAATCTCTCCTAGACAACTTTTTAGCATTAACATTCTCCTGCAGCAATGAAAGTATACATTTGGCCATTTGGAACAAACTTTATATTTGACAAATTAGCGTCCTTGGTTAATCTAAAGAAACCTAAGAGCAAATTAAAAATAATAGAGAATGAAAACGGTGTGATAATGATTCCAAAAATCTAAAGAAATTAATTGAGAAATATATCTAATAAAAAACACAGAGACCCAGACAACAAAAATATACGCCTTCAATATGGAGAAACACTGAAGCAATACAAACACACCTTAAGAATAAAACAGGAACAGCACATTAGAAATCAGCTGGATGGAATTGAGGAATCTATAGAATCAAACCACTTCTGGAGAATTGGAATAAATTAAACAAGCCTCATCATGAGGAATTGGCTTTCCAAAATGGGGATATGTGGACAAATCACTTTGCAAACCTCTATAGCAATATAACAAAGAGCCCAGAACAAAAAGATATACAAGAAAAATTACAAATCCTTGAATCAGCAGTCAATGACTCAGAATCATGTGGATACTCCAATTACAGAAGAAGAATTATTGGAAAACGTGCACTCTACAACAAAAAAGGCCTGTGGTGCTGATGGTATTTTTTAAGCACATATTTTTTTTAACCTTTATTTAAATAGGCAAGTGAGTTAAGATCAAATTCCTATTTACAATGACGGCCTAACCTGGCCAAACCTTCCCCTAACCCGGACGACGCTGGGCCAATTGCGCGCCGCCCGATGGGACTCCCGATCACGGCCGGTTGTGATACAGCCCGAGATCGAACCAGGGTCTGTAGTGACGCCTCTAGCACTGAGATACAAACAACAAATTCAAATTGGCTATACTCAAACACTTCAACAGTATCCTCACTGCAGGTATTTTCCCCGATATTTGGAACCAATGATAGATCACACCAATCTATAAAAATAAAGACACATTTGACCCAAATAATTAGAGGAAACACAACATCCTGAGCAGAAGCCAGATTTGATTTTTTATTATCGTACAACAGACCACATTTCCACCCTCCACACTCAAATAATGGCAGGATTGTAGGTGTACTATTTTTAGATTTCAGTGCAGCATTTGATTTAGTGGATCATGAAATTATTTTGACAAAATGAACGCATTATGGTTTTAAGGAGGTAGCATTGAATTGGGTACAGTCATATCTAACTGACAGGAAACAGTCTACCTATATCAATGGTTCATTTTCTTCCCCTAATGTGTTAAACTGTGGAATACCGCAGGGCAGCTGCCTTGGGCCACTTCTCTACTTAATATACACCAACGACCTTCCCTATGCCTTGGTTGAAACTCAAGCTACTATATTTGCAGATGATACTACAATTTATGCAGCAAGACAAACGGTTCAACAGGTACAGCAAGCTTTGCAAGGAGATTTGGAGATTATCAGGAAATGGGTTTGCCAAAACAAACTTGCTTTAAACACCAAGAACTAGGAAAAGGCCAAAACAGCATGGGATACAATTAAGTATGGGAGGAGTACTAATTGAAGAAGTGGCAGAAACCAAACTACTGGGAGTGCAGCTAGACAACTGCTTATCATGGTCGTCTCAAATAACTAATCTATGTAAAAGAAAATATTAAAACAGCATGCATAATCAGAAGGATAGCTAAATATTTACCAGGGAAAATCCTTCAGCAAATAACACAGGCATTGGTTGAGAGTCAAGTGAACTATTGTTCGGTGGTCTGGGGAAATGCATCATCTAGTGAAGTCAGGAGGCTGTAGAATGCACAGAATAAAGCAGCAAGGATTGTTTTAAGGCGGAGATATGGTTATTCTGTTGCAGTCATGCGCAGTGTTCTTGGTTGGTCATCAATCGACAAGATAATTGAAAAAACATGCTTATCTTATTTTATAATATACATAATTTAAAACGGCCTAGTTCTATTCACAATGGTATTCAGTTGGTAAGAGACAGACATTCCATAAATACTAGGAATAGATTGTCCACCATCTATGGGTTATCCAGACACAAAAAAAGAAATGGGCAAAATAACATTTTGATTTAGAGCAATAAAGAAATTGAATAAATTAACTGAGCAAACTAGAACCCTTTCAATATATAAGTTTAAACATTATTTAAATGACCATCGTTATGTTTAGAGGAAAAAGGGGGATGCTTGCAAGCCAAAGAACACCATCCCAACCGTGAAGCACGGGAGTGGCAGCATCATGTTGTGGGGATGCTTTGCTGCAGGAGGCTGGTTCACTTCACAAAATAGATGGCATCAAGAGGGAGAAAAATTATGTGGATATATTGAAGCAACATCTCAAGACATCAGTCAGGAAGTGAAAACTTGGTGACAAATGGGTCTTCCAAATGGACAATGACCGCAAGCATACTTCCAAAGTTGTGGCAAAATGGCTTAAGGACAACAAGGTATTGGAGTGGCCATCACAAAGCACTGACCTCAATCCTATACAAAATTTGTGGGCAGAACTGAAAAAGCGTGTGTGAGTAAGGAGGCTTACAAACCTGACTAAGTTACACCAGCTCTGTCAGGAGGAATTGGCCAAAATTTACCCAAGTTATTGTGGGAAGCTTGTGGAAGGCTACCCAAAACGTTTGACCCAAGTTGAGCTATTTAAAGGCAATGCTACCAAATACTAATTGAGTGTATGTAAACTTCTGACCCACTGTGAATGTGATGAAAGAAATAAAAGCTGAAAAAAAATTATCTCTACTGTTATTCTGACATTTCACATTCTTAAAATAAAGCGGTGATCCTAACTGAACTAAGACAGGGAATTTTTACTAGGATTAAATGTTAGGAATTGTGAAAAACGAAGTTTATATGTATTTGGCTAAGGTGTATGTAAACTTCCGACTTCAACTGTATACTTTGACAATGTAAGTAATTTAACTTGCCATGTCAATAAAGTCTATTGTATTGAAAGAGATCGAGAAAGATCAAACGAGAGAAAGATTGAGAATGAAAATGATAGACAGACAGACAGAGAGACAGACAGATATTTGGCTCTAAACAGAGAGTACACAGTGGCAGAAAACCTAACCACCGTGACTGACGAAATATTAAGGAAATCTTTGACTATGTACAGACTCAGTGAGCATAGCCTTGCTATTGAGAAAGGCTGCCGAAGGCAGACCTGGCTCTCAAGAGAAGACAGGCTATGTGCACATTGCCCACAAATTGCAATGGAAACTGAGCTGCACTTCCAAACCTCCTGCCAAATGTATGACCATATTAGAGACACTCACTTGCTTTGGTTGGCAATGTAAATATTTGTTTCCCATGCCAATAAAGCCCCTTAAATTGAATAGATTGATAGTGAGTGAGAGAGAAACAGACAGCGAACGAAAGATAGAGGTAGAGTGAGAGAGGTAGAGTGAGAGAGAGAGAGTGAGAGAGAGGTAGAGTGAGAGAGAGCGGAGAGCGAGAGAAAGATAGCGAAACACAGAAAGAGAGAGAGAATGAGAGAGAGAGAGAGAGAGGTAGAGTGAGAGAGGGAGATAGAGAAAGAAACACAGAAAGAGAGAGGAGAGGGAGAGAAAATGAGATTGAGAGAGTGAACAAAGGGAGAGAGAGTAAGAAAGAGAGAAACAGAGACTGACTTTTTGTCCTTCTTTAATGAAACATTCTCATTTCATTAAACCCCCCCTTAAAGATAAATCATCAAAATATATCCTGTACTGCATACATGTACCATACTCACCTTGCCCTCTACCACACGATACAACACCACACATCACAATAACCAAAAACCTCACCACTTCTACAACCATATGTCCAAAACATATTCCCCAGCTATACAGACAGCACCCCCAACACACCATATCTCCTGAAACACCTCCACACTTTTTATCAGTTCACAGAACTCAAATTCTACCCTAGGGCACGCAGAGACCATCCCATTAAATAATAGTGAAGGGTATGTTATCCCCCCACCTTTGACCCTGTTCCTCCTTGTTAGCCAAATAGCCAACTTTGTCTGAGCAAACAGAAAATTCAACAAAACACACTTGGCTTTCTCCTTATTTGAATACCTGTAGCCCATTATAAACATCCCAACAGTAAAAACCGCCCCCAACTTCTTACACAGACATTCCAACATAGACATTAATGGCATTAAACTGGTGCACACAGAAAACACATGAATCACAGTTTCTCTCATAACACAGAAAGGACACCCCTGCCCGATTCCCAGTTCAACCAGTTGTTAGTGGCCAGGACTCCATGTAGAACCCTCCACTGGAGGTCCCCTGCCTCTTTTGTACTGGGGTTTATAGAGCCCCCTCCATCTAAAGCCCACCATACTCTCCACCCCACATACCCCCTGCCATTGATGTGCCTTCACTCCTGTTACGCTCCTAATGTTCCTTATCTTAACACAGAGGTTGTAGAGGGCTTTACCTCCCACTCCTTCAAACTCCCCCAGGCTCGGAGTGTTAAAATCTAACAAGTCCTCCAGACCCCCTTGCCAGTCCCCAGTCTCTGCTGTCACCTGCAGTGGCGGAAACATTAGTGGAAACATTGGTAGCACTTCGGCCACTCAAACACTCCCCTCACCGACTCAGACAGTGCCTCCTGGACCTCCTCCAGGAATCTCACCAGCAGCCTAAGAGACATTATTCCTGTTTGTTGTTCCAGAACTACCAGGGATTTCCACCCCTCCTCTCCCAGCAGTCGCAGGTCACCCAGCCTTTGTAAACCCGCTGCCATCAGTTGCCTCTGCAGGGTGACCGACAGAACCGATCTCAAAGGGATGGCTGGGTTGTGAAAGATAGGCTCCTCACACAGCCCGGGCTCCACACCCCCTTCTCGTGAGGGCCTTAGAAGCTGCCAGGCCTTCAGCACTGCAGAGTAAAAGTCTGAGAAACATGCTGTACTCAGCCTCTCCAGCTTCATGAGGAAGAGTTGCTGGTCCAACCCTAATCCGCCAGCTCTCCTCAGCAGTGCACATGCTGGTTCCCTCCAGCCAACATCAGTATGGTACAGCAGTCTCTGCACCGCCTTTAGTCAGAAAGGAGCCACCCTATCTCCAGTTCCACCAGGCCCTGTTCTCCTTCGTGGACGGTCATGTACAACACTGCCGCCCTCAGCCAGTGATGGCCCGACCAATGGCTAATGTGTATAACTGCCCCAATAGAGGGCATCCTTGTCTAATGCCCCGTCTCATGCAGACTGGCCTACTGAGCCCCCCTCCCACCTTGACCATACATGACTCCCCAGCATACATCTTCACACAAATCAAAAAACCTTTCCCAAACCCAAAAACCGACATCACATTAAACAGATACTCATGGTCCACTCTATCAAAAGCCTTCTCTTGATCTAAAAAGACCAGTCCAAAGTTCACATTAGAACCTCTCGAAAAATCAAACATGTCCCTGATTACTAACAAGTTGTCCGTGATTGACCGTCCCGGGACACAATATGTTTTGTCCTTGTGTAATGTAGAGTCCAGATGGGACTTCAGTCTGTAGGAGAGGACCTTAGCAAATATATTTTAGTCCGCACAGAGTAATGCCACAGCCCTCCAGTTCTTAAGTTCACACAAGTCCCCTTTTTTGTGCAGGAGTCAGAGCCGTCCAACGGCAGCTCATCGCAACTCTCCTACCCTGACGCATGCACGCAACACAAAAAAAGAAGTCCAGTCCAATTATTCCCCAGAATTTTTCATAAAACTCCACTGGAAGTCAATCAACCCTCGGTGCATGGCCGGGGGACATCAGTGTTACGGCCTCTGCCAGTTCATGGGACAACAGAGGAATGTCAATTTCATCCCTCTGTGCCAGAGAGCGCTTAGGGAGTTCTGTGAACAAGACCTGAGCACACGTACGATCACACATTTCTGCCCTATACAACTCAGTATAAAACTCCACAGTTTGCTAATGCATCTCTCCCACCACAGAGGTCACCCACCCATCAGACAGCCATAGACAATGCATACCCTTGGCTTCACCACTCTGTCTTTCCAAAACCAAAGAAGAAGGAGCTGGGAGCGTCCATCGATAGTATTTTAGCTTCCAAATGAGAGATTTGGGTTTTCATAAGGTTAGGGCTCTGCTCAATCAGTGGCGCGCCCATGTGAAGAGACATGGGTTATAAAAAAATTCAAACACGCCCTCCTCTCCCTTCCTATATAAAGCCTTGACCACAATATAACCTCCTGTTCCGAGGATGTGAGGACGACGGTCCATACGTTAAAAGGACTAACATGCCAACTACAGAACTAAGCCAACCTCAGCGTGAGCTTAATTTGCAAATGGTATGAACTTTGAACTCTTATTCACTACAGAAGTGATACCTCCTAGCCATTAAGTTAGCAACAGCAGCTGCAAACGTGGGCTAGGAAAGAACAGACAGAGTATTCCGTCTACCACAACGACGTTACTACAACATATACAATTTACCAGCAGAGACATTCTTCAAAGGACCTTCTTCGGGGAGGCAGGGTAGCCTAGTGGTTAGAGCGTTGGACTAGTAACCGGAAGGTTGCAAGTTCAAATCCCCGAGCTGACAAGGTACAAAACTGTCATTCTGCCCCTGAACAGGCAGTTAACCTACTGTTCCTAGGCCATCATTGAAAATAAGAATTTGTTCTTAACTGACTTGCCTAGTTAAATAAAGGTAAAAAAAAAAGGATCTGTTGTTGTGGGGCAACACAGCCTTCCATCTACCACCAACCTACAGAAAGCTATGTATTTCATTTTCCAAATGGGCGGTAATTTGGAATGCATCAGATACTGTATTTACGATAGAGACATCGCTTCTCCCTTTGTTCCTCAGTCTTCCCACTCTTTCACTCAAACCCAGCCCCCTTTTCTTTGGGTAACCAGCTGTCATATCTGTTCTGCCCGCGAGGGACGTTTTCCTTTATGACGTAATTTGTAATCAAGGTATGATTCATTCTGTGTATATGTTATTCTGTGTGATTAGTCAGGTATTTAGTAAATAATTAAAACCAATTTTGTATTGCTCATTCAACTTGTTAGCCAGGGTTCGTGAAGATAACCAAGAATTTACAACATTCAGATGAGACTGAAATAAGGTGATGATTGATATTGACTGCTATTGATGTAAAATATTACTAGGTCTTTAAGAGTTTATTCGGAAGATAACAGCTCTATAAATATTATTTTGTGGAGCCCCGACTTTCTAGTTAATTACATTTACATGACTAGCTCAATCAGGTAATATTAATTACAGAGAAAGGATTTTATAGAATAGCATGTCATATCACTTAATGCGGCATAGCCAAAGACACGACACCACCATCCATAACCTGTCTAGGCCCAGCCTCATCTACACCACCATAAATAACTTGACTAGACCCAACCTCATCTACACCACCCTCCATAACCTGATGTTACGTTCCCCAGTTTATGTGTTGTAGTTTGTGTATTTGCATGTGTTTATTTTAGGAAATGGCTTCCTGAAATCCCTCAAGCAGCTGATTGGTCGACTACATGGCTAATTGGAGAGCTGACCCCACCCCCTCGTCAAGACGCAGCTGTCTCCAATTACCCATTCATTCTGAAGCTATATAAATGCCAGTGTTCTGTTCAGGAGAGAGAGATTTGCTGGGAGGTCATTGCAGAGATTTTGCTAGAGAGATTTTGCTGGAGATTTTGCTGGGCTGAGAGTTGGTATGTTTTGTGAGTTTGTTGCTCAGATAGAGCTTATTTGATGTCCTTTGTTTCTTAGTTTGTTTGTGAAATTGTTTAATATTCTGTTTCATTTGTTCCCAGGGGGGAAGGGGAAGGCACCTAGGGAGTGCTTAGGCAAGAGGCCCGCGGGCATACATATACCCGTAGCATATTCTCTGTCTAGGCAAACTAGGTAAGACCTGGGCGCCCACACCCTTGTATTTTGGTTAGGGCACTAGGTGGTGTTAAATTAGGTAAGTAGTGGGTAGGCAAGTAAGATAGGAGAGGGGGGGGGCTTTGAGACTTACTTTCTTTGCTTTGGTTCCGTCCAGCCCCTTTTCCCCATATTACCGTGTGAAGGAATAAAGTCCTGGTAAACGGTACCACATTCTGCCTGTTGTCATTCTTTCTTGCACCTACAGTCCATACCTTTTTCACTTCACGGAGAGTTTAGTTGTAGCAGGGTGTTGCGTTCCCTCTTCATAGAGGCGTGCGTAACACCTGACTAGACCCAGCCTCATCTACACCACCCTCCATAAACAGACTGGGCCCAGCCTCATCTACACCACCCTCCATAATCTGACTAGACCCAGCCTCCTCTACACTACCATCCATAGCATGAATAGGCCAAGTCTCATCTACACCACCATCTCTAGCATGACTAGGCCCAGCCTCAGCTACACCACCATCTCTAGCATGACTAGGCCCAGCCTCCTCTACACCACCATCTCTAGCATGACTAGGCCCAGCCTCAGCTACACCACCATCTCTAGCATGACTAGGCCCAGCCTCCTCTACACCACCATCTCTAGCATGACTAGGCCCAGCCTCAGCTACACCACCATCTCTAGCATGACTAGGCCCAGCCTCAGCTACACCACCATCTCTAGCATGACTAGGCCCACCCTCGATATCCCCCACTGGGGGCGCTTATACCCTCACCTTGTCTACGGCCTTTATGTGGGAGAAGTGCAAATCAATCCCAGAACAACAGCAAGTTACCTTGTGAAGATGCTGGAGGAAACAGGTACAATAGTATATATATCCACAGTAAAACAAGTCCAACATCGACATAACCTGAAAGGCCGCTCAGCAAGGAAGAAGCCACTGCTCCAGAACCGCCAAAAAAAAGCCAGACTACGGTTCGCAGATGCACATGGGGACAAAGATCGTACTTTTTGGAGAAATGTCCTCTGGTTTGATGAAACAAAAATAGAACTGTTTGGCCATTATGACCATCGTTATGGTTGGAGGAAAAAGGGGGAGGCTTGTAAGCCGAAGAACACCATCCCAGCCGTATAGCATAGGGGTAGCAGCATCACGTTGTGTGGGGGTGCTTTGCTGCAGGAGGGACTAGTGCATATATTGGATATATTGAAGCAACATCTCAAGACATCAGTCAGGAAGTTGAAGCTTGGTCGCAAATGGGTCTTCCAAATGGACAATGACCCCAAGCATACTTCCAAAGTTGTGGCAAAATGGCTTAAGGACAACAAAGTCAAGGTATTGGAGTGGCCATCACAAAGCCCTGGCCTCAATCCTATACAACATTTGTGGGCAGAACTGAAAAAGCGTGTGCGAGCAAGGAGGCCTACAAACCTGACTCAGTTACACCAGCTTTGTCAGGAGGAATGGGCCAAAATTCACCCAACTTATTGTGGGAAGCTTGTGGAAGGCTACCCGAAACGTTTGACCCAAGTTAAGAAACTGAAAGGCAATGCTATCAAATACTAAAAACTAACTTCTGACCCACTGGGAATGTGATGAAAGAAATAAAAGCTGAAATAAATCATTCTCTCCACTATTATTCTGACATTTCACATTCTTAAAATAAAGTGGTGATGCTAACTGACCTAAGACAGGGAATTTTTACTAGGATTAAATGTCAGGAATTGTGAAAAACTGAGTTAAAATGTATTTGTCTACGGTGTATGTAAACTTCTGACTTCAACTGTACATATGCATTGTAACATGTGTGCTGTCAACGTGCAGCAGTGAGATAGATATCAAGAGAGGTGTAGCTAATTACTGTGTGTCAATTAACCCCACGCCTGTGAGCCAGATGCATCAAAACCCACTAACAGCGTGCACCATTTCCTCAACTGAATCCACATGTCATATGCGATTTGGATCCTGAGTAGTTGTGTCTCTACAATGCAGCCGTATGCTCTGCCTGGGAGACTCGGTTGAGTGAGCAGCACTGTGATCTGGTGACCAGTGCTCATTAAAGTATTACTTCATGGTCCCGGAGTGAGAGAGAGAGAGAGACAGACAGAGACAGACTGGCAGGCAGGCAGGCAGGCAGACAGACAGACAGACAGACAGACAGACAGACAGACAGACAGACAGACAGAAAGAAAGAGTTTCCTCTTATCCTCTATCCCTATCCCCTTTAAACATATTTAAAACCTCTTGAAGCTGGGGGCACTATTTTTATTTTTGGAAAAAATAATGTTCCCAAAGTAAACGGCCTATTTCTCAATACCAGATGCTAGAATATGCATATAATTGACGGCTTGGGATAGAGAACACTCTAAAGTTTCCAAAACTGTAAAAATATTGTCTGTGAGTATAACAGAACTGATATTGCAGGCGAAAGCCTGAGAAAAATCCAATCTGGAAGTGACTCTTATTTTGAAAGCTCTGTGTTCCTATCCATCCCTATTGACCATTGGAAGGGATATCAACCAGATTCCTTTTTCTGTGGCTTCCCTAAGGTGTCTACAGCCTTTAGACGTAGTTTCAGGTCTTTATTTTGAAGAATAAGCGTAAACGTCCACATTGCGTAAGTGGTCAGTTGTTGGCTCTGATTTTTGTCCCGGTTGATATATTATCGAATAGATATTTGAAAAACACCTTGAGGATTGATTATAAAAAACGTTTGCCATGTTTCTGTCAATATTATGGATATAATTTTGAATTTTTGTCTGCGTTGTCATGACTGCTATTTCCGGTGGATTCCTGGGCATAACGCATCAAACTAACGGAGATATTTGGATATAAAAAATATCTTTATGGAACAAAACAAACATTTACTGTCTAACTGGGAGTCTCGTGAGTGAAAACATCCGAAGATCATCAAAGGTAAACAATTAATTTGATTGCTTTTCTGATTTCTGTGACCAAGTTACCTGCCGCCAGGTGTACATAATGTTTTGTTAGTATATCGATAAACTTACACAAACGCTTGTATTGTTTTCGCTGTAAAGCATAATTTCAAAATCTGAGACGACAGGGTGATTAACAAAAGGCTGTGTTTCGCTATATTTCACTTGTGATTTCATGAATATTAATATTTTCTCGTAAGATTATTTGACCGTTGCGCTATACTATTTAGCGTAGTTGATGACAATTAACCCGGATCCGGGATGGGTGGTTCCAAGAGTTAACATTATTCTCTACTAAGTACTGCCGCTTAATGCCCACCAAAAACAAGTAATGCACATATGTTGGGAATGGGGAGGCTGGGGCTATGAAATACTTCATTCAACAGTTCAGTCAGTGAGGGCTGCTGGTGGCTGGTGTTGTGGCTTGTGTGGCTGGCTGAGGCTTCAACCACTGCTTTCAAAGCGGATCCGAATAAGTGCTGTCCTGCTCGTGGCAAGTGGAACTCCACCCCATGCCTGCTCTGTTAATGCCCCAGGATTAAACACAGCTCAGAGACACAGATTGGGTGATGCAGTGGAAGGGGAGCTGATTGGCCCAACAGATGGGTTTTAGTAGGGAAAGAAGCTTTAATCAATCCAGTTTGGACATTGTTTACAGAGTCCAGCAGCAGGGAGCACATTGTATATAGCACAGAGGAGGAGAGGGAGGGAAGGAGAGAGAGGAGAGGAGGAGAGAGTGGAGGTGAGAGAGGAGGGGAGGAGGGGGGAGAGAGGAGGAGAGGAGGGGGGGGGTGAGAGGGAAGAAGGAGTGGAAAGGATGGGAGAGGAGATCATAGCCAGTAGCATTTGATTACACAAGATGAGATGTGAACAAGACTAGTGAACCTGGGTGGTGTAGGCCTATGGTTGTTGCTATAGCGATAATGACTGTTCACTGGCAATGACAGGAATTAAAATAAATATCTGTACATTGAACAATAAGATCAATATTTTGAAGTATGATGTGTCATGTTTCACTTATGAATTGTTGATTATTGGGTAGGCTTTTTGGGGGGTTAAAATGAATATCAGCCGAATCATTGGTGCATTGGTGTAAAACAAACATAAAATGAGGGCTGAAACATATATTAGCCCAAAAGCAATAATCACTGTAAGCTGTCAGAAGAATGAGGCAAACATGACAGATGAGATGAGGTCCATTTCAAGGGAGAATAAACATAGCCTCATTAGAGTCAAAAGAAAGTAAATGGAAAAAATGGAATATATTTGCTGTGCTTTTATCAGTGTTTAACATCTGACAAGGAGCTGTCATTATCCTACCAGCTTGACTTGAGATGAACATGACACATCATGAAACATTATAGCTCAGTACTGATAAAGGTAGTGAGGCGTGTAAATGAACTTTAGCGACTACGACTGAAAATAGAAGTGTGTGTTGACAGCACTGTTCTTCAGCTGACTGTATCTTGTCTCTATACCATCTGGAGGTATCTAACACAAGATTATTACTTAAAATAACATTGAAGGCTGAAGTTTAGGACCACTGCTGTTATTCCATCACAATATAACTAATTGAATAGGTCTAATAAAATAGCTATCAGCCCTCCTCTGTGTACACATCTAGCGTATGTAGATTTGTATTTATCAGATATAATCTGTAAACAAGGTACGAAGAAGGAATATTAAGGCGGTATACTGCATGGGGCAGTTTGACTGCTGTGGTGGACTGCTTACTGCTGTCTCCCAGGCCTCTCCTCTCTGTTTTCACCTCTCCTGTCCAGCAGTAGTCTGTCTGTCTGTCTGTCTGTCTGTCTGTCTGTCTGTCTGTCTGTCTGTCTGTCTGTCTGTCTCCCAGGCCTCTCCTCTCTTTTTTCACCTCTCCTCTCCAGCAGTAGTCTGTCTGTCTGTCTGTCTGTCTGTCTGTCTGTCTGTCTGTCTGTCTGTCTGTCTGTCTCCCAGGCCTCTCCTCTCTTTTTTCACCTCTCCTCTCTAGCAGTAGTATGTCTGTCTGTCTGTCTGTCTGTCTGTCTGTCTGTCTGTCTGTCTGTCTGTCTGTCTGTCTGTCTGTCTGTCTGTCTGTCTCCCAGGCCTCTCCTCTCTGTTTTCACCTCTCCTCTCCAGCAGTAGTCTGTCTGTCTGTCTGTCTGTCTGTCTGTCTGTCTGTCTGTCTGTCTGTCTGTCTGTCTGTCTGTCTCCCAGGCCTCTCCTCTCTGTTTTCACCTCTCCTCTCCAGCAGTAGTCTGTCTGTCTGTCTGTCTGTCTGCTTCAGTCCCAGAATCACCTACACCAGGGGACATATCGCTGAGAGAAATACCTAAGCCTATTTTCTCATTACTAGTTGGTAGCAGGGTTGAAAGATAAGGCACAGAAAGGTTTATTGTGAGACTGACCTTTTCTCATTTCTACACAGAAAAAAAAGCAAGAGGAAAGCCAGCATTAGCATGGATCAAGGGAATAATCTAACAACAAACATACCAGTGAGGAAATACTGTATGCAGACTGGAGATTATGTGTTACTTATTCTGGCTGAAAATCTAACCCCATCTTCTGGTTGGCCATGTTTTAAAAGGTGTCACTGGTAGAGGAAATGTCTAGAACCAAATTAAGTAGAACATGGAAAACAACATGAAAAATAGCATGTTCCTTCCTATAGCTAGAATAGTGAGTGAACCATGGGTTAGTTAGTTTTATCCAGCTTCCATCTCCTGTTAATCTAGGACATGATCAAAGTGTTTTTCTCCTGTTTCTCTAATGTGCTTTTCTTCCAACTTATTCAATTCCTTTATGATTAAACATTCAGTAACAGAATCAAAAGGAAATTCCCACAAGCAATGTAGGAGCATGAAAACAGAACATTTGTGAATATTTCACACCAGCACCTATTTCAAGACATTACCTTTGGAAATGTGGACCACCACCTATTTCAAGACATTACCTTTGGAAATGTGGACCACCACATATTTCAAGACATTACCTTTGGAAATGTGGACAACCACCTATTTCAAGACATGACCTTTGGAAATGTGGACCACCACCTATTTCAAGACATTACCTTTAGAAATGTGGACCACCACCTATTTCAAGACATTACCTTTAGAAATGTGGACCACCACATATTTCAAGACATTACCTTTGGAAATGTGGACCACCACCTATTTCAAGACATGACCTTTAGAAATGTGGACCACCACCTATTTCAAGACATGACCTTTGGAAATGTGGACCACCACCTATTTCAAGACATTACCTTTAGAAATGTGGACCACCACCTATTTCAAGACATTACCTTTAGAAATGTGGACCACCACCTATTTCAAGACATTACCTTTAGAAATGTGGACCACCACATAAAAAACGCGCCACACAAATGTGATAACATAGGCAGTGAGAATCTAAATAAAACAAACCACTGGCACCTACAGCAAAAGCAATTATTTTTTACAAAAGTGCTACATTCCGTGACTAGTGTAACATCTTCACAGTGGTTTTGACTGGACTTAACATGGCTTATACCCCAGCTAAAAGCCATACCTAGAACTATTACTACATAATTCAACAACACCGGTCAATCAGGAAGTACAGATGCGTTCCCCTGGGTCGTCCCTCAGAAGAGGCAGTTTAGTGGCAATCTGCTATCCACATCAGCCTGCAACCTGAGAGCCTTGTCATATTGAACCATGTCCTGTCACATTGCGTGGCACTGCTGAAATGTGTCCTCTACCACACCGAGGCAGACAGACAGGCAGCTCTTCAGCTCGGGCCGAGCACGCACTCGTCACACATTACTCAGGTCCAACGGTAAACATTGAGATTAAACAAACTAGAAGCACTCTGGAGTTTTGACATTTCCGTTGTGTTGCATACCTCGGACAAGGCCGGCTGTAATGTTCTTCCTAAAAGGTATTTCATGTCAACATCCCTTAACAGCCTTTAGAGGTAAGAACATAAACAGTAAAAGAGACTGTCCACTGAAGCAGCACAAAAGGGGTTTGTGAGCTGACCCCCTCTGCTGGTCAATGGCATTGCCTGCACTGATTGATCGACTGAGAGACAAGCGTTGTGGAGGAGCGACGCCATCTGACGTGAGCCAATGGTGAGACAATGGTGATATGGTCAGTAGGGCCCCGAGTTTCTCTTGAGGACCATG
Organism: Oncorhynchus masou masou; assembly: GCF_036934945.1. NCBI lineage: Eukaryota > Metazoa > Chordata > Actinopteri > Salmoniformes > Salmonidae > Oncorhynchus > Oncorhynchus masou. Next base: position 78,381,641 of record NC_088216.1, on the reverse strand, counting down.
TCACATGACCATGACCTGACCACCATTTAGCCAGTGTTAACATGGTGTTCCAAGGATTCTATTTAATGGATTCTAGTTCCACTGCTGTTGTGTAGTGTGTTCTGGTGTTTTGTGTTGTGGTTCTGTTGGTGTGTTGTGGGGGGGGGCAGTCAGAGGACGACATGACACAGAGTGTCTGTGCTGCCTCCGTATTGTCTTCCAGAGAGAAACGGGAGTGCTTCCAAAACAATCAGCACATGCATCACAAACACGCCCGGCAATCTAAAGTTCACTTCAGTTCAGACATGTGATGGGTGGTGATGACATCTAATCTACCTCCCACCTCCTCTCCTCCTCCCTCCATCACACAGACATCCAGAAGGTGACAGGACAAGCAGACAGTGTTTGCTCTGCTAGAGATAGTGTGAAGTCTTCTTGTTGCGCGAACAGAGAAGTTGCTTAATGAATTGGCAGTGTCTCACCACGTCCTCTGCCAAACAGCAGCTATATAGCCCAGGCATCTGTTTCTCAGCCAGGAGGGGCCCATCTCTCCCATCCTCCTATTGTTTCCCTCCCTTTTTCATTTACTCATCCTAATTTCTTCTCAATCGGTTTCCCCTGGATGTACAGCCTCACTACATTGTGTTCCTAATGACCTCAAGGCTATTCATTACCAGCGACACACTGAACATCTCAGCAGAACAAGACACAAAATGGAGCTCATTACCAGCGACACACTGAACATCTCAGCAGAAGAAGACACAAAATGGAGCTTGCCATCATACTGTGATCTTAATTGATACAAAGGAGATAAAGAAAAGGTTTTATATTTTGACAAAATGCTACACAAGGGCATGAATACAGTATTTTCTTACATTGTAGCATGACTATGAAGTAAGTACTGAGGGTTAGAAACTGTCAAAGGAGTTGGCCTTGCTTGAGAGAACATAGAGCTGTAGAAGCTGAGAGTTTGATCTAGTCTGAGGTGTAGTGATTGACCTAGGCATACTGCACGTCTGACAGGGAGACAGCTCCACAATGCCCCCATCGAAGGATCCTGCTGAGATGTTTCTATTTCGACTTCACAGAGAACACTTAGCTGTCAATGAGCTTCTGCCCTCATCTTTCAACAAGAAGCTCTGGATGTTTCACAGCTCTAAGCGTGTCTCTTTTACTGAAAGCACAATTAGTCAAACTGCCAGGTAGCCCGATCTCGCCATTTGTTAATCAATGGTGGACCTGCCCATTTTGTCCTTTTTTTTCTTCCACCTATTCTTGGGGTTTGACCATCTCTTAACACTCAGCCATACACTTTGATTGACTATCCATGCAGTATACTCCTACCCTGGCTGTCTACAGCTGAAAATCCAGTGGTCCAGCCAGCCCTGGGCGTCCAGAGAGGCTGAGTGAGGCTGCCGTCTTAAGGGGATTGGACACAGTCACACTCCTCAAGACAAGTTCCACTGATCCATGAATTGAGTCTTAACCACAGATCAGTGGACAACATTAGGACTACAGCAGCTTCCTTTCTATGAACAGGACTGGGAGAGCTGGGGGAGTGGTGGAAAGAGAAAGAGAGGAGAGAGATAGCCATTCATATAGTACTTCAACTATTGGCATATTGTTAAAACATTGTACATAACTAAAAATATAACATTTGGAAACGGCCTTATTCCTTTGAAACTTTTGTGAGTGTAATGTTTACTGTTCATTTCTGATTGTTTTCAAGTTTGTTTATTGGTTTTAATTTGCTTTGCAACATAATTTGCTTTGCCAATAAATCCCCTTTCAATTGATTTGAGAGCAGGGGGAATATGGGGCTGCGGGGCAGGGGGCAGGGGGTGATTAAGAGCAGTAGGGGTTCAATTATCCCCATTTCCTGCTGATACAGCCACCACTTCTGATTGGAGCTGGAAGATCTCACCTTCTTAAATAAGCTAATGAGTGTTTGTTGGGGGATCATTTCAAACAAGGGATGATTTTGTATTATTACATGGAATGGCAAGCTGTTAGAGAATAGTAAACATTTGATTATGCATAATTACATGGGGAGTGTAAGCAGAGCGAGCAGGCTGCAAAAAGAGAATTAGAGATATTTCCAAACATTGTTCAGAAACCCTCAATCCCAACAGAAATTATGTCATTATAAACAAATAATAAGCTCCTTTATATTCTCAGTAGTGTTCAACTCAACTCAATTTCCCTGTCTCACTTAAATGTGATGTGTATTTATCTCTCTCTCTCTCTCTACCATCTCTCACCCATGCTGTCTGTCTGTCTGTCTGTCTGTCTCTCTCTCTACTCTCTTTTCCTTTATTCTTTCTGAATCATGCTGTCTGTATGTCTGTCTCTCTATTTTACACACAAACCACACATTCACTATGCACACGCACACACACACATACTCTCACGCAGGTTGAAAAATAATTTCAGACAAACTTCCATGACTCTGGGATGACGGCGGGCCAGTTCAAACAGCTTCTGGATGTTTGGAAACAGAGAGTGGCAGGGAAAGCATGCAGAGCTGGATTTGTGCTGTGTATTTAGAAAGCTATTCCTGAGGGGAAGGCAAAGAGCAGCAAAGCTCAAACAGAGCCACAGAGTCATTATTTTTAGTCCTGTTTACTGTGCGGCTGTTGGAACGTATGCCCGTCTCCTCCCTAGGAATAGAGAGAGAGAAAAAAAGAGAAGAGAAATGGAACAGGCCCCAAGGAGAGCACACACCATTATACAATCAGATGCAACATAATTATAATCTGTTCAGTTCATTTTACAGCGCAGAGATAATATCGCAAAAATAGACATTGTAAGGAAATAAAATGGGCTTAGTGTTTCAGGATGAACATTTATCATAATTCTGTTTATAAATCAGAGGTTGGAACCTATTCAGGGAACAGGAACGAAAACCAGAAAATAACTACATTTTTTAAGGAACAGAAAAGGAACCTGGAACGAAAGTCATCGATACTGTTCCGGAACAGAACCAGTTAATAACGTTAATTTACATTGCATTTTTTCTAGTCCTACAAAAAAACGCATCAAAGCACCAATGCAAAGTCCTCACTCTGTCACTCAGAAACTTATTCCAGTGTCTGCTTGCAAACTGAACATCTTTTCCTGTGTGTGTTTAGGCTACCTGCCCCTCCCCCTTCAAAGCAAGTACTGATGATACATGTGTGATTCAGAAGACAGCTGTTTAAATACCTAGAGAAGAATGGATTAACTTATTCAATGCTAGTTAAGGATTTTATAGGCTTAGTTATCACGTTGTATTTATTAACTACAAAAAAAATATAGTGGTTCTGTGTTCAGAACAAAATGATTGGAAAAGTTCCAACCCCTGTATAAACTCAACTCTTCCCATTGCATCACATGATAACTCATGTGTGCTGTGTGCTGCCACACCTAGTGGATGTTTGTTTTTACAGAACATGAAAGAAAATAGTAGAGATCCACCACAAAGGTACCACTGGATGGATTTCAGGTTGAAAATGCTCCTTCATCATCTCTGGCCCTGAGTTCTCCCTGCAGTGCCTGTCAAAGCGCCATTCACAGAGGATCCACCTCAGTATAACAGCTACAGAACAAAGCCAAGCTGGCGATGACATGAATGATCTATCACACTCAACCACCTGCTTCCCAAAAGCAGGCCATTTAAATTCCACATCTGCTCCGTGCCGCCCTCCACAGACACTGAAACGCTGCAGAATAGACACACACCCACACACACACACACACACACACACACACACACACGCACACACACACACACACACACATGCATGCATACAGTCACAGACACACACACAAACACACACACAGCAGAAAAAACTCTGATGCCCAATCCAACCTCATTTTCAGGTCATGGTACAGTAAGGCATTTGGAGAGTCACATGTCTAGGGCTGGTGTTGGACAGCAGGCTGGGGCCTGGGAGCCTGAGAGATCCCTGGAGGTCAATGACGCAAGGCTTCACAGACCAACCCCGGCCCATGGTGACCGCAGACCACCAGATTAATCACCAATAGACTCCGGCCACCTGTCTGCTCTCGGCCCACTGACTGGAACAACCGGACACCAATCCCAGTGGTGCAATCGGACAACAGACAGACTTATTAAGTGATCTCCAACATTCTTCGGCTTGACCTTAGGGTTTCTATTTTTATGCAAAGTTTTTTTTTTGTATTAGGGTTTATTATTTTCTTGAAGTGCACTAATCTATGTATTGAATAAATGGCAGCTAAATGTGTTCTCTTTCCAGAATAATTTAGCTTTGATTAGTGTGTTCTATCTGTTTGAGTCATCTAAACACACGTTACATAACAAAAAATAACATCACTCCATGTTGACATTATGGGGTATTGTGTGTAAACTAGTGACAAAGAATCAAATTGAAATCCATGTTAAATTCAGGCTGTAATTCCACAACAAAATGTGGAACAAGTCAAAGGTATGAATACTTTCTGAAGACACTATGTGGTGAATTCAAACTCTTAGTACAAAACTCCAAACTGGTAAACACTTAACGCAGCCAGTCTTACATTCAAAACCTTTCACTGTGCATTCATTTTGCTTGTAGACATATGTTTACTGTGAAATATAATGAGTACATTGGTTTAATCACCAAAACACAACATAATAATATATTCTCAATGTCGTACTTTTAACAACCAGTTAATCCAATAGCAGAACATGTAAAATACATGTTTCAGAAGTACTGTATTTTACAGTACATTACACTGTTTTCACATTAGCCAATACACTTGCACTACCCAATAAAATTGACCGAATATCAAATTTCTATCATTTCTATCCCACGTCTGATCAAAGGTGTGATCCTTGAAGACATCTTTCACAATGTAATCAAATGAAATAAATTAAAGGAACATCCTGTTTAGCAGGCACTAGTTTGCATAAAGCCTGTCTTGAGCATTTGGCCATAAGCTCTCATTGAAATCACAGTAAATATCATCATTGTTCATGCACCAAGGGAAAAACCTTTTGGCATGGCAAATCCACTGCCTGGATTGAAATCATTGCATGCCTCATCCATGGCCTCAAGAAGCGTGGTACACTCATGGGGATGGCAATCATACAACTTCCACCCATATTGTAATTGTGTATTGTATTTTAAAGTACTGTATTGTAGGCCCCCCGAGTGGCGCAGTGGTATAAGGCACTGCATCGCAGTGTTGTGGCGTCACTACAGCCTGGGGTGTGATCCCAGGCTGTGTCATTACCGGCCGTGACCGAGAGTCCCATAGGGCGGAACACAATTGGCCCAGCGTCGTCTGGGATAGGGGAGGGTTTGGCCAGGGGGGCTTTACTTGGCTCATTGTGCTCTTTTGGAGGGCCGAGCGCCTGCAGGCTGACTTCGATCGTCAGTTGAATGGTGTTTCCTCTGACACATTGGTGCGGCTGGCTTCCGGGTTAAGCGAGCGGGTGTTTTAAGAAGAGTGGTTTGGAGGGTCTTGTTTCGGAGGACGCATGACTCGACCTTTGCCACTCCCAAGCCCGTTGGAGAGTTGCAGCGATGAGACAAGATCGTGATCACGAAATTGGGAATAAAAAGGGGTAAGAATTACAACGAAAAAATATACAGTACCAGTCAAAAGTTTACACACACCTACACATTCAAGTATATTTCTGTATATTTTACTATTTTCTCCACTGTAGAATGAAAACTATGAAATAACACATATGGAATCATTTAGTAACCAAAAAAGCGTTAAACAAATTAAAATATATTTTAGATTCTTCAAAGTAGCCACTTCATGAGATAGTCACCTGGAATGCATTTCAATTGTTAATCAACCTCTTGGTGTTAGGGGGCAGTATTTTCATTTTTGGAGAAAAAAACGTTCCAGTTTTAAACGGGATATTTTGCCAGGAAAAGATGCTAGAATATATATATAATTCACAGCTTTGGATAGAAAACACTCTAACGTTTCCAAAACTGTAAAGATATTGTCTGTGAGTATAACAGAACTGATGTCGCAGACGAAAGCCTGAGAAAAATCCAATCCGGAAGTGCCCCAGGTTTTGAATGCGCTGCGTTCCAATGACTCCCTATTCAGCTGTGAATGTACCATCAACGAGCATACGCTTTCTACGTATTCCCCAAGGTGTCTACAGCATTGTGACGTAGTTTTATGCATTTCTGTTGAAGAATAGCCGTAGGCAGCCACATTGCGTAAGTGGTCACATGGTGGCTCCGAGAGAGATTCTCGCGGAAAATACAGAGGTAGCCATTACTCCAGAGTGAAAAACGAATTGTCCCGACTGATATATTATCGAATAGATATTAGAAAAACACCTTGAGGTTGGATTCTAAACAACGTTTGCCATGTTTCTGTCGATATTATGGAGCTAATTTGGAATATTTTTCGGCGTTGTGGTGACCGCATTTTCCGGGCGATTTCTCAGCCAAACGTGAAGAACAAACGGAGCTATTTCGGCTACAAAAATAATTTTGGGGGAAAAAATTAACTTTGGCTGTCTACCTGGGAGTCTCGTGAGTGATAACATCCGAAGTTCATCAAAGGTAAATTATTAAATTTGATTGCTTTTCTGATTTCCGTGACAAGTTTGCCTTGTCTAGTGACAAGTTTGCTTGTCTAGCGTTGGCTGTAAAGCATATTTTGAAAATCTGAGAGGACAGGGTGATTAACAAAAGGCTAAGCTGTGTTCCAATATATTTCACTTGTGATTTTCATGAATAGGAATATTTTCTAGGAAGATTTATGTCCGTTGAATTATGCTAATTAGTGTCAGATGATGATAACGGTCCCGTTCACGGGCTGGGCGTCACTACAGGTTAAAAGTTAATTTGTGGAATTTCTTCCTTCTTAATGTGTTTGAGCCAATCAGTTGTGTTGAGACAAGGTAAGGTTGGTAAATGTGCTGTGATGAAACTGGATCTCATGAGGACCTCCACAGTGCTCAGCAGATGTGGGAACTCCTTCAAGACTGGAAAAGCATTCCATGTGAAGATGGTTGAGAGAATGCCGAGTGTGCAAAGCTGTCATCAAAGCAAAGGGTGGCTACATGATTACTACATGATTCCATATGTGTTATTTCATAGTTTTATTATTCTACATTGTAGAAAACAGTAAAAATAAAGAAAATCCTAGAATGAGTTGATGTGTCCAAACCTTTGACTGGTACTGTTTATATTGCACTGTATTTATGTATTGTGGCTCAGTTCATAAGAACATGGCACTAGCAACACCAGCGTTGTGTGTTTGATTCCCACTGGTGTCACATAGCCAAAGTGGACTGTTGTCTTCTATATAATTGGCATATATTACAGTATTACAATACTGGATTGGCCAAAAGCAATTTTAGTACAGCAATGTTTTGAGTTTTGTACTAAGAGCTGTGAAAATATACCACATACTTGTGAAAATTGCACCAAAGCAATTGAAAAAAAAACAGTATATTTGTGCTGTGCTACGGTCAGTACAGGATTAGTGTTCGCTGTGTGTGTGTATCGTGTGTTTGTATCCACATAGTTGTGAGTGTGTGTGTTTGCTTCAGCTGAAGCTGTTTTATTTCAGCTTACTTGTTGAGTTACAGAGAGAGCCAGGAGGCCGGCTGTGGCTCTGAGGAGACTGCTGAGGCTATTTTAATGAGGGTGATGAATAGGTGCGTCTGAGCTCTCTGTCTGACACCACAGAAGATGCTTCCAACAGGCCTTTTCAAACTGAATCTAAAGCCCCAAAATACCATGATATCCACCCCAATACACACACACATCTCTGTTATGAGAGAAAATACATAAAACACATGAAACTTTAGTCTTTTCGTCAAAGTAACCGAGACAGAAAGAGCATGGCCAGCTCTATACCACTGTTCATTAGCAATTAACCATATTTATTATATGTCCTCCCTTTTCAGGGCAGATTTATTCTCCTTAGTGGTTGGAACACTGGACCAATGCAGTGTCACAGACTATCCTGTCAGGATCGTCCGGTTACATCACAGAACAGAACATGCTCTTTGAAAAGGACACGCTACTACTGTAAGCAAGCCTTCCCACATCAAGCTTCAAGCTTCCAGAAGCTCTAGTGACGCTTGGGAAGATGCCTTCAGATTAGAACCATCACCATGACCGTGTCCGTGTCAGTTTAGTTCCACCACCACCAACACTCCAAAGGCTTAGGCCAGGCTCTGTCAGAGATGGATCGAACTCCTCCTAATGCTGACTTAGCTACTGTCCATCAAGATCAAGACAGCTCCTCCTCAAGCACCATAAAGTCCATTCACACTGTCAGTGAGATGAACCACTCTACTCCAGATTTCTCCTTAGTTGGAAATTCGAAAACAATGGGACTGTCAGCTGGTGGAATAGTGGCCCTTTAATGAATCTCCCAGGATTCTGGAATTTGACTGTTTCCAAACTGTTAATACAGGTAGGATGAACTAACTGTACATATTTGCATAAGTTGTACATTCTTCAGCATGGATTACAGTGGTGAGCACTGCACATCTTATTTCATCATCAAAAATGAAGTGTGATGCTTTCTGTACCAAAAACCTGTGTAGGATGGCTTTATTAAACCGTTGAGAGCAGATTAGAGATCTAAAAGACAGAATTTACACTCAGTGCTTAAAAACAGATAGATTATCAGAGTTTAAAAAATGAGGGCTATTCTGGGTTGAAACTCAAATTAATGGGGGAGAGTGTCCAGAGCTGGAAGCCAACATCTCTGGGCTAAAGATCCATCTGAACGTTCTGTGATGTTTACGTGTGCCACAAAAATAAATACTGCTATGGTCATTTACATTTTGGCAGGTCATTGTGTTCTGCTATGTGAATCAGCACAGAAAGAGATACTGTAGTTAACACACAGTATGATATCTTGACCTGTTGTCAGTAAAAGTAGCTTCAAGCACCAAAATAGAATCAAATGTAGCATTATTTATTAATGGCAATATCCATTCCGAAATCCCCTCTCATTATAAGGTTCCTGCATCATAAGGCCTGGTACTCCTCTCCTATTATAGGACTGAATAGTAAAAGCACTGATGGTTTTAATGAGACAATCAGTTCACACACTTCATTAATTAGACTACCTTCACAGGAAGAGTAGCAAGATGTTCAATCACCCACATGCATGCAGTCGTCCCCACCCAGCCCAGACTTATTTCCCTGTTTAATGCTGTAGTTTTCTTCTCGCCTCCATTGGCCCTTGTTTTGTCAGCATGTGTGGGGGACTAAATAATTGCCTCTATATTTCCTGAATTGATTTTCTTGCACAGTTCTAACACAGTGGTCAGGCATGCACTGAGGGATCCGTGTCAGCCTTCTTCCCGTAGGCTTTGTGTTTCAAAGCAGCGGACACACGCACACGCACACGCACACACACACACACACACACACACACACACACACACACACACACACACACACACACACACACACACACACACACACACACACACACACACACGCTGTTTTAAAAGCAGAACACTTCGTCCCATTCAGAGTAAAGGCAGTGAGTGGCCCCTCTTTCTTCTCAGTCTCATTATGGGGGCCAACGTTACGCATACAATGTTACCCACACCCTTGTAGAAAATACCTCTTTGGGTGTGATCAATGGTTTTACAGATATGCACCCTAAACCTCTACTGTAAACAGTATAACTTGTGTCGATAATCAAGTCAACTGTTACTAAGAGAAGACATAGTTAATGTTGCTGTGGTGATCCAGAATCGTATTTGACACACTTCACCAAGTTCCTTCCTGTAGTCTTTATTTGACCTTCCGTTCAGCCTCCTTCACTTTTAATCTCTATGGAAAAGAATTAGTAAGTGTGGCCCTTAGCCTCCTCCTCAAGGTCCAGTAACCACCTTCATAGCAGACTGACAGGGGGAGGAATGTAGGACCTGGCTCTTGGGGAACAAAAGGAGGGCAGTAAGAAAGTAAGAAAGAAAGAACCTATCCACTGACACTCCTGTAGTCTTACCATCGCTGAAATTCCTCTCTTCCAATCTCACCCCTCATTGTACAGAGAGGCATGGGTTCCCTTGAGGTTTGAGGGATGAACACACTCTACAGCACAACATCACGACATTACACCTCTGCTGAAACCCCTCAGCCCTCTGTCGGGGAGAGAGACAGGACATGGTAACAGAGGGAGGGAAACAGGAGAAAGAGAGTGCTTTCGTGAAGGAGAGTTGGGGCATCGACTGTGGCATTAATTAATGAGAGGCCTGGCAGCGTTCATACAGACGCACTCTGCTCGGGTGTTACCCAGGGAGGAGGGGGCCACCATGGGGGACATGAATAATTGAAGCCCCTGCTTTAAAAGTTTAAATGAATTAGGACTGGGGAAGGGGGGTTAAAAGACATGCAGGGAGAAAACATCTCAATTATGTTAGTAATTATGGAAGTTGGAGGGGCTGTGAGGTGTTGTGGGGTGTGTTGTGGGCTCACTGTGGTAACAGCTTACTATTCCACTTCAATAACTACCCCCCAAAAAAGGTTGAGACTGAACTTGTACTGGTACCCACTTAATTAGCCATTTTCACTTTTTGGGGTGAACAAGTTCACTTCCATATGCTTCCTTTAAAGATGTATCAGAACCTGCTTGGTGATTTATCACAGGCAAAACTTTCATCTGATATCTTTTCTACACATATTTTATCTAGTCGGAACAGAAACCTTGATGGATAATCAATTACTGTCACTGTTGCACTTGTATGCAAATGCAGATGTGGTTGAAGTTGAGTCTTTCTGATATAAATGTAATAAAAATTGTATTGTCAATCCATGCTGAACTCCACTGAACTCCGCTGAACTCCGACAGGAGGTTGATAACAGACGGAGAGGAAAACCCACTGCCCTTTCGAGTGACAGCTGCTTTCCACTATACTGACATCCACATAGAAGCAAAAACATCTGCGTTGTCCTTCTCCAGAGAAAGAAGAGGCTCACGGTTGCCTTACGATAGATCCAGTGCCTTGAACTCTTTGAGAGTAAACACTGATCATACTGTGAACACAGTGACACTGAAGATACAAGCAGGCCTCGCATGCTGGGCTCACACAGGGCTGGGGAGAGAACAGAGAGAAGGACCTACGGGGAAGATGAGAGGAGATATCCGGCTTCTATGATGTTGGCAGCCTTCTCTAAGCTGACAAGCCGAGCACTGCCTCTCCCTCTCCTCTTTCCCCTTCATTTTCTCCTCCCTTTCGCCCTTCTCTCACTCCAAAGTCCAAAGCCCAAGAGAAATTAGTCACCTGCACACTGTACAAAGAAAGCTGAGGCAATGAGTGAGAGGGAGCGACACAGAGCGAGGGAGAGAGAGAGAGAGAGAGAGAGAGAGAGAGAGAGAGAGAGAGAGAGAGAGAGAGAGAGAAAGAGATTGAGAGATCGGGAGCGAGAGAAAAATTATCTGAAGCCCTAAAAAAGGACGTATCAGGGTCTCACAAGATTTAAAAGCTGAAGTTGAAAGAATTGGGTCTCAAGGAAAATGGCAAGCGCTACAGACGGGAGATCGGGATAAAGTCCCTTTAGGCTGTAGCTCAGTAATTATCATGTAATTAACAAGTCACAAAAACAAAAGAAAATTATGAGTATTTTTATCATGCAAATCCTAATTTCCATATTTGCATATGTATTATTGAGATCAATCCTTTAGCAAGTTCTTCATATATATCTTTCGGCAGATGAAACATATTATAAACATTTCTATAGCATAAGGCCTTGTCTGTCTTCCTTGATTGTTAACCTATCAAGTACCTATCTCATATATTCAATTGAATGCCCGAGAAGCTGGTGTTTGGAGGATATATCGGCATGGGTGATGTTAGGCTCGAGACGAAGTCTGGTAACACTTCAAATAATGATTTACATATTTTCATTAAAAACTTTATTTTGATTAATTTATTCATACTATTTCATCCTTCCACAAGATATAGTCCCGACACAAATCTAGGGTTGCTACCCAAGCCGGCGAGTCGTTCGTTCTATCAGTTCGGTTGCCAGAGACGCGACCCCAGTCGTTCAGTCTTTTTGTTCTGTATCTATGGACCTAGTCGTTTGTTCTAAATGTTCTATTGCCATACCGGCTAGCAACGTTCTTATCCCTTGCTTACAAGTTAGCAAGCTATGGTTAACTTACAGTCACGTCAAACAGTACTGCCAGAATAACAACAAAGTAGCTGCATTTGTTTAAGCCATTTTCTAGTGACATTTATTTGGATACATCTATAACAATGAGCTAATGAGGCGCGATTTCACCTGGCATAGAAAATGAGTGTTCTCTTGTCTGGACACTGTTGTTCAGAGGAGCCAACAACACAGCTAACACAATCCTTTCAAACGGGAAAGACTGCAAACAAGCTGCATTTTGTTTCGTTTCACCTGTTTTCTATTGATATTTCATTGTATATATCCATAAGATTTGGCTTGGCCCCTAAAAGTCTCACACACTTTTACAGATGCACAATTGAGAGCATCCTGTCGGGCTGTATCAACACCTGGTACGGCAACTGCACCGCCCGCTACCGCAGGGCTCTCTAGAGTGGGGCGTGGTCAAGCTACCTGCCCTCCAGGACACCTACAGCACCCGATGTCACAGGAAGGCCAAAAAGATCATCCAGGACAACAACCACCCGAGCCAATGCCTGTTCACCCCGCTATCATCTAGAAGGTGAGGTCAGTACAGGGGCATCAAGGCTGGGACCGAGAGACTGAAAAACAGCTATCACAAGGCCATCAGACTGTTAAATAGCCATCACTAGCACATTAGAGGCTGTTGCCCTATATACATAGACTATATATATATACATATATACATAGACAATCACTGGCCACTTTCATAATGTTTACATATTTTGCATTACTTATCTCATATGTAGATACTGTATTCTATTCTATTCTACTGTATCTTAGTCTATGCCACTCTGATATTGCTAGTCAAAATATTTATATATTACTAATTCCATTCCTTTAATTTTGATTGTGTGTATTGTTAGATATCACCTGTTAGATATTACTGCACTGTTGGAGCTAGAAACACAAGCATTTCGCTACACCCGCAGTAATATCTGATAAACACGTGCATGTGACAAATAAAATGTGAAATCATTGGATTGTTTTTAAATTATGCTGATTAAAGGTTGACTGATTATGATTTTTCAACGCCGATACCGATACCGATTATTGGAGGACCAAAAATGCCGATACCGATTAATCGGTCAATTTTTATTTTATTTATTTGTAATAATGACAATTACAACAATACTGAATTAAGTTATTTTAACTTAATATAATACATCAATAAAATCGATTTAGCCTCAAATAAATAATGAAACATGTTCAATTTGGTTTAAATAATGCAAAAACAAAGTGTTGGAGAAGAAAGTAATATGTGCCATTATGCAATATGTGCCATGTATGTGTCATGTAAAAATGTGTGTCATGTAAAAATGTGTGCCATGTAAAAATGTGTGCCATGTAAAATATGTGCCATGTAAGAAGGCTTAAGTTCCTTGCTCAGAAGTTCCTTGCTTAAGTTCCTTGCTCAGAACATGAGAACATATGAAAGTTGGTGGTTCCTTTTAACATGAGACTTCAATATTCCAAGGTAAGAGGTTTTAGGTTGTAGTTAATATAGTATGTATAGGACTATTTCTCTCTATACCATTTGTATTTCATATACCTTTCACTATTGGATGTTCTTATAGGCACTATAGTATTGCCAATTTAACAGTATAGCTTCCGTCCCTCTCCTCGCTCCTCTCTGGACTCACGAACACATCGACAACATCCACAATCGAAGCAGCGTTACCCATCGCTCCACAAAAGCCGAGCAAAGCAGAGCAGGGGGAAAAACTACTCCAAATCTAAAAGCTAGTGACGTTTGAAACGGTATTAGCGCACACCCAGCTAACTAGATAGCCATTTCACATTGGTTACACCAGCCATTAGGCTGATAGGCTTGAAGTCATAAACAGATTACGGGACTGCTGGTGCTCAGTCAGACTGCTCTATCAAATCAGACTTAATTATAACATAATAACACACAGAAATACGAGCCTTTGGTCATTAATATGGTTGAATCCGGAAACTATCATTTTGAAAACAAAACGTTTATTATTTCAGTGAAATACGGAACCGTTCGGTATTTTATCTAACGGGTGGCATCCCTAAGTCTAAATGTTCTTGTTACATTGCACAACCTTTAATGTTATGTCATAATTACGTAAAATGTTGGCAAATTAGTTCGCAATGAGCCTGCCAGCCCAAACTGTTGCATATACCCTGACTCTGCGTGCAATGAACGCAAGAGATATGACACAATTTCACCTGGTTAATATAGCCTGCTAAACTGGATAAGTAGTTATAACTAGTTATTATGATTGATTGTTTTTTATAATAAAAGTTTAATGCTAGCTAGCAATTTACCTTGGATTCGACTGCATTCGCGTAACAGGCAGGCTCCTCGTGGAGTGCAATGTAATCTGAAGGTTACGAGCGTTGGACAAGTTAACTGTACGGTTGCAAGATTGGATCCCCTGAGCCGACAAGGTGAAAATCTGTCGTTCTGCTATCATCAGATAATAGCTTCTTATGCTTTCGCATTTTTAAACTCTGACATGTTGGTTGGATTCACAACGAGTGTAGCTTTAATTGAGTATCTTACATGTGTGATTTAATGAAAGTTTGAATTTATAGTATTTTATTTTAATCTGGCGCTCTGTATTTTCCCTGGCAATTGGCCAGTTGGGACATTTGCTTCCCGCCTATCCCAAAGTTAACTGACTTGCCTAGTTAAATAAAGGAATAAAAATAAAAATAAACATAAAAACTTTTACATCGGAAATCGGCGCCCAAAAATACAGATTTCCGATTGTTATAAAAACTTGAAATCGGCCCTAATTAATCGACCATTACGATTCATCGGACGACCTCTAATGCTGATTCATGATTTCGACTGGCTGAGAAAAGCGGCCTGCCTGTCTGTCTCGTCCTGACTCCAGACAAGTTTATTACTATGAGAGAGCTGGAGATGGAATTTGAATATTGAAACAATGTTGCAAATGTCGGTGAAACAGACAGCAAGGTTTATACAAATCTCTGCTGTTTGAAACTAAATATTAAAAAGAAACGTGAGATAATGTCTTTATGCTTTTTATAGTGGAGACCAAGTTTAGGATGCAAAAGAGTAAATAGGTATTTAAAAGTCATTGATTTAGCCGTGGGTAACTTGTGGAATAGACACCGGCTGTAGTGCAGATTTAACAAATCAGCATTCATGATTAGACCCAAACGTTGTATAAATCTCAACATTTTTTCTCTCCCATTCCATTAATACATATTTAAAGGAGTGGAATGCTTGTCTGCCAAAACTTAAAATACAGAAAGTATTACATGTATTTGAATCAAATCAAATTGACAGTTCTTTCAAATAAACCATGAAAGATGGGTCCCAAGCATCTAGTACAAGTCATGTACATTTTGCCACATACAGTATACATAAGACAAAAAAATAACGTTGGAATTTGATCGAAGCGAGGAACTGATGTTGCCCTTCAGGGGAGACAACAGCAAAACTATGTCTGATTTCAGTTTCTCTTTCCCATCTTGTACTCCAGATAGATCAAGTCTTTCCCATTGTGTACTGCAGATAGATCAAGTCTTTCCCATCTTGTACTCCAGATAGATCAAGTCTTTCCCATTGTGTACTGCAGATAGATCAAGTCTTTCCCATTGTGTACTGCAGATAGATCAAGTCTTTCCCATTGTGTACTGCAGATAGATCAAGTCTTTCCCATTGTGTACTGCAGATAGATCAAGTCTTTCCCATCTTGTACTCCAGATAGATCAAGTCTTTCCCATTGTGTACTGCAGATAGATCAAGTCTTTCCCATTGTGTACTGCAGATAGATCAAGTCTTTCCCATCTTGTACTCCAGATAGATCAAGTCTTTCCCATTGTGTACTGCAGATAGATCAAGTCTTTCCCATTGTGTACTGCAGATAGATCAAGTCTTTCCCATCTTGTACTGCAGATAGATCAAGTCTTTCCCATCTTGTACTCCAGATAGATCAAGTCTTTCCCATCGTGTACTGCAGATAGATCAAGTCTTTCCCATTGTGTACTGCAGATAGATCAAGTCTTTCCCATTGTGTACTGCAGATAGATCAAGTCTTTCCCATTGTGTACTGCAGATAGATCAGATAGATCAAGTCTTTCCCATCTTGTACTCCAGATAGATCAAGTCTTTCCCATCGTGTACTGCAGATAGATCAAGTCTTTCCCATTGTGTACTGCAGATAGATCAAGTCTTTCCCATTGTGTACTGCAGATAGATCAAGTCTTTCCCATCTTGTACTGCAGATAGATCAAGTCTTTCCCATTGTGTACTGCAGATAGATCAAGGCACAATATATCTAATGACACGTGTACAGTCCCAGCTCTTCTGTAAAGGGATCTGATGATGAGAAACTTGAACTTTCCCATTTCCATTTTTTGTGTGTGAATGAGTCAATCCCCTAGTCAGAGACCATAGAGATAGATCAAGTCTTTCCCATTGTGTACTGCAGATAGATCAAGTCTTTCCCACTTGTCTTTCCCATTGTGTACTGCAGATAGATCAAGTCTTTCCCATTGTGTACTGCAGATAGATCAAGTCTTTCCCATTGTGTACTGCAGATAGATCAAGTCTTTCCCATTGTGTACTGCAGATAGATCAAGTCTTTCCCATTGTGTACTGCAGATAGATCAAGTCTTTCCCATTGTGTACTGCAGATAGATCAAGTCTTTCCCATTGTGTACTGCAGATAGATCAAGTCTTTCCCATTGTGTACTGCAGATAGATCAAGGCACAATATATCTAATGACACGTGTACATTATTTTCATGATAGGCTTTTCTTTGAAGTCCCAGCTCTTCTGTAAAGGGATCTGATGATGAGAAACTTGAACCGTCTGTGTATGTCATAAAATCAACACCCCTTTCCATTTTTTGCAGGTTGGTGTGAATGAGTCAATCCCCTAGTCAGAGAGACCATATTGTACACCAACTTATAGGAGAGTCAGTTCAGCTTAACTTGCAGTGAACAACCGCATGGAATCAGGCCCTTAAAGGAGAGAACTTTGACATAATCGACAGTTTTATTGCATCGTATTCCCTTAATTATAATCAGAGCTGGATTGCTTTCCCTCAGCCTTTCTCCACAAAAAAATAACAAGCGTAGAAAACAACAGGCACATTTTTAAACCATGTAATTGCAATTTTCTACCCAAATTGCAGCCTAATGATTACAGGCATGAGGTGGAGCCTGACAACAGCAGCAGAAAGAGAAAGAAGAAACATCTCTGCCAGGGAGCCTTGGGCATTTAAAAAAAACAATATGAGAGAAAATGACTGCTCTCTTCCTCCCAAAGGGAGCGCAGTGTAGAACTGAATCTCTCTAAAGCTTCAATTCCCCATCCAGGCCTTTCGCAGTGATGATGGTAAAGGCATAGAGTTCTCTAGCATTGCCTGGTGCCGTGGAGAGGAAGTTAATAGGAATTCACTGCAATGGCAAAGTATTGGGAGTGAAGGCTGCCAATCACCGACACTCTCAAACGAGGTGAGGTGGAGAGGGAGGGGATTGGGATGAAGAGGGATGGGGGGAAGGGTTGCCAGCTAGCAGCGCTGAACCTCTATAGAGGTGTGTGTGAGTTCCTGAGCTTTCCTGAAGCTGCTGGGTGTTCAGGGCTCAGACTCCTGTGCTGTCCACTTCCAGGCCCTGGATAGAGGACACTCCCCTAATTCCTTCATTGTACTGTAGTCCTTCATATGGTGAGAATGGGCTGGAAGAGACATTACATGATATGGTAAAACGACTGAAATGTTTAGTTTCTTGAATGTGTATGTGCTGCTAGGTGGAAGCCATTGAGTTATAACAGATAATTATGCATGTTTTTCTTGCTTCGCTTGACTTGAATTATGGCCCAGCATTGAATAAATGGTTGCAATACAGTTACAGTCGGTTGAAAAATGTTACAATCGTATACACATTGAGTATTTGATGATATAACTTGGAATCTAATTCGAGTTCAAAATAGTTCAAACAAAAGTCTGTTGAATGCGATGTGGCATCCTGCCCCCCGGGCACTGTGCAAGCTGTTTCCCAGCGTTTCACAACAATGCCATATGAACTTTACGTGAAAGACCCCCGCAGGAATCCAATCTGCAGCCACATCAGGTACACTGGCTGGACAACAGACGCAGCTGAGATCCGCTCTGTTTGACAAACCTGTAACAATGCAAGCTGGTGCCAAAGCAAGCTGGTGCCCCTCCATCGCAAACACATTCGTCCACTCTCACACACACACACACACCAAAACACACACACCAACACACACACAGCACATTGTTTTCTCTAGGATGTTTTTTTCAGCAGCGGTGGCAAAGTTAGCATGGGGGTGGGGGGGGGATCAGGGAGGGGGTGAGGTAGTGTGTGTGGGGGGGGGGGGGGGCAGCAATATTACAGTCCAGACAGAAATTTTAGAGGCTCTCGTCTTGGCCGCAGAGACAAAATGTTGCTGTTGTAAAGCTAATTTCCTGCAATTCTACACATGTTGCCATGGGAAGGTGAGAAAATGTACAATTTTAAAGCTAGTTCCCTTCAATTCTACACAGTTTGTCATGAACTGCAATAACATTTTCAGTGTTAAAGTGACTGTCCAGTTAAAATCATATTCTGTTAACTCAAATACAGATAATGTTGGTGACACCTATAATTGTTTTTGTGGCCAAAGCATAAATTGGAGAGAAAAAACACTTAAAAAAAAACACCTCAAATGTGTAACTCAAACAGACCGTTTCAAAAATGCTTCCTATTTCCTCATAGAGCATGATGTCATACTCCTGAGGAAGATGAAGCTGGCCAATTAGAATTCTAGATGAGGATGAGCTGGCCAATCAGCGGTCTACTCGTATATAGCCTCACTACTATTTACAGCCTTGCTACTGTATACAGCCTCGCTACTGTATACAGCCTCACTACTGTATACAGCCTCACTACTGTATACAGCCTCACTACTGTATACAGCCTCACTACTGTATACAGCCTCGCTACTGTTTACAGCCTCGCTACTGTTTACAGCCTCGCTACTGTATACAGCCTCGCTACTGTATACAGCCTCGCTACTGTATACAGCCACACTACTGTTTACAGCCTCACTACTGTTTAAAGCCTCACTACTGTATACAGCCTCACTACTGTATACAGCCTCGCTACTGTATACAGCCTCGCTACTGTATACAGCCTCACTACTGTTTACAGCCTCACTACTGTATACAGCCTCGCTACTGTATACAGCCTCACTACTGTATACAGCCTCGCTACTGTATACAGCCTCGCTACTGTATACAGCCTCACTGTATACAGCCTACTACTTTACAGCCTCACTACTGTATACAGCCTCACTACTACAGCCTCACTACTGTATGCAGCCTCGCTACTGTTTACAGCCTCACTACTGTATACAGCCTCTCTACTGTATACAGCCTCACTACTGTTTACAGCCTCACTACTGTATACAGCCTCTCTACTGTATACAGCCTCACTACTGTATACAGCCTCACTACTGTTTACAGCCTCACTACTGTATACAGCCTCTCTACTGTATACAGCCTCACTACTGTATACAGCCTCGCTACTGTTTACAGCCTCACTACTGTATACAGCCTCACTACTGTTTACAGCCTCACTACTGTATACAGCCTCACTACTGTTTACAGCCTCACTACTGTTTACAGCCTTGCTACTGTATACAGCCTCACTACTGTCTACAGCCTCACTACTGTTTACAGCCTCACTACTGTATACAGCCTCACTACTGTTTACAGCCTCACTACTGTTTACAGCCTCACTACTGTTTACAGCCTCACTACTGTATACAGCCTCACTACTGTTTACAGCCTCACTACTGTATACAGCCTCACTACTGTTTACAGCCTCACTACTGTTTACAGCCTCACTACTGTCTACAGCCTCACAGCCTCACTACTGTCTACAGCCTCACTACTGTTTACAGCCTCACTACTGTATACAGCCTCACTACTGTTTACAGCCTCACTACTGTATACAGCCTCACTACTGTCTACAGCCTCGCTACTGTTTACAGCCTCACTACTGTATACAGCCTCACTACTGTTTACAGCCTCACAGCCTCACTACTGTATAGAGCCTCACTGTATACAGCCTCGCTACTGTTTACAGCCTCACTACTGTTTACAGCCTCACTACTGTATACAGCCTCGCTACTGTTTACAGCCTCACTACTGTCTACAGCCTCACTACTGTTTACAGCCTCACTACTGTATACAGCCTCGCTACTGTATACAGCCTCACTACTGTATACAGCCTCACTACTGTATACAGCCTGTTACAGCCTCACTACTGTATACAGCCTCACTACTGTATACAGTCTCACTACTGTATACAGCCTGCTACTGTATACAGCCTCACTACTGTATACAGCCTCGCTACTGTATACAACCTCACTACTGTATACAGCCTCACTACTGTTTACAGCCTCACTACTGTATACAGCCTCTCTACTGTATACAGCCTCACTACTGTATACAGCCTCACTACTGTATACAGCCTCGCTACTGTTTACAGCCTCGCTACTGTCTACAGCCTCACTACTGTTTACAGCCTCACTACTGTATACAGCCTCGCTACTGTATACAGCCTCGCTACTGTTTACAGCCTCGCTACTGTTTACAGCCTCACTACTGTATACAGCCTCACTACTGTTTACAGCCTCACTACTGTATACAGCCTCACTACTATATACAGCCTCGCTACTGTTTACAGCCTCACTACTGTCTACAGCCTCACTACTGTTTACAGCCTCACTACTGTATACAGCCTCACTACTGTTTACAGCCTCACTACTGTATACAGCCTCACTACTGTCTACAGCCTCGCTACTGTTTACAGCCTCACTACTGTATACAGCCTCACTACTGTTTACAGCCTCACTACTGTTTACAGCCTCACTACTGTATAGAGCCTCACTACTGTATAGAGCCTCGCTACTGTTTACAGCCTCACTACTGTTTACAGCCTCACTACTGTATACAGCCTCACTACTGTTTACAGCCTCACTACTGTATACAGCCTCACTACTGTTTACAGCCTCACTACTGTTTACAGCCTCACTACTGTATAGAGCCTCACTACTGTCTACAGCCTCGCTACTGTTTACAGCCTCACTACTGTCTACAGCCTCACTACTGTTTACAGCCTCACTACTGTATACAGCCTCGCTACTGTTTACAGCCTCACTACTGTATACAGCCTCACTACTGTTTACAGCCTCACTACTGTATACAGCCTCGCTACTGTTTACAGCCTCACTACTGTCTACAGCCTCACTACTGTTTACAGCCTCACTACTGTATACAGCCTCACTACTGTTTACAGCCTCACTACTGTATACAGCCTCGCTACTGTATACAGCCTCACTACTGTATACAGCCTCGCTACTGTATACAGCCAGTCTTTTTTACTGTTGTTTTTTTCCCTACCTATTGTTCACCTAATACCTTTTTTGCACTATTGGTTAGCGCCTGTAAGTAAGCATTTCACTGTAAGGTCTACACTTGTTGTATTCAGCACATGTGACAGATACACTTTGATTTGGGTAAGTCTCTAAGAACTTTCCACACCTGGATTGTGCAACATTTGCCCATTATTATTTTCAAAATTCTTCAAGCTCTGTCAAATTGGTTGTTGATCATTGCTAGACAAGCATTTTCAGGTCTTGCCACAGATATTCAAGCAGATTTAAGTCAAAACTGTAACTCAGCCACATAGGAATATTCACTGACTTCTTGGTAAGCAAAGCCAGTGTAGATTTGGCCTTGTGTTTTAGGTTATTGTCCTGCTGAAAAGTGAATTCATGTCCCAGTGTCTGGTGGAAAGCAGACTGTACCAGGATTTTGCCTGTGCTTAGCTGCATTCCATTTATTTTTTCAAGCATTCCCATAACATGATGCAGCCACCACTATGCTTGAAAATATGGAGAGTGGTACTAAGTAATGTGTTGTATTGGATTTGCACCAAACATAACACTTTGTATTCAGGACAAAAAGTTAATTGCCACATTTTTTTGCAATATTACTTTGGGGCCTTGTTGTAAACAGGATGCATGTTTTGGGATATCTGTGTTCTTTATAGGCTTCCTTCTTTTAACTCTGTCAATTAGGTTAGTATTGTGGAGAAACTACAATGATGTTGATTCATCCTCAATTATCACAGCCATTAAACTCTGTAACTGTCTTAAAGTCACCATTGGTCTCATGGTGAAATCCCTATGCGGTTTCCTTCCTCTCTGGCAACTGAGTTAGGAAGGATGCCTGGATATTTGTAGTTACTGGGTGTATTGATACACCAGCCAGAGTGTAATTAATAACTTCACCATGATCAAAGGGATATTAAATGATTGCTCCCCACCCCCCATCTACTAATAGGTGGCCTTCTTTGCAAGGCATTGGAAAACCTCCCTAGTCTTTGTGGTTGAATTTGTGGTTGAAATTCCCTGCTCGTTTGAGGGACATTACAGATAATTGTATGTGTGAGTACAGAGATGAAGTACTCATTCAAAAATCATGTTATACTCTATTATTGAACACAGAGTGAGTCCATGCAACGTTTTATGTGACTTGTTAAGCAATGTTTTATTCCTGAATTTATTTAGGCTTGTCTTAACAAAGGGGTTGAATACTTATTGACTCAAGACATTTCAGCTTTTCATTTTTCATTAATTTGTAAACATTTAGCAAAAAATGAATTCCACTTTGAACTTATGGGGTATTGTGTGTAGGCCAGTGACACAAAATCTAAATTTAATACATTTTAAATTCAAGCTGTAATACAACAACATGTGTAGGCGCTGTAGGTCATATATCATAAGAAACTGGAAACACTAGATACTTTACTATAAAGCTAATTTCCTACAATTCTACACATTTTGCCATGGGGTATGATCTGTTCTCGTGCTATCTGAGTGACTCAAACATTATAACAAAATCAATGAGGGCCCCTTGCCATGAAATATTGGGCATTTTAGATTCTCCCTCACTGTGTAGTTTTATTCTGGTGGTTGTTAGTTCTCAAAGATGATCTCATAAAAAATGATACAGCTCCATTATCTTTCTATATAATTTATATCTGCTTTTAGTCATTTAAGGTCATTTAAAAATATTTTGTATTTTGCATTTGCATCTGGCAAATTAATATATGGGAAACACTGCAGTAGTAGAGTGACACAAAATAATTGTAAATAAATATGAGATAGAGTTGTGTTTCACTGTCCAACCTGAGGAGCAGCCAGCAGCAGCAGCCTGCACCGTACTGCTCCGTACTGTACACAGCATCAGCCCATAGTGACTGGGACCCTGCTGGCTCCCAGGCAACCAATTTGTTTGTTTATTGTCTTGGTGTTTTGGCATGGTTACAGTTCATTGCAGCCAGCCCAGCTTGGGCATGCTTCTTTAATGTCATCTATAAAACATGGGATCTGCTCCACCACCTCCTCACATGACAGAGCAGAGTGTACAGCGGCACGATGATGCTGCTGCCACTCGCTCTCTCACGAGCCATGATGGAGCTTAGACGTTCTTCTGAAACCCTCTCGGATCCACCTCAGTGGTTGCACGGGGAGGCGGGACATGCTGTATAATGTGATATACGACACACCTATTAGCCCATAAAGAACAGGCCCTGCACTAAAGTATTTTGAACTGCTAAAATATGGTGCAATCCTGTGTGTGGCCAGCTGCCTTGTGAAGACTAAAGTACTACACATCTGATGCCAAACCTAATGCTTCCCCAGCAACAAAATACCCATGATCTGTGTTTGGCTTTCTGAATAGTTGCATCACACTAGTGTACATGGTATTGTTATCACTTGAAGGAACACTTGAAGGCACTCTTACCTTTGAGTTGTCGTGGTAATGAACTGGCATATTGACAGTGTAAAGCATCTTTGACAATGCTTTGGGTATGTGATTGGTTAAAGGGGACATTGTAGTACTGTACTCATTTTTTATCCTAAAAGTGACATAAGCAGTAGATGCTGTTTGTTGGGACAGTTGATGTACTGTACATGTACGTGTTAATCTACCCAATGGTGAGTTGGTTCATTTTTAAGAAGAATCACAAGATCTTTGCTTCTGGCTGCCTGAGTATGTCTGAGTGTGTCTGAGTATACCCGAGTATAACAGAGTATACCCGCGTATGTCTGAGTATGTCTGAGTATGTGCAAGTATGCCCGAGTATGTCTGAGTATTACCAAGTATACCCAAGTATTTCTGAGTATGTCTGAGTATGTGTGTCTGAGTATACCTGGGTATAATCAAGTATAACTGAGTATACCCAAGTATGTCTGAGTATGTGCGAGTATGTCTGAGTATGTCTGGGTATGCGCGAGTATGTCTGAATATACCTGGGTATAACAGAGTATACCCAAGTATGTCTCAGTATGTCTGGGTATGTCTGAGTATACCCGAGTATAGCTGAGTATATCATAGTATGTCCGAGTATGTCTGAGTATGTGCGAGTATGTCTGAGTATGTCTGAGTATTTGCGAGCATGTATGAGAATACCCGTGTATAACTGAGTATACCCAAGTATGACTGAGTGTGCCTGAGTATAGCTGAGTATAAATGAGTATTCCCAAGTATGTCTGAGTATGTCTGAGTATGTGCGAGTATATCTGAGTATGCGCGAGTATGCCTGAGTATAATTGAGTATGCCTGAGTATGCCTGAGTATGTGTGAGTATGTGTGAGTATGCCTGAGTATGTGTGAGTATGCCTGAGTATGTGTGAGTATGCCTGAGTATGTGCGAGTATGCCTGAGTATGTGTCAGTATGCCTGAGTAAGCTAACAGTACAATTTCAAACTGGACTTCAAATAAAATGTAAAATACATATTTTGCTTGTCTCATGCATGCAAACTGAGCGCAGTACCTTTTCATATTGATCTGACAGCCAAGAGCTAGCACAGAGCACAAATACTGCCTAGGGGTTGCTCCTTAAAACTAGACACAAGCCTCTTATCCCCAATGTTCTCTTCTTCTAGAAATCACCTGCTGTCTTATGCATATCAAGTGTTCACAGATCCAGCACTGTTGGCCTGCCACGCTCAGACTCCTCTCTTTGTTGCCAATGTGACAGCTTTTATTTTCAAATGACAAAACCCTGAACATATCCTGGCTGGTGTATCGCTCCACCACAATGTCTCTTTCAGCACGAGGACAATATTAGGTCAGAGAATGAGAGAGCGAGAAAGAGAAACAAAGAAGAACATGTTTTATTGTCGCACACTGGATAGACACAGATGAAATGGGTCTGTGAGAGCCACCTTCCTTCCTTCTGTTAGTACTGCTGCTTCATATTGTAGAACAGACCTGGTCACTACGCTCCAAAGGAAGGTTCCCCAACTGCTGGCATGTGGGCTAAATCTGGCCCGCCAGCAGTATTATTTGGACCCGCAAAGCCCCCCAAATTAATTAGGAATATTTGTTTAATTAAAACATATATATATACAGTTGAAGTCGGAAGGTTACATACACTTAGGTTGGAGTCATTAAAACTTGTTTTTCAACCACTCCACAAATTTCTTGTTAACAAACTATAGTTTTGGCAAGTCTACTTTGTGCACGACACAAGTAATTTTCCCAACAATTGTTTGCACACAGATTATTTCACTTATAATTCACTGTACCACAATAACAGTGTGTCAGAAGTTTACATAAACTAAGTTGACTGTGCCTTTAAGCAGCTTGGCAAATTCCAGAAGATGATGTCATGGCTTAAGAAGCTTCTGATAGGCTAATTGACATCATTTGAGTCAACTGGAGTTGTACCTGTGGATGTATTTCAAAGCCTACCTTCAAACTCGGTGTATCTTTGCTTGACATCATAGGAAAATCAAAATAAATCAGCCAAGACCTCATTTTGGTCCCTTGAAAATGCCTGAAGGTACCACATTCATCTGTACAAACAACAGTACACAAGTATAAACACCATGGCACCACGCAGCCGTCATACCACTCAGGAAGGAGACGCGTTCTGTCTCCTAGAGATGAACGTACTTTGGTGTGAAAAATGCAAATCAATCCCAGAACAGCAGCAAAGGACCTTGTGAAGATGCTGGAGGTACAAATAAGTACAAAACTTTATATATCCATAGTAAAACTAGTCCTATAATCGACATAACCTGAAAGGCCGTTCAGCAAGGAAGAAGCCACTGCTCCAAAACCTCCATAAAAAGCCAGACTACGGGTTGCAACTGCACATGGGGACAAAGATCGTACTTTTTGGAGAAATGTCCTGTGGTCTGATGATACAAAAATAGAACAGTTTGGCCATAATGACCATCATTATGTTTGGAGGATAAAGGGGGAGGCTTGCAAGCCAAAGACCACCATCCCAACCGTGAAGCACAGGGGTGGCAGCATCATGTTGTGGGAGTGCTTTGCGACAGGAGGGTCTGGTGCACTTCACAAAATAGATGGCTTCATGAGGAAGGAAAATTATGTGGATATATTGAAGCAATGTCTCAAGACATCAGTCAGGAAGTTAAAGCACGGTCGCAAGTGGTTCTTCCAAATGGACAATGACCACAAGTGGTTCTTCCAAATGGACAATGACCACAAGCATACTTCCAAAGTTGTGGAAAAATGGCTTAAGGACAACAAAGTCAAAGTATTGGAGAGGCCATCACAAAGTCCTGACCTCAATCCTATTGAAAATTTGTGAGCAGAACTGAAAAAGCATGTGCGAGCAAGGAGGCCTACAATCCTGACTCAGTTACACCAGCTCTGTCAGGAGGAATGGGATAAAATTCACCCAAGTTATTGTGGGAAGCTTGTGGAAGGCTACCCGAAACGTTTGACCCAAGTTAAACAATTTAAAGGCAATGCTACCAAATACTAATTGAGTGTATGTAAACTTCTGACCCACTGGGAATGTGATGAAAGAAATAAAAGCTGAAATAAATCATTCTCTCCACTATTATTCTGACATTTCACAATCTTAAAATAAAGTGGAGATCCTAACTGACCTAAGACAGGGTATTTTTACTAGGATTATATGTTAGTAATTGTGAAAAACTGAGTTTCAATATATTTGACTAAGGTGTATGTAAACTTCCGACTTAAACTGTATATTATCTTGGACGTGAAAATACCACCTCCTATCCTTAAGAAGTTAAACTGTATATTATCTTGGACCTGAGATGCAAAAAGTCCCAAATGCAATGTACCAAGAAGGAAGTAACCCTACCTAAATAATGCAGAAGTTACATTTGAACTTAATTAAAATCGGAGAGAGAATGCAGGACACAGCCAACTAATAAAGCAGGCAGCGGACCATTTTGTGGTGCTGAAACGTAAAGCTGCAACCACAGAGCAATCAATAGAAGGTGAACAGTGCCTGCTGCTGAAAATATAGATAACTTGTTATGCAACAGATGGAGCCCAACTGCCCAGCAACAGATGGAGAAAAGCTACACCAGTCGAATAATTCATTTCAACATTAATCTTAATTTTAATTTGACTTTACAAACAACAAGAGGGCTTAATTGGAGTTGATTATTTCCTGAACCAAGGCCCATATAAAATAACTTAACTTGCTGAGGTAGGCTATGTGGCTTAACAGCATCTTTCACTAGAAAAGAAAATGGCCTAATAGAAGTGTTTTATTTTTTATTAGACCTACTTACAACTGCAACTGGCCAAGAATGTAGTATCCTACATAAAACAATCATTTAAAGAAAAAAAGGCGATGTTTGTGTCTGAATGTCTGTATCGGGAGTCTCGGGATAACCTGCTCCTGTAATGACAAAACAAACAGAAAATACTGTCAGCATGAGACCTAAATATTGCTGGATAAGCACTAATAAAAAAAAAATAATAATCACAATAATGTTAGTAACCTTTAACTATTTATTAAATAAAAGTTAAGTTACTTACTTAATGGGAAAAGTTGCATTTCCCCTCGGACAGGATCTTGTGGATGTGTGGTGAGAGGGATGTGATTTTGATGTTCAGACAGTCCTCGATTAACCTTTGTGAACGCCAGTTCCTGTCGTGAGTCATGTTGGAAAAGGAGGACTCGCAGGTGTAAGTCGATCCTAACTTTGTTAGAACATAAAATGCTAGTTACTTTATTGTGCTGTATTCCTCTGAGCATGCCACCCAAAACGCACACAAGGACTCGGCACTCCTGAGTGCATCCCTGATTGGGCTCGATGTCTGGAGTTCAATCAGTTCAGTTTGAATTGCGGCCTCATCCAGCGAGGGTATCGTTTTCTTAGCAAGGGAGGAGAATTCTCCACATGGACGGACTGTGAAAGGATCATGTACAAACACAATGATATCCTTGTGCAGACATGCTGTAGTTTTCAAATCTGGTGGAGAAGTTGTCCCTCAGCTGCTTGATGAAATCTTCCATCACCTCTGTGACAATGCTGCGGCCTGGTCCCTCTGCCTGTCGTTTCTTCAGTGTGCTGAAGTGCAGTAGCCTTCCAGATGACAAGTCCAAATCGAACAACTCAACTCAAGTAAAGGCCTCAATTTTTTCCACCACATCCATTACTGTTGTCCCTCTTCCTTGTAACTGCAGATTTAACCAGAATATGTCAGAGCTTTCCTTTACTCAGCCAGCGCACATTGTTGTGAAGCAGGAGATCATCGAGGGCGGCCTCCTCTGACTCTGTCACAAGCTTGCAGAAAAGATGGTGTTGCGTACTTGACGTCCCCCTGACAAAGTTGATTATGCGCATTACTTTATCCATCACATCTCTTAGCTCACTGTTTAGTCTGACACACAGCACACTCTGATGGATGAGACAATGCAAGCCATTCATTTGTGGGGCGATTTCCAGGCCCCTGTATCTGCCCACCATAGCAGGAGCCCCGTCGGTGACAACAAAGTGGACTTTTTTGAATGACAAGCCATGCTGCGTAAACAATTCTTCCAGATTTGTGAATATGTGTACTTCGAGGGGAATCAGTGACAGTAGCTCTTTTATAAAGTAATATCCATGAAAATAACAGACATATACACACACAACTGTGCCACATCGGTGTTGTAAGTACTCTCATCAATAGCCAGGGAAAATTGCTCAACATGACTGAGCCCCTCTAGAACAATCCTATGCAGGTGATCCGCCAGAGCATAAAGGTGGCTGTTGACACAGACAGGGGCACCTGTTTGACAGACGTAATTATGCTTTCCATAGACTTGTCGGTAGCCAATTGCTCCAAAACTGTCACCATGCACTTTTTAAATATATCCGCGTCTGTGATGAACATGTTGTGATTGGTTATAACCCAGGATGCTTTTATGAAGGCACTTGTGATCTTCTGTTCTTGGGTCAGGCCATTTAGGAGGATTCTGCTTCCATGTGTGTAGCTTGCAGTCAATGCTTACATTTTTCTGCGTCAGGCCTCTGTCTGGGGCGGAAAGGCCACTTTGATAGTACCATGCTTAGATTCAGCGACATCGTCATTGCAAATAAGACACACTGGATTGGTATTGGAGAAAGATGGTGAGATAAACACATATCTCCCTGTCCTTTATTCCATGAAACTTCGATTTTCATCATCCACTTTTCTTTTGATCGTTTTTGAGAGCAACATTTTCTCTTGCTATCGAGCTAATTGTTCTGAACGAATGTTGGCATTAAAAAAAGGTGTGTAGACTACAGCAGCTACTCAGAAATGTTTTTCCCAAACAATCAACACACAGAGAAATAGAGAAAAAGTCATAATTGAATAGCGGCATTAGAAATTTTAGGAGCATGATTAGATCAGAAATTACTATGTTATTGTCACTGAATTTATATTAATTGTGCTATTTTGACATGCTAATTATGTTCTGGCCCGCCGACAATTTGCTCAGAGAATGCTAAACCTCCACCCACCATCCTAGCCCTCCACCCACCAACCTGACTCTCCACCCACTATCATAACACTCCACCCATCATCCTAACCCTCAAAGCACAATCTTAACCCTCAACCCACCATCCTAAACCAGCATCCTAACCCTCCAACCACCATCCAAACCCTCCACCAACCTTCCTAACCCTCAACACACCATCCAAACCCTCAACCAACCTCCCAAACCCTCCATCCACCATCCTAACATTCAAAACACCATTCAAAACCTCCACCAATCATCCTAACCCTCCACCATCCACCAAAAATTCAAAACCCTCAACCCACCACCCTAACCCTCAACACACGATCCTAACCCAAGCATCCTAAACCTGCACCCACCATCCAAACCCTCAACCCAACACCCTAACCCTCAACCCACTATCCTACAATCAAAAACCTCAACCCACCATACCACAATCAAAAACCTCAGCCCACCATCCAAACCCTCCACCAACCATCCAAACCTTCCACCAACCATCCTAACCCTCAAACCACCATTCTAACCTTCCACCCACCATCCTAACCCTCCCCCACCATCCTAACCCTCAACCCACTATTCAAACCCTCAACCCATCATGCTAAACCTCCACCCACCATCCTAACCCTCCCCTTACCATCCTAACCCTCCCCCACTATCCAAAGCCTCAACCCACCATACTAACCCACCACCCACCATCCTAACCTTACACCCACCAACCTAACTCTCCACCCACTATCACAACACTCCACCCACCATCCTAACCCTCAAACCACCATCCTAACGCTCCACCCACCATCTTAACCCTCAACCCACCATCCTAACCCAGCATCCTGACCCTCCAACCACCATCAAAACCCTCAAACCACCATCCAAGCCCTCAACCAACCTCCCAAACCCTCCATCCACAATCGTAACATTCAAAACACCATTCAAAACCACACTCCACCAATGATTCAAACCCTCAACCCACCACCCTAACCCTCAACACACCATCCTAACACTTAACCTCTTGATACTACCCATCCCGGATCCGGGATCGCGAATACAGCCTCAGGCTCATTAGCATAACGCAACGTTAACGATTTCTGAAAATCGCAAATGAAATGAAAATAATATGCCTGCTCTCAAGCTTAGCCTTTTCTTAACAACACTGTCATCTCAGATTTTCAAAATATGCTTTTGAACCATAGCAAATCAAGCATTTGTGTAAGAGTATTGCAAGCTAGCTTAGCATTTTGCGTAGCATTTAGCACACAACATTTTCACAAAAACCAGATAACCAAATAAATAAAATCATTTACCTTTGAAGAGCTTCGGATGTTTTCAATGAGGAGACTCTCAGTTACATAGCAAATGTTCAGTTTTTCCTGAAAGAATCTTTGTGTAGGAGAAATCGCTCCGTTTTGTACATCACATTTGGCTACCGAAACGAACCGAAAATTCAGTCACCAAAACGTCAAACTTTTTCCGAATTAACTCCATAATATCGACCAAAACATGGCAAACGTTGTTTAGAATCAATCCTCAAGGTGTTTTTTCACATATCTCTTCATTGATATGCCGTTCGTGGAAGCCTGCTTTCCCCTCAGAATCCTATGGAAAAATACCAGCAGCTGAAAATGACGCACCAATTTCGACGGAGGACACCTGGAAAATGTAGTCTCTTATGGTCAATCTTCCAATGATATGCCTACAAATACGTCACAATGCTGCAGACACCTTGGGGAAACGATAGATAGGGCAGGCTCATTCCTT
Organism: Oncorhynchus masou masou; assembly: GCF_036934945.1. Classification (NCBI taxonomy): domain Eukaryota; kingdom Metazoa; phylum Chordata; class Actinopteri; order Salmoniformes; family Salmonidae; genus Oncorhynchus; species Oncorhynchus masou. The sequence goes on along the minus strand of NC_088216.1, from coordinate 78,349,955 downwards.
GCGCATTCACAGCCATATAAGGAGACAATGGAAAACAGAGCCTCAAAAATCCTGCTCATTTCCTGGTTGCCGTTTCATCTTGGTTTTGCCTGTAGCTCCTGTTCTAGGGCACCCACAGACAATATCTTTGCAGTTCTGGAAAATTCAGAGTGTTTTCTTTCCAAAGCTATCAATTATATGCATAGTCGAGCATCTTTTTGTGACAAAATATCTTGTTTAAAACGGGAACGTTTTTCATCCAAAAATGAAATTGCGCCCCCAGAGTTTCAAGAGGTTTTAACCTACCATCAAACCCCCTACCTACCATCCAAACCCTCCACCAACCATCCAAACCCTCCACCCACCATCCTAACACTTAACCCACCATCCTAACCCACCATCCTAACCCTCCACCCACCATCCTAACCCTTAACCCACCATCCTAACCCACCATCAAAACCCTCAACCCACCATCCCAACCCTCTACCCATACCATCCTAACATTCCACCCAGCATCCTAACCCACAACCAACCATCCTAACCCTCCCGCACCATCCAAACCCACAACCAATCACCAAAACACTCCACCCACAATCCTAACCCTCCACCCACCGTCCCAACCTTCCAACCCCTATACTAACCATCAAAACACCATTCTAACCCTCCACCCAACATACAAACCCTCAACCCACCAGCCTAACTCTCCACACACCATCCTAACCCTCCACACACCATCCTAACCCTTAACCCACCATCCAAATCCTCAAACTACAATCCAAACCCTCAACCTACCATCCAAACACTCCACAAACATTCCTAACCTTCCACTCACCATCCTAACCGTCCATCAACCATCCTAACCTTCCACCCACCATACTAAGCCTCCATCCACCATCTTAACCCTCCACCAACCATGCAAACCCTCAACCCACCATCCTAACTCTCCACACACCATCCTAGCCCTCCACACACCATCCTAACCCTCCACCCTCCACCGACAATCCTAACCTTCCACCCTCCACCCACCACCCTAACCTTCCACCCACCATTCTAACCCTCCACCCACAATCCGAACCCACCATCCGAACTCTCCACCATCCATCCAAACCCTCAACCCACCATCCTAACCTTCCACCCACCATCCTAACCCTTCACCCAAAATCCTAATCCTCAAACTACCATCCTAACCCTCAGCCCACCATCCTAACCCAAAATGCTAACCCTCCACCCAAACCACCTCCAAACCTGCAACCACCATACTAACCCTATACCCACCATCAAAAACCTCAACACACCATCCTAACATGCCACACCCCATCCTAACCCTCCACCCACCATCCTAACCTTCCACCCACCATCCTAACCTTCCTAACCCACCATCCTAAACCTCCACCCACCATCCTAACCTTCCACCCACCAATCTAACTCTTCACCCACCATCCTAACGCTCAACCCATCATCCTAATCCATTATCCTAACCTTCCACACGCCATCCTAACCGTCCACACAACATCCTAACCTTCCACCCACCATCTTAACCCTCCATCCACCATCCTAATGCTCAACCCACCATCCTAACCGACCATCCTAACGCTCCACCCACCATCCAAACCCTCAACTCACCACCATAAACCTGCAACCACCATCCAAACACTCCACCAAACATCCACCCACCAGCGAAACCCTCCACCCACCATCCTAACCTTCCACCCACCATCCCAACCTTCCACCCATCAATCTAACCCTCCACCCACCATCCTAACGCTCAACCCATCATCCTAATCCATCATCCTAACCCTCCACCCACCATCCTAACGCTCAACCCATCATCCTAACCCATCATCCTAACCCTCCACCCACCATCCAAACCCTGCACCCACCATCCAAACACTCCACCCATCTCCACCCACCATTCTAACCCTCCACCCACCAACCAAACCCTCAACTCACCATCCTAACCTGACACCCATCATCCTAAACCTCCACCCACGATCCTAACCTTCCACCCTCCACCCACCATCCTAACCCTCATCCCACAATCCTGACACTCCACACACCATGCTAAGCCTCCACCCTCCACCCACAATCTTAACTTTCCAAAAACCATCCTAATCCTCCACCCAACATCCTAAACAGTCATACTAACCCTCCACCCACCATCCAAACAGTCAACAGAGAATCCTAACGCGCCACCCACCATCGAAACCCTCCAACCACTTCCTAACCTTCCACCCATCATCCAAACCTTCTACCCAGAATCAAAACCCGCCACCCACCATCCTAAACCCCCACCCACCATCCTAACCATCCACCCACAAATCTAACCCTCCAACGACCATCATAACCCTAAACCCACCACAATAAACGGCCAACCACCATCCTAACACCAAACATCATAATCTTCTACCCACCATTGTAAACCTCCACCCACCATCCTAACAATCCACACAACATCCTGACCCTTCGCCCACCATCCAAACATTCCACCCACAATCCTAACCCTCCACCCGCCATCCATTCTAAATCTCAAACCACCATGCTAACCCTCACCCACAATCTTAACAAAACATCCCAACCCTCCACCAAAATCCAAACCCTCAACCTACAATCCAAACCCTACACCAACCATCTTAACCTTCCACCCACCATCCAAACCCTCCACCCACCATCCAAACCTTCTACCCAGAATCAAAACCCGCCACCCACCATCCTAAACCCCCACCCACCATCCTAACCATCCACCCACAAATCTAACCCTCCAACGACCATCATAAATCTAAACCCACCACAATAAACGTCCAACCACCATCCTAACACTCCACCAAACATCATAATCTTCCACCCACCATCGTAAACCTCCACCCACCATCCTAATCTTCCACCCACAAATCTAACCATCCACCCACCATCCTAACCGTCCACACAACATCCTGACCCTTCGCCCACCATCCAAACATTCCACCCACCATCCTAACCCTCCACCCGCCATCCATCCTAAATATCAAACCACCATCCTAACCCTCCACCAAAATCCAAACCCTCAATCTACCATCCAAACCCTACACCAACCATCTTAACCTTCCACCCACCATCCAAACCCTCCACCCGCCATCCTAACCTTCCTAACCCACCATCCTAACTCTCCACCCACCACACTAACCCTCTACCCACCATCCTAACCCTCCACACATGATCCTAACCTTCCACACTCCACCCATAACACTAACCTTCCACCCACCAATCTAACCCACCATCCTAACACACCATCCTAACCCTCCACCCACCATCCAAACCCTCCACCCACCATCTAAACCCTCAACCCACCATCCTAACAGGCTACCCACCATCCTAGCCCTCCACCCACCATCCTAACCTTCCACCCAGCATCCAAACCCTCAACCCACCACCCTAATCATCCACACACAATCCTAACCTTCAACACTCCACCCACCACCATAACCACCCACCCACTATTCTAACCCTCCATCCACCATCCTAACCCACAATCCTAACCATCCACCCACCATCTAAACCCTCAACCCACCATTCTAACAGGCCTCCCACCATCCTGGCCCTCCACCCACCATCCTAACCCTCAACCCACCATCCTAACCCAACATCCCGAGATTCCTGAGATTCCCATAGATTGGAAAGCTGCCGCGGTCATCCCCCTCTTCAAAGGGGGAGACACTCAAGACTCAAACTGCTACAGACCTATATCTATTCTACCCTGCCTTTCTAAGGTCTTCGAAAGCCAAGTTAACAAACAGTTTACCGACCATTTCGAATCCCACCGTACCTTCTCCGTTATGCAATCTGGTTTCAGAGCTGGTCATGGGTGTACCTCAGCCACGCTCTAGGTCCTAAACGATATCATAAAAGTCATCGATAAGAGACATTACTGTGCAGCCGTATTCATCGACCTGGCCAAGGCTTTAGACTCAGTCAATCACCATATTCTTACTGGCAGACTCAACAGCCTTGGTTTCTCAAATGATTGCCTATCCTGGTTCACCAACTACTTCTCTTATAGAGTTCAGTGTGTCAAATCGGAGGGCCTGTTGTCCGAACCTCTGGCAGTCTCTACGGAGGTGCCACAGGGTCCAATTCTCGGGCCGACTCTCTTCTCTGCATACATCAATGATGTTGCTCTTGCTGCTGGTGATTCATTGATCTACCTCTACGCAGACGACACCATTCTGTATACCACTGGCCCTTCTTTGGACACTGTGTTAACTAACCTCCAGATGAGCTTCAATGCCATACAACTCGCCTTCCGTGGACTCCAACTGCTCTCACGTGCAAGTAAAACTACAGTGCCTTGCGAAAGTATTCGGCCCCCTTGAACTTTGCAAACTTTTGCCACATTTCAGGCTTCAAACATAAAGATATAAAACTGTATTTTTTGTGAAGAATCAACAACAAGTTGGACACAATCATGAAGTGGAACAACATTTATTGGATATTTCAAACTTTTTTAACAAATCAAAAACTGAAAAATTGGGCGTGCAAAATTATTCAGCCCCTTTACTTTCAATGCAGCAAACTCTCTCCAGAAGTTCAGTGAGGATCTCTGAATGATCCAATGTTGACCTAAATGACTAATGATGATAAATACAATCCACCTGTGTGTAATCAAGTCTCCGTATAAATGCACCTGCACTGTGATAGTCTCAGAGTCCGTTAAAAGCGCAGAGAGCATCATGAAGAACAAGGAACACACCAGGCAGGTCTGAGATACTGTTGTGAAGAAGTTAAAAGCCGGATTTGGATACAAAAAGATTTGCCAAGCTTTAAACATCCCAAGGAGCACTGTGCAAGCGATAATATTGAAATGGAAGGAGTATCAGACCACTGCAAATCTACCAAGACCTGGCCGTCCCTCTAAACTTTCAGCTCATACAAGGAGAAGACTGATCAGAGATGCAGCCAAGAGGCCCATGATCACTCTGGATGAACTGCAGAGATCTACAGCTGAGGTGGGAGACTCTGTCCATAGGACAACAATCAGTCGTATATTGCACAAATCTGGCCTTTATGTGGCAAGAAGAAAGCCATTTCTTAAAGATATCCATAAAAAGTGTCATTTAAAGTTTGCCACAAGCCACCTGGGAGACACACCAAACGTGTGGAAGAAGGTGCTCTGGTCAGATGAAACCAAAATTGAACTTTTTGGCAACAATGCAAAACATGTTTGGCGTAAAAGCAACACAGCTCATCACAATGAACACACCATCCCCACTGTCAAACATGGTGGTGGCAGCATCATGGTTTGGGCCTGCTTTTCTTCAGCAAGGACAGGGAAGATGGTTCAAATTGATGGGAAGATGGATGGAGCCAAATACAGGACCATTCTGGAAGAAAACATGATGGAGTCTGCAAAAGACCTCAGACTGGGACAGAGATTTGTCTTCCAACAAGACAATGATCCAAAACATAAAGCAAAATCTACAATGGAATGGTTCAAAAATAAACATATCCAGGTGTTAGAATGGCCAAGTCAAAGTCCAGACCTGAATCCAATCGAGAATCTGTGGAAAGAACTGAAAACTGCTGTTCAACAATGCTCTCCATCCAACCTCACTGAGCTCGAGCTGTTTTGCAAGGAGGAATGGGAAAAAATTTCATTTTCTCAATGTGCAAAACTGACAGAGACATACCCCAAGCGACTTACAGCTGTAATCACAGCAAAAGGTGGCGCTACAAAGTATTAACTTAAGGGGGCTGAATAATTTTGCACGCCCAATTTTTCAGCTTTTGATTTGTTAAAAAAGTTTGAAATATCCAATAAATGTCGTTCCACTTCATGATTGTGTCCCACTTGTTGTTGATTCTTCACAAAAAAATACAGTTTTATATCTTTATGTTTGAAGCCTGAAATGGGGCAAAAGGTCACAAGGTTCAAGGGGGCCGAATACTTTCGCAAGGCACTGTAAATGCATGCTGTTCAACCGATCGCTGCCCGCACCTGCCCGCCCGTCCAGCATCACTACTCTGGACGGTTCTGAGAATAACTACAAATACCTAGGTGTCTGGTTAGATTGTAAACTCTCGTTCCAGACTCACATTAAACATCTCCAATCCAAAACTAAATCTAGAATCGGCTGCCGATTCTGCAACACAGCATCCTTCAGTCGTGCTGCCAAACATACCCTCGTAAAACTGACTATCCTACCGATCCTCGACTTCGGCGATGTAATTTACAAAATAGCCTCCAACGCTCTACTCAACAAATTGGATGCAGTCTACCACAGTGCCATCCGTTTTGTCACCAAAGCCCCATATACTACCCACCACTGCGACCTGCGCGCTCTCGTTGGCTGGCCCTCGCTTCATACTCGTCGCCAAACCCACTGGCTCCAGGTCATCTACAAGTCTGTGCTAGGTAAAGCCCTGAATTATCTCAGCTCACTGGTCACCATAGCAGCACCCACTCGTAGCACGCGCTCCAGCAGGTATATCTCACTGGTCACCCCCAAAGCCAATTCTTCCTTCGGCCACCTCTCCATCCAGTTCTCTGCTGCCAATGACTGGAACAAACTGCAAAAATCACTGACGCTGGAGACTCTTACCTCCTCACTAGCTTTAAGCACCAGCTGTCATTGGCAGCTCACAGATCACTGCATCTGTACATTGCTCATCTGTAAATAGCTCATCCAATCTACCTCATCCCCATACTGTATGTATTTATTTATCTCTACTTGCACATTCATCTTCTGCACATTCTACCATTCCAATGTGTAATTGCTATATTGTAATTACTTCGCCACCATGGCCTATTTATTGCCTTAACTCTCTAATCCTACCTCAATTGCACATGCTGTATATAGATGTTTATACTGTATTATTGATTGTATGATTGTTTATTCCATGTGTAACTCTGTGTTGTTGTATGTGTCGAACTGCTTTGCTTTATCTTGGCCAGGTCGCAGTTGCAAATGAGAACTTGTTCTCTAGCACACCTGGTTAAATGAAGGTGAAATCAAATCAAATATAACCCCCACCAACCATCCAAACCCTCAACCCACCTCCCTAACACAAAAACCCACCATCCTACCCCTCAATCCACCACCCAAACCCTCACCCTACCATCCGAACCCTCAACCCACCATCCAAACCCTCAACCCACCATCCAAACCCAACATCCTAACCCTCCACTCACCATCCAAACCCTCAACCCACCATCCAAACGCTCAACCCACCATCCAAACCCTCAACCCACCATCCTAACCCTCAACCCACCATCCTAACACTCCACTCACCATCCAAACCCTCCACCCACCATCCTAACCCTCCACCCACCATCCTAACCATCAACCTACCATCCAAACCCTCAACCCACCACCCTAACCCTCAACCCTCCACCCACCATCCTAACCCTCCACCCACCATCCTGACCCTCCACCCCAATACATTCTCATGAATTGTCCACCATCGTTTACATCCAGTTTAACTGTCACAGGCACTGACGCCCAAATAATCCCAATGTGGCCTTTGCTCCATCTGTCAGCAATACCTACCAATAACACAGCCCAATAAACCCCCCTCAGAACAAGCAGCTCCGGGGGCTACTGACGGCAATCTATAAAACACTGTAATGGGTTGCCTGTCAGCGGGTGTGAAAGGGAAGATCTAACCCTCCTCTGACTCTCTGGAGGGACTTCAATTAATCACAGCAGAGCTGTATCGCCGCCACGCAATAAGATCCATAAGGTTATTACCATCAGTGTTCCGCAGGATGAAATGCGATGATAGCACTAATTGCAGAAAAACAGCTGACCGCACAATGCATATCAGGGGGATGAAGGACAGATGAAAGAAAGGAGAACCAGGAAGGATCATATAGTCAGACGAAGATAAAGAGCTGAGGGTGTTGAAGAAGGAGAGAGGAAGAGAGAGAGATTGGAGAGCGAGGGGGAGAAAGGGAGAGAGAGAGAGAGAGAGAGAGAGAGAAAGAGAACAGAGGAAGGAATATGCACCACTGTGCTGTGGTGGTGTGTGGCATAAGCATAAATGTCTACAGTGGCAGACAAGGAAAAGCAAGGCTGATTTCCTACGAGGACAGTGTTTGTTTCCCAAATCACAAATCCACTGTTTCTCTGTCTCCTTCATCAGACACCTGATTTGTTGGAGCATTGAGAGTAAACAGAAAAAGTCACATTTAAAAGACAGATCCCATAATGTGAATAGTCAAATCCACTGCCTCCTCCAATGTGCATTGTCTTAGCATAGGGAGCTCATCTTTTCCTAGTTGTCAACACACAGATTGTTTAGATAATAACTTCTGAGAAACAGACTTGATTATGAATTGATCAAAGACTTGATTTTTGAATAGATCAAAGACTTCATTTTTGAATTAATCAAAGACTTCGTTTTGAGTTTAATGTTAAAAAACTAAGTTATTAGTCATACAAGTCATGTATATTTTTTGTTAAGCTGATTCATTGAAGCAAACATTAGTGTGAAATATTCCCTGAACTGCACCAGAAAAATGGTGCTGCACCCAAACAGGACAGACAGATTAAAGGCAATACATCACACATCCATGTGATTACAGTTGAGTATGTGATTAAGGGTCTCCGCAATTCACCACTCCATCATGCAGCAATATACAGTATATTATATAGGCCTACAATGAGGGGTACATAAAACTGTCTGTGTGTGTGTGTGTGTGTGTGTGTGTGTGTGTGTGTGTGTGTGTGTGTGTGTGTGTGTGTGTGTGTGTGTGTGTGTGTGTGTGTGTGTGTGTGTGTGTGTGTGTGTGAGAGAGAGAGAGGGGGGTGGGGTCTACCATTGCATGCTTTAATTATTAGAATTTCTTCAAAATGCCCTCAGTTATGGGATTCACATCGTGAGAGAAGTTATCCACTCACAGACCTGTATCTGAGCTGCACCAGGAACTGTGATATACACTGGATACAATTATTTAATGTTTATTCTCATTTTATTATTGAAATGAAACCCATCACAACTAGCATCATTGAATATTAGGCCTATGTTCATATGAATCTCATTCATAACCTCGTGTGCCAACTTTTGATACAGATTCTGTGGGCTAATATGCAGCTACCCATAAGGAACACGGTGTTTTACACACATGATAAAGAGAAGAAACCAATACCCAACACTCTCTAGATAACATGTTTAGACAAACGTGAACGCTTTAGTCATCAACCATTATTTATTGGGATTGTATAGGTTTGCATCTCCATCTAAGATAACGGTTTGCATGCATCTATCCCTAACACAAATGAAGCACACATGTAAAATTATAGTTTTCGTAAACCAAAATAATAATTACCACAAAAAGGTATTTGAACATCGGATAGATTGTTCAGTATGTAACAAAGTCAAATTTTTAAGTCTGTAGAAATCGCTGTAAATTCATATATTAAGTCCACAGAATGTGATTGATGTAGGCTATTCCATACAGTGCACAGACGTGTTATGCTCACACAATAAGCGTTAATAGTTTCGATGTATAAAAATACCAAGTGATTTAGACGTGATGAAATTATGTACCCTATTGAGGAAATCGTTAAACCTACCTGTCGTTGTGCTGTCAATTAATCCCGGGAAATGCCCCTCTCATTTGCTCTCCATTTTCAAAAACAAACACAGGGTAATGTTAAAGAAATACAGTTTCCTTTAGCCCGTGAATGTGCCCACCACGACAAAACATAACCTATGAAAATGTGTAGACATCAAGCTTTCAAAACGCCAAATCCCTGAGTCAAAAGATGTCAAAAGAAAATGTAGCCTATTGAATAGACTTTCAAGCTCGACCGGGCTCCCGGCTTAATCGGTCGACTGCATTTATAGCAACTCTGAAGTCTTCTAAAGTTCCTGGTCCTTTAGCGTTTTTTCACAACTTCCCAACCGCAAAAGCAAGAGAGCTTGAAAGCAATGACTGATAGTCAATCATTGTTTCTACAGAACAGATTGTTCTTATTGCAGTTCATCCAGTATTGTTTCGTTCATGTGTTGTGTGTAGACTATGTCTCTTCACGGTCCAGACGACGCATTTGAGATGAGGGGTCCACTCCGGAGCGTTAGCAACGGCAGGCAGAGGAGGACACGCACCTGAGACAAGTGTATTATTTCAAGCTACATTACCAGTGAGCCCGGGAAAATACGGACTACGATGATTTGGCGCCACTCAGTGGCATTTTCACTTCCGGCCTTGGCCTCGTGCAATAAATATGTCTCATAAAGCGCTAATAATAGGAAATGAGATTTATCCTCTTAAATGTGATGGTTTATTGAAGATTTGATGTGTCTTTGACATACTGTATGGTGCCAAGGAAATTGCAAGTACAAAGAGGTGGCCTGTCACACATGCACATTGTAATTAATTGCATATTAGGGTTGGATCGAAATAATGGGTAGGTCTACCTGGAGGAAATAATGGGTAGACCTACCTGGAGGTAATAATGGGTAGGTCTACCTGGAGGTAATAATGGGTAGGCCTACCTGGAGGAAATAATGGGTAGACCTACCTGGAGGTAATAATGGGTAGGTCTACCTGGCCTACCTGGAGGTAATAATGGGTAGGTCTACCTGGAGGAAATAATGGGTAGACCTACCTGGGTGCGTAGACCTACCTGGAGGAAATAATGGGTAGACCTACCTGGAGGTAATAATGGGTAGGCCTACCTGGAGGTAATAATGCGTAGGTCTACCTGGAGGTAATAATGGGTAGGCCTACCTAGAGGAAATGATGGGTAGGCCTACCTGGAGGTAATAATGCGTAGGTCTACCTGGAGGTAATAATGCGTAGGTCTACCTGGAGGTAATAATGGGTAGGTCTACCTGGAGGTAATAATGCGTAGGTCTAATAATGGGTAGGCCTACCTGGAGGTAATAATGGGTAGGCCTACCTGGAGGTAATAATGGGTAGGCCTACCTGGAGGTAATAATGGGTAGGCCTACCTGGAGGTAATAATGGGTAGGCCTACCTGGAGGTAATAATGGGTAGGCCTACCTAGAGGAAATGATGGGTAGGCCTACCTGGAGGTAATAATGGGTAGGCCTACCTGGAGGAAATAATGGGTAGGCCTACCCGGAGGAAATGATGGGTAGGCCTACCTGGAGGAAATAATGGGTAGGTCTAACTGGAGGAAATGGGGGAGGGTCATGCTTTTTCAATTTCAGTCAAGGGGAGGATTTAGTATATATATATATATATATATATATATATTTTTTTTTTATGTTGTCCAGGGGAGGGTAATGTCATTTGTAATTGATGAAATTTCTATATTTCTCAGTGTTTTATAATGACTTGCTTATTAGGCTAAATATCGATGTGTGCCCAGTGCTGCCTCTCATCTCTGATTCTCTGCTGGGCTTGCAATATCAAGTGTACCTGTAGGCTATTTACTGTGGTCTCAATCAAATGATCCATAGGCTATAGGCTACAAACTGCATGCTCGGAGAAGCACAGAGCAAAAAAAAAAAAATTCTAAGGTAGCTGCTGGGATGGCATGAATAAAACTAGGCTGCATTACACACTGCAATGGATATTCCACCGCTGAGCCCCAGCCTGCTATGCTGTTGCTGATCAAAACTGGTTTTGTGTGCTGCCTAACCAATGTCTGTGCTGTGTAGGTCTATGGTGCCAGTTCATGAGGAGAGTCAAAGGCTTATTCCGAAAATCATTTTTGATTAGGCTTAGTCTTGCGCATGGACGAGCCTGTAGCCTATGTTCAGTTCAGTTTGAGAAGGAGCGTGCGAAGATGAGGAGGACCGGAGGTCAACTTTGATAGCTTGCTACTACTATAATATATTTTTTATTAAAAACAATATGTTTCTTGCCCATGATGTAGGCCTATTTATCAGAGTTATTGACCTCACAATAAGCCAGACTTGAGTAACTTACATTGTGGTGCTGAAACTTGAACTCTCAATAGACCCAGATCGAGCTTACTGTCAATTTGGGATGATGGTATCGCTAATGCACATAAATTCAGATTCAATGAAAAAAAAATCTGATGTTTCATTTTAAATGTTCAAACTCATCCAAGAAAGTACCTTACTAAATGTATTAATGTATGCATTTATAACTCATTTTGACAATAGCCTTCAAGAAGCCCTAAGGAAGGTAGCAAACAGGCATTCTCAGACACAGGCCCTATATCTGAGAATGCCTGTTTGTGCCCCCGCACGTTGACTCTGTACTGGTACCCCCTGTATATAGCCCCGCTATTGTTATTTACTGCTGCTCTTTAATTATTTGTTTTTGTAATCTCTTACTTTTTTCTCTCTGTCTTTTCTTAAAACTGCATTGTTGGTTAAGGACTTGTAAGTAAGCATTTCACTGTAAGGTCTACACCGGTTGTTTTCGGCGCATGTGACAAGTAAAATTGGATTCGATTTGAATGGAGTAGAAACCTGGAGGAAACTGACGACAAGGAGATAGTTGAAAGAGGTGCTTTGGAAAGGCTGTAGCACGAAGCAGCAAACGGATAACTAATTGTTAGGATTCCAGAGAAGCCCTGACCTTGATTGTCTGCATGAAAAAATCTTCAGAGAGCAGCTGATGTGTTATAATATACATTATGTCCCTGACATACTCAGGTTGGGAGTACGCTCCTGTTGTTCTCAGACTCACTCTCACCTCCCAAAGCATTACCACTCAGTCTAAAAGGGTTTCTCTCTAGTAATTGCATTATTATCTCTCCATTTCTCAAGCGTTGTATTTTGTCTTCCCCAAAAGACAGGAATGGGCGGAATAATCAAGATAATGCTTTTAAATCGCCTCCGTAGAGAGGAGCCAAACATTTGGATTTGACTTTGATTGCTTTTGGACACCCTCAGAGTGTTATCATCATAAACTCAAGCCATCTACCTCTCAGAGAACACACACACACGTAAGCACACTTGCACACACACTGACCCCCCCCCCCCCACACACACACACACACACACACACACACACACACACACACACACACACACACACACACACACACACACACACTGAACAGAGCCAGTGGGCAGGACATGAAAATCACTGCATGACTGATAATTCATGTTTGGGGGAAAAACATCTGGCCATTTTAATTGACTTATGACATTATATTTTGTGTCGTTATTGAAGGAACTTACTGAAGTCATGGCTACAGACATCGCATCACTCCTTACAGAATGTGTAATTGTAAAAATCCATGCCTTTAAATTATACCGTCATACAGTTTGTGTTTTGATGTGTCTATCAAAACACAAACCAGAATGTGTAGATTTAACAGCGAGCTTTGGATCACTAGAAGCCTGTTAACAACTTCCTCACCTCAAACAAACATAAACACACACATAAACACACACGTACACACACACATAACATAAGTGTGCACAAGTACACACATGCACGGACACACCTGCATACTAAAATGAGATTATCTCATTAATCTCCAGTGCTAATGTGTATTTACATTGTAAGGGGAGCAGCAGCTCATTCCACTGACACATTTCTGTGGACACACTGCTCTCATTAAGTCATGTGATTGGATGGCTTCAGCCATGAGGTAAGGCTCCACAAGGAGAAATCAAAGCAATCCCAGCCCTGGAGTCATACCCACACATCTTTATTATGGGCATACTTCACGAAGGTCCCAGCATTAGACAGATAGAGGGATTGCCATGAAGCCTCATGGCCATTCAACACTGTTCCTAATATGTGCCAGGTCACATAACGGGCAACTTCTGTAGCTAAATCTATGAGGGGAATTGAATTATATGGGGATGCTATCATATGCACATTTGACATCTCCCGTGAAGGACCTCAGCAGTGAATAATAGTGAAAGCAGTGAGTACAAAGTGGGACTGATGAGTTTTCTGTGTCGACCCTGCATAGACTACAATGTCAGCCCCTGCTTTCTCTCAATTCAGCAGGGTGGAAAATAACACTGAAACACTCCCAGTCTCAATGGAGGGAAATTATTGTGGTGGCTCTGCTTAAAATACCAGGCCCTGTGAGTGGAGTAACCTCCTTGCCTCCTCCCCAGGCAGTCCTCGTCCTGAACCCCTCCCTGTCTTCGCCGTGGATGGGATGAAGACGGTGTGACATCAAGCCAAAAAGTGCAGGAGGTAAAATAGGAGGCATAATGGCCTCTGGGATGTAGCTGTCCATCAATTATTCAGCAGCAGCAGCAGTTAATGCCCCTTGATTCAACAGGTCCGCAGACTCACAGACACTTATTTTCGTCTTCCGTCATTTTGACCACAGATAGAGGATACCCAGGAGAAAGGCAGAGAGACGCATTAGGCTTTACGGCTGCTACAATAGTCTTTGTACCAGGTCTTTCCAAGTATCTACTCCATCCAAATACTGGCTGCAGCCTTCACTAATGGGTTTGCATCAAGTGGCATTGTAAATGTACTGTAGTTTCCACTTTTCAACTACCTTCGCTCCCAATGGCAATTCTCTCAACTGCAAGAATATGGAAAATAGAAGACTAGTGAAGATATTGCTGCAATTTGTTGCATATAAGCTAATAAAAGAGAAAGCCCCTCCATTGAGCTCTGCGCTATCATATTTCAAGAGTTTTCCACCCTTTCTGTTTTTCATCAAAAGTAACATAGCTAAATGCCAAAGACAGGATGAAAAGTTGAAACAATAAGAATGCCTTGTGCTGTAATAATATGAAACCAATATGTCCTGGTTTGTGAAATTAATTTGACCATTTAATACCACAACACCCACTCTCAATGCTTCATATCAATAAGAAACTTTATGTTCCACAAATCAGACTGCAGGAAATTCTAAAATCTAATCCACAGTTTGGTAATCAGTGCTGCCTCTTTATTTATCTTTTATTTATTTCACCTTTATTTAACCAGGTAGGCTAGTTGAGAACAAGTTCTCATTTGCAACTGCGACCGGGCCAGGATAAAGCATAGCAGTGTGAACAGACAACACAGAGTTACACATGAAGTAAACAATTAACAAGTCAATAACACAGTAGAAAAAAAGAGAGTTGGTGAGGGAGATAAAAGTCTCTAACTTCAGCAATTTTTGCAATTCGTTCCAGTCACAGGCAGCAGAGAGCTGGAACGAAAGTTGGCCAAAGGAGGTGTTGGGTTTAGGGATGATCAGTGAGATACACCTGCTGGAGCGCGTGCTACGGGTGGGTGTTGCCATCGTGACCAGTGAACTAAGATAAGGCGGAGCTTTAACAAAGCGCAAAAAAAGTACGTATCTCAGAGCATCGTAGCACCATTAGGTGTAAAAACTTTACTTATCCAGTTGCGGCCCACTTCTTGGAGGCAGGCCACTCGATTTCATCTCTGCGTTATATTGGCATTGAACATGTCACCCTCCCTAGGAGAGGGGGTGACCTTGATAATTTATTGTTAAAACGAGAGGCTGCCTGGATCTTTGATTTAAAGACCCTTGCACCTTTCGGTCTCAACGTAGACTTGATCTGAAGCCATTCTTGTGTTTATTGTGCCATTGTAATTGTTTGTAAACTTGTGTAGTCAAATTAATCTATCCATTTGTTGTTTGTATGCTGTTCTTTGTATGATATTTTAATATTTGATTATTAACCAATGATATTAGGCCACTCTTGGCCATGATTACAGACACTTGTGTCTTTTGACACTATATAAACGAGTCATCCCGCAGTGTCTGTGATTATACCCTGATCGAAACGTTGGTATTACATTTTTGCATCTGAGCTCCTAGAGTGCGCGGCTCTCTTTTATTTTCAAGGAGGAGCATTACCTAGCCTGGACTTGTAGATGACCTGGAGCCAGTGAGTCTGGCGAGGAATATGTAGCGAGGGCCAGCCGACTAGAGCATACAGGTCGCAGTGGTGGGTGGTATAACTGCGGCAGCTTTCCAATCCTTGGGGATCTCCGACGATATGAAAGAGAGATTGAACAGGCTGGTAATAGGGGTTGCGACAATGGCGGCGGATAGTTTCAGAAATAGAGGGTCCAGATTGTCAAGCCCACCCAGCTGATTTGTACGGGTCCAGGTTTTGCAGCTCTTTCAGAACATCTGCTATCTGGATTTGGGTAAAGGAGAACCTGGAGAGGCTTGGGCGAGTAGCTGCGGGGGGGCGGAGCTGTTGGCCGAGGTTGGAGTAGCCAGGAGGAAGGCATGGCCAGCCGTTGAGAAATGCTTGATAAAGTTTTCGATAATCATGGATTTATCGGTGGTGACCGTGTTACCTAGCCTCAGTGCAGTGGGCAGCTGGGAGGAGGGTAATATAACTATAATGATGCGGTTTTTGGATGAAAGTATGTAAGGGATAATCAACGAGGGGGTATGCATTCTATGGGAAATAATTAACAACATGCAAGGTGTGTTCCACGACATGCTAGCGGACTGGAACTGACTTTCCACTGAGTTGCATTATTTTCCAGAGAACGCATAGAGCCCCGAGTTGATTATCCCTTTTATACCATGGCTATAATTTAACACAATTGCCGCTATACAGTAAATGTGTTCATGTGTAGCTAGCAAGTTTACTAGATAACTACAGTAGTTGCGGTGGTAAACAAACAAACAGACTTGCTAGCAGATATCAGGCTGACTGGCATGTCGGACCCTGCGAACACTGGGTACTGGTAAGTACAACACAACAAACAAACAGCATAACTCCTACCACACAGCTGTCTGTGCGGGTCGCTACACAGCCCCTCCACCACAAAGTCCCTTGTCCCCGAAAGAACAAACAACGTCTTTGAAGCGACCCGGATGTCTCCTTTGCCTGCGTGGCCGTGATAGGAGACAGAATGTCCAGATGTAGAACAGGGGGCTCAGTCCATGGTAGGGGTTTTCCCCTCTGGGGCCCAGGGGATGAAGGCAGGGCATGGGGAACAAGGATGAGGGAACAGTATATATACGGTACGTGGCTCCGGAGAACCACTCGATGCTTAGGAAATGTCATGGCCAGAGGGGGGGATTGTGGGGGTCCCTGGGGTTTGGGGAGAAGAGGCCCCTCTGTATGGGGCTCTCCAGGACGCTGCCTTTCTTTCTCAGGGGGCTGTAGATCTAGACCAGCTCCCCAGCCACAAAGTGCCTTCCCCGGATGTGCGCGTCATAGTTCATCTTCTGCCTCACACCTGTATTCAGCAGCTGTTCTCTTGCGAAGATGTGGGCTGTCTCCAGGCAGTCCTGGAGTCTTCAGGCATACTCCGGCCCCGGGGGAACAGGAGGGGCATCTAGGGGCCGACCAAACGCCATCTCCGCAGGGGTGCGGATCTCTCTCCCCAGCATGAGGAGGGCAGACGTGCAGGAGGTAGAGTCTTGGACAGCGAAGCGGCATGCCATGAGGACCATGGGCAGGTACATGTCCCAGTCACACTGGTGTTTAGCAGAGACAATGCTGTCCAAGCGTTTTGTTGAAACGCACCTCAAGGCCATCACTTTGAGGATGGAGAGGAGTAGTTCGGGTCTTGTGCAGACCCAGCCTCTCACACACGGTGGCGAATACACAGGACTCAAAGTTTCTGCCCTGGTCACTGTGGATGGAATCTGCAGCTCCAAACCTGCTGAACATCCCCGCTTTCAGGTCTTCGACAATGGTCTCTGCATCCTGGTCAGGCAGAGCATAGGCATTGTGCCATTTTGTGAAGTAGTCCATGAGCACTCAGTGGTTTCCAGTGTCTGTGGTGGAGAAGGGCCCAACTACATCCACTCCCACCATCTCCATGGGAGCCCCAACTGGGAACTGTTGGAGCTTGGCATGAGAACGGCCTGGGGGGCCCTTTCTCACCGTGCAGTTGTCACAGCAGCGGCAAAAGTGCTCCACATCCCTCTTGTGCTGCCCCCAGTAAAAGCCCTGATGAAGGTGGCAGAGGGTTTTTGTGACCCCAAAGTGTCCAGTCCCCACCCTTCCATGAGTACCCTGAAGCACAGCCTCTCCCATTGCTCTTGGGACCCCCACCTGCCACCTCTCCTCTCTGTAGCTGGCTCCTACCATGCCTGCTGTAGCACACCATCAGCTAGCTGCAGTCTCTCAAACTTTGACCACAAACCATTGGTCTTGTGTGAGAGTGCTGCTACCTCTTCCCATGGTGGCCTCAGCTACAACTCTACCCACCGTAGCACTGGCTGTAGGTCTGTGTTCTGTCCCTGCTGCTGCCCCCATTCAGCCACATCGACAGTCTGCAGCTCACAGCAGACAGGCCAGCTCACCCGACACACTGTGGCCCAGACCCCCTCCTTCGCACACAGCTCTCACTCACGGGCCTCTCTCCCCTCAAAGTAGCAGCGCCTGTCTGCAGTATAGGGCCGACGGGACATGGCGTCGGCGTTGGAGTGGCGTGCCCCTGCCCTGTGCACCACTGTGAAGTCGTACGGCTGAAGCTCCTCCAACCAGCGTGCCACCTGCCCCTCTGGCTCTTTGAAAGATATGAGCCACTGGAGAGCAGAGGGGTCAGTATTTACAGTAAAGGGCAGGCCACCCAGTTAGTACTTTAAGTGTTTGATGGAAGCCACAATAGCGAAGAGCTCCCAACCGGGAGACACAGTAGAGGCGCTCATGTTTGTTGAATGTTTTGCTGAAGTACGCCACCATTCTCTCCCCCTCTGGCGACACCTGGGTCAGCACCCCACCCATACCCACATTGCTTGCATCTGTGTCCAGGATAAAGGGCAAGGTGAGGTCAGGGGGGCGAGCACGGGGACCTCGATCGGTGCAAGTTTGAGGGTGCTGAAGGCCTCCTTGCACTCCACTGTCCAAGTGAAGGCCTTGTCCTGCGGCAGCAGGCGGTTCAGGGGAGCAGCGACGCTTGAGAAGCCCCGTACAAACCTCCTGTAGTATTGAGGTAAGGTCCAGGAAGCTCTTCAGCTATTTCTGGTTGGTGGAGGTGGGACAGCCCCCACTTTGTCCTCCATGGTGCTGATACCCTCCTCCCCCACTTGGTGGCCCAAGAAGGTCACCTCATTCCTCATGAAGTGGCACTTCTCGGGGTGGGGCTTCAGGCCTGTGGCAGCCACCCTCTCCCACGCACGCCGTAGCTTCCCCAGGACTGACAGGAGGGAGCTGCAATGGGCCAGGATTTCGTCAAATTATATCAGACACTCCTGTTCGGGGAATGCCATCCAGCACCCTGTCCAGCAAAAATTCAAAAGTAGCTGGAGCGTTGCACAGGCCGAAGCACAGGACCTTGAACTGCCAGTGTCCTCTGTTAGTGGAGAACACATTTTTGGCTCTGGCCTCTGGGGAGATGGGCACCTGCCAGTAGCCACTGCGGAGGTCTAGTGAGGAGAACCAGGAGGACCCCCTAACCAGGTCCAGCGACTCATTGATACATGGTATGGGGTTTGAGTCCTTCCTGGTTACCTCATTCAGCCGCCTGTAGCACAATGCCCTTCAGTCCGCCCCCCAGAATCCGCACGAGGCACAGTTGCAGAAGCACCCATGCCCACTTCAGCCACCATCCTTATAGCGCTCTCCCTCAAAGGGCCTCTGTGCTCCGATGCCCTGGCGACCTCCTCTGCCAGATCCTCTAACATCCATACACACGCATCTCCTTGGTCATGATCGTCCCCTGCCTCATCCTTCACTTACGGATTCCCTCAAAGCATTTTCAACCCCATTCTCCACATAATGTTTGCCAGCCACGGTAGTCAGCTAGCTAGCTGGCTAAGTTTTATCTAAGTTTTTACTTATGACACCAATGTAATAATGACCTAGCTCGATCAGAAATGAACAAAGGTCCAGGCAGAGGATTGTGTTTACGAATTCACGAATTCCTGGTTTATTAACCAAACTCAACACAGGCTACTGTTTGGTCATAGCCCACGCCAAATAACCCAAGTAAAACAGTATCAAACCACAGTTACCCATCTCTTGTTAAGACCAAATGTAAAGAGAGAGAACAATGGCTAAGCATGGTCTTAAACTTGCAGTGCTCCACCTCCCTTCCACCCCCCCCCAGGCATTCCAGGCATTCCCCTGGTTGGCAGATATATATCCCATTTAGCAGACGCTTTTGTCCAAAGCGACTTACAAGTCGGCTGGGGCCACTACTTTTACATATGGGTGGCCCTAGCGGGAATCGAACCCACGACGCTTGGCGTTGCAAGCGCCATGCTCTACCGACTGAGCCACACAGGACCCTACAGATATCAGGTTGGCTGGCATGTCGGACCCTGCGAACACTGGGTACTGGTAAGTACAACACAACATAAGAACAGTATAACTCCTAACACAGATGTCTGTGCGGTTCGCTATAGTACTTAAGTAAAAATACTTTAAAGTACTACTTAAGTCGTTTTTTGGGGTATTTGTACTTTACTTTACTAATTATATTTTTGACAACTTTTACTTATACTACACTACATTCATAAAGAAAATAATGTACTTTTTATTCCATACATTTTCCCTGACACCCAAAAGTACTCGTTACATTTTGAATGCTTGCATGACAGGAATACGCTTATCAAGAGAACATCCCTGGCCATCCCCACTACCTCTGATCTGGCGGACTCACTAAACACATGCTTTGATTGTAAATTATGTCTGAATGCTGTGTGCCCCTGGCTATCCGTACATTTTAAAAACAAGAAAATGATGCTGTCTGGTTTGCTTAATGTCACGACTTCCGCCGAAGTCGGCTCCTCTCCTTGTTTGGGTGACGTTCGGCAGTCGACGTCACTAGCTTTCTAGCCATCTCCACTCCATTTTTCATGTATCCATTTGTTTTGTCTTGTTCCATGCACACCTGGTTTTCATCCCCCAATCAATCTACATGTATGTATTCCCATTGTTCCCCATCATGTCTTAGTGTGAGATTGTTTGTGTTACGTGTGTATTGTTGACGCGCCAGACTGGCTTGTTTTTTCCATGTTCTTTTTCACGAAGATGTTTATTGTTAAACATAATTCTTGTGACTGTTTTGCACGTTTTGCACTTTTGCCTAAATGAAGTGTGCGTCTGTTCACAAATCTCTGCTCTCCTGCACCTGACTTTGCTACCAGTACGCACACATCTGACACTTAATATAGGAATTTGAAATGATTTATACTTTTACTTTTACTTTTGATACTTAAGTATATTTTAGCAGTAACATTTACTTTTGATATTTATGTATATTTAAAACCAAATACTTTTAGACTTTTACTCAAATGGTATTTTACTGGGTGACTTTCACTTTTACTTGAGTCATTTTCTATTAAGGTATCTTTACTTTTACACAAGTATGACAATTGGGTACTTTTTCCACCACAACTTGCTAGTTTCACAAACCAAACTATCTGTCACCACTTCAGCATAAGTTGGTCTCTCTCCTTCTTCGGGCGGTGTTCGGTGGTCGACCTCACCAGCTTTCCAGACACCACCGATCTATGTTTCATTTTCGTTTTGTTTTGTCTTGATCATACACACCTAGTTTCTATTCCAATAATTATATTCCTTATTTAACCCTCTGATTTCCCTCTCCGTTTTGTGCGTTATTGTTTGTCATGTGGGTTCTCGTTGTTCGTGCTTGGGATTATAGTATTTGTACCTAGTTGGAATCTTACTTATTTTGGAGTAAATTTTGGATGATTACTCAGAACTGTGTCCTGCGCCTGACTCTGCATTTTGTCATGTTACCAGCGTCCTCACAGAATAACGCACCAACAAATGGAGTCAGCAGGTACAGCCAGCCCTCCTCTGGAGGAGCGTGTTCAGCAGCAAAACATCGACCGATTGGAGAGAGGGGGTTTTCCGGTTCACCAATCAGCACCTTCCCAGCTCCCACATCAACTGATCCAGAGATCCACACTTCCTTCATCAGAATCCAGTGAGATTCGACCCTCGCTCCCGGGAGCATATGATGGAACGGCTGTCGGGTGCCAGGGGTTCCTACTCCAGCTGGAGCTCTACCTGGCAGCTGTTCAGCCAGCCCCCTCAGGACGCGAGAGAGTGAGCACCCTCATCTCTTGTCTGACTGGAAAAGCACTGGTCTGGGCCAACGCCATCTGGGGAGAAGAAGGCCCAACGTTGGACAATTACGAAGATTTCACCCCCGCTCCCGGGCGGTTTTCGATCATCCTCCTGAGGGGAGAGCGGCGGGGGAACGTTTGTTCCATTTAAGACAAGGGATGAGGAGTGCTCAAGAGTTCGCTCTGGATTTTTGAACTCTGGCCGCCGGCGCAGGATTGAATGAGCGGGCCCTGATCGACCGCTACAGGTGTAGTTGTAGGGAGTTAGCCTGCAGGGACACCACCCTTAATCTGTACCATCTGGTGGACCTATCCATCCGGCTGGACAACCTGTTGGCATCCCACGGACGTCCAGATCGGGGTCTGTCAATTCCATCCCCCAGCACCTCTGATCCTACCCCTATGGAGCTGGGAGGTGCTGCTATGAGGGGGACCGGAGGGGGCACCGTTCCCTACACCAACTGTGGCTGCAGAGCACACACTGCTGGTCGGTGCTGGGGAGGTTTTCCAGGTAATCGAGGTGGCAGGCATAGCACTGGTGGATCATCGCAGGTGAGTAGGCACACACCTCACCCAGAGCTCCCTGTTGCACACATGTGGTTGTATGTAGCCTTTCCTGAATTTTCCCAGCATTCCCAGCATAAAGCACTAGTAGATTCAGGCGCAGCTGGGAACTTGACCGTACCTTTGCACTAGGTTTAAGGATTCCTATTGTTCCTGTTGATGTCCCCTTCCCTGTACATGCCTTAGATAGTCGTCCGTTAGGGTCAGGGCTAATCAGGGAGGTCACAGCTCCACTCCGTATGATAACGCAGGAGAACCATGAGGAGAGAATTAGTCTCTTTCTGATCAACTCTCCTGCGTTTCCTTTTGTGTTGGGCCTTCCCTGTTTGGCTTCTCATGATCCTATTATTTCGTGGCAACAGAGGGCTCTCAAGGGATGGTCTTGTCAGTGCACAGGGAGGTGTGTAGGTGTTTCCTTAGGTGCCACTACTGTGGAGAGTCGAAATCAAGTATCCACCATGCACATTCCCCCCGACTATGCCATTTTGGCACTGGCCTTCTGTAAAAAGAAGGCAACTCAATTACCACCCCATCGACAGGGGGATTGTGCGATAAATCTCCTGGTAGATGCTGCACTTCCCAGGAGTCACGTGTATCCTCTGTCACAGGAGGAGACAGTGGCTATGGAAACATATGTCACTGAATCTCTGGGACAGGGATACATTCAGCCTTCCATCTCACCTGTCTCCTTGAGTTTATTTTTTGTGAAGAAGGATGGAGGTTTGCGCCCATGTATTGACTATCGAGGTTTGAATCAGATTACGATAAAATACAGTTACCCACTACCTCTCATAGCCAGTATGACAGAGTCATTGCACGGGGTGCGCTTCTTCACAAGATTGGACCTCAGGAGCGCTTACAACCTGGTGCGTAGCAAGGGAGGGGATGAGTGGAAGACACTACATCTGGGCACTATGAATATCTAGTCATGCCGTACGGGTTAATGAATGCTCCAGTTTCCAATCCTTTGTAGGCGAGATTTTCAGGGACCTGCAAGGGCAGGGTGTAGTAGTGTATATAGATGACATTCTAATATACTCTGCTACAAGCGCCTAGCATGTGTCTCTGGTGCACAAGGTGCTTGGTCGACTGTTGGAGCATGAACTGTACGTCAAGGCTGAGAAATGTCTGTTCTTCCAAAAGTCCATCTCCTTCCTAGGGTACCGCTTTTCTCTTAGGGTTTGCCAACTACTACCGGAGATTTATCCGGGGGTTTCGGTCAGGTAGCAGCTCCCATTACCTCCTTGCTGAAGGGGGGACTGATGCGCTTGCAGTGGTCAGCTGAGGCGAACAGGGCTTTTTGTCAACTGAAGGCTCTGTTTACCTCGGCTCCTGTGCTGGCGCATCCAGATCCCTCTTTGGCATTGATAGTAGAGGTGGATGCGTCCAAGGCTGGGATAGGGGCTGTGCTGTCTCAGCGCTCGGGTACACCACTAAAGCTCCGCCCCTGCGCTTTCTTTTCAAAGAGGCTCAGCCCGAAACTATGATGTGGGGGATCGGGAGCTGTTGGCTGTTGTCAGGACTCTGAAAGCGTGGAGACATTGGCTTAAGGGGGCTAAACACCCTTTCCTCATTTTACTGACCACCGCAATCTGGAGTACATTCGGGCAGCTAGGAGACTGAACCCTCGCCAGGCGAGGTGGGCCATGTTTTTCACCCGCTTTGTTTTCACTCTATCCTACTACAGACCAGGTTCCCAGAATGTTAAGGCAGACGCACTGTCCAGGATGTATGACACGGAGGAGCGGTCCGCAGAGCCTACTCCCATAATTCCAGCTTCTTGCCTGGTGGCACCGGTGGTATGGGAGGTGGACGCGGACATCGAGCGGGCGTCACGTGCAGAGCCCACTGCATTTTTTCATGTTACCAACTTCCTCACACCGTCAGTCTTAGCTTGACATTATGAAACTTGAATTCAACAATGCTAATGTGTCTTCAATTCTATGTTTGCTTTCAGAAGCAGCTCCAACATAGTACATGTAAGAATGGACTATAGTCATTGAATTCTACCATGTAAATATACTGTACTTTATTTAAGGCATAAGGCCTGAAGGGTTGTAGTATATGGCCAATATACCACGGCTAAGGGCTGTTCTTACGCATGATGCAACTCGGAGTGCCCGCATACAGCCCTTAGTCGTGGTATACTGGCCATTTATCACAAACTCCTGAGGTGCCTTATTGCTATTATAAACTGGTTACCAACGTGATTAGAGTAGTAAAAATACATGTTTTGTTATATCCATGATATACGGTTGATATACCACGACTTTCAGCCAATCAGGATGCAGGGTTTGAACCACCCAGTTTATAAAGGGAAATAATGCACGCTCTAGAATGCCTTTCAAGCCAATCAGAAAGAAGTATTCAACAATGCCATGGTATACATTGCAATACCAAATGTAATGATTGATTTACAGTATGACCAGCCAACATATGATTCAATGATGTACTGTAAATCTAGCCAAGATGAAACACAGATCGTTTACACAGGACTGCCTTTCATCTCATTCTCTGTCCTTATTCTGCACTCCCACCCACCTGGCATTCTCTCTCTCCCCTCTCTCTCTTTCTCTCTCCTTCTCCCCCGCTTTCCCTCTATCTATCTCGCTCGCTCCGTCCATCCCCCTCTATCCCAACTTAGACCTGTCAGTCTTGGCTGCCTCTCCCAGAGCACACACCCCCACAGAGAGCGAGAGAGAGGAGATCAAAGAAACTAAGTCACGTGTCATTCTCCCTTTTTCCAATATGATACAGCTCAGGTCTGGGGTTACACATTTGGGCCCAGTAAATCATTCCTCTGACAGGCAAGTAGAGGGCCTTTTATCAGCTCAGAGATTACATCTTCAATGCCAACCACAGTCAGTTGGTAAGTTGGGAATACTCTATCTTAGACAAAATACAAAATTACAAAACATTGTCCTTTGAGGCTAAAATTCTCATTTTGTTTTCTGGTATAATTTGCCAGGGTTGCTTCCTGGCATTGTTGGCAGCATGTATTTTGGAGTATCTAGATCACCAACGGTGATCGCAGCAACATAACCACAGTTATTAGTTATGGTAAGCAAAAACAGCCATTAAATGTAATTTGAATGCATTCTCTTCAGCAACATAATGCCCATCAGCCATTAACAGTAAGTACAAATATGGCCTGTATCCCTTCATAAACACTTGGCTCTAGGGCCCAGTTGATTGGAGCATGGTGTTTGCTACAACATATTTGTGGATTTGATTCTTGCATGGGTCATAGATACTTAGTTTAAAATGTGTGGTAAATGCAAATCGCTTTGTTTACAAGCGTCTGCTAAATAACCATTACAACATTACATTTTCATCTGTTCATCAGCTGATGAGCCAAACTGCTTCTCATCTCCTATACTCTGGGTCCCTCTATTGGGGAAATATTTACACTACACGACCCTAGAGTAATTACAGAGAAAAGGTGATGTGATCTCTCTGTGATTAGACTACCACTTTTATTAACTGAACACAACACGTTTTATTAATTATGTTCTTCTGTCAAAGACTGAAGACCTTGAAATATATGCGTCATCCTAGACCTGGAAAAACCCAACCATGGTGGAATTGGCAGACCCTCATCCAAACGTCATTACAGTAGTGTAGCAATTAAAGGGGAACAGATCCATCAGCTCTGGATCTTGAACAACCTGTCTTGTGCCAGGTCCAGACCTCTTTACAGAGACAGTAGTGGGCCTATGTTTAGATACAAGGAGGCAACACTATTCCCCCTCTCATGTGTCGTTGTGCTCCAATGGGAACAAAGAGTGAGGGATTGTCCCACCACTCACACCAGTGTGGCGTTGTAGGGAAACAGGCCGTGTCATAAAGGTCCAGACGCCTCAGGCTTTCATATCTAAATCAGACTGAAATGTATCATCACAAAAATAATGCAGGTGAGTGTCAATTTGTCCTTGTGATATAGGCCAGGGATTTTGTAGGCCCACAGATCCATTTTCAACTCTGGAAAGCATGCAGTTTACTAGGCTACAGATTAAATAAATTATGATGAACTTTACAGGGTGGTGAAAGTGCAAAGTGATGAGCTTGATGTTCCTTTCCAATAAATATCAAGGGTCTTATTCTGGTGACACAATGATCGATGCTTGGCTGCCGTTTTACAAATTAAAATAATCTCTCTCTTTTGTCCATAATAATCTCATCATGTATGCTATACCCGCACTGTATCTGCCAGCTTTTGGCTAGAGCGAACGTGCCAATACCAGAGTGGGCACATTTGCTATAAACAGTATTTTGGTGACAAAACCAAAAAGTTGAAAATGCAAGGGATCCCATTTCATTTGTATTTTTTATTCAGTATATGGAAATTTAACCGCAAAATGTATTTTTATGTGTACTACCTCATCACGCAACACTTTTATTCACAACAAGTTCATTTGATGGAAATACATCTCTGGTGGGAAAATTATAATATTTTATTTAGGCAGATTTTAGAATATTCGCATGAAAATCTTTCGCCAATTGGGTGGAAACCGAGCTACTGACAGTCACTCAATTTGCCCATGTCAGCTACATTTGTTTAGATTGTAAATTAGTCTCGCAGCCAGCTATCTAAACTTGTAATCATGGTCGAATAACCAACAGGGAGGGGGCCCCATTCATTTTGTTAGTCACTCTTCGTCAGATATCATATTAAAAACTGCAACATTGTTCTCCACCGTATTGCAAAATGTATAGAATTGCAGGAAATTAACTATAAAACTGCACATTTTATCCTACGGCCCATGGTAAAATGAGTCAAATTGCAAGAAATTAACTATAAAACTGCTAAACTTCTCTACGGCCCATGGCAAAATGTGTAGAATTGCAGGAAATTAACTCTAAACCTTTGCTTAGGGCCCCCAACCCCATCAAAGTGGCCCATCCCTGATAGAGACTATCAATTTGTTTTGATAAATGGACCGCTCAAGAGCGTGCATTTTCTTAATTGTGACAGGGAATAGTTATTTTGTGTCCAGTCCAGACAAGCGCACAATTTGGAGTGTCGTTTATAGTCTTTGGATCATTTTGTTCTTCGCTACGTTAGTATTGGGTTATTAATTAATTTCTGTGTCGGGTTAGGTTATTATTCCCACCGCAATGATAAGTAAAGTAAAAAATGCGATGTCCACGTTGGTGGGAGGAATGATACCCCACGGTCATCACCAGCACCATGGATCCGGGAACGTTCATCACCAGAACTGTCACCAGGACGGTCTGCCTCCACTGTTCCCTTACGGTCGACCCGAGTTCCTGGACCTTACATCGGAGCTTCTTCAATACTCGACAGAACATGCATCTCGACCTGTGCTGACTTTGAAGAGGGACAGCAGGCTTCCCTGGCGGACAGGATACGCAGAGTGAGTGGTTTCTCGACTGGTCATTCATATGCACTGTTGACAATAAAACCGTTTTAGTGTTGCAGTAGAGAACGCATTTAACGGTGTGTGGCGACACGGTGTTGCTATTGCAAATTCACCAAATAGCACACAGCCTTCTGCTGCTGCTGAAACTGCTGCTGTAGCAGCCACTGTCTGGTTACTATGAAACAGTGTAACACACAATGAACTGCTACAGTTATTGCAGTTCAATATTTTGGGGGATCTTGTGATTAATAGGATCTCGCAAAATGTGGGATAAACAAAAACGTAGTCTATGATCATTTGTGCACGTCAATAATGATTTATTATAAACCGTTTCTTTCTTAATTGGACATCAAATAATATAAATCATGTGATTTAAAGCTATTGCTGTGTCTTAAAGGATATGGATGGACTGTGTACTACTATACTACTTGAACTTGTCAAAATACGTTTGGTCTCTTTCATAAAGATTCAATAAGTTGCATAGTTCAGTTTTTTCTTCACGGTTCTTTTGCTTTAGTTTTGCAATTTCTTTGCCAGTACATGGCCAGACGAACCAAATCTTTGGCCTTGGCATCGGAGAGAAAATGTTACTCTTTTCATCAAATTTCCTGCAATTCTGCACATTACAAGAGTACAAGAAATAGGTAGTTGAAAAATGTATAATTGGTGGAGTACTGTGGATACCTGTAAACCTCCCAGGCCCATGTTGCCCAGGGTGAAGAACATACATTGTAGAAGAATAATGTGACATTGTATTGTATTACACCCTCTAAATGTTATTTATCCACAGATCCCTTGGCCACAATGTGTTTCATCTTTTGTAGGGCTAGGCGATATGGACAAAATATTTTTCACATTTGTGAATGGTATTTGACATTATTTTATGTTTTTGAATAATAAAAGTTAAAAATCTTTTTTATTTTTTTTATTTTACCTTTATTTAACCAGGCAAGTCAGTAAAGAAAAAAATCTTATTTTCAATGCCGGCCTGGGAACAGTGGGTTAACTGCCTGTTCAGGGGAAGAACGACAGATTTGTACGTTGTTAGCTCGGGGGTTTGAACTCGCAACCTTCCGGTTACTAGTCCAACGCTCTAACCACTAGGCTACCCTGCCACCCCTATATAAGTAGTTCATGACCCCAGGGTGGCAACAGTTAAATTACAAGTGATTTTAGCCATTCTGATTGTTTTATACTGTTCAATCCAACTTCAACCCAAATACATTTTCAGCATTTTCATCATTGTCTGCATTTCCTGCACTTGTTATAATTTCCACACAGCATGATGTGGGTAGAAAAAGCTAGGCCTAATTCATTCTTGAACTGT
This sequence comes from Oncorhynchus masou masou, assembly GCF_036934945.1. Taxonomy (NCBI): domain Eukaryota; kingdom Metazoa; phylum Chordata; class Actinopteri; order Salmoniformes; family Salmonidae; genus Oncorhynchus; species Oncorhynchus masou. The sequence continues at coordinate 78,320,814 of NC_088216.1, read as the reverse complement.
TAAAATCATGGAAATATAATGATTATTCTAATTCTATAGTTGGAATATAGTGGGCAGCACTTTGAATACATTGTTGTTTGATGAAAAAAACCATGGAGGAATTTTTGTGACTGGGTATGAACCCTGTCGGTCAGTGTTTCCCAAGGGACCCTAATTAGATGTTACATGACATGTTTTCTCTTCATGTAGCTAGCTTGTTTTTGCATTGTCAAGAACCAGCACGTAAGCATTTTGTTGGACGGTGTATACCCAGGATTCTGAAGTGCTACCAATTTGGTGGCACAGCCGACTTAACATGTTGCTGTGCGACCAGTACTTTTATTTTGGGAGCACCCAAAAAATGATCCAATAAAGAACAAAATGTGTAACAACAACACTCCTCTCTTCACTGCTCAAGCAAGACAGGCTGATACATTGTTTACCAATCGTAACCAATCATAATGCTACAAATGTTCTGTTTAGTATATTACATTTGTTTGTCCAAAACGAATCACCTATGTAAATATGTTTGCATTTGCACTTTTCAATACAATTGTTAAAAGTTATTTTAATTATTTTGTCTTGCCCACTCTCGAGTGATGTTTTCTACATCATCAAAGTGTCAACTGATGACAATTAAGAATGATAGGACAGTCATTTGCAGTAAAAAATAAATAAATGCAATCTGTTGCTCCAAGATTTTGTCTGGTGCTCCTTACTTTTTTAAGTTAGGAGCACCTGTGCTACCAATGAAAAGAGCTGTGTATACCATGTGTGTCCCATACATATAACTAATAAAACATGAAAACTAGCTAGCGCTAGCTAACATATTCATGCTTCCACTATAGACCTTTATCATTCATATAGGTAATGTTAACTGACATATATTATCTCACACAAACAAAACATACAGCATAAGCTCTCCTAAGCCTGTGTTAACCTCAGACCTTATTTTCAGCATTTATCCCCATTAACTTCCCCCCATAGGAATGGCTGAAAAAACCAAAGGTAACTTATTTCCAGCTTTTAGGACTACAAGCTGGCGAGCTCTATTCCTCTCTGATTTAAAATATACCGTTGCACAAACAACATGCTGATCTAGACCTACACCAGCACAAATACCAGGCAGTATTAGCTAGCTACCTTTGCCCGGACTCTTTGTACATTTAGCTAGCTTGATAGCCAGCTAACTAGCGATTAGCATTTATCAGCCAACACATTTTATTTTAGTCACAACTTACTAAGATAAGACAAACTAGCTGTTTGCAGACAGTTAGATACACAAACTAATAGTGTAATTATAGAACACTTGTGGATTTATATTAAGATGCAAAGTGGAAATCTGCATCGTCGTCAGCAACATTTTGTTGCATCTGACCGTGCAGACAGAGTGAATGGCACGGCTTGAGTAACAAGAGGCAAGGCTTGGTGTCGGCAGCGCATGGGGAAGCAAACAGAGAAAACTATAAAAACGGTTATTACACGCACCAGAGTGGCATATCACATTTAACAAACCAAACCTTGAAATACCATTATAGAAGGTAAAGTTAAATCCAAAACTGGTCCTTGCATCAATACCGATATCTAGTCAAATCTAGTCATTAAAAAAATGTCAATATAATATTTTGTTAATTAAGTTCAATAGGTTTTTCAACCACTCCACACATTTATTGGTAACAAACTATAGTTTTGGCAAGTCGGTTAGGGCATCTACTTTGTGCATGACACAAGTAATTTTTCCAACAATTGTTTGCACACAGATTATTTCACTTATAATTCACTGTATCAAAATTCCAGTGGGTCAGAAGTGTACATACACTAAGTTGACGGTGCCTTTAAACAGCTTGGAAAATTCCAGAAAATTATGTCATGGCTTTAGAAGCTTCTGATAGGCTAATTGACATCATTTGAGTCAATTGGAGGTGTACCTGTGGATGTATTTCAAGGCCTACCTTCAAACTCAGTGCCTCTTTGCTTGACATCATTGGAAAATCAAAAGAACTCAGCCAAGCCCTCAGAAAATAAATTGTAGACCTCCACAAGTCTGGTTCATCATTGGGAGCAATTTCCAAATGCCTGAAAGTACCATGTTCATCTATACAAACAATAGTACACAAGTATAAACACCATGGGACCAAGCAGCCATCATACTGCTCAGGAAGGAGACGCGTTCTGTCTCCTAGAGATGAACGTACTTTGGTGTGAAAAGTGCAAATCAATCCCAGACAATACTACCAAATACTGATTGAGTGTATGTAAACTTCTGACCCACTGGGAATGTGATGAAAGAAATTAAAGCTGAAATAAATCATTCCTCTACGATTATTCTGACATTTCACATTGTTAAAATAAAGTGGTGGACCTAACTCACCTAAGACAGGGAATTTTTATTTTGATTAAATGTCAAGAATTGTGAAAAACTGAGTTTTAATGTATTTGGCTAAGGTGTATGTCAACTTCTGACTTGAACTGCACATAGATTGGATGTATTATTTCATCAAACTGCAACAGCTAAATTAGTGGCATTAAAAGTGTGTATTTAGTTTAGCACAGCCATTTTAGAATGGAGAAGAATTTAACTGCTCCCTCTCTCCCGATGATCATTACTAAGTCCATATATAACCTCCATGCTGTTTTTTAAAGTGCAGTCAAAATCACTGTTGTCAGGACAGGTTGGAAACAATGAGCACACAGTGAAGATGGACTCTTGATGCTCCAGGTGGTCAAACTTAACAATGTAAGTTCAGATGTGGTCATTTTGATATCAGAATTTTCATCCAGTCACCAATCCCAGTCACAACTCTTTTCTGTCCTCTACATTAATGACCTCGTCTTCACTACGGTCAGGACAGCAGACGAAAGAACGGTCTCTTCAGACTGAAAGCACTCTGGCCTCTAGCAACTTTAGACTCCAGAGAGTCCCTCCCCTCCCATCTCCTCTGGCTCCTGACACTTACTATATCTTTGTCTTACCTAGATCCCTCATGGAATGGCACTTAACCATGTCACACACACAACTGTGGTTTCTGCCTTTGGATTTGATGCATGTTATGCAATTGTTCATGGCCCCTCATTTGAATGCACTTATTGTAAGTCGCTCTGGATAAGAGCGTTTGCTAAATGATAATGTCAATGTAATCTCCTCGTGGCATCAGTTGACAGATCCTTCACTGATTCACTGAGTGAGGCTGAGATAACTGTTAAGCAGCCAGTGTGGCCAGTGTGCTGATGTTCATCATTGCAGTACAGTTGATTATATTGTTAAATTGTGATTACCTATGGCAAACCAGACAGCTACCAATGCTTTTCCAGCCTTGGAACTGTTTGGAGCCATTATACTGCATACTGTGTCAATATTTTCACATTGGGTGCATACCCAGAGTGCATTCACACACAACACTTCCTCAAAGCAGTTGCCTCACAGTATAAACAATTAGCAAACAACAGATCTGTGATCTGTCTGTGAAAGCTTTTAGGTGGGAACAGAGAGTGACAGTAAGGCTTACTGTACAGGAATTCAAAGGACGGCTCTAGCTTTTTTCAAAGTTGGCATGCTGGAGCTCAGAAGCCTTTTGAATTACTCATACAGTAGCAATCCATCTCAGTGAGCCAAGCATCAATTATCTGTAACCCGGAACTACCTTCCATTACATTCCACTTTAAAAGCATTCAGTCAAATTATATTAGAAGCTGTCACGCCCTGAGCTTTTTATGTCTCTATTTTGGTTTGGTCAGGGTGTGATTTGGGTGGGCATTCTATATTCCTTTGTCTATGTTTTGTATTTCTTTGTTTTGGCCGGGTATGGTTCTCAATCTATCGTTGTCTCTGATAGGGAACCATACTTAGGTAGCTTTTCCCACAGGGTTTTTGTGGGTAGTTAATTTCTGTTTAGTGTTTGCACCTTACAGGACTGTTTTGGTTATGCTCTTGTTTATTTTTGTTATAGTGTTCAGTTTTAATAAAGAAAGCATGAACACTTACCACGCTGCGCTTTGGTCCAATGATTCCTCATCTTGCGACGACGAATATCGTTACAGAAGCACAATTTACAAATCGCCCAAAAAGTCTGTGAACACTGCCTAAACCAAATAAGCTGTGAACACTGCCTAAACCAAATAGGCTGTGAACACTGCCTAAACCAAAAAGGCTATGAACACTGCCTAAACCAAATAGGCTGTGAACATTGCCTAAACCAAATAGTCTGTGAACACTGCCTAAACCAAATAGGCTGTGAACATTGCCTAAACCAAATAGTCTGTGAACACTGCCTAAACCAAATAGGCTGTGAACATTGCCTAAACCAAATAGGCTATGAACACTGCCTAAACCAAATAGGCTGTGAACATTGCCTAAACCAAAAAGGCTATGAACACTGCCTAAACCAAATAGGCTGTGAACATTGCCTAAACCAAAAAGGCTGTGAACACTACCTAAAACAAAAAGGCTGTGAACACTGCCTAAACAAGACCTCAAAGTCTAAATGTTTGTGTGTTTACTTTTCAGATGTTTCTACCTGTAAACTACTTTTGAAAGTTCAATCGTTATATATACTGAACAAAAATATAAACGCAACATGTAAAATGTTGGTCTCGTGTTTTATTAGCTGAAATAAATAATCCCAGAAATGTTCCATACTCACAAAGCTTATTTCTCTCAAATTCTGTGCATGAATTTATTTACCTCCCTGTATGTGTGCATTTAAACTTTTCCAATATAATCCATTAGTGTGGCATATCAAGATGCTGATTAAATATCATGATCATTACACAGGTTCACCTTGTGCTGGGGACAATAAAAGGCCACTTTAAAATGTGCAGTTTTGTCACACAACACAATGCCACAGATGGCTCATGTTTTGAGGGAGCGTGCAATTGGCATGCTGACTGCAGGAACGTCCACCAGAGCATGTAATGTTAATTTTTCTACCATAAGCTGCCTCCAACATTGTATTAGAGAATTTGACAGTGCATCCAACTGGCTTCACAACCACAGAAACCGTGTAACCACTCCAGCCCAGGACCTCCACATTCGGCTATGCCCTCCCAGGCCCACCCCTGATTGCGCCCCTGCCTAGTCATGTAAAATACATAGATTAGGGCCTAATGAATTTATTTAAATTGAATGATTTCCTTATATGAATTGTAACTCAGTAACATCTTTGAAATTGTTTCATGTTGCATGTATGTTTTTGTTCAGTATATAATTATAGAACCTTGTAAGTACAGACTATTCTGTTACCATATTTCCCCTCAATATATTTTGTACCACCCTCCTTATCTCACTCTCAGTGTAATAGAGTGAACAGTTACCACCTCTAAATGTAATATCAGATCAACTATCACGTGTTCATAAGATAATAAATTAACTTGAATAAACTGTTTTACTTCTACAGTGCCTTGCAAAAGTATTCGGCCCCCTTGAACTTTGCGACCTTTTGCCACATTTCAGGCTTCAAACATAAAGATATAAAACTGTATTTTTTTGTGAAGAATCAACAACAAGTGGGACACAATCATGAAGTGGAACAACATTTATTGGTTATTTCAAACTTTTTTAACAAATCAAAAACTGAAAAATTGGGCGTGCAAAATTATTCAGCCCCTTTACTTTCAGTGCAGCAAACTCTCTCCAGAAGTTCAGTGAGGATCTCTGAATGATCCAATGTTGACCTAAATGACTAATGATGATAAATACAATCCACCTGTGTGTAATCAAGTCTCCGTATAAATGCACCTGCACTGTGATAGTCTCAGAGGTCCGTTAAAAGCGCAGAGAGCATCATGAAGAACAAGGAGCACACCAGGCAGGTCCGAGATACTGTTGTGAAGAAGTTTAAAGCCGGATTTGGATACAAAAAGATTTCCCAAGCTTTAAACATCCCAAGGAGCACTGTGCAAGCGATAATATTGAAATGGAAGGAGTATCAGACCACTGCAAATCTACCAAGACCTGGCCGTCCCTCTAAACTTTCAGTTCATACAAGGAGAAGACTGATCAGAGATGCAGCCAAGAGGCCCATGATCACTCTGGTGAACTACAGAGATCTACAGCTGAGGTGGGAGACTCTGTCCATAGGACAACAATCAGTCGTATATTGCACAAATCTGGCCTTTATGGAAGAGTGGCAAGAAGAAAGCCTTTTCTTAAAGATATCCATAAAAAGTGTTGTTTAAAGTTTGCCACAAGCCACCTAGGAGACACACCAAACATGTGGAAGAAGGTGCTCTAGTCAGATGAAACCAAAATTGAACTTTTTGGCAACAATGCAAAACGTTATGTTTGGCATAAAAGCAACACAGCTCATCACCCTGAACACACCATACCCACTGTCAAACATGGTGGTGGCAGCATCATGGTTTGGGCCTGCTTTTCTTCAGCAAGAACAGGGAAGATGGTTAAAATTGATGGGAAGATGGATGGAGCCAAATACAGGACCATTCTGGAAGAAAACCTGATGGAGTCTGCAAAAGACCTGAGACTTGGACGGAGATTTGTCTTCCAACAAGACAACAATCCAAAACATAAAGCAAAATCTACAATGGAATGGTTAAAAAAAAACATATCCAGGTGTTAGAATGACCAAGTCAAAGTCCAGACCTGAATCCCATCGAGTATCTGTGGAAAGAACTGAAAACTGCTGTTCACAAATGCTCTTCATCCAAACTCACTGAGCTCAAGCTGTTTTGCAAGGAGGAATGGGAAAAAATGTCAGTCTCTCGATGTGCAAAACTGATAGAGACATACCCCAAGCGACTTACAGCTGTAATCGCAGCAAAAGGTGGCGCTACAAATTATTAACTTAAGGGGGCTGAATAATTTTGCACGCCCAATTTTTCAGTTTTTGATTTGTTAAAAAAGTTTGAAATATCCAATAAATGTCGTTCCACTTCATGATTGTGTCCCACTTGTTGTTGATTCTTCACAAAAAAATACAGTTTTATATCTTTATGTTTGAAGCCTGAAATGTCGCAAAGTTCAAGGGGGCCGAATACTTTCGCAAGGCACTGTATATTTTCTTCTGAGAACATGAATAGTTTGAGAAGTTTGGAGTCCATTGTCATGCAGGTCCTCCTACACTACAACAACTCACTGCATGCTTGAGAAACTGTGACAGGAAACCACAGGCACATCGGGCAGGAAGAGATCATCTTGACTTCTGGTGATAAACTTGTATGGCTTTCTTAGAAAACTGATTATGAATTAAGTTAGAATCAGAGTTATTTTGACCACCAAGTTCACTTTGTTAATGAAATGTGACTCTTTCTCATTTTTGTCATGGGATGAAGTCAAACATGAGGCAGTGCAATGGTTAATAACCTCTCCCTCAATGTAACAAAATGAAGGAGCTGATCATGAACTTCAGGAAGTAGCAGAGAGAGCATTCTCCCATCCACATCGACCTGGCCACAGTGGAGCTGGTGAAAAGCTTTAAGTTCCTCAGCATGCACATCACTGACGACCTGAAATGGTCCATTCACACAGCCAGTGTGGTGAAGAAGGCGCAACTGTGCCTCTTCAGCCTTAGGAGGCCTAACATACTGCCTGCCCTCCAGGACATCTACAGTACCCGGTGTCACAGGAAGGCCAAGAAGATCATCAAGGACATCAGCCACCCTAGCCATGACCTGTTCACCACACTACCATCTAGAAGGAGTAGACAGTGCAGTTTTATCAAAGCTTGGACCGAGAGACTGAAAAACAGCTTCATTTCCAGGCCATCTGACTGTTAAATAGTCACCACTAGCTGGCTTTTGCCCAGTACCCTGCCCTTAACTTCAGTCACTGTTACTAGCATGCTACCACCCGTACTCAACCCTGCTGCACCTTAGTCACTATTACTAACTGGCTACCACCCGTACTCAACCCTGCTGCACCTTAGTCACTGTTACTAACTGGCTACCACCCGTACTCAACCCTGCTGCACCTTAGTCACTGTTACTAGCTGGCTACCACCCGTACTCAACCCTGCTACACCTTAGTTACTGTTACTAGCTGGCTACCACCTGTACTCAATCATGCTGCACCTTAGTCACTGTTACTAACTGGCTACCACCCGTATTCAACCCTGCTGCACCTATGTCACTGTTACTAGCTGGCTACCACCCGTACTCTATCTGCTGCACCTTAGAGACTGTTGCCCTATATACATAATCATTGAACACTGGTCACTTTAATGATGTTTATATATACTGTTTTACCCACTTCATATGTATATACTGTATTCTAGTCAAGGATCATCCTATACAACTACTGCTGTACACACCTTTCCTCTTGATACACCGTCCATAATGTCTATACACCATCATACACATATAGATTTATATTCCGGTTTCGTGTGTATTGTTTTGTATTGTTAGGTATTACTGCACTGTTGGAGCTAGAAACACAAGCATTTTGCCGCACCTGCGTCTAACATCTGAAAATATGTGTACACAACCAATAACATTTGATTTGATTCGATTCAATGAATTTTAATCATCATCACTGTGGTTTGTGATGTATGCTAAATTCTCTTGAGAGGATGAATTATACAACAAATTTGAGCACAAAATGTAGACGGTTCTCTACAGTATGTCATCATTACTTAGAAAAAAGGAATGAACGATTTTCATCAGCAACAAAATAACTTACCCAACTGATGAGGAAGTTGGTAGAACTGGAGGCTTCCTCTTCTAAAAGTCTCCTACGTGAGTTAGCAAACAGATGTTCTTCTGTTTAACGCAGACAAAGTATTTCAGTCACATGTTTACAATGACTGAAACTGTGCCTTGATGGGACAATATGTCACAAATTGAGTAGAACGTGATCTTCATTGTTTTGTTTTCGTACATCATGAAGACCAGGGAATGACTGGCTTGCACTTTAATGGACTCACTGAAATTAATGTCTATTTCCTCGTAGGCATACAGTACATTCCTTGGTTGCCAGATTAGTTATAATGAAATAGATATTGCATATGTGACACATACAAAATAAATCTCATGAATTGTGAGATGTAAAATGTTTGTGAACATTTTGTAAAAGCTTAAGCTCGAAACAAAGGACTGGACTTTGGCATCCAGTAGGTAAAAAAACTAAGGCCTCTCTAACCCAATGTATGATATTGACAAACCAGTTGCAGATGTGTTGAAAACAATGATTTATATAATGCACTAGATGACTGATAGGGGGTGCTGTGTTGAAGCCACCGTGAATATATCGGCACTCCTCCAACATTGTAAAAAAATACAGAAATGCATTTATTCATGTAGCTTTTGGCCACATTTACTCTACTACAGACACTTCAGTGCATACTTCATATTATGTGAGCTTAACATAAACATTTAATACATGTAAAATATTAAAACATCCTTAAAGTATAATTGTTTGAGATATTTTAAGATTGCTAATGTTACTGTCCCCACTACAACAAAAAAATACTTAAACATTTGAAACATTTAAATAAAATACTGAAGAATTTAATTAATTCCTATGGAGGACTGCTCCTGTGTGGCGCAGCGGTCTAAGGCACTGCATTGCTGGATCCCTGGTTCAAATCCAGGCTGTATCACATCCGGCTGTGATGGGAGTCACATAGGGCGGTGCACAATTGGCCCAGGTTTGTCTGGGTTTGGCTGGGGTAGGCCGCCATTGTAAATAAGAATTTGTTCTTAACTGACTTGCCTAGTTAAATAAAAGTGTCAATATGTCTGACTGGTGACTTCAAAGCCTCTCAATGTCCAATACGTAGCATCATCAATCCAGGGTTTATATACATCATTGGTTGTAAAACATGGAACAACATGACCTGGCCTCAAAGTTGACATGACCCCGATGACTTGTAATTCATGTCCCTGTCATCAGGACTAATGCTCCCCTGGCCACTACTCTACGGTGCAGCTTACTGATTACAAACTGGATGGCTTTTTATAATCATGATTTGGGCAGCCATTGCTGTTTCTACCTCATATTAGAACACTGATATCAGAACATCAAACCAAATAAGGATAATTTCCCTCTACCTGTTGAAATAGCATTTATTTTGCCAAATTTGACATAGTCCTTTTGCCATATAGTAAGACATTTGCTTAAAGGTGTTCTATGCAAACATCAATCTGCCATTTCCTGATTGCTCAAATCCGAATAATTTGCGTAATTTCAGTTTATGTGACAAAACAAGCAAGTATATTTTCCATAACCAAAAATATTGGAGTTTCAGCTGTTGAAACCCAGTGTACAAAACCGAAAGTAAAAGACGCAAAAACTAAACTTAAGAACAGGAAGCATAGAAATAGCGCACATAGAACAGATTTACCGCTTCTTAGACTTGCTTTCAATGAGAATGGCAGAGCTATAACACACATTTCTATGTGAATTTGGTCAGGTCACCCAAAAAGTGACATATTTCAGCTTTAAGAATGATTTCTGAAGGATATGATGTATAGGCTTAACTAAGCGTTTAAAGTTATAACTTGTTTAGTGCAAGACCATTGTGAAAAGGTGAAAGTCAGTATCTTGACTCTGCCCACCATCATCATGATCATAGACAGGTGGCTAATGTACATGATGGACCAGCTTGTAAACCTGTTGGTTAGATATCACCCATCCTCTCAGGTGATGAAATATCTCTCCTCTGTATGACTGGGGTAAGGGCACAGCTGTATAAACGACTCTCTCTTTCTTCACACTTCTCCTAGTCCATCATTAATAATAATTTGGTGGGTGCTTATATTTGTCCTATTTCACAGATGTACAAATGTGTATTGGAAATGTGTTTTTTTGTGTGTAATCTAACTCTCCCTGAGACACCCACTGAGAGTGGAGTCACGGCCAGGATCTGCCATTATCAATGGCGACCATCGACAGAGTTTTCACCTTGTCGGCTCAGGGATTTGAACTAGCGACCTTTCAGTTACTGGCCCAATGGTGTATCTGCTAGGCCACCTCTGTAATAGTTAGGGACACTTTAAGGATTATGCTCCAATTTGTGCAATACATTTTTACAATATGATCCGGCTAAATCCCATTATTCTAAATACCGCTAATTGAATCTGAAAAGGCTATAAAAGTGGCTTGACCCTGTTGGATCCTCGCACCGAAGTGGCAGAGAATCATCGTTTCTCAGCTTTAACGGTACAACAGGGGTGAAACCTTTTGGCAGCCCCTCTCCTGAATCACAAAGCCCTAAGGATAATGGCTTTGTAATGTAATGCATGACTTCATTCCATTTCAGTGTCCTGAAAAGTGTAAACATTGCAGTGATCTGAGGTGAAGGGAGCGAGCTGGAAACTGTCCTCTGTGGCCAAATATTCTTAAAGGTGCTATACTATATCTAATACATGTGAATGGATAGTATGATATTAACTATGGTAGTAGTATACAAGTATGAGTTAAAAAACACTCCACCTCTACTCAGACTACTGCAGTGTCTACTCCCACATACTGTAAGCACAGTCACATGCCCACTGAGCCCCAGTCCGCTGAGATGGTCAGAATATGAAGTCATGCTGCACAAAGTCATTATCATTAAGCAGCATAGGCCAGTAATGAAAACACTTAATCCCAGTCCTACAGCACTATCTGTTCCCCTTTATGTTTTTACATAGATCATAACATTACTATCTCACCATGACAAATGCCACCATGCCACGCTGATAGGCTCTCATTAGTGATTTATCTGAGATGCACCTTGGTTGGGGGATTTGCCTGTCTAGCTCCTGAACCAAGGAGACGTGTATATATTTTCTCATGGATTTATAATATCCCCATACCTTCTTTACCACCATCCCACCTTCCCCAGGACCATCAATGCTGGGAAAAGCTAAATGAGGACCAAGCATCCTGTGAGCTGCTCTACGTGAAGAATCTGAGCGACAAAAAACAGAGCAACTCCACACTGCTGGATGACAATGGGGTGAGACTACCTGAAGTCATAGAATGTTGAGGTTTAGTTCTAGTAATTATGATTATATTAGTAGATGGCCCATAAACTAGGCCTACAGCATTACAATAGGAGTGTAGGCCAAGCATGCACGCATCCTGGTGAAATGTCTGCATTCTATGTACTATTGCCTCTATAGTGAAGGTTGGACCCTTGGTGACATACTACAGCAAGGTTCACCCAGGTCTCTCTCTAAAACAAACATGTCTGTTTAAATGTCTCCAGTCCAAACTTTGAAGAACCAGACATCATTGGGTGGCTGGGTTTTTTTTTCTTTTTTCTGGCAAAGCAAAGACAATCTCCTTAAGACTGACCGATGTATGCTGCTGTATTTAGAAACAGCTTTGTGTGGGTCCGTAGAGCAGCTAACCGCCTCTAGCACACAAAGCCAAAAACCCACTCACTAAGAGATGGCTCCATAATCTCTCAAATGTATTTACACAGCAGAGTCTAAAGCAGTCGATACAGTGCTGTTCAAAGGGTTGTGTCATGTCGGGCCAATCGCTCCCGTCCTTCTGCTGGCCTCCCAACCCCCTCCTCTATTCTCCTTGTTCACCCTCTGTCCCTCCCATTAATTAATTACATCATTGCTTAGTGTGCCCCTCCTCCTCTAGTCCAGTAAGAGGTTAACAGAGTTCCATGCTGCTGTCCATTCTGTGCACTGGGCTCTTAGATATGTCCTAACCGTCTGAACATACACTACTCCACTATACTTAACACTTACTTCTTGGCATAGGCACAAAAGAAGATGGTGAGAAGTAAGATTCACTGGTTTGGAGGAAATCTAGTTAGTGGGATTTACCAGCATAAAGAAATCCTGTGGAAGGGAATATAATCAAGTGGGATATTCACTGTCTTAATATTCGCTGTCTTTCAGAGGTTTTTCTGTGGCACAGTAACTGCTGTCATTGTGAACATATTTACTATGATGTGGTGTCATGAAGTTAGAATTATTCCCATCCATTTTCTGACAGAAATGTCCACACTGGAAATCATTTAGGCATTCACTGAGCTTGTAATTCTCATTGAGTTAAAATCTTGCAAGAGACTTGTTAGAGAGACCCATGTGGCCAATGTTATTTTTTCCTTTCTTACTGTCAGACTAATTGTATTGATATATCTAGATGCATGTTTGATATGATTTGATCTTTATTTGACTTAAACCTTTTCCAGGATGGCACAGGAATCCCTCTGCAGTATTGGGGCATGTTCGACGGCCACGCCGGCTCAGGGTGTGCCATCATGGCGTCCAAACTCCTCCATCGCCCTATCAGAGACAGACTGGAGGACATTGCCCACCTGCTGGAGAACCCCTCTGCGGCGCTCCCTATCTGCCTGGCCAAGAATGGCAGCCCCTACCAGGGGGCGGTGAAGAAGGGGGCGAATGCCACCCAGAAACCTGACGCCATCTCTGATCCCTCCATCCGCTTCCACATGGAGAAGGCTGTCAGTCTGGAGAGTCTGATCATGGGTGTCATAGAAAATGCCTTCAAACAGATGGTAAGACACAGGTGTACGCTCACAGCATATCACCCTACTTTGTGAAATAGAGCTCTACTAGTCTCGCGAGACCATTCTTCCAAATCTCCTCTCAGCGAAGCCTGGGCATCTGAGGCTAGCGTTTTACCACATTAGAGACGAGATACAGTAGCGAGTGAGCAAAATGGGTTTCACAGAATGCACTGATTATTTATCTTTTGGTAGTCGTTATCTCTTAAGTTAAGTATAACCTCTTTAATGCAATAAGTGCTACTGACATTCTGCAAGCCATTGAATGAATGTTTTCTGTTCCTGTTCTGTTGATTACAGGATGAACTGATAGAGAAAGAGAAGATGTCCTATACCATCTCTGGTGGTTGTTGTGCCTTGGCTGCCATTCATTTGATGGGGAAGCTCTACGTTGCCAATGCAGGAGACAGCAGGTATGTCAACAGATCAAACTGATAGCAGCAGGATTGATGAATGCCCGAATGGCTAATGACTGATGTATTACAGGCCTGCTTGTTGTACACATTCAACTCAATGTATTTGATTTCAGTCACTCAATGCAGAGTTGAATGACTGAAACAGAGTTTAAAGGAAGTGATAACATGATGCCCATAGCCATTGATTTGAAGAGGTTTCCTTTGGTCATGCTCATAATAATGTCACACAGCAGTTCTTTCGACCTCTGTTGGCCACTCTTTGTACTGCAACACCATTCATCATGAACCGTAAGCTCCTGGTAGAACTTGCCCATAGGCACAGATCTAGGATCAGTATACTGTTTGTCAATCTTAGTCTAAACTGACTTTAGATCAGTGTCTGGGGGCAATAATCATCCAGTAACATCTCTGGACTTCATGCTGTGTCATCCCTCTTAACACCACATTATCTGTCTTGAGGGTCCTCCTAATATGCGGTCACATTATGGTGTCTGTCTTTGTCATCATACAGTATGTCATTGTCCCTCCCACAGAAATATAATCATTATTCATTCTACTTTGGTTCTTCCTCTTTCTCTACAGAGCCATCATCATCCGTAACGGTGAGGGCATCCCCATGTCCAACGAGTTCACGCCAGAGTCTGAGAGGCAGCGCCTGCAGTATCTGGTGAGGACGGGGTTAATACATGTATTGATTTATTACTTATTTAAAAGGGAGATTCACTCATGAATTAAAGTTTGTCAGATGTTTTCAGACTTTAGAAGTCTCAAAACATCTGAGAAACTTTGATTTTAAAGTGTAATGTCCCTTTAACCATGTGAGTCCCATCACCACGGGATATGAATCTCTTTTCCAATGGTGCCCTGGACAAAAAGAAAGATGCAGGGGAAAGGGAGGTTGGTGTTATTTAATGTCTGATTCAAACTGCATCTTTATTAATTTATTGTCGGCTTGGTGGGTGGCTGGCTGTGTGGGAGAGTGGTGGAACCCTCAGGGAGAGAGATGAATGGTACTGTGTGTTGATTGTGCATCACAGCTATATAATGTTCCACGTTCACTTTTCTTACTGCCATGACACTTCCTTGACGATATGTTTATCAGGGTTGGGGTCTATTCCAATTAAAATCCAGACAATTCAGGAAGTAAACTGAAATTCCAATTCCAACTCCAATTCTCTTCATTGCTATCCAATGTGGAAAATGTGGAATTGGAATTTGATTGACTTTCTGAATTGACTGGGATTTACCACAACCCTGATGATTATTGCTATATTCACATCTTAAAAATATATTAAATCAATGAGCCATTTTGTCACAAGACAAGTCAATTTGACATGACAGTTTGTCATGTAAAGTTTTGTCACTGTTTTCTCTGCTCTGTGTGTCCCTGCAGGGCTTCCTGAGACCGGAGCTGCTTGGGAACGAGTTCACGCCCATGGGTTCCCTCACAGGAACGCCCATGGGTTCCCTCACAGGATCCAGTACAGGGAGCTGGGCAGGAAGATGCTCTTCAGGGACGACACAATGAACGGCTGGTAAATGACAGCTATTGTCGAACATGTGTGTTACTTTTCAGGCCGTTGTATTTTTTATGATTAGGGCCAGGAGTTTTTACAGGCCACATAACCTGACCAGGAAAATAATCTACTTGTTGAAAGAATAGAATTGCTAATCCCTAACCCGTAATCCTATTTGTTGAAGGGCTTACAAAACCATCGTAGAAGTTCCCACTCATATATGGAGAGGGCAAAAAGGTGAAACTGTGTACTGTGTACTGGGTACTGGGTACTGGGTACTGGGTACTGGGTACTGGGTACTGGTGGACATCAGATATATGGTGCAGTAAGGTCTACCATGGGTAGGTTTACATTAGATATATGGTGCTGTAAGGTCTACCATGGGTCGGTTTACAGTAGATATTAGGTGCTGTAATGTCTACCATGGGTCAGATAACATTATATATATGGTGCTGTAAGGTCTACCATGGGTAGGTTTACATTAGATATATGGTGCTGTAAGGTCTACCATGGGTAGGTTTACATTAGATATATGGTGCTGTAAGATATACCATGGGTCGGTTTACATTAGATATATGATGCTGTAAGGTCTACCATGGGTCGGTTTACATTAGATATATGGTGCTGTAAGGTCTACCATGGGTAGGTTTACATTAAATACATGGTGCTGTAAGGTCTACCATGGGTAGGTTAACATTAGATATATGGTGCTGTAAGGTCTACCATGGGTCAGTTTACTTTAGATATATGATGCTGTAAGGTCTACCATGGGTCGGTTTACATTAGATATATGGTGATGTAAGGTCTACCATGGGTAGGTTTACATTAGATATATGGTGCTGTAAGGTCTACCATGGGTAGGTTTACATTAGATATATGGTGCTGTAAGGTCTACCATGGGTAGGTTTACATTAGATATATGGTGCTGTAAGGTCTACCATGGGTAGGTTTACATTAGATATATGGTGCTGTAAGGTCTACCATGGGTAGGTTTACAGTAGATATATGGTGCTGTAAGGTCTACCATGGGTAGGTTTACATTAGATATATGGTGCTGTAAGGTCTACCATGGGTAGGTTTACATTAGATATATGGTGCTGTAAGGTCTACCATGGGTAGGTTTACATTAGATATATGGTGATGTAAGGTCTACCATGGGTAGGTTTACATTAGATATATGGTGCTGTAAGGTCTACCATGGGTAGGTTTACATTAGATATATGGTGCTGTAAGGTCTACCATGGGTAGGTTTACATTAGATATATGGTGCTGTAAGGTCTACCATGGGTAGGTTTACATTAGATATATGGTGCTGTAAGGTCTACCATGGGTAGGTTTACATTAGATATATGGTGCTGTAAGGTCTACCATGGGTAGGTTTACATTAGATATATGGTGCTGTAAGGTCTACCATGGGTAGGTTTACATTAGATATATGGTGCTGTAAGGTCTACCATGGGTAGGTTTACAGTAGATATATGGTGCTGTAAGGTCTACCATGGGTAGGTTTACATTAGATATATGGTGCTGTAAGGTCTACCATGGGTCAGTTTACTTTAGATATATGATGCTGTAAGGTCTACCATGGGTCGGTTTACATTAGATATATGGTGCTGTAAGGTCTACCATGGGTAGGTTTACATTAGATATATGGTGCTGTAAGGTCTACCATGGGTAGGTTTACATTAGATATATGGTGCTGTAAGGTCTACCATGGGAAGGTTTACAGTAGATATATGGTGCTGTAAGGTCTACCATGGGTAGGTTTACAGTAGATATATGGTGCTGTAAGGTCTACCATGGGTCGGTTTACATTAGATATATGGTGCTGTAAGGTCTACCATGGGTCGGTTGACATTAGATATATGGTGCTGTAAGGTCTACCATGGGTCGGTTTACATTAGATATATGGTGCTGTAAGGTATAACATGGGTAGGTTTACATTAGATACATGGTGCTGTAAGGTCTACCATGGGTCAGATAACATTATATATATGGTGCTGTAAGGTCTACCATGGGTAGGTTTACATTAGATATATGGTGCTGTAAGGTCTACCATGGGTAGGTTTACATTAGATATATGGTGCTGTAAGGTCTACCATGGGTCGGTTTACATTAGATATATGATGCTGTAAGGTCTACCATGGGTAGGTTTACATTAGATATATGGTGCTGTAAGGTCTACCATGGGTAGGTTTACATTAGATATATGGTGCTGTAAGGTCTACCATGGGTCGGTTTACATTAGATATATGGTGCTGTAAGGTATACCATGGGTAGGTTTACATTAGATATATGGTGCTGTAAGGTCAACCATGGGTAGGTTTAATTAGATATATGGTGCTGTAAGGTCTACAATGGGTCGGTTTACATTAGATATATTGTGCTGTAATGTCTACCATGGGTAGGTTTTCATTACATATATGGTGCTGTAAGGTCTACCATGGGTAGGTTTACATTAGATATATGGTGCTGTAAGGTCTACCATGGGTAGGTTTACATTAGATATATGGTGCTGTAAGGTCTACCATGGGTCGGTTTACATTAGGTATATGGTGCTGTAAGGTCTACCGTGGGTCAGTTTACATTAGATATATGGTGCTGTAAGGTCTACCATGGGTTTGTTTACATTAGATATATGATGCTGTAAGGTCTACCATGGGTAGGTTTACATTAGATATATGGTGCTGTAAGGTCTACCATGGGTAGGTTTACATTAGATATATGGTGCTGTAAGGTCTACCATGGGTCGGTTTACATTAGGTATATAGTGCTGTAAAGTCTACCATGGGTCGGTTTACATTATATATATGGTGCAGTAAGGTCTACCATGGGTAGGTTTACATTAGATATATGGTGCTGTCAGGTCTACCATGGGTAGGAGACAGTAGGTATATGGTGCTGTAAGATCTGCCATGGGTAGGAGACAGTAGGTATATGGTGCTGTAAGGTCTACCATGGGTAGGAGACAGTAGGTATATGGTGCTGTAAGGTCTACCATGGGTAGGAAACACTAGGTATATGGTGCTGTAAGATCTGCCATGGGTAGGAGACAGTAGGTATATGGTGCTGTAAGATCTGCCATGGGTAGGAGACAGTAGGTATATGGTGCTGTAAGATCTGCCATGGGTAGGAGACAGTAGGTATATGGTGCTGTAAGATCTGCCATGGGTAGAAGACAGTAGGTATATGGTGCTGTAAGATCTGCCATGGGTAGGAGACAGTAGGTATATGGTGCTGTAAGATCTGCCATGGGTAGGAGACAGTAGGTATATGGTGCTGTAAGATCTGCCATGGGTAGGAGACAGTAGGTATATGGTGCTGTAAGATCTGCCATGGGTAGGAGACAGTAGGTATATGGTGCTGTAAGATCTGCCATGGGTAGGAGACAGTAGGTATATGGTGCTGTAAGATCTGCCATGGGTAGGAGACAGTAGGTATATGGTGCTTTAAGATCTGCCATGGGTAGGAGACAGTAGGTATATGGTGCTGTAAGATCTACCTTAATGTAGGTAGAGCCACATTATTTTTCCTGACCAAGTCATGGGACATTGGATTGGCTGTACATTAAAGTATAGCTGGGTCTTCATACCACATGTAGAGTGGTTATCCTCCCGCCCTCGTCATGTTTCCCTGACAGGAATAATGCTTAGCTGCTTAGCTTAATTGTCCCCCACGATGAAATTGGGGAGGGAACTGTGAATCTGTCTCCATTCGTTCGTATGTTCGTCACACAAGATGTCTCAGACAGCAATGGTCCAATTTTGACTAAACTTGGGTGAATGATGCGTCTTGCCATAAAGATCTGGCATTTACAAAATTACACAGATTGGCCCAAGGCCAGAGCTACAGTAATTAACTGTACTGAAATGTGTTAGTCACACGTGATATCGAATTTGGCCCAAGGGGGGCTGCGTCATTCATAGGGGACAACATGTTTACTGTTGCCTTGTTTACGCTGCAGGACAGTTCACCTGCAGGACAGACATAGCAAGATATCATTTTTAGTTGTTCATTCCACTGTATGTGTGGGAGGATTTCATGGTTGTTACCGAACTCTCCCAGTCTTTAGCTGTGTGGTTAAAGATAAATGCTCCTGAGTCACTAATCCTTCATACGTGGATTTTACTCAAATTTAAGCATATCCACAGGCACTAACCCACATTATTCACTGTGTGTGTGTGTGTGTGTGTGTGTGTGTGTGTGTGTGTGTGTGTGTGTGTGTGTGTGTGTGTGTGTGTGTGTGTGTGTGTGTGTGTGTGTGTGTGTGTGTGTGTGTGTGTGTGTGTGTGTAGGCCCGTGTCATGGCCACCATTGGGGTAACACGTGGCCTAGGGGATTATGACCTGAAGGTGTACAACTCCAACATCTACATCAAGCCCTTTCTCTCCTGCTGCCCAGAGGTGAATGAGAGATGGTATGCTCTTTGTGTCTAGGACCATTTATCGCCCACCGTCTGCAAGATCAAAACTTGTCTAGGAGCATCCTAGTGTGTTCCAAATCTTGGCCGACGTCTAATGACCTAAGTTTACTTTATTTTGGCTCATCAATCTATGTATTGTCCAGTATTTTATTTATTATCCTGAAAAGCAAAGATATCTGATCCAAATTCATTGATAGATGGGAAGCCTCTATGATTTATCCTATTATTCCAGCCGTGTTTAACACTCGACCTGCACTCCTTCCCTCCCGTTTCTCCTCCAGGTGATAGTGTACGACATGTCTGAGTACGAGCACGGCCCTGACGACGTGCTGGTGATGGGTACAGATGGGCTGTGGGACGTGACCACGGACAGGGAGGTTGCAGACACAGTTTCAGACTTCCTGTCCTGCTGCGAGCCCACTGATCCTGTGAGGTGCTGTAATCTCTAGTCTGTAATCTACACAATATTAGACCTTTGATTAATTATTGAATTCATTAACAATTAGGTCTAAGGGTATTTCATAGCGACTGCGTTCGAGGTAAGTATCGGGTCAAAGACTGTACCTGCTAGCAGCATGTGTCTCACGTTCGAAGCTACATCCATAATCGGTAAACGGTTCTGATTGAAGGATTGCTGTTTGCGTCACCGAGCAAATCAAATCAAATCCAATGTATTTATATAGCCCTTCGTACATCAGCTGATATCTCAAAGTGCTGTACAGAAACCCAGCCTAAAACCCCAAACAGCAAGCAATGCAGGTGTAGAAGCACGGAACAGTGAACAATAAACTATTCAATCCAGTTTGTAGATGCTGCCCCCTCTCCAAATCAAAATATAATATGAATGCCAATGTTTTAATTTCTCACACCCGTCCGCGGTCCACACCCGTCCGCG
Organism: Oncorhynchus masou masou; assembly: GCF_036934945.1. Taxonomy (NCBI): domain Eukaryota; kingdom Metazoa; phylum Chordata; class Actinopteri; order Salmoniformes; family Salmonidae; genus Oncorhynchus; species Oncorhynchus masou. The sequence goes on along the minus strand of NC_088216.1, from coordinate 78,300,154 downwards.
GTCCATACCCGTCCGCGGTCCACACCCGTCCGCGGTTCCACACCCGTCCGCGGTCCACACCCGTCCGCGGTCCACACCCGTCTGCGGTCCACACCCGTCTGCGGTTCATAGCTGTCTGTGATTCACACTTGTCTGTGGTTCATAGCTGTCTGTGATTCACACCTGTCTGTGGTTCATAGCTGTCTGTGATTCACACCTGTCTGTTGTCAGCTAATGAGTCCCTAAAAACGGACAGGTGCTGCCCCAGACGAGTAGTAAAGGAAACAAGCAAAGCTAGGACAAAACATTGCTGCATTGCATTTGTAAGATAAATATTAATATCCTTGCAATGTACTTCACTTTTGAGAGGCATTGAACTATGCACTGATTCAGAGATGTCTGAAGACCACAGGGATGCCAGGCAAGAACAGAGCCAATGAATGGCTCTGAATGAATGGCCAATTCAATTAAGAATATGCCACAGCTATAGGCCTATAGAGACCAGCTAAAACCTGAAAATGAGTACTGAGTTATATCTGGACTAGGTCAACATAAGAATGGATGGGCCACATTCAGAAACTAACCAAACACAGAGACACATATAACAACATCCTTGGTAGGCAGAACTATGAGTGCTTCAATAAATAGCTTGACGTAAATATGGCAATGCCTTATTCATAAACTCTAATCTAATACACTATTGCGGCAGTGCGAAACGATACCAGGACATGTGGTCATATAGGTAAGAGCCATGCGTGAAGTTCAGCAGTAGCATAGCTATGTAAGTCAACAGTATGAAGAATACTCACTACTCAAACTACGACTAGGCCGTCTCTACTACTTGTGTAACCGAATGCCCATTTCCCTTCTTGTTTTGTAAACTCACCTGACGCCCAAGGCGGCGTTGCCAGGGAGACAGACCTGGGGCAGAGAATGGCTGGTTGCCTTGTCATGGAAGGATGTGAATCATACTATTACAGTTGCTACCAATTAAAACGGTGTAGATATCACAAGGGGTTGGTGGCACCTTAATTGAGGAGGACTGGCTCGTGGTAATAGGTGGAATGGTATAAATACACATGGTTTCCAGGTGTTTGATGCCATTCCATTGGCTTCGTTCCAGACATTATTATGAGCCCTCCTCCTCTCAGCAGCCTCCACTGGTAAATATTGACTAATCAGGTAGCCTTGAAAAAAACCTACTGAATATTGGTTAGTAAAGGAGGAGTATTTTAAATGATATCTCCACTAGAGGCCAGTATCGAGCCTGTACAAATTACTATGGTAATTTTGAAATGGCATTAACTTTTTGACAAACACCTTCACATAACACATATTTGGGATGCATTGCAAATTCAATTCATGAACATTAAAAAAATACTAATTTCAAATAAATTGCACTTTTCGATGTTTTGACCCCAACTCTTCTCATCCAGATACACGCTGGCTGCCCAGGACCTGTTGATGCGGTCGCGAGGGGTCCTGAAAGAGAGGAGCTGGCGGTTACGCAATGAGAGGCTGGGTTCAGGAGACGACATCACTTGTTATGTGATCCGCTTGGCGGGACCGGCAGGGCCTGCGGGACCGGAGGGGCCCGAGACAGAGACAGAGACATGTCCCACCCTGTCCCACACCACCGTCCCACCACCCCGCCAGGAGAGGACTAGTTCCCTAGGACCAACCAGTGTCACTCCGTCCCCCCTACTCTAGTCTGGGGGAGGTGGAAAGAAAACATCTCTCTTGTAGGGAAGCCTCAGGTTGGGGAGCCGGTGCTAACACATGTTGACCGGCCCATTCCCCTGGCTTCTACAACAACACACTCACCCACCGGGTTCTCCTTATTGTTTATATTTGGTACTACTGTAACCGGTGTTCAATAACATTACCCGACTGACACATGTCCATGTCTGAAACCTGCTCTTTATGATCGCTACTTAACCAGACATCTGCCCCTGTAGTTTCACATTTGAATCTCTCTAATTGAACGGCTGATCATTTCATCAGGGTTGGTTTGGCCATCATCTTATAGCAGTGCTTGGTTCGCCCTTCTGGGTAAAATCTCCTTATTAGCTTATGACCCCCACATGTGATTTATGTCATGCTAAATTGGTAAAATAATCACATTTATGGCTTGTGTAGAGCACAGTATGACAGGTGGAGGTAGATGGCCATGCATACTGTTTAACGCAGATAGCGTGACTCTGGTAGCAGTTGAGGGACTAGCCTCAAGTAGGAATGACGCCACTTCTCAGAAGGCACTGGAGCTCTGTGAGAAAATATCTACCAACATAAGCCCCATGTCAAAGGTCGGGAGATGTGTCTGAAACATGGATGGGGATGAGGAAGACAGAGAATGAAGAGGGAAAAGTCTGTGACCCGTCCCGTGCCAGTGTTTCAATGTCCAATGTCAAAGCAGCAGTGAATGATTATGAAGATGTGAAACCTGAAGCACTTTAAGACAATCTGTTTGTTTAGTGGTAATGAATTCAATGGCTTTTCTTAAATGATGTATGTTTAGAGATATCTTTTTGTTTCTTATTGTTAGTGTTGTCACCAAGAAAGTAGATTGTATTTTTTTGTGTCAGAAATGACTAAGCTGGAATGAGATGTTCATGACATTAGTCTGTTGTAATGTAATTCGATCCAACTCAAATATCAAAGAGTCTTTTGGCATATAGGAGCAATGTCGTTTTGAATTTGAATGAAACCAAGCTTTCTTTCCACTCAAAGTGATCCTATATAATGTATCGGTTTGACTATTTTATTCCAGATTTAAAAGATCCACACTTTTATGCTCCAATTAAATTGTGCACTGGATGAGTTATCTTCTACTTTATTTTCTGGAGTGACAATTTGTAGTAGAGAATCTGTGTCAGTATGTGATCAATTTCACTTGACTGCCTTACTAACACTCGAGGGACATTGTGAGCCAGGGCCCGTATGTTAATATGTTAACTCATTCATATCAAATACTTCATTTCACTCATGTTAAAAGTTTCTAAGAAAAATGTATCCCCTCAAATGTCTTACTTCTCTCTGTAGCCACTAGGTACGTTATCCAGATCTTTTGAGAACTTAGGTTAAAAACGGGTTTGCTTTATTTATAATAAAGAGATAGAGAATAAAGTATCCTTTAATACCAAAATAAGAAGTACACTATGTTCCTTACCCATTTCCCCATATCCTTAGAACATACTCCCTGTAATTCTGAACCGTATGTGGAACTAATAAGTTGGTAAATTATGGAATTATGCCTAATGCAGTTAGATAACGTCCATTCAGTCCAGGAATAAACGCTGTTAATCTTTCAGAAATGTGTGCAATCCATTACAATTATACAGAGATCTCTGGCCTCTAAATCTGGAAAGGGAAGGTAGAGAAACCCTTTTGACTTATTAAATAAATGACTAGGTGACTAGTTTATGTTCATTTTGATGGGTTGTTAATTATAATCATTACTTAGATGTTTAATCCAGGTGACAAAAAGAAGGAATCGTTTGTAGTACTGTAACTATAGGCTATGGAAAATTAAATGACTACCCTAAATACAAATCCTGCAACACAGTAAGCCACATATAGAATATATTTTATAGGGCAATAATAGCTTTGAGGATGCTGTTAAATAAGAACTGCTTAGGTTACCATTTTATCCACACCGTACTAGTGTATCAAATCAAATCAAATTATTTATAAAGCCCTTTTGACATCAGCAGATGTCACAATGTGCGTATAGAGAAACCCAGCCTAAAACCCCAAACAGCAAGCAATGCCGTTGTAGAATCACGGTAGCTAGGAACTCCCAAGAAAGGAAGTGTACTTCCTTGGCTTGATGAAGTGCAGTCTTTGGAATCAGTGAGGTCCCCTCCATTTCCACGGTAAAAAAATGACATCAATGGTAGAGTTCGTTTTGCATGGCCCGGTGCCCCGGGTGAGCGGAGTTTGCACATTTTAGTCCATTTCATTGGCCCTTATGTGAAATATCCACCCACCCAGGGCACCGTAAAATGCAAAAACGAACTCCACCATTGACATTATTTTTGACCGTGGAAATTGAGGGGACCTCACCGATTCCAACGGCTGCACCTCGTCTGGCCTGTTTCTTAGAACCCTCTATGTAGGCTAGTAATTCAGTGGTTCTCAAACCTCTCCTCACTCGGAGACCCCTAGACATTTCACAGTTTTGTTGTAGCTCTGAACTAGCTCACCTGATTCACCTATTCAAGGCCTTGATGATTAGTTGACAAGTTTAATCAGATGTGCTCTCTCTGGAATAGATCAAATATCTGGAACGGCTGGGTGTCCCTGAGGAGAGGTTTAAGAAACAATGGACTCATTTAGCGAATACTGCAGAAAGGATGGCACGATTCAGAGGGAATGAAGACAAGACAGGAGTCAAATCTGAACAGTAACCAGAAAAGGTTAATTATGTTTAAATATCTTCAAGTGTTACAGTTTCTGGTGTGGACTAGGATTGTCCATTTGGCAATAAGTGAATAGGTTATTTTGCGTCAGGTGGAAAAGTAGGTGGTGGCTCGTGACCATAGCAGGGGCATCAGTTTGGTATGGCAGGGTAGCTGAAGGCCAGAAATGTTCAAGTCTAATCATTCCAATCCCGGCTGTTGGCTGTTTAGTTTATTGGTTGGCTTGCTTTAGTCCAATCGTTTAGAGCGCAGATGGCAGCCTGTGCACCTTTCTCAGAACAGATACAGTTCTTTGCTGGTCAGCTGTTTAGGCAATACAGATATTGTTTTAGATTCTCAATTGCTTAGATAATTCCTGGAACAATTCACAATTTTCTCAAATCTTCACACACAATTTTAAAAACTCACACCCAATGGTACAAACATCTAACTTCTGGGTCCCAATTCAAACTTTGCCCTCAGACACACACAAGCTGTCAAACACACAGACGATATGACTGTTACACACTGGAGGGATTCATTCAAAACACTACCAAAATGTTTAGAATAGGTTTTTAGAGAAATCATTTGGGAACTTTGTAAAATCACAGCACTGACTATCCAGATAACCCTTTCAGGAACACCCTGATGAGAACTTGAAAACAGTACCATAATAAATACTTCTTACATTAGTGGATAAGGGAATACTACTGGATATGCTGTTTTGGTCAGAAACCTGACCTTTGAAATGTCACACTGACAAAACATGTCAGGAAGAGTCCATGCACAGTCAAATACCCAATTTCCAAAAGCTTTATTTCCAAATGCAGCAAATGTACAGGTTACTCAGCATCAGCGTTCTCATCATCTCAGGCCATAATCTCATCAACGTCACACATTATGTTTGCTCTTGCCAGGCATCGTGGGAAAAATGCCCTTGTGTGCCTTAGAAAACACTGGATAGACTCCACAGACACATCACCACAGGCCTCCATCATTGCTTCCAGGAGGTTTTGCTGTGCGTAGGGTATATACTTTCCACCACCATGCTGAGAAAAATGCCTCAATCGGATTCAGAAATGGGGAATATGCTGGCAAAAAAGAACGGTGACCCTGGGTTGGTCATTGAACCAGGCGCGAACCAGAGCAACCCGATGGAATAACAAATGCTATAACAAATGACAACATATTGGGCTTGCTCTGGTTGCCCTGACTCCCCTTACTGTTGAAGAATGTTATTGTGCAGCTGATCTAGAAATTGAAGGAGTTGTTCCGTGTTGTATGGACCCACTTTGACGTGGCGGTGGAGGACGCCATGATTGCTGATGGCTGCACATAGGGTGACATTACCTCCCCTCTGGCCAGGAACTTGTATGGTGACCAATGAATTTGCTCCCACTTTGGCGCCTTTTTTTGGGGGTTGAATCTCGTTGATGAAGATGTACTCCTGTGGGTCAGCCATGGCATCCAGCTCAAGATTCTCTACAGAAGTAAAAACACATTTTACTGTACTACAAATACACTACTGTACTGGAATGAAAGATTGTGTACTGCAGTTACTGTAACATTACTATACAGTACTGTATTGATATGCTGGAGAGATGGGACATACTCTACATACTGTAAAAAATCTGTACAATATAGCAATTACCTGCACATACTGGAATCGTCACTCCTTAACTCCGAATTCCTTTCAAAAGGCACACGGTACAGCTGCTTTGTCCTTATGTGGTTCTTCTAAATGATCCGGTCAATGGTGGAAATGCTGATGCTGTCAAATCCTTGGAAGACTACCTGGTCTTCAACTATTTGGGTTTGAATTTCCCTCGAACGAATGGAATTATTGACAATCACCATATTCACAAGGGCAGTCTCCTGCTCAGCTGTGAGAAGTCTCCGCCTCCCTCCAATAGATGGCCACCTCTCAGTTCTTCAAAAATTGAATTTGACCATTACTGACCTTTGGTTTTTAATTTATTGATCCTGCAATTCTGATTGGTGTTTTAACAATTTTGAGGCTTACTGTGGTCAAAACTACACTGAGAACAAAGTGGAGATCCAGTCTATATGCACTACAACATGTATCACAGTAACAACAAGGCAAATTATCTGTTTCCCTTCTGAAAGTACAGACAATGGATGCAACCGTGTAAAGATTTTGGTTGGGTTGCACGAGCTGTCCAGCTTCTCTCATAGTCATCCCATGTATAAGCACATGATGAACTAGGGTGGCACGGATTTCATCTGAGATTACTTGTCTTTGTTGTTGTCGTACTTGTCCTCGTCCTCTGTTGTCTTCCAACTTCGGAATTGTTAGGATCCATTGGACACGCCTCTAAGCCCTATTTATTGATGCTGCAGTTCTGATTGGTGTGTTAACAGTTTTGAGGCTTAGTGTTTGCACCTGGAGAAAGGTGTGCTCTTTGAGTTTAGGTTGTGATAACTTCAGTTAATTATATTGAGAGCATGTGTTTGCTGAATTAATATATAGTGCAATGAATGATTTATTTGGCCACTTGTGTTTAGTTTTGCAGAAAAGGTTTTGAATATTGAAACATGTTTTAAACAGGTGAATAGTGTTTAAGGTTATGGGAAATTTGTGTGTGTTTTGGGGAATGATGTAAGGGTATGGGTTTTTGTGTGTGTTTTGGGGAATGATGTAAGGGTATGGGTTTTTGTGTGTGTTTTGGGGAATGATGTTAGAGTATGTGTTTTTGTGTGTGTTTTGGGGAATGATGTAAGGGTATGGGTTTTTGTGTGTGTTTTGGGGAATGATGTTAGCGTATGTGTTTTTGTGTGTGTTTTGGGGAATGATGTTAGGGTATGGGTTTGTGTGTGTGTTTTGGGGAATGATGTTAGGGTATGGGTTTTTGTGTGTGTTTTGGGGAATGATGTTAGGGTATGGGTTTGTGTGTGTGTTTTGGGGAATGATGTTAGGGTATGGGTTTTTGTGTGTGTTTTGGGGAATGATGTAAGGGTATGGGTTTTTGTGTGTGTTTTGGGGAATGTTAGCGTATGGGTTTTTGTGTGTGTTTTGGGGAATGATGTAAGGGTATGGGTTTGTGTGTGTGTTTTGGGGAATGATGTTAGGGTATGGGTTTTTGTGTGTGTTTTGGGGAATGATGTAAGGGTATGGGTTTTTGTGTGTGTTTTGGGGAATGTTAGCGTATGGGTTTTTGTGTGTGTTTTGGGGAATGATGTAAGGGTATGGGTTTTTGTGTTTGTTTTGGGGAATGATGTAAGGGTATGGGTTTTTGTGTGTGTTTTGGGGAATGATGTAAGGGTATGGGTTTGTGTGTGTTTTGGGGAATGATGTAAGGGTATGGGTTTGTGTGTGTGTTTTGGGGAATGATGTTAGGGTATGGGTTTGTGTTTTGGGGAATGATGTTAGGGTATGGGTTTGTGTATGTGTTTTGGGGAATGATGTAAGGGTATGGGTTTTTGTGTTTGTTTTGGGGAATGATGTAAGGGTATGGGTTTTTGTGTGTGTTTTGGGGAATGTTAGCGTATGGGTTGTGTGTGTTTTGGGGAATGATGTAAGGGTATGGGTTTGTGTGTGTTTTGGGGAATGATGTAAGGGTATGGGTTTGTGTGTGTTTTGGGGAATGATGTAAGGGTATGGGTTTGTGTATGTGTTTTGGGGAATGATGTAAGGGTATGGGTTTTTGGGAATGATGTAAGGGTATGGGTTTGTGTGTGTGTTTTGGGGAATGATGTTAGGGTATGGCTTTGTGTGTGTGTTTTGGGGAATGATGTAAGGGTATGGGTTTGTGTGCTACAGGAACCAGTTTGTGTTTATGCAATCAAGAAACACTGGAAACTTGATGTCAGCATTTGAAGTTGGCCTTGTAGCCAACCATTTTATTTAACTAGGTAAGTCAGTTAAGAACAAATTCTTATTTACAGTGACAGCCTACACCGCCTAACCCTAACGGCACCAGGCCAATGACAGGTTTGTAGTGACGCCTCTAGCACTGAGATGCAGAGCCTTGGACCGGTTACTTTCACATTGATGGCATAGATTCCACAGTACATTAAATATAACTTGCCAACATTAACTATATAATTACTCATGCCTACAGTATACAGACATGGGAATCATAAGAAAAAGTTTAGAAAGCAAATGGCTAATGTCGAAAAATAGAAAATACTAATCTTAAAATTCTCAACTGCTAAATTGTGTGGACAGTAGACTATTTTATTGGCACCAGCAGAGAACATTTTAGTCATTTAGCAGAGCGATTTACAGTCAGTGCATTCATCTTAAGATAGCTAGGTGGGGCAACCACATATCACGGCCATAGTAAGTACATTTTTCCTCAATGAAGTAGCTATCAACAAAGTCAGAGCTAGTAAAGGGACGCAGTATTCAGGTGCGAGTGTTAGTTCACAAGGCTTTTTGAGGGGGGATTATTTAAGATATTCTTTGAACAGGTAGGGTTTCAGGTGTTTTCAGAAAATGGGCAGGGACACCAACATTGGGGTGCCAGAACAAAGAAGTGCTTGGACTGGGTTGAGTGGGAGCCTCCCTCCGTATGGGTGAGAGAGCCAAGAGGTGACAGAACGGAGTGCTTGGGTTGGGGTGTAGGGTTTGAGCATAGCCTAAAGGTAGGGAGGAGCAGTTCCTCTTGCTGCTCAGTAAGCAAGCACCATGGTCTTATAGTGGAAGCGAGCTTCAACTGGAAGCCACTGGAGTGTGTAGAGGAGCAGGGTGACATGGGAGAACTTGGGAAGGTTGAACACCAGGCAGGCTGCAGAGTTCTGGATAAGATGAGGGGTTTGATGGCACATGCGGGGAGCCCAACCAACAATAAGTTGCAGTAGTCCAGACAGGAGATGACAAGTGCCTGGATCAGGATCTGTGCTGCTTCCTGTGTGAGGTAGGGTCATACCGATGTTGTGAATTGGTGGATATAGAGTGGAGAGGGCCTAGAACCAAGCCCTAGGGGACACCAGTAGTGAGAGTACATGGTGCAGACACAGGTCCTCTCCATGTCACCTGGTAGGAACAGCCTGCCAGGTAGGATGCAATCTAAAAGTGTGCAGTGCTTGAGACTCCCAGCCCTGAGAAGGTGGAGAGGAGGATTGGATGGTTCATGGAGTGGAAGGCAGCAGATAGATCTAGGAGGATGAGAACAGAGGAGAGAGAATCAGCTTTGGTAGTGCGGAGCGCCTCCATTACACAGAGAAGAGCAGTGTCGGTTGAGTGACCCGTCTTGAAGCCTTACAGGTGAAGCCAGGGTTTCCCCAAACGTGGTCCTCGGGAGCCTAAGGGGTACATATTTAGGTTGTCATAGCACTACTACACAGTTGATTCAAATAATCAACTTATCAAGCCTAGTTAGTTTGAATCAGCTGAGTAGTGTTAGCACAAACACAAAAAGGTGCACCCCTTTGCGGCCTGAGAAAGATCGTTCTGAGAGAGCTATTGAGAGAGTTGGTCAGAGACTGCACGCTCAAGTGTTTTGGAAAGAAAAGATAGACGGGATACCGGTCGGGCGGGTAGGTTGTCGAGCGGCCGGACCTCACAAGTAGCATGATTTCATCTGGAGGGAAAGGTGAGAGGTCAAGGCGTAGGGTAATACTGTGTGAGTAGGACCAGTGGATTCAATAGGCTGAGTGGATGAGGAGCGGATGTCGTTAACTTTCTTTTCAAAGTCCTTGACTAAGTTGTCTGTAGATTAGGGACGGGTGGGGGATTAAGGAGTGAGGAGAAGGTGTAAAAGTTTCCTAGGGTTAGAGGCAGAAGTTTGACATTTAGAGTGATAGAAAGTGGCTTTAGCAGTAGAGACAGAGGAAGAGGAGAGAGTGAAAGGATTGTAGGTCCTCCGGAAGTTTTCCTCCATTTTCACGGGCTCCATGGGCTGCCCACAGCCCAATTCCATAAGATTGCAATGAGCCACAAAGCAGGAGGAAAGGCTGCATTGGCCTGGAGGAAAGGGAACAGTGAGAGGCAGAGAGAATTGTGACTGCGCATGACCATCTGGGTAGGGTGACAAAAGAAAAAAAAATGGTGATCAGAGACCTGGAGGTGGGTTGCAGTGAGATTAGTAGACAAACAGCCTCTAGTAAAGATGTGAAGTGTATTGCCTGCCTTGAGTGGGAGGGGGCTGGGAAAGGGTGAAGTCAGAGGCAAGGAGGTGATAGAGTTGGAAAGAAAGGAATTGAAGGCAGACGTCGGGAGGTTGAAGTCATAAGTACGAAGCCATCGTCGGGAAATTAGTTTATCAAGGTGTTAAGCTCTTTGAGGAACTCTAAGGTCACTTAGTGGGTGAGATGACAATGTGAAGCTTGGGTGGACAAGTGACAGTGACAGCATGGAATTCAAATGAGGAGATGGACAGTGGAGAGAGGGAGAAAATAGAAAATCTCCACTTAGGAGAAATGAGTAACCCTATGCCACCACCGCGACGACCAGATGCTCTTGAACTATGAGAGAAAACGTAGTCCGTTGAAGAGAGAGCAGCTGGAGTAGCACTGTTCTGAGGTGAACCATGTCTCCATCGGGGCAAAAACATCAGGGGACTGAAAGGCAGCATAGGCTGAGAACTCACCATTCTGGACCACAGAACGGCAGTTCCAAACACTGCCAGAGACCAGGAATTCCACATGTGTTGTGCACGCAGGGTCCACTAAATTAGAAGGGTTGTATAGGGAGCGTCTGTAAAGCCTACAGGGAGAGGAGCAAACAGGTTTAGAAAACATAGTAGCCAAAGCTACAGAAGAGCAAAATGAGATCTGAAAATAACTAGGTAAGATACTTAAGTGAGAGAGTGGCCTTCTCTTTCCTTCCTTCAATACCTCCGCAGAACAACTCAGTAGAAACATGTTTCGGCAATGGTCTTAGTTTTGCAATGAGACTGACACGACCACCGCTGAGAAAGTAGTACTAATACTAGTTGCTAATTGCATTCCAAAAGTGAAGGGCACACATTCCGGTACTACTTTCTGATTGCCTAGGAGAGGTGAAACCAGTCACACTCCAATACAGTCACTGATTACCTAAACAACAGTCACAAATTTCCCCTTAATGTAACGTTCGTCATCTTCCTCTGATGAGGAGTAAGAGAAGTCGGACCAATTTGCAGCGTGGTAAGTGTCCATTTTAATAAGAAACTGACCACTACAAACGAAACAGTCCCGTGTGGTAACTAACACAGAAAATAATTACCCACAACTCAAAAGTGAAACCAGGCTAACTAAATATGGTTCTCAATCAGGGACAACGATAAACAGCTGCCTCTGATTGAGAACCATACCAGGCCAAACACAGAAATCCCAAAACATAGAAAAAGGAACATAGACAACCCACCCAACTCACGCCCTGACCATACTAAAACAAAGACATAATAAAAGAACTAAGGTCAGAACGTGACACTTAATCCTAATTGATGTGCCAACAATGAGCTGTCAGTAGTTCACACACCAAGTAGGCTACTGGGAAAACAGAAGACAGCACTTAAAGTATATGGTCCTAGCTAGCAAAAAGACAGAACTAGACAAATGCAGATAAAGACAAACATGATATTTATCACTCCTGGAGATATCAGGAGTCCTCTAGCTATAGAATGAAGCATCAGCCAAATCCCTGGTGAGAGTCTGCATATTCCCTCTTTCTCAAAGATCAGTACCACTGGAATGTTTTTTTTGGGGTCAATCATTTCCTCCTCCAGGCTAGATGGACGTCATGTTGTACATTAGCCTGCAGATTAGATGATAGATGCATGTGGTCCTTTATTATTAAGCTGCAATTTTGTGGTGAAAAAATAGAAACTCAAGCACCGCTTATGGATGTTCGGTATTTGAGGTCGGCCTTACTGTGACTTGATAGCTGTATTATGTATCTATTTCATGTTGCGCTGTATGCACTTTTCCTCAAGTAAATGAGTGCATTTATGATGAGGTTGAGCAGTGTTTGACATTGAATATGTCATTCCACAGACCTCTGAACTTTATACTGCATTGATAATTAATGTCTGGGGTCATTTTTGCTTGTTTTTGCTGTTCTCCAAATAGCATTTTAGTAAAAATGCAGTAAATGAGCTTCAACTTCCAAAGAATTCCTTGGAGGGGGATTTTTACCATACCCTAGATTTAGCTGAACTGACACCAGTTAGTCAATTGGCAAGTTTAGCCTACGTTTCTTCTTTTCTTTATGTATAATCTATTCCTGGTTATTCCAGAGCGACTCAGTCATTTTTATTACCTTTCAGTACCATTTCAATGTAATGATCGGGGAGGTGTCTGTGGAACTATAGTAATTAACTGAAATGTCTTAGTCACACGCGATATCTTAATTGGCCCAAGGGGGACGCTGTATCATTCATGGGGTACAACATGTTTTCTGTTGCCTTAGTTTTTCATACTGCACTGACAAGTCATATAACGATTGATGTTCATTTGAAAGTTTTTCAATAGGCCTAGCTATTTTTTTTAAGCGGTAAATTTGCAGGCCTTGTCGAGCTTCTTTGGCTTATGAATTGAATTATGTAGCCTAAACTCAAGCGAGGGGCCAGCCTGATCCTGGAAGAAAATATGACAGAGGGATTTCCAAATAATAAGTGTCAGAAAACGAAACAGTAATTTGCTGGTGGTCTAAAAAGCCTACTAGCCTAGTCATTTGTGAACAGACATTGTTCAACTTTAAGTTGAATAGCTAAAACAAATCCCCAACTTTAAAACAAAAATCGGTCATGGCGAAGGGCTAAGTGCTGCTCTGTGATTTGGAAAGGAATGTAGGCGGTGTGCCAGTGCCCCTTCCCGAAGAGCGCAGTGCCCCTTCCTGAAGAGCGCTGTAAGGGAAAGCTTGCAGAGCTGTCAGCCATCCGGCCCTGTTAGGGCTGCTTTGCCTGAATTGTTGAGTAAAAGTGACATTGAGTCATGCAGTGTCTGGTCTCCGCAACACAAGCTCTAAAGAAAACACCATACCTCGCCATAACTTCAGCAACAGAGATATGGCATGTCTGTACGTTTTAATTATTGTGTGTGATGCCGTCTGTAGATTATGGAGTTGCCGTTTATTTTGCCGTTTGCCGTTTATAGGGAGCGTTTATTTTTGCCGTTTATTTTTGACAGGTGGACAGGTTGTTAGCTGTCAGTCAAACGGAAACTAACCTCGATAGTTAAGTTTAAGTATGAATTCCGAATAGTTAAAGTAACAGAAACAAAAATAACAAAACAAGTGCCTATCACTGGTATTGAACCTGCGATCCTCAGTCTTAGCTTGCAATTTAACCCCAACCACAATGCCCTAGCTCGTCACAAGCCTACTAGATAGTAATTGGTGCTTGCATAGCCCATAGTGGAAGGTAGGAAATTGCCATGTAAATAAAATGACAATAACAACATTTTAAATATTCCATTATCCACTTGAGTTTAGTCTGGGTCTCCCATGATGAGATATCAGCCTTCTACATCTCCACATGAGGGATTGCCAATGGCACACCTTTCAGGGTCACCATGTCAGACAACACACTTTTTATCTTGTCTGTTTCACTATCCCTGAGCCTAATGCTAAACATTAGCATTTCACTATCCCTGAGCCTAATGCTAAACATTAGCATTTCACTATCCCTGAGCCTAATGCTAATCATTAGCATTTCACTATCCCTGAGCCTAATGCTAAACATTAGCATTTCACTATCCCTGAGCCTAATGCTAAACATGAGCATTTCACTATCCCTGAGCCTAATGCTAAACATTAGCATTTAACTATCCCTGAGCCTAATGCTAAATATTAGCATTTCACTATCCCAGAGCCTAATGCTAAACATTTTCAATGGTAAAGCAGAGTGTACGTCATCTGTTGTAGCCTACTATTTCATCAATTGAATTTCTGTTATTCTCACCAATTTCGTGATATCCAAATAGGTAATTACAGTCTTGTCCCATCGCTGTAACTCCTGTACGGACTCAGGAGAGGCAAGCGTCCCCTGAAACACGACCCTGCCAAGCGGCACTGCTTCTTGACACATTGGCCGCTTAATCCAGAAGTCAGCCACACTAATGTGTAGGAGGAAACACCGTGCATGCGCCCGTCCCGCCACAAGGAGTCGCTAGAGCGCGATGGGACAAGGACATCCTGACCGGCAAAACCCTCCTCTAAACCAGACGACGCTGGGCCAATTGTGCGCCGTCACCCGATCGCGGCAGGCTGCGACACATCCTTCTGTAGTGACGCCTCAAGCACTGCGATGCAGTGGCTTAGACCACTGTGCCACTCAGGAGGCCCTATTTGGATTTCTAATGGCCACACACACTGACAAATCCACTGTTTGTTTTCTATTTTCGAACATGGCACAGAGTGCATTCCTCTGAAAAGTATCAAATATGTCCTTCATTGCTCTATTAAACATTGATTATTGAAAGGGAAGTACATTATAAGGACAGGAAGGTTTCTGTTTCACGTCTTCGGATTTCTAGAAGTGGGTGATTGAATTCTTACATCCAAGGTTCTAGTAAGGGAAATAGGCTTATACGGTATTCACATAGAGGAGAAAGAACATCATTTATATTGTGATATTGTGTAAGATCCATACACTGACCGAGAATGAAACTATGCAGCATTTCCAGTCCACATACAGGATTATGCTAATTTCACATGGTGCCAGGATTCATCTCTGTAACCTGTGTCGGTATGTGTGGCCATCAGGCCCATGGGAAGAAATACCATTTACACTGAGAAACTGTTCTATAAAATGAAACAGCCTAATCTATTGCAGCCATGGGAACTATAGGCAGGCCTGGTTCCACAAGGGGCCCCCTCAGTTTTTTTATGTTCCTATATAAGCAAAAAAGTTAAAATTGTTGAGTGACAGGTTGGCGCAAAATCTGTATCTGTGCTGTGCCAGCACAATGGACACAGCGCGCCGAGGTGTGTGTAGGGCGGCTATGGAAAGCCACTGAGGCAGTTAGGTATGACTCCTTGGGGTTGTAATATTAGATTTTTATTCGGGGTGGGGTTGAGGTTACGGTTGAAGCTGCTTCACTCAACTCTGCCTCACAAGCTACCACTACAGAGTTTAGTTTGCTTGTAGGCTATCTGTAAAAGCGTAAGTGTTATCAGCCGATTCAGCATGCTCAAAACCAGATAATCTACCATTGCCACGATGGATACCAGAAATGGTCTTTGCCAAAGTACCCAAACAATACCAAAGGAGAAGAACCTGAATACTGTGTCAATGGTTGTTAAAAGTTGTGAGCATTGAGGTGCCTCCCGAGTGGTCTAAGGCATTGCATCGCAGTGCTCGCTGTGCCACTAGAGATTCTGGGTTCCTGTCCAGGCTCTATCACAACCAACCGGGAGACCCATGGGGCTGTGCACAATTAGCCCAGCGTGGTCCGGGTTAGGGAGGGTTTGGCCGGCAGGGATGTCATTGTCCCATCACGCACTAGCGACTCCTGTGGCGGACCGGGCGCAGTGCACGCTGACACGGTTTCCAGGTGTACGGTGCTTCCTCCAAAACATTGGTGCGGCTGGCTTCCGGGTTAAGTGGGCATTGTGTCAAGAAGCAGTGTGGTTTGGTTGGGTTGTGTTTAGGAGGATACCGGCTCTCGACCTTCGCCTCTCCCCAAGTCCGTACAGGAGTTGCAGCAATGAGACAAGACTGTAACTGCCAATTGGATACCACGAAATTGGGGAGAAAAACGGGTAAAAATTAATTTGTGAGCATTGTGAAGTTCCTCTCTGACATGTACAACAGATGACTGGAAGATACAGGGCTGCTGACGACGGTGAAGGACCCCAGCTTTTAAGTTTACAATCACCATGGTGCACAGAATCCTCAGTCTTCTCCATCCTACAAACTAATAACTCCAGGCAAAAGTAGCGTATCTTTACACTGGTCTGGAGTGCGTCGAAAAGCTGGTGTGTGACTACGAGTTCGAAGCCTTTTGGGCACATTTCAGTGCCAGTGGCACTGACGCACCACCAGTTCCAAGCATACGATGATGTTATGTAAGTACAAATCTCCAGAAATACGTACAGTAGGCCAGCAGGACAGAGGAGAAGAGACTGAGTGTAGAAGAAGGTTCTTGGATGCTGTCAATGATGAAATGTCAGAACGATTCAGCGAGCGCAACAGCCAACTGGTGGAGGCCCCGTGTGCCCTTGACTTAGAGAGCAATGACTTTCTAGATGTAAAAAAGGTGAAAACATCGCTGGATCTAAGCAAAAGAGATTTGGTGGAAGCTGAATTTAGTGTCACGTGGCAGTTTTTGCAGACTGAAATCGCTGGCTCTGGCTCCAGTGAGGGCAAATGGACCCAACTTGATTTTCTCCAACGATTCTCTGGGTCTTTCTTCGCTATGCTTACTGCACTGACACATGGATTGACTTTTGGGGGTCTACAGTGTTACGGATACAAGTATCCTGTGTGTATCCTGTGTGTGTGTTTCTATTCTCTCCTTCTCCCCTCACAAGTGAAAATCAATCATCAATCAGAAGACACACCTCCTCCTGTTTCCTACCAAATCACTGTTCCTTTCCCTTTGTTTAAAAACCCTGTCAGTTGTTTGCTGTGGAGCTCAATCTCTCTGTAAATGCCATGTCTGTAGATCTCTCTGTTTCACTCTCTTTATGTATTGACCTCTCTGTTGTTTGAGCACCTCCATATCACTTTGTCATCACCTGTGAGTATTGTTTTTGGTTATGGTGTTTGTTTGTTTCCTGGTGGGAAAAGGGGGAACCAAGACAAGTTGCCCATGGGCATACACTACCCGTAGGTAAACTTTGTTAAATACACTAGTTAGAACTGGGCGGACCACCCACTGTATTTTTGGTTAGTTAGTTCGCTGTTGTTAAAGTAGGCTAGTCTAGCTTAGGGGTGTTTTTGAATACTTATTGTTTCTTTCCTTGGGTCCAGCTCAGCCCCTTTTCCTGCTCCCCCATTAACGTGTGTTTATTAATAAACCCTGAGTTTGACGGTAGATTTCAGTTGTCGTAGTTATTTCGTTCTCACTTTTACTTTGTCACTATTAGAATTGGTATGAGTTATGTTACGGGTCTCATTACCATCCCCCCTAGACTGTCGGGCCAAAAGGGATTCGTAACAACAGCTACATGTGAGAACTCACTTTCCACTTTGAAGAAGCATGCTACTGCACAGCCGAGGGAAGCTCAACTAATCCAACCTGCAGTTGAGTGGGATCTTACAAGAAAATTTCAGGCAAAATGGAATGACTGATTACTCAGGAAGTTCCACAGAGCATAAAGGAGGCTGTGACTTCTGAAAAGGTAAGAAACAATCTGCTGGTTGGTTTTAATCCAAATCTTGGTGGTATAGCCAGTGGTGTCATGATATGTTTATAGGCCTACCTGGTATCGCTGTTTTGTTCTGTTCACATTCATTTGTTCACATTTGCGTCAGTATTCTAAGCCAAAATGCTATTCAGTATTTTTGTTTGCATGAATAAATAACTAGGCTACTACTATCTGTCACGTTCTGACCATCGTTCGAGTGTGTTTTCCTTGTTTTAGTGTTGGTCAGGACGTGCGCTGGGTGGGCATTCTATTTTGTGTGTCTGGTTTGTCCATTTCTATGTTAGGCCTGATATGGTTCTCAATCAGAGGCAGGTGTTAGTCATTGTCTCTGATTGGGAACCATATTTAGGTAGCCTGTTTTGTGTTGGGTTTTGTGGGTGATTGTTCCTGTGTTTGTGGCACCAGATAGGACTGTTTTGGTTTTTGCATGTTTGTTGTTTTGTAGATTGTAGTACTTTCATCTTTATTAAAGATGCACAAAACTAACAACGCTGCATTTTGGTCCGCCTCTCTTTCCCCACAAGACAACCATTAGTCAGCCAGGATCCACCATTACAGAATCACCCACCAACCAAGGACCAAGCGGCGTGGTAAACAGGATCCACCATTCAGCCAGGATCCGCCAGGATCCGCCAGTCAGCCAGGATCTGCCAGTCAGCCAGGAACCACCATTACAGAATCACCCACCAACCAAGGACCAAGCGGCGTGGTAAACAGAGGCAGCAGCAACAGCAACAGCAGGAGAAGCAACAGGTGCAGCAGCAGAAGCAGCAGCAGGAGAAGCAGCAGCAGGAGAAGCAGCAGCAGCAGGAGCAACAGCAGCAGCAGCAGTGGGAGAGGCTGCACTATTTGGAAGAATGGACTTGGGATGAGATCCTTGACGGGAAAGGACCCTGGGCAGAGCCAGGGGAATATTGCCGCTCCAAAGCTGAGCTGGAGGCAGCGAAGGCAGAGAGGCGGCATTATGAGGAGCTAGCACGGCAGAGCGGCTGGAAGCCCGAGAGGCAGCCCCAAAAAATGTCTTAGGGGGGGCACAGGGAGAGTGAGGCAGAGTCAGGAGCCAGACCTGAGCCAACTCCTCCTGTTAACAGTAAGGAGCCATGGATGTTATCGGAGCTATCGGTGAAGCTGAGGGCTGAGTCTGAGAGGGTCGAGGAATTATTGGACAGAATGGAGGAGAGTGAACGGATGGGAGATGAGGAGACACTCGAGGAGGTGTTAATAGAATTGGGGGAGTGTGAAGAGAGAGGAGTTGATTTGGTGTAGTATGCAAGGCATTCGCCCTCAGGTGTGTCCCCAGCCCGGTACCACCAGTGCCGGCACCCCGCACCAGGCTGTCTCTCCGTCCCATCAACACAGGTGCTCCCGCCTGTCCGGCGCAACCAGAGTTTCCGCCCCTCAGTCCAGAGGCGCCAGCGCCCCTCAGTCCAAAGGCGCCAGCGCCTTCCTGTCCAGCGCCGCCTGAGCTACCCGTCTTCCCAGCGCCGCCTGAGCTACCCGTCTGCCCAGCGCCGCCTGAGCTACCCGTCTGCCCAGCGCCGCCAGTCTGCCCATCGCCGCCAGTCTGCCCAGCGCCGCCAGTCTGCCCAGCGCCGCCAGTCTGCCCAGCGCCGCCAGTCTGCCCAGCGCCACGAGTGCTGCCAGTCTGCCCAGCGCCGCCAGTCTGCCCAGCGCCGCCAGTCTGCCCAGCGCCGCCGGCGCCGCCAGTCTGCCCAGCGCCGCCAGCGCCGCCGCCAGTCTGCCCAGCGCCGTCTGCCAAGCGCCGCCAGTCTGCCCAGCGCCGCCAGTCTGCCCAGCGCCGCCAGTCTGCCCAGCGCCATCAGTCTGCCTAGCGCCGCCAGTCTGCCCAGTGCCACGAGCGCCACCAGTCTGCCCAGCGCCGCCAGTCAGCCCAGCGCCGCCAGTGCCGCCAGTCTGCCCAGTGCCGCCAGTCTGCCCAGCGCCGCCGGTGCCGCCAGCCCAGTCTGCTGCCCAGCGCAGCCAGTGCCGCCAGTGCCCAGCGCGCCAGTGCGCCGCCGGTGCCGCCAGTGCCGCCAGTCTGCCCAGTGCCGCCAGTCTGCCCAGTGCCGCCAGTCTGCCCAGCGCCGCCGGTGCCGCCAGTCTGCCCAGCGCCGCCAGTGCCGCCAGTCTGCCCAGCGCCGCCAGGATCCGCCAGTCAGCCAGGATCCGCCAGTCAGCCAGGATCCGCCAGTCAGCCAGGGTCCGCCGGAACCGCCAGGGTCTGCCGCGCCGCCAGTGCCGCCAACCGTGCCGCCAGGGTCTGCCCAGGAACCGCCAGCCAGCCAGGGTCTGCCGGAACCGCCAGCCAGCCAGGGTCTGCCGGAACCGCCAGCCAGCCAGGGTCTGCCGGAACCGCCAGTCAGCCAGGATCTGCCGGAACCGATTCATCAACCTGCCTGAGCTGCCCCTCAGTCCCGAGCTGCCCCTCAGTCCCGAGCTGCCCCTCAGTCCCGAGCTGCCCCTCAGTCCCGAGCTGCCCCTCAGTCCAGTGTGGCCAGTTGTTAGGGTTCCTAGGCCAAGGTTAGCGGCGAGGGTCGCCACTCAAGGGACGCTAAGGAGGGGGACTAAGACAATTATGGAGTGGGGTCCACGTCCAGCGCCAGAGCCGCCACCGCGGACAGATGCCCACCCAGACCCTCCCCTGTAGGTTTAGGTTGTGCGTTCGGGAGTCCGCACCTTGGGGAGGGGGTACTGTCACGTTCTGACCATCGTTCGTGTGTGTTTTCCTTGTTTTAGTGTTGGTCAGGACGTGAGCTGGGTGGGCATTCTATGTTGTGTGTCTGGTTTGTCCATTTCTATGTTAGGCCTGATATGGTTCTCAATCAGAGGCAGGTGTTAGTCATTGTCTCTGATTGGGAACCATAGTTAGGTAGCCTGTTTTGTATTGGGTTTTGTGGGTGATTGTTTGTGGCACCAGATAGGACTGTTTTGGTTTTTGCACATTTCTTGTTTTGTAGATTGTAGTACTTTCATCTTTATTAAAGATGCACAAAACTAACCACGCTGCATTTTGGTCCGCCTCTCTTTCCCCACAAGAAAACCATTACACTATCAACATTTAGTTTGCATAATTCTGGTAAGACAGCTAACAGGTTGCATTCACATACTGTATGATGTTTGTAATATGTCAATTGCCCTATGAATCTTGTATCCTACATGTATAAGTATCACCAAAACTGCCTTGCTTTAGTGCGTGGGGCTCTGTCCATTGTGCTGATAGGTACGGTAAGTGCTGTTATTGTGAATTTGAAACGTCTAGGAGCAACAACGGCTCAGCCGTGAAGTGGTAGATCACACAAGCTCACAGAACAGGATGGCCGAGTGGTTGCAACACTCACTACCGAGTTCCAAACTGCCTTTGGAAGCAGCAATAACTGTTCGTCAGGAGTTTCTTGATATGGGTTTCTATGGCCGGGCAATTGCACACAGGCCTAAGATCACCATGCGCAATGTCAAGCATCTGCCGGAGTGATGTAAAGCTCTCCGCCATTGGATTCTGGCGCAGTGGAAATACGTTTTCTGGAGTGATAAATCACGCTTCACCATCTGGCAGTCTGACGGACGAATTTGGCGGATGCCAGGAGAACGCTACCTGCCCGACTGCATAGTGCCAACTGACTGTGAAGTTAGGTGGAGGGGGAATAATGGTCTGGGGCTGTTTTTTCATGGTTCGAGCTAGGCCCCTTAGTTCCAGTGAAGGGAAATCTTAATTCTACAGCATACAAGGAAATTCTAGACGATTCTATACTTCCAACTTTGTGGCAACATTTTAAGAAGGCCCTTTCGTGTTTTAGCATGACAATGCCCCCGTGCACAAAGCAGGTCCATACAGAAATGGTTTGTTGAGATCGGTGTGGAAGAGCTTAACTGGCCTGCACAGAGCCCTGACCTTAACCCCATTGAACACCTTTTTTATTTTTATTTTATTTCACCTTTATTTAACCAGGTAGGCTAGTTGAGAACAAGTTCTCATTTGCAACTGCGACCTGGCCAAGATAAAGCTTAGCAGTGTGAACAGACAACACAGAGTTACACATGGAGTAAAGAATTAACAAGTCAATAACACAGTACAAAAAAGGGGAGTCTATATATATTGTGTGCAAAAGGCATGAGGAGGTAGGCGAATAATTACAATTTTGCAGATTAGCACTAGAGTAATAAATGATCAGATGGTCATGTACAGGTAGAGATATTGGTGTGCAAAAGAGCATAAAAGTAAATAAATAAAAACAGTATGGGGATGAGGTAGGTGAAAATGGGTGGGCTATTTACCAATAGACTATGTACAGCTGCAGCGATCGGTTAGCTGCTCAGATAGCACATGTTTGAAGTTGGTGAGGGAGATAAAAGTCTCCAACTTCAGGGATTTTTGCAATTCGTTCCAGTCACAGGCAGCAGAGTACTGGAACGAAAGGCGGCCAAATGAGGTGTTGGCTTTAGGGATGATCAGTGAGATACACCTGCTGGAGCGCGTGCTATGGATGGGTGTTGCCATCGTGACCAGTGAACTGAGATAAGGCGGAGCTTTACCTAGCATGGACTTGTAGATGACCTGGAGCCAGTGGGTCTGGCGACGAATATGTAGCGAGGGCCAGCCGACTAGAGCATACAAGTCGCAGTGGTGGGTGGTATAAGGTGCTTTAGTGACAAAACGGATGGCACTGTGATAAACTGCATCCAGTTTGCTGAGTAGAGTGTTGGAGGCAATTTTGTAGATGACATCGCCGAAGTCGAGGATCGGTAGGACAGTCAGTTTTACTAGGGTAAGTTTGGCGGCGTGAGTGAAGGAGGCTTTGTTGCGGAATAGAATACTCTTGATTTGATTTTCGATTGGAGATGTTTGATATGAGTCTGGATATTACAGTCTAGCCAGACACCTAGGTACTTATAGGTGTCCACATATTCAAGGTCGGAACCATCCAGGGTGGTGATGCTCATCGGGCATGCGGGTGCAGGCAGCGATCGGTTGAAAAGCATGCATTTGGTTTTACTAGCGTTTAAGAGCAGTTGGAGGCCACGGAAGGAGTGTTGTATGGCATTGAAGCTCGTTTGGAGGTTAGATAGCACAGTGTCCAAGGACGGGCCGGAAGTATATAGAATGGTGTCGTCTGCGTAGAGATGGATCAGGAAATCGCCCGCAGCAAGAGCAACATCATTGATATATACAGAGAAAAGAGTCGGCCCGAGAATTGAACCCTGTGGCACCCCCATAGAGACTGCCAGAGAACCGGACAGCATGCCCTCCGATTTGACACACTGAACTCTGTCTGCAAAGTAATTGGTGAACCAGGCAAGGCAGTCATCCGAAAAACCGAGGCTACTGAGTCTGCCGATAAGAATGTGGTGATTGACAGAGTCAAAAGCCTTGGCAAGGTCGATGAAGACGGCTGCACAGTACTGTCTTTTATCGATGGCGGTTATGATGTCGTTTAGTACCTTGAGTGTGCCTGAGGTGCACCCGTGACCGGCTCGGAAACCAGATTGCACAGCGGAGAAGGTACGGTGGGATTCGAGATGGTCAGTGACCTGTTTGTTGACTTGGCTTTCGAAGACCTTAGATAGGCAGGGCAGGATGGATATAGGTCTGTAACAGTTTGGGTCTAGGGTGTCTCCCCCTTTGAAGAGGGGGATGACTGCGGCAGCTTTCCAATCCTTGGGGATCTCAGACGATATGAAAGAGAGGTTGAACAGGCTGGTAATAGGGGTTGCGACAATGGCGGCGGATAGTTTCAGAAATAGAGGGTCCAGATTGTCAAGCCCAGCTGATTTGTACGGGTCCAGGTTTTGCAGCTCTTTCAGAACATCTGCTATCTGGATTTGGGTAAAGGAGAACCTGGAAGGGCTTGGGCGAGAAGCTGCGGTGGGGGCGGAGCTGTTGGCTGAGGTTGGAGTAGCCAGGCGGAAGGCATGGCCAGCCGTTGAGAAATGCTTGTTGAAGTTTTCGATAATCATGGATTTATCAGTGGTGACCGTGTTACCTAGCCTCAGTGCAGTGGGCAGCTGGGAGGAGGTGCTCTTGTTCTCCATGGACTTCACAGTGTCCCAGAACTTTTTGGAGTTGGAGCTACAGGATGCAAACTTCTGCCTGAAGAAGCTGGCCTTAGCTTTCCTGACTGACTGCGTGTATTGGTTCCTGACTTCCCTGAACAGTTGCATGTCGTGGGGACTGTTCGATGCTATTGCAGTCCGCCACAGGATGTTTTTGTGCTGGTCGAGGGCAGTCAGGTCTGGAGTGAACCAAGGGCTGTATCTGTTCTTGGTTCTGCATTTTATGAACGGAGCATGCTTATCTAAAATGGTGAGGAAGTTACTTTTAAAGAATGACCAGGCATCCTCAACTGACGGGATGAGGTCAATGTCCTTCCAGGATACCCGGGCCAGGTCGATTAGGAAGGCCTGCTCACAGAAGTGTTTTAGGGAGCGTTTGACAGTGATGAGGGGTGGTCATTTGACCTTTGGGATGAATTGGAACAACGACTGCGAGCCAGGCCTAATCTCCCAACATCATTTCTCGAACTCAATAATGTTTTTGTGGCAGAATGGAAGCAAGTCCCCGCAGCAATGTTCCAACATCTAGTGGAAAGCTTTCCCAGAAGAGTGGAGGCTGTTGTAGCAACAAAGGGGGGTCCAACTGCATATTAATGACCACAAATTTGGAATGAGATGTTTAAATATACTTAAGGTTACACACATACTTATCCCTTGGAGCCACCTGTATTATTGTGCTCTAATGTGAATAGAAAACCACTCGGCTATGTTTTCCTGGTACAGCCTTATTAAGTTCTGTTGAGGACTCTATTATTATTATTAGATTGCTCTATAAGGTTGTTAATCAAATGTCAGTCTCTTCATCAATGTAGTGGATATTGGCTAGTGATGTGTATTTAACCAACTGATGGCTCCAGAGGATAATATTTTGAGAGGGAAGTTGAAGCATGGGTCTGGCATCGCTCTGTCTCTCTCGCTCTCTCTCTGTGTGTGTGTTGTTCTGAAACTGACTGGTGGTTCCACACAACCAGCATTTTAACAACAGGAGTATAAGGGAGGTTTGCATTGTGTATGTTCTGCCAGTCACATTCTGTTAAAGGTCCTGAAAGCACAAACATCCCTGGGTCGCTCCTCTTTTCAGTTCGCTGCAGCTAGCGACTGGAACGAGCTGCAACAAACACTCAAACTGGACAGTTTTATCTCAATCTCTTCAGTCAAAGACTCAATCATGGACACTCTTACCGACAGTTGTGGCTGCTTTGTGTGATGTATTGTTGTCTCTACCTTCTTGCCCTCTGTGCTGTTGTCTGTGCCCAATGATGCTTGTACCATGTTTTGTGCTGCTACCATGTTGTGTTTTCATGTGTTGCTGCCTTGTTGTTGTCTTATGTTTCTCTTTATGTTGTGTTGTCTCTCTTGTCGGGATGTGTGTTTTGTCCTGTATGTGTGTATGTGTATGTGTGTGTGTAACAAGTATTTGATACACTGCTGATATGCAGGTTTTCCTACTTACAAAGCATGAGGTCTGTAATTTTTATCATAGGTACACTTCAACTGTGAGAGACAGAATCTAAAACAAAAATCCAGAAAATCACATTGATTTTTTTAAAAGTAATTAATTTGCATTTTAATGCATGACATAAGTATTTGATCACCTACCAACCAGTAAGAATTCTGGCTCTCACAGACCTGTTAGTTTTTCTTTATGAAGCCCTCCTGTTCTCCACTCATTACCTGTATTAACTGCACCTGTTTGAACTCGTTACCTGTATAAAAGACACCTGTCCACACACTCAATCAAACAGACTCCAACCTCTCCACAATGGCCAAGACCAGAGAGCTGTGTAAGGACATCAGGGTTAAAATTTAAGACCTGCACAAGGCTGGGATGGGCTACAGGACAATAGGCAAGCAGCTTGTTGAGAAGGCAACAACTGTTGGCGCAATTATTAGAAAATGGAAGAAGTTCAAGATGATGGTCAATCACCCTCGGTCTGGGGCTCCATGCAAGATCTCACCTAGTGGGGCATCAATTATCATGAGGAAGGTGAGGGATCAGCCCAGAACTACACGGCAGGACCTGGTCAATGACCTGAAGAGAGCTGGAACCCCAGTCCAGGCCTGTCTGAAGTTTGCCAATGACCATCTGGATGATCCAAAGGAGGAATGGGAGAAGGTCATGTGGTCTGATGAGACAAAAATAGAGCTTTTTGGTCTAAACTCCACTCACTGTGTTTGGAGGAAGAAGAAGGATGAGTACAACCCCAAGAACACCATCCAAACCGTGAAGCATGGAGATTGAAACATCATTCTTTGGGGATGCTTTTCTGCAAAATGGACAGGACGACTGCACCGTATTGAGGGGAGGATGGATGGGGCCATGTATCGCGAGATCTTGGCCAACAACCTTCTTCCCTCAGTAAGAGCATTGAAGATGGGTTGTGGCTGGGTCTTCCAGCGTGACAACGACTCGAAACACACAGCCAGGGCAACTAAGGAGTGGCTCCATAAGAAGCATCTCAAGGTCCTGGAGTGGCCTAGCCAGTCTCCAGACCTGAACCCAATAGAAAATCTTTGGAGGGAGCTGAAAGTCCATATTGCCCAGTGACAGCCCCGAAACCTAAAGGATCTGGAGAAGGTCTGTATGGAGGAGTGGGCCAAAATCCATGCTGCAGTGTGTGCAAACCTGGTCAAGAACTACAGGAAATGTATGATCTCTGTAATTGCAAACAAAGGTTTCTGTATCAAATATTAAGTTCTGCTTTTCTGATGTCATGCAATAAAATTCAAATTAATTACTTAATCATACAATGTGATTTTCTGGAATTTTGTTTTAGATTCGTCTTTCTTTTTTTCTTCTTTTTTTTAACCCCTTTTTCATGGTATCCAATTGTTGTAGTAGCTACTGTCTTGTCTCATCGCTACAACTCCTGTATGGGTGTGACGAAGGTTGAAAGTCCTCCGATACACAACCCAACCAGCCGCACTGCTTAACACAGTGCACATCCAACCCGGAAGCCAGCCGCACCAATGTGCCAGAGGAAACACTGTGTACCTGGCAACCTTGGTTAGCGCGCACTGCACCTGTCCCGCCACAGGAGTTGCTGGTGTGTGATGAGACAAGGACACCCCTACCAACCTAACCCGGACGACACTAGGCCCACGGACCTCCTGGTCACGGCCGGTTACGACAGAGCCTGGGCGCGAACCCAGAGTCTCTGATGGCACAGCTGGCGCTGCAGTACAGCGCCCTTAACCACTGCTCCACCCGGGAGGCCCTTAGATTCCATCTCTCACAGTTGAAGCGTACCTATGATTAAAAATTACAGACTACATGCTTTGTATTTAGGAAACACTGCCGATTTTGCAGGTTATCTAATACTTGTTCTCCCCACTGTATATTTTTAATCCCAGCCCCCGTCCCCGCATGAGGCCCTTTGCCTTTTGGGAGGCCGTCATTGTAAATAAGAATTTGATCTTAACTGACTTGCCTAGTTAAATAAAGGTTAAATAAACGATCAAATGAAATCAACAGACCCACCACACAGGGGGACAAGTTGAAACAGGTGTCACATGATTAGAGGAACATAGCTACAGTATAGATTTGCATGAGTTGATGCCATCCTCTTTTTAGAATGAAAATGTAAATGTATTATCACAAGGCTGGGGTATGTGGGACATGGTATTGGGGACTGACTGGTGGATTCCGTCTGAAGTGACCCTATCAGATTTGACTGGCCTGTGAATTTCCAGTCTGACTGCATTCTAAGTGAAGAGCCACATGAGTTTTTCAGTGCCTTCTATTTCCTCTCAGCCTGTATGCCTTTGGCTTTCCCCTCCCGAGAGCAGAGCAGAGAAGTGTATTGTATTTCAATCAAGGAAGTGTACCTTCGCATGATTTTCGGGAACTGGTTTATAAATTCTGTTTGTTCTGTCTCTGTTCGGTCTGAATAGAAATTGGAAGCCTAAATATATATATTTTTTGAGGATGTGAGACATTTGTCGGCTACCAAGAAATTCTCCCACAGAATTTAGTCAAAATGATGTGCTCTGCACCTTATGTTAACTGTAACGTGTGTGTGGGAGCTGGAAATGTTGTGACATTCAGACAGGGTTGCTTGTCTTCTGTCATTTTATATTTCACTGCTGAGAACAATAACAGACATCGCGGGCATTGAGGTCACTGGTCAACCTGGGCTGTGGTTTTTGGAAGTGTTTGTCGTTTGACTAGATTTTCATAACTAACACCACTGGAGCTTTAACGTGCCAGAGACATTCTGGGGCTGGAATATACTGTATCCTCATGTGTTTGTCTTTAGCTCCTAAACCACCTCTTTCTATGAAACCTTTGACTTGTGTCCTCCCTGGCTCCAACATAACACAACTCCAATGTGCATGATCTGTGTTTTCTGTACTGCTTGGTCTGGATTAGACATTTCACTTGCATGGACATGACCATTGAAGTTGACTTTGGTATCTTATGTTGACCCTTCGTCTAACAGTGGCCTGATAAGCTTTCCTCTGTACTGATTCTTCACAGCATCCCTATTTCTCCTGACGGGCATCTGTCTGTCGTCCAACCTGTCCATCACGGACAGTCCAACCAAGTGGGGCTCAACTTCCAAATGTCTCATATTAGAAATGTCACATGACGTGTTTTAAGTGTTGCGTGCGACCTGTTGTGTGATGCTAGCGATAACCAGTGTTTCACAATGCCAACGGAAGCATATTGGACGATTTGATTGGCATTTTGAGTCGTTTTGATCTAATTGGCTATCATGTAACAGGGCTGAACAGAGCCCTCTGCTGGCCACGCATCCATGTTAACAGAGACTCTACTGTGGTAGCAAAATGACTTCATGTTCAAGCAGACAGAATCTGGGCTGTGTTACTAGCGCACTCCCAGTATCGCCCAGTACCGTGAAGCTCAGAGGAAATATGATTTTGCTCCTTCAGGAGTACGTTTGTCTACACAACATAGAACATATTAATAAAATGTGTGATTTAGTTACCATGTTACATTTTTGTATGGGTGTATGTGTAAACAGTGTTGCCATGATCAGGACACCAAGGATAGAAACGTTTAAGATGTCAGACCTTTAAGCCAACCTAAATTCCAAGGAATTCTGGGACATCTATCTCAGTGCTTCCCAACTCCAGTCCTCCAGTACCCCCAACAGAACAAATGTATTGTTGTCGTCCCAGACAAACTCACATGATTCAACTTATTAAGGGCTTGATGATTAGTTGACATGTTGAATCAGGTATGCTCGTCTGGGGTTCCAGCAACAAATGTATGCTGTTGGGGCTACTGGAGGACTGGAGTTGGGAAACACTGAGCTAGATGAAGGCGTTTGTGAGACTGTAAATGTCCAACATAATACTAACAGCATAACATAATGTTAAAACCAACCCGCACCACAAAGCAGAAGGCAAACCACATATCACCAAGAGAAGCATGTATTCTGCTGTTTTGTGTAAGCTAAAGATCTCACTGCTACTAAACTAAGAATGGCTTTATCATGTCAGTATCTCCATGGTCTCTACAGGACACTGACTTGAGTATGGAAACAGCTTCTATCTGCGCAGTGTCTAACTCTCCTCTTTCTGGAAGTATTTCAATTGATTATACAGGTTTATATGAAAGAACATTGTAATAATGCTATGTAAAAGGAAAGTGTTGTAGTGAATGCTTGATTTAAAGTGAACACAAACAATGTTAATAAATTAATTTTGAGACACAATTATCCTCAGTTTTTCCATTTTACACAGACTATTTTACACATGTATTGCTTGTTTTCCAGTTTAGCAGCCACGGCTTCAGTTTGGGACACAGTAGTGCGACTTGAACTCATGGTTACAGATTCCTGAGAGATGGATAGCATCTATTGTGGATAAATGACTGAAACATGATGTAATGATGTTAGACCAGGTGACACTGATCCAGTAGTCATCATACTACTCCATCTAAAATGTAGTGATAAAAATTGTCAGCACACTAAAAATACAGTGGAGGTTTAAAAAGACATTGACAAAAAACAGAAAATATGAAATGTATTGTGAATATAAAATAGTTGATAAAACTCTCTTCCATCATATGCTCTGAGGAGCCCTTTGAATTATGTTTGTTTTTATTGGTCACTTGTCAGTGGGACCTTTCAGATTACCAAACGGTGAACTGGTCAGGCTGAAGAGTTCATCCACTTTCTACTGAGCAAGGGTTTTAGTCACCCATCAAGGCAAAACTTTCAACCCATCCCAAAATGTTCAAAAGTGCAGTTCCTGCCTATTTATTTAATTGCAATACTTTTTGGTATAAAGTTTATATTTTGGTATAAAGTTCAGAAAAACAGCAAAATCTGTATTTTGAATGTCAGTTTGAGAAGTACCTCCAGTATGATCTTAGTAGTACCTGTACAGCGTTGCTGGTGTCCAGAGGGTTACAGCCCAGTCCTCCACTCTGGATGGACCTGCTGCTGGAGGTCCCTCTCCTTTGTCGGACCTGAGCCAGACTCCACCAGGATTTTAAGAGAAGCCAGTGTACACCTACTGGTTAGTGTTCTGAGACTGTTCACTATCCTCCACACACAGGGTGACCAGTCTCAGAACACTAACCAGTACAGTGTGTTCTTGTTGGTGTACAGTGTTTTCTTGTTGGTGTACAGTGTGTTCTTGTTGGTGTACAGTGTGTTCTTGTTGGTGTACAGTGTGTTCTTGTTGGTGTACAGTGTGTTCTTGTTGGTGTACAGTGTGTTCTTGTTGGTGTACAGTGTGTTCTTGTTGGTGTACAGTGTGTTCTTGTTGGTGAGGAAGCTGAGGACGGCTCATAATAATGTCTGGAACGGAGCCAGTGGAATGGCATCAAACACCTGGAAACCATGTGTTTGTTGTATTTGATACCATTCCAACTATTCCACTCCAGTCATTAAGGTGCCACCAAGCTCCTGTGGTGGACACCATGATGATCTTCCTATCCCGTCCCTACAACTCCTCCACTGAACCCACCTGGAACAACAACATGGTTAACAAACAACAACAATCATCAACACTCAAGGCCTCGCCTGAACAAGGGCCCCGTACACACTCCGATTTTAAGACGGGACTCACCTTGGGGCTCCTTGCTGTCCTTCCATTGATTCAACTGTTTGACAGACTTCAGAGCATTCTGGATTTTCTCAACCTGTTCAAAACAGCAGATGAACGTAGGTAAAACTCTTGTTCCTTCACATAAGATATTTAGTGATGGGTGCTTTAACTCTCCTGTATGGACCGATGATGTTGATGTCTTTAAGGGAGAGTCTGCCCTTGGTCTCCATCAGCTTGGTGAGGTAGACCACCAGGACCTTCTTCAACGTGTTGGAGGTGGGGGACGGACTGTTGGCCTCTCTCTCATTCTTCCCCATCACTTCATAGATTATCCCTGTACAGAAGCACCACCAAAATGCATCCCCTACTGGAGACTTTTCCACCCCCACACAATCACGACTTAAGCCATGATTACCATCCTGCAACAGGGGCACTCATATTTGATATAGCATTTTATTTAGAAATATTCATGAAAAAAACTCAGGAGAAAAAGGTGTCGAAAAAGACCTGTAGCTGCATGTTTTAGACAGAGGTAGCCTAGTGGTTAGAGGGTTGGACTAGTAACCGGAAGGTTGCAAGTTCAAATCCCCGAGCTGACAAGGTACAGTTAACCCACTGTTCCTAGGCCGTCATTGAAAATAAGAATTTGTTCTTAACTGACTTGCCTAGTTAAATAAAGGTCAAAAATATATATATATGCTGCTGCTAATGAGGATTCAGGAATAGCTCTGTGGACGGACAGACAGACAGTGAGCTGCCTGGGGAGAAGAGACAGACAGACAAATATTGGAACAGTGACAGATTTTTGGTTGTTTTGTCTCTCTACTCCAGCACTTTGAATGTGATACAATACATGACTATGAGGTTAAAGTGCAGACTGTCAGCCTTCATTTGAGGGTATTTTCATCCATATCGGGTCAACTGTTTAGAATCTACAGTACTTTTTCTGCATAGGTTTTGGGACAGATTCACTTATACAGTATGTGTATTAAAGTAGTAAAAGTTAAGTACAGTATTTTTGGTACCATATTCATAGCACGTAATGACTACATCAAGCTTGTGACTCTTCATATTTGTTGGATGCGTTTAGAGTTTGTTTAAATTGTGTTTCAGATTATTTTGTGCCCAATAGAAATTAATGGTAAACAATGTATTGTGTCATTTTGTAAATAAGAATATGATATGTTTCTAAACACTTGTACATTAACGTGGATGCTACCATGATTACGGATAATGCTGAATGAATGGTGAATAATGATGAGTGACAAAGTTAGACTGTTACAGGTTTTGGTTTTTCCTTTGAGGTTTTGAGGTTGGACTTCAGCACGTATAGCTTGTTAGCCACCTGTGCTGGTTGCCATTTCGTTAGTGGGAAGGTATTAAGAAGCCTTTTGACGTGTCATGGTGTGGCCCTTTCTGGGTATAGATCATGGCATCCCCCGCCCTCTCTTGTACACCCAGGTTCTGTTATCTCAGGTCATAAATTCCTGGAGGAGACTCTCTTCCCCTGGCCATGGAGAAAGAGAGACACATCGAGAGAACAAATGAAACCTCAGTTTAAAATAAGCGGTCTAAGGCACTGCGTCTCAGTGCTTGACATTTACATTACATTTAAGTCATTTAGCAGACGCTCTTATCCAGAGCGACTTACAAATTGGTGAATTCACCTTCTGACATCCAGTGGAACAGCCATATAGTGCAATAGTGCATCTAAATCATTTAAGGGGGGGAGAAGGATTACTTATCCTATCCTAGGTATTCCTTGAAGAGGTGGGGTTTCAGGTGTCTCCGGAAGGTGGTGATTGACTCTGCTGTCCTGGCGTCGTGAGGGAGTTTGTTCCACCATTGGGGGCCAGAGCAGCGAACAGTTTTGACTGGGCTGAGCGGGAACTGTACTTCCTCAGTGGTAGGGAGGCGAGCAGGCCAGACGTGGATGAACGCAGTGCCCTTGTTTGGGTGTAGGGCCTGATCAGAGCCTGGAGGTACAACTGCTGTTCCCCTCACAGCTCCGTAGGCAAGCACCATGGTCTTGTAGCGGATGCGAGCTTCAACTGGAAGCCAGTGGAGAGAGCGGAGGAGCGGGGTGACGTGAGAGAACTTGGGAAGGTTGAACACCAGACGGGCTGCGGCGTTCTGGATGAGTTGTAGGGGTTTAATGGCACAGGCAGGGAGCCCAGCCAACAGCGAGTTGCAGTAATCCAGACGGGAGATGACAAGTGCCTGGATTAGGACCTGCGCCGCTTCCTGTGTGAGGCAGGGTCGTACTCTGCGGATGTTGTAGAGCATGAACCTACAGGAACGGGCCACCGCCATGATGTTGGTTGAGAATGACAGGGTGTTGTCCAGGATCACGCCAAGGTTCTTAGCGCTCTGGGAGGAGGACACAATGGAGTTGTCAACCGTGATGGCGAGATCATGGAACGGGCAGTCCTTCCCCGGGAGGAAGAGCAGCTCCGTCTTGAGGAGTCACTACAGACACCCTGGTTCAAATACAGGCTGTATCACAACTGGCCGTGATTGGGAGTCCCATAGGGTGGCGCACAATTGGCCCAGCATCATCCGGGTTTGGCCGGTGTAGGCCGTCATTGTAAATAAGAATTTGTTCTTAACTGGCTTGCCTAGCTAAATGAAGGTTTGAAAAAAGTCCCGTTACTTGAAAGCTGCAGCTCTACCCTTAAGCTCAGTGTAGATGTTGCCTGTAATCCATGGCTTCTGGTTGGGGTATGTACGTACAGTCACTGTGGGGACGACATCATCAATGCACTTATTGATGAAGAAAGTGATGTGGTGTACTCCTATATGCCATCGGAAGAATCCCACAACATATTCCAGTCTGTGCTAGCAAAACAGTCCTGCAGCTTAGCATCTGCTTCATCTGACCAGTTTTTTTATTAACTGAGTCACTGGTGCTTCCTGCTTTAGTTTTTTCTTGTAAGCAGGAATCAGGAGGATAGAATTATGATCAGATTTGCCAAATGGAGGGCGAGGGAGAGCTTTGTACACATCTCTGTGTGTGGAGTAAAGGTGGTCTAGAGTTTTTTTTTCCTCTGGTTGCACATTTAACATGGTGGTAGAAATGAGGTAAAACGGATTTAAGTTTCCCTGCGTTAAAGTCCCTGGCCACTTGGAGCACCGCATCTTGATGAGCGTTTTCCTGTTTGCTTATGGCCGTATACAGCTCAATGAGTGAGGTCTTAGTGCCAGCATCAGTTTGTGGTGGTAAATAGACAGCTACGAAGAATATAGATGAAAACTTTCTTGGTAAATAGTGTGGTCTACAGCTTATCATGACATACTCCACCTCAGTCGAACAAAACCTTGAGACTTCCTTAGATATCGTGCACTAGCTGTTGTTTACAATTATACATAGACCGTCACCCCTTGTCTTACCAGAGGCTGCTGTTCTATCCTGCCGATAGGGTATAACCCGCCAGCTGTATGTTATTCATGTCGTCGTTCAGCCACGACGACATGAATATATTGCAGTTAATGTCCCGTAGGTAGAATATACATGCTTGTAGTTCGTCCTATTTTATTATCCAATGATTGTACGTTGGCTAATAGGACTGATGGTAAAGGCAGATTACCCACTCGCCGCGGGATCCTTACAAGGCACCCTGACCTTTGTCCTCGATATCTCCGTCTCTTTCTCCTGTGAATGACGTGGATGAGGACCTTGTTGGGTGTCTGGAGTAAATCCCTCTCATCCGACTCATTAAAGAAGATATCTATGTCCAGAAGCTCTTTTTGGTCATAAGAGACGGTAGCAGCAACATTATGTACAAAAGTTACAAACAATATGAAAAAAAAATTGCAGTTGTTTAGGAGCCCATAAAACGGCAGCCATCCCCTCCGGCGCCATTATAGTGAGTGACATTTTTGGTTTTCTTGCTGGGGAGCGTAACACAGACTCAATTACAACCAATTGATTACAGCAACACCCCCAAAAAATGGAGGAGGCAGCGGGAGTAGGTCGGGAATTGGTCTTTCTGCCCAATACAAAGAATCAAAAATGGCAGAAATAGGACAGTATACCAGTTCCATTTGAGGGCCAGGATGTGGACCGCTGTGCTATACAGATTGCAAAATAGCTGAGAAGAAAATAAATACACTGATTCCATGGCACAGGATGTATGAGTTGATATTTAAACTGACACAAGATTCAACACTTCGTACAGCTCCTGCTCAACCCAGTCAAAGCTCTCCCTTCAGTGATCTAATACTTGCACTTAACTCTTTCCACCTACTAGCTTGGAGGAAAAATGTAGTTAATATGACTGAGATGTGTGGTTGTCCCACCTAGAGATCTTAAGGTGAACGCACTAATTGTAAATCGCTCTAGATAAGTGTCTGCTGAATGACAAACATTTATGTAAAATAAATATGCTAATCAGTCTTTATGTTCA
This sequence comes from Oncorhynchus masou masou, assembly GCF_036934945.1. Lineage (NCBI taxonomy): Eukaryota > Metazoa > Chordata > Actinopteri > Salmoniformes > Salmonidae > Oncorhynchus > Oncorhynchus masou. The sequence continues at coordinate 78,265,034 of NC_088216.1, read as the reverse complement.
CATTAATTTAATGATGATCCCATCAACTACAGCAGTGGAACTGTGTGTAGAAAATGCTCATAATATCAAGGCACAAGGCGAAGCCCAAATGCAGACACAGAAGGCAGATGGTTGGTCTTACAATGTTTATTCATCCAAAGAAGTAGGGAAGAGAATTGTTGTGGATGGCAAAAATGTAAACCAGATCAAAGTCCAGGGGGTACAGAGTGGCAGACAGGCTCGTGGTCAAGGCAGGCAGACAGGTACAAAGTCCAGAAACAGGCTAGGGTCAAAACCAGGAGGACTAGAAAAAGGAGAAGGCAAAAGCAGGATAAGGCAAAAGCAGGATAAGGCAAAAGCAGGAGAATGAGAAAAGCAGGAGAATGAGAAAAGCAGGAGAATGAGAAAAGCAGGAGAATGGGAAAAGCAGGAGAATGGGAAAAGCAGGATAAGGCAAAAGCAGGATAAGGCAAAAGCAGGAGAAGGCAAAAGCAGGAGAAGGCAAAAGCAGGATAAGGCAAAAGCAGGAGAAGGCAAAAGCAGGAGAAGGCAAAAGCAGGAGAATGGGAAAAGCAGGAGAATGGGAAAAGCAGGAGAATGTGAAAAGCAGGAGAATGGGAAAAGCAGGAGAATGTGAAAAGCAGGAGAATGGGAAAAGCAGGAGAATGGGAAAAGCAGGAGAATGGGAAAAGCAGGAGAATTGGAAAACCGCTGATTGACTTGGAAACATACAAATGAACTGGCACAGCGAGACAGGAAACACAGGGATAAATACACTGGGGAAAACAAGCGACACCTGGAGGGGGTGGAGACAATAACAAGGACAGGGGAAACTGATCAGGGTGTGACACATAATGCAAATCACTTTTGTCTGATCTAAAACATGGAGTTTTAAGTTCTGTGCTTAGTTTTCTAAGATAACTGATTGTGTTGTCCGTCACCTCTTGTCCTGTGAATTGTTATTTAGTCATATTTCATGTTGAAAACCTCAAATGAAAAATGTTAATCTAAAATGGGGCGTAAATGTTTTCACTAAAGCAGCACAACAGCATGTGAAGATAAGATTTATCATGCCGGTATAATGAAGGTAAGGTCATATCGAAGCGTTCAGTGAAAGGGACTGAAAGCAGAGAATAATTGTGTTTTTGTCCAACATGGTTTTACATTCGACACAAAATGTGCAGACAATGCAGATGAAATATACCGACACAAAACGTCAAGAGGCGCATTTTAAGGTGATTAAAGTGATATACAATAATCTGTTTCTTTATTCAAATGTCCCTTTTACTTTTTGCTGTGCTAGCCAGCATTTATACACATACACATTTGGCACCAAATCAGATTATTTTCCAATCAGCATATTTCTACATACTGGTAAGTAAAACGCTATTTATGGTTAACGGTTAATGATGACAATAGTTACAGCATAGTATTTGGTGCAACTTCTTTATTCCTTTGAATTATACATGTTCTTACATTTTGTATAAAAAAATATAGCAAAAAGCTAAAGGAAGGCATGTGGGCGGTAAGGAGGAATATAGGTATATTATATATTAAGTTGGCCGAATCACTGATAGTGGATACTGATGGTGCTCTGCTTGTTTAGGCCTGATTAAACCTTTGTACAAGTACAGCTCTTTCCAACGGGAAAGCTTGCAGGGGACAGAGCTGATACTTAGAACTTTTTTAAGAGGGTGTACAAATGTAGTCACTTAGGAGGATACACCTCACTTGGAGGAGACCTTGGGTTACAGATATATAGGTCTTGGCCAATCTAAAATATAGGTCATGATTCAATCCAATGACCTGCACACAGCGATAGACTTTTAAAGGCAATTTCCCAGACATCACGCAGCGGATGGCAGCTGAGTCAGAAATCGCCTTTAAAGATGAACCACAATGCACAGGGTCGTTTATCTGCATTTGTTTGAATCCCGGCCATAGTGGGTTACGAAATGGGCTTAAACGGATGACTACCTGTGGCCCCCAGACACAAAGTCAACCAAATGAGGGGTATGAGGATATGACTCTGATTTTTGAAGCATCGGTGTGTGAGAGCGAGGTTGACCCATGTAATCCAAACTTTCAGTGTCACTAAAGGCATTTTGTTCAAATGAAAAATTTGCAAATGAGCGAGAGCTAAACAATCCAAAATGTCCTCTTAAAATGAAGCCATCCCTCCTAATGCGCCTGAAGAAAGCATACCAACTCCATACACCAAATCAAACCGTGGCATTCTTTAACAAAGACAGAATAGAGTATCATTTTTTCCCCTACCCTCTCTGTCTTTGCAGTAACACAGTAACAATGACTGACACACTGTCCTCTAAGCATTCTGCATCTCCTTGCCAATCTTGTAGCTGAGGATCTTGTTCCAGTCAATCTTGGTGCGGGTGACAGGAAGCTGCCGGCGCAAGGCTTTGAATGTGGTGTCAGACATGGTCTGGTAGTTCTCACTGATGGCCGTCTGGAAACAAGGAAAACAAATGTTTAGACTCTTGCCTCCCTCATTGAGGGAAAAAAATACATTAAACTGATTTATTCCAATTATGCTAATATTACTGTGAGGAAACATGTTGCATACCTGGTATTCATTTTCTGCATCCTCAATGATTTTCACAAACTCCTTTGCAGTCTGAGTCTCACTCTGCCAAAACAAGACAATGAATGCTTTTGACAATTGAATTGCCTGTAAACTTGACAGATTGAAGACCATCTCTCTTTATCATAAAGGACATTTCACTTGTTATTTTACTTCATCCTACTTCTCTTGCACTAATGAACAGCACTAGGGTTGCAAAATTCCTGCAACATTCAATACATTTGAGGATTCCCAGAATCAGGAGGAAATAAGCAGGACATCTGGAATTCTACAACCAGGATTTCTGTAGAACCCTGAAAAGGTTTTACACCCTTCTCTCTTTGAATGCTTATGTTCAGGTCCAAAATATCCTACTGAAAGGGGAACTCACATTTACAGTGAGGGATTCCTGTACTTCCTTGTGGCTGACCAGCTGCACATTTCCATCCTCGTAGTAATGCACCTGCAACCACAAGATGGCGGGTGAGGGAGACTATATACCATATGACAAAGCAATATCCATTTTCAGTTCATCAATTTAACTTGCATGGGCCTGTGCCCTAGCCTCGTACGAACGATCCCGATCTCACAAGCTAACATTCTGCAGGCTACCTGTGCCCAACCAGTTGTCTTTGAACAGGCTTTTAGACAGCCTGACAACCCTTGGAGATGGACACGACTAGCCTACCTGTATTTTGAGGACCCCAACGACTTGAGCTGTAGATTGGGAGATGCTGAACTTCCATTCAGACCGACAACGACCATTCCTGAGAACAGAAATCAAATATTAGTCCTTTCCCAAATTTATAGTGCATTTGCGTTATGTCTAAGGCACTATTATAGACAGAATTACACGTTTAATACAAAACAATGGACATGTAGTATAATGCTTCAAAATGCACATTTTAGTGTACTCCTTCCCTGATAAATGAAAGGTTAGATAGAAAAATGATTGGTAACCATGAGACTACACTTACCAGAAGTTCTTTGGTTGAAATTGATGACCTTCAATGCAAGCAATTATGGTTTGCTGGCCGTCAATAGTTTTCCCATAAACCTGTGATAAATAAAACAAGGTGCTGTCAATAACATGCTCATGTGAAAGATAACGTTATTGTGTTCTGCAGGTGAAAGACGGGACGTACAGTGCAGACGCCGCTGGGGTAGTGCTCCTTGACGTAGGCCCTCAGAGCGCTGTCACACGCGTCTCTCCAGGGTCTGAGAGCTGCCTCTCCCTCATGGGGCTGGGGGTCACTGGCCTCCTTCCTCAGGTGGTCAAATTTGAATGACCGCTTGTTGCGGGGGTCAAAGAAACGGCCATTGCCCAGGTCTCCATGCTCTGTGATCAGCACCTGGAGGGGAAATGGATCACAGGGACACAGATAGAGGTCCTCAGTTGCTGCATTGATCTTACAGGGATTTTTCTGCCATAAAAACTCTTGGGCAGGCCTAAGTGTTTTTGCAGGACACCTAAGTCCAAACTGTCTGTAAAAAAAAAGTTTATAATGGATATATATTAATTAGAAAAAAGTTTTTATATATACACACTTTCGGGATGGAAAAACGCTTTCAGCATAAACGCTTTCAGTGTGAATTTAAATGACTAAAACCAGATATAAAAAGATAATGGATCTATATTTTTTATTCTAATATAATATTTGAGAACTAAAACTACCAAGATAAAAGCTAGACAGTCAGTGGAATTGAAATCCAAAAACAATGACTTTAACAGTATTGATTTTGCTATTATGTCTAGGCAAAGGAACACAGCATTAGCCATGGCAAAATGCACAGGAAAATAACTTTAAATTGCGGAATTCTCTCTCAGTTCCATTGCAGAATATGTAGAATCCCTGGAAATGTGCTTTAAACTGCAAAGATTTATCTTGGCTCCATGGAGAAATTCTGATAATTCCAGGCTTAAAAATGCTTTATCACCAAGATGGGGGGCATTAAAATTTTAACATTTTGCAACAGCAACCACTGCCATGCCCCCTGCCACGCCCACCACCTAAGCCACCTTTTTATCCAGAAGAAAAACTATATTTTAATGATGCGTTCAATCTACACTGACTGCAAAAAACATTAAGGACCCCTACTCTTTTCATGAAAAAGACTGACCAGGTGAATCCAGGTGAAAGCTACGATCCCTTACTGATGTCACTTGTTAAATCCACTTTAAATTTTTTTTATTTTTAAATTTGACCTTTATTTAACTAGGCAAGTCAGTTAAGAACAAATTCTTATTTTCAATGACGGCCGAGGAACAGTGGGTTAACTGCCTGTTCAGGGGCAGAACGACAGATTTGTACCTTGTCAGCTCGGGGGTTTGAACTTGCAACCTTCCGGTTACTAGTCCAACGCTCTAACCACTAGGCTACCCTACACTTCAATCAGTGTAGATGAAGGGGAGGAGACAGGTTAAAGGAGGATTTGTAAGCCTTGAGACAATAGACATGGATTGTGTATGTGTACCATTCAGCTGGGGAATGGGCAAGACAAAAGATGTATGTGCCGTTGAACAGGGTAGGTATGGTAGTAGGTGCCAGGCACACCGGTGTGTGTCAAGAACTGCAACGCTGCTGGGTTTTTCACCCGCAACAGTTTCCCGTGTGTATAAAGAATAGTCCACCACCCAAAGGACATCCAGACAACTTGACACAACTGTGGGAAGCATTGGAGTCAACATGGGCCAGCATCCTTGTGGGATGCCTGACACCTTGTAGAGTCCATGCCCCGGCGAATTGAGGCTGTTCTGAGGGCAAAATGGGATGGTGCAACGCAATATTAGGAAGGTGTCCTTAATGTTTTGTACACTCATTGTATATATCACAGTATGAAACCAACAAGACTCAAAACATCTGGGAAGGAGTCACAGCTCAAATGACTGAGCATCTTACCTGATCATCATACCCTTCAAGTTTGGCAAGGGTGAACTGATCCATGTTGTACTGGGCAAAGGCACTGTTTTGCAATGGAGAAAAAAAACAAAATACAGCATTTAACACACAAATTTGCATAACAATACAGTAAATAAATCAATAAAATACTACTCACTGTGCTGCACCCTCCCTGAGAAGATTGTCATTGTTGAGCAGTAGCCGCACATCTGAAACCAAGAGACTGCTTTATCAAGAGATTGCCAATGCCTTAACAGACTATATAACAAATCAAGTGTATTGGTAAATAAACAAATAGTACAAAGAATAAGATTTCTAAGCACACTCACCGTTGAAGACTTCATTGAATTCTCCAGGTGGAGCATGGACGACAAAATTAGCCGCAATGCGCACCTGAGGGAAAGAAAATACGAGGTAAAGAGGCAACTATCCACTTTTTGGCTAGACAGCTTTTACACCTGAGTACCAACAGAACATTTTTGGTACTATATGATAAAATGTTTACTCTATTCTACCTCGTCATTTGCTTTATGTTCATATTCTTATATTTTCTTATTTATGTTGCATTGTCGAGAAGAGACCTGCAAGTAAGCATTTCATTTTATGGTGCATACCATGTGTATCCTGTACACACGACTAATAAAACTTGAAAAGATATTGCATATGCAGTATATGAATATTTCTACCACTGATATGAGACCCAGAGACAGTGTAATTATGCAGCCAAGTCATTATTACACTGGCCACTAGGGTGAAGCAGAGAGCAGTGACTAACTTGGCTTCCTGACTAGCCTACCTCTGCACTGCCCATGCCACTCCTTAGACGGCAAGAGCTTTTCTTAGCAGCTGTAATGCATGTGTAAGCATGTGGTGTCAGATCAGAACCAAAAACAGTGAGGAGGGGGGGACTAGGCAATCTTCATTAGGGCTCCCCTGAACCTGAAAGTCTAGAGTTGCACTGAAATCAGTACGCAGAACGTCAGTATTTTAGGCCCTAATGTATGTCTTCATGTCCAGAAACAGACCCAAAGGTTGCATGGGTTACACACAACACTTCACAGTACATTGCAACACTACCAACAGGTTCTGGAACTTCTGGTGTGTGTGTGCGCTGTTGCCATATAATTAGATGCTCCCAAACACTGTTCCTTCTCATGCTAAGTATTGTATTTACAAAATACCTATGCCCATTCTACTGGTCTGTACATGTATCTGACCGCATCCCTGCTGTGGGCCTGCCACTGAAGCGGCAGGAATGCGAGACACCAGTAAGCAGCCTCAAACATGTATCTATCTGCATGCTGCTGACAGCAACAATGGTCAAACCCAAGCACTCATATTAAGGTTGTTTAGTTTTTGGTGATTCAATCTCAATTAGTTGAAAATGCTCACAATCACTTTTATCGTGTATGACCTTCAGAAGTCTTGTAAATAGGGTTGTATGTATTTGTGGACTTTTTCATGAAATCATGACTTCAATGATTCCTACACCAAATAATTGGTCAATCGAAAGTTTGTGTTGTAATGCGTTACAGTTAATAGGCCAGGGGCCATCCCAAGACAGAAAATGGGATTATAAAGTATGCCTAATATATTCACAATTGTTTCTAGCAGGGTGTGGAGGCTGTTGCAATCAATACAGGAAGTAGTGGCCTTTTCTAGCATATAGGTTCATATGTTTTTAGACTAAAGACATTTGCAAATAACCCATGAACAATTGTATGATCATGTATTGCTAGATAGTAACTACCTGACCCAGAGGGACAATTGCCATTGTAATGTTAGCTAGCCACCGTGCAAAAGCCCAAATGTGGCAAAGCCCAGTTAAAGTCAGACTTGACAATGCTAAGGCACATACTGTACTAGCTAATATTTGGCTAAGGAGCATGGCTAACATTTACAAACATTTTAGCTAGCTAAGCAGTAAGCAAACTGCTTCTTGTGTATGGTATGTTTTAGCATGGTGTATGGAGTTGTATCTAGCTACTGTATTTAACTCGGTGATACAATGTATTCCCGTGTCAGTTTGTTCGCTAACTGTAGCTAGAGTGTAGTGTTAGTTTAGCGAGCTAGTTGTAGCTTAGCAAACATTTTTTTTTTTTGCGGCCAAAATATTTGAGTAAGGACACAAACAACCGAATTTACTAAACTTCGTAAAACAATGAGCAAAGCTTCTCAAGACTATACCTTCTCTTCCTCAGTGAGCTGTTCTTCGAAATCGGCCATCTTGGCTCATGAGACAAACCTCTTCTGATCCGCGACTGACTGCAGCGGACGGTGAGGAAGCGGATCTTGACAGTGCCACTGGCACATGATTCCTCTGTTTACAGCCATCCGTTAAAAACATGGAGGACGCGACCAGCAGTAATCCTCAATCTCTTGGATTTACAGATAAATTAAAATCATGGTTGTCCTGGTCATGGACATACATATGTGCCGTTTGGTTTGCTATGGTTTTAACTATGATCTATGTTCTGCGAAGCCCCTTGAAACTGCAGGACACTCTTACCTCAGGTGAGTTAGCTAACGCTAGCTTTCTAAGAGTGTAATGTAGCTAGCTAGCCAGCCTTCTAACGTTAGCGAACTAGCAAATAAAAATCGAGAGACAGTGGAGGAACTGAAAGTTTGACAGGAGGCTGGCTAACTGTATGACAACACATTGCACAAAAACATATCCCAGGTTGGTTTATTTTTTGAATGGTAGCGAGACATATTAGTTAGCTAATGTGGCTACTAGCTATCTACGTTAGCTAATTTAGCTACTTGCTGTTAATGTTACGCTTGTGCATAACTAGCCAGCTAGCTAACGTTAGCTTACATCATTCAAACAATGCATAATACTAGATAGAATTGCATTAAAAAAACTATTTAACTATAAGCAAGTCGGTTAAGAACAAATTCTTATTTCCAATGACGGCCTATGGACAGTGGGTTAACTGCCTTGTTCAGAGGCAAAAAGACAGATGTTTACCTTGTCATCTCTGGGATTGGATCTAGCCACCTTTCGGTTACTAATCCAACGCTCTAACCACTAGTCTACCTGCCGTCCGCGGAAGTTTATTCGTCAGTGTGTCTATTAGCTTGTTACATAACATTAGCTATAGCTATAACATTAACATCATGGTACTTCAACATCACACACCGACTCAGTCAGCATCTGTCGGTGTGGTCGGCTCTGCATGATCAGCAAGCTACTAGCTACCATCAGAGTTGCCAGTCTGAATCTCTGTTAGGCAAGTGTCATTCATTTTTTGTGCGATGTGTTTGAGCTAACATAGCGTTCATTGTTGTTTCAGCATCTGTGTTCTTGAATACACTGACCCCTAAATTCTATGTGGCACTCACTGGAACATCCTCTCTCATCTCTGGCCTAATCTTGGTGAGTTGTAATGATCACAGAGTTATTTGTAGTTTGATTGTAGACACTACATTTGGAAATGTGGATTTCAAATACCAACACCAAAGGTAGCATATATTCATTGTACAGTTAGTGCACAATAATGATATGATAATCAAATAAATTGTTTAGAAGATTTGTGTACCGGTACGTTGCTCTCTGTATGACTGTCCCAATCCCCTGTCCCCAGATATTTGAGTGGTGGTACTTCCGTAAGTATGGAACCTCATTCATCGAGCAGGTGTCTGTTAGCCATCTGCGACCCCTCCTAGGTGGGGTGGAGAGCAGCTCAACCACTGGCCTGTTCTCCTCAGTCAACGGAGAGGCTGAGCCCAGACCCAGTGTCTCAGGTAAACATTTCACCAACTAAAATGTTTCCCCATTTTGCAACAGAAAACTAAAATGGCCGTGGGTTAAATATGTGATTCAGGTTTGCAAGGCCATCAATGTAACAAAGTAATGATACAATGACACTGTCTTTTGCAGAGTGTAAAGTTTGGAGGAATCCATTAAATCTATTCAGAGGAGCAGAATACAGCAGGTAGGGTGAGACCTCACAGAATGTCACTGTCTTCATGTTGTACTTTAGCCTAACACTGTCCATGTTCATGTTGTACTTCAGCCTAACACTGTGTTGTACTTCAGCCTAACACTGTCTTCCTGTTGTACTATACCCATCTAAAGGTACACCTGGGTGACTGGAAAGGAGCCTTTGACGTACTACGATATGAACCTGTCTGCTCAAGACCACCAGACTTTCTTCACTGGTGACACTCAGCAAATCAAGGCTGAAGATACTGGTTAGAATCCACACTTTTTAATCAGCATATCATTGAAAAGTGTTAGCCAAAGTGTAAATGTCTGCAAAGGAATAGAACACTTTAATTCCTTTTGAAAGACTGCTTTGGTCCTCATCGGCCTCATTCCTACTCCTGTGTTGATATTTTCCGGATCCGTCTCTTTGTAATGCATTCAGTTGAGTATTTGTTGTCTGGTTCTGGCCTGTTACAGTGATGCAGAAGGCCTGGAGGGAGAGGAATCCCCAAGCCAGGATAAGAGCAGCTTACCAGGCCATAGAGATGAACCACGAGTGAGTTCCACCGTAACAGTTTCTGTTTAAAAGACTGCATGCTCATTCAGGAAAATCCCAAATTAAGTTTCTCATTCATTAAAACAAGTATGTATATTCTTATGAACTTGATTGCATAGCAAATGTCTTCCCTGTGGTTTTTAGGTGTGCTGCTGCCTATGTGCTACTGGCAGAGGAGGAAGCCACCACCATCACAGAGGCTGAGAGGCTGTTTAAACAAGCCCTGCGAAGTGGTAAGAGAGAACAGAGAGTACAGGACCCCGTCACAAGCCTTAGGCCTCTGACCCTTAGTTTAAAAGCATTAGTCAGGGTTGCGATTGTTATAATAAAATGTATTCATTTTCCTCTCTTCCATAGCTGGCAAAGACATCAACTTGCTGGTGTACATCAAACGCAGACTGGCCATGTGTGCACGCAAGCTGGGACGCATCAAGGAGGCAGTGAAAATGATGAGAGATGTGAGTGTTGCCATTTCCTTAATCAGGGGTGTTCAAATCAGGGCCTTGAATTCTGCATTATGGCTGCTTTTCTTTGCTCCTTAGTAGCTGATGTCATTGATTGGCTAGAGGGAGTGTTCATACACGTTGTCCCAGGTCTGAGCCAGTCGCTGTTAAGAAGAACAACTATAAGTATTGTTGAACTGGAGGCCCTGGGGCGCACTCAGCAGTACGCAATGTTTTGGAACCTTTGGATATAAATATGCTATGTAGAACAAACATGCCTCTGACATGTAGAATGACAAGGAATCATGATGGCTCTATTAGAAGAATTTCCATCTGCAACGTTCATGTATGTTTGACTACTGAACGTAGCCCTGATATGTGTAGTTTTGTCTTTAGTCTTCTTCTATTCTCCTTTAATACTGGTTAGTCCTGCCATTTTTATGATTCCTTCGTTCACTCACTGTTCCTTACTTCTCCCAGTTAATGAAAGAATTCCCACTGTTGGGAATGTTGAATATACATGAAAACCTCCTGGAGGCACTACTGGAGCTGCAGGCCTACGCTGATGTACAAGCAGTCCTCGCCAAATATGACGGTAAGATATATGCCATGTAGCAGATGCTTTTATCCAAGGCGACAGTAGTGAGTCTGTGGCCGGCAGTGGGAATCAAAGCCATGATCGTGGCGTTGAAAGCATCATGCTACCAACTGAGCCACGCAGGACCACATCAGCAAAACAGGATTCAAGCCAACTAACTACTACAACTTTGAACCAGTCCTTTGTCACTTTATTTTTTTACTGTCATTTATGTAGTAAATATTTTCTTAACTCTAATTTCTTAACTGCATTGTTGTTTTAAGGGCTTGTATTCGGCTCATGTGACAAATTTGATTTTGATACTCATGATTTCCAGACTCCTCGTTTGAGTTTAAAGTGAAATAACCGTCATGTGTTCTCGTTGTAGATATCAGCTTGCCAAAGTCAGCCACTATATGCTACACATCTGCACTGCTGAAAGCACGGGCTGTATCAGAGAAGTATGTTCCTGTGGAAAGACAGAACTGTGATTTAATGTAACATTTTTAAGATATAAACAAACAGTATGATCTATACTTGACATGGATGCATCTGTCTTTATAGGTCAGACTAATCTTTAAGATGTGTTTGTGGGACATCAAACCCCCTATTTGTGACTGAAGTGCATGACATCTCCTACTTAAAGCTGTCCTGACACCTGTGTCTTACCATGGGTGTGTCTTCTCTCTCTTTCTCTTATCTCCCAGGTTTTCTCCTGAGGCAGCATCCCGGCGGGGCCTGAGCACTGCAGAGATGAACGCTGTGGAGGCTATACACAGAGCTGTGGAGTTTAACCCACATGTGCCAAAGGTCAGTCCAGACCCTCAGTCACAGATCTAGTATCAGTTTACCCAATCCAAATCCTAACCTTAACCATTAGTGGGGAGAAATGTACAGATCTAGGATCATCTTAGCGTATCCTATCTAACTCCTGACCTGAACCAATGGTGGGGTTAACACGACTGATATACGACATTGTCTTTATATACAGTTTGCTTTATTTGAGCAAAGTCTCATATTTTACACAGGTGATAGCTATTTAGTTGTCTCTGTACGCCATACTCCTCTTGAGTGATAACTGCAGAGCTGACTTTGCTCTACTGTATTACCTGTAATGACCTATGTTAGCCAGCGGGTGTCAATATTGCACTGCATAGTAAACGTAGCTGCTGTTGTCAGGACTGGACCTGTGAGCCACTTCTACTCTCTCTCTCTGCTGCACAGAAGAACATGGTACCATACACTTAGTGGATTTTACTAAAAGAGACACTATTAGTGTAATTATTATTCCTTTGTCATGGCTATCTATCAGTGAACTATAAAGAGTTCATAGTGAGATCTGGGTCAGTACGGCACATTGTTTTGCAATGGAAAATACAAATCTGTGTTATTATTGCACAAGGTCAGGTAGTACATCCCTAGTTTCAAAACGTTTTCTACCTACTGAACAGGAAGTGCACCCTCCCTGATCATACGTCTGTCTGGGCTCTGGGCGACAACAAGGGGCCCCTGCCTCTGATGTATCTCTCCCCGCAGTAGACGGACAGAAACAATTCCTGCACATCTCTTCCCACAGGGATTAGGCTTGGATGCCCCATACTAAAACACACTCTCTCTCTCACACTCACTCATATGCACACACACACAGGTCGCAGAACCCCCTACAGCAAAATGTAGTCTGTGTGTGTTGCATCCTGTGTGCTCCTTGTGTGTGTGTGAGCTGCAATGTGTGGTAGTCACAGGCAGAGAGGGGGAAACTCAGCTCTTTGATCCAGGCTTTGATGACAGGTCCCTCATCCTGAGTGTCACCTGCCCCCAGGGGCACTGCTGCCCCCCCGCTACGGCGTTGACATACACACAGGGAGGGTCAGACTATAAAGTAGTGATCCCAGAGATAGTTCACATCTACAGTACCTCTGCTTTCAACTGGTGATACCCTAGACTGTTGAGGTAGAAGAGATTAGTCTCTCCTATCTGTCAATCTCTGTCCCGTTGAAGCACAGCCTCTCCCTCAGTCTTTCACATGGGCTTCACGTCTCATAATAGACAGACAGACAGACCGGCTGAGCTCTGAGTCTGAGACAACCCGAGGAGGAGGAACTCAGCTGTGCTGTCAAAATGGCCGCTGACATGCAGCGCTGTTGATGTGACGACCTGTAAAGGGATGTCGGTCGGAGTGAAGCATGTTCTGTGGACTCACCGTGTCAACTCACCTCATTGACTCCACTAATGTTCTTATAGTGAAAGCTTTTGGCTGTTGTTGACTGAAATTTAGCAGTTAGTGGGAATATTTCCATTTATTTGTGTCAGACCTGTCTTTCTTTATTTATCAAGTTGAGTGCCATTGAGATCTTCTGTATCTCTTTCGCAGGGGAGCGCTGTCTATGTCTGTCTAAATGGTCAGTGACTGCACCTGTAGTCGTAGAGCCTGAGGCATGCCTGGCGTGGGCTGTTTTCTGCCCAGAAGCCAGTGTTCACACACAGATACCAGTGGTTCACTGGACTGGAGCGAGCTGATCTGGCTCTGTTGTGGGTGGGCTTCCATTCCCAGCAGCTTCCCCACATTCTCCGCTTCAATCAACGTGTAAGACCCCCCCTCCCCATCCACCCCAATTCCTTTCTTGGCCTTGGCTACTTGACCCCTCAGCAGCCAGCTAACCCCCCTCCCCCCACCAGCAAGCTAGCCAGCCAGCCCCCCAGCTAGCCAGCCAGCCAGTCCCCCAGCTAGCAAGCCAGCCAGCCAGCCCTCCAGCTAGTCAGCCAGCCAGTCCCCCAGCTAGCCAGCCAGCCAGTCCCCCAGCCAGCCCCCAGCCCCCAGCCAGTCCCCCAGCCAGCCCCCAGCCAGTCCCCAGCCAGCCAGCCAGTCCCCAGCCAGTCCCCCAGCCAGCCAGTCCCCCAGCTAGCCAGCCAGCCCTCCAGCCAGTCCCCCAGCTAGCCCCCCAGCTAGCCAGCCAGCCAGTCCCCCAGCTAGCCCCCAGCTAGCCAGCCAGCCAGTCCCCCAGCTAGCCAGCCAGCCAGTCCCCCAGCCAGCTCCCCCAGCTAGCCCCCAGCTAGCCAGCCAGCTCACCAGGCAGCCTGGGAAGGGCAGTGTAATGAAGGCCAGATTTCTGTGTATTCTGGTTCAGGCGTGGGGAGTGTTAGGGCCAGCATCGCAGCAGGCCTGAAGGGATAATATATGGACATCACGCTACATCACATGAACAGACGGCACTAAATGCTCCACACACCCAGCTGTTTCAGTGCTCAACCGCCATGCCTGCTCCACCTCTACCCTTTATTCTGTCTGTCCCAATCAATCTCCCCTGCCCCTTTCTTTTTCCCTCTCTCTCATGCACTCTCTACCCCCTACTCCAAGGTACGGTAGAAAGGTTGAGCAACCGGACTGAGGGCAGCCAGCTGGTCATGTGTTAAGGACACCTGAATGTGTTTTAAATTTATCACACTCCTGTGGTAACAATTCCTCACGCCTTTGGAGTGGGCTTCTTTGTGCCTGGTAGCCTGTGTTGTGGCGATGGCCTCCTCAGCTCTGTTCAGGATTCAGGGGGATGGAGGCTTCACATAGGTAGTAGCAGGTATGACGCAACACCTGAGACCGAGAGTAGTAGTTATAGACTGACTCTAGTAGGAAGAAGCCTTAGCACAGATCTAGGGTCAGCTTCCCTTCACCAGACCCTAATCATCGGATGGAACCATTCAAAACTGACCTAAGATCAGTGTCTATGGTCAATATCATTCTCCTACTCGGGATCTGTCCAGTACTGTCCACAGATGCCTGAGGGTGACCTAACATGGTAGATGGCCTCAGAGGTCATCTGTATCCTCACCAGCACTGTGAGCCAATGAGACGATGGCTAGATTATGTCATTATTGTCGAAGTGTTCCATTGTGCTCAATGCCGAAGATCTGAGGGAGGCTTATGAGTTAAACTCCAGTTCATCAGTGTTCCAAGATAAAAGGGGAGTGTCAATGAAACGCAATCTCTTCAACAAAGAGGCGACTGGGGATGGGCTGGTGGGGTGTTACCCACCCTTATGCCAGGACATGCCAGGCAGGACAGCTGCCAGTCAAATGCTTTGGTAAACATCACCTCTACCCTCTTATTAAACTCTGGGATACCTGGGTAAAGGTGCTGCTTGCAACAGTATAGAGAATGACCAGCACCTTTTTGCAGTAAGTGCTGACCCACGTTAAAGTCTCAACTTTGGAGAGGACATGAAAGTCGCACGACTTGGCAGTCAAATAAAACACAGCAGTGAGGAGTGTTGTGTGCAGAACACGTTTGAACACTTATCCAAGCATACCCATCACCAACACATCCACACTGTAGCCAGCTAGCTACCACCACCTAACTGTCTCTGAGAGAAGAGCAGAGGGTTGGGGCTTGTCTCCCTCTCCTGCCCCTGGGTGCGCCCCAGGGCGGCTCTGCACTGGGCGGCTCTGCACTGGGCTGCTCTGCACTGGGCTGCTCTGCACTGGGCTGCTCTGCACTGGGCTGGCTGGTTGGCTGAGCTTGTGACCATGGGGGGGATTAGACAGGATTAGCTTTATGGTAACCTTCCCAGAGTGTCAGACTGAGACTCATAGTCCTGGGAATCCAGCAGGCCCAACGCCAATGGCCCCCGCGGCCTCCACAGCCCAGGGGACCAGTTCAGAGGGGATTAACGCCACAGCCACGCCGCTATGCACACACACACACACACACACCGTGTCTGCTAAATAACTATGATGTAAATGCCTTTGACTATAATGTTATCTAATCATGTTACTTTCCTGTCTCCCTCTGTCTGTAGTATTTATTTGAGATGGATATTATGATCCTGTCTCCCTTTTTGATTGTAGTATTTATTAGAGATGAAGAGTCTGATCCTGTCTCCCTCTGTCTGTAGTATTTATTAGAGATGAAGAGTCTGATCCTGTCTCCCTCTGTCTGTAGTATTTATTAGAGATGAAGAGTCTGATCCTGTCTCCCTCTGTCTAGTATTTATTAGAGATGAAGAGTCTGATCCTGTCTCCCTCTGTCTGTAGTATTTATTAGAGATGAAGAGTCTGATCCTGTCTCCCTCTGTCTGTAGTATTTATTAGAGATGAAGAGTCTGATCCTGTCTCCCTCTGACTGTAGTATTTATTAGAGATGAAGAGTCTGATCCTGTCTCCCTCTGTCTAGTATTTATTAGAGATGAAGAGTCTGATCCTGTCTCCCTCTGTCTAGTATTTATTAGAGATGAAGAGTCTGATCCTGTCTCCCTCTGTCTGTAGTATTTATTAGAGATGAAGAGTCTGATCCTGTCTCCCTCTGACTGTAGTATTTATTAGAGATGAAGAGTCTGATCCTGTCTCCCTCTGTCTGTAGTATTTATTAGAGATGAAGAGTCTGATCCTGTCTCCCTCTGTCTAGTATTTATTAGAGATGAAGAGTCTGATCCTGTCTCCCTCTGTCTAGTATTTATTAGAGATGAAGAGTCTGATCCTGTCTCCCTCTGTCTGTAGTATTTATTAGAGATGAAGAGTCTGATCCTGTCTCCCTCTGTGACTGTAGTATTTATTAGAGATGAAGAGTCTGATCCTGTCTCCCTCTGTCTGTAGTATTTATTAGAGATGAAGAGTCTGATCCTGTCTCCCTCTGTGACTGTAGTATTTATTAGAGATGAAGAGTCTGATCCTGTCTCCCTCTGACTGTAGTATTTATTAGAGATGAAGAGTCTGATCCTGTCTCCCTCTGTCTAGTATTTATTAGAGATGAAGAGTCTGATCCTGTCTCCCTCTGTCTAGTATTTATTAGAGATGAAGAGTCTGATCCTGTCTCCCTCTGTCTGTAGTATTTATTAGAGATGAAGAGTCTGATCCTGTCTCCCTTTGACTGTAGTATTTATTAGAGATGAAGAGTCTGATCCTGTCTCCCTCTGTCTAGTATTTATTAGAGATGAAGAGTCTGATCCTGTCTCCCTCTGTCTGTAGTATTTATTAGAGATGAAGAGTCTGATCCTGTCTCCCTCTGTGACTGTAGTATTTATTAGAGATGAAGAGTCTGATCCTGTCTCCCTCTGTGTCTGTAGTATTTATTAGAGATGAAGAGTCTGATCCTGTCTCCCTCTGTCTGTAGTATTTATTAGAGATGAAGAGTCTGATCCTGTCTCCCTCTGTGACTGTAGTATTTATTAGAGATGAAGAGTCTGATCCTGTCTCCCTCTGTCTAGTATTTATTAGAGATGAAGAGTCTGATCCTGTCTCCCTCTGACTGTAGTATTTATTAGAGATGAAGAGTCTGATCCTGTCTCCCTCTGTCTAGTATTTATTAGAGATGAAGAGTCTGATCCTGTCTCCCTCTGTCTAGTATTTATTAGAGATGAAGAGTCTGATCCTGTCTCCCTCTGACTGTAGTATTTATTAGAGATGAAGAGTCTGATCCTGTCTCCCTCTGTCTAGTATTTATTAGAGATGAAGAGTCTGATCCTGTCTCCCTCTTTGACTGTAGTATTTATTAGAGATGAAGAGTCTGATCCTGCCTCCAGAACACATCCTGAAGAGGGGGGACAGCGAGGCGGTGGCCTACGCCTTTTTTCACCTGCAGCATTGGAAGAGGGCCGAGGGAGCCTTAAACCTGCTGCACTGCACCTGGGAAGGCAGTACGTACTAGGTGTAGGACATTGATTGATTGATGAATTAGTGGGTTAATTGGTTGATTTAGTTAAAGGATTATGCACTCGCATTGAAAGTCATTGATGTGTTTTTTTTCTGCATTTCTCTCCTGCAGCTTTTCGGATAATTCCCTACCCTCTAGAGAAGGGTCACCTGTTTTACCCCTACCCTGGGTGCACAGAAACAGCAGATCGGGAACTGCTGCCGAGTAAGTAGGACAAGTCACTACTATACAGTATACTCAATGCAATGGTCAATTCTGCTGTCCACTCATGATATGTGCCTCTCTACCCCCACCCCACCTCTCTCACTCTCCTTCTCTTCTGCAGCCTTCCATGAGGTGTCTGTGTACCCGAAGAAAGAGCTTCCCTTCTTCATCCTCTTCACAGCGGGCCTTTGCTCCTTCACAGCCATGCTGGCCATGCTCACACACCAGTTCCCTGAGCTCATGGGTGTCTTTGTCAAAGCAGTAAGTCCTGCACTTCTCTTCCACTGATCCTAGAATAATTGTTTGATACTGGCCTGGATCTGTTTAAATTAGAAGTTAGAGTTTTAATGGGAACAATTCAATTATTGAGATGTGTATGCATGGCTTCAGTGCCTCTCATTACCAAATACACATAGCATCAGCAATCCAGCAAAACACCGTTGGCTGTATGCATGTTATTATGTACTCTGACCTGGTTGACCTCTGGTGTAGTCGCTGCCTCTCGTCTCTGTCAACAACGAGGCTCATGGGATGCCTGGGTCTGGTGGTCGAGGCGCCGGTTTGTTTCACTGCACATTCACTCCCTACACCTCAACTGCTGCTCTCCAACAACTTGTTGTGCACCGCAGTTAAGCCAAAATCGTGTATGATTTAATATCTTATTTCATGGGTCTGTTTTGTTTCCAAGGTTTGAGAATGAAATGAGGCCTAACCATATCCATTTGTAGATTTCAAGAGTACTGTATGACTTGGCGCAGAATAGGGATGGCACAATTACCGTATAATTGTGTATCTGACAATTATGGATGAAGACCATCATTTTTTAATTTTATTTGACCTTTATTTAACTAGGCAAGTCAGTTAAGAACAAATTCTTATTTTCAATGACGGCCGAGGAACAGTGGGTTAACTGCCTGTTCAGGGGCAGAACGACAGATTTGTACCTTGTCAGCTCGGGGGTTTGAACTTGCAACCTTCCGGTTACTAGTCCAACACTCCAACCACTAGGCTACCCTGCTGCGCTGTCATAACCGGTATGAAAAAAATAAACTGGAACGAACATCTGACTGACAACGGGTTGGCCGGAAATTTGTGCGGTTGAGTCCATTTCCGCGGTAACATGGACACTTTACACAACGTGATGAAAATGTGTTGCTCCTTGCTGAAGCAAGCAAGGTGTTGTAGCAATCAAGTCTTTGGTTTCCTAGGCAACGTCCCCTCCCTGCAGTCAAGAGTGGAGGTGGGGGGAAGAATGTGTGTATTAAATAACAAACTGACAATTATAACGGTGACCTGCGGTCATTTGACTGACAAATAACTGTCCTCCAAAATTCCATGAATGTCACAGCACAGAAGCAGCATCTCCATCTAAGCTCTGTCCCAGCCAGGTAGTTAGTAGTTCAGTTCAGTGGATTGGATAGCAGGACTTGAAGACCATCCAAGAACCAACAGCTAGGAGGGCCACTCGTGGGTACTCGTTCAGATCTAGGATAGTAACAGTCTTAACTGGCTCGTCTTGCATTGCCAGTTCCAAGTCTCGTGGGAAACGTTGGATCCAGAACAGGCAAACGACACCTCTGTTCAACAGCACTGTACTTGGATAGTATATCAGACCTGAGGATGTAGCTTGCTTTGATGATGCCAGTTTTCCACAGAGCCACACCCTGTTAGAAGGGTCAGCTTCAGGTTGATAGAGGGCCTGTCACTACGACAATAGGCTAACACCTCCACTCAGTCATTTTCAAAGGGCTGTTCCCAGGCCAGCCCAGGCTCAATTTCGTAGGGCACAATGCCAGTTAAACATCAAAAGCAAAGAAAACTGCAGTCCAATTGCCCCCATAGACAAATTCACCAAGCCCCTTTTCCTTGAAGTTATGGCCATATATGGTGGCCGAAAGAGTGTGTAAGTAGCTGATAACACAATGCAACATATACTCTATACCCTTGACAGACAGACTTAACGGTATGTTGCCAAAATAATAAAAATCTGGCAATGTTTTTTAGAGACAAATTCATACAGTCCCATTTTGACCACATTCTTTCCGGGACAAGCCTTTTATATGTACCTTGTTTGTCACGGCAAGTTTAGGAGTGTGCCAATGTGGGTGGACATATATTTGAATAAATCCATTGAATATACACCATTACAAAGAAATCCATTTATTAATGTGTTTTTGGGCAGGTTTTAAGAAACATTATTAGACTAAAATATATTTTCAAAAGAATAGAATGGCACATTTTTTGTTAAATGATGTTACTGGTCTGTGCAGCCTATAGGCTACATGGCTGCACAGGAAATCAATAGTGATTTTGTTCATTAAACAGACAAGACACTAAGTAGGCTACCCTGATCACAGTCAAAAAACATATTTTATAATGGGTTAAGAATATAAGGAAATATAACAATCGAATACAAGTCATATATTTCCCACACAACTTTTGTGTCACGGCAACATTTGGAACCGCTGTCATATAAAAAAAGTGATATTTTGAAACAAGCCCATGTTTTTAATTTTTTTAAATCCACATTTCATCTGTTTCCTACCCTCACATTCACTTTGTTAGGGAGCAGGCGTAGGGTCTTACATTGAGAATATCATGATACCGATAGAAAATAATAGCAATCTATATTTTCAAAATGCATTTGAGTCGTGTTTGTATTCCACAACCTCTGCAGGCTTTTGGAGTTGCCTTTATGAGATGGAGCAAAATAATAGGCCTACACTTGATTAAGACTACATTATTGCATGCTAAATGGTTCTGATCAGCGATAGATGAGTAAACGAATAGATGAACTACCACCTCAATTGTTTGCCAGCCAGAAAATTAACCAAATATACAGATGGAGAATCAATGAGAAAAAATCCCATTGATTAAGACAAGTACAGGCTTTTGGTCGCGTGTAGGCTACTAAGCGGCTGTGAGTGAAGTGTAAAACAATCCACTTCTTAAACTACATAACATGCTGACAAAATGTTCTGATCAGTGCTAATGAATGAGCCAACTCGACATTTCCACAGCCTAATTGTAGCCTAACCTATATCCAAACAGAGATTCAGTAAAAATACAAATCTGACATCGATTGATTTATCAAGATGACTCTCCACGCTTGTCTAAAAGCAGCAGGAAATGGTGCTGAAATAGTGAACACACTGGCAGGCTATTGTTTCAAATGTATTATAACATGTGGATGACTTTGGGAGATTCAATACGCAACAATTTGCCTTTCACTTGCATTTGCCTTCTTCATTCCTTCCACTTGCATTCGCCTTCTTCATTCCTTCCACTTGCATTCGCCTTCTTCATTCCTTCCACTTGCATTTGCCTTCTTCATTCCTTCCACTTGCATTCGCCTTCTTCATTCCTTCCACTTGCATTCGCCTTCTTCATTCCTTCCACTTGCATTTGCCTTCTTCATTCCTTCCACTTGCATTCGCCTTCTTCATTCCTTCCACTTGCATTTGCCTACTTTATTCCAATATTTACGTCAACCAGTGATATTTATTCCCCCAGTAATTATTAATGGATCCATCCAGTTGTGGTTAAGAAAACAGTGACTCTGGTGGACTATGTGAAGAGACGGGTGAGGTGACATTCCTCGCAAAGTTTAGAACTGGCAGGAGGATAGTAGTAACGGGCGCTGCCTAGCAACCATCAAGAGCTTAATTAAGAGCGTAGTTAGTGCATGCCAATGCCGCCTCAGCATTACGACTGCATTTCATACTAGGCTGTAGGCAGAACTTTACAAAATTCATGACTAGGTTGGTTGCTGGAAATACACTGAACAAAAATATAAATGCAACAATTTCAATGATTTTTCTGAGTTACAGTTCATATAAAGAAATCAATCAATTTAAATAAATTCATTAGGCCTTAGTCTATGGGTTTCGCATGACTGGGCAGGGGCGCAGCCATGGGTGAGCCCGGGACGGCAAAGTCCACCCACTGGGGAGCCAGGCCATGCCAATCAGAATGAGTTTTAGCCCACACAAAAGGGCTTTATTACAGGCAGAAATTCTCCTCATCAGCTGTCCGGATAACTGGTCTCAGATGATCCCGCAGGTGAAGAAGTCGGAGTGGAGGTCCTGGACTGGCGTGGTTACACGTGGTCTGCGGTTGTGAGGCCGGTTGGACGTACTGCCAAATTCTCTAAAACGATGTTGGAGGGCGGCTTATGGTAGAGAAATGAAGAGCATTAAATTCTCTGGCAACATCTCTGGTGGACATTCCATTCCAGTCAACATGCCAATTGCGCTCCCTTCAACTTGAGACATCTGTGGCATTATGTTGTGGGGCAAAACTGCACATTTTAGTGGCCTTTTATTGTCCCCAGCACAAGGTGCACTTAATATACCACACCTGTCAGGTGGATGGATTGTCTTGGCAAAAGAGAAATGCTCACTAACAGGTATGTAAACAAATTTGTGCACAAAATTGGAGAGAAATATGTTTTTTTTTTGTGGGTATGGAACATTTCTGGGATATTTTTCTTCAGCTCATGAAACATGAGACCAACATGTTTTAATGTATGTGATTTAATCCCATTTCTTATGTTTTCATAAGACACGTGTGGCAGACTCTGCATTTCTGTTTTTAGCTTGTTTGGCTAGGCCCTCTCTCACACTAGGCTAATCCTCTGTTTACAGTGGCCCTGTTTATTAGCTCTCACCTTACACAGCAGGGCTATTAGCCTGGGTAAAAGCAAGCCCTCAGAGACCGTCTCATGCTCAGACTTTTGTTATGGGAAAGGCTACCTCTAGATAGTGGAGAGCCTGGTTTTTACATCACAGCGGAGAGCCTGGTTTTTACAGCCCGGTGGAGAGCCTGGTTTGTGTAAGGGCCAGATAGAGAGAGGCACTACATGAAAGCCTCAGAGGCTGGAGGGAAGAACGGCCAGGCCCCCACCATTCTCTGAGGTTAACCGCCCCCTGGCTTCCTCTTATTCACTCCTATTCCCGCTACATGACAGCTGTAATCTACTCCTAGTCACACTACATGTTAGCCATAGCTGTCCTCATCTAGGACTGGGCGGTATACCATATTTTACTATATACCGGTATTGATGAATGGACCGGTTTGGGTTTTTACTTTACCTTCTATAACTATTTGTTTGTTAAATGTGATATTCCGTGTGTAACGTCCATTTTTATTGTTTACACTGCTACAACTTAGACCGCTGTGCCACTCGGGAGCCCTAAGGCACTGCATCTCAGTGCTATAGGCATCACAACAGACCCTGGTTCGATTCCAGGCTGAATCACAACCGGCCGTGATAAGGAGTCCCATAGGGCAGCGCACAATTGGCCCAGCATCGTCTGGGTTAGTGGAGGGTTTGGACAGGGAAGGCCGTCATTGTAAAAAACAAAATGTACTTAACTGACTTGCCTAGTTAAATAAAGGTTAAATAAAAAACATTTAAAAAAAACTTGAGTCATCCCCCATCTTTCCATCTCTCCATGCCGCTTTCCTCACATACCTCGCCCCGCCCCCTATCACTCAAGGAGCGCATTTGTTGTTGCTTGACCACCAGACACTTGGGTTCAGCCTGCATCGTCAATGAAGCACATGCAACAATTTTGATGACATTTACTTAATATAAATCCACAAGCGTTCTATAATTACACTTCGTTTCTTACATCTGCAAACATCTAGTTTCTCTTTTCTTAGCTAAGCTAAATCGTGTTAGCCGCTAATTCTAATCGTTAGTTAGCTGGCTAGCTAGCTAATAAATGTACTGAGTCAGAGCAAACGTAGCTAGCTAATAGTGCCAAAGATTATAGTGTCCCAGATGAAACACTGACCATCACGTTGGTTCTTACCCTGTCACAATAACTCCTGCCTGGCATTTTCATTCATTGTCATGTCAAACAACACTGTATACAAAGTGCCCACTATTATATTCTAACTATAGAATTAGAATGATTATTCTATTTCCATGATTCCTACAGTTCACCCAAGTGTTAAGACCTAAATCGCAAGTCAAATTGCAATTGTTGGTTAAAAATAAGGCCTAGTTCCCCCCCCCCATATTTTTCCCCCCAAATAAGTGCAGTAAATGCAAAAATGTATGGAAATGCAGGAAATTGAATTGAACAGTATTAAGCAATCAGAATGGAGAAAGACCCATTTGAAATCACTTAGAATGTATGTGTTACCACCCTAGGGTCACGCACTACTCACAAAGCAAGTTTAGAACTTTTATTATTAAAAAAACATAAAATACTGTCAAAAAATAGGCTACCTATCATTGGCGGCAGTTGGTCAGTAGAGACTTGCCTAATTCAATGTGTGCTTTGTAACTCTCTCCATCTTATGCAGGATGGATGATGTTTTCAGTTTTCAGACGTACAGTGTTCACCCCCTTGGCATTTTCCCTATTTTGTTGCCTTACAACCTGGTATTAAAAATAGATTTTTGGGGGATTTGTATCATTTGATTTACACAACATGACTACCACTTTGAAGATCATTTTTTTTTTAAATTGTGAAACGAACAAGAAATAAGACAAAAACTTGAGCGAGAACTTGAGCATGCGTAACTACCCCCCCTAGTTAATACTTTGTAGAGCCATCTTTTGCAGCAATTACAGCTGCAAGTCTCCTGGGGTATGTCTCTCTAAGCTTGGCACATCTAGCCACTGGGATTTTTGCCCATTCTTCAAGGCAAAACTGCTCCAGCTCCTTCAAGTTGGATGGGGTCCCTTGGTGTACAGCAATCTTTAAGTCATACCACAGATTCTTAATTGGATTGGGGTCTGGGCTTTGACTGGGCCCAACATTTAAATGTTTCCCCTTAAACCACTCCAGTGTTGCTTTAGCAGTATGCTTGGAGTTATTGTCCTGCTGGAAGGTGAACCTTCGTCTCAGTCTCAAATCTCTGGAAGACCGAAAAAGGTTCCCCTCAAGAATTTCCCTGTATTTAGCACCATCCATTATTCTTTCAATTCTGACCAGTTTCCCAGTCCCTGTCGATGAAAATCATCCCCACAGCATGATGCTGCCACCACCATGCTTCACTGTGTGAATGGTGTTCTCAGGGTGATGAGAGGTGTTGGGTTTGCACCAGACATAGCGTTTTCCTTGATGGCCAAAAGCTACATTTTAGTCTCATCTGACCAGAGTGTACCTTCTTCCATATATTTGGGGAATCTCCCACATGCCTTTTGGTGAACACCAAATGTGTTTGCTTATTTTTTTCTTTAAGCAATGGATTTTTTCTGGCCACTCTTCCGTAAAGCCCAGCTCTGTGGAGTGTACGGCTTAAAGTGGTTCTATGGACAGATACTCCAATCTCCACTGTGGAGCTTTGCAGCTCCTTCAGGGTTATCTTTGGTCTCTTTGTTGCCTCACTGATTAATGCCCTCCTTGCCTGGTCTGTGAGTTTTGGTGGGCGGCCCTATCTTGGCAGGTTTGTTGTGGTGCCATATTCTTTCAATTTTTTAAGAATGGATTTAATGGTGCTCTGTGGGATGTTCAAAGTTTTATATTTTTTTATAACCCAACCCTGATCTGTACTTCTCCACAACTTTGTCCCTGACCTGTTTGGAGAGCTCCTTTGTCTTCATGGTGCTGATTGCTTGGTGGTGCCCCTCGCTTAGTGATGTTGCAGACTCTGATACTGAGATCATGTGACAGATCATGTGACACTTATATCGCACACAGGTGGACTTTATTTAACTAATTATGTGACTTCTGAAGGTAATTGGTTGCACCAGATCTTATTTAGGGGCTTCATAGCTAAGGGGGTGAATACATATGCATGCACCACTTTTGTGTTTTTTATTTCATAGAATGTTTTTGAAACAAGTAATTTTTTTTACATTTCACTTCACCAAATTCAGCTATTTTGTGTATGTCCATTACATGAAATAAAAATCCATTTAAATTACAGGTTGTAATGCAACAAAATAGGAAAAACGTCAAGGGGGATGAATACTTTTGCAGGGCACTGTAGGTGATTGAGTGTTATGACGAAAGAGAAAGTTGTTTCCTTGTAAATCTTATCTGATGGAGTGTCTTTAAACACTTTGAAACATCTGACTGCTCGTCACTGCACACTGTTCTGTTTGGGTCTGGGTGGACGTGTCTGTAGATTTCTGATTATTGAAATGTTTACCAAGAGACGTGTTTTTATAAACACAAGCAAATAGTTGGCCAAAATGCACTTCAACAAGGAATGTATGAAGACCACACTCCAGATGAAAACGTAGTCACAACTTTGCAGTCTTGTATAATGTCGCTTACCTGAATGTGAAAAACAATGATCAATTGTGCTGATATCTTAAAACCATGACCCATTGGGTTGATATGTTACGTGAAGTATAGACATTATACATTCCAGTTGTTGTACTAGGCATGAAGAGTAGCCTATGTTATCATATTGTGTGGTGTCTTCGCTGTATTTTGCACAATTTCCTCATTACAGTCCCCTACTTCATTAAGGGTTGAGTCTGTAGGCTTGGGCGGTATACCGTGTATGTACTGCATACCAGGGTATTTTGAAATGCCGACAGACAGTATGATTTTCAATACCGTTTGGGGCAGCCTAAAGCTTGAGGGGTGCGTGCTATACCCTTGCTTAACTATCTTAGGTGTGCAAAATACATTTTCTCCAACTCAGGGCTCCAGCTATGCATTTGGTCATGACACCCTGTTCTGTTTGAGTCTGGGTGGACGTGTCTGTAGACCTGTGACTATTGAAATGTTTACCAAAAGGCTTGTTTTTATAAACGCAAGCAAATAGTTTGCCAAAATACACTTCAGCAAGGAATGTGTGAAGACCACACTCAAGATGAAAATTTGCAGTCAGTACTTTGCAGTCTATAATGTTGTCTACCTGAATGTGAAAAACCATGTTAACATGAAGTATAGACATTATACATTCCAATTGTTGTATTAGGCATAAAGACTAGCCTATGTTATCATATTGTGTGGTGTTGTCGCTGTAGGTTGAGACTGTGTGTTTTGCACAATTTCCTCTGCTTCATTAAGGAGTGTGTGTATATGTTACGCTTGGGCAGTATATCATATACATTTTGAAATACCAACGGTATGATTTTCAATACTGTTTGGGGCACCTTAAAGCTTGGGGGGGGTCTAAGATAGTTATCTCCAGCTCAGGGCTCCAGCTATGCATTTGCTTTGCTAACTTGCTAGCTAAGTGACTCTCTTGCAAAATCCAGATTCTTGGTCACAGTAGAGACAATCAATCCCCTCCTGGATGAAGATCTTTATTGCTTAAATTTTCTTTGTGAGTAAAAAAAATCTGTACAAATCTTTGGAAATAAACAGCGGCCCTTGTGTGCGCTGCCGGTAATACCGTATACCCATGGGACTTCCCCCATAACATTTTAATAATGATAATGAAACCTACAATTCTACACGGTTGCTTAAGAGAACATAACTCTTTCTTTTGGGGGAGGGGGGGTTGCCACAATAAATAATATTGAAAAAGGGTTTTAATGACTAGATTACTAATCTACTCTCCTGAAAATCCCTCCCCCAATAATGAATTGATAGGTGTGAAATCCTACCAACTCTGTGACTCTCAAAAATATCCTGCTCCACCCCTGACAATCCCATCCACAGTGATCGATTGATAGGCCAAACTCGGGAGGTAATGTGCTCGGCATTTGATGGTGAAATATTCCAGATCGGGAGAACAAAAGGATTTGTGTTCCTGTACGTTACCACAATCACACCATGAGTTATTTCCTCATTGCAATGTTTTATCCTGGCCACATTCTTAACTTTATTCTGTTATCTCTGTTATCGTCACGGTCGTGCATATCCCCCCCCCCCAAGGAAGTAGACTGGACTTTGTGCAAACTGGAAACTGCATATCCTGAGGCCACATTTATAGTAGCTGGGGACTTTAATAAAGGAAATAAGAGGAAAAGGTTAACTAAGTTTTATCAACACATCTCCTTTGCTACTCGCTCATCGAGCACTCTTGACCACTGCTACTCCCCCTTCCTGGATGTCTATAAGGCATTGCCCCCCCCCCTTCCTTCAGCAAATCAGATCACACCTCCATTTTGCTCCCCTCTGTCGTGTCTTTACTATCATTAACTGAAGATTCTCTTTAATTAGTTATTACGCGATCAACTGATTAATCACGTAACTAATTAACTAGGAAGTCGGGGCACCAAGGAAAAATATTCAGATTACAAAGTTATCATTTCCTAAAATAACTTTTCAGATATTTTATCTGATCAATGAGTCTTCGATTTAATGAATTATTTACTTTACCTCACGTTAGTCTCATTCCAAATGTCGTAAATTGTTGGTTATCTGCACGAACCCAGTCTTCACTATGAGTCATCCATACATCAATTGTCTTTAAATCATTTATTTATTACTAACTAAGTAATTCACAGAAATGCATAAACAAACACGGTAAATGTGGTTACATGAAATGATAGGAGAATGTGACCTAGTGGGCTAAACCGGCATGGCGGCTTGTTAGACAAAAGGGGGAGTGGAGGTCGACTAAGATGTCACTACAGTTAATGATTACTATAACAATTGAAATGCTTATCCTTTACACATGAACACTCACTCATTCGGGAACAATTGCTATATATATATATATATATATATATATACGCTCAGTGTGTCGTCTTGATCGCTGGTGAAAAGTTTGTCTTTCGTAGAATTGTCCGTCCCTCTCTCTCTCTGTCTTGGTTAGAGGGGATAGTTCAAAGTGACATTAGTTTTATTTGGAATGGCAGAAAAGGGCTGTCCCAGGGCTCAGGGGCGGTCCTCTGATTTAGTTCAAATCCAATAACCTTTTTGAGTTTTCCTTCATTAAACAGTCCAAATTCACATTGTAAAATTGTGTAAACAGTATCTTACTCATCCATTCATCTTATACAGCAATTAGATGTAAACCTTATATCTGGGGCTATTATATACATAGCGTTATGGTAATGTGGCCACACCGTCTCCCATGAGCTTCCCAAGTTGTGACAAACGGACCAGTTCGTAGCTGGATTCTTCACCGATCTTTTATACTTTCTCTGGAACATGAAATTTGTTCGTACCTCAAGTTCTGTGAGGTGGAAGGATTTCCTTCGTTCTCCATGAAAAACTACTCTCTATAACTGTTTGTCCATGAGGTCTTCTCAGGAATTTACGACCTCTGACCACAGCAGCCTAGTTGAAGGAGGCAAGGGGGAGGCAGGGAGAGGGGGATGAGCTTGCTATACCCAAAGAGGCCAATGTCATGACACCTCCTATAGCCAGAAACTTAAACAGGAAATACTAGTGGTAAGGGGACTGTTCAACGTTGGTCTGAGCAATCATAATCTATGCTTCAAGATTGTTTTGATCACGCGAACTGGGAAATCTTCCGGGCTGCCTTTGAGAATTGTATTGATGTGCACATCGACTCGGTGACTGAGTTCATCAAGAAGTGCATAGAGGATGTTCTTTCCACTGTCACGATTAGAACCCAAAAACATGGATAGATGGCAATATTTGTGCTAAACTGGAAACACGAACCACCCCATTTAACCACTGCAAGGTGACTGGGAACATGGAAGTGTACAAACAGACCAGCTATGCCCTCCATTAGGCAATCCGAGGCGCAACAACCGGGACAAAGTGGAGTCGCAATTCAAAGGCTTGGACACGAGGCGTATGAGCCGGGGACTTCAGACAATCACAGATTATAAAGGGACAAGCGAAACACCACCACCTCCCGCTTCAAGGAAAACTCAGAGCCGACAACGTGGGCCACCGCCAACGTGGGCCACCGCCACTCACAAGGACTGTGTTCTTGTTCTCCGTGGCCGACATGAGTATGACATGGTCTGCACGTCCTCAGAGCATGTGCAGACCAGCTGGCTGGAGTGTTTACGGACCTATTCAATCTTTCACGATCCCAGTCTGTTGTCCCTACTTGCTTCAAGATGTCTAACATTGTTCCTGTACCCAAGATAAGCGACAGTCATTTAGTTCAGTTACCATCGCCCTATAGCACTTACTCCTGTCATCTTGAAGTGCTTTGAGAGGCTAGTTAAGGTTCGATCCCAGGCTGTGTCACAACCGGCCGTGACCGGGAGTCCCGTAGGGTTGCGTCCGGGTTAGGGGAGGGTTTGGCCAGGGGGGGGCTTTACTTGGCTCATCGCGCTCTAGCAACTCCTTGTGGCGGGCCGGGTGCTTGCTGGCTGACTTCGGTCATCAGTTGAACGGTGTTTTCTCCGACACATTGGTGCGGCTGGCTTCCAGGTTAAGCGGGTGAGTGTTAAGAAGCACGGTTAGGTTGGCTCATGTTTCGGAGGATGCATGGCTCGACCTTCGCTTCTGCCGAGCCTGTTGGGGAGATGTAGTGATGAGACAAGATCGTAATTGGATATCATGAAATTGGGGAGAAAAAGGGGGGTAAAATCCACAACAACCAAAAATATGAATGCTCAGCCTTCAACACGATAGTGCCCTTCAAGCTCGTCACTCAGCTCAGGGCCCTGGGTCTGAACCCCACCCTGTGCAACTGGATCCTGGACTTCCTTATGGGCCAACCCCAGTTGGTGAAGGTAGACAACAATACTTCTGCCACATTGATCCTCAACACAGAGGCCCTACACGAGTGCATGCTCAGCCCTCTCCTGTACTCCCTTTTCACCCATTTACATCTACAACTCAATCATCAAGTTTGCTGACGACACAACAGTGATGTGCCTGATTACCAACAATGACGAGACAGCCAACAGGGAGGAGGTGAAGGCCCTGGCGGAGTGGTGCCAGGAAAATAACCGTCAACAAAACGAAATACCTGATCTTAGACTTCAGGAGACAGCAGAGAGAGCACACCCCCATCCACAATAATGGGGCCGCAGTGGAAAGGGGGAAAATCTTTAAGTTCCTCTGCGTACCCACCACTGACAACCTAAAATGGTCCATCCACACAGACAGTGGGGAAGAAGGCTTAACAGCGCCTCTTCAACCTTGGCCCCTAAGACCCCCACATACTTCTACAGATGCACCTTTGAGAGGATCCTGTTGGGCTGTATCACCGCCTGGTACGTTAATTTCACCATCCGCAACCACCGGGTTCTCCTGGAGGGAGTGGTGCGGTCAGCCCAACGCATCACCGGGAGCGCATTGCCTTCCTTCCAGGTCATATACAGCTCCTTGTGTCACAGGAAGACCAAGAAGATCATCAAGGACCTCTGCCAGTTTGGCCACGTCCTGTTCACCCCACTACCATCTAGAAGGAGGAGACCGTACAGGTGCATCAAAGCTGGGACAGAGAGAAGCTATTTTTCAGTCTATCTCAGGCCATCAGTACTCTGTCACCACTAGCCGGCCTCTGCCAAGTACCTTGCCCTGAACTTAGTCACTGTTACTAGCTGGCTACCACTCAGTACTCTGCTCTGCACCTTAGAGACTGCTGCCCTACAGTTTTTCTTCCTTTAAAAGTTACGAGCTTATGCCGTGACCGTTAGTGGTAGATGGTGGCATTCTATCATTGCACCACACTATCACAGGGGGGAGTTAGAGCGCTGATCTATCGGTAGTCTAAACTGTGGCAATTAATGGAGGTGTTTTCGGTCTGAGAGTCTCCTCTGGCACTAGAGTCCTGCATCAGTCAACAACAACAAAACTGTCGGTGGTCCTGGAGTTAAGAGAGAACTTGGGTAAATAGAGAGAACTTGGGTAAATCTACATTCAATCACGGACTACAAGATGAAATCCAGCTCAGTCACGGACCAGGATGTCTTGCTCCCAGGCAGACTAAATAACTTTTTTGCCCGCTTTGAGGACAATACAGTGCCACTGACACGGCCTGCAACGGAAACATGCGGTCTCTCCTTCACTGCAGCCGAGGTGAATAAAACATTTAAACGTGTTAACCCTCGCAAGGCTGCAGGCCCAGACGGCATCCCCAGCCGCGCCCTCAGAGCATGCGCAGACCAGCTGGCTGGTGTGTTTACGGACATATTCAATCAATCCCTATACCAGTCTGCTGTTCCCACATGCTTCAAGAGGGCCACCATTGTTCCTGTTCCCAAGAAAGCTAAGGTAACTGAGCTAAACGACTACCGCCCCGTAGCACTCACTTCCGTCATCATGAAGTGCTTTGAGAGACTAGTCAAGGACCATATCACCTCCACCCTACCTGACACCCTAGCCCCACTCCAATTTGCTTACCGCCCAAATAGGTCCACAGACGACGCAATCTCAACCACACTGCACACTGCCCTAACCCATCTGGACAAGAGGAATACCTATGTGAGAATGCTGTTCATCGACTACAGCTCGGCATTTAACACCATAGTACCCTCCAAGCTCGTCATCAAGCTCGAGACCCTGGGTTTCGACCCCGCCCTGTGCAACTGGGTACTGGACTTCCTGACGGGCCGCCCCCAGGTGGTGAGGGTAGGCAACAACATCTCCACCCCGCTGATCCTCAACACTGGGGCCCCACAAGGGTGTGTTCTGAGCCCTCTCCTGTACTCCCTGTTCACCCACGACTGCGCGGCAACGCACGCCTCCAACTCAATCATCAAGTTTGTGGACGACACAACAGTGGTAGGCTTGATTACCAACAACGACGAGACGGCCTACAGGGAGGAGGTGAGGGCCCTCGGAGTGTGGTGTCAGGACAATAACCTCACACTCAACGTCAACAAAACTAAGGAGATGATTGTGGACTTCAGGAAACAGCAGAGGGAACACCCCCCTATCCACATCGATGGAACAGTAGTGGAGAGGGTAGTAAGTTTTAAGTTCCTCGGCATACACATCACAGACAAACTAAATTGGTCCACTCACACAGACAGCATCGTGAAGAAGGCGCAGCAGCGCCTCTTCAACCTCAGGAGGCTGAAGAAATTCGGCTTGTCACCAAAAACACTCACAAACTTCTACAGATGCACAATCGAGAGCATCCTGGCGGGCTGTATCACCGCCTGGTACGGCAACTGCTTCGCCCACAACCGTAAGGCTCTCCAGAGGGTAGTGAGGTCTGCACAACGTATCACCGGGGGCAAACTACCTGCCCTCCAGGACACCTACACCACCCGATGTTACAGGAAGGCCTTAAAGATCATCAAGGACAACACCCACCCGAGCCACTGCCTGTTCACCCCGCTATCATCCAGAAGGCGAGGTCAGTACTGGTGCATCAAAGCTGGGACCGAGAGACTGAAAAACAGCTTCTATCTCAAGGCCATCAGACTGTTAAACAGCAACCACTAACATTGAGTGGCTGCTGCCAACACACTGACTCAACTCCAGCCACTTCAATAATGGGAATTGATGGGAAATGATGTAAAATATATCACTAGCCACTTTAAACAATGCTACCTAATATAATGTTTACATACCCTACGTTATCCATCTCATATGTATACGTATATACTGTACTCTATCATCTACTGCATCCTTATGTAATACATGTATCACTAGTCACTTTAACTATGCCACTTTGTTTACATACTCATCTCATATGTATATACTGTACTCGATACCATCTACTGTATCTTGCCTATGCTGCTCTGCACCATCACTCATTCATATCTTTATGTACATATTCTTTATCCCCTTACACTGTGTATAAGATATTAGTTTTGGAATTGTTAGTTAGATTACTTGTTGGTTATTACTGCATTGTCGGAACTGGAAGCACAAGCATTTCGCTACACTCGCATTAACATCTGCTAACCATGTGTATGTGACAAATAAAATTTGATTTGATTTGAAATACAATGGGGTTATTTCACTTGACATGTGGACTGACGGTTTTCGAAAAATAGCAACGGTGGGCTTTTGGTTTCTCTCCCTCTACAAACAGAAATAAATAACAAACTGGCTTTATTGACAAATTCATAATAATGTCTCACCCCATGTTCAAGAATATCCGTTTTACCTTTATTCAGATTACAGTTGCTCACTTGAAACAAAATCATCTCCAAATTATTGTTATTTTTTAAACAAGCCATAGAAAGTTGGTTGCAAATAAAAATAAGGAACTTGTCAGTCGGCCCTGCATTAAAGACGAAAATTGGTTAAAGAAAATTGTGATAAATAAAAAATATATACCAGTTTCATTTAAGGACCAAAAAAATGACAGCAGTGCCATATCGGTATTTTCAATGTATCCATTACATGGCATGTGGTTTATGAATTGACATGCAATTTTCCGCTCCTCCTGAAAGCCCTAATATTAAAAACAGTCAAATGCTCTCCGTCGCCCACATGCACTTTAAACATTTGGATTATAAAGCATTTAAAGGCTGACATTAGTTGATTTTAGTACTTCTGACAGCCAAAATTCTTACTCCACCCATATCTTCTGGATTTTTAAACATTCCCAGAAGGCATGGATTTTTATAACCTACTGCAGGCCTAAAACCTATGGGTGCAAACAAGGTTTCCATGATGGGCTCTTAGCAGGACAGTAGACTCTTCAACCTTTACAAAAGGATAGCTTGGGCTAGGTGTGGAAATAAAATCCCCCTAACTTGCAATGTAGTAAGTACTCTAAAGTTTTACATTTCTAATTCCAAACATCATGCAACTGCAGAATGTCGGGTAAAGCATACACTGTACACTATTTCTTCATCAACATCTTAATGCTTTCGTTAATAAAATAATGATAATGATTTTTCAAAATGCAGATGTTTATTTCAACTATCAGCAGGGTAATAGACTCTTGCCGAGTTTAGGGACTTTAAATATATTAATGGATCCATAACAAATTACTATGGGAATAAATATCACTGAATGACATTGCATGGAGTCTGGTCTTGATAAATCAATCATGGGCCTATTTATATAATGAATATGGATTCAGAGGGCAGAAATTATTAAATATTAAAGCATGAGACCTCTCACTAAAGGCGTCAGTCATACAAAAGTTATACTTAAATCCGAACAGGTTTTGCAGTTTGTCACAAATCATTGGGTCGAAACTACAGAACAGTACAAAAAAAGAGAACACACATGGTTAACGTTCTGGAAATAAATAGAAAATATATATATATTTTTTTAAATGTATATGTACAGTGGGGCAAAAAAGTATTTAGTCAGCCACCAATTGTGCAAGTTCTCCCATTTCAAAAAAAAGATGAGGCCTGTAATTTTCATCATAGGTACACTTCAACTATGACAGACAAAATGAGAAGAAAAAAATCATGAAAATCACATTGTAGGATTTTTAATGAATTTATTTGCAAATTATGGTGGAAAATAAGTTTGTATCACTGTATTTGGGGAGTTTGTCCCATTTTTCTATGCAGATTATCTCAAGACCTGTCAGGTTGGATGAGGAGCGTTGCTGCACTGCTATTTTCAGGTCTCTCCAGAGATGTTTGATCGTGTTCAAGTCCTGGCTCTGGCGGAGCCACTCGTGCGTTGTCTTGGCTGTGTGCTTCGTGTCATTGTCCTGTTGGAAGGTGAACCTTTTGCCCCAGGTCCTGAGAGCTCTGGAGCAGGTTTTCATTAAGGATCTCTCTGTACTTTGTTCTGTTCATCTTTCCCTCTTTCCTGACTAGTCCCCCTGCCGCTGAAAAACATCCCCACAGCATGATGCTGCCACTACCATGCTTCACCGTAGGGATGGTGCCAAGTTTCCTCCAGACGTAACGCTTGGCATTCCGGTCAAATAGTTAAATCTTGGTTTCATCAGACCAGAGATTCTTGTTTCCAAGTGGGCTGTCATGTACCTTTTTATGAGGAGTGGCTTCCGTCTGGCCACTGTACCATAAAGGCCTGATTGGTGGAGTGCTACAGAGACGGTTATCCTTCTTGACAGTTCTCCCATCTCCACAGAGGAACTCTGGAGCTCTGTCAGGGTTGGTCTCCTCCCTGACCAAGGCCCTTCTCCCCCGATTGCTCAGTTTGGACGCTCTAGGAAGAGTCTTGGTGGTTCCAAAATTCTTCAGTTTAATAGTGATGGAGGACACTGTGTTCTTGGGGACCTTCAATGCTGCAGAAATGTTTTGGTACCCTTCACCACATCTGTGCTTCAACAAAATCCTGTCTTGGAGCTCTATGTACAATTCCTTCGACCTCATGGCCTGTTTTGTTTTTTATATAGACAGGTGCGTGCCTTTCCAAATCATGTCCAATCAATTGAATGTACCACAGCTGGACTTCAATCAAGTTGTAGAAACATCTCAAGGATGATCAATGGAAACAGGATGCACCTGAGCTCAATATCAAATCTCTTAGCAAAGGGTCTGAATACTTTTATGTAAATAAGGTATTTCTTAATTTGAAGTTTTATACATTTGCTAAATTTTTTACAATTCTCACCACTTGACTTTTTTTCACATTTAGTTGTTTTACAGCCTGAGTTTAAAATGAATTATATTGATATTTTCTGATAATACACCTTAATGCAAAGTGGAATTATTTTTTTGTTTGTTTGTTTTTTGTTTGACAAATGTATAAATTAAATGCTGAAATGTCTTTTAGTCAATAAGCATTCAACCCTTTTCTTATGGCAACTACAAAAAAAATTCAGGAGTATGGGCTTAACAAGTCACAAGTTGCATGGACTCACTGTGTGCAATAATAGTGTTTAACATGCTTTTTGAATGACTACTTCAGTCGATCAGTGAATTTCAAACACAGATTCAACCACAAAGACAAGGGAGGTTTTCCAATGACTCACAAAGAAGGGCACCAATTGGTAGATAAAAAAAAGAGCAGACCTTGAATAGCCCTTTGAGCATTACGTTATCAATTACACTTTGGATGGTGTATCAATACACCCAGTCACAACAAGGATACAGGCTTCCTTCCTAACTCAGTTGCTGGAGAGGAAGGAAACTGCTCAGGGATTTTTTTGTTTTGATGATGGTGACTTTAAAACAGTTACAGAGTTTAATGGCTGTTATATGAGAACTGAGGATGGATCAACATTGTAGCTACTCCACAATACTAACATAATTGACATAATTGAGTGAAAAGAAGGAATGCAAATATTCCAGAACATGCATCCTGTTTGCAACAAGGCACTAAAGTAATACAGCAAAATAAATTGGCAAAGCAAATTACTTTTTGTCTTGAATTAAAGTGTTATGTTTGGGGCAAATCCAATCCAAAACATTACTGAGTCCCACTCCATATTTTCAAGCATAGTGGTGGCTGCATCACATTATGGGTATGCTTGTAATTGTTAAGAACTGGGGAGTTTTCCATGATAAAAAATAAACAGAATGGAGCAAAGCACAAAATACTAGAGGAAAACCTGGGTCGGTATGCTTTCCACCAGACTCTGGGAGATGAATTCACCTTTCAGTAGGACAATAACCTAAAACACAAAGCCAAATCTATGCTGGAGTTGCTTACCAAGAAGACAGTGAATGTTCCTGAGTGGCAGAGTTACAGTTTTGACTTAAATCTGCTTGAAAATCTATGGCAAGACCTGCAAATGGTTGTCTAACAATGATCAACAACCAATTTGGACTGGGAAGTTTTTTATAAATAAATAAATTGAGCCACCAAATCTACAATAGAAAGAATAAAATGTAGCTCCTGTAATATGGGTCATATTTGGGTCATATTTGAGCAGTTTGATTTAGAGGCCATTAAAATACAAAAATATTTTTTCACAAGCTACTCATTTACAGCCTGCATATTTTGTTATTGTGTAGGCCTAATTTGATGAATAGAAACAAAGTAATGTAATTGCGTTTTGGTTTTTAGAACCATGCATTTTTGATTCGTTACTGATTTCATTCATCATTGCTACAGTTATGATGTATATCGTGCTATTTCTGTTGTTCTATGTATTACCATTTTCATTGTTTTATTTTTACTTAGTGTCCGAGCTCCAACATGTATGACTAAGATGTTTACTGTACCCTGCAATCACACCTGCAATCCTGTACATGTGACTATTAAACACTGAATCTGAATTATGAGAACAAAAATCTTTCTACTGTAGCCTACCTTGAGAATCTTGCCTTTTTTAAGATGAGTGAAAATTACACGGTTTTACGTTTGAACAAATCTGTAGCCTGCAACTACTATCAATGATTTTTAAAATTGTAATTCTGTTTAATAGTGGTCTTTTTGAACAACAACCACTGTGAGGAGAATATAAACAGAATAACCATGAAAAGTATGAGGACTAACAAAAGTGTAGTCTCAGCAAGCACACTAGTATTCCGCTTCAACTCCGACATGGACTTTGCTTGGTGCCATCGTTTGAAGCTCCGTCTCCATGAACATGTTTAAATTGAACAGCACCGTACATATTTGATGAGAAGAGGGTTGAAATTGCTTATTTGGTCGAAATTAGTTACCAAACCAAGCAGAGCTGTTTTATGGTGATACAAATATCCTGTGCTTTTTCATTTGGGCATAGGTGCATACAGACTAAGCTTGGCTACATTGTAACTCTGAAGTGACCACAGTGCGCTGGCATATGGGGCTCACCCAGGAAATTATACAATGAAAATGATATGTAACAACACCATTGGACCAAACACTCTGACATGAAACAACAATATAAATGAAACGACAGCGCAACAAAATAGATGTAAATAAATATTTAGCAGGTCATATTGAACACCAGCGGTGCAACTAGTGCTTTGTAACTTTACGGAACATCACAGAGCACGCAGGAGTGAAGACTTTCTATTGGTCAATACCGTTCATCTTGAGGCAATGGAGAATGGGTTCAAATTGTATTATTATATATTTTTTTTACTGATTTAACCATTATTTAACTAGGCAAGTCAGTCAAGAATAAATTCTTATTTACAATGACTGCCTACCCTGGCCAAACCTGGACAACGCTGGGCCAATTGGACCGCTGCGCTACTTGGGAGCCCAAAATGCAATCTGTTAAATATTATACAGTGTCATATATAAAATGGACATATCTATTTTAATACAGACTACTTTGAAATATTACTAATCATTGGAAATGACATTACCCAACACATCATGATCATTTTCTGGTAAAAAGGTGAGGGTGCAAAAACATACGTTTCCCTATTTAGAAAGTCTGTGTCCAGCTGCTCCACTGCTCAGGCACCTATACGTATACCCCAGTATGGTACAAGAATGGTATGAACATCTGGATACCACCCAGCCCTAGTTTGAAAGTCTGGGTCCAGCTGCTCCACTGCTCAGGCACCTATTTGAAAGTCGTATGCTCCACCCAGGCAGTATGGTACAAGAATGGTATGAACATCTGGATACCACCCAGCCCTAGTTTGAAAGTCTGTGTCCAGCTGCTCCACTGCTCAGGCACCTATACGTATACCCCAGTATGGTACAAGAATGGTATGAACATCTGGATACCACCCAGCCCCAGTTTGAAAGTCTGTGTCCAGCTGCTCCACTGCTCAGGCACCTATACGTATACCCCAGTATGGTACAAGAATGGTATGAACATCTGGATACCACCCAGCCCTAGTTTGAAAGTCTGTGTCCAGCTGCTCCACTGCTCAGGCACCTATACGTATACCCCAGTATGGTACAAGAATGGTATGAACATCTGGATACCACCCAGCCCCAGTTTGTGTATCTATTAAGTGAGGGTTAGAACTGGGGAAGAGAGACCCATTACATGGCATGCTTGGTCATAGTTCCACATACTAGAACAATGCTGCTTCCCACATCCTGTCAAAACCATCTGTTCACCTCGCGAATGTATTGCTTCATAAACACAAAGTGTTGTTTATGGTGGATTGAACTATTGGGGTTGAACATATTTCAGATGTGTGATCGTGGATGATTTCTATTGGTTATGCTGGAGAGGGAGAGGCCTCAGTAAGGGTTATGGGTCTCCTATCTGTACTTGCTTACTTGTTTTGGGAGAGCATTTTATACAATTACACCTGGTTTCCCTAGTATTAGTAGTGATGCAAGCTCTGGTATTCAGCCTTAGCTGAAGGGTACATTCTAACGTGCCCCCTGCCCTCAATACAAGTCACCATGCTTCTGCTGGTATTCAGCCTTAGATGAAGGGTACATTCTAACGTGCCCCCTGCCCTCAATACAAGTCACCATGCTTCTGCTGGTATTCAGCCTTAGATGAAGGGTACATTCTAACGTGCCCCCTGCCCTCAATACAAGTCACCATGCTTCTGCTGGTATTCAGCCTTAGATGAAGGGTACATTCTAACGTGCCCCCTGCCCTCAACACAAGTCACCATGCTTCTGCTGGTTTCAGCCTTAGATGAAGGGTACATTCTAACGTGCCCCCTGCCCTCAATACAAGTCACCATGCTTCTGCTGGTATTCAGACTTAGATGAAGGGTACATTCTAACGTGCCCCCTGCCCTCAATACAAGTCACCATGCTTCTGCTGGTATTCAGACTTAGATGAAGGGTACATTCTAACGTGCCCCCTGCCCTCAATACAAGTCACCATGCTTCTGCTGGTATTCCCACTTTAATTTATCCTCCCTATGTGTAACCTTTATTTAACTAGGCAAGTCAGTTAAGAACAAATCGTTATTTACAATGACGGCCTAACCCTCACAATGACGGCCTAACCCTCACAATGACGGCCTAACCCTCACAATGACGGCCTAACCCTCACAATGACGGCCTAACCCTCACAATGACGGCCTAACCCTCACAATGACGGCCTAACCCTCACAATGACGGCCTAACCCTCACAATGACGGCCTACCCCTCACAATGACGGCCTAACCCTCACAATGACCCTCACAATGACGCCTAACCCTCACAATGACGGCCTACCCTACCCTACCCTCACAATGACGGCCTACCCCTCACAATGACGACCTAACCCTCACAATGACGGCCTACCCCTCACAATGACGGCCTAACCCTCACAATGACGGCCTAACCCTCACAATGACGGCCTAACCCTCACAATGACGGCCTAACCCTCACAATGACGGCCTACCCCTCACACCCTACCCCTCACAATGACGGCCT
Organism: Oncorhynchus masou masou; assembly: GCF_036934945.1. Lineage (NCBI taxonomy): Eukaryota > Metazoa > Chordata > Actinopteri > Salmoniformes > Salmonidae > Oncorhynchus > Oncorhynchus masou. The sequence goes on along the minus strand of NC_088216.1, from coordinate 78,224,340 downwards.
AACCCTCACAATGACGGCCTAACCCTCACAATGATGGCCTACCCCTCACAATGATGGCCTAACCCTCACAATGACGGCCTACCCCTCACAATGATGGCCTAACCCTCACAATGATGGCCTAACCCTCACAATGATGGCCTACCCCTCACAATGACGGCCTACCCCTCACAATGACGGCCTAACCTTCACAATGACGGTCTACCCCGGCCAAATCCGGACGACCCTGGGCCAATTGTGCGCCGCCCTATGGGACTCCCAATCACTGCTGGATGTGATGCAGCCTGGATTCAAACCAGGGACTGTAGTGATGCCTCTTGCACTGAGATGCAGTGCCTTAGACTGCTGCGCCATTCGGGAGCCCAACTATATAGTGCTCTAAATACCCCCAATTCATGTTGTTAAATTCTAAAGAATACAACATAAAAATTGCTGACACCATTCAAACCATTGGGGGTTCGGAATCAGCCAATTATCTCAGAATCATATTTTTTGCATATAGAACCGTATATATCCCCATCTCTGAATGGGTTGTAGGCTATTGAATGTGGTGTATTGAAATGACTTTGTTTTGTTCCTCAGTTCTTCAGCACCCTCTTCACACCCCTGGGTTTCTTCGCAGACAAGATGGAGAGCTTCATGCCATCCAGTTTCTGGCATCAGCTGACTCGAATCTGACCCCATCTCACACACGTACACATACACACCCCTCAGACACCAACACTCCAAAACTACAGACAGAAATGTTTGCTCTCCTGTCTTCAGCGTGCACACACACTTGTTGTTTTGGTACTGATTATGTTGGCCAAGTCTTGTATCAACATCCAGACGCAACTCAGAGATGCAACTGCTAAGAAGCCAGGTTTTTAAAGTAAACATTTACCAGATATTCACGCAGTTATTCGTTTATTATTATTATAGGAACTTGAAGTTATGTTGAGTTACACAGAACGGTAAATAGAAAGTATTTCAACCTACATTTTACTTCCAAGTCCCACCTCTAAATTACGTCAATCTCTCATACACTTCTGAATTAAGTGCTGAAACAAAAAATGTATTATTACGTCATGTTTCATTATTGTGAAGGCTAACACTACAGTTCATGGAAGTAGTATCCCTCTGTTCTGTTCTAGGGTTGCAAAATTCCAGGAACTTTTGATAAATTCCCTGATTTTCCTGAGATCCTGGTTGTAGAATTCCAGATTTCCTCCTGATTCCCGTACTGATTCCCGTACTGATTCCCGTCTGATTCCCCTCCTGATTCCCCTACTGATTCTGGGAATCCTCCAACTGGGATTTTGGGAAAAACATGGAATTTATTGAAAGTTCCCGAAATTTTGCCACCCTGGTTCTCGTGTTGCTATTCATAATATCTTGCCAAATGTATTGTCTGTTAGCTGGTGCAGCAGGAGACAGATGGATGTCTATAGAAAAGAATACTAGAAGGCCTGTTTTCCACGATCGCATGTCTGAACAGACACATTCATGTTCACTAGAATAAGGTAGAGCCATGTATTTAGACAGTTGGGACATTGTGGTTTCTGCTTTATGATGCATTTACATGAGACAACAATACATGGCAGCCATGTTAGCGGCCATTTACATTACATGGGAAATATGTCTATAATGCTATGTAACAATGTCTAGAATTAGAACAATATCATTTAAAAAAAATCTAAATACATGGCTCTAGAATAAGGTCTGTGTGTCATGCCAGTTCATATGGGTTGAGACAAACACATAGCCTTTATGGTACATAGTCATCCTATGGGGCAGAGTTTAAGTTTGTGAGACCTTCTAAAAACAGATCCTTGATTTACTGCTTCACTCTGTCTGTAGTGTATACAACGCCTGCAGTGTTTTGCCAGTTGTTGCCACAGCATGCCAACTCCGCGCTATATCACTGGCAACCTGCGCCCCCTCAAATGTAGCATAAACATGTAAGTGGGATTATGACCGGTTACGGCATGGGTAGTCATGGCATCACTCACAGCCAATCACATAACTGAACGCTGCGTTTCCAGGTCCTCTATGAGTTGTAGTCAACTCGTATTGCTCAGGTGTAATCAGCCAATCACAACAGGCCGCTTTGTTTGAATCACTGTGTGGTTTCACCGTAGCCTCAACAGCAAATACTCTGAACTGTGATCTAAGACTAGTCAATAGCCTACAGTATATATTGTGGCAGGACTCGATATTTGATCATGAATGGCACAAAGGGCCTTTTGTACCTCACTGACTAAACAGACAGATTGGATTTAAATGGCCTGATGAAATGAAAAGCTATTTTTCACAATACTCCCAGATATGTATTGTATTGATGAACCAATGTTTCGGCACACTGGTTTCAGAACCTGCTCATTCATTTGCTAATTCCTTCAACTATTTTATGTATTTTATCATACATAAACCCAATTATGAGTGAAGATGGCAGCAAGAGCTGACTGTTTATTGGTTGCTGGTAGTGCATTGCATCCAGGGCCGGACTAATGCATTTTGGGCCTCGGGGCCCCAAAAAATATATAGTTTGGGAGGAGAATACAGCTAACTTTCTGCATTTCAACATGTGCAGTTTTATAATGCAATTCTACACATTTTGTCACGTGCCCGTTCGATAATCCCGCCCTGTTTACATAATGTGATATTTGTGCACTGTGCTTGAACAGCACTTATGATTGGTTTGCTACTTTCATTCAATTTATGTGTCAGAGCCATCAACACTCCTACCTGGCTATACTGTGCACTATCTGGGTGTAATTACTGTACACTATTTTAATTCCATACTGTTGGATTATATTTGGGATAGTCCAGAATAACAAGATGAAATGCTGAAGACAGAAGTCCTATTTGAACTTACTACCATATGAGTTAGATAGCTCACAATAAATTGGTTCTTGAATGTAAATCTAATGCGTTTGTGTTTGAATTTTTGTTGTACTTTGTGAACAAATAAATTTAAAAAACAGATTCAAGACTGATTTGTATGTTTTGGGGATGTGGCCTAGGCCCTATGGTTTACCCTAGACCAGGGATGCCCAGCCCTCTTCCTGGAGATCTACTGTCCTGTAGGTTTTCAGTCCAACCCTAATTTAGCATATCTGATTCAGCTCGTTAAGGTCTTGTTGAGCAGCTAATAAGTAGAATCAAGTGTGTTAAATTAGAATGGACTGAAAACCCACAGGATGGTAGATTTCCAGGAAGAGGGTTGGGCAGCCCTGCCCTAGTCAGTGAACATACATGAAAGACAAGCTGAGTGTACCTACATTATACGTCCTTACCATTTCGCTATATTTGGTGTTTGGATGAAAAGCAGCTTTGACGTTATGACCCACATCAATGTTCCCTTTCCCCCACACCGTTAGAGAGCCCATCTCCTAACACTAGACTAGGGGTTGTTCAACTGTTATATTTACATTTATACTTGCAGTTTGGCGCTTAGAGGAAGTTGGCCACTTATTGAAGTTGTATCAGGTCCAGGGGTTTGTGACAGTTACTAATGATGATGTTTGTGTTTGAACCAACAAATTGCTGGTGAATGTTCCTCAGACTCTGGGGCCGTGACAACAACAGCAGGGACAAAACACTCTCATCGGTCCCCTATAAAGATACACAAACAGCCACTTTGTCTTAGTCAGTAGAGATACACAGAGACTTATAGAGAGTGGTTACCATGACTCATTGGCTTGGAGCATGGTGCTTGGGTTAGGGTTAGTGCTTGCAACACCAAAGTGGGGGGTTTGAAACAACCCTTATCGCCTCTAGGTATTTGTGTATATCTGAAAGGATTGGGTAAGCATTACCACAAAATCCCACTTCACACTCCATATCCCCAGATGGCAGTAGCTATACTGTCAAAGCTACTGTTCTATATACTCTCAAAGCTAGTATTCTCTATACTCTCAAAACTCCAAACTAGTTTGGGACTTGCGGAGGCTATGTGGTGGGATAGAGATGGACGTTAGGTGTGCTCCTGCACATGGAGACTGGATGGACTGATGTGGAACCCAAGTCCCTTTGATGAAGCTCATCATTTACTGTATATACCTGGTATCACCTATCTACAAACCAAACAATACAGGAGCTGGCCGGCCCGGATAGTCATCTCTGTTAATCAGAGGTCAGAAGCTGGATAGGAGAGGGTAAGCTGACTACCTCGGGGTAGACAGACTGAGGCATGTAAGATAAACCACTAGCCTGGTCCCAGATCTGTATGTGCTTTAGCAAATTCTTGTCTGTTGCATATGTAGGCTATACAACAATCGTGAGAGATGTTGGTTTAATACAGATCTGGGGCCAGGCTAATAATCCACCAAATGGCAGGGAGAATAAAACCCTTGTCACACTACTGAGTCAAACAAAGGTGGCCTCGTTTCACGTTCACTAGAGTTGCTGGAACCGTACTGGAAGAGACAGAAGAAATCTGAGCCAGCACAGTGCGGTTCAAGTTAATCTCTCGTAGACAGACTACGTAAACATAAATGGTAACACAGATCTGTCATGATACAACGACATGTGTGAGATAACCAGCAGCATTAGGCATTGAGATAACCAGCAGCATTAGTCGTGAGATAACCAACAGCATTAGTCGTGAGATAACCAGCAGCATTAGTCGTGAGCTAACCAGCAGCATTAGTCATGAGATAACCAGCAGCATTAGTCGTGAGCTAACCAGCAGCATTAGTCGTGAGATAACCAGCAGCATTAGTCGTGAAAAACCAGCAGCATTAGTCGTGAGATAACCAGCAGCATTAGTCATGAAATAACCAACAGCATTAGTCGTGAGATAACCAGCAGAATTAGTTGTGAGATAACCAACAGCATTAGTCGTGAGCTAACCAGCAGCATTAGTCGTGAGATGACCAGCAGCATTAGTCATGAAATAACCAGCAGCATTAGTCGTGAGATAACCAGCAGTATTAGTCGTGAGATAACCAGCAGCATTAGTCGTGAGATGACCAGCAGCATTAGTCGTGAAATAACCAGCAGCATTAGTCATGGGATAACCAGCAACATTATTCATGAGATAACCAGCAGCATTAGTCGTGAGATAAACAGCAGCATTAGTCGTGAGATGACCAGCAGCATTAGTCGTGAAATAACCAGCAGCATTAGTCGTGAGATAACCAGCAGCATTAGTCATGGGATAACCAGCAACATTATTCATGAGATAACCAGCAGCATTAGTCGTGAGATAACCAGCAGCATTAGCCGTGAAATAACCAGCGGCATTAGTCGTGGGATAACCAGCAACATTAGTTGTGAGATAACCAGCAGCATTAGTCGTGAAATAACCAGCAGCATTAGTCGTGAGATAACCAGCAGCATTAGTCGTGAAATAACCAACAGCATTAGTCGTGAGATAACCAGCAACATTAGTCGTGAGATAACCAGCAACATTAGTCGTGAGATAACCAGCAACATTAGTTCCGGTTCTTTGGACCATACACTATTTCACAGGTGTTAATATCTTTTGAATTTCGGAAGGGGAGGGGCAATTTGACCTATAGACTTGCCAGTAACTTGCAAAGAGAGAGGGTGGAGCTCCTTGTTCCGGTTCCGATCTCTTCTCGGCCCAGAACATAATCGAGCATCTAACTAATTACACAAGACTTTAGTTCTTGGTCAAGCAAGATTTGGCCTGGGTCAGCACATTCGTGGAAAAAGGGTTGGCCTATAACTGAGCAGACGCTATCTTCGTATCCATCTTCTGTTCATCCTCTCTACAGAAACAGACAGTTACACAAAAACTTGGCAAGAGACGCATTCTTGACAGTTGACTCACTAGATTAGGGTTTTCATGTGTTAATCCTCTGCCGCCAGCCCGGTAATCTCACCCGGACAGCGAACGTGTTAATAGACCATGAACCTCGCCTGGGAACTTTGCCATACATGTCCCTGAAGGTCACGTATATATATTACAATTAACTCCCCTATAAATCTGCCCCAGGGACCTATCCCTGGCACTGACCCTAAGCCTGCTGCTATGCTGCGCTGTTGTGGACTGCGGTCGGCTCGGACAGACAGGTAAGTAGCAAGCACATGGCTCAACCAAACACTGACCCACCACCAAACTCTAAAGCAGCCCCCTAGATCGCAACGCAGTGGGACCAGGTGTGGGATGTGTATTGACTATGGGTTTACCACAATATGCTATGATTCATATCTTGTTGAATTTATGACAGATTTGGCAAGGAGTGCATAGTGAACCGCAGAGGCCCCCAGTAACTTTTGTAGTAAATAAATAGAAATTACAATAATTGATACTGATAAAGATGCTTTTGCATGTAAACTAACTGTTGTATGATTTAAGAAGTTAATACATTACGATACTTGTTTATTTTTATTGTGTCACTGAGTGCATTGAGGTCTTCCACCCTCGGCTTTCTTTCCCCTGGGACAATTTTAGAATGATTGTCCTGTCACTAAATAGATGCCCATTAGATATCACTATGATGGGAGGAGAATGCAGGCAGTGACAAGCTGGTTATTTTAAAAGACTGATGTGAGAAAGGCAGGTGTTTCCTGTTCCATGTTCACTACATGAGATTTGGCAGGACATTTCCACAAGGACACAGCTGCACTGCCCTTTAAAAAGATTTAGAGACCAATAAAATCTTTTTTCGAAAGTGATTAATATGACTAATAATTTTACAATAATGCTCTGTGTAAAGAAAACAGTCTGCATAATATCCCCTGGTTTATACAGTCTATGAAATAGAGAAATTATTCCCACTTCTGGCATTGGTGAGGAGTACTCTGTTATAATTGGAGGGCCTTCACCACGGATTTGGCGAGTGCTGAGTCTGGCGCTGACATTAGGAGGACTTTTTTTAATCTATCTTAATTTAATGAATTACTCAAGAACAGTGTGGAGTAGCCTACATTCAGTGAATATCAGCTCCTGTATCTCAGTGACATGGGCAGCAGTATGAGGATGGAAGAAATCTGATGTGAATGACAGAAGGATCAACAAGGTTTAATATAGAACAAGTGTGGTATTTTTGGGTCTTACCCAAGGTGACAATAACCCTTCAACTAACATTACAATACAACTTTGCCCACCACACCCAACCGTTCGAGAACATTGCATTAAAATCATATCAGTTACCATTTACATTTGAAAATGTAGATCTTTTTAACATAAACTGACACCTCATTCAGTTTAAAAAGTAGTTATGATCATCACATGGATTATACTGCTTTTGTTCAATTACAGCCTTATTCTAAAATTGATACAATTCTACACACAATACCCCATAATGACAAAGTAAAAACAGGTTGTTAGAATTTTTTGCAAATGTATTACAAATAAAAACCTGAAATATCACATTTACATAAGTATTTAGACACCTTTTCTCAGTACTTTGTTGAAGCACCTTTGGCAGCAATTACAGCCTTGAGTGTTCTTGAGTACGACCTTAAAACTTGGCACATCTGTATTTGGGGAGTTTCTCCCATTCTTCTCTGCAGATCCTCTCAAGCTTTGACAGGTTGCACAGCTATTTTCAGATGTCTCCAGAGATGTTTGATCGGGTTCAAGTCCGTGCTCTGGCTGGGCCACTCAAGGACATTCAGAAACTTGTCTTGGCTGTGTGCTTAGGGTTGTTGTCCTGTTGGAAGGTGAACCTTCGCCTCAGTCTGAGGTCCTGAGCGCCCTGCAGCAGGTTTTCATCAAGGATATCTCTGTACTTTGCTCCATTCATCTTTCCCTTGATCCTGATTAGTCTCCCAGTCCCTGCAGCTGAAAAACATCCTCATAGCACGATGCTGCCACCACCATGCTTCACCGTAGAGATGGTGTCAGGTTTTCTACAGATGTGACACTTGGCATTCAGGCCAAAGAGTTCAATCTTGGTTTCATCAGTCCAGAGATTCTTGTTTCTCATTGTCTGAGAGTCCTTTAGGTGCCTTTTGGCAAACTTCAAGCAAGCAGTCATGTGTCTTTTTCTGAGGAGTGGCTTCCGTCTGTCCACTCTACCATAAAGGTCTGATTGGTGGAGTGCTGCAGAGATGGTTGTCCTTCTGGAAGGTTCTCCCATCTCCACAGAGGAACTCTGGACCTCTGTCAGAGTGACCATTGGGTTCATGGTCACCTCCCTGACCATGGCCCACTCCCTTGATTGCTCAATTTGGCCAGGTGGCCAGCCCTAAAAAGAGGCTTGGTGGTTCCAAACTTCTTCCATTTAAGAATGATGGAGGCCACTATGTTCTTGGGGACCTTCAATACTGCAGATATTTTTTGGTATTCCCCAGATCTGTGCCGCGACAAAATCCTGTCTCGGAGTTCTACGGACAATACGTTCAACCTCAGAGCTTGGTTTTTTCTCTGACATGCACTGTCAACTGTGCATGTCAGATATATAAACAGGTGCGAGCCTTTCCCAATCATGTCCAATCAATGTCATTTACCACAGGTGGATTCCAATCAAGTTGTAGAAACATCTCAATGGAAACAAGATCAATGGAAACAAGATGCATCTGAGCTCAATTTCAAGTCTCATAGCAAAGGGTCTGAATACTTATGTAAAAAATGTAAAAAAGGTATTTCTGTTTTTTATTTGTAATACATTTTCAAACGTTTGTAAAAACTGTTTTCACTTTGTCATTATGGGGTATTGTGTAGATTGATGAGAAAAATGTTAAGAATAAGGCTGTAATGTAACAAAATGTGAACAAAGTCAAGGGGTCTGAATACTTTCTGAATATACATTAGAAGCTAGCAGCTTCAGTAATTGGAAACCAGTGATAAATAATAAGAGATGACAGCTCCCATCCATCACACCATATACATTTAGGAACACGTACAATAATAGATTGATAGCACATACTGTAAGAGTACCTGTCACACTGAAGAGAGAGGAGACATACTATCCATCTCAGTCGACAACGTTTGTTTCACTTAACTCTTATAACAGAAACTTTTATTTAAATGAATTTCTTTGCTTCGTATTTAGCGACAGTAACAGTCAGAATTTTGGACACCTACTCATACCAGGGTTTTTCTTTATTTTTGCTATTTTCTACATTGTAGAATAATAGTGAAGACATCACCACTATGAAATAACAGATATAGCATCATGTAGTAAACAAAAAAGTGTTAAACAAATCAAAATATATTTTAGAATCTTCAAAGTAACCACCCTTTGCCTTTATGACAGCTTTGCACACTCTTGGCATTCTCTCAACTAGCTTGAAGAGGTAGTCACCTGGAATGCAGTTCAATTAACAGGTGTGCCTTGTTAAATGTTAATTTGTGGAATTTCTCTCCTTAATGCGTTTGAGCCAATCAGTTGTGTTGTGACAAGGTAGAGGTGGTATACAGAAGATAGCCCAATTTGGTAAAAGACCAAGTCCATATTATGGCAAGAACAGTTCAAATAATCAAAGAGTCCATGAGTTTAAGACATGAAGGTCAGTCAATCCGTGCAGTTGCAAAGACCATCAAGCGCTATGATGAAACTGGCTCTCACGAGGACCACCACAGGAAAGGAAGACCCAGAGTTACCTCTGCTGCAGATGATAAGTTCATTGGCGTTACCAGCTTCAGAAATTGCAGCCCAAATAAATGCTTCACAGAGTTCAAGTAACAGACACATGTGAACATCAACTGTTCAGAGGAGACTGTGTGAATCAGGCCTTCATAGTCGAATTGCTGAAAAGAAACCACTACTAAAGGACACCAATGATAAGATGAGACTTGCTTGGGCCAAGAAACACGAGCAATTAGACCGGTGGAAATCTGTCCTTTGGTCTGATGAGTCCAAATTTGAGATTTTTGGTTCCATTCGCCGTGTCTTTGTGAGACGCAGAGTAGGTGAACGGATTATCGCTGCATGTATGGTTCCCACCATGAATCATGGAGAAGGAGGTGTGGGGGTGCTTTACTGGTGATGCTGTCTGTGATTCATTTAGAATTGAAGGCACACTTAACCAGCATGGCTACCACATCATTCTGCAGTGATACGCCATTCTATCTGATTTGCGTTTAGCGGGACTATCATTTGTTTTTCAACAGGACAGTGACCCAACACACCTCCAGGCTGTGTAAGGGATATTTGACCATTAGGTGGAGAGTGATGGAGCTGCTGCATCAGATGACCTGGCCTCCACAATCACCAGACCTCAACCCAATTGAGATGGTTTGGGATGAGTTGAACCGCAGAGTGAAGGAAAAGCAGACAACAAGTGCTCAGCATATGTGGGAACTCCTTCAAGACTGTTGGAAAAGCATTCCAGGTGAAGCTGGTTGAGAGAATGGCAAGAGTGTGCAAAGCTATCATCAAGGCAAAAGGTGGTAACTCAAATATAAAATATATTTAGATTTGTTTAAAACCTTTTTGGTTACTACATGATTCCATATGTGTTATTTAATAGTTTTGATGTCTTCACTATTATTCTACAATGTAGAAAATTGTCCAAATAAAGAAAAACCATTGAATGAGTAGGTGTGTCTAAATGTTTTGACTGGTACTTTACATTAGTGTCTATAGAGCAGCTTTCTGGCCCGCGGTAAACGTTGATCGTTAGACTTTCTGCTGTACATCCATCCCAATGCACTTTACCAGTAGGGTAAGGCATGAGGGCAAGTCCTCCTGTTTTAAATATAATTTTTTACTCCTAACAACTGAATACATGCAGTCTTTCCATTATATCAAGCAGAGTACAATTTCAGTTCTTCATCTCTTTCTATTGTAAGGCCAATGAAACACTGAACAAAGTGATCACAGATTTAGAGATAACATAGCAAACAAAGCAAAAAAACAACAACACATACACCAGCCAACAATCCTAACTCAATCTCTGGTGTGCTCACAGTACAATGTCCTGTTCTGCATTTCCACAACAGATACTGTGTGAATGAATGTCTGTAGAAAAATAGTGTCCTCAGCACCTTGGAAGCAGCACACAATCAACTCAAACAAACAAAAACATAAATAGGAACTATCCCCTCTCCCAGCCCAAACATTCTCTTAGAAAGCCTTCCCACCGAACAGTCCCATACAGCACTGCACCATCCAAACCAAGTTGGGATACGGCGCCTTGGGAAAGGTTCTTTAGGATGTCACTTCAGAAGGGGATGTCAGAGGTAATGGAGGTCCGAAAGGAGTGCGTAAGGAGTCAGGAGTAGGAAATACATATCCCACAATGCAGTTGACCACTACTACGTCCTTTTAAAGAATGGGCCTCAGCGTCTGGTTTGGTCCAGCCAATCGGGTCGCCTGTGGGGCTTACAGGTGTGAACGTCCACAGTGTTCTCACAGTCCTTACACTCCACGGCGCAACACCACTTGAACTTGCACTCGCACTTGGTGACTCGCTTGGCGCGCATTGTGTCGTAGCCCCGTCCGCAACACATGACCTCGCAGCTGTCTGTGCCTCTAGAAGACTTGTTGCAGACTCTCCCTGCCGTTCCCAGGGAGCCTTTGGAGAGGGCACAAGACAGACGCCATGGTTAAAGACAAGCCGGCCCGTGAGTGAAGGGGTGTGAGTGGAGGTATTCCCCTTGAGCATTTGGGAGTGGAGCTTAATAGGGACCACAGAAGGATTTGAAAAATTACCCTGGTATATCCTTAGGGTGTGAATTCCTATACAATAGAGATTAGCGGATACGAGAGCTATAAGCCCTTTAAAATCAGCCCTGCTGCACCTTGAAGTAGTCTAGGGGCGTAGTGTAGCTTCTCTTCTTAATTAACATTAGTTCACTAGGTGTCAACCTATAACCATAGGTCTAACAGAGATTAGGAAGATACCAGTAACACACAATAGATCCAAGGTATCATAACCAGAGCCTGTTAGCTGTTCTAGAGCTCTTTGAGCTCTCTGCTGAAGTGATAGGACATGAGGGGCATGAGAAACAGAGATTACCAAGGCAGAGAAAACACAGTTGGAATTAGAGAGAAGTTAAAGGTCAAATAATTGAACTCTAAGCTATGCAGGTATGCAGGCCTTCGGCAGATGAGTCTGGTATTCTCATAGACGTATTTGAGGAGTAGGCCACTGTATTATCTACCTTCTGGGTAACAGTCTTGACTCAGAGCAATAAGTATTTGAATAACATCCATCAAACTATGTATGACTAAGTGTGATATTATTCTGAATCATATACTCAAATTTTTTGCCTAAAGAGATTTCCTCTTAGCCATAGCTAAAACATCTTGTGTTTTTCTCTGTCAGGTCATGTGTTGAAGAAAAACTCCTGGCCCTACCTAACACCTTGAACTGGTTGAGTTGACCCACCTGCTGCTCTGTCCATGAGGCAGTAGTCAGGGGACTTTTCTACATACACCAGCTCATTCTTGGTGGTTCCCTTGAAGTCCTTGTCAGCCACCATGAACCCGGTGCCATCCTGGTTCATGGTCACCTCGATGGCCGTGTTGTACTTCTTGCGGAGGTAGTCCCCGGTCCTCCGGAAGTCCGACATGGCCAGCCAGCAGGTTCTGAGGGCACAGGAGCCGCTGACGCCATGACACTTGCACTCCAGTTTCATAAAGCGCTTCACTGCCTGAAATCGAAATGGTTGGATAATGTCATTGGTGGTTAAGACACAGGCTCACTTGTGACCTTTACACTCACTATTCACGTCTAGAGCATTTACAGAATGTCTGTTCAACAGTGGCTTGAATTTTACCAGCAATGTCTGTTCCATTGTAGTAACCATGTTGTTACACAGTAGTTATAGCATGCTCTGTTAGTTGAAAGGGACTGCCTGTCAGCCAGTTAGCTGTGTGTATCAAGTCCAGATGCCCCACAGTGCACATTTCAAAAAGTATAATGCCCCTTAACCCCTACGCCATTGCTCACCATTCGTCCACAGCGGTTGTTGTGTAGATTCATCAGTGCCCGAGCATCCTTCACCATCTTTTCTCTGGCATCAACAAAGGTCTTGGTGAACTTGATGCCATAGTTGATGTTGTCGCTGCAGCCGCCCCAGTCAAATTCGCCCCTGTCGTCACTAGCCTGGCCCCGCTTTTGGGCGTCGCAGCTGCAGATCTTGAGGTCCCCCTGGCTGCAGGCCCTAGTAATTGCATAGACCACGCCTGCCGAGGAGATGGCGTACACAAATGCTGCCTCCCGGCTACCTGGGGTGATATGATGGAGGAGATTTTGTGTTAGAAGATGTCATTGTTAGATAGCCTCTGTTAAGGTCAGGGAAGGGAGGGGCAGATGTGTTCCCATAGCTGTGGGAAGAAGGGGTGCTGCAGCACCCCAATAATTTTTAACAAATAATAATAACTTTATTAAAAAAGTTTAAAAGAATTGAAAAATATTTTTTTTACAAAAGTAGTGCACTGGGCCTTTACTAGTCCTGTATTAGTGGACCAATATAGACCTCTGTTGCGTGGGCAAATTTTTTTTTTCAGCATCTCAACTTTGGCAAAAAAGGTAGTTGTATAATTAAGAACAGTATCTTGCAGGATTCAGTAGTTGGAATTGTCTACACTCCCTGATTCATGAATGTAATTTATTATGGAATTGATTGAATGGATTGAGAGTACACACACCTCAATTGTCAGTTCTATAATCAGTCACCAAGTTGAAGAGTAGGAAAACCGTAGACAGTCCACATGGAACTAGAGCTGGCCGTCCCTGGTTATGGCCAATTCACAATAGAAATAGATGGTCTGAATTGGTGAAAGTGAGGCTGGAGCTGTTTTTATCTTTGTTTTTTTTGGTGATAACAAAGTCAGTCTTAAACAGGCAAAACAAAGTCAATCTCAAACAGGCAAAACAAAGTCAGTCTCAAACAGGCGGTTACACTATACTAGCAGAGTTTGTTTTGTTGTAGTAATCATGTCGTTACACTGTAGTTACATCAGTCTAGAGCCAACTTCATGCTTTGAACACTAACATATGCCCAACTGAAAGCTTTCGACTTGCATAGTCCAGATGACATTGCACAGAAACAAACATGCCTATATTTGATTAAAATCTGTTTGTGTGCACTATATCCCATGCAATCTAAATTTAAACAGTGTCTACGTTCCTTGGAACTTGGGCATGTTTGTCTCTGTACAATGTTCCTGTACAATCCGTCCATGTACAGCAGGCCTATGGTGGATAGCTAGAACAAAGAAACATGGCTACCAACAGCCCATTTAAGGTGCCTCTCGTTTTCACCCTTTAATTTGCACAGATGGCAGCTTTCTCAGTCACTAGGTATCTTTTCATCTGAGAGGAGAGCAGATACAGGGTTATTTGGTCTGCTTTTCCCACCCACCTCTAGTTTTCATTCCTCCTCACGCAATGAACCAGAACACAGGCGATATGTCAGGGAGCACGGCTTTGTCTGCCTGCCAGAAACATCTACCCAAATATTTACATCTCCTATTACTGTTTAGACATCACCATGTGGATCTGTCTATCTGCTACCTGTCTTCAGAAAATACCCACTTTCTGCAACTCTCCTCATTCCTGGAGAAGGTGAAACTATTACTGAACAAAAATATAAACACAACATAATCCCATTTTTCATGAGCTGAAATAAAATATTCCAGAAATGTTCAAAACACACAAAAAGCGTATTTCTCTAAAGTGTTGTGCATAAATTAGTTTACATCCCTGTTAGTGAGCATTACTCCTTTGCCAAGATAATCCATCCACCTGACAGATGTGGCATATCGAGAAGCTGATTAAACAGCATGATCATTACACAGTGTATAGGGGACAATAAAAGGCCACTCTAAAATGGGCAGTTTTGTCACGCAACATAATGCCACAGATGTCTCAAGATTTGAGGGAGCGTGCAATTGGCATGCTGACTGCAGGAATGTCCAACAGAGCTGATGCCAGAGAATTGCATGTTCATTTCTCTACCATAAGCCGCCTCCATCTTTTTAGAGAATTTGGCAGTATATCCAACCGGCCTCACAACCACAGATCAAGTGTAACCACGCCTGCCCAGGACCTCCACATCTGACTTCTTCACCTGCGGGATCGTCTGAGACCAGCCACCTGGACAGCTGATGTATTAAATACTCCTTAGTTTCATCAGGTGTTCAGTCAGTTAATTGAAATAAATAAATTAGGCTCTAATCTATGGATTTCACATGACTGGGCAGAGGGGCAGTCATGGGTGGGCCTGGGGGGCATAGGCCCACTCACTTGGGAGCCAGGTCCCCCCCACTGGAGAGCCAGGCCCAGCCAATCATAATGAGTTGTCGCCACAAAAGGTCTTTATTGCAGACAGAACCCTTGCACGATTATCTATTTATTCTAAAAGAAGTTGAAATTGAAAAAACTTTGTTTGATTTACACAGAACCCAAAAATTACCTAAACTGAATTTGAGATTTTTCACTTCATAATAAAAAATGGTGAAATTATAAAAAATTCAAAAATTCAAATTCATTGGGTTGGAGGCAAGTTTTCTCATTTACTATATAATTTATCTCACCTGTGGTAAGTTGCAGGTGCTTACAGGGTAAAAACAGCCATTCCATTGAAAAGAGAAAACAGAACATTCTGCTACATTGCACACAATTGCAAGGGATGCCAATATATTTGACCGCATCTGTACATAGAGATGATAAACTGTTGTATGAAGTGTTGAACTGAGATATGTATATAACATGCATATACCCTTAAAGGGAAATTTCACACCATCAGCATATGTGAAAATATAATGTTTTTATGTTTTGTAAAAAAAAAGATAGAGGAAGATCTGTGTTTGCAATGACATCAACCAATTAGTAGACAATAACAGGACAATTAGTAGACAAATTAGTAGGCAACGACTCCTCATAATTGGTAATAATTACACGATGCACACCGATAATGTCTTGGAAAAACACATATTCCTCTATCTTTTTTACTACAAAACATAGAAACGTGCCATTTTCACGTATGCTAATGTTAGAGAGGTGCTGGAGATGATGAACATGAAGTTGAACATTGTTGGACATTTCCCTTTAAGGCTGGGATGTCTGTAAGTCTAAAAGGAAACTGAGCGGTCCCGTTATAGTTCTGTAATAGTCTACAACAATCCATCACTTTTATGTACTGTATCAAATTCATGTAGTGAATGTAACATCCAAGATTCAAGTGGTTGAATACTAAACCTCTTAACACACACACACACGCACGCACGCACGCACGCACGCACACACACACACACACACACACACACACACACACACACACACACACACACACACACACACACACACACACACACACACACACACACACACACACACACACACACACACACACACACACACGCAGACGCAAACACGGACACACACAGACTTACTGCGCAGCATGACCCTGCCAAAGACGGTGTGGTCTCGGTCCAGCGTGCTGCAGTTCCAGCGATGGTGGCGGAACTGGTGCTGGCACTCGCGGATCCACTCCTTGGCACCCTCCCCAATAGACTGCATGAGGTCCGGGTGGCGCTGGCACAGCTGGCGCTGCTTGTTCACCAGGCCTGGAATGTTGTCACAGATCACCCGTGCACCCAGGGCTCCAATGTACCTGCAGATCAGATAGACAGGTGCACTGTCAGTGGGAGGCCAGGGAAACTTCCAGGGACGATTATTATGCAAAAACAAACGTGTTTCTTTCTAGTTTTCTTTCTGAAGAACAAGATACTGTATATTGTGAAGTCAGGTCCAGTCAAATGCGTGACAAGCTATATTTTTCAAGAATCAATGGGTATTCATCATCAGTTTAATTGACTATTGAACAGCAGGAATTCTTACAAAGTGTGAATTTAACCATTCTGTCCCGCTTCATTGTAATCCCACGCTGTGAAACATGCCATAAAAGTGTTATGAAGTGTGAGATCTTCAGAAGCACTTTCACAGACAGGGAAGAGTCCACACAGTTAACGAAGAGTGACCCCTGACCACTGAGACTGGAACACAGAGTGCAGTGAAGCAACCATACAGTGTGACATGGTCTCGTATAAGTCACCAGTCTCCTATAAGACTCCAGTCTCCTATAAGTCTCATATAAATCTCCAGTCTCCTATAAGTCTCCTATAAATCTCCAGTCTCCTATAAGTCTCCTATAAATCTCCAGTCTCCTATAAGTCTCCTATAAATCTCCAGTCTCCTATAAGTCTCCTATAAATCTCCAGTCTCCTATAAGTCTCCTATAAATCTCCAGTCTCCTATAAGTCTCCTATAAATCTCCAGTCTCCTATAAGTCTCCTATAAGACTCCAGTCTCCTATAAGACTCCAGTCTCCTATAAGACGCCAGTCTCCTATAAGACTCCAGTCTCCAGTCTCCAGTCTCCTATCCAGTCTCCTATAAATCTCCAGTCTCCTATAAGTCTCCTATAAGACTCAGTCTCCTATAAGACTCCAGTCTCCTATAAGACTCCAGTCTCCTATAAGACTCCAGTCTACTATAAGACTCCAGTCTCATATATGTCTCCAGTCTCCTATAAGTCTTCGGTCTCCTATAAGACTCCAGTCTCATATATGTCTCCAGACTCCTATAACTCTTTGGTCTCCTATAAGACTCCAGTCTCCTATATGTCTCCAGTCTCCTATTAGTCTTCGGTCTTCTATAAGACTCCAGTCTCCTATATGTCTCCAGTCTCCTATATGTCTCCAGTCTCCTATAAGTCTTCGGTCTCCTATAAGACTCCAGTCTCCTATAAGACTCCAGTCTTCTATATGGCTCCAGTCTCCTATAAGTCTCCAGTCTCCTATAAGACTCCAGTCTACTATAAGACTCCAGTCTACTATAAGACTCTGGTCTCCTATAAGAATCCAGTCTCCTATAAGACTCCAGTCTCCTATAAGTAACCAGTCTCCTATAAGTCTCCAGTCTCCTATAAGTCTCCTATAAGACTCCAGTCTCCTATAAGTCTCCTATAAGACTCCAGTCTCCTATAAGTATCCTATAAGTAACCAGTCTCCTATAAGACTCCAGTCTCCTATAAGACGCCAGTCTCCTATAAGACTCCAGTCTCCTATAAGTCTCCTATAAATCTCCAGTCTCCTATAAGTCTCCTATAAATCTCCAGTCTCCTATAAGTCTCCTATAAGACTCCTGTCTCCTATAAGACTCCAGTCTCCTATAAGACGCCAGTCTCCTATAAGACTCCAGTCTACTATAAGACTCCAGTCTCATATATGTCTCCAGTCTCCTATAAGTCTTCGGTCTCCTATAAGACTCCAGTCTCATATATGTCTCCAGACTCCTATAACTCTTTGGTCTCCTATAAGACTCCAGTCTCCTATATGTCTCCAGTCTCCTATAAGTCTTCGGTCTCCTATAAGACTCCAGTCTCCTATATGTCTCCAGTCTCCTATATGTCTCCAGTCTCCTATAAGTCTTCGGTCTCCTATAAGACTCCAGTCTCCTATAAGACTCCAGTCTTCTATATGGCTCCAGTCTCCTATAAGTCTCCAGTCTCCTATAAGACTCCAGTCTACTATAAGACTCCAGTCTACTATAAGACTCTGGTCTCCTATAAGAATCCAGTCTCCTATAAGACTCCAGTCTCCTATAAGTAACCAGTCTCCTATAAGTCTCCAGTCTCCTATAAGTCTCCTATAAGACTCCAGTCTCCTATAAGTCTCCTATAAGACTCCAGTCTCCTATATGTCTTCGGTCTCCTATAAGACTCCAGTCTCCTATAAGACTCCAGTCTCCTATAAGACTCCAGTCTCCTATAAGACTCCAGTCTCCTATAAGTCTTCGGTCTCCTATAAGACTCCAGTCTCCTATATGTCTCCAGTCTCCTATAAGTCTTCAGTCTCCTATAAGACTCCAGTCTCCTATAAGACTCCAGTCTTCTATATGTCTCCAGTCTCCTATAAGTCTCCAGTCTCCTATAAGACTCCTCTCTCCTATAAGTATCCTATAAGACTCCAGTCTCCTATAAGACTCCAGTCTCCTATAAGTTTCCAGTCTCCTATAAGTTTCCAGTGTCCTATAAGTAACCAGTCTCCTAAAAGTCTCCAGTCTCCTATAAGTAACCAGTCTCCTATAAGTCTCCAGTCTCCTATAAGTCATCAGTCTGTTATAAGTCATCAGTCTGTTATAAGTCTCCAGTCTCCTATAAGTAACCAGTCTGTTATAAGTCATCAGTCTGTTATAAGTCTCCAGTCTCCTATAAGTAACCAGTCTGTTATAAGTCATCAGTCTGTTATAAGTCGTCAGTCTGTTATAAGTCTCCAGTCTCCTATAAGTATCCTATAAGACTCCAGTCTACTATAAGTAACCAGTCTACTATAAGTCTCCAGTCTCCTATAAGTCATCAGTCTGTTATAAGTCGTCAGTCTGTTATAAGTCTCCAGTCTCCTATAAGTAACCAGTCTGTTATAAGTCTCCAGTCTCCTATAAGTATCCTATAAGACTCCAGTCTACTATAAGACTCCAGTCTACTATAAGACTCCAGTCTCCTATAAGTAATCAGTCTCCTATAAGACTCCAGTCTCCTATAAGTTTCCAGTCTCCTATAAATAACCAGTCTCCTGTAAGTCTCCAGTCTCCTATAAGTCGTCAGTCTGTTATAAGTCTCCAGTCTCCTAAAAGTCTCCTATAAGACTCCAGTCTCCTATAAGTCTCCTATAAGACTCCAGTCTCCCATAAGTCTCCTATAAGACACCAGTCTCCCATAAGTCTCCTATAAGACTCCAGTCTCCCATAAGTCTCCTATAAGACTCCAGTCTCATATAAGTATCCTATAAGTCCCCAGTATCCTGTAAGTTTCCAGTCTCCATTAAGTCGCAAGTCCCCTATAAGTCTCATATAAGACTCCAGTCTCCTATAACACTCCAGTCTCCTATAAGTCTCCAGTCTCCTATAAGACTCCAGTCTCCTATAAGTCTCCAGTCTCCTATAAGACTCCAGTCTCCTATACGTTTCCAGTCTCCATTAAGTCGCCAGTCCCCTATAAGTCTCCTATAAGACTCCAGTCTCCTATAACACTCCAGTCTCCTATATGTCTCCAGTCTCCTATATGTCTCCAGTCTCCTATAAGTCTCCAGTCTCCTATAAGACTCCAGTCTCCTATAAGAATCCAGTCTTCTATAAGCCTCCAGTCTGTTTTAAGTCTCTGGTCTCCTATAAGACTTCAGTCTCCTATAAGTCGTCTATAAGACTCCAGTCTACTATAGGACTCGTCTCCTATAATCTTCTAGTCTCCTATATGTTTTCAGTGTCCTATAATACTCCATTCGCCTATGTCTCCAGTCTCCTATAATTTTCTAGTCTTCTATAAGTCTCCAGTCTCCTATAAGTTTCCAGTCTCATATAAGTATCCTATAAATATCCTATAAGTCTCATATAAAGTATCCTATAAGTTTCCAGTCTCATATAAGTATGCTATAAATATCCTACAAGTCTCCTATAAGTATCCTATAAGTCTCCAGTCTCATATAAGTATCCTGTAAGTCTCCTATAAGTATCCTATAAGTCTCCAGTGTCACATAAGTATCATATAAATATCCTACAAGTCTCCTATAAGTTTCCAGTCTCCTATAAGTCTCCAGTCTCATATAAGTCTCCAGTCTCCCAAAAGTCTCCTATAATAGTCCAGTCTCCTATAAGTCTCCTATAAGACTCCAGTCTCATATAAGTATCCTATAAGTATCCTTTAAGTACCCAGTCTCCTATAAGTCTCCTATAAGACTCCAGTCTCCTATAAGTCTCCATTCTCCTATAAGATTCCAGTCTCCTATAAGACTCCAGTCTCCTATAAGACTCCAGTCTCCTATAAGACTCCAATCTCCTATAAGAATCAAGTCTCCTATTAGTCTCCATTCTCCTATAAGACTCCATTCTCCTATAAGACTCCAGTCTCGTATAACTCTCCATTCTCCTATAAGACTCCAGTCTCCTATAAGACTCCAGTCTCCTATAAGACTCCAGTCTCGTATAACTCTCCATTCTCCTATAAGACTCCAGTCTCCTATTAGTCTCCATTCTCCTATAAGACTCCATTCTCCTATAAGACTCCAGTCTCCTATAAGACTCCAATCTCCTATAAGTCTACTATAAGACTCCAGTCTCCTATAAGTCTCCATTCTCCTATAAGATTCCAGTCTCCTATAAGACTCCAGTCTCCTATAAGACTCCAATCTCCTATAAGAATCAAGTCTCCTATAAGACTCCAGTCTCCTATAAGTCTCCTATAAGACTCCAGTCTCCTATAAGACTCCAGTCTCCTATAAGTCTCCATTCTCCTATAAGACTCCAGTCTCATATAAGACGCCAATCTCCTATAAGACTCCAGTATCCTATAAGTCTCCATTCTACTATAAGACTCCAGTCTCCTATTAGTCTCCATTCTTCTATAAGACTCCATTCTCCTATAAGACTCCAGTCTCCTATAAGACTCCAGTCTCCTATAAGTCTCCATTCTCCTATAAGACTCCAGTCTCCTATAAGACTCCAGTCTCCTATAAGTCTCAATTCTCCTATAAGACTCCATTCTCCTATAAGACTCCAGTCTCCTATAAGACTCCAGTCTCCATTCTCCTATAAGAATCAAGTCTCCTATAAGACTCCAGTCTCCTATAAGTCTCCATTCCCCTATAAGACTCCAGTCTCATATAAGACTCCAGTCTCCTATAAGACTCCAGTCTCCTATAAGTCTCCATTCTCCTATAAGACTCCATTCTCCTATAAGACTCCAGTCTCCTATAAGACTCATTTCTGTTTTAAGTCTTCTGGTCTCCTATAAGTCGCCAGTCTCCTATAAGTCACCAGTCTCCTATAAGTCCCCAGTCTCCTATAAGTCACCAGTCTCCTATGAGTGACCAGTCAGGTACAAGTCCCCAGTCTCCTATAAGTACCCAGTCTCCTATAAGTCACCAGTCACCTATGAGTGACCAGTCTGGTACAAGTCCCCAGTCTCCTATAAGTACCCAGTCTCCTATAAGTCCCCAGTCTCCTATAAGTCCCCAGTCTCCTATAAGTCACCAGTCTCCTATAAGTCCCCATTCTCCTATAAGTCCCCAGTCTCCTATGAGTGACCAGTCTCCTATAAGTCCCCAGTCTCCTATAAGTATCCAGTCTCCTATAAGTCCCCAGTCTCCTATAAGTACCCATTCTCCTATAAGTCCCCAGTCTCCTATACGTCCCCAGTCTGGTATAAGTCCCCAGTCTCCTATACGTCCCCAGTCTGGTATAAGTCACCAGTCTCCTATAAGTCACCAGTCTACTATAAGTCACCAGTCTACTATAAGTCACCAGTCTCCTATAAGACTCCAGTCTCGTATAACTCTCCATTCTCCTATAAGACTCCAGTCTCCTATAAG
Source organism: Oncorhynchus masou masou (assembly GCF_036934945.1). Classification (NCBI taxonomy): domain Eukaryota; kingdom Metazoa; phylum Chordata; class Actinopteri; order Salmoniformes; family Salmonidae; genus Oncorhynchus; species Oncorhynchus masou. The sequence continues at coordinate 78,202,121 of NC_088216.1, read as the reverse complement.
ACTCCAGTCTCGTATAAGACTCCATTCTCCTATAAGACTCCAGTCTCCTATAAGACTCCAGTCTCCTATAAGACTCCAGTCTCGTATAACTCTCCATTCTCCTATAAGACTCCAGTCTCCTATAAGACTCCAGTCTCCTATAAGACTCCAGTCTCGTATAACTCTCCATTCTCCTATAAGACTCCAGTCTCCTATTAGTCTCCATTCTCCTATAAGACTCCATTCTCCTATAAGACTCCAGTCTCCTATAAGACTCAATCTCCTATAAGTCTACTATAAGACTCCAGTCTCCTATAAGTCTCCATTCTCCTATAAGATTCCAGTCTCCTATAAGACTCCAGTCTCCTATAAGACTCCAATCTCCTATAAGAATCAAGTCTCCTATAAGACTCCAGTCTCCTATAAGTCTACTATAAGACTCCAGTCTCCTATAAGACTCCAGTCTCCTATAAGTCTCCAATTCTCCTATAAGACTCCAGTATCCTATAAGACTCCAGTCTCCTATAAGACTCCAGTCTCGTATAAGTCTCCATTCTCCTATAAGACTCCAGTCTCCTATTAGTCTCCATTCTCCTATAAGACTCCATTCTCCTATAAGACTCCAGTCTCCTATAAGACTCCAGTCTCCTATAAGTCTCCATTCTCCTATAAGACTCCAGTCTCCTATAAGACTCCAGTCTCCTATAAGTCTCAATTCTCCTATAAGACTCCATTCTCCTATAAGACTCCAGTCTCCTATAAGACTCCAGTCTCCTATAAGTCTCCATTCTCCTATAAGAATCAAGTCTCCTATAAGACTCCAGTCTCCTATAAGTCTCCATTCCCCTATAAGACTCCAGTCTCATATAAGACGCCAGTCTCCTATAAGACTCCAGTCTCCTATAAGTCTCCATTCTCCTATAAGACTCCATTCTCCTATAAGACTCCAGTCTCCTATAAGACTCATTTCTGTTTTAAGTCTTCCTCCTATAAGTCGCCAGTCTCCTATAAGTCACCAGTCTCCTATAAGTCACCAGTCTCCTATAAGTCCCCATTCTCCTATAAGTCCCCAGTCTCCTATGAGTGACCAGTCTCCTATAAGTCCCCAGTCTCCTATAAGTATCCAGTCTCCTATAAGTCCCCAGTCTCCTATAAGTACCCATTCTCCTATAAGTCCCCATTCTCCTATAAGTCCCCAGTCTCCTATGAGTGACCAGTCTCCTATAAGTCCCCAGTCTCCTATAAGTATCCAGTCTCCTATAAGTCCCCAGTCTCCTATAAGTACCCATTCTCCTATAAGTCCCCAGTCTCCTATACGTCCCCAGTCTGGTATAAGTCCCCAGTCTCCTATAAGTCCCCAGTCTGGTATAAGTCACCAGTCTCCTATAAGTCACCAGTCTACTATAAGTCACCAGTCTACTATAAGTCACCAGTCTCCTATAAGACTCCAGTCTCGTATAACTCTCCATTCTCCTATAAGACTCCAGTCTCCTATAAGACTCCAGTCTCGTATAAGACTCCATTCTCCTATAAGACTCCAGTCTCCTATAAGACTCCAGTCTCCTATAAGACTCCATTCTAGTATATCTCTCGATGCTCCTATAAGACTCCAGTCTCCTATAAGACTCAGTCTCCTATAAGACTCCAGTCTCGTATAACTCTCCATTCTCCTATAAGACTCCAGTCTCCTATTAGTCTCCATTCTCCTATAAGACTCCATTCTCCTATAAGACTCCAGTCTCCTATAAGACTCCAATCTCCTATAAGTCTACTATAAGACTCCAGTCTCCTATAAGTCTCCATTCTCCTATAAGATTCCAGTCTCCTATAAGACTCCAGTCTCCTATAAGACTCCAATCTCCTATAAGAATCAAGTCTCCTATAAGACTCCAGTCTCCTATAAGTCTACTATAAGACTCCAGTCTCCTATAAGACTCCAGTCTCCTATAAGTCTCCAATTCTCCTATAAGACTCCAGTATCCTATAAGACTCCAGTCTCCTATAAGACTCCAGTCTCGTATAAGTCTCCATTCTCCTATAAGACTCCAGTCTCCTATTAGTCTCCATTCTCCTATAAGACTCCATTCTCCTATAAGACTCCAGTCTCCTATAAGACTCCAGTCTCCTATAAGTCTCCATTCTCCTATAAGACTCCAGTCTCCTATAAGACTCCAGTCTCCTATAAGACTCCATTCTCCTATAAGACTCCAGTCTCCTATAAGACTCCAGTCTCCTATAAGACTCCATTCTCCTATAAGACTCCAGTCTCCTATAAGACTCATTTCTGTTTTAAGTCTTCGGTCTCCTATAAGTCGCCAGTCTCCTATAAGTCACCAGTCTCCTATAAGTCACCAGTCTCCTATAAGTCCCCATTCTCCTATAAGTCCCCAGTCTCCTATGAGTGACCAGTCTCCTATAAGTCCCCAGTCTCCTATAAGTATCCAGTCTCCTATAAGTCCCCAGTCTCCTATAAGTACCCATTCTCCTATAAGTCCCCATTCTCCTATAAGTCCCCAGTCTCCTATGAGTGACCAGTCTCCTATAAGTCCCCAGTCTCCTATAAGTATCCAGTCTCCTATAAGTCCCCAGTCTCCTATAAGTACCCATTCTCCTATAAGTCCCCAGTCTCCTATACGTCCCCAGTCTGGTATAAGTCCCCAGTCTCCTATACGTCCCCAGTCTGGTATAAGTCACCAGTCTCCTATAAGTCACCAGTCTACTATAAGTCACCAGTCTACTATAAGTCACCAGTCTCCTATAAGACTCCAGTCTCGTATAACTCTCCATTCTCCTATAAGACTCCAGTCTCCTATAAGACTCCAGTCTCGTATAAGACTCCATTCTCCTATAAGACTCCAGTCTCCTATAAGACTCCAGTCTCCTATAAGACTCCAGTCTCGTATAACTCTCCATTCTCCTATAAGACTCCAGTCTCCTATAAGACTCCAGTCTCCTATAAGACTCCAGTCTCGTATAACTCTCCATTCTCCTATAAGACTCCAGTCTCCTATTAGTCTCCATTCTCCTATAAGACTCCATTCTCCTATAAGACTCCAGTCTCCTATAAGACTCCAATCTCCTATAAGTCTACTATAAGACTCCAGTCTCTTATAAGTCTCCATTCTCCTATAAGATTCCAGTCTCCTATAAGACTCCAGTCTCCTATAAGACTCCAATCTCCTATAAGAATCAAGTCTCCTATAAGACTCCAGTCTCCTATAAGTCTACTATAAGACTCCAGTCTCCTATAAGACTCCAGTCTCCTATAAGTCTCCAATTCTCCTATAAGACTCCAGTATCCTATAAGACTCAGTCTCCTATAAGACACCAGTCTCGTATAAGTCTCCATTCTCCTATAAGACTCCAGTCTCCTATTAGTCTCCATTCTCCTATAAGACTCCATTCTCCTATAAGACTCCAGTCTCCTATAAGACTCCAGTCTCCTATAAGTCTCCATTCTCCTATAAGAATCAAGTCTCCTATAAGACTCCAGTCTCCTATAAGTCTCCATTCCCCTATAAGACTCCAGTCTCATATAAGACGCCAGTCTCCTATAAGACTCCAGTCTCCTATAAGTCTCCATTCTCCTATAAGACTCCATTCTCCTATAAGACTCCAGTCTCCTATAAGACTCATTTCTGTTTTAAGTCTTCGGTCTCCTATAAGTCGCCAGTCTCCTATAAGTCACCAGTCTCCTATAAGTCCCCAGTCTCCTATAAGTCACCAGTCTCCTATGAGTGACCAGTCAGGTACAAGTCCCCAGTCTCCTATAAGTACCCAGTCTCCTATAAGTCACCAGTCACCTATGAGTGACCAGTCTGGTACAAGTCACCAGTCTCCTATAAGTCCCCAGTCTCCTATGAGTGACCAGTCTGGTACAAGTCCCCAGTCTCCTATAAGTACCCAGTCTCCTATAAGTCCCCAGTCTCCTATAAGTCCCCAGTCTCCTATAAGTCCCCAGTCTCCTATAAGTCACCAGTCTCCTATAAGTCCCCATTCTCCTATAAGTCCCCAGTCTCCTATGAGTGACCAGTCTCCTATAAGTCCCCAGTCTCCTATAAGTATCCAGTCTCCTATAAGTCCCCAGTCTCCTATAAGTCCCCATTCTCCTATAAGTCCCCAGTCTCCTATACGTCCCCAGTCTGGTATAAGTCCCCAGTCTCCTATACGTACCCAGTCTGGTATAAGTCACCAGTCTCCTATAAGTCACCAGTCTACTATAAGTCACCAGTCTACTATAAGTCACCAGTCTCCTATAAGTCACCAGTCTCCTATAAGACTCCAGTCTCCTATAAGACTCCAGTCTCCTATAAGTACCCAGTCTCCTATAAGTCCCCAGTCTCCTATACGTCCCCAGTCTGGTATAAGTCACCAGTCTCCTATAAGTCACCAGTCTCCTATAAGACTCCAGTCTCCTATAAGTCTCCAGTCTCCTATAAGTACCCAGTCTCCTATAAGTCCCCAGTCTCCTATAAGTCCCCAGTCTCCTATAAGTCCCCAGTCTCCTATAAGTCCCCAGTCTCCTATGAGTGACCAGTCTCCTATAAGACTCCAGTCTCCTATAAGACTCCAGTCTCGTATAACTCTCCATTCTCCTATAAGACTCCAGTCTCCTATAAGACTCCAGTCTCCTATAAGACTCCAGTCTCGTATAACTCTCCATTCTCCTATAAGACTCCAGTCTCCTATTAGTCTCCATTCTCCTATAAGACTCCATTCTCCTATAAGACTCCAGTCTCCTATAAGACTCCAATCTCCTATAAGTCTACTATAAGACTCCAGTCTCCTATAAGTCTCCATTCTCCTATAAGATTCCAGTCTCCTATAAGACTCCAGTCTCCTATAAGACTCCAGTCTCCTATAAGACTCCAGTCTCCTATAAGTACCCAGTCTCCTATAAGTCCCCAGTCTCCTATACGTCCCCAGTCTGGTATAAGTCACCAGTCTCCTATAAGTCACCAGTCTCCTAAAAGTCACCAGTCTCCTATAAGTCACCAGTCTCCTATAAGACTCCAGTCTCCTATAAGTCTCCAGTCTCCTATAAGTACCCAGTCTCCTATAAGTCCCCAGTCTCCTATAAGTCCCCATTCTCCTATAAGTCCCCAGTCTCCTATGAGTGACCAGTCTCCTATAAGTCCCCAGTCTCCTATAAGTATCCAGTCTCCTATAAGTCCCCATTCTCCTATAAGTCCCCAGTCTCCTATACGTCCCCAGTCTGGTATAAGTCCCCAGTCTCCTATAAGACTCCAGTCTCCTATACGTCCCCAGTCTGGTATAAGTCCCCAGTCTCCTATGAGTGACCAGTCTCCTATAAGTCCCCAGTCTCCTATAAGTATCCAGTCTCCTATAAGTCCCCATTCTCCTATAAGTCCCCAGTCTCCTATACGTCCCCAGTCTGGTATAAGTCCCCAGTCTCCTATAAGACTCCAGTCTCCTATACGTCCCCAGTCTGGTATAAGTCCCCAGTCTCCTATACGTCCCCAGTCTGGTATAAGTCACCAGTCTCCTATAAGTCACCAGTCTACTATAAGTCACCAGTCTACTATAAGTCACCAGTCTCCTATAAGTCACCAGTCTCCTATAAGACTCCAGTCTCCTATAAGACTCCAGTCTCCTACAAGACTCCAGTCTCCTATAAGTCTCCAGTCTCCTATGAGTCCCCAGTCTCCTATAAGTCCCCAGTCTCCTATAAGTCCCCAGTCTCCTATAAGTCACCAGTCTCCTATAAGTCCCCAGTCTCCTATGAGTCACCAGTCTCCTATAAGTACCCAGTCTCCTATAAGTACCCAGTCTCCTATGAGTGACCAGTCTCCTATAAGTCCCCAGTCTCCTATAAGTACCCAGTCTCCTATAAGTACCCAGTCTCCTATGAGTGACCAGTCTCCTATAAGTCACCAGTCTCCTATAAGTCACCAGTCTGGTACAAGTCACCAGTCTGGTACAAGTCACCAATCTCCTATAAGTCCCCAGTCTCCTATAAGTCCCCAGTCTCCTATAAGTCCCGAGTCTCCTATGAGTGACCAGTCTGGTACAAGTCACCAGTCTCCTATAAGTCCCCAGTCTCCTATGAGTGACCAGTCTGGTACAAGTCCCCAGTCTCCTATAAGTCTCCAGTCTCCTATAAGTCCCCAGTCTCCTATATGTCCCCAGTCTCCTATGAGTGACCAGTCTCCTATAAGTCCCCAGTCTCCTATAAGTCCACAGTCTCCTATAAGTCCACAGTCTCCTATAAGTCTCCAGTCTCCTATAAGTCCCCAGTCTCCTATAAGTCCCCATTCTCCTATAAGTCCCCAGTCTCCTATACGTCCCCAGTCTGGTATAAGTCACCAGTCTCCTACAAGTCACCAGTCTCCTATAAGTCACCAGTCTCCTATAAGACTCCAGTCTCCTATAAGACTCCAGTCTCCTATAAGTCTCCAGTCTCCTATAAGTACCCAGTCTCCTATAAGTCCCCAGTCTCCTATACGTCCCCAGTCTGGTATAAGTCACCAGTCTCCTATAAGTCACCAGTCTCCTATAAGTCACCAGTCTCCTATAAGACTCCAGTCTCCTATAAGTCTCCAGTCTCCTATAAGTACCCAGTCTCCTATAAGTCCCCAGTCTCCTATAAGTCCCCAGTCTCCTATAAGTCCCCAGTCTCCTATTAGTCCCCAGTCTCCAATGAGTGACCAGTCTCCTATAAGTCCCCAGTCTCCTATAAGTATCCAGTCTCCTATACGTCCCCAGTCTGGTATAAGTCACCAGTCTCCTATAAGTCCCCAGTCTGGTATAAGTCACCAGTCTACTATAAGTCACCAGTCTCCTATAAGTCACCAGTCTCCTATAAGACTCCAGTCTCCTATAAGACTCCAGTCTCCTATAAGACTCCAGTCTCCTATAAGTCTCCAGTCTCCTATAAGTCCCCAGTCCCCTATAAGTACCCAGTCTCCTATGAGTCCCCAGTCTCCTATGAGTGACCAGTCTCCTATAAGTCCCCAGTCTCCTATGAGTCACCAGTCTCCTATAAGTACCCAGTCTCCTATAAGTACCCAGTCTCCTATGAGTGACCAGTCTCCTATAAGTCCCCAGTCTCCTATAAGTACCCAGTCTCCTATAAGTCCCCAGTCTCCTATGAGTGACCAGTCTCCTATAAGTCACCAGTCTCCTATAAGTCACCAGTCTGGTACAAGTCACCAGTCTGGTACAAGTCACCAATCTCCTATAAGTCCCCAGTCTCCTATAAGTCCCCAGTCTCCTATAAGTCCCCAGTCTCCTATGAGTGACCAGTCTGGTATAAGTCACCAGTCTCCTATAAGTCCCCAGTCTCCTATGAGTGACCAGTCTGGTACAAGTCCCCAGTCTCCTAAAAGTCTCCAGTCTCCTATAAGTCCCCAGTCTCCTATAAGTCCCCAGTCTCCTATAAGACTCCAGTCTCCTATAAGACTCCAATCTCCTATAAGTCTACTATAAGACTCCAGTCTCCTATAAGTCTCCATTCTCCTATAAGATTCCAGTCTCCTATAAGACTCCAGTCTCCTATAAGACTCCAGTCTCCTATAAGACTCCAGTCTCCTATAAGTACCCAGTCTCCTATAAGTCCCCAGTCTCCTATACGTCCCCAGTCTGGTATAAGTCACCAGTCTCCTATAAGTCACCAGTCTCCTATAAGTCACCAGTCTCCTATAAGACTCCAGTCTCCTATAAGTCTCCAGTCTCCTATAAGTACCCAGTCTCCTATAAGTCCCCAGTCTCCTATAAGTCCCCATTCTCCTATAAGTCCCCAGTCTCCTATGAGTGACCAGTCTCCTATAAGTCCCCAGTCTCCTATAAGTATCCAGTCTCCTATAAGTCCCCATTCTCCTATAAGTCCCCAGTCTCCTATAAGTCCCCAGTCCCCAGTCTGGTATAAGTCCCCAGTCTCCTATAAGTCTGGTATAAGTCACCAGTCTCCTATAAGTCACCAGTCTACTATAAGTCACCAGTCTACTATAAGTCACCAGTCTCCTATAAGTCACCAGTCTCCTATAAGACTCCAGTCTCCTATAAGACTCCAGTCTCCTATAAGACTCCAGTCTCCTATAAGACTCCAGTCTCCTATAAGTCTCCAGTCTCCTATGAGTCCCCAGTCTCCTATAAGTCCCCAGTCTCCTATAAGTCCCCAGTCTCCTATAAGTCACCAGTCTCCTATAAGTCCCCAGTCTCCTATGAGTCACCAGTCTCCTATAAGTACCCAGTCTCCTATAAGTACCCAGTCTCCTATGAGTGACCAGTCTCCTATAAGTCCCCAGTCTCCTATAAGTACCCAGTCTCCTATAAGTACCCAGTCTCCTATGAGTGACCAGTCTCCTATAAGTCACCAGTCTCCTATAAGTCACCAGTCTGGTACAAGTCACCAGTCTGGTAGTCTCCTATAAGTCCCCAGTCTCCTATAAGTCCCCAGTCTCCTATAAGTCCCAGTCTCCTATGAGTGACCAGTCTGGTACAAGTCACCAGTCTCCTATAAGTCCCCAGTCTCCTATGAGTGACCAGTCTGGTACAAGTCCCCAGTCTCCTATAAGTCTCCAGTCTCCTATAAGTCCCCAGTCTCCTATATGTCCCCAGTCTCCTATGAGTGACCAGTCTCCTATAAGTCCCCAGTCTCCTATAAGTCCACAGTCTCCTATAAGTCTCCAGTCTCCTATAAGTCCCCAGTCTCCTATAAGTCCCCATTCTCCTATAAGTCCCCAGTCTCCTATACGTCCCCAGTCTGGTATAAGTCACCAGTCTCCTACAAGTCACCAGTCTCCTATAAGTCACCAGTCTCCTATAAGACTCCAGTCTCCTATAAGTCTCCAGTCTCCTATAAGTATCCAGTCTCCTATACGTCCCCAGTCTGGTATAAGTCACCAGTCTCCTATAAGTCCCCAGTCTGGTATAAGTCACCAGTCTACTATAAGTCACCAGTCTCCTATAAGTCACCAGTCTCCTATAAGACTCCAGTCTCCTATAAGACTCCAGTCTCCTATAAGACTCCAGTCTCCTATAAGTCTCCAGTCTCCTATAAGTCCCCAGTCTCCTATAAGTACCCAGTCTCCTATGAGTCCCCAGTCTCCTATGAGTGACCAGTCTCCTATAAGTCCCCAGTCTCCTATGAGTCACCAGTCTCCTATAAGTACCCAGTCTCCTATAAGTACCCAGTCTCCTATGAGTGACCAGTCTCCTATAAGTCCCCAGTCTCCTATAAGTACCCAGTCTCCTATAAGTACCCAGTCTCCTATGAGTGACCAGTCTCCTATAAGTCACCAGTCTCCTATAAGTCACCAGTCTGGTACAAGTCACCAGTCTGGTACAAGTCACCAATCTCCTATAAGTCCCCAGTCTCCTATAAGTCCCCAGTCTCCTATAAGTCCCGAGTCTCCTATGAGTGACCAGTCTGGTACAAGTCACCAGTCTCCTATAAGTCCCCAGTCTCCTATGAGTGACCAGTCTGGTACAAGTCCCCAGTCTCCTAAAAGTCTCCAGTCTCCTATAAGTCCCCAGTCTCCTATAAGTCCCCAGTCTCCTATGAGTGACCAGTCTCCTATAAGTCCCCAGTCTCCTATAAGTCCCCAGTCTCCTATAAGTCTCCAGTCTCCTATAAGTCCCCAGTCTCCTATAAGTCCCCAGTCTCCTATACGTCCCCAGTCTGGTATAAGTCACCAGTCTCCTATAAGTCACCAGTCTCCTATAAGTCACCAGTCTCCTATAAGACTCCAGTCTCCTATAAGACTCCAGTCTCCTATAAGTCTCCAGTCTCCTATAAGTACCCAGTCTCCTATAAGTCCCCAGTCACCTATAAGTCCCCAGTCTCCTATAAGTCCCCAGTCTGGTATAAGTACCCAGTATCCTATAAGTCACCAGTCTCCTATAAGTCACCAGTCTCCTATGAGTCACCAGTCTCCTATAAGTCCCCAGTCTCCTATAAGTCCCCAGTCTCCTATAAGTCCCCAGTCTCCTATAAGTCACCAGTCTCCTATAAGTTCCCAGTCTCCTATAAGTCCCCAGTCTCCTATAAGTCCCCAGTCTCCTATAAGTACCCAGTATCCTATAAGTCACCAGTCTCCTATAAGTCCCCAGTCTCCTATGAGTCACCAGTCTCCTATAAGTACCCAGTCTCCTATAAGTCCCCAGTCTCCTATGAGTCACCAGTCTCCTATAAGTACCCAGTCTCCTATAAGTCCCCAGTCTCCTATAAGACTCCAGTCTCCTATAAGTACCCAGTCTCCTATAAGTACCCAGTCTCCTATAAGTGACCAGTCTCCTATAAGTCCCCAGTCTCCTATAAGTCCCCAGTCTCCTATAAGTCCCCAGTCTCCTATAAGTCCCCAGTCTCCTATAAGTCCCCAGTCTCCTATAACTACCCAGTCTCCTATAAGTACCCAGTCTCCTATGAGTGACCAGTCTCCTATAAGTCACCAGTCTCCTATAGGTCACCAGTCTGGTACAAGTCACCAGTCTGGTACAAGTCACCAATCTCCTATAAGTCCCCAGTCTCCTATAAGTCCCCAGTCTCCTATAAGTCCCCAGTCTCCTATGAGTGACCAGTCTGGTACAAGTCCCCAGTCTCCTATAAGTCTCCAGTCTCCTATAAGTCCCCAGTCTCCTATAAGTCTCCAGTCTCCTATAAGTCCCCAGTCTCCTATAAGTCCCCAGTCTCCTATGAGTGACCAGTCTCCTATAAGTCCCCAGTCTCCTATAAGTCCCCAGTCTCCTATAAGTCTCCAGTCTCCTATAAGTCCCCAGTCTCCTATAAGTCCCCAGTCTCCTATAAGTCCCCAGTCTCCTATACGTCCCCAGTCTGGTATAAGTCACCAGTCTCCTATAAGTCCCCAGTCTCCTATAAGTCCCCAGTCTCCTATACGTCCCCAGTCTGGTATAAGTCACCAGTCTCCTATAAGACTCCAGTCTCCTATAAGACTCCAGTCTCCTATAAGTCTCCAGTCTCCTATAAGTACCCAGTCTCCTATAAGTCCCCAGTCTCCTATAAGTCCCCAGTCTCCTATAAGTCACCAGTCTCCTATAAGACTCCAGTCTCCTATAAGACTCCAGTCTCCTATAAGTCTCCAGTCTCCTATAAGTACCCAGTCTCCTATAAGTCCCCAGTCTCCTATAAGTCCCCAGTCTCCTATAAGTCCCCAGTCTCCTATAAGTCACCAGTCTCCTATAAGTCACCAGTCTCCTATAAGTCCCCAGTCTCCTATAAGTCCCCAGTCTCCTATAAGTCCCCAGTCTCCTATAAGTCCCCAGTCTCCTATAAGTCCCCAGTCTCCTATAAGTCCCCAGTCTCCTATAAGTCCCCAGTCTCCTATAAGTCCCCAGTCTCCTATAAGTACCCAGTCTCCTATAAGTCCCCAGTCTCCTATAAGTCCCCAGTCTCCTATAAGTACCCAGTCTCCTATGAGTGACCAGTCTCCTATAAGTCCCCAGTCTCCTATGAGTCACCAGTCTCCTATAAGTACCCAGTCTCCTATAAGTACCCAGTCTCCTATGAGTGACCAGTCTCCTATAAGTCCCCAGTCTCCTATAAGTACCCAGTCTCCTATAAGTACCCAGTCTCCTATGAGTGACCAGTCTCCTATAAGTCACCAGTCTCCTATAAGTCACCAGTCTGTTACAAGTCACCAGTCTGGTACAAGTCACCAATCTCCTATAAGTCACCAGTCTCCTATAAGTCCCCAGTCTCCTATAAGCTGGCATGCTCCTCTAATTTTCCCGCTCCCTACGATGACCGAACATCATTACTGCCAGGCTTAATCACAGCTACATTGTGTTTCGTGCCACTGAGACAGCAACAGAAAAGGGTTTCCATTCCAGTTATGGCTGTCCCTGTCCCTTCCCCCCAACAATCTGCCTTCATTCCCTGCTGCCAGAGCCTGAGCAGGAAAGCAGAGCAGAGACACGGTGTTTATTCTCTCCATAGAGAGCGTAGAGAGCTGAGCCAAAAGACCCTGACTGTTTCTACGCCTCATACTTAGTTTGGAGGGAGGACAATCAGTCCAGAACACCAGAGAACATGTTGCTGGTTATCTGAATGATCAAGATCATGATGAGAAAAGAAACTGGACTATATAAATCACATTTAGACCCTTAGTCTGGAGAGAGCTACCATGTCTCCCCGCTCTGTCTCACTTCACTGTTTTAATTACACACACTGCCTTATTTTTATTCTGTCATACAATTCCTCAGTGTTGTTTACATAAAATGACGTTTTGAGTTGAGCCCACTTGAATTATTTAATCTACTTTAACTAGTTCAACTATAAAAACAGAATAGAAAATTAAGATTTTGCCCCGAGCCAAAAGCTGATTTATCACGTTTTGCACAGTAAGATTAGAGTGTTGGAGGTAGGCACTTCCTTTATACACCCTGGGTTCTTACCCTCAAGAGAAATCATCAAGGAACACTTTTTCATGCGCCACTGCCTGCATCTGTCATTTCCAATATGCAAGATTGATAGTGGAAAGTCCCTCAGTCCATGTATCTTCATGAACACAGTGTGCAGTTGTTTGTTTTGATGTTTTAAAACTCCAATCCACACACATCCCCCCTGTGGCTGTTTGAATTGGAGTTGGCTGCGATCTCTTTACAGGTTCCAGCAGGGTATAAGTCTAATTCTAAGGTGTGATGGAGGTATAGACTTCAAAGGGTGTATTGAGTTAAACTAATTGAATATTGAATGTGTTTCAATTGCCACATAATAGTGATATAGCCTATCATTTAGTGTTTGTTATTGTTCCCATCTCCTGCATCCCGAGGATAATTCAAATTTCTCAAGACATAATTGGCAATCTCAGGTTTGGGATAAACATAGACATGAACTCAGGTTTCAGTGAAAAGCAAATGTAGCCTCCTCAGAATTATTATTATAGAATTTTTGATTGTATGCCTAAACCATTTCCCTAAAACCTTCATTGAAATCCAAACATGCTTTACATTTGATCTTGACTTTGTTCAAGACGTTTCGCATATTTAATGAGTTTATAATGATGTCTTTATTTCTTACATTCATATTTACCCATTATATATGCATTAGGCAATATGACTTCTTCCCACTTATATTTTCGACTCCCAAATAGCCAACATAAATAGGGCTAGCTTTTGCAAGGTCTTGGAATATTCTAGAATTAGCTCATTAAGAAGACAATTTGTCATCCAAAACTACTGGAAACTCAGACCTAATCTTGGATATCAATGACAGAGCTCTCCTAGACATAAATTAAAGATGTAATCTTGGATAGAAACGATATGATTATTTCAGCAGGATCAAGCGCACATGAAAGAAAGCACTCACCACCAGGAAGAATCCACTCTAGGCGTGAAGATGAGAAGCAGCAGAATAAAGGTAAAGTATAGCCTTGAGGTTGAGTTGGAGGAGTGTCGGGATATTGTCCCATTTCTGGACCCAGTCCTGGTCCTGGAATATCCTCGGGGTTTGAAGAAACAAAACATTTCTATTTTCATGAACAGAAGGCATACAATATAAAATGAAGAATACAAGTCCTTGGCGATGGTTTGCTGTTCATAATTGGGGGAAAACCTGCCTATCTATAGAAGTTGAACAATTCTATCCATCTTGTTTCAAAAGGCTAATTTGATATCTTGACAGTTCATCAATGCCATTGTTTGTCTCTGATTTATTCGAGACGAGGCAGTACTCATCAAAAGTCAGTCTGGTAAAAGTAAATCGAATTAAGACAAATCTTCTGAGAAACTGTCAAATGTCCAGCCAGAAGTTCGGGTTGCCAACGATAACTTTCCCTCGTTGTTGCGTATTGTTTTTGTAGCCCAGGCTATTTGTTTGACATTCGACGTGAATAACAGGTGAAGCTGAAGATGTTGCAAACCCAAACACGGGTATCACAGACTGTGAAAAAAATGGCACTGAAACCACTGTTTGTCCCTGGCAGGTAAAGTCAGTCACTCATCTGTCCGAGGATGAGACAGATAGCGACGCCGCGGTCTTCTTCTCAGTCGGGAGTGAAGATGCGCCGCAGGACAAAACACTGCACCAGCACGTCAGCTGTCCATGCCCCACTTTTGTTAGACAATTACAAACACCGGTATGTGCACGGTGAGGTCAGGGACGTTATATTTAGATGTCGACAAGTAAAAGTTATCTACCTTACATAGCCGTTTAAATATTGGTGATCTCCATATTGGAACTAATTTGACAAATCAAATCGATTTTTATTGGTCACATACACATGGTTAGCATATGTTAATGCGAGTGTAGCGAAATGCTTGTGCTTCTAGTTCCAACAGTGCAGTAATATCTAACAAGTAATCTAAACAATTGCCAACAACTACCTAATACACACAAATGTAAAACAGTAATCTAACAATTCCCCAACAACTACCTAATACACACAAATGTAAAACAGTAATCTAACAATTCCCCAACAACTACCTAATACACACACATCTAAAACAGTAATCTAACAATTCCCCAACAACTACCTAATACACGCACATCTAAAATAGTAATCTAACAATTCCCCAACAACTACCTAATACACACAAATCTAAAACAGTAATCTAACAATTCCCCAACAACTACCTAATACACACACATGTAAAGGGGTGACCCCTCATTGACTGGTGTTAAAGCCTCTCGATGTGCCCTATGAAGAAGAGTATCCAAGTACCTTTTCATCTCAATGACTTTTCATCAAGTTAACTAAGTCATGTGGAAATAATTGAATTAAGGAATTGAACTATGTGTTTATGTGGCCAGACCATGAATAAAAGAAGAGCTCCCTTTTCTTTGCGAGTTTTATAACCAATAATGAAATGCCTATGTTTTGGCTCCAACCAAATTAAAACTATATAAATTAGTTCAGTAATTTATGGATGGATGAAAGGGGTGACATTCTAGTTTCATGTTGTTTGGTGTTGGTGTCCTTTTCATCCCATTGCCTTTCATTTCCTTTGCCACTATTTTCCACATGAAACACAGCCAAATAGATCAAATACATTTCTATATGTGTTATACAAATACATAGCAATCTAAGAAACAACCCAAAACTGTAATATATTTCACTGCTTACATATGCATTATGGTGTTGTGTTAAGCCCATAAAATCATTACTATGAGGACCACATGGTGCGATGGCTGGGACCACACAATCTGTAGTTTATTTTAGGAGATGACATTGCACACTGCTTAGGCCTATGAAATGTATCTGAAATGACCAATTATACAGAAATGACTGAATAAACAGACCACTATTGACAGTGTATTGTAAGGCAGTTAGTGCATTGAGCTTAAACAAAGCCAAAAGGGTGAGCTTTCCAATGAGGTGAATATTAACCATAAATCTCATCAGTAACTACTCTCATCTCTTGATTTTCTTGAGATGACATCAACTTATCTCATCTAGATGTTTTACATTTGGCACATAGCATTGTAAGCAATGATGTGGGAGTAAAACAGGTATGTGTCTGGAGTTTCATTGTGTCAGCACAGCAAGCGCTGGAGAAAGTTTTGCTTGGGGCACCTTCAACTATGAGAGGTCAAGCTTTCATGCTTTGACACATCATTAACTAGGAACTTTGTTTCTCCATAGAGATAGACTGAAAGGCCTCATAATCTGTCCAGGGGAGGGGAGGGGGTTAGCTGTTTCAGCACATGCTTAGCCTGGCCTGGCCTGGTTGGCTGTTTCAGCACATGCTGAGCCTGGCCTGGTCTGGTTGGCTGTTTCAGCACATGCTTAGCCTGGCCTGGCCTGGTTGGCTGTTTCAGCACATGCTTAGCCTGGCCTGGCCTGGTTGGCTGTTTCAGCACATGCTTAGCCTGGCCTGGCCTGGCCTGGTTGGCTGTTTCAGCACATGCTTAGCCTGGCCTGGCCTGGTTGGCTGTTTCAGCACATGCTGAGCCTGGCCTGGCCTGGTTGGCTGTTTCAGCACATGCTTAGCCTGGCCTGGCCTGGTTGGCTGTTTCAGCACATGCTTAGCCTGGCCTGGCCTGGTTGGCTGTTTCAGCACGTACTTTGCCTGGCCTGGCCTGGTTGGCTGTTTCAGCACATGCTTAGCCTGGCCTGGCCTGGCCTGGTTGGCTGTTTCAGCACATGCTTAGCCTGGCCTGGCCTGGTTGGCTGTTTCAGCACATGCTGAGCCTGGCCTGGCCTGGTTGGCTGTTTCAGCACATGCTTAGCCTGGCCTGGCCTGGCCTGGTTGGCTGTTTCAGCACATGCTTAGCCTGGCCTGGCCTGGTTGGCTGTTTCAGCACATGCTGAGCCTGGCCTGGTCTGGTTGGCTGTTTCAGCACATGCTGAGCCTGGCCTGGCCTGGTTGGCTGTTCCAACACATGCTTAGCCTGGCCTGGCCTGGTTGGCTGTTTCAGCACATGCTTAGCCTGGCCTGGCCTGGCCTGGTTGACTGTTTCAGCACATGCTTAGCCTGGCCTGGCCTGGTTGGCTGTTTCAGCACATGCTTAGCCTGGCCTGGCCTGGTTGGCTGTTTCAGCACATGCTGAGCCTGGCCTGGCCTGGAGGACGAGAATCGTTACACTGGGTCTGTATATAGAAGAAGAAATGAATGTACTGGGTCTGCATATAGAAGATGAAATGTATGTACTGGGTCTGCATATACAATGAGAAATGTATGTGCTGGGTCTGCATATAGAATAAGAAAGGTATGTCCTGGGTGTGTATATAGAATAAGGAATGTACTGGGTCTGCATATAGAATAAGAAAGGTATGTCCTGGGTGTGTATATAGAATAAGAAATGTACTGGGTCTGCATATAGAATAAGAAAGGTATGTCCTGGGTGTGTATATAG
The DNA here is from genome assembly GCF_036934945.1 of Oncorhynchus masou masou. Taxonomy (NCBI): domain Eukaryota; kingdom Metazoa; phylum Chordata; class Actinopteri; order Salmoniformes; family Salmonidae; genus Oncorhynchus; species Oncorhynchus masou. Next base: position 78,185,365 of record NC_088216.1, on the reverse strand, counting down.
AATAAGACATTTATGTACTGGGTCTGCATATAGAATAAGAAAGGTATGTCCTGGGTGTTTATATAGAATAAGACATTTATGTACTGGGTCTGCATATAGAATAAGAAAGGTATGTCCTGGGTGTGTATATAGAATAAGACATTTATGTACTGGGTCTGCATATAGAATAAGAAAGGTATGTCCTGGGTGTGTATATAGAATAAGACATTTATGTACTGGGTCTGCATATAGAATAAGAAAGGTATGTCCTGGGTGTTTATATAGAATAAGACATTTATGTACTGGGTCTGCATATAGAATAAGAAAGGTATGTCCTGGGTGTGTATATAGAATAAGACATTTATGTACTGGGTCCGCATATAGAATATGAAATGATTGTACTGGGTCAGCATATAGCTTAAGAAATGTATATACTGGGTCTGCGTATATAATAAGAACTGTATGTACTGGATCTGCATATACAATAAGAAATGTATGTACTGGGTCTGTATATACAGTGCCTTGCGAAAGTATTCGGCCCCCTTGAACTTTGCGACCTTTTGCCACATTTCAGGCTTCAAACATAAAGATATAAAACTGTATTTTTTGTGAAGAATCAACAACAAGTGGGACACAATCATGAAGTGGAACGACATTTATTGGATATTTCAAACTTTTTTAACAAATCAAAAACTGAAAAATTGGGCGTGCAAAATTATTCAGCCCCCTTAAGTTAACACTTTGTAGCGCCACCTTTTGCTGCGATTACAGCTGTAAGTCGCTTGGGGTATGTCTCTATCAGTTTTGTACATCGAGAGACTGACATTTTTTCCCATTCCTCCTTGCAAAACAGCTCGAGCTCAGTGAGGTTGGATGGAGAGCATTTGTGAACAGCAGTTTTCAGTTCTTTCCACAGATTCTCGGTTGGATTCAGGTCTGGACTTTGACTTGGCCATTCTAACACCTGGATATGTTTATTTTTGAACCATTCCATTGTAGATTTTGCTTCATGTTTTGGATCATTGTCTTGTTGGAAGACAAATCTCCGTCCCAGTCTCAGGTCTTTTGCAGACTCCATCAGGTTTTCTTCCAGAATGGTCCTGTATTTGGCTCCATCCATCTTCCCATCAATTTTAACCATCTTCCCTGTCCCTGCTGAAGAAAAGCAGGCCCAAACCATGATGCTGCCACCACCATGTTTGACAGTGGGGATGGTATGGTCAGGGTGATGAGCTGTGTTGCTTTTACGCCACATAACGTTTTGCATTGTTTCCAAAAAGTTAAATTTTGGTTTCATCTGACCAGAGCACCTTCTTCCACATGTTTGGTGTGTCTCCCAGGTGGCTTGTGGCAAACTTTAAACAACACTTTTTATGGATATCTTTAAGATATGGCTTTCTTCTTGCCACTCTTCCATAAAGGCCAGATTTGTGCAATATACGACTGATTATTGTCCTATGGACAGTCTCCCACCTCAGCTGTAGATCTCTGCAGTTCATCCAGAGTGACCATGGGCCTCTTGGCTGCATCTCTGATCAGTCTTCTCCTTGTATGAGCTGAAAGTTTAGAGGGACGGCCAGGTCTTGGTAGATTTGCAGTGGTCTGATACTCCTTCCATTTCAATATTATCGCTTGCACAGTGCTCCTTGGGATGTTTAAAGCTTGGGAAATCTTTTTGTATCCAAATCCGGCTTTAAACTTCTTCACAACAGTATCTCGGACCTGCCTGGTGTGTTCCTTGTTCTTCATGATGCTCTCTGCGCTTTTAACGGACCTCTGAGACTATCACAGTGCAGGTGCATTTATACGGAGACTTGATTACACACAGGTGGATTGTATTTATCATCATTAGTCATTTAGGTCAACATTGGATCATTCAGAGATCCTCACTGAACTTCTGGAGAGAGTTTGCTTCACTGAAAGTAAAGGGGCTGAATAATTTTGCACGCCCAATTTTTCAGTTTTTGATTTACTTAAAAAAGTTTGAAATATCCAATAAATTTCGTTCCACTTCATGATTGTGTCCCACTTGTTGTTGATTCTTCACAAAAAAATACAGTTTTATATCTTTATGTTTGAAGCCTGAAATGTGGCAAAAGGTCGCAAAGTTCAAGGGGGCCGAATACTTTCGCAAGGCACTGTAGAAGAAGAGCAGAAGCTCTGTCGCTGCCGGCCCGCTGTACTCAGTTAGGTCTGGTCATGAAAACTCAACCTGACCTTCAGGTCAGATCCATGGACTTCTCCTGACTTACAGCCTGTCAAACAAACACCCAGTGACCGACTCAATACTCAACATCACAGTTTAGGTTCACAGCATATTTTTAGTCAATGGAAGTGCATGGTATCTTACTGTCACTACAGACATGACTCTGGCCTGATAGTATTCATCAGCTCGTCTGGCTAATGTGGAAACAAAGAGCTATGTTCAAGGACACTCCTGGCCTTGTACTTATCACAGTTCATTTGTAGTTGCTAGGTGCTATGTGTGAGCAGCTAGGGAAGAGGCCGCTGGACAATGGCAGCATGTGTGAATGTATTGGGTCATAATAATCAGCACAAATCCATGAGCATTAGTCAGACACCTAAGTAAAGGTCAAACAACAATACAGCAGCTGCCTAAAATGACCAACACATGAACAGTGGAGGTGGTGATGGGATTGCTGTGAGTGGCCTAAAATGACCAAAACATGGACAGTGGATGTGGTGCTGGAAGTGGCCTAAAATGACCAACACATGGACAGTGGAGGTGGTGCTGGGAGTGGCCTAAAATGACCAACACATGGACAGTGGAGGTGGTGCTGGAAGTGGCCTAAAATGACCAACACATGGACAGTGGAGGTGGTGCTGGAAGTGGCCTAAAATGACCAACACATGGACAGTGGAGGTGGTGCTGGGAGTGGCCTAAAATGACCAACACATGGACAGTGGAGGTGGTGCTGGAAGTGGCCTAAAATGACCAACACATGGACAGTGGAGGTGGTGCTGGGAGTGGCCTAAAATGACCAACACATGGACAGTGGAGGTGGTGCTGGAAGTGGCCTAAAATGACCAACACATGGACAGTGGAGGTGGTGCTGGGAGTGGCCTAAAATGACCAACAAATGGACAGTGGAGTAGTGCTGGGAGTGGCCTAAAATGACCAACACATGGACGGTGGAGGTGGTGCTCGTAGTGCTGGGAGTGACCTAAATGACCAAATCATGAACTGGTTTAGATATTATCTGTCGGAAAGAATGGTTTGTCCTCTGACAAATCAACTGTAAATTTCGGTGTTCCTCAAGGTTCTGTTTTAGGATCACTATTGTTTTCACTATATTTTTTACCTCTTGGAGATGTCATTCGAAAACATAATGTTAACTTTCACTGCTATGCGGATGACACACAGCTGTACATTTCAATGAAACATGGCGAAGCCCCAAAATTGCCCTCGCTAGAAGTCTGTGTTTTAGACATAAGGAAGTTGATGGCTGCAAACTTTCTACATTTAAACTCATACAAAACAGAGATGCTTGTTCTCGGTCCCAAGAAACAGAAAAGAGATCTTCTGTTGAATCTGACAATTAATCTTGACAATCTGACAATTAATAAAAGGTTTTACTGCTAAACTACAAAGCATTACATGGGCTTGCTCCTACCTATTTTCCGATTTGGTCCTACTGTACACGTACACTATGGTCACAAGACACTCCTAATTGTCCCTAGAATTTCTAAGCAAACAGCTGGAGGCAGGGCTTTCTCCTATAGAGCTCCATTTTTATGGAACGGTCTGCTTACCTATGTGAGATACGCAGACTCGGTCTCAACCTTTAAGTCTTTACTGAAGACTCATCTCTTCAGTGGGTCATATGATTGAGTGTAGTCTGGCCCAGGGGTGTGAAGGTGAACGGAAAGGCTCTGGAGCAAGAACCGCCCTTGCTGTCTCTGCCTGTTCGGTTCCCCTTTCTCCACTGGGATTCTCCCCTATTACAGCTGCTGAGTCACTGGCTTACTGGTGCTCTTCCATGCCGTCCCTAGGAGGGGTGCGTCACTTGAGTGGGTTGAGTCACTGACGTGATCTTCCTGTCTGGGTTGGCGCCCCCCCTTAGGTTGTGCCATGGCGGAGATCTTTGTAGGCTATACTCTGCCTTATCTCAGGATGGTAAGTTGGTGGTTGAAGATATCCCTCTGGTGGTGTGGGGGCTGTGCTTTGGCAAAGTGGGTGGGGTTATATCCTGCCTGTTTGGCCCTGTCCGGGGGTATCATCGGATGGGGCCACAGTGTCTCCTGACCCCTCCTGTCTCAGCCTCCAGTATTTATGCTGCAGTAGTTTATGTGTCGGGGGGCTAGGGTCAGTCTGTTATATCTGGAGTACTTCTCCTGTCTTATCCGGTGTCCTGTGTGAATTTATGCTCTCTCTAATTCTCTCTTTCTCTCTTTCTTTCTCTCTCTCGGAGTACCTGAGCCCTAGGACCATGCCTCAGGACTACCTGGCATGATGACTCCTTGCTGTCCCCAGTCCACCTGGCCGTGCTGCTGCTCCAGTTTCAACTGTTCTGCCTGAGGCTATGGAACCCTGACCTGTTCACCGGATGTGCTACATGTCCCAGACGTGCTGTTTTCAACTCTCTAGAGACAGCAGGAGTGGTAGAGATACTCTTAATGATCGGTTATGAACAGCCAACTGGCATTTACTCCTGCATTGCTTGTTGTTTGGGGTTTTAGGCCGGGTTTCTGTACAGCACTTTGAGATATCAGCTGATGTAAGAAGGGCTATATAAATACATTTGATTTGAGTGGAGGTGATGCTGGGAGTGGTCTAAAATGACCAACACAGACAGCGGAGGCGCAGTATGTGTCTCTCTTGGGAGTGAGGGGATTAGGGGGATTCAGAAGCCTAATTAAATTATTGTCTGCTCAATTTTATGACATGACACATCCCAGTTGTTTTTGGCCTCACATATCTTTTTATTCTAAAACATGGAGCATACATGCTTCACTGTACATAAAAATATATGTTTCTACCCACAGCTACTGGCTAAGCTTGAAGTGTTTGTCCTTCCTTTGGTTACATCACAGCCAGACCGAGGCTGCGGTGTCCTCATTACATGTGACCCTGTCTTTCTTTACCTCACGGACGGGCTGTAGATTTTACAGTGACAACTCTATAACAAATTGCTTTATAAGAAGCAGCTGATGGGCCAGTGGGCCCCCTGTCTAGAACGCTCCAGCTGTGGACTCTGAGCGCTCAGCACCATGCCACAATGCGACCATTCCTCCTATTCTGGGCCAGGCTCATGGTCCAGGCTAATTTTGGACAGGAGGACAGTGGCAGGGGAGAGACTCTGCCTGTCCCATCAGATGTCTGTCCTGGCCTGGATGACGACATGGCAACATAGCCAGTCACTACCCGCGTGTCACTTCCTTCGGCCTGTTAATAGATCTCCTCTTACAGGGTCGGGACAGTGCGAACAGTCACTCAGGATATTTTGTGGTTGGAGGTCTGTGAAGGGGTTGTAAATTCTCTCGGTAAATCACAATGGCTAATGTGTTCACCTTGACCTCTCTGGCATGAATTATGTTCACACCTTGTCCAACACACCTACCGGTAGTTGAGGATGATATCATATCACATCCTACTAACTACACCATGACTTATTACTGACTTGCTACAGTACGTCCCTTGGCTCTCTCATGCTGTACCACAACGATTTACAGCATAGTCTGTTGTTGAACCTCCTGGTTGTGGTGGTAACAGACATAGTGCTATTCTAGTACCATTTCTACTTAAAGATCCACTTTCTAGTCTTAGAGGACAGTAAAATGTCTCTAGGTCAAGTGATGGGCTGGCATCAGACATGGGAGCTTAGTCTGCCTCCGCTCTGGCCTTCAGCTGCCCTCAGCCCGGGCTGGCAGATAGGACCTGCCTGAGCCCTAGCCTGTCACAGCAGCTCAGATGTGGCCACTCACAGCTCATCATCCAGGGACTGTGTTTACTGAGAGAGCTTTGCTGGAGGCCAGACATGTCTGTGTTGGCCTCGCAATGCGGCCCTGCTGTCCCACACAGGAATGTTAATGAGGTGAGTGGAGCAGGAGAGGTGACCCACTCTGTTCCCATGCAGGCAGGAGAGGAGGAACCGCCTGTCTGCTGAGAAACGGGTCTGCTACCCCGGTCGGTTGGTCAGCGCATGCTGACCTGCTCCACACTCCATAAGGTCACTCACTCTGAAATGACTTAACTTTGGCTTCAGATATCGGGCCATAGTAAGGAACATGTTGGACCATATAGGAGACATGTTGAATATGAATAACGGAGTGCTGGGTTACTAATGGACTGACTTTGGATGAGACAGAAATTGTATGCATCTACTTCACTGTAACATTTCGAACCACAGATTGTATGAAACAAGTTGAAAAATTTCAATTGAAAAATTTGTGGTCATCCTCAAATCCTTAAAAAACGTAGGTGCTGGGCTAATAAAGAATACATGTGAAGAACAGAAAAGATTCACTGCTTGAATTGGGAGCATAAACAGTGTAGAGGCCTTCCTGTTCTTTATTTTATTTGCAATTTCACAACAGCTGGTGGCTGCCTTTGTGCTACTCTTGATTGAATCAACACACAAAAGACGAACACATACCAGAAGAATACAACATGCATGTTTTGGGTAGAAGCATCAGTGCCTTATTCATGGGAAAGTTGTAAGTGGTGTGGTAATTACAACTTTACATATTTTATTTTCATTTAACCTTTATTTAACTTTAACCAGAGCTGTTAAGTCCAATCCTTTTCTGTTGGCTGTGATTAGAACAAGCGCCATTCATTGTGTGTGTAGTAGAGGTGTGTGTACACAGTGATTTTCCAGTGTTATCTGCTGGCTGGGGGCTTTATACCAGAGACAGCGAGAGTGAGTACCTTTGTCTGCTACGTAATGAAACAGTGACACCTGGTGGAAAGGGCCACAATTAGTGGGATTCAAAAGAGGAACAATTTCAATTGCATGCATTTCCATGATTCCTCACATACTCTCACCCCACCTCCTTCTCAAGATCCACTGGATCAGAAGGTTAGAGTTCCCGCCCCTATGACTTTCTCATCCAATGGGTTTTGTGAATGACACGAGGAGAGAGGACGCAAGGAATAAAGGAAATGCAATTGAGATTCTCTCATAGACCAGAAGAAAGCGATGGACAATCAGTAAAACCAGGAAAGCATGGTCAGATCTTTTAATGTGCGTTGGAAACTACCAGACCAGGGTTATTGATCAATAGATATATAAATAGATACAGTGAGGGTGGGAAGTGAGCGGACTCATTTTATATCCATCATGGATAATACTGTAACAAATCATATGATTAGCATGGTATAAAAAAACATTAACATTCAATCATATGCATGGAAGTTTAAAAGGTTATGCAATGCAGTACAATACATAATAATCTGAGTACTGTAAAATAGAATTGTGCTGTGAATTGCGCTGTGTATACATACACCACATGGCCAAAAAGTACCTGCTTGTCGAACATCTCATTCCAAAATCATGGGCATTAATATGGAGTTGGTTCCCCCTTTGCTGCTATAACAGCCTCCTCCACTCTTCTGGAAAATCTTTCCACTAAATGAGGGGACTTGCTTCGATTCAGTCACAAGAGCATTAGTGAGGTCGGGCACTGATGTTGGGCGATTAGGCCTGGACTATGATACAGCTCACTTCACTACCAGAGATTACCTGGCTTTCCAATTCATCCCAAAGGTGTTTCGATAGGGTTGAGGTCAGGGCTCTGTGCAGACCAGTCAAGTTCATCCACACCGATCTCGACAAACAATTTCTGTATGGACCTCGCTTTGAGTACAGGGACACTCTCATGCTGAAACAGGAAAGGGCCTTCTCCAAACTGTTGCTACAAAGTTGGAAGCACAGAATTATCTAGAATGTTATTGTATGCTGTAGCGTTAAGATTTTCCTTCACTGGAACTAAGGGGCCAATCTCGAACCATGAAAAACAGCCCCAGACCATTATTCTACTTCCACCAACCTTTACAGTTGGCACTATGCATTCGGGCAGGTATTGTCCTCCTGGCATTCACCAAACCCAGATTCATCTGTCTGACTGCCAGATGGTGAAGCGTGATCCATCACTCCAGAGAATGCATTTCCACTGCTCCAGAGTCCAATGGCGGTGAGCTTTACACTACTTCAACCGACACTTTGCATTGCGCATGGTGATCTTAGGCTTGTTTGCGGCTGCTCAGCTATGGAAACCCATTTCAAGCTGCCGACAAACAATTATTGTGCTGACGTTGCTTCCAGAGGCAGTTTGGAACTCGGTAGTGAGTGTTGCAACCGAGGACAGACCATCTTTACTCCTGTCAGCAACGGGTGTGGCTGAAATAACCAAATCCACTCATTTGAAGGGGTGTCCACATACTTTTGTATTTACAGTGTATATTTCCACACTGAGGTTGGAATAATACTGTGCAATTGTGAAAATGATGATAATGCCCTTTTAGTGTAAGAGCTGTTTTAAAAGACTGCCTGAAATTTCAGCTTGTTTTGCATGGGTGTGGTTTTGGACTGCCTGGCGACATCACCAGGCGGTAAAATTAATAGACCAACAACAAAGAGAGTTTGCCCTCTCTGCCAATAGCTAGTTTTCAGGTTACATGTCCCTCCCACTAGGCTAGTCCAATAAGCCGCTCACTCAGACCACTCCCAGACAGTCATAGTAAAATTATTGCTTGACAAATTGCTTTTTGCAAAAGAAGCAATTTTTTGTTCCTCTTTGAACATTTTAATTGAAAACAATCACAGTAAGGTACTTAAATATCACCCAGTAATTCATTGATGTTGAGATAAAAAATGTCTGCATTGGACCTTTAAGATCGTATTAAATTAACAACAAATGCAAGCAGAAATCATTAAGTGACGATACTACAATATATTACATTATTATGATGTATAATACTTTGATATTTCCCCCCACAACTACCCCCTCATCATTGCCAGAATAGCTATGGGGTAAATAACAGACGTTATAGTACAGTAAATTCTATGTAATACTATAACTATAATATAATACTTGATTGTCTTACTAAACCATGCAGCAGTGCTGATTACCAGTCCTGGCAGCCAAGTGATACACTAAGGTAACATTTAATGCTGATGTACCATATAAAGAACGAATGAACCATTGGTATGAGAGAAAATATACATTTGTTATAGTAATTACTATACATAAAGTACATTATATTAATAATAATACTGTATACATTATACATATTGTCAACTGATCAAGACTTGAAGATACAGAATGTTAAAATCATGTGCCACGTTAGGAAATATAATGTGTTAAGCCGCCCAGTTTCATTATTAAACTCTGAAGTTCAGGATAAACTCTTATTTTATTCAGTGTTTCCAGAACATCAATGCAGGCTAAATCCAAATCCTGATTTAGAGATATGTTTATTTCCTAACTCAATTTCAGAAGCTGTATTATAAGCAGTGTTGGACTCAATTCAGAATGTAATTGAGAATGTCTCATAAATTCCAATACAATTACTGAATTTGAATTGAATTAGAACTGAAGTAGTAAACAGGATACAGAATTTCAATTTTAATTTGAATGAAATGAAATAGAATTGAATTCAGGGAAATTCAATGCAATTCAAATGCCTATTCTATATTGGGTGTAGTCTACAAATATAATGTACATCTTGTACATCAAAAATGTCATTATATACATGAATGTAAAATATTATTGAAACAATTGATTTTCAGGACAAACTGTACTTAATTCATCACTTAAATGTAGTTAAATATTGATGAAAATACTATGTTTCCCAGAATGCATTAGTTTATCCATCAAGTTGACCCTGAGGCCTTCAAAAGGAAGCCAAACAAATGAAATTCTTGGTGGAAATATAATTGGCTATTCTAAGCATAGAGGTGAAGAATGTAAATGAACACTGTTTCCAGAGAAAAGTTAAATATTATTTGGTATCTGGAAATGTGACCTGTCAGATTCAATGAAACTCTCATGTTCTATGACTGAGTGGAATTTCTTTGAATTGTACTGAATTAAATTTCACTTCCTGTCACTCCCTCAAATTCTACATCTTGTGGGGTGTGGCCAATTAAATTTCAATGAGTTTCATGAGTTGAAATTCATGAAATTTCATGAGTTGAATGGGAGTCAGTTCCATCATTCTGAATTGGGCCCAACCCTGATGATAAGTAGTGCAGAGAGAGATTTGATTGGCCCATGACTGTATGCCGTAACGGACATGCATTTTTGCCTGTTTTTCACCATTTTACTGAATAAACTTATGCTATTATTATTATTATTATTTCTTATTATTGTTATTTTATTTATTACGATTCAGAAAGCAAAAAATTGATACGTACAAATATATCTACAGTGAGTGTACAAAACATTAGGAACACCTGCTCATTCCATGACAGACTGACCAGGTGAATCCATGTTAAAGCTATGATCCCTTATTGATGTCACTTGTTAAATTCACTTAAATTAGTGTACATGAAGGGGAGGAGACAGGTTAAAGCAGGATATTTTAGCCTTGAGACAATTGAGACATGAACAGGGTGAATGGGCAAGACAAAAGGTTTAAGTGCCTTTGAACGGGGTACAAGAACTGCAACGCTGCTGGGTTTTTCACGCTCAAATTTTTCCCATGTGTATCAACAATGGTCCAAAGGACTTCCAGTCAACTTGACACAACTGTGGGAAGCATTGGAGCCAACATGGCCAGCATCCCTGTGGAACGCTTTCTGCACCTTGTAGAGTCCATGTCCCAACAAATTGAGAATGTTCTGAGGGCTAAAAGAGGGTGCAACTCAATATTAGGAAGGTGTTCCTAATGTTTTTCCAACTAGGTGTATAGTGCTATAGAATGAAACAGACCAAAAAATTCCAATAAATACAGTTAACTTGACAGTGTTTTGGAGCATCTCTCTGCATACAAACATGTGAGCAGTATAAGAGAACACAGCGCTAGTAGCACCCAGTAGCAGGCTAGACTAGCTGGTGGAGGACACCACCATATCCAGCTCTTTAACATTCTCCTGGCACCTGGTGAGACCACAGCTTCCAGACAGCTCAGGGAAGTGGTTGGCTCTGGTACCAGGGATGGGTGACGCTGGAGACTGGGTCAGGGCAGGCTTCTTAGGGGGGATGGGGGGCGGGTTGCCCCTCTCTGCTCGGGGAATGGTAGGTGAGCGGACCCCCAGAGGCAGAGCAGCACCAGAGGCCCTGGGGATTACTGGGGAGGAGGGGGCCAGGTTACGGTAGTCAGTGCCAAAGGGAGAACTGTTGGGTGGCGGAGGTTTGGCCCCCTGCTGGACTGTGAAGCGGGACAGGACCTGGGTGACAGTGCTGCGGGCCAGCTGCTTGGCCGGGCTGTGAACAGGGACAGAGACGGGCTCAGGGGATGGGCTGGGGGTTGGGGACAGGTCTCTGGGGGAGTGAGGCAGGCTACCACCCCCTCCTCCACCCTGCTGCTGCTGTTGCTGCTCTGGGTCAGTGTGGCCCTGAAACTTGTGGCGAGCAGCATGGAAGCGATGGTTGATGCCTACCTGGTAGGAGGACTGGTAGCTGGGGCTGGTGACCAGCTGAGGAGAGGAGCATGGGGAGGAGGTGACGGAGGAGGTCCCCGTGCTGCAGAGGGATATAATTTTGGTCAGGAGGGCAGGGGACCCAAGAACAGAGCTGCTGTTCTCACTCCAGTTGTCCTGGTCCAATCTGTCTGGAAGGGCTGGCACCTGCTCCTCCGTGGGGCAGTCATGGTGCCCGTTGACTTTAGGTTCCTCAGTCTCGCCCCCTTCTGCCTGGCTGGGGTGTGGGGGGGGTGGTGGTGACCCTCCACTGGTGTCCACAGGATATTCTCTCCTCTCCTCCTCAGCTCCCCTCTCTCCCTGCAGCTCTCTCTTCAGGGCCTCCACCTGCTCCTGCAGCTGGCAGTACTGGGCATCCTCTTTCTTGAGCCGGGAGCGGAGCTGCTCCCTCTCCGTATCGAACTCAGCCAGCTGCTCCTCCACCCTGGCCTCCATCTGAAGGGCCCTCCTCCTCTCCTCCTGCAGCTCAGCCCTCAGGGCAAGGACTTCCCCCTGCTCCTTCTCCAGCCTACGGCCTGCCTCAGCCAGGCGGTGGCCCTCCTCCAGGGCCCGCTGGCTGGCCCACTTGCACTCCTTGGCCAGGGCAGAGGAGAGCTGCTTGTGCTGCACCCGCTCCTCCTCCAGCTGCTCCAGGACCTTCTTCTGTTCCTTCTCCAGACGACACAACTGGCCTCGCTCGAATTCCAGCTAAAGGCACAGAATAGAGTAGAATAGGTTACAACGGATAAAAACTAAATAGCCCATAGCAGTTATCATCACTCAGATATTGATGTTATAACTCAACCTGTTGCAAGAGGCGTTCCCTCTCCTTTTCCAGGATGCAAGTGACATCATCGCCCTCGGCTGTGTCCTCTGCATGCCTTCTCCTCTCTTCCTCCAGATCTGCAATGGCCTGACACAACCCCAGGGGGAGACAGAGACACAGAAATGATCCTCAGGTTAGGATATTCTGCTCACTAAATACTTCCCTGAGACAAGGTGGAAAATACCCCCCCCCCTGATTAGTTATGCTTTGGTATCCAGCTAGTTTATCTTTAATCTAATCAAGAGTGGAGGGGTTGGCATCTAAACCTCAGTCATCCCCAGTCCCAACCCCAGTCCCAGCTGTAGCCCCAGCCCCAGTCCCAGCTGTAGCCCCAGCCCCAGTCCCAACTCCAGTCCCAGCTACAGCCCCAGCTCCAGTCCCAACCCCAGTCCCAACCACAGCCCCAGCTCCAGTCCCAACCCCAGTCCCAGCTCCAGTCCCAACCCCAGTCCCAGCTACAGCCCCAGCTTCAGTCCCAACCCCAGTCCCAGCTCCAGTCCCAACCCCAGTCCCAGCTACAGCCCCAGCTTCAGTCCCAACCCCAGTCCCAGCTCCAGTCCCAGCCCCAGTCCCAGCTGCAGCCCCAGTCCCAGCTGCAGCCCCAGCTCCAGTCCCAGCTGCAGCCCCAGCTCCAGATCCCAACCCCATCTCCAGCCACTGCCCAAGCGCCAGCCCCAGACCTACCTTCCTCTGCCTGCACTCAGCTGCAGCTAGTTGGGCCAGCATCTTCTCCTGCATCTTCCTGCAGTGGGTGACCACCAGCTTGAGTACAGCGAGGGGGCTGAAGCATGCTGCAGCCTGGTGGAACCCAGAGCTCTGCCCTCCCAAGGCATTGCTGTCCCTCTGCAGAGCCAGGAACGGATCGCTCAGATTGTACTTCCCATAGCGCTCTTCCACGTAGGTGTCTCTGTGCTGGGCCTGAGGAAGCAGAGGAGGGTTGAGAGACACAGGTGTACTGTATGTTTGTCAACATCGGCTATATGGTGTAGACTGTATGTTTGTCAACATGGGCTACAGTGGGGCAAAAAAGTATTTAGTCAGCCACCAATTGTGCAAGTTCTCCCACTTAAAAAGATGAGAGGCCTGTAATTGTCATCATAGGTACACTTCAACTATGACAGACAAAATCAGAAAAAAAATCCAGAAAATCACATTGTAGGATTTTTAATGGATGTATTTGCAAATTATGGTGGATAATAAGTATTTGGTCACCTACAAACAAGCAAGATTTCTGGCTCTCACAGAACTTCTTCTTTAAGAGGCTCCTCTGTCCTCCACTCGTTACCTGTATTAATGGCACCTGTTTGAACTTGTTATCAGTATAAAAGACACCTGTCCACAACCTCAAACAGTCACACTCCAAACTCCACTATGGCCAAGACCAAAGATCTGTCAAAGGACACCAGAAACAAAATTGTAGACCTGCACCAGGCTGGGAAGACTGAATCTGCAATAGGTAAGCAGCTTGTTTGAAGAAATAAACTGTGGAAGCAATTATTATGAAATGGAAGACATACAAGACCACTGATAATCTCCCTCGATCTGGGGCTCCACACAAGATCTCACCCCGTTGGGTCAAAATGATCACAAGAACGGTGAGCAAAAATCCCAGAACCACACGAGGGGACCTAGTGAATGACCTGCAGAGAGCTGGGACCAAAGTAACAAAGCCTACCATCAGTAACACACTACGCCTCCAGGGACTCAAATCCTGCAGTGCCAGACGTGTCCCCCTGCTTAAGCCAGTACATGTCCAGGCCCGTCTGAAGTTTGCTAGAGAGCATTTGGATGATCCAGAAGAAGATTGGGAGAATGTCATATGGTCAGATGAAAACAAAATATAATTTTTGGGTAAAAACTCAACTCGTTGTGTTTGGAGGACAAAGAATGCTGAGTTGCATCCAAAGAACATCTTACCTACTGTGAAGAATGGGGGTGGAAACATCATGCTTTGGGGCTGTTTTTCTGCAAAGGGACCAGGACGACTGATCCGTGTAAAGGAAAGAATGAATGGGGCCATGTATCGTGAGATTTTGAGTGAAAACCTCCTTCCATCTGCAAGGGCATTGAAGATGAAACGTGGCTGGGTCTTTCAGCATGACAATGATCCCAAACACACCGCCCGGACAATGAAAGAGTGGCTTCGTAAGAAGCATTTCAAGGTCCTGGAGTGGCCTAGCCAGTCTCCTGATCTCAACCCCATAGAAAATCTTTGAAGGGAGTTGAAAGTCCGTGTTGCCCAGCAACAGCCCCAAAACATCACTGCTCTAGAGGAGATCTGGATGGAGGAATGGGCCAAAATACCAGCAACAGTGTGTGAAAACCCTGTGAAGACTTACAGAAAACGTTTGACCTCTGTCATTGCCAACAAAGGGTATATAACAAAGTATTGAGATAAACTTTTGTTATTGACCAAATACTTATTTTCCACCATAATTTGCAAATAAATTCATTAAAAATCCTACAATGTGATTTTCTGGATTTTTTTTTCTCATTTTGTCTGTCATAGTTGAAGTCTACCTATGATGAAAATTACAGGCCTCCCTCATCTTTTTAAGTGGGAGAACTTGCACAATTGGTGGCTGACCAAATACTTTTTTGCCCCACTGTATATGGTGGAGACTGTATGTTTGTCAACATGGGCTATATGGTGTAGACTGTGTGTTTGTCAACATGGGCTATATGGTGTAGACTGTGTGTTTGTCAACATGGGCTATATGGTGTAGACTGTGTGTTTGTCAACATGGGCTATATGGTGTAGACTGTGTGTTTGTCAACATGGGCTATATGGTGTAGACTGTGTGTTTGTCAACATGGGCTATATGGTGTAGGATGATGGTTGTTATTGTTCAGTCAGCTCTTACTGTAACGCTCATTTAAGATTCTACCTAAATAAACACACTCTTTACCGGAGATATTTTACAGTTTTGTAACTATGTAAGAAAATCAACCAATCTCATCATCAGACACTCGCTAACTAGCACTATAAACATGTACTATACACAAGTTTAACCTGGCTTCCCAGTAATTTTAAAATACATAATCTGTTTCTTTTTCAGTTTTTACATTCTGCTATTTTTCTCCCTTCAGGCCTGCTGCAGGAATCTTCCTTCCACTCCACTGCCCGCTAAACAGGAAGTCAGCCAGAGCTGCAAACATTACATGCCAAGAGAAACATCAACCATATTTTCTATGGGGGTGGGGATTCCTATCCCTACCAGGAAGATGGGGAGAGGGGAGGGAGAGAGAGCAGGAGAGAGAGAGGGGGAGTAGGAGGAGAGAGAGAGGAGGAGAGAGGGAGTAGGAGGAGAGAGAGAGGGGGAGGGAGTAGGAGGAGAGAGGGAGTAGGAGGAGAGAGAGAGGAGGAGAGAGGGAGTAGGAGGAGAGAGGGAGTAGGAGGAGAGAGAGAGGAGGAGAGAGGGGGAGGGAGTAGGAGGAGAGAGGGGGGGAGGGAGTAGGAGGAGAGGGAGTAGGAGGAGGGAGAGGGGGAGGGAGTAGGAGGAGAGAGAGGGGGAGGGAGTAGGAGGAGAGAGGGAGTAGGAGGAGAGAGAGGGGGGAGGGAGTAGGAGGAGAGAGAGGGGGAGGGAGTAGGAGGAGAGAGGGAGTAGGAGGAGAGAGAGAGGGGGAGGGAGTAGGAGGAGAGAGAGAGGGGAGAGGGAGTAGGAGGAGAGAGGGAGTAGGAGGAGAGAGAGGGGGAGGGAGGAGGAGGAGAGAGGGAGAGGGAGTAGGAGGAGAGAGGGGGAGGGGTAGGAGGAGGAGAGGGAGTAGGAGGAGGAGAGGGAGGGAGTAGGAGGAGAGAGGGGGGGAGTAGGAGGAGAGAGGGGGGAGGGAGTAGGAGGAGAGAGGGAGTAGGAGGAGGGAGAGGGGGAGGGAGGAGGAGGAGAGAGAGGGGGAGGGAGTAGGAGGAGAGAGGGGAGGGAGAGGAGGAGAGAGGGAGGGGGAGGGAGTAGGAGGAGAGAGAGGGGAGGGAGTAGGAGGAGAGGGAGGAGAGAGAGAGGGGGAGGGAGTAGGAGGAGAGAGGGGGGAGGGAGTAGGAGGAGAGAGAGAGAGGAGGGAGAGGGAGGAGAGGGGAGGAGGAGGGGAGAGAGAGAGAGGGGAGGGGAGAGGGGAGAGTAGGAGGCAATAGAGGATAGGGCAGTAGAGAGCGAGGGGGAGGAAGTAGGAGGAGAGAGCAGGCAATGAGGATAGGGCAGTAGAACGAGGGGGAGGAAGTAGGAGGAGAGTGAGAGTGGGGGAGGGAGGCGGAGAGAGGGAGCAGGCAAAAGAGGAAAGGGCAGTAGAGAGAGAGGAAGAAGCAACAGATGGTGTCTGTCTTCAGTCAGAGCGTTTACAAGGTTTGGGACAGCTGTGGCTGCTGCTGGGGCCAGGACTGACTAGACCTCTGTTTTACTCTACCAGTACATGGGGAACAATGGGAGTCTAGCCGACTTCAGCGACTGCTTCTGAGCTGCAGTGAACCTAGGAACAGTCAATATAGTGGTTGTAGGGAAACAAGGCACTGGTCTAGTAACAAAGGATCAATGGCTGACACCAGGGATGGCCATTCTTATCTGCTGAGGGTCAGATTTGTTTCTGCTGGGCAGGCTTTTTATTTATTTTTTAAATGTTTTACACAACTTAACTAGTCAAACTCTTCAAGATTATTAGCTAGTAGAGTCAGGCGTGTATCTACTAGGCTGGAACCAAACAAAAGCCAATGTCATTTCTAATATCTCTGGGATCAGAGGAGGATGGCAGGAGGAGCAATAGCTCATTGTAATATCTGGAATGGTAGAATTGGTACGGTATCAAACATATGGAAACCACATGTTTGATTCTGTTTCATTTATTCCATTCCAGACATTACAATGAGCCAGTCCTCCTTTGCCCCTTTCCCTTAGCCTCCACTGATTGGTATACAGAGGCTGTGAAGTTTTATTCATGCTGTTATTCCATCTGGTCCATTGGGATATGAGAGGGTAGATCAAAAAGGATAGAACATCTGGAGAGTCAGGAAAGCACAGGAGTCCTGTGAGACAGAAGACATGACTCTGAAACACACAGTGGGCACAGTCTAGTGCCCGACAGCAAGTTATGATGACCAATGACCCAATACCCTGGTCCTGAATCTGACCAATGACTCAATACCCTGGTCCTGTATCTGACCAATGACTCAACACCCTGGTCCTGTATCTGACCAATGACTCAATACTCTGGTACAGTATCTGACCAATGACTCAACACCCTGGTCCTGTATCTGACCAATGACTCAATACCCTGGTCCTGTATCTGACCAATGACTCAATACCCTGGTCCTGTATCTGACCAATGACTTAATACCTTGGTCCTGTATCTGACCAAAGACTCAATACCCTGGTCCTGTATCTGACCAACGCCCCAATACCCTGGTCCTGTATCTGACCAATGGCCCAATACCATGGTCCTGTATCTGACCAATGACAAAATACCCTGGTCATGTATCTGACCAATGACTCAATACCCTGGTCCTGTATCTGACCAATGACTCAATACCCTGGTCCTGTATCAGACCAATGACTCAATACACTGGTCCGGTATCTGACCAATGACTCAATACCCTGGTCCTGTATCTGACCAATGACCCAATACCCTGGTCCTGTATCTGACCAATGACCCATTAGCCTGGTCCTGTATCTGATCAATGATCCAATACCCTGGTCCTGTATCTGACATGTGTGACCCAGGAGAGAGGGTGAACAATCCTCACTCTCCCACATTACAATACAACAATCCAGTGAAGCTCACAACGCCAAGTGCCAAGCCTGGTCCAAACACCAAGCACCAAGCTAAGCCTGGTCGACACACCAAGCACCAAGTCTGGTCCCCGCACCAAGCCAAGCCTGGTCCCCGCACCAAGCCTGGTCCACACACCAAGCGCCAAGCCTGGTCCCCGCACCAAGCCTGGTTCCCACATCAAGCACCAAGCCTGGTCCCCGCACCAAGCACCAAGCCTGGTTCCCACACCAAGCGCCAAGCCTGGTTCCCCGCACCAAGCGCCAAGCCTGGTTCCCCGCACCAAGTGCCAAGCCTGGTCCCCGCACCAAGCGCCAAGCCTGGTCCCCGCACCAAGCAACAAGCCTGGTCCACACACAAAGCGCCAAGCCTGGTCCACACACCAAGAGCCAAGCTTGGTCCACACACCAAGTGCCAAGCCTTGTCCACACACCAACCGCCAAGCCTGGTCCACACACCAAGCGCCACGACTTTTCACCGCACCAAGTGCCAAACCTGGTCCCCACACCAAGTGCCAATTCTGGTCCCCGCACCAAGCACCAAGCCTGGTCCCTGCACAAAGTGCCAAGCCTGGTTCCAGAGCTGTATGTGCTGTAGCTAACAAAGGGCTGGATTCAATCAGTATCGCCAAAGTATCACGTAAGATCCTGTATCTGACCAATGACCCAATACCCTGGTCCTGTATCTGACCAATGACTCAATACCCTGGTCCTGTATCTGATCAATGATCCAATACCATGGTCCTGTATCTGACATGTGTGACCCAGGAGAGAGGATGAACAATCCTCACTCTCCCACATTACAATACAACAATCCAGTGAAGCTCCCCACGCCAAGTGCCAAGCCTGGTCCAAACACCAAGCACCAAGCCAAGCCTGGTCGACACACCAAGCATCAAGCCTGGTCACCACACCAAGCACAAAACCAAGCCTGGTCCACACACCAAGCGCCAAGCCTGGTCCCCACACAAAGCCAAGCCTCGTCCACACACCAAGCCCCAAGCCAAGCCTGGTCCCCACACCAAGCACCAAGCCTGGTCCCCGCACCAAGCCAAGCCTGGTCCCCGCACCAAGCGCCAAGCCTGGTCCACACACAAAGCACCAAGCCAAGCCTGGTCCAAACACCAAGCACCAAGCCAAGGCTGGTCCCCACACCAAGCACCAAGCCTGGTCCACACAACAAGCCAAGCCTGGTCCACACACCAAGCACCAAGCCAAGCCTGGTCCACACACCAAGCACCAAGCCAAGCCTGGTCCCCACACAAAGCACCAAGCCTGGTCCCCGCACCAAGCCGAGCCTGGTCCCCACACCAAGCGCCAAGCCTGGTCCACACACCAAGCGCCAAGCCTGGTCCAAGCACCAAGCCAAGCCTGGTCTCCGCACCAAGCCTGGTCCCCGCACCAAGCCAAGCCTGGTCCACACAGCAAATACCAAGCCAAGCCTGGTCCAAACACCAAGCACAAAGCCTGGTCCCCGCACCAAGCCAAGCCTGGTCCCCGCACCAAGCACCAAGCCAAGCCTGGTCCATACACCAAGCGCCAAGCCTGGTCCCCCACCAAGCACCAAGCCAAGACTGGTCCAAACACCAAGCGCCAAGTCTGGTCCCCGCGCCAAGCCTGGTCACCGCACCAAGAACCAAGCCTGGTCCCCGCACCAAGCCAAGCCTGGTCCACACAGCAAACAACAAGCCAAGCCTGGTCCAAACACCAAGCGCCAAGCCTGGTCCCTGCGCCAAGCCTGGTCACCGCACCAAGCACCAAGCCTGGTCCCCGCACCAAGCCAAACCTGGTCCACACAGCAAACAACAAGCCAAGCCTGGTCCAAACACCAAGCACCAAGCCTGGTCCCCGCGCCAAGCCTGGTCACCGCACCAAGCACCAAGCCTGGTCCCCGCACCAAGCCAAACCTGGTCCACACAGCAAACAACAAGCCAAGCCTGGTCCAAACACCAAGCACCAAGCCTGGTCCCCAGCACCAAGCCAAGCCTTGTCCCCGCACCAAGCACCAAGCCAAGCCTTGTCCCCGCACCAAGCACCAAGCCAAGCCCGGTCCACACACCAAGCGCCAAGCCTGGTCCACACACCAAGCGCCAAGCCTGGTTCCCCGCACCAAGCACCAAGCCTGGTTCCCCGCACCAAGCACCAAGCCTGGTTCCCCACACCAAGCGCCAAGCCTGGTCCCCGCACCAAGCCTGGTTCCCACATCAAGCACCAAGCCTGGTCCCTGCACCAAGCACCAAGCCTGGTTCCCGCACCAAGTGCCAAGCCTGGTTCCCCGCACCAAGTGCCAAGCCTGGTCCCCGCACCAAGCGACCAAGCCTGGTCCCCGCACCAAGCACCAAGCCTAGCCCGGTCCACACACCAAGCGCCAAGCCTGGTCCAAACACCAACCGCCAAGCCTGGTCCACACACCAAGTGCCAAGCCTTTTTACCGCACCAAGTGCCAAACCTGGTCCCCACACCAAGCGCCAAGCCTGGTCCCCGCACCAAGCACCAAGCCAAGCCCGGTCCACACACCAAGCGCCAAGCCTGGTCCAAACACCAACCGCCAAGCCTGGTCCACACACCAAGTGCCAAGCCTTTTTACCGCACCAAGTGCCAAACCTGGTCCACACACCAAGCGCCAAGCCTGGTCCCCGCACCAAGCCTGGTTCCCACATCAAGCACCAAGCCTGGTCCGCGCACCAAGCACCAAGCCTGGTCCCCGCACCAAGCACCAAGCCAAGCCCGGTCCACACACCAAGCGCCAAGCCTGGTCCAAACACCAACCGCCAAGCCTGGTCCACACACCAAGTGCCAAGCCTTTTTACCGCACCAAGTGCCAAACCTGGTCCCCACACCAAGCGCCAAGCCTGGTCCCCGCACCAAGCACCAAGCCAAGCCTGGTCCCTGCACAAAGTGCCAAGCCTGGTTCCAGAGCTGTATGTGCTGTAGCTAACTAAGGGTTGGATTCAATCCGTATCGCCAAAGTATCACATAAGATCCTGTATCTGACCAATGACCCAATACCCTGGTCCTGTAACTGACCAATGACTCAATAACCTGGTCCTGTATCTGACCAATGACCCAATACCCTGGTCCTGTATCTGACCAATGACTCAATACCTGGTCCTGTATCTGACCAATGACCAAATACCCTGGTCCTGTATCTGATCAATGATCCAATACCCTGGTCCTGTATCTGATCAATGATCCAATACCCTGGTCCTGTATCTGACATGTGTGACCAAGGAGAGAGGGTGAACAATCATCACTCTCCCACATTACAATACAACAATCCAGTGAAGCTCTCCACACCAAGTGCCAAGCCTGGTCCAAACACCAAGCACCAAGCCAAGCCTGGTCGACCTACCAAGCACCAAGCCTGGTCCCCACACCAAGCACCAACCCAAGCCTGGTCCACACACCAAGCGCCAAGCCTGGTCCCCACACAAAGCACCAAGCCAAGCCTGGTCCACACACCAAGCACCAAGCCAAGCCTGGTCCCCGCACCAAGCGCCAAGCCTGGTCACCGCACCAAGCCTGGTCCCCGCACCAAGCACCAAGCCAAGACTGGTCCAAACACCAAGCCTGGTCCCCACACCAAGCCAAGCCTGGTCCCCGCACCAAACCAAGCCTGGTCCACACACCAAGCGCCAAGCCTGGTCCCCGCACCAAGCGCCAAGCCTGGTCACCGCACCAAGCACCAAGCCAAGCCTGGTCCACACAGAAAACAACAAGCCAAGCCTGGTCCAAGCACCAAGCCTGTTCCCCGCACCAAGCCAAGCCTGGTCCCCGCACCAAGCACCAAGCCAAGTCTGATCCACACACCAAGCGCCAAGCCTGGTCCCCGCCGAAGCACGAAGCCTGGTCACCGCACCAAGCACCAAGCCTGGTCCTTGCACCAAGCACCAAGCCAAGCCTGGTCCACACACCAAGCGCAAAGCCTGGTCCCCGCACCAAGCCTGGTTCCCGCACCAAGCGCCAAGCCTGGTCCACACACCAAGCGCCAAGCCTGGTTCCCCGCACCAAGCACCAAGCCTGGTTCCCCACATCAAGCGCCAAGCCTGGTTCCCGCACTAAGCCTGGTCCCCGCACCAAGCACCAAGCCTGGTCACCGCACCAAGCACCAAGCCTGGTCCCCGCACCAAGCACCAAGCCAAGACTGGTCCAAACACCAAGCCTGGTCCCCGCACCAAGCCAAGCCTGGTCCCCGCACCAAACCAAGCCTGGTCCACACACCAAGCGCCAAGCCTGGTCCCCGCACCAAGTGCCAAGCCTGGTCACCGCACCAAGTACCAAGCCTGGTCCCTGCACCAAGCACCAAGCCAAGCCTGGTCCACACAGAAAACAACAAGCCAAGCCTGGTCCAAGCACCAAGCCTGGTCCCAGCACCAAGCCAAGCCTGGTCCCCGCACCAAGCACCAAGCCAAGTCTGATCCACACACCAAGCGCCAAGCCTGGTCCCCGCCGAAGCGTGAAGCCTGGTCACCGCACCAAGCACCAAGCCTGGTCTCTGCACCAAGCACCAAACCAAGCCTGGTCCACACACCAAGCGCAAAGCCTGGTCCCCGCACCAAGCCTGGTTCCCGCACCAAGCGCCAAGCCTGGACCACACACCAAGCGCCAAGCCTGGTTCCCCGCACCAAGCACCAAGCCTGGTTCCCCACATCAAGCGCCAAGCCTGGTTCCCGCACTAAGCCTGGTCCCCTCATCAAGCCTGGTCACCGCACCAAGCCTGGTCCCCGCACCAAGCACCAATTCAAGCCTGGCCCCCGCACCAAGCGCCAAGCCTGGTTCCCACACTAAGCCTGGTTCCCACATCAAGCACCAAGCCTGATCCCCGCACCAAGCACCAAGCCTGGTCCACGTACCAAGCGCCAAGCCTGGTCCCTACACCAAGCACCAAGCCTGGTCCCCGCACCAAGTACCAAGCCTGGTCCCCGCACCAAGTGCCAAGCCTGGTCCCCGCACCAAGTGCCAAGCCTGGTCCCCGCACCAAGTGCCAAGCCTGGTCCCCGCACCAAGTGCCAAGCCTGGTCCCCGCACCAAGTGCCAAGCCTGGTCCCCGCACCAAGTGCCAAGCCTGGTTCCAGAGCTGTATGTGCTGTAGCTTACTAAGGGCTGGATTCAATCCGTATCGCCAAAGTATCACTTAAGATCCACGTTAAAATGTAAAGGTAATTTCTGATTGATCCGACATATGCAGCGTTTAACGTGAATGCAGCCTCTGTGACCGCGGGAACATTGAACATTGATTTTAATTGTCAATCGCGCTACAAAGCGGATCTTCAGCACTACGGATTGAATGAGTCTTCCGACCGTTGTCATCCATTCAGGCCTTGTCTGTTCCAGCTCTTAACAGGGACTGCTCTGACACCTGTCACCTCTCATAGAGTAAACAAGGAGTACACACATGCACACACACACACACACACAAAGCACAGGGAGGAGGTTTGGTGTTCCAGTGGTGCAATTGAGGAGGACTGACATGAAACACATTCCTGAAGTAGCTTATGTTTAACAGCCAGGTCAACCAATGCTTATTCAGTCATTCCTGCACTAATGTGGCGCTGCTAACATGCTAACATGCCCGAAAGTAGGCAGTCATATTTTGTGCTTCTTACAGTAACCAGGGAATGTATTTTTTTCCCACTGTGTGTCAAATATGGGCATCGCTAGGGTACAACATTATGATGCGTGCCACAGCATAAGGAGAAGCAGGCAAGATGAGTCATGGATGTGTACTGGTTAACAGTGAGCAAAGCTTTAGCCATCATCAAATATTGTATAAACAGAACACAGAAATATCTGTTATATAATCACATTAACCCAACTTCATTTCCCAGCAAACCATGCTATTATAAGAAATGAGGAACAAGACGGGAACAAAACAAACTTAGCAAACCTTCACCCTTTAAGACTAAATGGAAATAGGAAAACACCCTGTGGCTGACAGTGACACACCACCGTACAGTAGGTTTCCACATCAATGACAGCTTGTGGCTGCTCTGGAGAACCACGTACTGAATACTTCTCCTGACTGTAGTATGAGACTGAGTGCCCTGAGCAATGAGACTTGTTCACATGATCTCTAG
Source organism: Oncorhynchus masou masou (assembly GCF_036934945.1). NCBI lineage: Eukaryota > Metazoa > Chordata > Actinopteri > Salmoniformes > Salmonidae > Oncorhynchus > Oncorhynchus masou. The sequence goes on along the minus strand of NC_088216.1, from coordinate 78,161,145 downwards.
CTCGAAATGTTGGTGAGAGTTCATATTCTACCTGACACACAATTCTTTGACACAGTTATTTGACACACTTAAATCTGTTGAAAACCAAAACATGAAAAGCTGCTCAGTGGTCGAGCCCTCTAGTCTAAGCCTTTCTCACTTTGAGTAACTATGGGATCCGTTGTAATGTTGTTCATTTTACTTTCAAGTGAGGGCAAGAAAGGATTCCATATTCCAGTATACAATACTGAGGTTATCTCAGAACTAAATATTGTGTTTGCAGGCCACAAGAGACTACTGCTGAGGCAACCAAGGATTGAGTTACCCCTTTCGTCTTTTCATTTATCTGACTTTCATTTATCTGCATGTCCAACCCTTATATTTAGCCTCACAATTAAGTATTTTACCATGTTATTTTCAGGACAACCAGGGCAACAAGAAGAACATGAAACAATTTTGACATAAATCGTTGCATTCATGAGTTTTATTGACAAATGTTAATAAAAAAAGAAGGTCCGCCAAAGCAGAAACATTCCAAAGCAGAAACGTTCCAAAGCAGAAACATTCCAAAGCAGAAACATTCCAAAGCAGAAGCATTCCAAAGCAGAAACATTCCAAAGCAAAAACATTCCAAAGCAAAAACCTTCCAAAGCAAAATGTATATGAATGCTGTAAGTCCAGAAATGGTTTGCTTACTGTGAATTTAATATCCAACTAGTCAGTGCCAACTGTGTGGAGGTTGGAGTTTGTGACAGCAACTTTGTGAGCTTATTACAGTATTATAGACACTATGTCCTGGGATTTCCTACGACCTTCTATGTAGAAGAACCCCTTACCTTATAAGGACTCTTGTGTACATTGTGAGTGTCATAGAGCAAAACGTGAGTGTTCGTGACAGTCTCAGCTTTTAATAGTTTGTAGCTCAAATCATTCAGTTTGTAGCTCAAACCAGTCAGACTCGGCCGCGGGCCCCTTTGGGATTCTCCTTTGTCTCACAAACACCGCTATAGCTCAGCCCACGTCAATCACACAAATGAATGGTTGGTATCTACGGATACAGAAGAAATTGACGAATCCAACAACCCAGAAGTCTGTAGCTCAATATTTTAAAAGGGTTAGCAGTCAAAAATACGCCGATGTTACGGTGGGACTCATTGGGTTAACAGACCACGGTGATTTAGTGTTAGTGTAGCCACACATTCTCACCACTCCAGTTAAGGCCTTTCTTTATTTGTTCACTCCAATACTCCCTGAGTCATTTTTCATCCACCCATCACACTGCAGTAGTCATCTTCCACCCACCCATCACACTGCAGTAGTCATCTTCCACCCACCCATCACACTGCAGTAGTCATCTTCCACCCACCCATCACACTGCAGTAGTCATCTTCCACCCACCCATCACACTGCAGTTGTCATCTTCCACCCACACATCACACTGCAGTTGTCATCTTCCACCCACCCATCATACTGCAGTTGTCATCTTCCACCCACACATCACACTGCAGTAGTCATCTTCCACCCACCCATCACACTGCAGTTGTCATCTTCCACCCACACATCACACTGCAGTAGTCATCTTCCACCCACCCATCACACTGCAGTTGTCATCTTCCACCCACACATCACACTGCAGTAGTCATCTTCCACCCACCCATCATACTGCAGTAGTCATATTCCACCCACCCATCACACTGCAGTTGTCATCTTCCACCCACACATCACACTGCAGTTGTCATCTTCCACCCACCCATCACAATGCAGTAGTCATCTTCCATCCACCCATCAGGGTGTAATAGTCCTCTTCCAACCACCCATCATACTGCAGTAGTCATCTTCCAACGACCTAGCAGGGTGCACTAAATTGCCTTGCCATAGATGGCCAGTGCCCAGTAGATGTGTGGAATGAGTTCTAGACACAACACAAGAATGCTCTACGGGGTCCTTGATTTCTGACATTTCTGTTCACCTGGATATGGTATAGTTTATTGTATTACTCAGGTTACTTTGTAATGTACTCAGTACTCAATACAACATATTAGGATGAGTGTCACTGTCACGAGTCCGACCGAGGGTGGCTTCCCTTCCCGGTCGGGTGGCGCTCGGCGGTCGTCGTCACCGGACTATTAGCTGCCACTGATTGTCTTTCCTCCCCCTCCTTGTATGTTTATTGGTAGCAGCTGTTTGTGATGATTAGTTGGGCTTCTTTAGACAGCCTGTTTGTTGTGTGGGATTAATTATTGTAACCTTCGGCTCTGTAGTAGAGGAATGTGTTTGTTCCTGGTCGTGCATTTTCAGTTGTACATTTTTCATTCCCCGTGTTTGGGGCCGTTATTATTATGAGCACCCTGTGGTGCGTTGGTGCATTAAAGAGCACAGCATTGCACTCTCTGTCCCCTGCGTCTGACTCCACATCCACGACACCCGGAGCATTACAGTCATGAATACCTCGATGGTGGCTCCCCTTCCTGTTCGGGTGGCGCTCGGCGGTCGTCGTCGCCGGTCTATTAGCTGCCACCGATCCCTTTTTCCTTTTCATTTGTTTTTGTCTAATTGTTTTCACCTGATCCTTGTTGGTGTTTTGGGATGGGTGTTATTTCAGTTCGTTTAGCCCGCTGGTGTTTGCGCGGGCTTGTTGGTTGTTACGTTTGGTGATGTATCGTGTTTTGTTTTGGGTTTGCGCTGTCCAGTGTTTGTGTCTAGGTTTTGGGTTTGTTTAGAACCAGTGTTCTGGGCATTCACCCATGTTTTGGACCTGTTACGTTTTGAAGGACATTAAAGTGTTTTCCCGTTCATTTCGCTCTCTGCATTTGACTCCTCACTCATTTCACTCACCCGCCATTACAATGAGCCGAGAAGTCTAGGCAGATTTGAGTTGTTGTTGTTGTCTATACGCCACATTTTGTACAGTATGTGAATGTGTAGAATATGTGGATTAATAGCCAGAGACAATCCTCAGACTGCAGAGAGATAAGGATAATCTTTCCACAGCCAGACAGCCTTTCATCCCAGGCACATGGACATAAATTGGCTTAAGTGCTAGCGTTGTGGCAGTACATCCTGGCTATTAAAGTAGAGCTCCTTCCCTGGTTGGCTAAATGATCTCTCATCAATTAAAGTCAGGTTAAATCATGGGAGGTCAGGTAATGAGAAACTGCTGTGCCAATTGGGGCAAGGAAATCTCTCGTGCCAGCTAGGGCATGACAGCCCAATGAGCCAGCTTAGGCACCCCTGGTTCCATTGGTGGCGACCCCCAGGTCCGACGTCACCAACAAAACAAACCCTAAAAAACTCCCTGGTGCTTCTTGTAATGGTATTATCATTCTGTAAGGCCCAACACAGGAGATTAGAAGCAGGTACAGGGAGTGAACCATTTAATACACACGGACATCCAACGGAACAGGAACAGCGTCTGGACATAAACACGACACAACAAATAAAGCTACTACAGGGAACAACACAGAGGAGCAGATATATATGCAGGAACAATCAACAAAGTGATGGAGTCCAGGTGAGTCCAATGAGTGCTGCTGCGCGTATTGATTGTAACAGGTGCGTATGATGACGGGTAGCGCCAGGAAGGGGAAGCAGGCTTGACAGCTCCACTCGATCTACATGTTACCTACCCAACCTGCTATCTCCCAGGTATAGCTCCACTCAATCTTTATGTTACCTACCCAACCTGCTATCTCCCAGGTATAGCTCCACTCTAACTACTTGTTAAGATCAAATCACATTTTAGTTGTCACATGCTCCAAATACAACAGGTGTAGACCTTATCGTGAAATGCTTACTGACAAGCCCTTAAACATCAACTCAGTTCAAGAAAGAGTTAAGAAAATATCTACACAATAAACTAAAGTAAAACTAGTAAAATAAAAAAGTAACACAATAAAAATAATGAGGCTATATACAAGGGGAGTCAATGTGCAGGGATACAGGTTAGTCAAGTTATTTTGTAGTAGGTAGGTAGGGGTAAAGTGACTATGCATAGATAATAAACAGCGAGTAGCAGCAGTGTAAAAAACAAATGGGGGGGGTCAATGTAAATAGTCCGAGTGGCCATTTGATTAATTGTTCAGCAGTCTTATGGCTTGGGGGTAGAAACTGTTAAGGAGCCTTTTGGCCCTAGACTTGGCACTCCAGTATCGCTTTCTGTGTGGTAGCAGAGAGAACAGTCTATGACTTTGGTGACCGAAGTCTATGACCATTTTTGTGGGGGTTTCCTCTGACACAGCCTAGTATATAGGTCCTGTATGGCAGGAAGCTTGGTCCCAGTGATGTACTGGGGCGTACGCAATACCCTCTGTAGCACCTTACAGTCAGATGCCGAGCAGTTGCCATACCAGGTGGTGATGCAACCGTTCAGGATGCTCTCGATGGTGCAGCTGTAGAACTTTTTGAGGATCTGGGGACCTTTTCAGTCTCCTGAGGGGGAAAAGGTATGGATGTGCCCTCTTCACGACTGTCTTTGCGTGTTTGGACTATGACAGTTCATTGGTGATGTGGACACCAATGAACTTGAAACTCTCGACCCGCTCCACTACAGCCCCATCGATGTTTACGGGGGCCTGTTCGGGCCCGCCTTTTCTTGTAGTCCACGATCAGCTCCTTTGTCTTGCTCACATTGAGGGAGAGGTCGTAGTCCTGGCACCACACTGCCAGGTCTTTGACCTCCTCCCTATAGGCTGTCTCATCATTGTCGGTGATCAGGCCTACCACTGTGTTGTCAGCAAACTTAATGATGGTGTTGGAGTCATGTTTGGCTACGCAGTCGTGGGTGAACAGGGAGTACAGAAGGGGACAAAGCATGCACCCCTGAGAGGCCCCAGTGTAGAGAATCAGCATGGCAGAGGTGTTGTTGCCTACCCTTACCACCTGGGGGCGGCCCGTCAGGAAGTCCAGGATCCAGTTGCAGAGGGAGGTATTTAGTCTCATGGTCCTTAGCTTAGTGATGAGCTTTGTGGGCACTATGGTGTTGAATGGTGAGCTGTAGTCAATGAACAGCATTCTTACATACAGTAGGTGTTTCTTTTGTTGAGGTGGGAAAAGGCAGTGTGGAGTGCAACTGAGATGGCATTAACTATGGATCTGTTGGGGTAGTATGCGAATTGGAGTGGGTCTAGGGTTTCCGCCATGACCAGACTCAGTCAGGGAGAGGTTGAAAATGTCAGTGAAGACACTTGCCAGTTGATCCACGCATGCTTTGAGTATACGTCCTGGTAATCCGTCTGATCCCGCAGCTTTGTGAATGTTGACTCTCTTTAAAGGTCTTGCTCACATTGGCTACCAAAGAGCGTGATCACGCAGTCGTCCGGAACGGCTGGTGCTCTCATGCATGCTTCAGTGTTGCTTGCTTTGAAGCGAGCATAAAAGGCATTTGGCTTGTCTGGTAGGCTCGCGTTACTGGGCAGCTTGTGGCTGGGTTTCCCTTTGTAGTCTGTAATAGTTTTCAAGCCCTGCCACATCCGACGAGCATCAGATCCGGTGTAGTACTTGTTACCTGCCCAACCTGCTATCTCTCAGGTAGTCCTCTTGTCAGTAAACAGAATGCGCAACTCTAACCAATGTTCTCATTTGTTTCATGCGCTTCATGGAAACTCCTCGGACATAAGTATAAATCATAGTTATATCTCTATGCGTGGACCTCACATTATACTCAATGGGTAGCATCATTGAGGGGCATTGGGGCTCTGCCTGGAAATGAAACAAGGGAAAAGACTGGGGAGAAGGATAGCTCTTACCCTGAGGCCTCAATGACCAGGTCACGGGCTTCCAGCTCTCCTTCCAGGACACTGAACAGCATTAGCAGCTCTGGCTTGCTCAGGCTCTCCATGTTCATCTGGGACTCCTATGGGCATGCCGGGGAGAAGAGTTGGGTCAGTACCATGACATACACTGTCAATAAATTATAATATAACAACACGGAAGTTGTTTGCTTTGTGTTTGAACAAGATATTTGGATAAGTTGGCCAATAGTGTACTTAAGTTAAAGAACCCTTGAATCCTTTGGGTCATTGTGGATCACTATAGATTTTGAATAAACTTTTAACAGTGCAGAAATTAGCACAAATCTGGCAAAGACTTTGATATCAGGCAACATTTCAATCTAAGAGGTCCACTATTTAAACACTGGATGCATTTACCAGGCCCAGTACCTTTGTTAATAAAAGCTGAAAGCTTTGATAAACTGAGAGAAAAGCACTGCATTTGCCATTCACTCTCATGGTTCACTTGTCTTTGTGAGGAGCTTGTGAACGTCATACATGTGGAGACAAATGCCTCACACACACTCAAATGTATGTAGTTCTGTCCTTGAGCTGTTCTTGTCTATTGATGTTCTGTAATTATGTTTCATGTTTTGTGTGAAGAGTAGCTGCTGCTTTTGCAACAGATAATGGGGATCCTAATAAAATACCAAATACCAATACACCAACATATGGTGAGTAGACAGAGACGGAAACTCTCAGTCCCAATCTGTATATATACAGATTTTTCACATAGTTGTCGAAAAGATATTAAGTAACTGCCGTCATTCATACCCATATTCGTTCATATCGAGACTCAACAAGTTGTGCTTTGGGATCCTCTCTCCCTCCAACTTTTGTTTTGACCCCTTTAGAATTAGTGGTTAAAAATCAGGGGAGAGAATCTTTGAGATGTGTTGTGGTCTCTTTGTAGGCTCCATGCATTCTTTACTTGGTGCAGCTGCCCTGAGTCTGTTGACAACACTGTGGTATCCACACCTCAAACATACAACCACACTCTGGCCAGCCAACACATGCAGGCCAGGCTTTGGGATCAGCGTAGTTCATTCAGTATCACACTAAGCAATGGGATCCTTAAAAGAGTTCACAGAAACTCATGGTGAGCTCATTGGGATATTATTAGTAAGTTGGAAAGAGACCGTCAGACTTGACAAAATAACACTAAATAATAAGTGTATTGGTCGCGCACTCAAATTTGCAGATGTTATCCCAGGTGCAGCTAAATGCTTGTGTTTCTAAATGCAGTAATACCTAGCAACACAAAACAATACACACAAAATCCAAAAAGCAAGAAATTACTCCAGAATATAAATATAAATCATTAGGAACACCTGCTATTTCCATGCATAGACTGACCAGGTGAATCCAGGTGAAAGCTATGATTCCTTATTGATGTCACTTGTTAAATCCACTTTAAATCAGTGTAGATGAAGGGGAGGAGACAGGTTTAAAAATGATTTTTTAAGCCTCGAGGTAATTGAGGCATGGATTGTGTATGTATGTCATTCAGAGGGAAACTGGGCAAAAGATTCAAGTGCCTTAGAACGGAGTATCGCAGTAGGTGCCAGGCGCACCGGTTTGTGCCAAGAACTGCAATGCTGCTGGGTGTTTCACGTTCAAAAATGTGTGTATTAAAAATGGTCCACCACTCAAAGGACATCCGGCCAACTTGACACAACTGTGGGAAGCATTGGAGTCAATATGGGCCAGCACCCCTGTGGAACACCCTGACAAAGTGTGTGTATATGTGTGTTTGTGTATATTTTTGCTATTTTCTACATAGAAGAATAATAGTATGGACATCAATGAAATGAAATAACACACATGGAATCATGTAGTAATTAAAAGTTATAAACAAATCACAATATATGTTCTATTGGAGATTCTTCAAAGTAACCATCCTTTGCCTGGATGACAGCTTTGCACACTCTTGGAATCCTGGTTTCAACTGTACCCGGGCAGATGGCAGACAGCGTGAATTGCTGATGTCAAAGTTATGAACTATTTTTGAACTATTTGAAATTGTTGCATGTTGCGTTTATATTTTTGTTCAGTGTATATAATGTAGGGCTGACCCCATTTAGTAGACTGGTCGATTTTTTGATTGATAGGCTGTTGGTCGACCAATAATTTTTTAGTCGAGCAGTGGCAAATGTATATAGAAAAAAATGTATGGCACATGAGACACCAGTCTGATTCACACCTGTCCATTACACCAGTATCATCAGACTGTAACTTCCGGCGCCGACAGAGATGGCCGCCTCGCTTCGCGTTCCTAGGAAACTATGCAGTTTTTTGTTTTTTTTACGTGGTTTTTCTTACATTAGTACCCCAGGTCATCTTAGGTTTCATTACATACAGTCGAGAAGAACTACTGAATATAAGATCAGCGTCAAATCACCATCAGTACGACCAAGAATATGTTTTTCGCGACTCGGATCCTGTGTTCTGCCTTACAAACAGGACAACGGAATGGATCGCATGCAGCGACCCAAAAAAACGACTCCGAAAAAGAGGGAAACGAGGCGGTCTTCTGGTCAGACTCCGGAACGGGCACACCGTGCACCACTCCCTAGCATTCTTCTTGCCAATGTCCAGTCTCTTGACAACAAGGTTGATGAAATCCGAGCAAGGGTAGCATTCCAGAGGGACATCAGAGACTGTAACGTTCTGTGCTTCACGGAAACATGGCTCACTGGAGAGACGCTATCCGAAGCGGTGCAGCCAACGGGTTTCTCCACGTATCGCTCCGACAGAAATAAACACCTTTCTGGTAAGAAGAGGGGTGGGGGCGTATGCCTTATGGCTAACGAGACATGGTGCGATGAAAGAAACATACAGGAACTCAAATCCTTCTGTTCACCTGATTTAGAATTCCTCACAATCAAATGTAGACCGCATTATCTACCAAGAGAATTCACTTCGATTATAATCACAGCCGTATATATCCCCCCCAAGCAGACACATCGATGGCTCTGAACGAACTTTATTTAACTCTTTGCAAACTGGAAACCATTTATCCGGAGGCTGCATTCATTGTTGCTGGGGATTTTAACAAGGCTAATCTGAAAACAAGACTCCCTAAATTTTATCAGCATATCGATTGCGCAACCAGGGGTGGAAAAACCTTGGATCACTGTTACTCTAACTTCCGTGACGCATATAAGGCCCTGCCCCGCCCCCCTTTCGGAAAAGCTGACCACGACTCCATTTTGCTGATCCCTGCCTACAGACAGAAACTGAAACAAGAAGCTCCCACGCTGAGGTCTGTCCAACGCTGGTCCGACCAAGCTGACTCCACACTCCAAGACTGCTTCCATCACGTGGACTTGGACATGTTTCGTATTGCGTCAGATAACAACATTGACGAATACGCTGATTCGGTGTGCGAGTTTATTAGAACGTGCGTTGAAGATGTCGTTCCCATAGCAACGATTAAAACATTCCCTAACCAGAAACCGTGGATTGATGGCAGCATTCGCGTGAAACTGAAAGTGCGAACCACTGCTTTTAATCAGGGCAAGGTGTCTGGTAACATGACCGAATACAAACAGTGCAGCTATTCCCTCCGCAAGGCTATCAAACAAGCTAAGCGTCAGTACAGAGACAAAGTAGAATCTCAATTCAACGGCTCAGACACAAGAGGCATGTGGCAGGGTCTACAGTCAATCACGGACTACAGGAAGAAATCCAGCCCAGTCACGGACCAGGATGTCTTGCTCCCAGGCAGACTAAATAACTTTTTTGCCCGCTTTGAGGACAATACAGTACCACTGACACGGCCTGCAACGGAAACATGCGGTCTCTCCTTCACTGCAGCCGAGGTGAGTAAAACATTTAAACGTGTTAACCCTCGCAAGGCTGCAGGCCCAGACGGCATCCCCAGCCGCGCCCTCAGAGCATGCGCAGACCAGCTGGCTGGTGTGTCTACGGACATATTCAATCAATCCCTATACCAGTCTGCTGTTCCCACATGCTTCAAGAGGGCCACCATGGTTCCTGTTCCCAAGAAAGCTAAGGTAACTGAGCTAAACGACTACCGCCCCGTAGCACTCACTTCCGTCATCATGAAGTGCTTTGAGAGACTAGTCAAGGACCATTTCACCTCCACCCTACCTGACACCCTAGACCCACTCCAATTTGCTTACCGCCCAAATAGGTCCACAGACGATGCAATCTCAACCACACTGCACACTGCCCTAACCCATCTGGACAAGAGGAATACCTATGTGAGAATGCTGTTCATTGACTACAGCTCGGCATTCAACACCATAGTACCCTCCAAGCTCGTCATCAAGCTCGAGACCCTGGGTCTCGACCCCGCCCTGTGCAACTGGGTACTGGACTTCCTGACGGGCCGCCCCAGGTGGTGAGGGTAGGTAACAACATCTCCTCCCCGCTGATCCTCAACACTGGGGCCCCACAAGGGTGCGTTCTGAGCCCTCTCCTGCACTCCCTGTTCACCCACGACTGCGTGGCCACGCACGCCTCCAACTCAATCATCAAGTTTGCGGACGACACAACAGTGGTAGGCTTGATTACCAACAACGACGAGACGGCCTACAGGGAGGAGGTGAGGGCCCTCGGAGTGTGGTGTCAGGAAAATAACCTCACACTCAACGTCAACAAAACTAAGGAGATGATTGTGGACTTCAGGAAACAGCAGAGGGAACACCCCCCTATCCACATCGATGGAACAGTAGTGGAGAGGGTAGCAAGATTTAAGTTCCTCGGCATACGCATCACAGACAAACTGAATTGGTCCACTCACACAGACAGCATCGTGAAGAAGGCGCAGCAGCGCCTCTTCAACCTCAGGAGGCTGAAGAAATTCGGCTTGTCACCAAAAGCACTCACAAACTTCTACAGATGCACAATCGAGAGCATCCTGGCAGGCTGTATCACCGCCTGGTACGGCAACTGCTCCGCCCTCAACCGTAAGGCTCTCCAGAGGGTAGTGAGGTCTGCACAACGCATCACCGGGGGCAAACTACCTGCCCTCCAGGACACCTACACCACCCGATGTTACAGGAAGGCCATAAAGATCATCAAGGACATCAACCACCCAAGCCACTGCCTGTTCACCCTGCTATCATCCAGAAGGCGAGGTCAGTACAGGTGCATCAAAGCTGGGACCGAGAGACTGAAAAACAGCTTCTATCTCAAGGCCATCAGACTGTTAAACAGCCACCACTAACATTGAGTGGCTGCTGCCAACACACTGACACTGACTCAACTCCAGCCACTTTAATAATGGGAATTGATGGGAAATGATGTAAATATATCACTAGCCACTTTAAACAATGCTACCTTATATAATGTTACTTACCCTACATTATTCATCTCATATTCATCTCATATGCATACGTATATACTGTACTCTATATCATCGACTGCATCCTTATGTAATACATGTATCACTAGTCACTTTAACTATGCCACTTTGTTTACATACTCATCTCATATGTATATACTGTACTCGATACCATCTATCCATCGTGTATCTTGCCTATGCTGCTCTGTACCATCACTCATTCATATATCCTTATGTACATATTCTTTATCCCCTTACACTGTGTATAAGACAGTAGTTTAGGAATTGTTAGTTCGATTACTTGTTGGTTATTACTGCATTGTCGGAACTAGAAGCACAAGCATTTCGCTACACTCGCATTAACATCTGCTAACCATGTGTATGTGACAAATAAATTTGATTTGATTTGATTTTTTAGTACATTTACCATTAATTACCATATTTCTCATCTACAATGTTTGTTTGGTTATGGTAATTTCTGATAATGCATTCAATATATTATTATTAGATCTTACTGTTGACATTGTAGGAGTGGACACGTTGTTTGCAGAGTGCAAGTAAACAAAGTTTGTTTTTTACATCCATAGAGAATGACAATAGTTCCTCAATGTAGACTATTTAAAACATCTTTCCAGCGCTCTCCCTTTTGAGAACCACTCAGCATGAAAGGGGAAAAAATGTCCGGCTCTGATCCGGTGGAATCGTCATAAACTAGGCCTACTTGATTACTAGTCCGCACCGGAAACTCTGACCCTAATATTTTATACAATGTTGCAAGTTGGCTAGCAGAGCTTCTGGCCAGACCAAGTTGATACAATGTTTAAAGTTCCTTGCTGACAAGCCATGTGTAGTCAATGTGATTTAAAGGATATTTATTTTTATCAGGATATTTTCCACCTGCGGAATGCAATGTTTTTTATTTGTTGGCTTTATGTACAGTGGCAAGAAAAAAGTATGTGAAACCTTTGGAATTACCTAGATTTCTGCATAAATATGTCATAAAAATGTATATGATCTTCATCTAAGTCACAACAATAGACAAACACATTGTGCTTAAACTAATAACACACACATTATTGTATTTATAAAAGTATCTCTAAAAGCCTTAATGTTCATCAGTCCACGGTAAGACAAATTGTCCATAAATGGAGAAAGCACTGTTGCTACTCTCACTATGAGTGGCCGTCCTGCAAAGATGACTGCCAGAGCACAGTGCATAATGCTCAATGAGGTTAAGAAGAATCCTAGAGTGTCAGCTAAAGACTTACAGAAATCTCTGGAACGTGCTAACATCTCTGTTGACGAGTCTACGATACGTAAAACACTAAACACGAATGGTGTTCATGGGAGGACACCACAGAAGAAGCCACTGCTGTCCAAGAAAAACATTGCTGCATGTCTGAAGTTCGAAAAAGAGCATGTGGATGTTCCACAGCACTCCTGGCAAAATATTCTATGGACATATTAAACTAAAGTTGACTTGTTTGGAAGGAACACACAACACTATGTGTGGAGAAAAAAAGGCACAGCACAGCACACCAAAATCAAAACCTCACCCAACTTTAAAGTATGGTGGAGTGAGCATTGCTGCTTTGCTGCCTCAGGGCCTGGTGGAGTGAGCATTGCTGCTTTGCTGCCTCAGGGCCTGGACAGCTTGCTATCATCGACAGAAAAATGAATTCCCAAGATTATCAAGACATGTTGAAGGAGAATATAAAGCTATCTGTCCACCAATTGAAGCTCAACAGAAGTTGGGTGATGCAACAGGACAACGATCCAAAACATAGAAGTAAATCAACAACAGAATGGCTTCAACAGAAAAAAATATGCCTTCTGGAGTGGCCCAGTCAGAGTCCTGACCTCAACCCGATTGAGATGCTGTGGCATGACCTCAAGAGCGGTTCACACCAGACATCCTAAGAAAATTGCTGAACTGAAACAGTTTTGCAAACATGAATTGTCCAAAATTCCTCCTGACCGTTGTGCTGGTTTGATCAGCAACTACAGAAAATGTTTGGTTGAGGTTATTGCTGCCAAACCAGTTATTAAATCCAAGGGTTCACATACATTTTCCACCCTACACTGTGAATGTTTACACGGTGTGTTCAATAAAGACATGAAAACATAGAATTGTTTGTGTGTCATTAGTTTTAGCAGACTGTGTTTGTCTACTGTTGTGAATATTAAGATCAGATCAAATTGTATGATCAATTTATGCAGAAATCCAGGTAATTCCAAAGGGTTCACATACTTTTTCTTGCCACTGTAGACTATTTTTACATATTGGCAATGGTAATAGAAGTTACTTTTAGATTTGTAACATTTTAAATTAGATCGAATGTTGATTAACCACATGATATTGATTTTGAGATATGAAAACTTTATTAAAATGAAATGAAACTGTTCCATGAAAAAGTGCATATGAAAATCATGACTGGCACGCAGATCAGCAGAAATGGTATGATAAATTGGCACTCCAAATGGAAAAGGTTTCTGACTGCTGGTATAGCCTATTAGTGGAGCAAAGAGCCAACTTCAGAGCCCATTTATGCTTGATCCGAAAATGTGATCGAAAGCGTTGTATGGATGGTGTGATGCAATTGCAAAGAGTCCGGAGGCATGCAGAGGTCAAATTGAGCTCCGTATCACATCGCTGAGCGCCTCTAAAAATGTTTAACAATGAGGAGGGCACTTATAGCTCTGGATTGACATGATTGGTTGATGGTAGGTGAGGGCGGGATGTCCTGTATAAACACAAACTCACTTCCTTTGACAACTTCCTTCACAACAGTTCTGCGCTGCTCGGTGAAGTGCAAGAAGTATGAATGTCCTGACTTCTGCAGAGGCCGCATCACCCTAAATGCTGCACGGCCAATGCAGACGGCAGAATGACCATGCAGCGTCTTTAACGGACGAATCTGCGAAGCCCAGCAAGCAGAGGGCAGCGGGAGGAGGAGGGTCGGGAACAGGTTTTTTTCTTCTGGTTAGTCAATATTGATCTCTGGTTCCTTCTTTAGTACTTTGTGTGTCTTAATTTTTAATCGCAGTGCTTAAAGCATCAGACAAGCTCAGTAGCCTAGATGATTTTATTCAAACATAGGGTGTGTCTATATATGGAAAATACATGTTTTAACATTTCGACCAATCGATTGGTCGAAAGTCAAACGACTCTCAGTCGACCAAGATTTGTTTTAGTCGGGGACAGCCCTAATATAGTGGTGTGTAAAGACAGTATGGACAGTATATGAATAGAGAAGGGATCTACAGCAGTAGTTATATAGTATGATCCTTGAAAATAATTTATTTTATATGCTGATGAACCTATGTTCATAGGGCCAGTTGTTCCTGACCAGGAAAAACACCTAATCAACTCCTAAACAATAGTGTCACCTCCCCAATCAGCATTCCCATATCTGATTATCCACGGCAAAAGCAGAAGACCTAATACCCTCCGTATAATCTGCCTGCCTCAGTCTCTCAACTTTATTAGTCCCCCAGCTCCGACCACTAAGCATTCAGCAGGCCTGCTCCTATACGAGTTCTGTGGTCGCTCAGTAGAATTTTCCACATCGTGAAGTCATCAGGAGGGGCCAGCCGGAGCTCAGAGCGTTGCATAATGAGATGGGAGCCCAGGGGGCTTTGATTGTGAGCTGCTACTGTACTGCATCATGGGGGCTATGAAGCTCTCCCAGCATCCCAATAACTAGACACTTGAAATATCTGAATGGACATAGTCTGACTCTAGACTTTACGGGGTATGAATCAATTCCCTTTTCTGAGCTCTGGGACAGTAGCAAAGGATGCATCAGCAGAAATAGCATGGCTTGATCTGAATCTAATCACACAAAGTTATTACTCTAATACATTATGGTTCATTCTGGCAGTTTCATCCCAGATCCAAGCACACACTGTACTGTAAAATATCTATGATCTGTAGAAGGGTCTTCTCCAGACACTCATGGCTTGGTTTGTGTTATGACCACATGGCTAGCAAGCCAGTTGAAATCCCCACCTTCTTCAGTCTTGCTTTTACAGCCTCGCTAATTTCACAGCCGCTTGTAACCTGTCTGAAAATGTGTTCTTATTGTATTTGAAACACGTTAGGCCAGATATAGCCTACATGTGATTTTCACACTTTAGAAAATCATTTTACAATTATTTTCTCTAATCCCTTGTTCTTGAAAACATATGACTGAAAGTACGCTCACTAATAATGTGTTATTCAAATATATAGCATGGGCATGTTATTGAACGCATGGGAAATCCAAATATTCCCACACTCGTTCATTTCCGCTTCCTAAAGAAATGCCTGGGTCTATAATCCCTTTTATCCTTGTTTGTTTTAAGCCCAGTCAGCCATGTTCCCCATGTAACAAACTTCTGCCTGAACCTCGGAGGCTCACTGTCTGTCTGTCCACCCATCCGCCCATGTAACAAACTTCTGCCTGAACCTCGGAGGCTCACTGTCTGTCTGTCCACCCATCCGCCCATGTAACAAACTTCTGTCTGAACCTCGGAGGCTCACTGTCTGTCTGTCCACCCATCCGCCCATGTAACAAACTTCTGCCTGAACCTCGGAGGCTCACTGTCTGTCTGTCCACCCATCCGCCCATGTAACAAACTTCTGCCTGAACCTCGGAGGCTCACTGTCTGTCTGTCCACCCATCCGCCCATGTAACAAACTTCTGCCTGAACCTCTGAGAACCTGTCTGTCCACCCATCCGCCCATGTAACAAACTTCTGCTCATTCACTGTCTGTCTGTCCACCCATCCGCCCATGTAACAAACTTCTGTCTGAACCTCGGAGGCTCACTGTCTGTCTGTCCACCCATCCGCCCATGTAACAAACTTCTGACTGAACCTCGGAGGCTCACTGTCTGTCTGTCCACCCATCCGCCCATGTAACAAACTTCTGACTGAACCTCGGAGGCTCACTGTCTGTCTGTCCACCCCCACCCCCCTCTCTCTCTTTCTCTTTCATAGCACACAAGTAGCAGATGCCAGGGGCTAATTAGTGAAATCCCTTTGGCCTGCTGCACACTGTCTGAATGACTCAGTCAGTCACTGCGGGTCACAACAGACAACAGACAACTCCTTGTATAAAGAAACGTATCAAGGGACTCGATCAGATTACAGAGATAACTAACATTCATTTTTTAAGTCTGCAGCATGCTGTCTGTGTGGGGTGTGCTGTGCAATCATTTGATTTTCAGTATCATGTCAGTGTTATTACAAATAAAAAACACATTTTACAAAGTCATTATAATTAATTGATTTCCTACTGGTTTATTCCCATAAATTTCGAACCTTACATTGACAGCTTAATGAAATACTAGCTACCCATCTGAGATACATCAAAACTATTGGATAAGATAGGCGTGTAGTCTTGTCTAGGTGTGTGCTCTTGTCTATTTGTTGGCACAATGTTACAAAGTAAAATGCTAGTGTGTGATGTTATATATGTTATATAAACATCACCAGACAATAAATAGACTGTAGAAGAGACTTGTTCAGTCACATCATATACAGTAGCCTGGATCCCATCATATAGCCTGGTTCCCGTCATATAGCCTGTGTAACCAATGTGAAATGGCTAGATAGTTAGCGGTGGTGCGCGCTAATAGCGTTTCAAACGGTGACGTCACTCGCTTTGAGACCTTAAAGTAGTGGTTCCCCTTGCTCTGCAAGGGCCGCGGCTTTTGTGGAGCGATGGGTAACGATGCTTCGTGGGTGACAGTTGTAGATGTGTGCAGAGGGTCCCTGGTTCGCTCCCGGGAATGGGCGAGGGGACGGTCTAAAGTTATACTGTTACACCTGGTTCAAGTCATATAGTCTGGTTCACGTCATATAGCCTGGTTCACATCATATAGTCTGGTACATGTCATATAGTCTGGTTCATGTCATACAGCCTTGTACATGTCATATAGCCTGGTACATGTCATATAGCCTGGTACGTCATATAGCCTGGTACATGTCATATAGCCTGGTTCACGTCATATAGCCTGGTTCACGTCATATAGTCTGGTTCACATCATATAGTCTGGTTCACGTCATATAGCCTGGTACACGTCATACAGCCTGGTACATGTCATATAGCCTGGTACATGTCATATAGTCTGGTTCATATAATATAGCTTGGTTCACATCATATAGCCTGGTACATGTCATATAGCCTGGTTCACATCATATAGCCTGGTTCACGTCATATAGCCTGGTTCACGTCATATAGCCTGGTACATGTCATAC
The DNA here is from genome assembly GCF_036934945.1 of Oncorhynchus masou masou. Taxonomy (NCBI): domain Eukaryota; kingdom Metazoa; phylum Chordata; class Actinopteri; order Salmoniformes; family Salmonidae; genus Oncorhynchus; species Oncorhynchus masou. The sequence continues at coordinate 78,143,838 of NC_088216.1, read as the reverse complement.
AGCCTGGTACATGTCATACAGCCTGGTACATGTCATATAGTCTGGTTCACATCATATAGCCTGGTTCACATCATATAGCCTGGTTCACATCATATAGCCTGGTTCACATCATATAGCCTGGTTCACATCATATAGCCTGGTTCACGTCATATAGCCTGGTTCACGTCATATAGCCTGGTTCACGTCATACAGCCTGGTACATGTCATATAGCCTGGTACATGTCATATAGCCTGGTACATGTCATATAGCCTGGTACATGTCATATAGCCTGGTACATGTCATATAGCCTGGTTCACGTCATATAGCCTGGTTCACGTCATATAGCCTGGTACATGTCATATAGCCTGGTACATGTCATATAGTCTGGTTCACATCATATAGCCTGGTTCACATCATATAGCCTGGTTCACGCCATATAGCCTGGTTCATGTCATATAGCCTGGTACATGTCATATAGCCTGGTACATGTCATATAGCCTGGTACATGTCATATTGTCTGGTTCACATCATATAGCCTGGTACATGTCATATAGTCTGGTTCACATCATATAGCCTGGTTCACATCATATAGCCTGGTTCACGTCATATAGCCTGGTACATGTCATATAGTCTGGTACATGTCATATTGTCTGGTTCACATCATATAGCCTGGTACATGTCATATAGTCTGGTTCACATCATATAGCCTGGTACATGTCATATAGTCTGGTTCACATCATATAGCCTGGTTCACATCATATAGCCTGGTTCATCATATAGTCTGGTTCACATCATATAGCCTGGTTCACGTCATATAGCCTGGTACACGTCATACAGCCTGGTACATGTCATATAGCCTGGTACATGTCATATAGTCTGGTTCATATCATATAGCTTGGTTCACATCATATAGCCTGGTACATGTCATATAGCCTGGTTCACATCATATAGCCTGGTACATGTCATATAGTCTGGTTCATATCATATAGCTTGGTTCACATCATATAGCCTGGTACATGTCATATAGCCTGGTTCACATCATATAGCCTGGTTCACATCATATAGCCTGGTTCACATCATATAGTCTGGTTCACATCATATAGCCTGGTTCACGTCATATATACAGCCTGGTACATGTCATATAGTCTGGTTCATATCATATAGCCTGGTTCACATCATATAGCCTGGTTCACATGTCATATAGCCTGGTTCACATCATATAGCCTGGTTCACCTGGTTCACATCATATAGCCTGGTTCATGTCATATAGCCTGGTACATGTCATATAGCCTGGTTGTCACATCATATAGCCTGCCTGGTACATGTCATATAGTCTGGTTCACATCATATAGGTTCACATATAGCCTGGTTCACATCATATAGTCATATCAGCCTCATATAGGTTCACGTCATATAGCCTGGTTCACGTCATAGCCTGGTACATGTCATATAGCCTGGTACATGTCATATAGTCTGGTTCATATCATATAGCTTGGTTCACATCATATAGCCTGGTACATGTCATATAGCCTGGTTCACATCATATAGCCTGGTTCACGTCATATAGCCTGGTTCACGTCATATAGCCTGGTTCACGTCATATAGCCTGGTTCATGTCATATAGCCTGGTTCACATCATATAGCCTGGTTCATGTCATATAGCCTGGTTCACGTCATATAGCCTGGTTCACGTCATATAGCCTGGTACATGTCATATAGCCTGGTACATGTCATATAGTCTGGTTCACATCAGTACATTAAGGACAGACTAGTATGTCGCCAAATATAAAACAGAGAAACCAGAATAAAGCATGAATCAAATATGATGGGATATTTATATTAGCCAATCTTTGATTATAGGCTATCATTCAGGATATTTTAGAACTTGCCCAAGTCATTCAGATAAATCTGAAAGTGTAAAAACATTGAAGACGCTATAAAACCACTCTACGTTTAGTTTAGGTACTGAGCATCAATGTTCATTCATTCTATGTTTTACTTCTCTCAGTTTAATTGTATAGGCTACTGAGGATAAGCCATAGTCATATAAGGACAAACAATTATAGGAGTTATTACACCGTAGCTGTGCAGATTCCAGTGTCTGGCCAATTATAATAATATAAAAGTTTATCTTCGTCATTCAACATACCTTCTATGTCTCTTCAATGTCTTTGTAAAAGCCAACATGAACTTTAACAATTGTCAAAGATTGTCTTGCGTCTTCAGCTGTCGATAGCGGAAGAACTCATATGTGACATATCCGTCAGCCTATAGGCAAGGCCGAATTCAGATTGTTGACCTATAAGATTAGTCTTGTCTACCTCAGACGCAGAGTCAGGGAAAGGAAGCTGTCGCATGGGTTTTGGAATTTGGACGAATTTCTTTGTGTAGACTTTTTTCGGCAAATCTTTGACTCTTTCAAAAGTCTTGATTTGTTAATTTCCTGTATATTTCCCGTTGCGTTAATTTACCTTGTATCTTACAACCTGTGGTGCTTCACTTGAAAGTACTATTTTGGTTTTATTCTCAAGTGTTTAGTTCTCACGCATACGTTTTGAGTTCGCATTGTCAGCACACAAAAATATTGAAATATGTAAGGTATGTTGTGATTTTCATAAAATAGCAAGGGCTGCGCCGAGACCAGGGAACATTCACGTTTATACAGTATCCTATTATAGGCTACCTCAATTTAGACTCAGTTCAAATAGGCTATCATAATGTTTCCATAATAACACAACACTTTATTCTTAACTGTCCTAAAATATGCACTTTGAATACTTCAATAATTCTATATAACAAAATTAAATTATCAGTTTAATCATGAGCTTTATAAAGTGATCTGATAAAGGGTCAATTATTGTTATTTTATTGCTATTGTTATTTTTATTTAAGGTGGCTCACATTAGTTTATATCTGACTTTATAAACCAGTTGATCATTAGGGCTATACTCAATGATCATTGGCTATACCCCCACACATTCATTTGTTTCCCATACAAACATAACATTAAATTCCCTGGGATTCTTAGCAGGATTAGTAGGGATTGCAGTTGTCTCCTGATCCTCTCAGATAATCCTACCTGTTGTTACGACACGCCACCTGGTGGGTAGAGACAACACGATTCTGGTGTTTTTAAGATTTAAGGTGATTGTCATCACTGAACCTAAAATCCCTAGCTGTGGTTCAGACTTCAGATCCTGTTTGGTTTTGTGATTTCTGTCCCAGTACATCATCATCTCACCTGGCTGAGAGAGAACAAAAAACAGTCAACAGAGCAGTCACTCCAAATGCAGGTGTTGACTTGCCCGTGATGAGAGATTCTTCTCTGTGACTTCAGACAGGATTGTCTCATACATCAAACCATGTGTGATGTCTTACTCATCAGCCTTTGGCTACTACCTATGTCTTCTCTGGGTCTAAGGCACTGTGCTAGAGGGGTAACTACAGACCCTGGTTCGATTCCAGGCTGTATCACAACTGGCCCGTGATTGGGAGTCCCAAAGGACGGTGCACAATTGGCCCAATGTCGTTAGGGTTTGGCCGTGTAAGGCCGTCATTGTAAATAAGAGTTTGTTCTTAACTGACATGCCTGATTAATTAAAGGTTAAATTAACAATGTTATTTCAATATCCTCTCATCAGAAAGTTTGATTAGTGACTGGTAATGCTTCTTAACATTAGGAAAACAATACAGTGATGTACTCTTTAACAATAGGGAACTTATTATTGCACGTCTATGCTATTGATGGTTCTTATTCACACAAAAGCATACACCCAGTGAATTGTATGAACTAAACTTTTTTCCAACCTTATTTATCTCAAGAACCTCTGTTGCCTATTGCAATACACTATATTGGCCAGTAGAGAGCAGTGTTGTGTTATTCAAGCCAAGCCAACGAATGGCCTTCATGCAAATGGGGGCTCTTCCAAGGAACCCTGCAGGCTTTTCCACCTATCACCAGTAAACACAAGTTACAGTACTACATTTTTTTGGGGGGGGATAACCACAGGACACTAAAGTCAAAGCAATGCTCACCCTTTTAAGGTATATAACATAGTTATATGTATATATACAGGTGAAGTCAGAAGTTTACATACACTTTGGTTGAAGTCATTAAAACTCGTTTTTCAACCACTCCACAAATTTCTTGTTAACAAACTATAGTTTTGGCATGTCGGTTAGGACATCTACTTTGTGCTTGACACAAGTAATTTTTCCAACAATTGTTTACAGACAGATTATTTCATTTATAATTCACTGTATCACAATTCCAGTGGGTCAGAAGTTTACATACACTAAGTTGACTGTGCCTTTAAACAGCTTGGAAATTCCAGGAAATGATGCCATGGCTTTAGAAGCTTCTGATAGGCCAAGGGGGTGTACCTGTGGATGTATTTCAAGGCCTACCTTCAAACCCAGCGCCTCTTTGCTTGACATCATAGGAAAATCAAAAAGAAATCAGCCAAGACCTCAGAAAAGAAATTGTAGACCTCCACAAGTCTGGTTCATCCTTGGGAATAATTTCCAAATGCCTGAAGGTACCATGTTCATCTATACAAACAATAGTACGCAAGTATAAACACCATGGGACCAAGCAGCCATCATACCGCTCAGGAAGGAGACGCGTTCTGTCTCCTAGAGATGAACGTACTTTGTTGCGAAAAGTGCAAATCAATCCCAGAACAACAGCAAAGGACCTTGTGAAGATGCTGGAGGAAACAGGTACAAAAGTATCTATATCCATAGTAAAACGGGTCCTATATTGACATAACCTGAAAAGCCGCTCAGCAAGGAAGAAGCCATTGCTCCAAAACCGCCATAAAAAGCCAGACTACGATTTACAACTGCACATGGGGACAAAGATCGTACTTTTTGGAGAAATGTCCTCTGGTCTGATGAAACAAAAATAGAACTGTTTGGCCACAATGACCATCGTTATGTTTGGAGGAAAAAGGGGGAGGCTTGCAAGCCAAAGAGCACCATCCCAACCGTGAAACACGGGGGTGGAAGCATCATGTTATGGGGGTGCTTAGCTGCAGGAGGGACTGGTGCACTTCACAAAATAGATGGCATCATGAGGAAAATAAGAATTTGTTGTTATCTGACTTGCCTAGTTAAATTAAGGTAGACTTTAAAAAAACCTGCCTCTGCCAGAATGGAATGGGCCAAAATCCATCCAACTTATTGTGGGAAGTTTGTGGAAGGCTACCCAAAACGTTTAACCCAAGTTAAACTATTTAAAGGCAATGCTACCAAATACTAATTGAGTGTATGTAACCTTCTGACCACTGGGAATGTGATGAAATAAATAAATAATCCTCTCTACTATTATTCTGACATTTCACATTCTCAAAATAAAGTGGTGAGCCTAACTGACCTAAGACAGGGAATTTTTACTGGGATGATTAAATGTCAGGAATTATGAAAAACTGAGTTTAAATATATTTGGCTAAGGTGTGTGTAAACTTCCAACTTCAACTGTAAGCCATCATATAAGTAGTGTAAGAGAGCAATGAATGAACTCAGTCATTCCAGTCTGTGTGTGGTTATACACGTCTTTGTGTAGAAGAGGTGGTTCAGTCAACAACACCTGCATGATAATGAATAGCTTTTCCTTGAGTCTTTTCCCAGACAGGTGCCTCAATCATCAGCTTTAGCTCAGAGGGCTATCGTGGGTTCATCTCCCAGTTAGTCATGTTGTACAGCTTTTTAATGGTTGGTTTTTATCTGGAGTGTTCTGTGGGATGGAGTCAGAGTGTAATAGACTGCTGAGGGGAGCAGAGTGGGCTAAGGCCTCTCCAGCCCTAATCGGGAGGCTCTATTTCAGGCTCTTCAATTAAGGAGCTCTGATCTGCATCCTGACTGCCGTGGAGGGCAAACTGTGTCCTCACTCTAAACTCAGGACACATTTCTGCCACTGCACTTTTTATTGTTACAGTTTCTGTAACGACAAGAAATTACAAGGCTCAGAGTAGATTGTGTTCTTTAAGATTCAATGTTGTTTTCACTGACTCACCTTGAATAGGATTTGTTACTTGCATTTTGACAGTAAAGCCCTGGGGAAGAAGTGCTGTGTGATCAAACTGTGATCTGATTGTTTTGATTGTCTCTAGAGTTTTATAAAAATTAACAATTAGGTGAAGCATCCACAGAATGCTTTGTATTACGTGGTAGAAGATCATTGTAAGGACATAATGCTGAATGACAGAACATATTTTTCAACTACAGTGTATAAAATAATATTTTATATACTGTAGTTGAAAAATATGTTCTGTCATTCTGTTTCCTCTGTTATGAAAAAAAAAACAAGGTTACACTTTATTTGGATAGTCTGTATAGCATCTATAGATGGACTATCAGTAACCTTTCAACTATCTATCGACTAACCCTAACCCTAACCCTTATCCTAACCCTAAACTTAACCTTAACCCTTACCCTAGTGTAACCAGTGTGAAATGGCTCGCTAGTTAGCAGTGCGCGCTAGTAGCATTTCAATCGGTGACGTCACTCTCTCTGAGACATTGAAGTAGTTGTTTCCCCTTGCTCTACAAGGGTCGCGGCTTTGTGGAGAGCTAGGTAACGATGCTTCAAGGGAGTCTGTTGTTTATGTGTGCAGAGGGTCAATGGTTCAAGCCCAGATTGGGGAGAGGAGAGGGACAGAAACAATACTGTTTGACAAGTCCTAACCTTAGCAAGCTTTTGCTTATCAACATATAACTGTATGACCATCTGTAGAGCATGTCTGTAGAGCATCTACAGCTGGACTATCCAGGCTATCCAAATAAAGTGTGACTCAAATTACACTATAAATACAAAAGCACCCCTTCAAATTAGTGAATTTGGCTATTTCAGTCACACCCATTGCTGACAGGTGTATAACATCGAGCACACAGCTATGCAATCACCATAGACAAACATTGGCAATAGAATGGCCTTACCGTCATAAGATGCCACCTTTCCAACAAGTCAGTTTGTCAAATTTCTGCCCTGCTAGAGCTGCCCCGGACAATTGTAAGTGTTGTTATTGTGGAAAAGTCTAGGAGTAAAAATGTTTCAGCAACGAAGTGGTAGGCCACACAAGCTTACAGAACGGGACCATCAAGTGGTGAAGCACGTAGCGCGTAAAAATCATCTGTCCTCGGTTGCAACACTCACTACCAAGTTCCAAACTGCCTCTGGAAGCAACATCATAAAATTAACTGTTCGACGGGAGCTTCATGTAATGTGTTTCTATGGCCGAGCAGCCACTCAGCCTAAGATCACCATGTGCAATGCCAAGCGTCAGCTGGAGTAGTGTAAAGCTCTCCACCATTGGACTCTGGAGCAATGCAAATGTGTTATCTGGAGTGATGAATCAGGGTTTGCCATCTGGTGGTCCAACGGACGAATCCGGGTTTTGCAGGTGCCAGGAGAACGCTACCAGCCCCAATGCATAAGACCAACGGTAAAGTTTGGTGGAGGACGAATAATAGCCTGGGGCTGTTTTTAATGGTTTGAGATAGGCCCCTTATTTCTAGTTAAGGGAAATCTTAACGCTACAGCATACAATGCCATTCTAGATGATTCTGTCCTTCCAACTTTGTGTCAACAGTTTGGGGAAGGCCCTTTCAGCATGACAATGCCCCCGTGTACAAAGCAAGGTTTGTCGAGATCGGTGTGGAAGAACTAAGCAAGTCCCCTCATCTAGTGGAAAGCATTACCAGAAGAGTGGAGGCTGTTATAGCAGCAAAGGGTGACCAACTCCATATTAATGTCCATGATTTTGGAATGAGATGTTCGATGAGCAGGAGTCCACATACTTTTGTTCATGTAGTGTAGATAGCCAATGATACCCTCATTCCAATGAAATCCTCCCAAAAAGTTTTACATTACCTGCCACAATACTGAATAAACAAAGTGGAATGTAACTTGAAGGTTAAGCACAAGGCAAGATATTCAGACTAAAAAGCTCTGTTAGAATTGTGTGGTGTCAGCATCGCATAGCTGTTCTCTTTTTTCTTTTTTCTTTCTTTCATTTGAAACTCTGAAACTTTTCTTCCCCTCTACTTATTTACACTGACGTTATTGCTGAGAGAGGTGTTTTCATGCTCGTAAACATCCTCCTCAAGGTGTGCTGGCTGGCCTTCAGTCAAATGCAGAAGCTAACTTTACGTAGAACATTGACTGTGGATTCCAGTTGTCAGATTTAGCTGAAAATAAGATTGGGCTCCAATGATATTTGAGGTCACACTTTGTCTTGGACCCACAAGCTTGGATGAACAAATGTATTTGGTATGCATGGACAAAACGTAATGGATGTACAATCGACTAGACTAAACAAATTAGTTAATGGCAATTCCACGGTAACAGCGTGATGCTGAGACTCACTTTATCACTTTAAAATGTATCCCAAGCAAAAACCATTTATTGCAAAGTTGAACAAACCATACACCTACAGTTGAAGTCGGACATTTACATACACCTTAGCCAAATCCATTTAAAATCAGTTTTCCACAATTACTGACATTTAATCCTCTTAAAAATTCCCTGTCTTAGGTCAGTTAGATGAACACTTTATATTAAGAATGTGAAACGTCAGAATAATAGTAGAGAGAACAATTTATTTCAGCTTTAATTTCTTTCATCACATTCCCAGTGGGTTTACATACACTCAGTGTTTGGTAGCATTGCCTTTGAATTGTTTAACTTGGGTCAAACGTTTCGGGTGGTCTTCCACAAGCTTCCACAATAAGTTGGGTGAATTTTGGCCCACTCCTCCTGACAGAGCTGGTGTAACTGAGTCAGGTTTGTAGGCCTCCTTGCTTGCACACACTTTTTCAGTTCTGCCCACAAATCTATAGGATTGAGGTCAGGGCTTTTTGATGGCCACTCCAATACCTTGACTTTGTTGTGCTTAAAGGCACAGTCAACTTAGTGTATGTAAACTTCTGAAACAGTGAATTATAAGTTAAATAATCTGTCTGTAAACAATTGTTGGAAAAATTACTTCTGTCATGACCAAAGTAGATGTCCTAACTGACTTGCCAAACTATATTTTTTTAACAAGAAATTTGTGTAGTGGTTGAAGAACGAGTTTAATGACTCCAACCGAAGTGTATGTGTCACGACTTCCGCCGAGGTTGGCTCTCCTGCCCGTTCAGGCGGTGCTCGGCGGTCGTCGTCACCGTCCTACTAGCCACTACCGATCCCTTTTCGTGTATCTGTTGGTTTTGTCTGAATGGTTTCACCTGTGTGTTGTTTAGTTAATTAGTGTCTGTATATAATGTAGGTTGTCCCGCCCTTGTTTTGTGCTGGATTGTTTACTTATCATCTATTGTCTGACGGTGTATCTTGTGTTCTTATTCTCCGGTTCGTCTTTTATCCTGTGTTGGATTATTCACCCTGTGTGTATTGGGTTGACAGTGTTTCTTGTTCACTGGAGAATAAAACCTTCATATCGCTATCTGCTCTCTGCGCCTGATTCCACCCACCTTGATTAGACGTGACAGAATCCCACACCACCATGGAATCAGCAGGAGCAGCAGCGTCTCCTCTCCCATCGATGGAAGAGAGGGTCCTCTATCATACCAGCGTGCTTCACCGGATTGGTTCTGCTATGGACCAAATGATGGAGAGAATGGATCGATGGGAGAGGAGTGGCCTCCCCACATCATCTCTACCAACCCCTTCTCCACCACCTCCTGTTTCTGCGACCACATCTGGCTCCGGGGCTCTTCGGCTGACACTCCCACGGGAGTTTGACGGATCGGCGGCTGGGTGCCAGGGTTTCCTCCTTCAACTGGAACTATACCTGGCTACCGTGCGTCCTGCTCCCTCTGGAGAGGAGAGCGTGTGCGCCCTCGTGTAAACTTTTCTTCCCCTCTACTTATTTACATTGACGTTATTGCTGAGAGAGGTGTTTTCATGCTCGTATACATCCTCTGAGGGGGACCGGAGGAGGAGTGTCCTTCTGAACCAGTTGTGGTCGACGAGGGCACACGTCCGACCGGTGCTGGAGGAACTCGTCTAGGAGTCGGGAGGACAGGTGGAACACTGCTCGATCACCCCAGGTGAGTAAGCACCAAACTCATTCAGAGCTTCCTGTCGGTCATGTGTTTGTATTGATTTCTTTCCCTGGGTTTTCCCCCTCTCTACAGCATAAGGTGCTAGTCGATTCAGGCGCAGCTGGGAATTTTATGAATCGTGGGCTTGCGTTAAGGCTAGGGATTCCCCTGGTGTCGTTAGATCGACCTTTCCCCGTGCACTCCTTAGATAGCCGACCATTAGGGTCAGGATTAATTAGGGAGGCTACGGTGCCGCTGGACATGGTAACGCAGGGTGATCATAAGGAGCAGATTAGCCTGTTCCTTATAGATTCACCTGCATTTCCAGTGGTGTTGGGGGTTCCCTGGTTAGCTCAACACAACCCAGTGATTTTCTGGCAACAGGGGGCTCTTAAGGGGTGGTCAGAGGAGTGTTCAGGTAGGTGTATAGGAGTTGCCGTTGGTGCGACTACGGTGGAGAGTCCAGACCAAGTTTCCACCGTGCGCATTCCCTCTGAATATGCCGATTTGGCTATCGCCTTCAGTAAAGGGAAGGCGACCCAATTACCCCCTCATCGTCGAGAGGACTGCGCGATAAACCTTCTGGAAAACGCTGCACTTCCTAGGAGGCTTAACTTTCTGAACATTCGAGACGTGTAGTCCACTTGTCATTCCAATCTCCTTGCATTAGTGTAGCCTCTTCTGTAGCCTGTCAACTATGTGTCTATCTATCCCTGTTCTCTCCTCTCTGCACAGACCATACAAACGCTCCACACCGCGTGGCCACGGCCACCCTAATCTGGTGGTCCCAGCGCGCACGACCCACGTGGAGTTCCAGGTCTCCGGTAGCCTCTGGAACTGCCGATCTGCGGCCAACAAGGCAGAGTTAATCTCAGCCTATGCCTCCCTCCAGTCCCTCGACTTCTTGGCACTGACGGAAACATGGATCACCACAGATAACACTGCTACTCCTACTGCTCTCTCTTCGTCCGCCCACGTGTTCTCGCACACCCCGAGAGCTTCTGGTCAGCGGGGTGGTGGCACCGGGATCCTCATCTCTCCCAAGTGGTCATTCTCTCTTTCTCCCCTTACCCATCTGTCTATCGCCTCCTTTGAATTCCATGCTGTCACAGTTACCAGCCCTTTCAAGCTTAACATCCTTATCATTTATCGCCCTCCAGGTTCCCTCGGAGAGTTCATCAATGAGCTTGATGCCTTGATAAGCTCCTTTCCTGAGGACGGCTCACCTCTCACAGTCCTGGGAGACTTTAACCTCCCCACGTCTACCTTTGACTCATTCCTCTCTGCCTCCTTCTTTCCACTCCTCTCCTCTTTTGACCTCACCCTCTCACCTTCCCCCCTACTCACAAGGCAGGCAATACGCTCGACCTCATCTTTACTAGATGCTGTTCTTCCACTAACCTCATTGCAACTCCCCTCCAAGTCTCCGACCACTACCTTGTATCCTTTTCCCTCTCGCTCTCATCCAACACTTCCCACACTGCCCCTACTTGGATGGTATCGCGCGTCCCAACCTTCGCTCTCTCTCCCCCGCTACTCTCTCCTCTTCCATCCTATCATCTCTTCCCTCTGCTCATACCTTCTCCAACCTATCTCCTGATTCTGCCTCCTCAACCCTCCTCTCTTCCCTTTCTGCATCCTTTGACTCTCTATGTCCCCTATCCTCCAGGCCGGCTCGGTCCTCCCCTCCCGCTCCGTGGCTCGACGACTCATTGCGAGCTCACAGAACAGAGCTCCGGGCAGCCGAGCGGAAATGGAGGAAAACTCGCCTCCTGCGGACCTGGCATCCTTTCACTCCCTCCTCTCTACATTTTCCTCCTCTGTCTCTGCTGCTAAAGCCACTTTCTACCACTCTAAATTCCAAGCATCTGCCTCTAACCCTAGGAAGCTCTTTGCCACCTTCTCCTCCCTCCTGAATCCTCCTCCCCCCTCCTCCTCTCTGCAGATGACTTCGTCAACCATTTTGAAAAGAAGGTCGACAACATCCGATCCTCGTTTGCTAAGTCAAACGACACCGCTGGTTCTGCTCACACTGCCCTACCCTGTGCTCTGACCTCTTTCTCCCCTCTCTCTCCAGATGAAATCTCGCTTCTTGTGACGGCCGGCCGCCCAACAACCTGCCCGCTTGACCGTATCCCCTCCTCTCTTCTCCAGACCATCTCCGGAGACCTTCTCCCTTACCTCACCTCGCTCATCAACTCATCCCTGACCGCTGGCTACGTCCCTTCCGTCTTCAAGAGAGCGAGAGTTGCACCCCTTCTGAAAAAACCTACACTCGATCCCTCCGATGTCAACAACTACAGACCAGTATCCCTTCTTTCTTTTCTCTCCAAAACTCTTGAACGTGCCGTCCTTGGCCAGCTCTCCCGCTATCTCTCTCAGAATGACCTTCTTGATCCAAATCAGTCAGGTTTCAAGACTAGTCATTCAACTGAGACTGCTCTTCTCTGTATCACGGAGGCCCTCCACACTGCTAAAGCTAACTCTCTCTCCTCTGCTCTCATCCTTCTAGACCTATCGGCTGCCTTCGATACTGTGAACCATCAGATCCTCCTCTCCACCCTCTCCGAGTTGGGCATCTCCGGTGCGGCCCACGCTGATTGCGTCCTACCTGACAGGTCGCTCCTACCAGGTGGCGTGGCGAGAATCTGTCTCCTCGCCACGCGCTCTCACCACTGGTGTCCCCCAGGGCTCTGTTCTAGGCCCTCTCCTATTCTCGCTATACACCAAGTCACTTGGCTCTGTCATAACCTCACATGGTCTCTCCTATCATTGCTATGCAGACGACACACAATTAATCTTCTCCTTTCCCCCTTCTGATGACCAGGTGGCGAATCGCATCTCTGCATGTCTGGCAGACATATCAGTGTGGATGACGGATCACCACCTCAAGCTGAACCTCGGCAAGACGGAGCTGCTCTTCCTCCCGGGGAAGGACTGCCCGTTCCATGATCTCGCCATCACGGTTGACAACTCCATTGTGTCCTCCTCCCAGAGCGCTAAGAACCTTGGCGTGATCCTGGACAACACCCTGTCGTTCTCAACCAACATCATGGCGGTGGCCCGTTCCTGTAGGTTCATGCTCTACAACATCCGCAGAGTATCGACCCTGCCTCACACAGGAAGCGGCGCAGGTCCTAATCCAGGCACTTGTCATCTCCCGTCTGGATTACTGCAACTCGCTGTTGGCTGGGCTCCCTGCCTGTGCCATTAAACCCCTACAACTCATCCAGAACGCCGCAGCCCGTCTGGTGTTCAACCTTCCCAAGTTCTCTCACGTCACCCCGCTCCTCCGCTCTCTCCACTGGCTTCCAGTTGAAGCTCGCATCCGCTACAAGACCATGGTGCTTGCCTACGGAGCTGTGAGGGGAACGGCACCGCAGTACCTCCAGGCTCTGATCAGGCCCTACACCCAAACAAGGGCACTGCGTTCATCCACCTCTGGCCTGCTCGCCTCCCTACCACTGAGGAAGTACAGTTCCCGCTCAGCCCAGTCAAAACTGTTCGCTGCTCTGGCCCCCCAATGGTGGAACAAACTCCCTCACGACGCCAGGACAGCGGAGTCAATCACCACCTTCCGGAGACACCTGAAACCCCACCTCTTCAAGGAATACCTAGGATAGGATAAGTAATCCTTCTCACCCCCCCTTAAATGATTTAGATGCACTATTGTAAAGTGGCTGTTCCACTGGATGTCAGAAGGTGAATTCACCAATTTGTAAGTCGCTCTGGATAAGAGCGTCTGCTAAATGACTTAAATGTATGTAATGTAAATGAGTCATGTGTATCCATTATCCCAGGAGGAGACAGTTGCGATGGAAACATATGTTTCTGAATCGCTGGGACAGGGGTACATTCGGCCCTCCGCATCACCCGTCTCCTCGAGCTTCTTTTTTGTGAAGAAGAAGGATGGAGGTCTGCGTCCGTGTATTGATTATAGAGGTCTAAATTCCATCACAGTGGGGTTTAGTTACCCACTACCTCTCATCGCTACGGCAATGGAATCACTTCACCGGGCGCGATTCTTCACAAAACTGGACCTGAGGAGCGCGTATAATCTGGTACGTATCCGGGGAGGAGATGAGTGGAAAACCGCATTTAGTACCATTTCTGTTCATTATGAGTACTGCGTCATGCCATACGGGTTGAAGAATGCTCCAGCCGTTTTCCAATCCTTCGTAGATGAGATTCTCCGAGACCTGCTCGGGCAGGGAGTGGTAGTGACATCATGATGACATCTTGATCTATTCTGCCACACGTGCGGAGCATGTGTCTCTGGTGCGTAAGGTACTTGGGCGACTACTGGAGCATGACCTGTATTGCAAGGCGGAGAAATGTGAGTTTTTCAAACAGTCCGTTTCCTTCCTGGGGTATCGTATTTCCACCTCCGGGGTGGTGATGGAGGATGATCGCGTTACAGCCGTGCGTAATTGGCCGACTCCGACCACGGTGAAAGAAGTGCAGCGGTTTTTAGGGTTTGCCAATTACTACCAAAGGTTTATCCGGGGTTTTGGTCAGGTGGCTGCTCCCATCACCTCACTGCTGAAGCGAGGACCGGTGCGCTTGCGCTGGTCAGCAGAGGCGGGCAGAGCTTTCAGTCGTCTGAAGGAGCTGTTCACCAATGCGCCCGTGTTGGACCGGCCTGGTGAGTGGGCAAGGTATGTTCCATGGGCCGAAATAGCCCAAAACTCCTTACGCCACTCCTCTACTAACTTGTCTCCTTTTGCGTGTGTGTTAGGTTACCAGCCGGTCCTGGCTCCATGGCATCAGAGGCAGACCGAGGCTCCTGCGGGTGAGGAATGGGTACAGCGCTCCAAGGACCCCTGGAAAGCCATTCAGGACTCATTACGGTTAGCGGGAGAACGGCAGAAGAGGAGCACTGACCAGCACCGCAGTGAGACCCCCGTGTTTGCACCGGGGGACTGGGTCTGGCTTTCGACCCGAAACCTGTCTCTCCGCCTGCCCTGTCGGAAGCTGGGGCCGCAGTGTGTGGGGCCGTTCAAAGTCCTGAGGAGAATAAACGAGGTGTGTTATAGGTTACAACTTCCTAGGTATTACCGTATTAACCCCTCGTTTCATGTGTCTCTCCTCAGGCCGGTGGTGGCTGGTCCCCTGCAAGAAGGTTAGGTGCCTGAGGTCCCTCCGCCCCCTCTGGACATCGAGGGCCCCCCGGCGTATACAGTTCGAGGCATTCTGGATTCGAGACGCCGGGTGGGGGGCCTACAGTACCTTATGGACTGGGAGGGGTACGGCCTGGAGGAGAGATGCTGGGTTCCGGTGAGGGACATTTTGGACCCTTCTCTCCTGATAGAATTCCACCGCCTCCACCCGGATCGCCCAGCACCTCGTCCTCCGGGTCGTCCTCGAGGACAGTGGCGGCGCGCTGCGGGAGCCGCGCGTCAGGGGGGGGGTACTGTCACGACTTCCGCCGAGGTTGGCTCTCCTGCCTGTTCAGGCGGTGCTCGGCGGTCGTCGTCACCGTCCTACTAGCCACTACCGAACCCTTTTCGTGTATCTGTTGGTTTTGTCTGAATGGTTTCACCTGTGTGAAACCTGAATAAAACCTTCATATCGCTATCTGCTCTCTGCGCCTGATTCCACCCACCTTGATTAGACGTGACAGTATGTAGACTTCCGACTTCAACTGTATGTGCATATTTCTTCTTTTAACAATTGCCTCCTATTTTATTAAAACACATGTACTTAAGGAACAGTGCAAGTGCGAAGTTTGGTAAAAGAATTACAGTACAAATCTCCCCCAGTTTTTTACGTGACCACGTTTTCCAAAAACTCAGCTATGATATGACACCTTCAGTTTGAAAAAATGTCTTTTGGTTATGTAACGGGATTCTTCTGTCGAAGGAGAGGCAGACCAATATGCAGCGTGGTTGAAGTTCATGGTTTTTTAATAAGAAAAACTATACATGAACAAACTACAAAACAATAAATGTGAAAACCCGAAACCAGTCCCGTGTGGTACAAACACTGACACAGGAGACAATCACCCACAAAACCCAACACCAAACAGGCTACCTAAATATGGTTCCCAATCAGAGACAATGACTAATACCTGCCTCTGATTGAGAACCATATCAGGCCAAACACAGAAACAGACAAACTAGACACACAACATAGAATGCCCACTCAGATCACACCCTGACCAAACAAAACTTAGAAGAATACAAAGCAAACTATGGTCAGGGTGTGACAGTACCCCCCCCCCCCCAAGGTGCGGACTCCGGCCGCAAAACCTGAACCTATTGGGGAGGGTCTGGGTGGGCATCTGTCCGCGCTGGCGGCTCTGGTGCTGGACGTGGCCCCCACTTCACCATAGTCTTAGTCCGCCACATTGTCCGCTTCCGTGGCCTCCTAACCACGACCCTTCTAAATGACCCCACTGGACTGAGGGGCAGCTCGGGACAGGAGGGCAGCTCAGGACAGAGGGGCAGCTCAGGACAGAGGGGCAGCTCGGGACAGAGGGGCAGCTCCGTACTGGCTGACGACTCTGGCAGATCCTGGCTGACTGGCTGCTCTGGCAGATCCTGGCTGACTGGCGGCTCTGGCTGCTCCATGCAGACTGGCGGCTTTGGCTGCTCCATGCAGACTGGCGGCTCTGGCTGCTCCATGCAGACTGGCGGCTCTGGCTGCTCCATGCAGACTGGTGGCTCCATGCAGACTGGCAGCTCCATGCAGACTGGCAGCTCTGGCTGCTCCATGCAGACTGGCAGCTCTGGCTGCTCCATGCAGACTGGCAGCTCTGGCTGCTCCATGCAGACTGGCAGCTCCTTGCAGACTGGCAGCTCCTTGCAGCTCCTTGCAGACTGGCAGCTCCTTGCAGACTGGCAGCTCCTTGCAGCGCTGGACAGGCGGGAGACTCTGGCAGCGCTGAACAGGCGGGAGACTCTGGCAGCGCTGAACAGGCGGGAGACTCCGGCAGCGCTAAACAGGTGGAAGACTCCGGCAGCGCTAAACACGTGGGAGACTCCGGCAGCACTGGAGAGGAGGAAAGCTCTGGCAGCGCTGGAGAGGCGGGAGACTCCGGCAGCGGTGGAGAGGAGGAAGGCTTCGGCAGCGCTGGACAGGCGAAGCGCACTGTAGGCTTGGTGCGTGGTGCTGCCACTGGTGGTACTGGGCCGAGGACACGCACAGGAAGCCTGGTGCGGGGAGCTGCCACCGGAGGGCTGGTGCGTGGAGGTGGTACTGGATAGACCGGACCGTGCAGGCGCAATGGAGCTCTTGAGCACCGAGCCTGCCCAACTTTACCTGGTTGAATGTTCCCAGTCACCCTGCCAGTGCGGCAAGGTGGAATAGCCCGCACTGGGCTATGCAGGCGAACCGGGGACACCATGCGCAAGGCTGGTGCCATGTAAGCCGGCCCAAGGAGACGTACTGGAGACCAGATGCGTAGAGCCTGGCTTCATGGCACTTGGCTCAATGCCCACTCTAGCCCGGCCGATACACGGAGCTGGAATGTACCGCACCGGGCTATGCACCCGCACTGGAGACACCGTGTGCTCCACAGCATAACACGGTGCCTGCCCGGTCCCTCTAGCCCCCCGGTAAGCACAGGAAGTTGGCGCAGGTCTCCTACCTGGCTTCGCGATACTCCCTGTGTTCCCCCCCCAAGAAATTTTAGGGGCTGACTCTCGGGCTTCCTACCGCGCCACGTGCTTGTTTCTCCAACTCCATTCTCCTATAACCCTCTTCGCACTGCTCCAGCGAAACCCATGCGGGCTCCAGCACTCTCCCTGGGTCGACCGCCCACCTGTCTATTTCCTCCCAAGTCGTATAATCCAGACTTTGTTGCTCCTGCTGCCGCTGCCTGTCACCACGCCGCTTGGTCCTGTTGTGGTGGGTGATTCTGTAACGGGGTTCTTCCGTCGAAGGAGAGGCGGACCAATTCACAGCGTGGTTGAAGTTCATGGTTTTTTAATAAGAAAAACTATACATGAACAAACTACAAAACAATAAATGTGAAAACCCGAAACCAGTCCCGTGTGGTACAAACACTGACACAGGAGACAATCACCCACAAACCAACACCAAACAGGCTACCTAAATATGGTTCCCAATCAGAGACAATGACTAACACCTGCCTCTGATTGAGAACCATATCAGGCCAAACACAGAAACAGACAAACTAGACACACAACATAGAATGCCCACTCAGATCACACCCTGACCAAACAAAACATAGAAACATACAAAGCAAACTATGGTCAGGGTGTGACAGGTTATTGAACTACAGTAAGTGAAATGGATCAACACCCGGTAACAGAATGACATCATGGGTCCTTGATCTGTACTATACAGAAATGCATCATTATGGATGTAATTCTGTCATTCTCTTCATGGTGATGTATCCTGAATAGTACACAAAGGTAAGAATATGTAATATCCTCCTTTGCATGTTTGGGTATTATTCTACACACTGGATGTTATACTAATGAGCTCCGCCCCCAAACAGCACCAAATGTGTTTGGTCCAGACCAAATCTGTACCAATTATAGACGTCTATGTTTGGACAGTACAGCACAGTAATGCAGGGTACAGTAAAGTAGAGTATTTTATTTTGACAGGGAGTCATGCTGATACAAAGATCTATTTTACAGTACAGAACAGTAGAGCACAGTACAGTAGAGCACAGTACAGTACAGCACAGCACAGCACAGCACAGAGCAGAGCAGTACAGAACAGTACAGTACAGTAGAGCACAGAGCAGTACAGTACAGTACAGCACAGCACAGTACAGTACAGTACAGTACAGTACAGTACAGTACAGTACTGTACAGCACAGCACAGCACAGCACAGTACAGTACAGCATAGTACGGTACAGAACAGTACAGCACAGAGCAGTACGGAACAGTACAATACAGAAAAGTAGAGCACAGTACAGTATAGAACTCTATTACACTACTACTCTACAGTACTTTTCTTTAATGTATTCTACTGTGCTCTGCTGCACTGTGCTCTACTGTACTGTGCTGTACTGTGCTCTACTGCACTGTAATCTACTGTACTGTGCTCTACTGAACTGTGCTGTGCTCTACTGTACTGTACTGTGCTCTACTGAACTGTGCTGTGCTCTACTGTACTGTACTGTGCTCTACTGAGCTCTACTGTACTGTGCTCTACTGCACTGTACTCTACTGTACTGTGCTCTACTGTACTGTACTGTACTGTGCTGTGCTCTACTGCACTGTACTCTACTGTACCGTGCTCTACTGTACTGTGCTGTGCTCTACTGTAATGTGATGTGCTCTACTGTACTCTACTGTGCCCTACTGTTCTGTACTGTGCTCTACTGTGCTCTACTGCACTGCACTCTACTGCATTGTACTGTGCTGTGCTTTACTGCAACAGTGGTTTGTGAATATTATAATTACCCATTGTGGCCAATTCAATTGCAATCATTCTGTTACAGATTTGGTACCAATTCAATTAGTAATTAATAAATAAAACTGTTATCAGTAAAAACGCTATAACTAATTGGTAGGTCTACCTTTACCTGTTACATTTACATTACATTTAAGTCATTTAGCAGACGCTCTTATCCAGAGCGACTTACAAACTGTTACTTCTGTGTATCTTCATAATGCTCCCTCCTTATGAGGGAGAGAAATGTGAAAATATCTGGGTTTTTGGTAATAGAATGACACGAAAACGCAAATAATTTCTGCAAAACTAAATATAAGTGTTGATATTAGTTGGCAGGGGCCTTCAACATGATTTGTGTTTTGATGTATTTCTAATTCCTTTTAAGACTTTTTCTAGTACATGTTTTTTAAAACCCATTTTCCATCTGTAGGACCAGAAATCAAAGCCTTTACTTATTTCTCATGGTTGAAAAACATACCTATGCCTTCATTTCCCCAAAATCTAGACTCTTTAGGGCTCTCCACAGCGATTTCACAGTATAACGGAGCTCTGGTTTATTTAATGTTTTATTTAGCCTTCATTTAACTGGGCAAGTCAGTTAAGAACAAATTTTATTTACAATGACTGCCTAGGAATAGTGGGTTAACTGCCTTGTTCAGGGGCAGAACGACAGATTTGTACCTTGTCAGCTCGGGGATTCAACCTAGCAACCTTTCGGTTACTGGCCCAACACTCTAACCACTAGTCTAACAGTGCCACATTTAAAAAAAAAGTTGCACCACAAAAGGACATAGAACTACATATGATGCTATGCAAATTGAGCTCCATCGGATCCATTGCAGATCCACTGTGTAGACGGTGTCATGTTCCTACAGACTTTGCATGTTGGTGCTCATAGGTCCTTTCATATGGAAATGGCCTTAATGGAATGGCTGGTCCTTACACTATCATCAGTATGATACACCCTTGAATCAGAATAAGGCTAAAATACACATAGCCCCTTGATAATTCTATAAATACATTTTAATATCACACTCCAGAAGGTCAAGTGACTCTGGATGAGAACCAGCATTCCACACAGGAATGATCTCCCTCCTCTCTTTCACCTCTGCATTCCACACAAGAATGATCTCCCTCCTCTCTCTTTCACCTCTGCATTCCACACAGGAATGATCTCCCTCCTCTCTCTTTCACCTCTGCATTCCACACAAGAATGATCTCCCTCCTCTCTCTTTCACCTCTGCATTCCACACAGGAATGATCTCCCTCCTCTCTCTTTCACCTCTGCATTCCATGCAAGAATGATCTCCCTCCTCTCTCTTTCACCTCTGCATTCCATGCAAGAATGATCTCCCTCCTCTCTCTTTCACCTCTGCATTCCATGCAAGAATGATCTCCCTCCTCTCTCTTTCACCTCTGCATTCCATGCAATAATGATCTCCCTCCTCTCTCTTTCACCTCTGCATTCCACACAGGAATGATCTCCCTCCTCTCTCTTTCACCTCTGCATTCCACACAGGAATGATCTCCCTCCTCTCTCTTTCACCTCTGCATTCCACACAGGAATGATCTCCCTCCTCTCTGTTCTACCTCTACGTTACCCTACTTATTAAAATAGTGCATTCTTCCTAATGCTTAAATTAATTTTTCATATCCATTTCACACCTGGTGCTCCAGTCAAAACCCAACGACACTCACACACATTCACTCACACACACACAGTGCAGGCTGATCAGAGGAGAGGAGGTGAAAGGCTGTAAATATTGCATCAGCGTCTTGGCGGGATCCGTCACCAATCTAAGACCTAATCTGCGGCTGTTATCGGCATCTGTTGCTTGGCACCCAGATATGTAGGGTATCTTTCACTCTGTCTGTCTGACTCCCCGTAAAGAGGACATAACGGCGTAGGACGATGTAACCCTTCAGCAACCCCTCCTGAGTCACACTTAGACAGCTACACCTCCAACCACGCACCAGCAGGGTCTTTTACCATACCAGAATGCTTGAAGAACGTGATTCTGGGTTATTGATTTGTTTCAGCTGTACAGTCACGTGATGTGTAAATTGCCTCGCCGCTTGGCCTTTGAGAGTGACAGTGCTTTTTTGTATACGTCTTGAGGGCTTATTTATCACAGATCTCAGAGTGTCACTGCAAACAAGGTACAAGTACTGCCAATGTATTTTTTTTCACCTATCATTTAAATATACTGTAAAATAATAATAATAGTAATAATTTAACTTTTGTTTAACTAGGCAAGTCAACAAATTCTTAAAACACTGTAGTAGTTATAGTTGAAGTCGGAAGTTTACATGCACTTAGGTTGGAGTCATTCAAACTCGTTTTTCAACCACTCCATAAATTTCTTTTTGACAAACTATAGTTTTGGCAAGTCGCTTAGGACATCTACTTTGTGCTTGACACAAGTAAGTTTTCCAACAATTGTTTACAGACAGATAATTCACTGTATCACAATTCCAGTGGATCAGATGTTTACATACACTAAGTTGACTGTGCCTTTAAACAGCTTGGAAAATTCCAGAAAATTATGTCATGGCTTTCGAAGCTTCTGATAGGCTAATTGACATCATTTGAGTCAATTGGAGGTGTACCTGTGGATGCATTTCAAGGCCTACCTTCAAACTCAAGCATCTTTGCTTGACATCATGGGAAAATCAAAAGAAATCAGCCAAGACCTCAGAAAATAAATTGTAGACCTGGCAGCATCATGTTGTGGGGGTGCTTTGCTGCAGGAGGGACTGGTGCACTTCACAAAATAGATGGCATCATGAGGGAGGACAATTATGTGGATATATTGAAGCAACATCTCAAGACATCAGTCAGGAACATAAAGCTGGTTCGCAAATGGGTCTTCCTAATGGGGACAATGACCCCAAGCATACTTCAAAAGTTGTGGCAAAATGGCTTAAGGACACCAAAGTCAAGGTGTTGGAGTGGGTGTCACAAAGCCCTGACCTCAAATCTATAGAACATTTGTCGGCAGAACTGAAAAAGCATGTGCGAGCAGGGAGGCCTACAAACCTGACTCAGTTACACCAGCTCTATCAGGAGGTATGGGCCAAAATTCACCCAACTTATTGTGGGAAGCTTGTGGAAGTTAAACAACTTAAATGCAATGCTACCACATACTGATTGAGTGGTTGTAAACTTCTGACCCACTGGGAATGTGATGAAAGAAATTAAAGCTGAAATAAATCATTCTCTCTACTATTATTCTGACATTTCACATTCTTAAAATAAAGTGGTGATCATAACTGACCTATCACAGAGAATTTTTTACGAGGATTGAATGTCAGGAATTGTGAAAAACTGAGTATAAATGTATTTTGCTAAGGTGTATGTAAACATCCGACTTCAACTGTATTATACTGTATAAGGTTAATGCCAAAATATTTTTTTTTATCTATTACAAAATGACGCGAGCAACAAAACACGAAAGTGTCCTCACTACTGTTATAGAGTAGTGTGAACAAGAATGTTGAACAAGTAGAGTTGGAGCTGAAACTACTCTCCAGTTCTAAATCCACATTAGGCATTGCTGACACTTCCAACAAAAACAAACAAACATTAAATCATGATGTTTTAAGAAAGCTATGTCAAATGGAGCCCTTGAGTGCTGTAATTATATTTGTAGACACCTGGGTTGACATTTGGAGCATATGGCTCTGTTCAACCATTTGAAAAAGGTGTTTTTCCTGGCCTACTCAAATAAACCTGCCCTATCAATTGGTTGTTGTCTGCTGCTACCTGTAATAATGGCTGGCAAGGAACAAACATGCCGGGGTGAAACCAGTGAACAGAGGGAAGGGAGATTTATATTAGTTGGATAATACTTTTTTGTCTCTGCACAGCTGTGCCATGGTGGAGTGTGTGATTTTACCTCAAAGGAATGGAGTAGATTACAGCAGCACAGCTGGTGTGATATGCTCAGAATTTGTGGATCATGGGTCATGTCTAGGTTTAGGGCAAACAGTCAAGTAGAGGATGATGTACAATAGGCAGTGTTGGTAAGATGAAGACCTTTTGGGTGCTATGCTTATCATAGCTGAGAGAATAACTATAGTCTAGTGACAGTGTGTAACACTGCAGCAACACCATGCTGCTGTATAATAAAATTACACCATTACAAGCTGGTGATGGACATCCAAATGTACACAGAGAATCCTGAAATTGATGTGACATTCAACTAAATCCACCATAGCAATGTTTGCGAAATACTGCCCATGCAAGCACACTTATGAAATACTGCCCATGCAGGCACACTTATGAAATACTGCCCATGCAAGCACACTTATGAAATACTGCCCATGCAAGCACACTTATGAAATACTGCCCATGCAAGCACACTTATGAAATACTGCCCATGCAAGCACACTTATGAAATACTGCCCATGCAAGCACACTTATGAAATACTGCCCATGCAAGCACACTTATGAAATACTGCCCATGCAAGCACACTTATGAAATACTGCCCATGCAAGCACACTTATGAAATATTGCCCATGCAAGCACACTTGTTATTTTGAAAACAGGAAGCATTCACCTGTGAGCAGAATCTCGTAGAAGGCGGTTTTAAGACTACCCCCAAACAGTCTGCGATTGAATTTGACCAAGGGGGAAAGAGCTACTGTATAAATACTGCAATGCGGTTTAGATGAAAGACAAACTCTGAGGTTCAGGTCTTCCCCAGCAGTACTCAAAATCAGCGGAGGCTGATAATAACATCTGTAACGGAGCACATGACATAAAATACATTTTTATTTAACTAGGCAAGTCAGTTAAGAACAAATTCTTATTTACAATGATGGTTTACGAACAGTGTGTTGCCTTGTTCAGGGAAAAAAAGACAGATTTTTACCTGACCTTTTTTACCTGACCTTTTTTACCTTTTACCTGCCGCCCCATGTATTTGATGCCATTCCACTCATTCCACTCATTCCACTCATTCCACTCCAGTCATTAACATCAGCCCGTCCTCCCCAATTAATGTGCAACCAGCCTCCTGTGCTCAAAGTACCATCTCAGTAACACTGTCTGGGTAAACAATGAGAGAAACCCAGCTAACAATTCTAGGGAGAGAGAATATTTTTTGTAATGTTACCCGCAATAGTCCCCTAATGTTTGAGTGTCCAGTTTTTTTCGTTAGTTAGTGGAACAATCCATGTCAGCAAAAAACGTTCTGAGAACCTTTTCAGCATGTTTTGGTGGAATATTCTCCAAACTCACAGAAAACTGGACACATGAATGTTTTTGCCATGTTCCCATGAGTCGTGTCTAGAACTTTCCTATCTTATGTTCTGTGAACATCGCAATCATGTTCTGTGTATGTTTGGTGGGACGTTGATGGAATATTCTCCTTACCCACAGAAAACTGGACACATGAATGTTCTTGCAACGTCCTCAAGAAACGTGTCTAGAACATGAATATCTTAAGTTCTGAGAACATGGTAACCACGTTAGGGGTAAGCTCTATTTTGCATTAAGAGAACAGTCTTTTGGAAAGATTCCTTGTACATCACAGAAACATTTCTATGAAGACTTTAGTTAATGACCTAACGCGACTCTAAAGGGAACATTCTCAATAGTCGTGAGAACATTTGTTGTTAGCTGGGAAGCCCTGTCCACACAGACCAACATGGCGAGACAGCCAGGCAAATGGCTCTGCTAAGTACCAGATTATGAATGGTAATTTAATCACATAGAGTCCTTTCAAATGGCTCATTTCTGGTGGCTGCTCCACCTTTCCACGTATGTAGTGTCAAATGTAATGATAGATATTAGGGGAGAAAAATGTTACATTCCATTTTATTCACACACCTCAACTTTGCCTGATAAGAAACTGTGCTGGACACCAAAGGGGTTGATATGTACAGTGAGTTAGTGTAATAAAAACAAAGGCTGAAGGTTTGACATGCCAGACTCGTTGCATTGAAATACTGTATCTATTTGTTGAAACAATATATAACCATCATACATAGACACTTAGAGAGAGTATATTTACTATTATTGACAAGTTGCAGCCTAACTGTAAATTATAAATCAGATATATTCCCACATTAGTCCCTAGTATAGCAAAATCCTATTACAAAAGACATAAACAAAAAATGTTCATGGGTCTGAGGGGACCCATGCTTCCCGCTGAGTAAAAGCACATTTCGATTCTGTGTGTCGGTGAAACAGACTATTTTGTCTGAGAAGCCAATTTTATACCTTTAACTTTTAGTGCTATTCATTCAGTAGAATAGGTTTTACATTTTATTATTGAATCATTTGTGACCCTAGAACTGTTTTTTTTTTGTCATGATGGTGGTAGTAATCTGAGGACATGTTGAAGCAGCAGTTTAAACTCTCTTCCTAGAGAATGAAATGAGTGGCTGTTTGGGTTAAATGATGATGTTTCTTTCGCTATTCAGACAGAAAATGTTGCTCCTGCATGTTCCCTGAACATCCAAATTAGTTTGCCATTAAACACTCCCCATGTATGTCATCTACAAGGTTGATGCACAAGGCAGAGGCTGTGGAAACAGTTTGGCTGCCAGGGAGCACGTTCAAAAAGGAGATCTCTTTTCTTTACAAAGGATGTTTGGCTCATTGAAAACCAATGACCTTCCCTTGATTCCTTTTATATAGCCTACAGGATGTAAGCTGCTGCTGCTGCTTTAATGTGTAAGTCAACAAGTATCCAAAATTAATGAGTCCCTTCAAACATGACAGTTTGCTGAACCTAATGATGACTGCATCTCTTTTGTAATTGAGGCTCTGCATGGCATTCATATATTGTCTCACTCGTTCTAATACGCACACATGCACACTCACACATGCACACTCACACATGCACACTCTCACATGCACACTCACACATGCACACTCACACATGCACACTCACACATGCACACACACATGCACGTGCATACAACGTACACACACACTGCCTGGTCCCTCTTACCTATGGTAGAATAATAGTATGCGTAGGACAGTATAGATCAATGTATGTCAAAATGTATGTTCCTATTAATCTGTCACTTCATTACAATTCTGTATCGAAAAGTACAAAATAATAATCGACTTGTCACATATAGACAAACAGAATTCCCCTTTCTCCAACAGTCCATATATTCAGACATTTGTAAACCTTTAGATTGTCTAACAAAGTAAAGAATGTGGATCCAGATAGATATGTAAATAGAGATTAGATAGTAGAGTTATCTCCTGTAATTACAATATTTCACTCCAGGCTTGTCTGCAGATGGTCTTTGCTCTTCAAATCAGCATGCTTCTGGCTTTTAGAATCTAATTTCCTGTTAAAACATCTGGAAGCTAGCGGCTCCTCATCTCAAAAGAAATGTTGGTACTCAGACAGTTCAAGTAAACATTTGCCAATGCATAGGGCCATATATTTTCAAGTACCTCTATTTGTAACTCACATGGGCTGCTAATAAGATTCATGAAATGCATTTCTTCAACATCACTGGCCTTGCCTCTACTCTCACTTCTGTAAGTCACTCATAAGTACCCCTGGCAATTTCAACTTTGAAGACTGGCATACAGAGATTCCCATCTTATCTCCCTTGACCAGATTTGCCAAATGTCAACTGCAGTAATCCTGAAGTAGAAAAAATGAAAGAAAGTGCAGCTGTCACAGCGGTAAAGATCCAAGACACTAGGGCCGAGGGCTCACATGTTACTATTGATATTACCATAGGTCATCACTCAAGTTCATGGTAGGGTCAGATAACTTTATGGTATAAAATGAATGGCCATTTGGGGTGTCTTACTAAAAGCATGTCACTGTAAGAGTTGTCCAAGTATCATCGTGTAATTGTTTCAGCTGTAGCCTACGTTCGTTTCTTTGTTTTGTTTTTAGGCATATCATTTTAGCATTTTAAAACCCCATTTTCAAATTAGCTAGCATTTTTCTAACTAATTTCACTCCAGCTGACATGTCTGTCTCAAACCTCTTAGAGATTACATACTTTATAAAGTGTGTCTGTTTTCAAACAAATTTGATTTGCATCTACAAACTGCTCCTTTAGCGGAAGGATGCTTGATGTTGGGTTGCTGGCCAGGCTATAGGATACTGTGTTACCTGAGTGCTCCTTTAGCAGAAGGATGCTTGATGTTGGGTTGCTGGCCAGGCTATAGGATACTGTGTTACCTGAGTGCTCCTTTAGCAGAAGGATGCTTGATGTTGGGTTGCTGGAAGGATGCTTAATGTTGGGTTGCTGGCCAGGCTATAGGATACTGTGTTACCTGAGTGCTCCTTTAGCAGAAGGATGCTTGATGTTGGGTTGCTGGCCAGGCTATAGGATACTGTGTTACCTGAGTGCTCCTTTAGCAGAAGGATGCTTGATGTTGGGTTGCTGGCCAGGCTATAGGATGCTGTGTTACTGTGTTACCTGAGTGCTCCTTTAGCAGAAGGATGCTTGATGTTGGGTTGCTGGCCAGGCTATAGGATACTGTGTTACCTGAGTGCTCCTTTAGCAGAAGGATGCTTGATGTTGGGTTGCTGGCCAGGCTATAGGATACTGTGTTACCTGAGTGCTCCTTTAGCAGAAGGATGCTTGATGTTGGGTTGCTGGCCAGGCTATAGGATACTGTGTTACCTGAGTGCTCCTTTAGTGTTACCTGAGTGCTCCTTTAAGGATGCTTGATGTTGGGTTGCTGGCCAGGCTATAGGATACTGTGTTACCTGAGTGCTCCTTTAGCAGAAGGATGCTTGATGTTGGGTTGCTGGCCAGGCTATAGGATACTGTGTTACCTGAGTGCTCCTTTAGCAGAAGGATGCTTAATGTTGGGTTGCTGGCCAGGCTATAGGATACTGTGTTACCTGAGTGCTCCTTTAGCAGAAAGGATGCTTGATGTTGGGTTGCTGGCCAGGCTATAGGATACTGTGTTACCTGAGTGCTCCTTTAGCAGAAGGATGCTTGATGTTGGGTTGCTGGCCAGGCTATAGGATACTGTGTTACCTGAGTGCTCCTTTAGCAGAAGGATGCTTAATGTTGGGTTGCTGGCCAGGCTATAGGATACTGTGTTACCTGAGTGCTCCTTTAGCAGAAGGATGCTTAATGTTGGGTTGCTGGCCAGGCTATAGGATACTGTGTTACCTGAGTGCTCCTTTAGCAGAAGGATGCTTAATGTTGGGTTGCTGGCCAGGCTATAGGATACTGTGTTACCTGAGTGCTCCTTTAGCAGAAGGATGCTTAATGTTGGGTTGCTGGCCAGGCTATAGGATACTGTATTACCTGAGTGCTCCTTTAGCAGAAGGATGCTTAATGTTGGGTTGCTGGCCAGGCTATAGGATACTGTGTTACCTGAGTGCTCCTTTAGCAGAAGGATGCTTAATGTTGGGTTGCTGGCCAGGCTATAGGATACTGTATTACCTGAGGCATGTGGTCGGTGACACTTCACTTCTTGAAAGAGACTGCTGACATGCAACACATTTTGGGACTGTGTCAACAGTGGACTAATGAAAAAAATAGTTTTTGAGTGGATTTTCCATTTAAAGTGACGTATGTCTGTGGCTGTGTGAAGCCTGGTCTTTACCAGGTGGCCGCACATTATGTAAAGGGTACAGCATCAGACTGACCGTCGGGCTCTCTCTCTCTCTCTCTCTCTTATTAAATCAGTGCTCTGTAATTGCCTCCATAACCTTTACTATAATCCCATTAAACAAAGTTGCACAAGCACCTGAATGTCTCCTTTGTTATGTGTTATATGTTGAGGTCCATGACTGGCATGGCTGCTGGCTAGCTGCTGACTGACTGACTGACTGGCTGGCTGGCTGGATGGATGGCTGGATGGCTGGCTAGCTGCTGACTGACTGGCTGGTTGGCTGCTGAGGGTCTTGACCACTGTCTGTCTAGACACCATTATTCTGTCCTTATTCACTGGTCATCATCAATCCTCTCACCTGTGACCAATTTTTCCACAACTTTTATCATTTCACACCAGATTGAGATTTGTAGAACAGTAGATGAATAGTAAAAACTCTATCCACATAACAAATGTGACCACAAAAGACATGGCATGCTATAATTCCCACTACTGTTACCATAAATTCTCATCTTGTTAAATAAAGCAAAACCTGTTCAGAAAGGGAACCCGAATGCCCGCCTCAGTTTAGGCATCGGCAAAGATTGCACCAATTAGGTGTTAGCAACAATCCCACTACCTTACTTGGTGGTCTATAAGCTGACCGGTTGTGCTCACACATCCTGCTGCCGCATGCTGCTAGTGCTAGTATGTGTTTGCTTCTCTCGCTCCCACCACCACTCCAGTCTTCTCCTGTTAGGTTCTGTTTTCCTGCTGGGGGGATTGGTATTCCCTTTATATAGCCTCAGTATTGTTATTTTATTGTGATACTTCTTATTTTATTTTATTTAGTAAATGTTTCTTGAACTGCATTGTTGGTTAAAGGCTTGTAAGTAAGCATTTTATGGTAAGTTCTACACTTGTTGTATTTGGCACGTGACAAATAACATTTAATTTCATTTCATTTTATAGCTTACCGCGCTCACTGCTTGTAAGTCATTTTATATATCGATACTGACACTTTGCTTGGGCAGTGAGCTACCCTGAAGGTGCAGAGCCTATATCACCAACACTTACATGATTAATTCTTTAATAAATGGTTAAACATATTTCTAAGTGGTGTTTCCTTTCTGAACTATAAATATGCCTATCTAATTTTGACATTTTCGGAAATAACGGCACAAATAAAAATAAACCCATGTTTAGGTGTTGCATATACTTATATCTATGCCTAAGCGTTTCATTGAAATTTCCCGTGCTTAAATTGAGCCAGAGCTACCCGGAACTGTGCTCTTGCACCTTGGATCAAAGCGAGAGCCAAGCGGAGCGGAGCTACAGCACCTTACGAGTTCAAGTAGGATAAATGTACGAACCCTAACCATATAACCCCCTTAACCTAAAATGGTCATGCATTGTACTTTTTAATTTAAAATATATATAAAATATATATATATATTTTACCTTTATTTAACCAGTTAGGCTAGTTGAGAACAAGTTCTCATTTGCAACTGCAACCTGGCCAAGATTAAGCAAATCAGTTCGACACATACAACAACCACAGAGTTACACATGGAATAAACAAACATACAGTTAATAATACAGTAGAAAAAGTCTATATACAGCATGTGCAAATGAGGTAGGATAAGGGAGTTAAGGCAATAAATAGGCAATGGTGGCGCAGTAATTACAATATAGCAATTAAACACTGGAATGGTAGATGTGAAGAAGATGAATGTGCAAGTAGAGATACTGGGGTGCAAAGGAGCAAGATAAATAAATAAACACAGTATGGGGATGAGGTAGTTGGATGGGCTATTTACAGATGGGCTATGTACAGGTGCAGTGATCTGTGATCTGCTCTGACAGCTGGTGCTTAAAGCTAGTGAGGGAGATATGAGTCTCCAGCTTTCAGTGATTTTTGTAGTTCGTTGGCAGCAGGAAGAATTGGCTTTGGGGGTGACCAGTGAGATTTACCTGCTGGAGCGCGTGCTACGGGTGGGTACTGCTATGGTGACCAGTGAACTGAGATAAGGCGGGGCTTTACCTAGCAGAGACTTGTAGATGACCTGGAGCCAGTGGGTTTGGCGACAAGTATGAAGCGGGGGCCAGCCAATGAAAGTGTACAGGTCGCAGTGGTGTGTAGTATATGGGGCTTTGGTGACAAAACGGATGGCAGTGTGAAAGACTGCATCCAATTTGATGAGTAGAGCGTTGGCGGCCATTTTATAAAAGACATCACCGAAGTCGAGGATCGGTAGGATGGTCAGTTTTACGAGGGTATGTTTGGCAGCATGAGTGAAGGATGCTTTGTTGTGAAATAGGAAGCCAATTCTAGATTTAATTTAGCATTGCTGATGCTTAATGTGAGTCTGAAAGGAGAGTTCACAGTCTAACCAGACACCTAGGTATTTGTAGTTGTCCACATACATTCCAGAGTAGTGATGCTGGACGGGCGGGCAGGTGCGGGTAGCGACCGGGTTGATGAGCATGCATTTAGTTTTACTTGTATTTAAGAGCAGTTGGAGGCCAAAGAAGGAGAGTTGTATGGTAATGAAGCTTGTCTGGAGGTTAGTTATCACAGTGTCCAAAGAATGGCCAGAGGTATACAGAATGATGTTGTCTGCGTAGAGGTGGATCAGAGAATCACCAGCAGCAAGAGCGACATCATTGATGTATACAGAGAAGAGAGTTGGCCCTAGGCTTGAACCCTGTGGCACCCCAATAGAGACTGCCAGAGGTCCGGACAACAGGCCCTCCGATTTGACACACTGAACTCTGTCAGAGAAGTAGTTGGTGAACCAGGCAATAATTTGAGAAACCAAGGCTGTTAAGTCTGCCAATGAGAATGTGGAATGTCTAAAGCCTTGGCCAGGTCTATGAATATGGCTGCACAGTAATGTCTCTTATCGATGGCGGTTATGATATTGTTTAGGACCTTGAGCGTGGATGAGCACCCATGACCAGCTCTGAAACCAGATTGCATAGTGGAGAAGGTATGGTGGGATTCAAAATGGTCGGTGATCTGTTTGTTAACTTGGCTTTTGAAGACCTTAGAAAGGCAGGGTAGGATAGATATAGGTCTGTAGCAGTTTGGGTCTAGAGTGTCTCCCGCTGTGAAAAGGGGGATGACCGCGGCAGCTTTCCAATCTATGGGAATCTCAGACGATAAGAAAGAAGTTGAATAGGCTAGTGATAGGGGTCGCAGACATTTTGGCAGATAATTTTAGAAAGAGAGAGGTAGGCATCATGGAGACAAGTGGCTAGCTCTTCACCAAGACTTACAGCGGTAACCATTACCCGAGCCATAAACCTAACCTTTTTGCTCAACCCTTGGCCTTAACCCACCAGATTGGGCTCCCCATCTCCAATTTCCCAATTTAACCCTTAAACGTTTCCATCTTGTCTTGGTGAAGAGCTAGCTACTCGTCTCCATGATGCCTACCTCTATCACGTAAGATCAGTGAGGACAGTAAATAAATGATTCTATACTGCAGGCTTGTGCAATCAGAAGTAAATTATGCATTTGTGTTATGCCTCATTGTAAACTGGGTGGTTCGAGACTTAATTGCTGATTGGCTGACAGCCGTGGTATATCAGACCGTATACCATGGGTATGACAAAACATTTATTTTTACTGCTCTAATTACGTTGGTGACCAGTTTATAATAGCAATAAGGCATCTCGGGGGGTTTATGTTGCAGTATATGGGCAATATACCATAGCTAAGGGCTTTGTCCGGGTACTCCGCGATGCGTCGCGCATAATAACAGCCCTTAGCCATGCTATATTGGCCATATACCACATCCCCTCGTGCCTTATTGCTTAAATCTAATATCGTACAGCAGGCTATCACTTAGTTACTTGTAGACGTAAGCGAGTGCTATAATACACTGTGTTCCAACGGTTTCAAGATTGTGCTGTGCCTAAGTGTTCCACAGTATATCAGTTCGATGGTGTAGGCTTTTCCCCTGATAACCTTTATCTCAGGCCATAACTGATCTCTTTTGACCGGGTAGAGATATCCCACAGGACACGACATGACAGGATATTCCTCAGCCGGTGTGTTTGTCAAAGCCTGCACACTATATTCTGAGTTGAAAAGGCTGCCATATCGATCCAGTGCCTCAAATGGTGAGGCTTTTCAAAGCATCTCTCCCATTCCACACATCAAGGCTTTCTGTGAGAGGATTTGCAGAATTATTCCTGTCAGAAAACCACCATTCTTAGCACCATAAACAGCCCGTTCAGACAGATCAATTCATATGGCGTGAGTAAGAAGGAGATACTTTAACAAGACGTTTGTTGATATTGAATTGAGGGAGGCAAGAAATTATATTATTTCCATAGTATTTAATTCCAGAGAAGCAAAACAAAATCATTGAAGAACTGTATGCCTCGGTCACAAACATTCAATCTCAAAGCTATGTCAAGGCTCGACATCGAGTGGATGTGTAAACTGCATTTAACTTACTTACCAATCAAGAGCAGCAATGTCCAGGGCAGTGTGGTCTGAGAAGCAGGATGTGACTTCTTGTGAAATGTTCTGTTGACACCTGGCTTTCTCATTTTCCCCATCCAGACAGATTGAGCCAAACATCCAGTTGCGCCAGTGGATTTCCTGTTGGTCATTTCTATGTTTCACTGCTGGCTCGGATTGTAGCTTCTGTGGTGATTGCTATTTTTCTTGGAAATAGATTTAGAACCACAACCATCCACAGTGGCAAAACCCCATAGAGATTAGAACAGCTGAACACTATGCTTCACAGCTGACACATCTACTGGAGAATAGGGATGTGCAATACATCTGCGGAAAAAAGATTCTTCTTAAAGATACAATATGAACAACTATAATACCTCTGCACGAACAGATCTGGGACCAGGCTATCACTTAGAAAACATTATGAACAACTATAATACCTCTGCACGAACAGATCTGGGACCAGGCTATCACTTAGAAAACATTATGAACAACTATAATACCTCTGCACGAACAGATCTGGGACCAGGCTATCACTTAGAAAACATTATGAACAACTATAATACCTCTGCACAAACAGATCTGGGACCAGGCTATCACTTAGAAAACATTATGAACAACTATAATACCTCTGCACAAACAGATCTGGGACCAGGCTATCACTTAGAAAACATTATGAACAACTATAATACCTCTGCACAAACAGATCTGGGACCAGGCTATCACTTAGAAAACATTATGAATAACTATAATACCTCTGCATGAACAGATATGGGACCAGGCTATCAACGGGATCGCCGCCCCTGCCCCCCCCCCCCCCCCTAATGTTATTATCATGAGATTGTAAGTAACAAAAACAATTCCCAGGATATAGACATATATGATATTGTCAGAAAGCTTAAATTATTGTTAATCTAACTGCACTGGCCAATTTACAGTAGCTATTACAGTGAAAGAATACCATGCTAATGTTTGAGAAGAGTGCAGAATTATTAAACAGCGTTTAATGCGTGTCAAATATTACCTCACCAGAGAGGAAAAGGGCTTGATGAAGTTTGTATCCTTCATCCAAGAATATGAACGCACTCGGTCATGTTTCATTCTAATTAGATTGGAAATTAAATTCCTAAAATCCAGAACAAGGCAATGGAACTGACAGAGGTTTATAAATGAGCTAGTATAATAATAGCCCAGGAGAATCAGGTGTAAAGATATTGAGTCAAATTATACGGTTACCAAGTCCATTATTATTCCATGAAATCCCACATATTGAGAGATGGGAACACGTAATACAGTGAGTGTTCAAAACATTATGAACAACTAATAATACCTTTTCACAAATAGATCTGGGACCAGGCTATCACTTAAGAAACATTATGAACAACTATAATACCTCTGCACAAACAGATCTGGGACCAGGCTAACACTTAAGAAACATTATGAACAACTATAATACCTCTGCACAAACAGATCTGGGACCAGGCTATCACTTAACCTCTACGGGATCGCTTTTGGATGAAAAGCGTGCCCAAATTAAACTGCCTGCTACTCAGCCATAAAAGCTAGAATATGCTTATAATAGTAGTAGATTTGTATAGAAATCACTCTGAAGTTTCTAGAACTGTTTGAATGATGTCTGTGAGTATAAAATAACTCATATGGCAGGCAAAAACCTGAGAAGAAATCCAACCAGGAAGTGGGAATTCTGAGGTTTGTAGTTTTTCAACTGGCCTATCGAATACACAGTGTCTATGGGGTCATATTGCACTTCCTAAGGCTTCTATTAGATGTCAACCGTCTTTAGAACCTTGTTTGATGCTTCTACTGTGAAGTGGGTGCGAATGAGAGGGGAATGAGTCAGAGGTCTGCCAGAGAGCCACGAGCTGGCCACGCTCATTCACGTGAGAGTTAGCTTGCATTCCATTGCAATTCTGAAGACAAAGGAATTCTCTGGTTGGAACATTATTGAAGATTTATGTTAAAAACATCCTAAAGATTGATTCTATACATCGTTTGACATGTTTCTACGGACTGTAACGGAACTTTTTGACTTTTCGTCTGTTCCTAGTGATCGCGCGTCATGAATTTGGAATACTGGGCTAAATGCGCAAACAAAATGGAGGTATTTGAACATAAATGATGGGCATTATCGAACAAAACAAACATTTATTGTGGAACTGGGATTCCTGGGAGTGCATTCTGATGAAGATCATCAAAGGTAACTGAATATTTATAATGCTATTTCTGACTTCTGTTGACTCCAACATGGCGGATATCTGTTTGGCTTGATTTGTTGTCTGAGTGCTGTACTCAGATTATTGCATGGTTTGCTTTTTACGTAAAGTTTTTTTTAAATCTGACACAGTGGTTGCATTAAGGAGCAGTGGATCTAAAATTCCATGGATAACAGTTGTATCTTTTAGCTTCTTCGATATAGGGGGTGCTCTTTTAATTTTTGGATAAAAAAAAAACATTTTAAACAAGATATTTTGTCACGAAAAGATGCTCGACTCTGCATATAATTGACAGCTTTGGAAAGAAAACACTCTGACGTTTCCAAAACTGCAAAGATATTGTCTGTGAGTGCCCCAGAACTAATGCTACAGGCGAAACCAAGATGAAATTTCATACAGGAAATGCCCCAGATTTTGAATGCCCTGTGTTCCAATGTCTCCTTATATGGCTGTGAATGCGCCAGGAATGAGCCTACACTTTCTGTCGTTTCCCCAAGGTGTCTGCAGCATTGTGACGTATTTGTAGGCATATCATTGGAAGATTGACCATAAGAGACTACATTTACCAGGTGTCCTCTTGGTGTCCTCCGTCGAAATTATTGCGCAATCTCCAGCTGCGTCTACTTTTCCATTTGGTGCGGAGGAGAAAGGCAACTGCCACGAATTATTTATCATCAAATAGATATGTGAAAAACACATTGAGGATTGATTCTAAGCAACGTTTCCGATGTTTCTGTCAATATTATGGAGTTAATTTGGAAAAAAGTTTGGCGTTGTAATGACTGAATTTTCGGGGTTTTTTCTTAGCCAAACGTGATGAACAAAACGGAGCGATTTCTCCTACACAAATAATATTTTTGGAAAAACTGAACATTTGCTATCTAACTGAGTGTCTCCTCATTGAAAACATCTGAAGTTCTTCAAAGGTAAATGATTTTATTTGAATGCTTTTCTTGTTTTTGTGAAAATGTTGCTTGCTGAATGCTAGGCTTAATGCTATGCTAGCTATCAATACTCTTACACAAATGCTTGTGTAGCTATGGTTGAACACATATTTTGAAAATCTGAGATAACAGTGTTGTTAACAAAAGGCTAAGCTTGTGAGCCAATATATTTATTTCATTTAATTTGCGATTTTCATGAATAGTTAACGTTGTGTTATGCTAATGAGCTTGAGGCTATGATTACGCTCCCGGATACGGGATTGCTCGACGCTAGAGGTTAACTATGTTTATTATGAGTATTTTTGTAAATTTCTCTCTGCAAAATCACCGGATGTTTTGGAACTACTGAACATAACGTGCCAATGTAAACTCAGATTCTTGGATATAAATATGAACTTTACCGAACAAAACATACATATATTGTGTAACATGAAGTCCTATGAGTGTCATCTGATGAAGATCATCAAAGGTTAGGGATTAATTGTATCTCTATTTCTGCTTTGGCTGGAACAATTGCTGTGTTTTTCTGTGACTTGGCTCTGACCTAACATAATCGTTTGGTGTGCTTTCGTCGTAAAGCCTTTTTGAAATCGGACACTGTGGCTGGATTTACAACAAGTGTATCTTTAAAATGGTGTAAAATATTTGTATGTTTGAGGAATTTTAATTATGGGATTTATGTTGTTTTGAACTAGGCACCCTGCAGTTTCACTGGCTGTTGACGAGGTGGGACGCTAGCGTGAATTATATACATACACATCTAAAGTGCCTTCAGAAAGTATTCAGACCGCTTGACTTGTTCCACATTTTGTTACATTACAGCCTTATTCTAAAATTGATTTAATAAAAAATGTTCCTCATCAATCTAAACACAATACCCCATAATGGCAAAATGAAAACAGGTTTTTAGACATTTTTGAAATGTATTAAAAATAAAAACAGAAATATCTTATCTACATAAGTTTTCAGACCCTTTGCTATGAGACTCAAAATTGAGCTCAGGTGCATCCTGTTTCCATTGATCATTCTTGAGCTATTTCTCCAATTTGTAATAATTTCAATTGATTGGACATGATTTGGAAAGGCACACACCTGTCTATATAAGGTCCCACAGTTCACAGTGCATGTCAAAGCAAAAACCAAGTCATGAGGTAGAAGGAATTGTCCATAGAGCTCCAAGACAGGATTGTGTCGAGGCACAGATCTGGGGACGGGTACCAACAAATATCTGATGCATTAAGGATCCCAAGAACACAGTGACCTCCATCATTCTTAAATGGAAGAAGTTTGGAACCACTAAGACTCATCCTGTAGCTGGCCGCCCCGCCAAACTGAGCAATTGGTGGAGAAGGGCATTGGTCAGGGAGGGGACCAAGAACCCGATAGTAACTCTGACAGAGCTCTAAAGTTCCTCTATGGAAGTGGGAGAACCTTCCAGAAGGACAACCAGATGGAAGCAACTCCTCAGTAAAAGGCTCATGTCAGCCCGCTTGGAATTTACCAAAAAGCACCCAAAGACTCTCTGACCATGGGAAACAAGATTCTCTGGTCTGATGAAACCAAGATTGAATTCTTTGGCCTGAATGCCAAGTGTCACGC
Source organism: Oncorhynchus masou masou (assembly GCF_036934945.1). NCBI lineage: Eukaryota > Metazoa > Chordata > Actinopteri > Salmoniformes > Salmonidae > Oncorhynchus > Oncorhynchus masou. The sequence continues at coordinate 78,105,631 of NC_088216.1, read as the reverse complement.
AATGCTGGTCTGATGAATGAAACATGTAAACCCCTACTGAGCATGTTAGTGTAATGCTTGTCTGATGAATGAAACATGTACAACCCTACTGAGCATGTTGTGGTAATGCTGGTCTGATGAATGAAACATGTAAACCCCAACTGAGCATGTTCGTGTAATGCTTGTCTGATGAATGAGACATGTAAAACCCTACTGGGCATGTGGTGGTAATGCTGGTCTGATTAATGAAACATGTACAACCCTACTGAGCATGTTGTGGTAATGCTGGTCTGATGAATGAAAATGTAAAACCCCACTGAACGAACTGCTTTCTCAAAAAAAGCGTGTGAGCACTACTTCTAGAAATAGAAAAGATCTGGTAATTCTGCTATTGGTTTTGTCGGTAATGTGTCACCAAGCTTGAGACAAGTGGGAAATCTTTGAAAGAGGATTTAGACCATTTTCATTGTGTTTATTCCTCTCTCATGATACTTCCTGGCTGTAAATGGAGTAATTCAGTAATTCACTCAAGTACCACTCTCACACTCTCTCTCAGCCTCTGAAGGTAACCACACCAACATGACCTATGCATGTAACTGTGTTGTTAGTGCAGCGGAAAGCGAAGGCAACTTCATATTCTTGTGGAGATGCGGCTCGCATCAAAGGAGAGCGGCCGGACAGCAAGATAAATAGAGGTTAGAGTACTCTATGGTGAGCAGAGTGCAGGGGGAAGGGAGGCCCTGGAAGGCGAGGAAGGGAATGAGGAGGACACAGTTCACGAAGTCCTCCAACAAAGTGAGAACAAGAGCAAGAGGAGGAGTGGGATGGAGTGAGATCGTCAGAGAGGCATCAACAAAGCATACAGAGAAAGAAGAAAGGTTGAGGCTCCCTGAGGAGATAAGACAGCCGAGAATCTCCAGGAAGAAAAACAAACAGTCATCATGGAAAGTGGAAGATGGGAGCGAAAGATTCTTCGTATTGAAATGCATGTGTTGCTTATGACAGATTTATAGTGAATTCATCATAACATTTACAGTATTGGCCTTTTAGCAGACACCTTTATCCAAAGCGACTTACAGTCAGTAGTGCATATACTTTTTATTTATGGATTGTCTTGGGATTCAAACCCACTAACCTGGCATTGCAAGCTCCATGCTTTACCAAATAAGCTACAGAGGAACAATAACAAATATTATAAACATTACTTCCTTGTTATTGCTCATAGCTGTGTAACCACTGCAGCTTGAATAGCTACCTGCCTGCCTCACAGCACAGTTAAATGATTATTGCTTTTGGCACCTCATGCTGTGAGGGTTATTCAGAGTAGCTTGCAAACAGACATCACAGGTGTACACTAATGAATGACCAGAAAGAGGCAGCAGCAGTGATTCAAAGAAATGTGGAAGTATCCAAGATAGACTCCCGCTGGTTAGCTTTTATTTGCTATTATTAAACAGTAACTTCTCGTGATTTGGTCATTGATTGTTTAGTAAATACAGTAGTAAATAAAGTTCCATTATGGTGTGAATTTCATCTGTATACAATTACAATTTTGTCATTTAGCAGACGCTGTTATCCAGAGTGACTTACAGTAGTGAGTGCAGAGATTGTGTGGTATGATTCATACCACATGACAAGAAGAGGTACGGTTTCTCCCTCCCTAGTATCGTCTTGTCACCCCAAAATTAGCTATATTATCTCAGAAAATATTTTAATTAAAACTAAAATGAGCACACAGGGGAAGTCTACAGAATCAAGCTGATTCATGTCAGGGTAATGAATTGCATGTGATAATGGATATTCTCAATTATAGAAGTCTTCCCTGACAAATTCACCCAAAGGCTCAAAGGAGAAAAACTTTTATCTAATAGTGTTGATGAAAATGGAGCTGCTATGTTTCTAGTTACATTGATGTGCACCTTTTCCCTCATAGACTATCGGAGTCCAAATGTGTTTTATCAGTTTCCACACGAACACACGTAAGCATGCACACACACATGGAGCTAATGTGAGTGTGATGAGCAGACAACCCAACTCTGTCTCCTCTCGCGACCTAGTACCACTGCTCCTTATCATTATCCGCAACACTCCAGTTATGGACAGACCTCAATGAGTGTTTGAGACACAAGACAGGGGGGTATGGACACCAATCATCTCTGTATTTCAAATGCTCTAAATAAAAACAAACCAGCCAATAGCCACATTAAAACCCATAAAAATAACTTCAGCTGTCGCAGTCAAGCATAAATTACACAGCAGTTTAAAAATAAACATTTCAATCTTACTAACATGAGAATGATGGTGTGATTTGGGGAAATGTTGTTCTATTGATTCTGGATCATCATTTATAGTGGGGTCTGAAATGATTGACACCATTGATAATGACTAGCAGCAATTACTGTATAAAAAAATATTCAAATACTTAGCTATATTTTATGCTAAAAACAATTGGGAAATTGTATTATTAGAGGTCAAAAGGTCAAGATTATTAACAACCCTGTTTTCAATACCTTTCAATATCTCACCTTGCGAGGATAACGTCATTGTGCCTTTTTCCAAAATGTTTTATGAGTTGAAGAAAATATTGGGAGGGATCTTACACCAGAATCCTTCCAGATCCCTGATATCCTTTGTCTGTGCTTGTGGACTGGCCTCTTCAATTCAAACCACGGGTCTTCAATGGATTTCAAGTCTGGAGACTGAGATGGCCATTGCAAAATGTAGATTTTGTGGCCAATTAACCATCTCTTTGTGGATTTTGACGTGTGCTTAAGGTTATTGCCTTGCTGGAATGTCTACTTATATTTATCTACTTAGCCTCCTGGCAGAGGCAACCATGTTTTTGGCTGAAATATCCTGGTACTGGGTAAAGTTCATGATGCCATTGACCTTAAAAAGGGCCCCAGGACCAGTGGAAGCAAAATAGCCTCATAACATGAAAGATCCACTACCAACAGTAGTTATGGGGTTCATTTCTGCTGTTCAACTCATAAAACATTTTAGAAAAAGGCTCAGTGCCATTGTCGTCGCAAGTTGAGATATTGAAAGGTATTGAAAACAGGGGTGTCGATCATTTTGACCCCTACCTTTTTGAGAAAAAATACATTACTTGTTAAACAAAATCTATTTTTCTGAGCAATTGTACAGTGCATTCAGAAAGTCTTCAGACCCATTGATTTCTTCCACATTTTGTTACCTTACAGACTCATACTAAAATTGATTAAATTGTTTTTTCTCTTCATCAATCTACACACAATACCCCATAATGATAAAGCAAAAACAGGTTTTCAGATTATTAATTTATATTTTGTATTTTACCCCCGCTTTCTCCCAAATTCAATTGTGATCTTGTCTCATCGCTGCAACTCCCCAACGGGCTCGGGAGAGGCGAAGGTCAAGTCTGAAACCATGACCAGCCAAACCTCGCTCCTTAACACCCGCCCTCTTAATCCGGAAGCCAGCTGCATCAATGTGTCAGAGTTGTTCAACTGATGCCCGAAGTCAGCCTTCAGGCGCCCGGCATGCCACAAGGAGTCTCTAGAGCGTGATGAGCCAAGTAAAGCCCCCCCAGCCAAACCCTCCCCTAACCCGGACGACACTGGGCCAATTGTGTGCTGCCCTATGGGATTCCCGGTCACGGCTGGTTGTGACACAACCGGGGATCGATCGAACCCAGGTCTGTAGTGACTCCTCAAACTCTGCGATGCAGTGCCTTAGACCACTGAGCCACTCGAGAAATTTTAGCAAATGTATTCAAAATAAAAAATGGAAATATGACATTTATGTAAGTATTCAGACCCTTTAATCAGCACTTTGTTGAAGCACCTTTGGCAGCAATGGCAGACTAATGTATTTTGGGTATGAAGTTACAGGCTTGGCACACTTATATTTGGAGAGTTTCTGACATTCTTCTCTGCAGATCCTCTCAAGCTCTGTCGGGTTGGATGGGGAGCGTCACTGCACAGCTATTTTCAGGTCTCTCCAGAGGTGTTCGATCAGGTTCAAGTCCGGGCTCTGCCTGGGCCATTCAAGGACATTCAGAGACTTGTCCCAAAGCCACTCCTGCGTTGGCTTGGCTGTGTGCTTAGGGTTGTTGTCCTGTTGGAAGGTGAACCTTCACCCCAGTCTGAGGACCTGAGCGCTCTGGAGCAGGTTTCCATCAAGGATCTCTCTGTACTTTGCTCCATTCATCTTTCCCTAGATGCTGACTAATCTCCTAGTCCCTGCCACTGAAAAACATCCCAATAGCATGATTCTGCCACCACCATGCTTCACCGTATGCATGGCTCCAGGTTATCTTCCCGATGTTACGCTAGGCATTCAGAACAAAGAGTTCAATCTTGGTTTCATCAGACCAGAGAATCTTATTTCTCATAGTCTGTGAGTTCTTTACGTGACTTTTGGCAAACTCCAAGTGGGCTGCCATGAGCCTTTCACTGAGGAGTGGCTTCCATCTGGCCCCTCTACTATAAAGGCCTGATTGGTGGAGTGCTGCAGGGATGGTTGTCCTTCTGGAAGATTCTCCCATCTTCACAGAGGAGCTGGAGCTCTGTCAGAGTGACCATCGGGTTCTTGGTCACCTCCCTGACCAAGGCCCTACTCCCCCGATTGCTCAGTTTGGCCGAGAAGCCAGCTCTAGGAAGAGTCTTGGTGGTTCTGTGCTTCGGCAATCCTCTCTCGGAGCTCTATGGACAATTCCTTTGATCTCATGGCTTGGTTTTTGCTCTGACATGCATTGTAAACTTTGGGACCTTATATAGACAGGTGTGTGCCTTTCCCAGTCATGTCCAATCAATTGAATTTACCACAGGTGGACTAGAATCAAGTTGTAGAAACATTTCAAGGATGATCAATGGAAATAGAATGCACATGAGCTTAATTTCGAGTCTCATTGCAAATGGTCTGAACACTTATGTGAATATGTTGTTGTTTTTTTTTGCAAAAATAAAAACAACTGTTTTCTCTTTGTCATTATTGTAAGGTTCTGTATTTAATTTCTTAGTCGACCTTGTGTTCTGTTTCTTTGTGTTCTTGAACGTAGCCCTGTCTTTCATTTTTGTTCATTGATTTCACCTGTGTTAGGTACTCACCTGGTCTCATCAGCTCCTTATTTAGTTCAGTTCCTTCTGTTTGTGCCTCTGTGAGGTATTGTTCGTTTTGACTCTACTAAGCCTTTTCCTAGCTTGTTTGTGAGAACCAGTTATAACCTTCAGTCCTAGTTTTGATTCACCTGCCTGTTTGCCTATCTGTGTATGATGATTGCCCGCCTGTGACCGATTCCTGCCTTCTGTGTGTGAATCTACACCTTTTTCTCCCTGAGTTGTTGTTACAATTATGGGGTATTGTGTGTAGATGAGGATTTTTCTTTATTTAATCAAATGTGGAAAAAGAGAAAGGGTCTGAATACTTTGCGAATGCACTGTATATAGTTGTTGTATACAAAATGTGCATCCACTACAGCTCAGTATTTGAATGATTTATTTTTGGTCATCTTTATCAAGGGTGTCAATAATTTCAGACCCCACTGTAGATGGTAGTCCTAAATTGTCATGAAGCTGTGTTAGTCCTGGTTCATCATGAAGCTGTGTTAGTCCTGGTTCATCATGAAGCTGTGTTAGTCCTGGTTCGTCATGAAGCTGTGTTAGTCCCGGGTTGTCATGAAGCTGTGTTAGTCCCGGGTTGTCATGAAGCTGTGTTAGTCCCGGGTTGTCATGAAGCTGTGTTAGTCCCGAGTTGTCATGAAGCTGTGTTAGTCCCGGGTTGTCATGAAGCTGTGTTAGTCCTGGTTCGTCATGAAGCTGTGTTAGTCCCGGGTTGTCATGAAGCTGTGTTAGTCCCGGGTTGTCATGAAGCTGTGTTAGTCCCGGGTTGTCATGAAGCTGTGTTAGTCCCGGGTTGTCATGAAGCTGTGTTAGTCCTGGTTCGTCATGAAGCTGTGTTAGTCCCGGGTTGTCATGAAGCTGTGTTAGTCCCGGGTTGTCATGAAGATGTGTTAGTCCCGGGTTGTCATGAAGCTGTGTTAGTCCTGGGTTGTCATGAAGCTGTGTTAGTCCTGGTTCGTCATGAAGCTGTGTTAGTCCCGGGTTGTCATGAAGCTGTGTTAGTCCTGGGTTGTCATGAAGCTGTGTTAGTCCTGGGTTGTCATGAAACTGTGTTAGTCCTGGTTCGTCATGAAGCTGTGTTAGTCCCGGGTTGTCATGAAGCTGTGTTAGTCCCGGATTGTCATGAAGCTGTGTTAGTCCTGGTTCGTCATGAAGCTGTGTTGGTGAAATCATGTTAGCCACTGACACGGGTAAAACTCATTGTCTTAGCTATGAATGAGGGCTGTGAGGGTGGATTCTATGTCGACATGGTTCTCATGTTCTAACTACAGAGGGATGTTTAGTGCCATTCACACCAGATGGATATGGACGTCAGACCTCAAACTCATTTGCACAGCAAAGTCCTCCAGATTATATCTATAGCACCAAGACACATGGATGCTGGCAACCAGTCAAGATAATGCTCATCTATTGTTTTTTGTGTGTTTTTTTTCACCTTTATTTAACCAGGTAGGCAAGTTGAGAACAAGTTCTCATTTACAATTGCGACCTGGCCAAGATAAAGCAAAGCAGTTCGACACATACAACGACACAGAGTTACACATGTAGTAAAACAAACATACAGTCAATAATACAGTATAAACAAGTCTATATACGATTTGAGCAAATGAGGTGAGATAAGGGAGGTAAAGGCAAAAAAAGGCCATGGTGGCAAAGTAAATACAATATAGCAAGTAAAACACTGGAATGGTAGATTTGCAATGGAAGAATGTGCAAAGTAGAAATAAAAATAATGGGGTGCAAAGGAGCAAAATAAATAAATTAAATACAGTAGGGAAAGAGGTAGTTGTTTTGGGCTAAAATATAGGTGGGCTATGTACAGGTGCAGTAATCTGTGAGCTGCTCTGACAGCTGGTGCTTAAAGCTAGTGAGGGAGATAAATGTTTCCAGTTTCAGTGCTTTTTGTAGTTCGTTCCAGTCATTGGCAGCAGAGAACTGGAAGGAGAGGCGGCCAAAGAAAGAATTGGTTTTGGGGGTGACTAGGGAGATATACCTGCTGGAGCGTGTGCTACAGGTGGGAGATGCTATGCTGACCAGTGAGCTGAGATAAGGGGGGACTTTACCTAGCAGGGTCTTGTAGATGACATGGAGCCAGTGGGTTTGGCGACGAGTATGAAGCGAGGGCCAGCCAACGAGAGCGTACAGGTCGCAATGGTGGGTAGTATATGGGGCTTTGGTGACAAAACGGATTGCACTGTGATAGACTGCATCCAATTTGTTGAGTAGAGTATTGGAGGCTATTTTGTAAATGACATCGCCAAAGTCGAGGATTGGTAGGATGGTCAGTTTTACAAGGGTATGTTTGGCAGCATGAGTGAAGGATGCTTTGTTGCGAAATAGGAAGCCAATTCTAGATTTAACTTTGGATTTGCTGGGGCTGAGACACAGACGAGTCTAATTAGACTTCACAAACAAATGTAATGTGTCAGATATGGTATTGATAAGTAGGTAGAATAGTATGAGATCAACTAGTGTGTAGATTATCTAAGGAAAGTAAGAGTTTTGATTATTTATCCAGCTTTATGTAAACACCCAATATTAATATACTATCTTGATGGATTTTTATTTTTGCAATTTCAATTACTGTGCAAATGAGACCAAGATTATATATTTATTTGCCAGTGAATACTTAAATACAAGTGTTTATTGTCACGACTTCCACCAAAGTTGGACCCTCTCCTTGTAGAGGCGGCGTTCAGCGGTCGAAGTCACCGACCTTCTAGCCATCGCCAATCCACTTTTCATATTCCATTGGTTTTGTCTTGTCTTCCATCACACCTGGTTCCAATTCCATCAATTCCATGTTGTGTATTTAGCCCTCTGTTCTCCCCCCCCCCATGTCCTTGTCCGTAATTGTTTGTGTAGTGCTTGTGATCGTTATGCTGGTATTTACCGGGTTTTGTTTGACCCATTTATTATTACTATTCTGTTTATGGTTATTAAACACAACCGTTGTAAATCAGTTTCCGCTCTTCTGCGTCTGACTTCTCTGCCGTCCGTAGCATCGCATTGCAATTATCCTAGAAATTAAGTATCTTCACATAATTATGAGGGAGAAAGAAAAGATGCTTCACTTGATAATAAGAAATCTGATAAGCAGAGCAAGGTGCCAACCTCTGTAAATCCTCTTCTTATTGGATAGAAATCCCTGAGATTTATCAGACTACACACAGTACATCCATCTACTGTTGTGTCACCATCACAGACATTTCCAAGGTTGAATTGCTGATTGACTTTCACACTTTATTATGTTATTCAGTTCTTCCCCCCCAAAAGCCTTTCCTTATTGAACAGAATGACTGGGTGTGCTTGAAAAATATATTTTCTTTGCGAGGTCCACACATGTTGCTGCAGTGAGGAGAGAAGAATGTTGCCCCCTTTCATCTGACACAGCCATGCCCTCGGTCCTTATACAGTACCAGTCAAAGGTTTGGACACACCTACTCATTTAAGGGTTTTTCTTTGTTTGCACTATTTTTTACATTGTATAATAATAGTGAAGACATCAACACTATGAAATAACACATATGGAATCATGTAGTGACCAAAAAAGTGTTATACAAATCAAAATGAATGTTATATTTGAAATTCTTAAAAGTAGCCACCCTTTGCCTTGATGACAGCTTTGCACACTCTTGGCATTCTCTCAACCAGCTTCAGGAGTTAGTCACCTGGAATGCATTTCAAGTAACAGGTATTCCTTGATAAAAGTTAATTTGAACATTTCAAGAACTTTGAAAGTTTCTTCAAGTGCAGTCGCAAAAACCATCAAGCGCTATGATGAAACAGGCTCTCATGAGGACAGCCACAGGAAAGAAAGACCCAGAGTTACCTCTGCTGCAGAGGATAAGTTCATTAGAGTTACCAACCTCAGAAATTGCAGCCCAAATAAATGCTTCACAGAGTCCAAGTAACAGACACATTTCAACATCAACTGTTCAGAGGAGACTGTGTGAATCAGGCCTTCATGGTCAAATTGCTGAAAAGAAACCATTAGTAAAGGACACCAATAAGAAGAAGAGACTTGCTTGGGCCAAAAAACACGAGCAATTGACATTAGACCGGTGGAAATCTGTCCTTTGGTCTGATGAGTCCAAATTTTTTATTTTTGCTTTCAACCGCCATGCCTTTGTGAGACGCGGAGTAAGTGAACGGATGATCTCCGCATGTGTGGTTCCCACCATGAAGCATGGAGAAGGATGTGTGATTGTGTGGGGGTGCTTGTTGGAAAAGCATTCCTCCTGAAGCTGGATGAGAGAATTCCAAGAGTGTGGAAAGCTGTCATCAAGGCAAACGTTGGCTACTTTGAAGAGTCTCAAATATGTCATATATTTTGATTTGTTTAACACTTTTTTCATTACTACATGATTCCATATATGTTATTTCATAGTTTTGATGTCTTCACTATTATTCTTCAATGTAGATAATAGTTAAAATAAAGAAAAACCCTTGAATGAGTAGGTGTGTCCAAACGAGACCGTGCCAACTGATTATTCCAGGCAAGAGTCCTTCACTTTGAAATGGTAATAGCTATGATCATTACCCAGTGGACATCCAAGCCTACTGTAACTGCTTCAACTGCATGATGTGACCTACGTTATTTTGTTTACCAATGCACAGCAGTGGTTCGGAATAAAGTGGCAATATTTGCCTTGGTTTCTCTGCTCTGGAAGTATTTTATCCTCTCAGAAAAAAATATTTTAGACAGAAGTGCTTCTCTTCTAATGCATTTCACCATATTGAGCTTAAACCGATACAAACAATTAACCAACTTTTCTCCTGTATCCCCTATATCTCCTTTTCCAAGTCAAACAGCACTGATGATTATAGTTGGATACGGAGCTCATAAGAAAACATAGCGGACAAAAACAACACTTAAGAAATCAAAGCAATGTTTGCAGTCCATTATTCTCCCAAGGAATGCTAATCAAATCATGAAACTACATCTCTCAAAACCTCCTGAATAAGTCTCCTGTATTACTGTCTGTAACCTTCCTTTAGCAGTGAGAATGTTTTTATGGCGATGAATGGCAAACATCTCTCTGCAAGACCTTGAGAGTGGCTACGGTGGGAAGGTTGTAAAGTTTGAATAGGCATACAAAAGATTCATACTATCTCCACAAAAGCAACACAAAGCCTAAAACTTTAATAATGTCTTCATCTTCTGCCTGTCTGGCTCCAGTGAGAGGACCAGGTTCAAAGGACAACAATTAATTGGCTGTGTGCTAACCAAGATGCTTTCATCCACTCAGGAGCAAATGTCCCAGAACAGGTGAGCAGGTTTTGATTCATGAACAATATGGCTTTACAGTATGGTCCCAGTAAATGTGGCTCTAATTTAGTTCAACCAAGTGTGTTTGAATGACTAAATACTGCAGCTACATAGCCACAATGTTGTCACTGTGGCGGTTCTGGGGGGGGGGGGGGGGGGGCAGTGCCCCTGTGACAACAATTTTGGACCCCCTTGTGACCCCCCTAAATGTGGAGTATGAAATCATTTTGAGAGAACAAATTTTTGCTATCGTTCTTTTTTTACATCCGTTATTAGACAGTGGCGACGATGACGGTTATGAACATGGTCGTTTGCTTGCTAATGCAGTGAAGAAAACGATGACTACAATAACGTCTAATGTAACTGGCTCCTCTAACAGTACAACTGGCCCCAGCTTGGCCCCCCCAGTTGAAATGGTCTAGAACCGCCACTGACTGTAAATTGTGCATTGTGTGTGACACTTCAAATCACTGAAGATTGACAGCTACAGTAATAACCACAGCAAATCATTCTATTGATTTTGCATTGAACGGACAATGCTGAGTCAAATGAATCTGGCAATGGAAATGAATCTTTAGTGCAATCATCACTTTTAAACCACCCTCTTTCTGTTTTTCAGATACAGACTTTGATCTGGGAAGTCAAGATCTCTTCCAGAAAAGTACAAGAGGTACTTAAAGGGCCAATCAGCAGTTGAAACTATAACAAAGTGAAGTCCCCACCACTGTTTTGGTAAAAAGCCGAGAGATGTGGCTGGAGAAATATTATCACTCTCAAATTCATAGACATAGCTTTGGCTGCAAAGGCTGAATATTCATGATATCAAAATTTTAGTTTAAAGATCCTGAACAGTGAAAATCATGTTTTTGATCAAATTAGGTCCTATTCGGATAAAATCAGTTCAAAGTATTGTTACCCAAGTATGAAAAATGACTGTAGCTAATACGTTGATAAATTTTAATCATAAAGTTACTGGTCCCCTCCCTCTAGTTCAAACTCTTGGATTCAGGAGGCAGGCATTACCAAAGCTGGAAATACATCAACGGTAGCATCTTATCATCTTAACTCATTTAAATCCGTCCCGCTTTAAAACCGTCATCACGTGTGCCTACTCCTTGCTTTGGCTTTGTTTACAAACCGTAAACTAGCTACTAGTCGCTAGCTTAAGCAGAACGTACGACTAAATATACTGGTAACCTTTCATCTGTGGTGTGACTGTTTGCTAGCAAGCTACTTATTAGCATGCCGGCAAAAGCACACTGTGTTGTGACTGGATGCCTTAGTATACAATTAACCTTACACTATTTTCAGAAGAATTAAGACATCCGACGATAGTGGCTCAGGCTGGGTGGACAGGCTGCAAATTAAAATCATGTCAGACATGTGCAGTGCACATTTCGAGTGAAGTTGCTTTATCAATTGGGAAGAACATTCAATGGGTATTGCCAGGAAGCTAATCCTGAAGACAGATGCTGTACCATCATCGTCAGTAGATTTTGCAAGCGTAGACCATGATGTTAGTATCAGAGTTTGATGAGTCTGTCATGATACGTTACCCCTGAAAATCATATTTTGCTATTCCATTGTGTGGGTTGTATTATTTCACCTTCCATCTCCTTTTGTCTTTCCACTATCATCAAGCTGTAATGATAGACATTTTAGAAAATGTACTGTCTTTACAGCTTCCTAGGCAACCCACCAAAACAGGAATAGTGCAATACAAAAAACAGCTTTCCCAAGGCAAAGAAGGGGGACTTGGTGTGAAGCCTATGAAGTCGGACCTAACATACTGTAAGTCATATTTATTAATTTCAAATCTACATTTCGGGCACAGGAAAATTTCAATTACAAACATTGAAAAGTTTCACAATAAAGTTCACAACCAAATGTTGCATATTTCAAATTGAATATTTCAAAAACACCATGAAACACATGGTAGAATGAGTAGACCACAACATCAAGGAATTGATAGCATCATAACACAGAACAGTAAATAAAAGGAAATTCAATTCACTACCCATTTACCAAACATCTATTTTTTCAAAAATATTGAAAAAGGATGGCTCCTGGATCTCCTCTTCAACGAGGTCAGCCTTGAGCCAGCAAAGGACCGTATGCAGGGAAGCTGTGGGAGCTGACCATCCCAGGACCCCTGTCTGCCCAGTGTGAGAGACCTGACAAGGAGGCCATAGCTGGATTTGTCTCCCGCTCAATCTTGTGGGTGACTGAAGCCAAGTGGGTGACTGAAGCCTGCTTGATTGAAGTGGGGTACACGGGTCCCCCTCTCATCCATCTCTATACTGTAGTTAGTTACATTCCCTAAAGCCTAAGTAATTAACTTTTACGTGATATGACATCACACTTTGTATATTTTTTCTTCAAACATTCGGATGGGAGATGAGTGTTACAAATTGTATGAGTCAATGGATCCTGCACATTGTAGTGTGCCGGGTGCCTATATTAGGCTTTTTAACGATGTACGCTGAGAGTTGGGAAGAAAGTTCAGGGAGTGAATACATTTAATAAATAAATGAACAGCGCACCGATATGAAACAGCAACAATGACGACTGGGGAAGAAACTGAAGGAAGTGACATATAAAGGGCAGGTAATCAAGGAGGTGATGGAGTCCAGGTGAGTGTCATTATGAGCTGGTGGCAGGCTTATGGCTCTGAGAACTTTTATGTCAAATGATGTCTCACCATTATTTCTCATGAGTGATCATGTTGATCAATATTTCAGCTATGGTGGCATATGGTAAATAATCAAATACATTTCTGATCAATACATATCATTCTGAACATATTGCCATTTATAATGCTAATTCAGAGGCGCCAATACATTTCCAGTACATTTATTGTATGGTGTTTTCATATACAATCCCTTATGTCTAAGCTTCTAAGATGACTGAAGCTTTACTAATTCTTGTGAAGAAGTGTACCAGTTAACTGTATTCTGTAATTAGTTACAAAACAATATAAATGCAGTTGTGTATTGCTGCTGTTTGTCTGATATCCAACAGTCCATGATCAGCTCTATTGACCATGAGAACATTTAGCGGGGAAAATGGTTTGAGGCATACTATTTATGCTCAGAATGACATGTGGTCCATTGTTTACCTTGTTACCTGGCAGTGTTTTTCAAAGAGATGTCAGTCAAGGCAAGGTCATGAATATAAGCTCCCCGCCCATTCAGCCTGTTCGTTCAGGCTTTCTGATCGTTACAGATGAGAGAAAAGGTCAAATGTCTTAAATTCTGAGCATTTTAATAGCGTCAAAATATTATGGGTGATGTTTTGGTCATTCAAAGGCTATTTTTAACTTGGGAAATAGGATGACTATGCATGAGCTATAAAACATGACCGCACCATGTTTTATAGCTATACAGAGTTTGTTTACATTTACTTTGTTTACAAACATTGGAGTTAAACAAGAGTATATTTTGAATTTGACAGTTAAACTAAGCTCATGAGGCATTTATAAGATATTATTCAATAATCAATAGCTATAAATGATTAATTTACAAGTCTAAATGAATGGATGTGAGGAGTCATGAGAGTTGGCTAAAGCACAAACAGGTCTGGGGCCAGGCTATTGGGTGCTTTTCTACTCTGGGATTTGCTTTACAGTGCCAACTCACCTCCCATTGGCTGGGTTAACAAGGAAATAATTGCTAATGATTACATGAAAAATGTGACAAAAATGTCATGTTAAAGTGAGGTCTCTAGCCATCTATGTCATTTTTATCCAGAGCAGCCTACAGTTGTAAGTTTTCCCCACGGAAATCAAAACCAAAACACCGCCGTCGAACCCACAACAAAAACCAACAACCCTGCCATCGAACCCACAACCAAACCCACAACCCTGCTTTAGCAAGTGCCATACTCTACCAATTGAGCCACATGTGACCACACATGGTTCAATATTTCATTGTTTAAAATGCTTTAGTGGGTCTTGTACGCTAGCCTAAAGACAATGTAGTATGGTGTCTGACTGTTTTTCTGAAAATAACTGTATTTATATATTTTTATCTAAGGGCTAAACATCCATATTTTTCCACTCAACAAACTTAATTTCCAATTCATTAACACACAGTGGGGGCAATTGAGCCAATAACATGACTGGCACAGGATCAGGGTGATAAACCTGCCATGAATACAAATCCATTTTTATACTGCCTGCTATTCTCTCACTCATCAAAGTTGGTATTAGAGAATATAATGGCATGGCACAGTAACTATTGACTGATTCCAAATGTGAAGCAAGTTAGACCAAGGCCCTCTTCCTCCTTTGAATCACGCAGTGTAATCTGATCTGCTGTAGTCAGACAGGGAATCTCAAGAATCAAAAAATGTGTGAAAAATATGTGGGTATAAAAGGAGCACAACAATGATCTCATTTTATAGAATATTGAAGAAACTAGGCAGAGTTTTGAGATCAAGACAGACTTCAGTTCAAGTAAAGGCATGGGAGGAATACAAAATGGTGTATTGAAATGTATGTAATTTATGTAATGCTTTAATTAAACAAAATCTGTGTCTGCACTACGTACTCTCACTACTGGTATCCCTTAGGGCTCGGTTCTAGGCCCTCTCCTCTTCTCTCCATACACCAAGTCACTCATTCTCAGGTATCTTGGCCCTCCCACCCCAGTCCAAGCTCCCCCCCACTCGGACTCTACTGACTTTAATGAGGAAAAAGATACTTTCTATGACTGTGATATATGGTTGTCCAACCTACTGTAGGTATCTGTCACACCTGATCTATTTCACCTGTTCCTGTTATTGTCTCCACCCCCTCCAGGTGTCACTTATTTTCCCCAGTGTATTTATACCTGTGTTTCCTGTCTCTCTGTGTCAGTTCATCTTTTATGTTTCCAAGTCAACCAGCGTTTTTCCCATTCTCCTGCTTTTTGCGTTCTCCTTTTTCTAGTCCTCCTGGGTTTGACCCTTGCCTGTTTCTGGACTTTGTACCTACCTGCCTGACCATTCTACCTGCCTTGAACACTAGCCTGTCTGCCACTTTGTACCTCCTGGACTCTGATCTGGTTTTGACCATTTTGTCTGTCCACGACCAATCTCTTGTCTACCACTTTTGATTAATAAACGTTGTAAGACTCCAACCATCTGCCTCCTGTGCCTGCATTTAGGTCTCGCCTTGTGCCTTGATACTATCTTAAGATGACTGCACTAACTGTAAGTCACTCTGGATACGAGTGTTTGCTCTTCATGATGGCGCCGGAGAGGATGGCTGCCATTTTATTGGCTCTAAACCAACCGTGCTATTTAGTGAGTTTTTTTGCATTGTTTGTAACTTATTTTGTACATAATGTTGCTGCTACCGTCTCTTATGACCGAAAATAGCTTCTGGACAAAACAGTGATTACTCACCTTGAACTGGACAAATATATATTTTTTTATAATGTGTCGGACGAGAGGGATTTACTTCAGACACCCGAACAGGCCCTCATCCCCGTCATTCGCAGGAGAAAGAGACAGAGATTTTGCGGAAGGAGATCAGGGTGCCTTGTGAGGATCAAGCGATGAGTGGCTAATCTGCCTTCGCCATCGGTACTTTTGGCCAACGTACAATTGCTGGATAATAAATTGGATGAACTAAAAGCATGTATATCCTACTAGAAGAGCAGGCTCCGGTTAGACAAGGGGTGGTGGTCTATGTATATTTGTAAACAACAGCTGGTGCACGATATCTAAGGAAGTTTCAAGGTTTTGCTCACCTGAGGTAGAGTATCTCATGATAAGATGTAGACCACACTATCTACCTAGAGAGTTTTCATCTGTATTCGTCGTATCTGTCTACATACCACCACAGACCGATGCTGGCACGAAGACCGCACTCAATGAGCTGTATTTCGCCATAAGCAAACAGGAAAATGCTCATCCAGAGGTGGCACTCCTAGTGGCCGGGGACTTTAATGCAGCAGAACTTAAATCCGTTTTACCTAATTTTTACCAGCTTGTTAATTGTGCAACCAGAAGGAATAAAATTCTAGATCACCTTTACTCCACACACAGAGACACGTACAAAGATCTCCCTCACCCTCCATTTGGCAAATCTGATAGTGATTCCATCCTCGTGATTACCTGCTTACAAGCAAAAATTAAAGCAGGAAGCATTGTTTTGCCTGCGCAGACTGGAATATGTTCTGGGA
Source organism: Oncorhynchus masou masou (assembly GCF_036934945.1). Taxonomy (NCBI): domain Eukaryota; kingdom Metazoa; phylum Chordata; class Actinopteri; order Salmoniformes; family Salmonidae; genus Oncorhynchus; species Oncorhynchus masou. The sequence continues at coordinate 78,089,108 of NC_088216.1, read as the reverse complement.
TTCTTCCGATGACATTGAGGAGTACACCACATCAGTCACTGGCTTCATCAATAAGTGCATCGATGACGTGGTCCCCACAGTGACTGTACGTTCATACCCCAACCAGAAGCCATGGATTACAGGAAACATCCACACTGAGATAAAGGGTAGAGCTGCTGCTTACAAGGAGCGGGACTCTAACCCGGAAGTTTATAAGAAATCCTGCTATGCCCTCCGACGAACCATCAAACAGGCAAAGCGTCAATACAGGACTAAGATTGAATCGTACTACACCGGCTCCAGCACTCGTCGATGTGGCAGGGCTTGTAAGCTATTACAGACTACAAAGGCAAGCACAGCCGAGAGCTGCCCAGTGACACGATCCTACCTGACTAAGCTAAATTACTTCTATGCTCGCTTCGAGTCAAGTAACACTGAAACATGCATGAGAGCATCAGCTGTTCCGGACGACTGTGTGATCACGCTCTTCGCAGCCGATGTGAGTAAGACCTTTAAACAGGTCAACATTCACAACATTACCAGGACGTGTACTCCGAGCATGCGCTGACTAGCTGGCAAGTGTCCTCACTTACATTTTCAAACTCTCCCTGTCTGAGTCTATAATACCAACATGTTTCAAGCAGACCACCATAGTCCCTGTGCCCAATGATGTGTTCTCAAATCAACACCATTATCACAGAACAAGTAACAACACATCCACCACGCTGATCCTCAACACAGGGGCCCTCAGGGGTGCATGCTCAGTCCCCTCCTGTACTCCCTATTCACTCAGGACTGCACCGCCAGGTACAACTCCAACACCATCATTAAGTTTGCAGATGAAACAACAAAGGTAGGCCTGATCACTGACAAAGACAGCCTATAGGAAGGAGGTTTAGAGACCTGGCCGTGTGGTGCAAGGACAACAACCTCTCCCTCAATGTGAGCAAGACAAAGGGGCTGATCGTGGACTACAGCAAAAGCCAGGCCGAACAGGCCCCCATTAACATCGATGGGGCTGTAGTGGAGCGGGTCAAGAGTTTCAAGTTCATTGGTGTCCACATCACTAACAAACTATCATGGTCCAAACACACCAAGACAGTCATGAAGAAGGCACGACAGCACATTTTCCCCCTCCGGAGACTGAAAAGATTTGACAATGGTCCCCAGATCCTCAAAGTTCTACAGCTGCACCATCGAGAGCATCCTGACCGGTTGCATCACCGCCTGGTATGGCAGCTGCTCGGCATCTGACCGTAAGGCACTACAGGGGGTAATGCGTACGGCCCAGTACATCACTGGGGCCAAGCTTTCTGCCATCCAGAACCTATATAATAGGCGGTGTCAGAGGAAAACCCATAAAATTGTCAGAGACTCCAGTCACCCAATTCATAGACTGTTTTCTCTGCTACCGCACGGCAAGTGGTTCAGGAGAGCCAAAGTCTAAGACCAAAAGGCTCCTCAACAGCTTCTACCCCCAAGCCATAAGACTGCTGAACAATTAATCAAATGGCCACCGGACTATTTACATGTTTATTATCTATGCATAGTCACTTCACCCCTGCCTACATGTACAAAATACTTAAACTAACCTGTACCCTCGCACACTGACTCGATGCCAGTACCCCCTGTATATAGCCTCATTATCGTCATGTTATTGTGTCACTTTTTATTTTTTATTTTTTTTACTTTAGTTAATTTGCTAAATATTTTCTTAACCAACAGTGCATTTCAAGAAGAGTTAACAGTTTGTAAGTAAGCATTTCATGTTAAGGTATACACTTGTTGTATTCAGCGCAAGTTTGATTTGAAATACAATGCTTTCAGTTTTTGAAATATTTAGGACTAACTTATTCCTTGCCACTCATTCTGAAACTAACTGCAGCTCTTTGTTAAGTGTTGCAATCATTTCAGTCATGGCATGCCATCGTGGCATGCCGTTAGTAAAGAAAAAGTAAGAGGCCTAGACAGCTGCCCTGGGGTATTCCTGATTATACCTGGATTATGTTGGAATGGCTTCCATTAAAGAACATCCGCTGTGTTCTGTTAGACAGGTAACTATTTATCCACAATATAGCAGGGGGTGTAAAGCCATAACGTATACATTTTTCCAGCAGCAAACTATGAACGATAATGCCAAAAGCTGCACTGAAGTCTAACAAAACAGCCCCCACAAACTTTTTATGATCGATTTCTTGTTAAATGTCCTTCCCTATAAGCGTGCTGAAAGTCTGTTGTCGATTTGTTTACTCGATTTGTTTACTTTAAAATAGCACTGTATCTGGTCAAAAGGGTTGGTAACAGGCTGATTGGTTGGCTATTTGAGACAGTAAAGGGGGCTTTACTATTCTTAGGAGAATGACTTTTGCTAGGCTTAAATTGAAGATGTGGCAAATAGGCGTGGCAATATCGTCCACTATTATCCTCAGTAATTGTCCATCCAAGTTGTCAGATCCCGGTGGCTTGTCATTGTTGATATACAATATTTTTTTCACCTCTTCCACGCTCACTTTACAGAATTCAAAATTACAATGCTTGTCTTTCAGAATTTAGTCAGATATACTTGAATGTGTAGTGTCAGCGTTTGTTGCTGGCATGTCATGGCTATATTTGCTAATCTTGCCAAAGAACGAAATCATTAAAATATTAGGTCATATCAGTTGGTTTTGTAATTAATGAGCCATCTGAATCAATGAATGATGGAGCAGAGTGTGCCTGTTTGCCCAAAAATTCATTTTGGGCAAAAAGGCTGGGGTAAATCCTCAGTGAAAATTCGCCATTAGTCATTAAGCTGCTGAACAGATGTTGAAATAACATGTTTGCATCAGCACCATCACCTCACAAGGCACAGAGGGTTCTGAAAGCACTTCTATGAACCCTTGTAGGGCTTTTCATTACAGTATGCAGTGCCGGCCCTAGCCTTTTGGGGGCCCTAAGCGAGATTTGGGGCCTGCTTTTGACGACAGAAGTACATTTTTTTTTAAAGGTTAATTTTCTGTAATTCTACACATTTTGCCATGGGGTATAGAGAAAATGTAGCAGTTTTAATTCACGTTTTCTGCAGTTCTCCACATTTTGCCATGGGGTGGAGAGAACATTTATCTTTTTTTTTAACACTTCATGCAATTATACTAATTTTGCCATTGGGCAGAATTTTTTTCCTTCCTGTTTTACAACTCATTTCCTGCAATTCTACCCACTTTGCCATGGGGTGGAGAATTTTTTTTTTAGTTTTAAAGCAAATTTCCTACAATTCTATACATTTTTACATGACTTATGCCATGTTACATAACGATATCTGACTGAGAGTGACTAACAAAAGCTTTGGGGGCCCCCTGCAGGTCAGGTATTTCGGATGTGATTACTAAGTTTAGATAGTCTTGCCAGCTGACTTACAAATCTAAATATTGTTAGCTGACATGGCTAATTGAGTGAATGTTAGTGACCGACATAACAAGAGAAAAATTGTTGATACACAAACAAATTTAAAACTTGCACCAACAGTAAGTTGAGACCCCAACTGAGTTCCTTTCTAGGGCCCTAAGCGACCGCTTATATCGCTTATGCCTGGAGCCGGCCTTGATAGTATGTTTTAAATCTGAGGGTTATTTCACTACTTCAAGGCCGCCAGAGCAATTTGATACCTTTTTAGAATACATCACAATCCTAATGATAATTACTAATTAGTGAAAGAATGTCCTTCTGGAGGGCCTTTTTGGGTATGGATAAAAATTGGTACTCGGGGAAAGAAAGTTGATCCAAAGGTTTTGTCCAAGTTTGTGAAGGCTACTATTAATCAACAACGAACTTGAGGCAAAGTAAATACTCTGTGAGTTGTGTAGGCTGAGCACTCTTACTGAATATTATGTCTGCACCGCACAGTGCAACAAGGGAATTTGATGATACATAGAGTTGGCTCAATGATAGCACACGTACGTTCTTCAGTCCAATCAATGCTTACTGCCTCTCTTGGGTAACAACAATGGGTATGCTAGTAATAAGGAAAGTCGAGGTCGACATTTTTAATTATCTCAAATCCAACTTAATGACCTTTTATTTTATTTTATCATATAGTGATATGATAAATCATTTACATATTCACAATGTAAAATAATTAACAAGGTACTGTATTTACTTCGAAATTGCATTGTAATAAGTGTCAATTATAGAGGCTATTAAATATGTTCATTATTGAGTGAATATGCGATTTGATAAGGGATCTTAAAAAAGATGAGACAATCAATTGAGATATATAACCATGTAATAAAGAAAATGTTATAAAGCACAGACGATACAAGTATTTCCTGATCATAGAGATGCTGGCTGCTATCAAGTGTTCTAGTTATAGCATCCTGTCATGTCATACAATTTGTCTAGAAGGCAACTTCTCTCACTGTGCTGCGCGTAATTGAATTGAGGACATTTTCCAGTAACACCAACTTCCTCATTAAAAGTGTGCAGAATAAAAAGGTTGATATTTTCTCAAATTAACTATAAAAAGTAAATAAGAAAGAAAGTGTTGTTGACACATCCGTCCATTTAGTCGGTCGAGTGGACTGATTTTGCACCGTAAAATTGTGTGAGAGGAGCCTATGCGCACGATAGAGTGAGAGAGAGAGAGAGAGAGAGAGAGAGAGAGAGAGAGAGAGATTACGGAGTCTGACTCATGTCCATCACCCACTTTTCTAGTCATCATCACAGTCATGAGGTAGGTGTGAATATCATCCTGAAGGCTGCGAAATGAATCTGTGCTGTCTGTCCAAACCGCAGGTGCATCAATATGTAGGTGTGGTTTAAAGAACAGACTTTAAGGTTTTAGTGAATTTCATTAACACATTTACGATCGTTCAACGCATCGATATCCCCATCTCGTGGTCCTCTATGCTTTTTTCGCTTATTCGCACAGGGGTCCTTCAATTTCGCGTCTTTCAATTTCTGTAGCTTTTCCCCAGAGGAGTAATTTTGCTGGAGGATCGCGCATTGAAATTGTTTGGATCTTTCCTTGTTTGGAGGTAAGTGATAAAGAAAGCTTAGAAGATGCACCTGATGAGTTGTCTATATTTGTTTCTAATGTGCTTGTCTGTTTTTATTCTCTTACTTCTACAAGTATCCTAACATGTGGAGTTGATCATCGTAATCAGAATGTTAAAGCATCGAAATACAGAATTGTATTCGACTAACGTTAGAGCAAACAATCCTTTCGAGATTTTTTCTTTAAAAGAAAAGAAGAGCTATAAATAGGCAAAGGTAAACTTGATTTTCTATAATTTTACATCATTTTTCTTCACATTAACATTATCCTTAAATCTGATACAGACCTAGCGATATGGCACTTCTGACTCAACAGGTCTCTCTCTATTCTGGAGAGACCAATTCTATTTTTCATATATGTTTAACAGAGCTTCCTAAAGAGGCTTCACATTATCCTCTCTTTCTTAAACCTTCTGTTCAGTGAGCTCTGGAAATTACAGGGAATTTGACCGCCTGCTTAGAGATCTTGTGGTGTTGGTGTTCTGGCAGAGGGAGTGTCATTATAGTCCTTGCATCCATCTCCATCTATGAATTCCAGAGTGGATACATTTCCTGTTATAACACCACACCAAGTGGTGGGGCTACTGTTGGGATGAATAACAGAGTCAGGGTTGTGACTCCAACAGTCATGAGAACACAGAAGACTAGCATCAGCGATGTAACCTATCATCAAATATTTGTTTGAGTTCTTTAGAACGCAATAGGCTCTTTGGTTTATGATGGAAACACTTTAATACTATGAGTTGCTATAGTAGTTTATAGTGCAAACCACCTACCATGCAACCAACTTATAGTGGAAATGCTTTATTCATGGGTTACTGATTTTGTGTTGTCTGTTTCTCTGCTCAAGATGACAGGTCATTTTAAGGCAAGCGGGAAACCAGAGTGAGTTGCCATGGCGGCAGGAGTGGCTGCATGGCTTCCCTTCGCCCGGGCAGCAGCTATTGGCTGGATGCCTGTGGCCAACTGCCCCATGCCTATCGCTCCTAGAGACCACACAAAGAGACATGATGAGCTGATCATCCTGAATGTGAGTGGACGACGCTTCCAGACCTGGAGGACCACACTGGACCGCTACCCAGACACCCTGCTGGGAAGCTCAGAGAAACAGTTTTTTTACGATGAGGAGACCAAAGAGTATTTTTTTGACCGGGACCCTGACTCCTTCCGTAGCATTCTCAACTTCTATCGGACGGGCAAGTTGCACTATCCACGCTATGAGTGCATCTCGGCCTACGACGAAGAGCTAACCTTCTTCGGCATCATCCCGGAGATCATCGGTGACTGCTGCTATGAAGAGTACAAGGATCGGAAGCGGGAGAATGCTGAACGTCTCCAGGACGACCAGGATGACAACAAGGACTGCAAGCTGCCCAACATGACATACAGAGAGACCATGTGGAGGGCCTTTGAGAACCCTCACACCTCCACCATGGCCCTGGTGTTTTACTATGTCACCGGCTTCTTCATCGCCATCTCAGTCCTCACCAACGTGATAGAGACGGTTCCGTGCGGTGCCACACCTTCCCAGAAGGACATGCCATGTGGCGAGCGCTACACCGTAGCCTTCTTCTGCATGGACACGGCCTGCGTCCTCATCTTCACCATAGAGTACCTCATGAGACTGTTTGCCGCGCCCAGCCGTTACCAATTCATGCGCAGTGTGATGAGCATCATCGACGTGGTGGCCATCTTTCCCTACTACATCGGCCTGGTGATGACAGACAACGAGGATGTGAGCGGAGCCTTCGTCACACTCCGTGTGTTCCGTGTGTTCCGCATCTTCAAGTTCTCCCGCCATTCGCAGGGCCTCAGGATCCTGGGGTACACGCTGAAGAGCTGCGCCTCGGAGCTGGGCTTTCTCCTCTTCTCCCTCACTATGGCCATCATCATCTTCGCCACCGTCATGTTTTACGCAGAGAAGGGGTCGTCGTCAACCAAGTTCACCAGCATCCCAGCCTCCTTCTGGTACACCATTGTCACAATGACCACGTTGGGGTATGTCCTCCTTCTGTCTATCTCTCTTTCTTACCTTTTCTCATCCCTATCTCTCGCTTATCTCTCCCTCTCTTTCTCTCCACAGTTTTAGTTCTCTCTCCCTCCACTCATGTGGTCCATAAAATGTGTGTCTTCTCCGTTGGAATAATGCCCCCAAGATAATTCAAGATGGTGCCCAAATAATATCTTCAAATCAGGAGCTCTCCATAAACCTTACTTGGCATCCTAAAAAGTAAATCCTCCAAAGTTCAATCCAAACAACAACTATGTTCCAAAAGTGCTATAATTAGTTATACAACTATAATTAACACACCTTAAATGGTTGATTACTAGACTTGACCTGATGCTAAAATGCTTGCCTGTGTTGTACAAAAAATGTAATACCTCAGGCTATTGTTTTGATGTATTTTTGTAATGGTTTTCCTGGATACTGTATGTGTTCTGCTGTTATGGAATATGGATAAAAGCCAACAGCACTGTGCTAAATTTGAAGTTGAAGCATGAAACGTCTTCAATAGACTAGTGGGTGAATGTGGTATGAGGCTGCTGCCAGTGTGAGTGATGGATGGGTACCACCACTACATTCACCTACTGTACCAGGCCTAACAGTATACATTTACATTTACATTTAAGTCATTTAGCAGACGCTCTTATCCAGAGCGACTTACAAATTGGTGAATTCACCTTCTGACATCCAGTGGAACAGCCACTTTACAATAGTGCATCTAAATCGTTAAGGGGGGGGTGGTGAGAAGGATTACTTATCTTATCCTAGGTATGTTATTGAAGTAGTGGGAGATGTGTGTTCCGGAAGTTGTGATTCATCTGTCCTGGGTGTATTGTGTCTATTGTCATTTCTATAATTTCCTTGATCTGCCAGTAATCATGGTTTACTCTGGAACACATAGTCCCAGAAAACAATATTGTAATAATATTTAGGATCCTGAATGCCGGTGAAATTTGTATTTGTTATAATGAAGATAACTGCACATTATTTTTAATGTTTTCAAGAACCGTCTATAGGTACTTATGAAGATTTCATACTTTTTAAAACTATTTTCCTCTTTTTATACTTTGTCTCTTTCTGCCGACTTCTCATTGGGCTCTGTCCATCTCCACATCGTGTTAGTCATTGGTCTCTGTCCATCTCCACATTGTGTTAGTCATTGGTCTCTGTCCATCTCCACATCGGGCTAGTCATTGTTCTGGATCCATTGTAGGGGTTTAATTGTGCACAGTCAGGAGCCCCATCTCCACATTGTGTTAGTCATTGGTCTCTGTCCTTCTCCACATTGTGTTAATCATTGGGACCTGCGCCATCTCCTTGTGTTAATCATTGGTCTCTGTCCATCTCCCACATTGTGTTAATCATTGGGATCTCTGTCCATCTCCACATTGTGTTAGTGATTGGAGATCTCTCTCCATCTCCACTTGTGTTCAGCTTGAGGTGGTCTCTCATCCATCTCCACATTGTGTTAGTCATTGGTCTCTGTCCATCTCCACATTGTGTTAGTCATTGGTGACTTGGTCCATCTCCACATTGTGTTAGTCATTGGGCTCTGTCCATCTCCACATTGTGTTAGTCATTGGAGAGGAGGATCTCTGGTCCATCTCCACATTGTGTTAGTCATTGGGCTCTATCCATCTCCACATTGTGTTAGTCATTGGGCTCTTCCATCTCCACATTGTTTAGTCATTGGGCTCTGTCCATCTCCACATTGTGTTAGTCATTGAAGGCTCTCTCCATCTCCACATTGTGTTAGTCATTGGGCTCTCAAGTCCATCTCCACATTGTGTTAGTCATTGGGCTCTGGGTCCATCTCACATTGTGTTAGTCATTGGGCTTTTCTATCCATCTCCACATTGTGTTAGTCATTGGGTTAGCTCTTGGAATCCATCTCCACATTGTGTTAGTCATTGGGCTCTTCTCCATCTCCACATTGTGTTAGTCATTGGGCTCTCCCATCTCCACATTGTGTTAGTCATTGGGCTCTATCCATCTCCACATTGTGTTAGTCATTGGTCAGAGACTCTGAGGTCCATCTCCACATTGTGTTAGTCATTGGGCTCTATCCATCTCCACATTGTGTTAGTCATTGGAAAGCTCTCTCCATCTCCACATTGTGTTAGTCATTGGGGCTCTGTCCATCTCCACATTGTGTTAGTCATTGGGAGAGATGAGGATCTCTCTCCATCTCCACATTGTGTTAGTCATTGGTGATCTCTCAGTCCATCTCCACATTGTGTTAGTCATTGGGCTCTGGGTCCATCTCCACATTGTGTTAGTCATTGGTCTCTGTCCATCTCCACATTGACAGTTAGTCATTGGAATGACTCTGTCCATCTCCACATTGTGTTAGTCATTGGTCTCTGTCCTTCTCCACATTGTGTTAGTCATTGGTCTCTGTCCATCTCCACATTGTGTTAGTCATTGGTCTCTGTCCATCTCCACATTGTGTTAGTCATTGGTCTCTGTCCATCTCCACATTGTGTTAGTCATTGGTCTCTGTCCATCTCCACATTGTGTTAGTCATTGGGCTCTCTCCATCTCCACATTGTGTTAGTCATTAGGCTCTGTCCATCTCCACATTGTGTTAGTCATTGAAGACAACTCTGTAGTCCATCTCCACATTGTGTTAGTCATTGGTGGATGTTAGCTCTGTCCATCTCCACATTGTGTTAGTCATTGGTCTCTGTCCATCTCCACATTGTGTTAGTCATTGGTCTCTGTCCATCTCCACATCGTGTTAGTCATTGGTCTCTGTCCATCTCCACATTGTGTTAGTCATTGGTCTCAGTGTGTCCATCTCCACATTGTGTTAGTCATTGGTCTCTATCCATCTCCACATTGTGTTAGTCATTGGTCTCTGTCCATCTCCACATTGTGTTAGTCATTGGTCTCTGTCCATCTCCACATTGTGTTAGTCATTGGTCTCTGTCCATCTCCACATTGTGTTAGTCATTGGGCTCTGTCCATCTCCACATCGTGTTAGTCATTGGGCTCTGTCCATCTCCACATTGTGTTAGTCATTGGTCTCTGTCCATTTCCACATTGTGTTAGTCATTGGTCTCTGTCCATCTCCACATTGTGTTAGTCATTGGTCTCTGTCCATCTCCACATTGTGTTAGTCATTGGTCTCTGTCCATCTCCACATTGTGTTAGTCATTGGTCTCTGTCCATCTCCACATTGTGTTAGTCATTGGGCTCTCTCCATCTCCACATTGTGTTAGTCATTGGTCTCTGTCCATCTCCACATTGTGTTAGTCATTGGGCTCTCTCCATCTCCACATCGTGTTAGTCATTGGTCTCTGTCCATCTCCACATTGTGTTAGTCATTGGTCTCTCTCCATCTCCACATTGTGTTAGTCATTGGTCTCTGTCCATCTCCACATCGTGTTAGTCATTGGTCTCTCTCCATCTCCACATTGTGTTAGTCATTGGGCTCTCTCCATCTCCACATTGTGTTAGTCATTGGTCTCTGTCCATCTCCACATTGTGTTAGTCATTGGTCTCTGTCCATCTCCACATCGTGTTAGTCATTGGTCTCTGTCCATCTCCACATTGTGTTAGTCATTGGGCTCTCTCCATCTCCACATTGTGTTAGTCATTGGTCTCTGTCCATCTCCACATTGTGTTAGTCATTGGGCTCTGTCCATCTCCCATTACGAACCTTGGTCTCCGGAGTGAGAAACAGTCACTTAACCAACTGAGCCACTCTGTCCATCTCCACAGAAGATGAGGCAGACACAGCAGTACTTAAGACGGTGTATTTAATAAAGTAAAAAGGAGAAGTCCTTCAATACAAAAATGGTAAATCCAAAAGGTGGTAGGAATAGCACAAAAAGCCTCAAGAGATACTCAAAACAAAAACAGAATTCCACAAGAGCATCCACCGGAATCGACAAGAATACACAGAACACTAGGGCTGGGTGCTAACATACAAACACAGAGCACAGGACTGGTCTCTGTTTAAATACAATCAGGGGAAACAGGCACAGGTGCAAATAATAATGTGGGAACATAAGGTCAAAAAGCACAATGGGGGCATTAGTGACCAAAACCCGTGTTAGTCCCTGGCCAAATCCTGACACTCTGTCCATCTCCACATTGTGTTAGTCATTGGGCTCTCTCCATCTCCACATTGTGTTAGTCATTGGGCTCTCTCCATCTCCACATTGTGTTAGTTATTGGGCTCTCTCCATCTCCACATCGTGTTAGTCATTGACAATGACCTCTAATGTCTTACTGGTAGACCGGTGCTGTTCTGATTCTTCACTGGTCAGCTAGTAAAGAGACCTTGACGCTTATTTCGCCAAGCAGCTAGGAAGTCTCTCCAGAAAATAGTGCCATTTATTTTGCAGAAGCAGCCAGCCGCTACACTTCCTGGGGACAAAACAAAACTTGACAAGTAATAAAACACTGATACACTGATAGACAAGGACAGTCACACACATTTACAATACATCGATATACAAACAATACAACAACAAAAATAATGTGTGTTAGAGTGTGTCTGTGTGTGTGTGTGTTTGCCATTCCATGAGTTTTTTTAAAGGTAATTTTGCTGTTTATTTGAGTAGTTGGAGATGGGAGTTCTATGCGATCAATGCTCTGTATAAAACTCTGCATTGCTGTGAACTCGTTTTGGATGTCTTGTGTGGTGTGTATGGGTGTCTGAGCTGAATTTTATTTGATTATGTAGACAATCTGGAATTTTCATCACAGTAATATTTCTCATAAAAACTAGAAGAGAGGCAGTTAATCTTTTGCCAACCCTCAACCAGGAAAGACATGGTATGTATGTTGTTGATGTTAGTTTGGATGTGCGGTTAAGGACAAAGCGTGCTGCTCTGTTTTGAACCAGCTGCAGCTTTTCTAGGTCTTTCTTTGCTGCACTTGACCATATTACCAGACAGTAATCAAGATGGCACAAGACCAGAGCCTGAACAACTAGTACAGTTGATTTTTGTGTCAAAAACACTGAACATCTTTTTATAACAGACACCCAGTTCAGGCTTGTTTCTGTTTTGTTTTCTACAAACTCACTTGCTGCTTCATCTTGGATTGACATGGTTGTTGACCTTGAGATTTTAAACTCCAATAACAGAGTGTCCTTCATTTCTATTGCTTAGTTTAGCTTTGGTTTAAGGTTCAACTTTTTGTCAAAATCTTGAAAAGCGAAATAACTGGAATACATGGGTATTTGGGTTGGCATTTTCAACATGTCTGTCGAATAAATCAATTTGTTCTATACTATAATAATATGAATAACCCCAATCTTCTATAATTTACTGTAAGTGTGGATAAAGCTTCTCATTATTACAGAATGGGATCACCACAGAAACTCAGTAGTCAGTCAGCCATCTTTCTATTTATTTGTATTTTTTTATCCGTTATTTTACCAGGTAAGTTGACTGAGAACATGTTCTCATTTGCAGCAATGACCTGGGGAATTGTTAAAGGGGAGAGGAGGGGGATGAATGAACCAATTGTAAACTGGGGATTATTAGGTGACCGTGATGGTTTGAGGGCCACATTGGGAATTCTTGTTCCGACACAGCGTTTCTAAAGCCTGTCACTTTGCTCACCTGCTGAAGGGGCATATGCACAGGTGATGAGGTCACCCATTTCCCATCTGTCTCTTTATGTAAGAACTATGGATGCAAACCAAGCAACCTTCTCTGCCCCAAACACATTTTACCAGAAAATCATTTTACCAGAAAAGTTTTGTGGACGTAGAGATGGTGTTATCTTTTTTATTTATTTTCCTTATGTTTTAGTAGATTTTAGTCTGTGTTTTGTTGGATGGGACCTTGCAATATTTTGTAAAAAAATGTTTGTACATTTATTTAAGCAGGCAAGTCAGTTAAGAACAATGACGGCCTAGGAACAGTGGGTTAACTGCCTGTTCAGGGGCAGAACGACAGCTTTGTACCTTGTCAGCTCGGGGGTTTGAACTTGCAACCTTCCGGCTACTAGTCCAACGCTCTAACCACTAGGCTACCCTACCGCCCCTTCCTGCTGTTATTCTCTTTGCAAGCTAAAATTAGGGCCTAAAAATCTGTATAATGGAGTACTAACCCTCATCGGCATACCATCAGCTGTGATTATGCAGTATATGTGTGGTAAATATTCCTCCGCATCCCAACCCCATTATCAATTCCAGAAATACCTTTACCTGTGTGATGCTATTAATGAATGGCTTTCCATCCCAGATTGTCTGGGTGTGTATTATGCGTAGAGAGAGAGAGAGAGAGAGAGAGAGAGAGAGAGAGAGAGAGAGAGAGAGAGAGAGAGAGAGAGAGAGAGAGAGAGAGAGAGAGAGAGAGAGAGAGAGAGAGAGAGAGAGAGAGAGAGAGAGAGAGAGAGAGAGAGAGAGACTGTTCTACAGGGTGTGTTCAGAACCATACATCACTGAGTAGGAAAGGTCCCAGACTGGTTAATAATGCATTGTGTTTTGTCATAGAATATAGTAGCTGTAACTTCTCTTCAGAAACACAGGTCACAAATAACCTCTCTGACACCATTATTGGAAGATGTAGTGGGGGATTTACTTCACTGTGTGAATACCATATTTACAAACCAGACTGCTTATAATCCAAGGTGATTCATTTGTTACAAGACTGTTCAATCTCTTCTCTCAGTCTGGCCCTCCATTTTACTCTGTTCAGTTTCCTAGACTGTGAAGAAGTTAGAATACATCTTTAACCTTCCTCACTCTTAACCCCCTCCAAGGGCAGCACCTCCCCCCTCCATCCCAGACCCTCCACATTCAGCAATAAACCTGTCAGTTCTGTGGTCAGCCACCTACATCTATGCAACCCTTTTTTTACAACCACTTTTGAACCTGTCTCCTCTCTTTGGCCGACTGCCCCCCTCCTCCATTCCTGTCAGAGAGCAGACAGTGCAGCCTGGGTAATTGGGTGTACAGGGGGCTGGAGATGGGGGAATCACACCTTGGCCACAGAGGAACAAGACTGTTCAATTAAACTCAGGTGACTGATAATCACACCTTGGCTACAGAGGAACAGGGCTATTCATCCAAACTAAGGTGACTTATCATCACACCTTGGCTACAGAGGAACAGGGCTATTCATCCAAACTCAGGTGACTGATCATCACACCTTGGCTACAGAGGAACAGGGCTATTCATCCAAACTCAGGTGACTGATCATCACACCTTGGCTACAGAGGAACAGGGCTATTTCAATCAAACTCAGGTGGGCTGATAAAAGGATCTCCCTTGAATCACAGCAGGAGTCGCTCGAAGCTACTTCACCTGCTGGATAGATAGATACAGTGCATTTGGCAGCCAGCAGCAGCAGTGGGACTGGACCCAAAAGATTGATGGGGATGGAGGAAGCCCTTTCTATCTCCCCTCTCTTCCATCCCCAAGTGGTTCCTAGGGGGGAAGGTGGCTATTTTAGGCCCATCAACAGTGTGATATCTGTTTAAAAATGCAATATGCGGATGGACCCACTCCTGCAGTAGGGAGCAGTCGTTTTACCTGAGCAACTACAAGGCGCAGGCAGGCCAGGCACAAGAGCTTCACTGGGTGGTGTCATTGACTCCCCAAAATATTAACCCAAAAATGGTTCTATATTAATAACGAGGTGTGATGTGAACTGTAGTATGACTCCGGTGTTATAATTAGTCTGATTCTCCCAGTTGTAAAGTCCTGAACCAAAGTATTCTGTGGCAGAGCAGCAGAAGTGTTGTTATGCATGTAGGTCATGTTCCCGTCTGCCTTAATCACTGGCTATATATAAGCTGCTTCAGAGAGACATTTAGCCCTCTCTCCTGTGTTAGGACCGTCATTATAAGACATTTAAAGATTGGACTGGATGGTGCTGGATGCCAGAGAGAGAGAGGACGTGTGAGAGGTACAGGTAGAGAGAGAAAGTGAGAGAGGGGAAGAGGTAAAGGGATTGAAAGAGAGAGAGAGTGTACCACTTACAGCATGTGCTGTGTGAACATCGCAGAGGCCCCGAATTGTTATTGTGAGGCCCCTAACCAAGGAGGGGTCTAAAAGAGGCCAAACACACACACACACACACACATACTTTCTTACCTCTGTGTTTTCCAAAACAAGTCTCAGTAACACCCAGTGTAACTTTCACTCCAGTCTCCTTTTCACCTCATTTGTGACCCACCGCCTCGATTCGATCTTATGTAGCAACATTTGAAATTGTTATTTTTTTTTTTTTTACATTGGATAAAAGTAGCAACTCAGAGCTACAAAATGCTAGATCATACACTGCCGTTGAGGAACAATGGGAAAGTATTTCTGCTTTGAAAGTTGATCAACTTGTAACCCCAATTTTTAGAAAATGGCCCTTGAATGTTTTGGTACACCTACTGGAGAGCTCTTCTTGTCTACACCATCCTTGGCCAATAGTATATTCGAATCTGACTTTGAAAGTGTCCAGATTTTTTTTTTTATGTGAAAGAAATGTTATAACCAACCTGCAGCCACATATATCTAAGTGGATGTGTCACAATTGTTTAAACATGTACACATGTTCATGGAATACAATAGATGGCCATAATCACCCCCAGACACACCTGGCTAACTTGATGGGTCATGTAATCATTCTCTTGCGAAGTGGAGTCTTTTGTTTAGGCATGTAGCTAGCTATCAGGCTAACCATAATCCCAACCCATAGCTACAGTACATGCGGATTGTCATAGCTATCCACTATACATGAAATGCTGGAGCATGAATCTGCAGGTAACTAAAGCCAACCAACTAGGTTCAATGTTAGCTAGCTAGCTAACATTAGGCTATAACTAGCACTGCAATTGGCTTTCTAAGATACAAATAATATTACTACACCGATCATACACGTAACATCAGCTAGCGCACCAGCCAGCTAACACTCACTAGCTAGCTAATGGTAACTTGCAATGAAAACAACTTCGTAACAAAATTTGAAATGCATAATATCTGAAAATGTAGCTAGACTCTTCCCGTATACATGTATGAACGCTTCACGGCAGAGTGTCTTTTCCATTTGGTTTGTAGCTAGCTACAGCTGGTTTGGCCCGTTGTTGTGTCAAGTCACTCCGGTTCACACTGACCGTGTGCAGAAAGTAGTCCATCACACTGATCTTTGTTGATAGTGCCTGCCAAATTCTTGGCAGCAATGTTGTTGAGAGCAGTAGCAACACTTTTGCATATCTCCATGGTTAACGTTATATCTTTCAAAAAATCTGCAATAGCAAGAATTATCTACTGTACACATACAGTGCCTTGCGAAAGTATTTGGCCCCCTTGAACTTTGCGACCTTTTGCCACATTTCAGGCTTCAAACATAAAGATATAAAACTGTATTTTTTTGTGAAGAATCAACAACAAGTGGGACACAATCATGAAGTGGAACAACATTTATTGGATATTTCAAACTTTTTTAACAAATCAAAAACTGAAAAATTGGGCGTGCAAAATTATTCAGCCCCCTGAAGTTAATACTTTGTAGCGCCACCTTTTGCTGCGATTACAGCTGTAAGTCGCTTGGGGTATGTCTCTGTCAGTTTTGCACATCGAGAGACTGAAATTTTTTCCCATTCCTCCTTGCAAAACAGCTCGAGCTCAGTGAGGTTGGATGGAGAGCATTTGTGAACAGCAATTTTCAGTTCTTTCCACAGATTCTCGATTGAATTCAGGTCTGGACTTTGACTTGGCCATTCTAACACCTGGATATGTTTATTTTTGAACCATTCCATTGTAGATTTTGCTTTATGTTTTGGATCATTGTCTTGTTGGAAGACAAATCTCCGTCCCAGTCTCAGGTCTTTTGCAGACTCCATCAGGTTTTCTTCCAGAATGGTCCTGTATTTGGCTCCATCCACCTTCCCATCAATTTTAACCATCTTCCCTGTCCCTGCTGAAGAAAAGCAGGCCCAAACCATGATGCTGCCACCACCATGTTTGACATTGGGTATGGTGTGTTCAGGGTGATGAGCTGTGTTGCTTTTACGCCAAACATAACGTTTTGCATTGTTGCCAAAAAGTTCAATTTTGGTTTCATCTGACCAGAGCACCTTCTTCCACATGTTTGGTGTGTCTCCCAGGTGGCTGGTGGCAAACTTTAAACAACACTTTTTATGGATATCTTTAAGAAATGGCTTTCTTCTTGCCACTCTTCCATAAAGGCCAGATTTGTGCAATATACGACTGATTGTTGTCCTATGGACAGAGTCTCCCACCTCAGCTGTAGATCTCTGCAGTTCATCCAGAGTGATCATGGGCCTCTTGGCTGCATCTCTGATCAGTCTTCTCCTTGTATGAGCTGAAAGTTTAGAGGGACGGCCAGGTCTTGGTAGATTTGCAGTGGTCTGATACTCCTTCCATTTCAATATTATCGCTTGCACAGTGCTCCTTGGGATGTTTAAAGCTTGGGAAATCTTTTTGTATCCAAATCCGGCTTTAAACTTCTTCACAACAGTATCTCGGACCTGCCTGGTGTGTTCCTTGTTCTTCATAATGCTCTCTGCGCTTTTAACGGACCTCTGAGACTATCACAGTGCAGGTGCATTTATACGGAGACTTGATTACACACAGGTGGATTGTATTTATCATCATTAGTCATTTAGGTCAACATTGGATCATTCAGAGATCCTCACTGAACTTCTGGAGAGAGTTTGCTGCACTTAGAGTAAAGGGGCTGAATAATTTTGCACGCCCAATTTTTCAGTTTTTGATTTGTTAAAAAAGTTTGAAATATCCAATAAATGTCGTTCCACTTCATGATTGTGTCCCACTTGTTGTTGATTCTTCACAAAATAAATGCAGTTTTATATCTTTATGTTTGAAGCCTGAAATGTGGCAAAAGGTCGCAAAGTTCAAGGGGGCCGAATACTTTCGCAAGGCACTGTACATATACAGAAGCGTGATACATGGCAGGCCAATCCGAACTCATCTTTCAGCCTTTCCAGCCCATCCATTATCTCAGCCAATCATGGCTAGTGCGAAGGTTCCTTCATTTTTTCCGTGGCTAAACCAACTGGGCCAAAAAAAGAATTGTTATATATAGTTTGTTAAACGTTCAAATGGCTCTCCTGTCAAGTATCGATGTGCGACAAGCGTCGAGCTACTTGAAATGGGTAACATTTATCACCCAATTTATTTAACCAAAAAAATAGATTCAGAAAAACAACAAAAATAATTACCCTTTAATAAAATGTACTGTCTCTATACATGTGATATCGCAGGAAAAGTTACAAAATAACTGGAGGACGTATTTAAAGAGTGGCTTCTTCCACCAGAGACGAGTGACTTGCTGCATCTCCCCGACTGTGTTCTGTGTCGCTCATGAAAAAATGTAAAATGCAAATTAGGTTACCATTGATCCCCATGGCACTGTGCCACTGAGCTGAGTGAACGTGACAGACATTAGCCAGGGGTGGGGAAAGAAAACCAATAACCTCATGGTTAGTTATGATGAAAGCCAATATGGCTCCCTTTCTCTAAGACTCGATCAGTCTCCCACTCTTCACTGTCAGTCTTTCTGAGAACTTTACCAGCATGTCACAGAACAAGCCATCTACTACCACCATTTTGGAACGTTGAATGTATTTGATTGACTGCTGTCTCCACACATTTATCAAGTCATACACTTATATAATGTACAATAATTTATGATATTGTTGGGTGTTGGATTATTATTTCACCAGGAGAAAACTAGGGAATGAATGAAGATTCATCAAAAGCAATGAGCGAGTGGAAATAGAAGAGTGGAGGTGTGGATTGCTCAAAGGCAATCTGTCAATGGCTTTATTTATTTCATGTCTTCATGAACGGCATGGTGTACTGTACATTATTGGTGAATAATTCAGTGTATCTGCAGCTAGATGAAACATAAGTGAAATGCACATTTACATGTTTTATAAGCACTAGGAAGACGTTTCACCCTCATCATCAAAGCTAAGTTATCTTCAATGGCAACCTAACTTCAAAATGGACTTAATGGTGCGTTTTGCGGCCCTACAGCATCGCTGATCAGAATGAGCAAACCTAGTAGGAAATAACAATGATGCCCTTTATCTGGCTAAGAAATTTGGAACCAATTTCCCAACACAGCCCTCTCTAATTGGGACCTTTCTAATGATAGCTGTGGAATTTAATTTAGCTCTGTCGGAGATTCATTTAGCACCTCAACTCATTTAAAAGTAATTATACTAACTCTTCTAGCCGTGGAAGCCAAAATAATGGGCAACTAGGCATTTTTATACATGACCCTAAGCATCATGGGATGTTGATTGCTTAATTAACTCAGGAACCACACCTGTGTGGATGCACCTGCTTTCAATATATATTGTATCCTTCATCAGAGAGGAAGAGGAATAGGAAGAGAGAGGCCCAACGTGGCAGAAAATCTGTCTCTGTCCAGCAGGTGGCAATTTTTTGTTGTTTCGCCCACCAAGCAAGGAAGTTTTGTTTGGAGGTCAATGAGAGAGTGTCAAATTTGGTATTTGCTTTGTGAGGTTTATTTGATCGAGTTGTTTAAGTCTGCTTAAGTTGTTATAAGTGATATAAGTATGATATAAGTATGACACGTAACATCCCGGAAACCTTGAGAAAAAACGCTTTATTTTGGAGTTGTCTGGAGGTAGCTATGCATATTCATGGTTTGAAGCTAGTAGCATAGCATCTTTCTCCATTCAATACAGGCCGTTGCCGTCAACAATCCGCATTGAATATTCAAAAAAGGATTACTATAATGAGCTGTATCCACCAATCCAAAGAAAGGATATGGGGGAGCTAGACAGCCCACCGTGCCGCTTTGTGGATAATGACACCCATTGTTAGGGCTGAGAGACATGTATCTTGCCAGTATATCCATAATCTTTGCCCTCATGTAATCAAGTGTTTCCTTTATTTTGGCAGTTACCTGTAATTCACATGCTACTGTACATGGTAAAAGCACCAGCAGGCTCCATCGGTTTACAATGTCTGGTCCTGAGCCAAGAGTCTGTGAGAGATGAGACAGGGTTCATGTATTCTAGGGAGTTTTTCTTAGCCACCGTGCTTCTACATCTGCATTGCTTGATGTTTGGGGTTTTAGGCTGGGTTTCTCTATAGCACTTTGTGACATTGGCTGAGATAAAAAAGGGCTTCATAAATACATTTGATTGATTGATTGATTCAGATTGCTTACTTTGGGTTGCGTGCGGTGTTGGGCCAGAGACAGATAGATGTGCAGATGTTCAGTGGGAATGAATGTAAGATCAGCTGAGCTCTCACTGTAGACACTTCAAATCAAAAATGAAATCAAATTTTATTTGTCACATGCACCAAATACAACAGGTGTAGAACTTACAGTGGAATGCTTACACGCCCTTAATCAACAATGCAGTTTTAAGAAAAATAAGTCTTAAGTAAAAAAATAGATAATAAAAAAGAAAAATAAATGTAAGTAACAAGTAATTAAAGAGCAGTAAAATAACAATAGTGAGGCTATAGACAGGGGGTAATGGTAAAGAGTCACTGCGGGGCACATTGACATTGTTGGCTTGGTGAGACAGGTATAGGTCATGCCAGAGTCTGGGAGGAAGGAGGGAGTTGACTGGACTGGAAACAGCCAGGCAGTGGCCAATTATATTTATCTTCAGTCAGTTCAAAAATATTAATTGGAATTCAATTAATTCAATTTATCAATTCAAAATCACCCATCATTTTTCTGTGTGGACTGTTCAATTCATGACGAAATTCTTTGAGTTGAAATTGAATTGACTCCAACTCTGATCCTCTCAAGATGTTGACATTATAGCATAATAGCACACTTTCCCCAAAATAGGCAGACTCATTTTTATTTTTGCCTTATCTTTCCTAACACCTGGCATGTGTTGGCCCATCGGTCAACTAGGGGACAGCATACTCTGTCAGACAGGGGTCAGTCTGAAGGAACCTTCAGGTTTCATAAAAGCATTGTTGTCAGGTAAACTAAAATAAACTAAATGTTTTGTTGTTTATAGTATGTCTGTATATGTTAGTGATACTGTGTGTATAATGTGAGTGAGATCTACAGTATCAATGTGAAGTGGACTGATTGTCCTGGTAACTGTTGGGTCTCTTTCCGTGTCTCAGGGCCAAATGATAATTTGAGAATCGCATTCACAACACATATATTTGTACACGTTTTGTGATCATTTTTTAATGAATGATTTCACTCTCAGATAGATCAAATTCGTATTCAACACAGCACACTCGATGAAGCAAAATTAATCTGGCAACAGCCAGCATCATGAAGTGAACAAATATGCACTGCTATATGCTAGGGCTATTTTCATATTCCCCTGTGGATTTAACTGCATCATTGTAATGCATTAAATGTTTATTCATAAATCTAATTTACAAGCTTTTTAATACAGTTCTCATCTCTCCCAAGGGTATGTGACATGAAAATGGTTGTTCCATTCCAATGATGGGGATTGTAGTGTGTGCAGTTTTCTTACTCTGCTCAGCCTTGTTTTTGTTTACCTCTGCCTCTGGTGCATATTCCTACCTGACGTTATTATATGCTGGCATGTTTATTTATAGTGAGCTTATGGCTTTCCATTAACATCATAAATATAGCCGGAGAGTGGAAGTCAGAAGTCAAATCAAATTGTATTTGTCACATGCACCAAATACAACTTTACAGTGAAATGTTTACTTGCAAGACCTTAACCAACAATGCAGTTTTAAGAAAAAATACCTAAAAAAAAAAATACAAAAAAAAAATAAAAGTAACAAATAATTAAAGAGCAGCAGTAAAATAACAATTGCGAGGCTATATACAAATCTTGTCTGCTAAATTAACTAGTGTAGGCCACAGCATGATCAGGACCTGACATAAGGACAACTCAGAGTATGCTATTCTGTTCTTCTGAAATACACTACATTTTCTTCCTATCATGCTTCTTTAGACCTGTCTAAAATAATAATGACTTTATTGTGAAGGTGTAGACTATATTACATGGAATTATTAGACTTTTTAAAATGGAAATGTTCGAAAGGTCTCCATCAGCAGCTTGTAGGCCATGTGTGGAAGCCAGGAGATGCTAAATGTGTTTATGTTAATTAACGGTCAATTACCGGGAGACCAACAGTTATTTCCTTGACAATCACCGGCTGACAGAATGTCATGACCTCCAAAGCTATCCATGGCTATTGCAATTCAAGTTGTTCACAAACTTATTGGATGAGAGCTTGTAGGAAAATGTCAGGTCACCTCTCAACAACAAGTATTGTAGATGGTGATAGAAGTCTGATGCTAGAATTCCTTCACACATGCACTGACAGGAAGCGATATACAAATGAAGATCGGTGTTTACATCACATAGGCCGGTTTCTCCCTTCCAGGCCACATGAGCACTCAATCTGCCACCTCAGTATTCGCCACTTTACCTTGAAGTGAATCAATAGTGTTGTTAGTGTACTGTACATGCCAACTTTGTTAATATTTCCAGTATGACACTGTTACCCTTGTGACTCTGAAGATGGTGTCTGGCAGGATAGCCATGGGTGGGGAACTTTGTGCTGACTTTCCACACAACATATTAGGAGAAGAGACGTTTAGCTCCCATCACTTATTTGATTTTTCATCCCTGTTGACATTTTTCCATATCGTAAGACAGGGGTTCCCAACTGGTGGCAAACGGGCCTGCAGTGACTCGGGTGGTTGTTGTCCTTGATTATCTTTTTTTCCTTCCTGTGACATTGGGTGCTGTAGGTGTCCTGGAGGGCAGGTAGTTTGCCCCTGGTGATGCGTTGGGCAGAACGCACCACCCTCTGGAGAGCAAAAATATAAGCGCGGCGCCTCCCGAGTGACGCTTGAGGCATCAATACAGACCTGGGTTCGATCCCATGTTGTGTCACAAATGGCTGTGACCAGGAGTCCCATAGAGCAGTGCACAATTGGCCCAGCATCGGCTGGGTAAGGGGAGGGTTTGGCCGGGGGGGCTTTACTTGCCTCATGGCGCTCTAGTGACTTCCTGTGGCGGGCCGGGTGCCTGCAGGCTGACTTCGGTAGTCAGTTGAACAGTGTTTCCTCCGACACATTGGTGCAGCTGACTTCTGGATTAAGCGGGCGGGTGTTAAGGAACGTGGTTTGGTGGGTCATGTTTTGGAGGAGTTGCAGCTATGAGACAAGATCATAATTGAAATTGGGAGAAAAAGATTGTATTGCGTTAGAAAGCTTTGTCTCATTTTCTTTATGAAATCTTTCACATTTTCAAATTACAGATCAGTTTTCCTACTTCTTCATAGGGATCCTGAAGCAAGACATTTCTTAGACTACATGTTCTTCTTATAAAATCACATCTTAGTGACATTTGCTGCTGCCGGACACGATAATATGTAAATATAAATATCCATTGCTGTTGAGGACAACACAGGTGTCACTGTCATCTTACACGGCCCAAAGCATTGATGATTTCAGTCTTAACTGGTTGGCTGTTATTCTAGATGGAATGACGGTCGCTCATCTAGCGAGCGTGAAGGAAGAAAACCTGGGGCACAGACGTCAACCTGACATTTGCGGCAATTATCTTGCTTAATCACGGTCTACTTACGCAGGTGGGTAAATTCAATCAAAGTTTGAATGGAGATGGCTGACACAAAACAATTATTTCACACTAATGCCCATCACATTACCATGTGTCTGTTTGTTTAGTTTTTGATGCAAAGGCACAAATCAAAAAAATCCATTTGCCTGTTTCTTATAAAGACTTGCAATTCTATTTTAGAACAGACTTTTCCCACCCAACACAATAAGTGACATGACCTTGGTATGGGATCCATTCAGCATGTGGAATGTCCATGAGATTGTCTGAAACCTCAGATGCCCATTTCCAGCTGTACTGGAGACAAATATGCCTCTCTCAACTCTGTGCTCCCATCAGCAGTTTACTTCAATATCAAAAGTGTTGACATGTGGACAACCACCCCAGGAAACACTTTTCATGTACTCATAACTAACAGAGAATCTAGTAGGTGGCCGATTTAATAAATCCTCTAGTGACTCCCCATCATCGCCTGACACTAATTAGCATAACGCAACGGACATAAATATTCCTAGAAAATATTCCTATTCATGAAAATCACAGATGAAATATATTGAGACACATCTTAGCCTTTTGTTAATCACCCTGTCATCTCAGATTTTCAAAATATGCTTTACAGCCAAAGCTAGACAAGCATTTGTGTTAGTTTATCGATAGCCTAGCATAGCATTTTGTCCAGCTAGCAGCAGGTAACTTGGTCACGGAAATCAGAAAAGAAATCAAATTAAATCATTTACCTTTGATGAGCTTCGGATGTTTTCACTCACAAAACTCCCAGTTAGATAGCAAATGTTCCTTTTTTCCCAAAATATTATTTTTGTAGGCGAAATAGCTCCGTTTGTTCTTCACGTTTGGCTGAGAAATCGCCCGGAAATTGCAGTCACGAAAACGGCGTAAAATATTCCAAATTAACTCCATAATATCGACAGAAACATGGCAAACGTTGTTTATAATCAATCCTCAAGGTGTTTTTCAAATATCTATTCGATAATATATCCATCGGCACAATTCGTTTTTCAGTAGGACCGATTGGAGTAATGGCTACCTCTGTATTTTTACGCGAGAATCTCTCTGGCAGCATCAGGTGACCACTTGCGCAATGTAGCCGCTTGTGGGTATTCTTCAACATAAATGCATAAAACTACGTCACAATGCTGTAGACACGTTGGGGAATACGGAGAAAGAGTAATCTGGTTGATAGCCCATTCACTGCTCAATAGGGACTCATTGGAACGCAGCGCTTTCAAAACATGAGGCACTTCCGGATTGGATTTTTCTCAGGCTTTCGCCTGCAACATCAGTTCTGTTATACTCACAGACAATATTTTACAGTTTTGGAAACTTTAGAGTGTTTTCTATCCTAAGCTGTCAATTAAATGCATATTCTAGCATCTTGTCCTGACAAAATATCCCGTTCACTACGGGAACGTTTTTTTTCTTTCAAAAATGAAAATACTGACCCCTAGTCACAACAGGTTTTAAGGATGAAACCCATTTGTGTTTTCCAGTATTGAGTCATGGTGTCTCTTCTAGACCATAATAGGAATTGAACAGCCTCTTGGAGCGGATCCATCAGGAGGGAAGAGACCGTATGCAGAGTCTTGGCAACCATCCCCAACTTAACAGTTTACAGTTTGACTTGACATGTCTGTTGTTGACGTTTCTCAGGGCCATGGAAACTGGTCTGTGGTTTCCACACTTTATTCGTAACCACTGTCCAAGTATTGCATGGTCATACTGACACTGGCATTTCAATGACTCAGAAATGTAAATCCTTCCAAAGTGGTGTCGAAATAAATGTTAAATAATCTAGGGTCAGTTTTTACGAACCGCATGACCCGACCACATGACCAGACAAAAGCCCTAACAAGGAAAAGCTATGGACCCTTGTTGTCACTTCTATCATACTGGTGATGTGTTGCAGCTGGAGAGAGAGAGTGAGAGGGGGAGGGGGGGGGGCAACTCCCATACTGTCTGTGTCTCTCCAGCAGTGCATCTCTGCATCAAGCAGGGCTATTTTGACCTAGCCTCCATCCTGCCACAGCAG
This sequence comes from Oncorhynchus masou masou, assembly GCF_036934945.1. NCBI lineage: Eukaryota > Metazoa > Chordata > Actinopteri > Salmoniformes > Salmonidae > Oncorhynchus > Oncorhynchus masou. The sequence continues at coordinate 78,063,504 of NC_088216.1, read as the reverse complement.
GAGATATAGTTGAAACAGAATGACTGATAGACACAGCAAAGATTAGCTCAGCACTCCTCCAACTGCAAATGTAAAAAAAATGTTTTATTGGTCACATACACATGGCTAGCAGATGTTAATGTGAGTGTAGCAAAATGCTTGTGTTTCTAGTTCCAACAGTGCAGTAATATCTAACAAGTAGATGTTAGATACAAATTCACAACATCTACCTTATACATACAAATGTAAAGGGATGAATAATAATATGTACATATAAATATATGGATGAGCGATGGTCATGTTGCATAGAAAAGTTGCAGTCGATGGTATAGAATACAGAAAATACATATGAGATGAGTAATGTAGGATATGTAAACATTATTAAAGTGGTGTTATTTAAAGTGACTAGTGATACCTCTATGTAAACATTATTAAAGTGACGTTATTTAAAGTGACTAGTGATAACTTTATTAAGTCCATTTATTTAAGTGGCCAGAGATTTGAGTCTGTATGTTGGCAGCAGCCACTCTATGTTAGTGATGGCTATTTAACAGTCTGATGGCCTTGAGATAGAAGCTGTTTTTCAGTCTCTCGGTCCCAGCTTTGATGCACCTGTACTGACCTCACCTTCTTGATGTTAGTTGGGTTGAACAGGCAGTGGCTCAGGTGGTTGTTGTCCTTGATGATCTTTTTGGCCTTCCTGTGACATCTGGTGCTGTAGGTGTCCTGGATGGCAGTTTTCCCCGGGGGTGTGTTGTGCAGACCTCACTACGATCTCTGGAGAGCCTTGCGGTTGAAGGTGGTGCTGTTGTCGTACCAGGCGGTGAAACAGCCCGACAGGATGCTCTCGATTGTGCATCTGTAAAATTCTGTGAGTGTTTTAGGTGACATGCCAAATTTGGCACTGTTGTGCCTTCTTCACCACACTGTCTGTGTGGGTGAACCATTTCAGTTTGTCCTCGATGTGTACGCCGAGGAACTTAAAACTTTCCATCTTCTCCACTACTGTCCCGTCAATGTGGATGGGGGGGATGCTCCCTCTGCTGTTTCCTGAAGTCCACGGTCATCTTTGTTTTGTTGACGTTGAGAGAGAGGTTATTTTCCTGACACCACACTCCCAGGACCCTCACCTCCTCCCTGTAGATTGTCTCGTCATTGTTGGTAATCAGGCCTACCACTGTATTGTCGTCTGCAAACTTGATGATTGAGTTGGGAGCGTGCATGGCTACGCAGTTATCGGTGAACAGGGAGTACAGGAGGGGGCTGAGAATGCACCCTTGTGGGGCCCCAGTGTTGAGGATCAGCGGGGTGGAGATGTTGTTTCCTACCTTCACCACCTGGGGGCGGCCCATCAGAAAGTCCAGGACCCAGTTGCACAGGGCAGGATCGAGACCCAGGGTTTGGAGGGTACTATGGTGTTAAATGCTGAGCTGTAGTCAATGAACAGCATTCTTACATAGGTATTCCTCTTTTTCAGATGAGATAGGGCAGTGTGATGGCGATTGCATCATCAGTGGACCTATTTGGGCGGTAAGCAAATTGGAGTGGGTCTAGGGTGTCAGGTAGGATGGAGGTGATACGGTCCTTGACTAGTCTCTCAAAGCACTTCATAATGACAGAAGTGAGTGCAACTGGGCAATAGTCATTTAGTTCAGTTACTTTAGCTTTCTTGGGAATAGGAACAATGGTGGCCGTCTTGAAGCATGTGGGGACAGCAGAAAGGGATAGGGATTGATTGAATATGTCGGTAAACACACCAGCCAGCTGGTCTGCTCATTCTCTGAGGACACGCCTAGGGTTGCCGTCTGGGCCAGAAGCCTTGCAATGGTTAACATGTTTAAATGTTTCACTCACGTTGGCAACGGAGAGGGAGAACCCACAGGCTTTGGTAGCGGGCTGTGTCAGTGGCACTGTATTGTCTTCAAAGCGAGCAAAGAAGTTGTTTAATTTGTCTGGGATCAAGACGTCGATGTCTGCGACTGGGCTGGTATTCTTTTTGTAATCCGTGATTGACTGTAGACCCTGCCACATACTTCTCATACTTGAACCGTTGAATTGCGATTCTACTTTGTCTCTATACTGAAGCTATGCTTGTTTGATTGCCTTGTGGAGGGAATAGCTGCACTGTTTGTATTCGGTCATGTTTCCAGTCGCATTGCCATGATTAAAAGCGGTACGACATCTCCGATGCACTTGCTAAAAAACTGGCTCACCGAATCAGTGTATACATCACCGTTATTGCCTGAGGCATTCCGGAACATATCCCAGTCCACTTGATCAAAGCAATCTTGAAGCGTGGAATCCGATTGGTCAAACCAGCATTGTAAATCTCCGCCTTATCTCAGTTCACTGGTCACGATAGCAACACCCACCCATAGCACGCGCTCCAGCAGGTGTATCTCACTGATCATCCCTAAAGCCAAAACCTCTTTGGCCGCCTTTCCTTCCAGTTCTGTGCTGCCTGCGACTGGAACGAATTGCAAAAATCTCTGAAGTTGGAGACTTTTATCTCCCTCACCAACTTTAAACATCTGCTATCTGAGCAGCTAACCGATTGCTGCAGCTGTACATAGTCCATCGGTATGTAGCCCACCCAATTTACCTACCTCAGCCCCATACTGTTTTTATTTTATTTGCTTTTCTGCTCTTTTGCACACCAGTATCTCTACCTACACATGTTCATCTGAACATCTATCACTCCAGTGTTAATCTGCTAAATTGAAATTAATCACTCCTATGTCCTATTTATTGCCTACCTCCTCATCCCTTTTGCACACAATGTATATAGATTCTCTTTTTTTATACTGTTATTGACTTGTTTATTGTTTATTGTTTACTCCATGTGTAACTCTGTGTTGTTGTCTGTTCACACTGCTATGCTTTATCTTGGCCTGGTCGCAGTTGCAAATGAGAACTTGTTCTCAACTAGCCTACCTGGTTAAATAAAGGTGAAATAAAAAATAAAATAAAATAAAATAAATAGACCTGAGCATGGGCGTTTCCTGTTTTAGTTTCTGTCTATAGGCTGGGAGCAACAAGATGGTGTCGTGGTCAGATTTGCCAAAGGCAGGGCAGGGGAGGGCCTTGTATGCATCGCGGAAGTTAGAGTAGCAATGATCCAGAATGCTACCAGCTCGTGTTGCGCATTCAATATGCTGATAGAATTTAGGAAGACTTGTTCCCAGGTAAGCTTTGTTAAAATCCCCAGCTACAATAAATCCTTCCTCAGAATGTATTGTTTCCAGTTTGCATAAAGTCCAGTTAAGTTCTTTCAGAGCGAGGTATGTGCTTTGGGGGGGGGGAGGAATACACTGCTGTGACTATAATCGGAAAGAATTCTCTTCAAAGATAATACATTCGGCATTTGATCGTAAGGAATTCTAGGTCAGGTGAACAATATGACTTGAATTCCTGTATGTTGTTGTGATTACACGATGAGTCGTTATTAATCATAAGGCATACACCCTCTTCTTCTTACCAGAGAGATGTTTGTTTCTGTTGGCGCGATGCATGAAGAAATCGGACTGCTGTACCGACTGACAACATATCCCGAGTGAGCCATGTTTCCGTGAAACAGAGAATGTTACAATCTCTGATGTCTCTCTGGAAGGCAACTTGTGCCTTAATTCCGTCCACCTTGTTATCTAGAGATTGGACATTGGCATGTAATATGCAGGGAAGCGGTGGATGGTGTGCTTGCTTTCTGATTCTGACCAGTAGGCTGCTCCGTCTGCCTCTCCTGCGGCGACCATGTTGTTTTGGGTCAGCCTCTGGGATAAGATCCCATGTCCAGGGTGGAGGTCCTAACAAAGGATCCGCTTCGGGAAAGACATTTTTCTGGTCGTAATGATGGGAAGTTGACATCGCTTTTATATCCAATAGTTCTTCCCGGCTGTATGTAATAACACTTGGGATTAACTGGGCTAACAATGTATGAAATAATACATTTAAAAAACAAATAACTGCATAGTTTTCTAAGGACCTGAAGCGAGGCGACCAGCCAGGGCTAAAGAAGCCCTGAGTTCTGCAGCCCTAGCTTCTTCAGCCCTGGGTTCTGCAGCCCTAGCTTCTTCAGCCCTGGGTTCTGCAGCCCTAGCTTCTTCAGCCCTGGGTTCTGCAGCCCTAGCTTCTTCAGCCCTGGGTTCTTCAGCCCTGGCTTCTTCCTCCCTAGCTTCTTCAGCCCAAGCTTCTTCAGCCCTGAGTTCTGCAGCCCTGGCTTCTTCAGCCCTGGGTTCTTCAGCCCTATCTTCTTCAGCCCTAGCTTCTTCAGCCCTAGCTTCTTCAGCCCTGGGTTCTGCAGCCCTAGCTTCTTCAGCCCTGGGTTCTTCAGCCCTGGCTTCTTCCTCCCTAGCTTCTTCAGCCATAGCTTCTTCAGCTCAAGCTTCTTCAGCCCTGAGTTCTGCAGCCCTGGGTTCTTCAGCCCTGGGTTCTTCAGCCCTATCTTCTTCAGCCCTAGCTTCTTCAGCCCTAGCTTCTTCAGCCCTGGGTTCTTCAGCCCTGAGTTCTGCAGCCCTTGCTTCTTCAGCCCTCAGTTCTGCAGCCCTTGCTTCTTCAGCCCTGGGTTCTGCAGCCCTAGCTTCTTCAGCCCTGGGTTCTGCAGCCCTATCTTCTTCAGCCCTGAGTTCTGCAGCCCTGGGTTCTGCAGCCCTGGGTTCTGCAGCCCTGAGTTCTGCAGTCTTGGGTTCTACAGCCCTGGGTTCTGCAGCCCTGGGTTCTTCAGCCCTGAGTTCTGCAGCCCTGGCTTCTTCAGCCCTGAGTTCTTCAGCCCTGAGTTCTGCAGCCCTGAGTTCTGCAGCCATGGGTTCAGGGTGTACAGCTTGTCTTAATCAAGCTGTCAAGCAAAAGGGAGATTGTAAAGGGTTTATAGTAAGCCATTAGTTATAACTCAAAGGTTCACATTGCATGCTTAGATCCATCAGCACGTTCGTACCAAAAGACAGATGATTAACTGACTGTACATGTCAGTGGAGTCTCCTCAGAGGAGGAAGGGGAGGACTATCCTCCTCAGTGAATTTCATAAAAAAAATATATTTTTAAACATTGAAAACATTTCAATTTCACCAAACAATTGATTAAAACACACTGTTTTGCAATAAAGGTTTACCTTAGCCTCCACAGCACTCTGTAGGGTAGCACCACAGTGAAGCTGGAGGACAGTTAGCTTCTGTCCTCCTCTGGGTACATTGACTTCAATACAAAACCTAGGAGTCTCGTGGTTCTCACCTCACACCCTTTCCATAGACGTACACAGTAATTATGTTATCTCTACCTGTGTGCACCTATGCTGTAAACTTTCATTAATCGGCTAGGTTTTAGCAACCTCATGATGGGTAGAGAGAAAATTTGAGTAACATGTAGTAGCCTAAACCTATCAATGTTACATTGAACTGGGTGTATGGAATATGAATGACAGTCATCCAAAATGCTGTAATAGAAACAAGGCCATGCTCATGAGAAGAAAAAAAATCGTCCTCCCTCATCTTAAACAGCACCGATCTCCACTGGTACATGTATAATGACAGCTGGGATTAGCAGAACAGGCAGATTTGTTCTTTAGTTGAGTCATTGGCGGTCATAATAATTAGCATAATTAGCATATTGGCAATAATACAGTACATGCGCAACAGAAACTCAGTCTACATTTTCCGGTTGGAAATCAAAGTGCAAGATAACTGATCAACTCAAACTTAATTTTTTATGTGACAGAATGTATAGACAATATGGACAGTTTATGGATAGAATATGTAGTATAAGATTAATATATGAAGACTAATATATGTACAGCAATAGTTAAATAGGATAGGCCTTGACTAGAATACAATATATACAGTCGTGGCCAAATGAATGACACAAATATTAATTTTCACAAAGTCTGCTGCCTCAGTTTGTATAATGGCAATTTGCATCTACTCCAGAATGTTATGATGAGTGATCAGATGAATTGCAATTAATTGCAAAGCCCCTCTTTGCCATGCAAATGAACTGAATCCCCCCCAAAATGTTCCACTGCATTTCAGCCCTGCCACAAAAGGACCAGCTGACATCATGTCAGTGATTCTCTCGTTAACACAGGTGTGAGTGTTGACAAGGACAAGGCTGGAGATCACTCTGTCATGCTGATTGAGGTCGAATAACAGACTGGAAGCTTCAAAAGGAGGGTGGTGCTTGGAATCATTGCTCTTCCTCTGTCGGCCATGGTTACATGCAAGAAAACACGTGCCGTCATCATTGCTTTGCACAAAAAGGGCTTCACAGGCAAGGATATTGCTGCCAGTAAGATTGCACCTAAATCAACCATTTATCGGATCATCAAGAACTTCAAGGAGAGCGGTTCAATTGTTGTGAAGAAGGCTTCAGGGCGCCCAAGAAATTCCAGCAAGCGCCAGGACTGTCTCCTAAAGTTGATTCAGCTGCGGGATTGGGGCACCACCAGTACAGAGCTTGCTCAGGAATGGCAGCAGGCAGGTGTGAGTGCATCTGCATGCACAGTGAGGCGAAGACTTTGGGGGATGGCCTGGTGTCAGGAAGGGCAGCAAAGAAGCCACTTCTCTCCAGGAAAAACATCAGGGACAAACTGATATTCTGCAAAAGGTACAGGGATTGGACTGCTGAGGACTGGGTAAAGTCATTTTCTCTGCTGAATCCCCTTTCCGATTGTTTGGGGCATCCAGAAAAAAGCTTGTCCGGAGAAGACAAGGTAAGAGCTACCATCAGTCCTGTGTCATGCCAACAGTAAGGCATCCTGAGACCATTCATGTGTGGGGTTGCTTCTCAGCCAAGGGAGTGGGCTCACTCACAATTTTGCCTAAGAACACAGCCACGAATAAAGAATGGCACCAACACGAGAGCAACCATCCAGGAAGAGTTTGGTGACGAACAATGCCTTTTTGAGCACCTTGCCATGAGGCAAAATGGATAACTAAATGGCCCGGTGGAACAAAACATCGATATTTTGGGTCCATGGCCAGGAAACTCCCCAGACCTTAATCCCATTGTGAACTTGTGGTCAATACTCAAGAGGCAGGTGGACAAAGAAAACCCCACAAATTCTGACAAACTCCAAGTATTGATTATGAAAGAATGGGCTGCCATCAGTCAGGATGTGGCCCAGAAGATAATTGACAGCATGACAGGGCGGATTGCAGAGGTCTTGAAAAAGAAGGGTCAACACTGCAAATATTGACTCTTTGCATCAACTTCATGTAATTGTCAATAAAAGCCTTTAACACTTATGAAATGCTTGTAATTATACTTCAGTATTCCATAGTAACATCTGACTAAAATATCTAAAGACACTGAAGCTGTAAACTTTGTGGAAATTAATATTTGTGTCATTCTCAAAACTTTTGGCAACGACTGTACACATAAAGTGGTTAAAACAGTATGTGAACATTATTTAAAGTGTCCAGTGTTCCATGACTATGTACAGTACATAGGGCAGCAGCCTCTAAAGTGCATGGTAGAGTAAGCATATATAAATATACAGTTGAAGTGTGAATTTTACATACAGTGCCTTGCGAAAGTATTCGGCCCCCTTGAACTTTGCGACCTTTTGCCACATTTCAGGCTTCAAACATAAAGATATAAAACTGTATTTTTTTGTGAAGAATCAACAACAAGTGGGACACAATCATGAAGTGGAACGACATTTATTGGATATTTCAAACTTTTTTAACAAATCAAAAACTGAATAATTGGGCGTGCAAAATTATTCAGCCCCCTTAAGTTAATACTTTGTAGCGCCACCTTTTGCTGCGATTACAGCTGTAAGTCGCTTGAGGTATGTCTCTATCAGTTTTGCACATCGAGAGACTGCCTCCAGCTGCCTCCAGCTCTTCCTTGGGGCGGCGATATGAGGTAAGGCAGCACAACAGGCACGAGAGGCAGCCCCAAAAATGTTTGGGCGGGGGCACACGGGGAGATTGGCGGAGTCAGGCGATAGACCTGAGCCAACTCCCTGTGCTTACCGGAAGAAGCACAGTACTGGTCAGGCACCGTGTTATGCGGTCAAGCGCACGGTGTCACCAGTACGCGCTCAGCGTGTTTGGTCTCCGGTACACCGTATCGGCCCACGGTGTCCTGCGCCGGGTCTGCGTGCTGTGTCTCCGGGGCACTGGGAGGGGGTGCCGGGCGAATGTGGGCATTGAGCCTAAGGGAGAGGTGCGAGTGGTATGCACCAGATCTCCAGTGCTCCCCCACAGCTCGGGTTCAACATTTTTCCTGCACTCTTGGGTGTCCGGGCTAAAGTGGTCATCCAGCCTGGAGGAGTGGTGCCAAGGCTTGCCACCAGAGCTCCAGTGCTCCCCCACAGCCCGGTCCATCCGATGCCTCCTCCACGCACCAGGCCTCCTGTAGGTCTACAAAAGCCTCCGATCTGTCCGGAGCTGCCAGAGCCGCCCGTCAGTCCGGAGCAGCCAGAGCCGCCCGTCAGTCCGGAGCTGCCAGAGCCGCCCGTAAGTCCGGAGCTGCCAGAGCCGCCCGTCAGTCCGGAGCTGCCAGAGCCGCCCGTCAGTCCGGAGCTGCCAGAGCCGCCCGTCAGTCCAGTGGCGCCCGTCACTCCGGCACCGCCAGAGTCTCCCGCCTGTCCGGCGCCGCCAGAGTCTTATTTATTTCAGCTTTTAATTCTTTCATCACATTCCCAGTGTGTCAGAAGTTTACGTACACTCAATCAGTATTTAGTAACATTGCTTTTAAATTGCTTTACTTGGGTCAAACATTTTGGGTAGCCTACCACAAGCTTCCCACGATAAATTGGGGGAATTTTGGCCCATTCCTAGTGACTGAGCTAGTGTAACTGACTCAGGTTTGTAGGCCTCCTTTCTCGCCCACGCTTTTTCAGTTTTGCACACACATTTTTGATAGGATTGCAGTCAGGGCTTTGTGATGGCCACTCCAATACCTTGACTTTGTTGTCCTTAAGCCATTTTGCCACAACTTTGGAAGTATGCTTGGGGTCATTGTCCATTGGGAAGACCCATTTGCGTCCAAGCTTTAAGTTCTTGACTGATGTCCTGACATGTTGCTTCAATATATCCACATAATTGTCCTCCCTCATGATGCCATCTATTTTGTGAAGTGCACCAGTCCCTCCTGCAGCAAAGCACCCCCATAACATGATGCTGCCACACCTCTGCTGCACGGTTATGATGGTGTTCTTCGGCTTGCAAGCCTCCCACTTTTTCCTCCAAACATTGCGATGGTCATTATGGCCAAACAGTTCTATTTTTGTTTCATCAGACCAGAGTATATTTCTCCAAAAAGTACGATATTTGTCCACATGTGCAAACCGTAGTCTGGCTTTTTTATGGCGGTTTTGGAGCAGTGGCATCTTCCTTGCTGAGTGGCCTTTCAGGTTATGTCGATATTGGACTCGTTTTACTGTGGATATATATACTTTTGTACCTGTTTCCTCCAGCACCTTCACAATGTATTTTGCTGTTGTTCTGGGATTGATTTGAACTTTTTGCACCAAAGTACATTCATCTCTAGGAGACAGAATGCGTCTTGTTCCTGAGCGATATCACAGCTGCGTGGTCCCATGGTGTTTAAACTTGCGTACTATTGTTTGTACAGATGAACATGGTACCTTCAGGCATTTGGAAATTGCTCCCAATGATGAACCAGACTTGTGGAGATCTACAATTTTGTTTTCTGGGGTCTTGTCTGATTTCTTTTGATTTTCCCATGATGTCAAGCAAAGAGGCACTGAGTTTGAAGGTCGGCCTTGAAATACTTCCACAGGTACACCTCCAATTGACTCAAATGATGTCAATTAGCCTATCAGAAGCTTCTAAATCTATGACATCACTTTCTGGAATTTTCCAAGCTGTTTAAAGGCACAGTCAATTTAGTGTATGTAAACTTCTGACCCACTGGAATTATGATACAGTGAATTATACGTGAAGTAATCTGTCTGTAAACAATTGTTGGAAAAATTACTTGTGTCGTGCACAAAGTAGATGTCCTAACCGACTTACCAAAACTATAGTTTGTTAACAAGACATTTGTGGAGTGGTTGAAAAACGAGTTTTAATGACTCCAACCTAAGTGTATGTAAACTTTCGACATCAACTGTATATAGAGTACCAGTCAAAAGTTTGGACACCTACTCATTGAAGGGTTAGTGGCTGCAGAATTCTGTGGTAGCCATGCTGGTTAAGTTAGCCTTCATCTCTAAATATATCACAGACAGTGTCACCAGTTTTCTCTGATTTAACCTTTATTTAACTAGGCAAGTCTGTTAAGAACAAATTCTTATTTACAATTAGAGCCTACACCGGCCAAACCCGGATGACGCTGGGCCAATAATGCACCGCCCTATTCGACTCCCAAACACAGCCAGTTGTGATACAGCCTGGATTCAAAACTGGGTGTCTGTAGTAATGCCTCTAGCACTGAGATGCAGTGCTTTAGGCCGCTGAGCCACTCGGGCGCAAAGCACCCCCACACCATCACACCTCCTCCATGCTTCACTGTGGGAACCACACATGCGGAGATCCTCCTTTCACCAACTCGGCATCTCACAAAGACACAGCGGTTAGATCCAAAATTCTCCAATTTGGACTCATCAGACCAAAATACAGAATTCCACCGGTCTAATGTCCATTGCTCATGTTTCTTAGCCTAAGCAAGTCTCTTCTTATTGTTGATGTCCTTTGGTTGTGGTTTCTTTAAAGCAATTCAACCATTAAGGCCTGATTCTCTCAGTCTCCTCAGAACAGTTGATGTTGAGATATGTCTGTTACTTGAACTCTTTGAATCATTTATGTGGGCTGCAATTCCTGAGGCTGCAAACTCAAATGAACTTATCCACTGCAGCTGAGGTAACTCTGGGTCTTCCTTTCCTGTGGCGGTCCTCATGAGTGCCAGTTTCATCATAGCGCTTGATGTTTTTTGCGACTGCAAGTTCTTGAAATGTTCAGAATTGACTGACCTTCATATCTTAATGTAATGATGGACTGTCGTTTCTTAGCCCTATTTGGTAAAAGAACAGCTCAAATAAGCAATCTTCTTTATACCACCCCTACCTTGTCACAACACAACTGATTGGCTCAAATGCATAAAGAAGGAAATAAATTCCACAAATTAACTTCTAACAAGGCACACCTGTTCATTGAAATGCATTCCAGGTGTCTACCTCATAAATCTGGTTGAGAGAATACCAAGAGTGTGAAAAGCTGTCATCAAGGCAAATGGTGGCTACTTTGAAGAATCTCAAATATAAAATATAATTTGATTTGTTTAACAATTGTTTGGTTACTACATGATTCCATATGTGTTATTTCAAAGTTTTGATGTCTTCACTATTATTGTACAAGGTAGAAAATAGTGCAAATAAAGAAAAACCCTTAAAGAGTAGGTTCCAACTTTTGACTGGTACTGTATGTACTGTATATATGGAGCTCAGCAAAGGCAAAATCCTAGAGGAGAACCTGGTTCAGTCTGCTCTCCACAAGACCCTGGGAGATGAATTCACCTTTCAGCAGGACAATAACCTAAAACTCAAGGCCAAATCTACACTGGAGTTGTTTACCAAGAAGACAGTGAATGTTCCTGAGATGCCGAGTTACAGTTATGACATAAATCTACTTAAAAATCTATTGGAAGACCTGAAAATGGTTGTCTAGCAACGATCAACAACCAACTTGACAGAGCTTGAAGAATTTGAAAAAGAATAACGGGCAAATGTTGCACAATCCAGGTGTGGAAAGCACTTAGAGACTTACCCAAAGGTATTTCTACAAAGTATTGACTCAGGTGTGAATATGTATGTAAATTATATGTTTCAGTATTTCATTTTCAATACATTTGTCAAAAAATGTCAAAACATGTTTTCACTATGTCATTATGGGGTTTAAAACAACAAAATGTAACACAACAAAATGTGGAAGAAGTCAAGGGCTATGAATGCTTGCTGAAGGCACTGTATATACAGTGCTCCATTCTGTAAAAGTTTTACCCTGAAAAACTCCCCAGTCCTTAATGATTACAAGCATACCATAACATGATACAGCCACCACTATGCTTGAAAATAAGGAGAGTGGTACTCAGTAATATGTGGTATAAGATTTGCCCAAAACATACCACTTCGTATTCAGAATACTCTTCTGGGAAGGCTTTCCACTAGATGTTGGAACATTGCTGCGGGGACTTGCTACTGTTCAGCCACAGAAGCATTAGTGAGGTCGGGCACTGATGTTGGGCGATTAGGCTTGGCTCGCAGTCAAGTTCTTCCACACTGATCTCGACAAACCATTTCTGTATGGACCTTGCTTTGTGCACTGGGGCATTGTCATGCTGAAACAGGAAAGGACCTTCCCCAAACTGTTACATCCAAGTAGGAAGTCTAGAATTGTTGAGAATGTCATTGTATGCTGTAGATTTAATATCTCCCTTCACTGGAACTAAGGGGCCATGCCCGAACCATGAAAAACAGCCCCAGACCATTATTCCTCCTCCACCAAACCTTACAGTTGGCACTATGCATTCGGGCAGGTAGCGTTCTCCTGGCATCCGCAAACCCATATTCATCCATCGGACTGCCAGATGGTGAAGCAGAAAACACATTTCTACTGCTCCAATTTATTATTATAATAATTTTTTTCTATTTCACCTTTATTTAACCAGGTAGGCTAGTTGAGAACAAGTTCTCATTTACAACTGCGACCTGGCCAAGATAAAGCAAAGTAGTTTGACACATACAACAACACAGAGTTACACATGGAATTAACAAACATACAGTCAGTATTACAGTAGAAAAAGTCTATATACAGTGTGTGCAAATGAGGTAGGATAAGGGAGGTAAGGCAATAAATAGGCCATGGTGGCGAAGTAATTACAATATAGCAATTAAACACTGGAATGGTAGATGTGCAGAAGATGAATGTGCAAGTAGAGATACTGGGGTGCAAAGAAGCAAGATAAAAAAATAAACACAGTATGGGGATGAGGTAGTCAGATGGGCTATTTACAGATGGGCTATGTACAGGTGCAGTGATCTGTGAGCTGCTCTGACAGCTGGTGTTTAAAGCTAGTGAGGGAGATATGAGTCTCCAGCTTCAGTGATATTTGCAGTTCATTCCAGTCATTGGCAGCAGAGAACTGGTAGGAAAGGCGGCCAAAGGATGAATTGGCTTTGGGGGTGACCAGTGAGATATACCTGCTGGAGCGCGTGCAATGGCGGCAAGCTTTACACCACTCCAGCCAATGCTTGGCAATGCGCATGTTGATCTTAGGCTATTGTGCGGCTGCTCAGCCGTGGAAACCCATTTCATGAAGATACCGACGAACAGTTATTGTGTTGATGTTGCTCCCAGAGGCAGTTTGGAACTCGGTAATGGGTGTTGCAACTGAGGGCGATTTTTACGCGCTACACACTTCAGCACTCGGCAGTCCCGTTCTGTGAGTTTGTGTGGCCTACCAATTCGCGGCTGAGCCGTTGTTGCTCCTAGACATTTACACTTCACAATAACAGCACATATAGTTGATCTGGGCAGCTCTTACAGGGCAGACATTTTATGAACTGACTTGTTGGAAAGGTGGCATCCTATGATGGTGCAATGTTGAAAGTCACTGAATTCTTCATTAAGGCTATTCTACTGCCAATGTTTGTCTATGGAGATTGCATGGCTGTGTGTTCAATTGTATACACCTGTCTGCAACGGGTGTGGCTGAAATAACCGAATCCACTAATTTGATGGTGTCCACATACTTTTCTATATATAGTGTATATAAAATAATTCATGGTTTATTTTTACCTCAATAAGAGAGACGAAGGGTAGCCTAAATGATGGCCAGACACTCCAAGGGCATGTGTTTGAACTAGAGGCTGGAGCCTTTTAGATAGCTATCCTCTATCTATCCAGTGAGACTTAATTGGATATTAAAAGTCCTTGGATTCAAATCAATTAGGTTGTGCTTGTTGGCAGACCTTGTTGGCATGGTCTAGGTCTGCCGACTGTTATACATATTTCCAAATTGGATTGCTCGCTCATCCTTCCCATCCGTCTCATCCTAGCAACAGCCGTTCCCATAGTAACTTCACTTGGGATGAACGGTTCCCCTTAAAGAAGGATAAAAGGTTGACTAGACTATAAAATCCACTCATGCCTTTTTTGTAGAGACAATATTTTCCACTTGGTTACATTCATAACACTGTACAAAAACTGTTTGAATCAGCGTTGTTTCCACGTCATTTCAACCAACATTTCAATGTGATGACATTGACGCAATGTGGAAAACTGATCAGATTTGCAAAAAGTCATGAACGTAAGTAAATTGTTTCTTTTTTTCAACAAACTTTTAAACTAAATCTAATGACATGGTGATATTTTTGGTTCATTTCATGTTGAATTCAAGTTAGTTGACAACTCAACCAAATGTAAATCAAAACTTGATGTTGAAATGACATCTGTGCCAAGTGGGATAAAGCATAATTGAAATGAACGACCTAAATGGAAGGGTTTGGGATCCATTAAGCTGTGTAGACATTAGGTGATTGAGGGCAACACAACACAACACTGTTTCATATTGTCGCCTACACCCTCACTAGTACAGACTGTCTGTTTTCTATTGTAGGCTACACCGTCACTAGTACAGACTGTCTGTTTCATATTGTAGGCTACACCGTCACTAGTACAGACTGTCTGTTTTATATTGTACAGACTGTCTGTTTCATATTGTAGGCTACACCCTCACTAATACAGACTGTCTGTTTTATATTGTAGACACCCTCACTAGTACAGATTGTCTATATTGTAGGCTACACCCTCACTAGTACCCTGTTTCACTAGTACAGACTGTCTGTTTTATATTGTAGGCTACACCCTCACTAGTACAGACTGTCTGTTTCATATTGTAGGCTACACCCTCACTAGTACAGACTGTCTGTTTCATACTGTAAGCTACACCCTCACTAGTACAGACTGTCTGTTTCATATTGTAGGCTACACCCTCACTAGTACAGACTGTCTGTTTTATATTGTAGACTACACCCTCACTAGTACAGACTGTCTGTTTCATATTGTAGGCTACACCGTCACTAGTACAGACTGTCTGTTTTATATTGTAGACTACACCCTCACTTGTACAGACTGTCTGTTTCATATTGTAGGCTACACCCTCACTAGTACAGACTGTCTGTTTCATACTGTAAGCTACACCCTCACTAGTACAGATTGTCTGTTTCATATTGTAGGCTACACCCTCACTAGTACAGACTGTCTGTTTCATATTGTAAGCTACACCCTCACTAGTACAGACTGTCTGTTTCATATTGTTGCTACACCCTCACTAGTACAGATTGTCTGTTTCATATTGTAAGCTACACCCTCACTAGTACAGACTGTCTGTTTCATACTGTAAGCTACACCCTCACTAGTACAGATTGTCTGTTTCATATTGTAGGCTACACCCTCACTAGTACAGACTGTCTGTTTTATATTTTTGGCTACACCGTCACTAGTACATGAGCATGATGACAGAGAATTAGTAATTTAATTGAAAATGACAATGGATAGAAAAAACCTAAACATGTTTATCACTCTTGGAGGGATGAATAAACTAACACAGTTAGACCTCCCCACACAACATGCAGTTCTCTTTGGCTTTTCAGACATTGTTACTGGTTATTGTTTATGATCAGGTCCTATTTTCAAAGGAGTGAACTTTATCAGTAACACTTTGGTGTGATTTATTTGTTGGGAAATAGTTGTATTTTTCTTGTCTCTGCAGCTCTTGATAGATGAGCAGCTAGCTACCTGTTGAGCCGGGGGCATGTGGACGCTTTCTCCTCGTCTCATATCTTGAAATATCTCTTTCTTCCTCAACGGCATTGTCTCCTCATCCTGGAACATCCTTGACATCCTTTTTATGAGGTTACTTGAGAGCTTCAAACCGCTCTATATATAGTTTATCCCATAATGATGAATCAGTCGGACTGAAATAATTAAATGAGATAAACCAGCATTTTCAACAGGATCATAATCTCACTAGGGGTGTCCATTTAATGGAGAAATATAGAAAGATCCCTATCATTAAAAACTCTCTGCAGCACCTACTTTTCCTGTCTGTCCGCTAATAGCACAGGTTACAGTATCACTGAGGAGACCTAGTTTCACTGCAGTATAACAAATAGGGAAAACTTTTTTTTCCTTGCAGATAGATAACTCCCTAACATAAACTGTTTACTGTTCCAATAACTCATGTTGATCCTGAAAGAGCCTTTGACTGTCGTCTGTGGCTCTGTGTGTTTAGACTGCAGCGTCCCAGGTATCTCGTTAGCAATAAGTCACACTGACGGAGTCGTTCGGTCGGCCAGGACTGAGGGGTCGTCATGGAGACATCAGGCACAGTCCTAAATTGCCGTGGCCCTTTTCTCCTGTCTCTGTCTACAGCAGATGCACATGCTCCTTTTCCTCGAACTGTTGTTTATGTCATTTGTCTTCAAATCAAATTTGATTTGTCACATGCGCCGAATACAATAGGGTATAGTAGGCTACACCCATAGACCTTACAGTGAAATACTTACTTACTAGTCCTTAAAACCAACAATGCAGTTTTAAGAAAATACCTAAAAGAAAAGGTAAGAGTTAAGAATAACAAATGATTAAAGAGCAGCAGTAAATAACAATAGCAGGGCTATATACAGGGGGTACCAGTACAGAGTCAATGTGCGAGGGCACCGGTGTCGAGGTAATTGAGGTAATATGTACATGTAGGTAGAGTTATTAAAGTGACTATGCATAGGTAATAACAGAGAGTAGCAGCCGCGTTCCAGAAGATGGGGGGGCAATGCAAATAGTCTGGGTAGCCATTTAATTAGCTGTTCAGGAGTCTTATGGCTTTGGGGTAGAAGCTATTAGGAGCCTCTTGGACCTAGACTTGGTGCTCCGGTACCGCTTGCCATGCAGTAGCAGAGAGAACAGTCTATGACTAGGGTGGCTGGAGTCTTTGACAATTCTTAAGGCCTTCCTCTCACACCGCCTGGTATAGAGGTCCTGGATGACAGGAAGCTTTGCCCCGGTGATGTACTGGGCCGTACGCACTGCCCTCTGTGGTACCTTGCGGTCGGATGCTGAGTAGTTGCCATACCAGGCGGTAATGCAACCTGTCAGGATGCTCTTCACTCCACACTTTGCCATGTCTTTTTTCCATATCTTTTCAATGTCTTTGTCGTTTCCATGTCATTTAGGAATTTCATATGTGCTTGTTGAAAGGATTTGCAGGTACTATTGTATATGCTTTTTGCCTAGTACTTCTGAAAGTAGTGCCCACAAGCCAAAAGTGATCCCTGGAAATTGCAAACTACGTTACATACAGTATGTGCAGATATGTGCATCACGACATTGCTCTCTCTCTCACTCAGCTGTGGTTGGGCTGAAGCTCACTGGTTGAACTCAAATTTCTAGGAGGCTCCCCCACTTGGAGGAAAATGGCGCAGCACAGCTTCCAGAAAAATAGTTGGTTTCAATCTAGAGATTTCGTGGCTAATTGGGGTAACACAGTAATTCTGCTCATATACTATGCATATGTAAACTGCACATTGACCCAAAGCGGGATGTTTAAAAAATACTTTGTAGTCACCAAAGCTCCGGAGCATGTCGTTAATAAATGACTGTGGATCTAAAGTAAGTGGTCTCTTTACACAGTGAGATGATGCCATTAATTCTACCTGAAACCGAGACCCCACCTACAGTATGCATCCATATTGTGAGGTTTAGCAGCCATCTGTTTCCACTGTCTCCAAACACACTTATTTAATGCATGCTACACAGAGAAGACATACAGCCAGCCCAGGGTGAG
Source organism: Oncorhynchus masou masou (assembly GCF_036934945.1). NCBI lineage: Eukaryota > Metazoa > Chordata > Actinopteri > Salmoniformes > Salmonidae > Oncorhynchus > Oncorhynchus masou. The sequence goes on along the minus strand of NC_088216.1, from coordinate 78,045,723 downwards.
TCATCATTTAACATGGTCGCCCAAACAGTGCTGATTTACTCAACCATTGATGAACCAGGCTTTCAGCGGCTCTGCCGACTACACTTTGTTCTCCATTTACCCGTTGATCCGTGTCAAGCCAACAGCTCTCTCTGTAAGTAGATGCTCGAGTAAAGACAGGCCACCTTGGTGAGTGCCAATAGTATGAGAGTACATGATACCACTGTGTGCAATATCCTCAAATCTGACATGCTCTCAACAGTGACTGAAGTCATGGATTGAGGATGTTGGATGTTGCAGACGTCTCCAGGACCACTTTGAAAACAAGTGTTTTAAAGATGCACCCTCAAACTTTGGTATAGTTTCAGCCAGTAGTTTTCAAACTGGTTCTCACAAGCCAAAAGGGGTTCTCGTTTTTTGTGTACTATGTCATCCATTTCGTGGGATATGTTACGAATTGTGTAATTCATATGATATCCCCCAAAAATTGCAATTTGTGTGATATGTTACAAATTTGTTATACTTAACATCCCTGAGTGTATCTTTAATGAATACTTTTAAGTGCTGTCCTATGGTAACACATTGTACATATTTGTACATACAATATATTGTTGTATATATATTTTTCCCAAATAAAACTGTATTCAATTCGACTTCATTCCTTTTTTCAATGTTGCCTTGCAGCAGCAGAGCCAGTGGAATATGCCAGCATGTTCTCCTTCCAGAAGCCTACAGGGCAGTGCAGCATGGTTAACAATGAGGGAGCAGACACCAGCGGAGGTCCAACATTGTATCCATTCCATGGTCATAAACGAGAACAGAGCTAATTAGCCATGTGACCTTTAGGAACGGCTAGACTATCATATTGACTGGTCTGGTGACTTTTATTGCCGAGCACCAGTCTATTTAAACGGTCATGATTAGGGACAGCCGTTTCCCTGACCATGTGACTTTAAGGGGCGGACACATTGCACCGTCAAACAACTTAAAGCAGCAAGTGGCCATCCTATCGCTTGTGGTTGCTATGGTGTTTTTATAGCGAACACCTACTGGGTACTGGCGAACGGTGGCTGTTTGTGCCTATTCAACATATAGATTCATCAGGAAATGATCGGGCGATATGCTGGTCAGAGGCACTTGTCCGTCCATCATTCTAGTGTGTTTCATCTCTAACCAGGGAAAACTCTGCTACTAGTTATTGGCAATATGTACAATGCATTGGTTGTTGTACATGCTGACCACACCTCTTGCGTCGCGTACACCTACATGTTATTCAATAATTGCACCCGCACTGCTCATGCTCCTCAGGGAGCGTCTGCGTGGCCAGGGGCTAAAATGGAAATGTTTATTTCTATTTTATTTTATTTGTGACGCTCAATACGCTTCAAGTCCGGCCTCTCCCATCTCCTCATTGGTTTTTAAAAGCATATACCCACGTGCCATCTCCTCATTGGTGTTTAGGAGCATATACCCACGTGGGTGATTGTTAGATGAACGGACTTCCACACTCCAGTCGGTTGTCGTAATGCACAGTAAAGTTGGTTGCCAACCGTCATATAAAGTCCAAAGAGGAGAGATGACGAGAAAGGAATTTGGTTGACCGTTTTATGTGTGGATTAATTGGCGGAGTAGAGGACCTTGTGCATTTCAGGTAAAATAACAACCCAATGTTTATATCCCAGGACAAATTAGCTAGCAACAGCAAGCAAGTTAGCTAAATTGCCATACATGTTTAATGCTTTTCGACCAGTTCCCAAATTAATCTAAATGGTTTGATATTTCAACCTGCACGCAGGCGCACGTGCACGTCCGGTTTGGTCAGCATGTTAGGCAAATGTGTTATGTTCGAGAACGGTAACTGTTTGTGTTGGAGCAGTACCTACTGTAAGAAAACTCCTATATTACTCCTACAGTGGAATAGACATGAAGCCCCGTAGAGGCTGTCACCTTTCCCCATGTCTTGACATCCACACATACCCTCATTACTTTATTACCTGCACAATTTAAACACTACCCCCCCCCCAATCCCCCTTTCCCTGATACATGTGTAATGTGTAAATATTGGACTATAAATTGTGCCTTCCTGTATTCTATTCTACTGAGCCATTTACTTTACTTTATTTACTTTATGTCCATATTCTTATCTTTTATTACATTTGTATTCTTGTTGCAATGTCGAGAAGGAACCTGCAAGTAAGCATTTTGTTGTATGGTGTATACCATGTGTATCCTGTACATACAACTAATAAAACTTTAAACTTATGCCATACAGCAGCCAGGAAAACACAGAGAGGGAAATAGATTCTGCATGTCGCTGTTCCAAACACATTTCTACTTAGTATCAGGACAACAAGAAATCCTGGGGCTCCTCTTGTTTGAATGGTGCTTGTAGGTTCAATGACAATTGATGATCTATTGTCAGTCATTTGCATTGATGATTTATTACTCAACTACACCGCCTGTCTGCCCTGCAGCAATATAAAGTACAGGCCCTAATCAGGGTTGTAAAGGTAGATTCTATCGGTTTATTCTTAAACAACACCATTTTTTTGTTTTTCATTGCTTCGAGTACGTCCCAAAAGAGTGCAAGATTAAACTGAACTCTATTTTTAGGGCTTGTAAGCGCATCAGTTAGACGTAGAACTTGCTTTTTTCCTGCATGGGGTGGGAGCCGTAACACTCAAAATGGCTTGCAAATGAAATTGAATGTGCTAAAATACTGTACTCCGAAAGCAGTTGCGTTGATGTGGGGGTGGATGGGTTCTGTTTTCATGCTGTATACAGACAAAGGAACTGAACTGAGAAATGGTTGCTATTTACATTTCTTACAAATCAGCAATGTGATAAGTGGATCTTTATATGCGTATGGCTATAGACCGTAGACCTCGGTTCAAGTACTGTGAGCATTTGATTGATTGAGTCTGCCTGGAATGCCAGATAAGCGGGGTTTGTACTATTGGAACTATTCCATTACTTCCATTGCGCCATGCAAGCTCAATCAAGCACAGCTAAAGTATATGAAAGAAAACAAATACTATTTGAACCCAGGCGTGGTACTCTGCTATCAGGATGATTTGTTGATAGATAATGTATCTGAGGAGAAGCTGAACTTCTTATGAAAAGCACATTTCAATTAGAGTCTGAAGGACGCTGAGAGCAAGTAGTAGATAATACATGCAGATGAAAAAGATTACAATGTGTTGATCAAGGAGCTGAGATTAGAGTGGTGGAAATTTGAATTCATGAATGTAGCTCCTGATAGACCTCTGTTTTGGGCTTCCTGTCACTTTGTTGACTGCTAAAAAGGCAGATAGTGTCTGAATCCTGAAAGGAGCACAGTAAGGTCTGGATTCAATCCGTATTGCAGAAGAAACACGGGAAGTTCCACGTTACTAGCTCGATTTAAATCCCACGTTCGCAGGATCTTTGGATTGAATCCAGCCCTTAGTCTTCTGTGTATGACTTATAGAAGGCTGTTTGGTGTCTTAATTCACTCATCTCAATTATAACAGGTACAATATGCACAATATGGATAACCTGATTTACAGACTATACATCTTTATTTGAATTAATCTCTTTGAAATTGGAACGTTTGTTATTCAATCAACAAAGCAAGAGATGTCTTAGAATACATTTTGATTGCATGATTGGTGAGTTAATGTTACAGAATACAGAAATACAAAAATACACTTTGATTGGTTGATTGGTGAGGTAACGTTGCAGAATACAGAAATACATTTTGATTGGTGAGGTAACGTTACAGAATACAGAAATACACTTTGATTCGTTGATTGGTGAGGTAACGTTACAGAATACAGAAATACATTTTGATTGGTTGACTGGTGAGGTAACGTTACAGAATACAGAAATACATTTTGATTGGTGAGGTAACGTTACAGAATACAGAAATACATTTTGATTGGTTGATTGGTGAGGTAACGTTACAGATTACAGAAATACATTTTGATTGGTTGATTGGTGAGGTAACATTACAGAATACAGAAATACAAAAAAACATTTTGATTGGTTGATTGGTGAGGTAACGTTGCAGAATACAGAAATACATTTTGATTGGTTGATTGGTGAGGTAATGTTACAGAGTACAGGAATACCCTTTCCAGAAAAAGCTATCAGCAGTTACAGCTCATCTAACCTGCATAGGACATGGATGGAGTGGCACATCTGCCTCATAGCCTCCTAAGCACACAACCAAGCCCATCCCTACCCAGTCCATCCCTACCCAGCCCATCCCTACCTAGTCCATCCCTTCCAGCCCATCCCTACCCAGCCCATCCCTACCCAGCCCATCCCTACACAGCCCATCCCTACCCAGCCCATCCCTACCCAGCCCATCCCTACACAGCCCATCCCTACCCAGCCCATCCCTTCCAGCCCATCCCTACCCAGCCCTACCCTACCCAGCCCAGTCCATCCCTTCCAGCCCATCCCTACCCAGCCCTACCCTACCCAGCCCATCCCTACACAGCCCATCCCTACCCAGCCCATCCCTACCCAGCCCATCCCTACCCAGCCCTACCCTACCCAGCCCAGCCCATCCCTACACAGCCCATCCCTACCCAGTCCATCCCTACCCAGCCCTACCCTACCCAGCCCAGCCCATCCCTACACAGCCCATCCCTACACAGCCCATCCCTACCCAGCCCATCCCTACCCAGCCCATCCCTACCCAGTCCATCCCTACACAGCCCATCCCTACACAGCCCAACCCTACCCAGCCCATCCCTACCCAGTCCATCCCTACACAGCCCAACCCTACACAGCCCATCCCTACCCAGCCCATCCCTACCCAGCCGAACCCTACCCAGCCCTACCCTACCCAGCCCATCTCTACACAGCCCATCCCTACCCAGCCCATCTCTACACAGCCCATCCCTACCCAGCACCCCTATCCCTACCCAGCCCATCTCTACACAGCCCATCCCTACCCAGCCCATCTCTACACAGCCCATCCCTACCCAGCCCATCTCTACACAGCCCATCCCTACCCAGCCCATCTCTACACAGCCCATCCCTACCCAGCACATCTGTACACAGCCCATCCCTACCCAGCCCATCTCTACACAGCCCATCCCTACCCAGCCCATCTCTACACAGCCCATCCCTACCCAGCCCATCTCTACACAGCCCATCCCTACCCAGCACATCCCTACCCAGCCCATCCCTACCCAGCCCATCTCTACACAGCCCATCCCTACCCAGCCCATCTCTACACAGCCCATCCCTACCCAGCCCATCCCTACCCAGCCCATCTCTACACAGCCCATCCCTACCCAGCCCATCTCTACACAGCCCATCCCTACCCAGCACATCCCTACCCAGCCCATCCCTACCCAGCACATCCCTACCCAGCCCATCCCTACCCAGCCCATCTCTACCCAGCCCTACCCTACCCAGCCCATCTCTACACAGCCCATCCCTACCCAGCCCATCCCTACCCAGCCCATCTCTACCCAGCCCATCCCTACCCAGCCCATCTCTACACAGCCCATCCCTACCCAGCCCATCTCTACCCAGCCCATCTCTACCCAGCCCATCTCTACACAGCCCATCCCTACCCAGCCCATCCCTACCCAGCCCATCTCTACACAGCCCATCCCTACCCTACACAGCCCAACCCTCCCACAGCCCATCCCTACCCAGCCCATCTCTACAGCCCATCCCTACCCAGCCCATCTCTACCCAGCCCATCCCTACCCAGCCCATCTCTACACAGCCCATCCCTACCCAGCCCATCCCTACCCAGCCCATCTACCCAGCCCATCCCTACCCAGCCCATCCCTACACAGCCCATCCCTACCCAGCCCATCCCTACCCAGCCCATCTCTACACAGCCCAAACCTACACAGTCCATCCCTACACAGACCATCCCTACACAGCCCGAAACTACACAGTCCATCCCTACACAGCCCATCCCTACACAGCCCATCCCTACCCAGCCCATCCCTACCCAGCCCATCCCTACACAGCCCAACCCTACCCAGCCCATCCCTACCCAGCCCATCCCTACCCAGCCCAACCCTACCCTACACAGACCATCCCTACACAGCCCAAACTCACAGTCCATCCCTACACAGACCATCCCTACACAGCCCATCCCTACCCAGCCCATCCCTACCCAGCCCATCCCTACCCAGCCCATCTCTACCCAGCCCTACCCTACACAGCCCAACCCTACACAGACCATCCCTACACAGCCCGAAACTACACAGTCCATCCCTACACAGACCATCCCTACACAGCCCAACCCTACACAGTCCATCCCTACACAGCCCATCCCTACACAGTCCATCCCTACACAGTCCATCCCTACACAGCCCATCCCTACACAGTCCATCCCTACACAGCCCATCCCTACACAGCCCATCCCTACACAGACCATCCCTACACAGCCCATCCCTACACAGCCCAACCCTACACAGTCCATCCCTACACAGCCCATCCCTACACAGCCCATCCCTACACAGCCCATCCCTACACAGCCCAACCCTACACAGTCCATCCCTACACAGCCCATCCCTACACAGCCCATCCCTACACAGCCCATCCCTACACAGTCCATCCCTACACAGCCCATCCCTACACAGTCCATCCCTACACAGCCCATCCCTACACAGCCCATCCCTACACAGCCCATCCCTACACAGTCCATCCCTACACAGACCAACCCTACCCAGCCCATCTCTACACAGCCCAACCCTACACAGTCCATCCCTACACAGCCCATCCCTACACAGTCCATCCCTACACAGCCCATCCCTACACAGCCCATCCCTACACAGCCCATCCCTACACAGTCCATCCCTACACAGACCAACCCTACCCAGCCCATCTCTACCCAGCCCTACCCTACACAGCCCAACCCTGCACAGCCCAACCCTACACAGCCCAACCCTACACAGACCATCCCTACACAGCCCGAAACTACACAGTCCATCCCTACACAGACCATCCCTACCCAGCCCATCCCTACCCAGCCCATCCCTACCCAGCCCATCTCTACCCAGCCCTACCCTACACAGCCCAACCCTACACAGCCCAACCCTACACAGACCATCCCTACACAGCCCGAAACTACACAGTCCATCCCTACACAGACCATCCCTACACAGCCCATCCCTACCCAGCCCATCCCTACCCAGCCCATCCCTACCCAGCCCATCCCTACCCAGCCCATCCTACCCAGCCCTACCCTACACAGCCCAACCCTACACAGCCCAACCCTACACAGTCCATCCCTACACAGCCCATCCCTACACAGTCCATCCCTACACAGCCCAACCCTACACAGTCCATCCCTACACAGCCCATCCCTACACAGTCCATCCCTACACAGCCCATCCCTACACAGCCCATCCCTACCCAGTCCATCCCTACACAGCCCATCCCTACACAGCCCAACCCTACACAGTCCATCCCTACACAGCCCATCCCTACACAGCCCATCCCTACACAGCCCATCCCTACACAGTCCATCCCTACACAGCCCAGCCCTACCAAGCCCATCCCTACACAGTCCATCCCTACACAGCCCATCCCTACACAGTCCATCCCTACACAGCCCAGCCCAACCAAGCCCTTTTTATTTATTTTAATTTTATTTAAACTTTATTTAACTAGGCAAGTCAGTTAAGAACAAATAATTATTTGCAATGATGGCCTACCAAAAGGCAAAAGGACTTCTGCAGTTGCTGGGTTTCAAAATAAAAAATACAAAAATATAAATATAGGACAAAACACACATCATGACAAGCCCTACGCTACCCATTCCTACCCAGCCCAGCCATACCCAGTCCATCCATACCCAGCCCAGGTCTACCCAGTAATACCCAGCCATACCCAGCCCAGGTCTACCCAGTAATACCCAGCCATACCCATCCCTACCCTACCCAGCCCAGCCATACCCAGCCCAGTATTACTCATCCCTACTGAGCCTGGGCCTACCCATCCCTACCCAGCCATACCCTACCCAGCCTTACCCATCCCAATCCCAACCCAGCCCAACCCTACCCGGCCCAACACTACCCAGCCAAGCCCTACCCAGCCCAACACTACCAAGCCAAGCCCTACCCAGCCCAACCCTACCCAGCCAAGCCAAGCCCTACCCAGCCCAACCCTACCCAGCCAATCCCTACCCAGCCCAACACTACCCAGCCAAGCCCTACCCAGCCCAACCCTACCCAGCCAAGCCAAGCCCTACCCAGCCCAACCCTACCCAGCCAATCCCTACCCAGCCCAACACTACCCAGCCAAGCCCTACCCAGCCCAACCCTATCCAGCCCTACCCTATCCATCCCTACCCTAGCCAATCCCTACCCAGCCCAACACTACCCAGCCAAGCCCTACCCAGCCCAACCCTATCCAGCCCTACCCTATCCATCCCTACCCTATCCAGCCCTACCCTATCCAGCCCTACCCTACCCTACCCAGCCCTACCCTACCCAGCCCTACCCTATCCAGCCCTACCCAATCCAGCCCTCCCCTATCCAGTACTACCCTATCCAGCCCTACCCTACCCAGCCCTACCCTACCCAGCCCTACCCTATCCAGCCCTACCCTATCCAGCCCAGCCAAACACACTTCCTCAGCTCATGCAGTGGAGTCAGTCTCTGTTCACCAGGGGTTAACTCATCCCTGGCTCTACCTGGGCCTGCAGCCACACAGCCAGATGACCACTTGGTCTGCAGCAGCTGCTCGCTCTTGCTGGATGGACCATATTGAACACGTACTGAATAATGTGGTGTATTTTTAGCTAATGACCATTGGAATAATATATATAGTTTGAGATGGCCTTGGCCGTATTCAGATTGGACTGTATGTCATGGTCATGGGACAAGTTATTCTAGAGATACTATTTAGGATAGGTGTTACCTATGTCTAATACTGTACGTTGTTGGCTTGGGGCTTAGCTTGACTAATATCACTAGGTCATATGTTTTGATCTTGATAGACTGGATCTTAATCTAAGGTGAATTATCATACAGTAGCCAGGTGAGGTTTTGTCCCCAGCGTCTCTGGTCTAACTGAAAACTACTCTGACTGAGGATTGGTTCTAATTAAAAATAAAAGATTAAGATGGGCATAAGAACACAGACACTGGACAGAGGACCTTCACTGTTGACGTTGAGACTGGTGTTTTGACGGGTACTATTTAGTTAAGCTGCCAGTTGAGGACTTGAGAGGCATCTGTTTCTCAAACTAGACACTCTAATGTACTTGCCCTCTTGCTCAGTTGTGCACCGGGGCCTCCCACTCCTCTTTATATTCTGGTTAGCGCCAGTTTGCGCTGTTCTGTGAAGGGAATAGTACACAGCGTTGTACGAAATCTTCAGTTTCTAGGCAATTTCTCATAAGGAATAGCCTTCATTTCTCTGAACAAGAATAGACTGATGAGTTTCAGAAGAAAGTACTTTGTTTCTGGCCATTTTGAACCTGTAATCAAACCCACAAATGCTGATGCTCCAGATACTCAACTAGCCTAAAGAATGCCAGTTTTATTGCTTCTTAAATAATCAGCACAACAGTTTTCACCTATGCTAATGTAATTGCAAAAGGGTTTTCTAATGATCAGTTAGCCTTTTTAAAATGATGAACTTATATTAGCTAACACAACATGCCATTGGAACACAGGAGCGATGGTTGCTGATAATGGGCCTCTGTACGCCTATGTAGATATTCCATTAAAAATCATCTCTTTCCAGCTACGATAGTCATTTACAACATTAACAATGTCTACACTGTATTTCTGATAAATGTTATTTTAATGGAATTTTTTTTTGCTTTTCTTTCAAAAACAAGGACCTTTCTAAGTGACCCCAAACTTTTGAACTGTAGTCTATGTAAAAGAGGGAAGAAGCAGATTGGATTTTCACCAAAAAAACTGAAGATGTTTTATCTGAGTATCAATGACCAAAAACGGAGGCCATCTTCACTGGCCTCCTATATCTCTAATGGACATCCCTTGGAGACTGGCTGTTCCCCAGAGGAATAGGAAAGCTCACTGGTGTTGCTCAGTTCACAGCCATCTCCATCTCTCCACGCATCTCCAGCTCTCTCCTCTCTCTGCTACATAATGTATTGTCACGTACCAAGAGCCAGTCTATGGTAGCGTATGCAGTGTATTTCCACGTACCAAGAGCCAGTCTATTGTACTGTATGAAGTCTGATTGGTATGTAGAGCTTGGACTGTAGCAACAAGCTAGCCATACTAACCATTTTAGCCAGGGTTATTTGAGTTGTTCCGTCCTAGTAGTTGAAAAATGTTGTGGACTCCATGTTCTGACTTCAGATCACTGCAGCTTTTCCCAGGCAGCAGCACTGTAATTGTGAGGACATAGAGAAATCTATCAGTTACTAAAGCAATTTAAGGTCAAGCCATGCAATGGCCATTAAATGACATTACTCAAGCTGACCCCACCTATCATTGGGTTTGTCACATTGCATTAGCACTAACAGTCTTGTGTCTGTTGTTAATCATTTTCATCAGAAAGGTCAGAGAAATTCACACATGAAATGGAATTGAACTCAGCTGCCTATAAACCAAGATTGAATACAAAATATTTGTTTTACTCTGCATTGTTGGGAAGGGCTTGTTAGCAAGCATTTCACGGTAAAGTCTACACCTCTTGTATTTGACGCATGTGACAAATAACATTTGATTTGATTTTGATTTGAAAATAAATTATGGCTGTGTATAATTTACCACCATTATGTATTAACTATGTTTGATGATAAGTTGTTCAGCAGAAGGAGATTAGTTGACAGTGCCTGACAGGCCTGGGTAGTGTTAAAAGGAAAAAGTGAGGTAGCCTAGGCAACCAAATCAATGCTGTATTAATTGTGCGTTGCTTGTTGTAAAGAATTCAATCTGATAAGGAAATGGGACATTTTAATTGTCTCTCTCTACCTCTCTCTCTGCCTGTCTCTCTCTGCCTCTCTCTCTCTCTCTCTCTCTGCCTCTCTCTATCGCTCTCTCTCTCTCACTCTCTCTCTCTCGCTCCCTGCCTCTCCCTCCTTCTCTCGCTTTCTTTCTCGCTCTCTCTCTGTCTCTCTGTCTCTCTGCCTCTCCCCCTCTCTCTCTCAAACATACACTTCATATCATCTCTCATGCATGCCTACACTCACTAGCTGTCTGTTCACTAAAGAAATACTGTAGCAATATGTTTCACTTGGAGCTTAGCTAAATATATACTGTAGCAATATGTTTCACTTGGAGCTTAGCTAAATATATACTGTAGCAATATGTTTCACTTGGAGCTTAGCTAAATATATACTGTAGCAATATGTTTCACTTGGAGCTTAGCTAAATATATACTGTAGCAATATGTTTCACTTGGAGCTTAGCTAAATATATACTGTAGCAATATGTTTCACTTGGAGCTTAGCTAAATATATACTGTAGCAATATGTTTCACTTGGAGCTTAGCTAAATATATACTGTAGCAATATGTTTCACTTGGAGCTTAGCTAAATATATACTGTAGCAATATGTTTCACTTGGAGTTTAGCTAAATATATACTGTAGCAATATGTTTCACTTGGAGCTTAGCTAAATATATACTGTAGCAATATGTTTCACTTGGAGCTTAGCTAAATATATACTGTAGCAATATGTTTCACTTGGAGTTTAGCTAAATATATACTGTAGCAATATGTTTCACTTGGAGTTTAGCTAAATATATACTGTAGCAATATGTTTCACTTGGAGCTTAGCTAAATATATACTGTAGCAATATGTTTCACTTGGAGTTTAGCTAAATATATACTGTAGCAATATGTTTCACTTGGAGTTTAGCTAAATATATACTGTAGCAATATGTTTCACTTGGAGCTTAGCTAAATATATACTGTAGCAATATGTTTCACTTGGAGTTTAGCTAAATATATACTGTAGCAATATGTTTCACTTGGAGTTTAGCTAAATATATACTGTAGCAATATGTTTCACTAGGAGCTTAGCTAAATATATACTGTAGCAATATGTTTCACTTGGAGTTTAGCTAAATATATACTGTAGCAATATGTTTCACTTGGAGTTTAGCTAAAGAAATGTTGGAAAGGACTAATGGGCAGACCATTGAATAGATTTAAGCTAAGACATCTTGAATGTTATGGTGATGTTTTTAACACCCCCAGACTGATTTACACTTACTGGTGGCTAAAATTACAGACCTTTTTTTTTACAAATAAATATTTGTCTAGAAATTGGTCTGAATGCTGATGTTAAGTGCAAGGGATTCGATTAGATATTTTATGTTATTCTTTCTCACTCCCTAATTGCATGGCCTTCTTAGTGCAATTCTCTCTGTAGCCACTTAAAGGCCCAGGAATCAGCTTCAACTTTGTTAATGATTATGTCTATTGCTTCTTGTTCCCTCATATTTCAGTATGGAAGCTGTTATTTAATCAACGACACATGGCACTCTGCAGAGAGACAGACCTTCAGGTATTTTTCATTCGGATAGAAATCTGTTTTGTGAAAGAGGACAAAAAGAAACACAGACAAGATGTTTAAATGAAGAGGTGAATACGTTCCAAACTCAGAACACCTCAGGCACCTTGTTTCTGAGGCAGGGATGAAATATTAATCCTACACATCTAATTAATTTTGAGACTGCTTGTTAAAAACCTGTTGTTGAGCCTTGGTCCTGACTAGTTGATCTAATGTCTTTCATGTATCTGTAGACAAAGTGTAAAGCCTCTCAAACTGACCTGATGTAATTGCGGAATCTATTGTGGCTCTCCTCTCACCTTGTCTGGTTTCAGTAAATAAATGGCAGTGCAGAGACAGCAACAGCTGGAAACTGCAGGCAGCCAGAGCCTAGACGGGAAAACAGAGGTGACTCACAGATTACATCGCCACTCTCCAGGTAAATTGCACCGAATGCAATGAAGAGTGAACAGATTGACTGGCTGATTTGATTTCAGTGTCTGCACACCTTTTGAAAGAGCATAACGAAACAATATTTGCAGTACCAGTTCTCTTTATTTGTTACCGCCTCTTGTTGACGCCAAAACGACCTTGCACATTTAACAAAAATGTTGATTTGTGACAGGCACACAAAAGCTAAATCCCATTGAATGATTATGTGTTGTCGGTCAAAGCCGTCTAGTGCTGAGCAATTAACCAACATGAAGATTATTTTCTTTTTTTAAACAAGTTATTAATGGAGGTCAGCTAAATTATTTGAACTCTATTTTGTTCATTTTTTTCTGTAAACTCAATGCACAGTTTCTTGCACATTGCACACAGAGATAAATCAGCTCCAGCCTGAACGGTGTGACGATAGTATGGAGTTATAGTTTCCAACAGACCAATATTCTACATAGTTTACCGCATAAAACATGGTAATTAACTACAATGACCATAATCCATTGCGGATCTACTTGTCCGGTATGTGTTTCTTACGATGGTGAGGGGATTTAGAGAGAAATGGTAATGCCATATTTTTCTCTAGGCACTAACTCCACCGTGGCTCGTTGGTCAAAGCAAATGGGGAAATTAATGGAGTTTTTGGATAAACACCGAAAAGAAGGTCTGTGGTGAACACAGGCTTAAGAGATCTTATACATTTTGTTCTATGAGATAATCTTCATCAGCTAACACCACTCTTTGTGAATTTTTAAGCATAAAGCACATAAAGGCTTCATAATTCATAAAGGTCATGTTTACTGACTGATATCTCATAAAACAATAAGTATATGATCTAAGCCTGTGTTAACCTCAAACCTTAATTTCGGTGTTTATCCCAAAACCCTACTCCTTCCTCATTCATTTTCCCCATAGGAATGGCTGAACGAAACAGAGGTAACTAATTTCAAAGTTTTAGGACTATACAAGCTGGCGGGCTCTATAGAGAGCAACGGTTACTTCGCAAGGTACAGTATCTCTACCTGAAAATACATGATCTAAGTGATTGATAGATGGAATTCAGCAGTCATAAAAGTACACTACATGACCAAGGGTATGTGGCCACCTGCTTGTGGAACATCTCATTCCATAATCATGAACATTAATATGGAGTTGTTCCCCCCTTTGCTGCCATAACAGTCTCCACTCTTCTGGGAAGGCTTTCTACTACATGCTAGAACTTTGCTGCTATAACAGTCTCCACTCTTCTGGGAAGGCTTTCTACTAGATTTTAGAACTTTGATGCTATAACAGTCTCCACTCTTCTGGGAAGGCTTTCCACTAGATGTTGGAACAGATGTGGGAACCTGCTTCCATTCAGCCACAAGAGCATTAGTGTGGTTGGGCACTGATGTTGGGCGATTAGGCCTGGCTCGCAGTAGGCCTGGCTCGCAGCCTTGTATGCTGCTGCTCGGCCTTTGAAACCCATTTCATGAAGCTCCTGACTAACAGTTATTGTGCTGACGTTGCTTCCAGAGGCAGTTTGGGACACTGTAGTGAGTGTTGCACCTGAGGACATATGATTTTTATGCGCTTCAGCTCTCGGCAGTCCCGTTCTGTGAGCTTGTGTGGCCTACCAGCCGTTGTTGCTCCTAGACGTTTCTACTTCACATTAACAGCACTTACAGTTGACCGTGGCAGCTCTAGCAGGGCATACATTTGATGAACTGACTTGTTGGAAAGGTGGCATCTTATCTAATTGAGAATTTCAATAAGTATTTCTCTACGGCTGGCCATGCTTTCCACCTGGCTACCCCTACCTCAGTCAACTGCCCGGCACCCTCCACAGCAACCCGCCCAAGCCCCCACCATTTCTCCTTCACCCAAATCCAGATAGCTGATGTTCTGAAAGAGCTGCAAAATCTGGACCCTACAAATCAGTCGGGCTAGACAATCTGGACCCTCTCTTTCTTAATTTATCTGCCGAAATTGTTGCAACCCGTATTACTAGCCTGTTCAACCTTTCTTTCGTATCGTCTGAGATTCCCAAAGATTGGAAAGCTGCCGCGGTCATCCCCCTCTTCAAAGGGGGAGACACTCTAGACCAAAAGTGCTACAGACCTATATCAATCCTACCCTGCATCTCTAAGGTCTTCGAAAGCCAAGTTAACAAACAGATTACTGACCATTTTGAATCACATCGTACCTTCTCCGCTATGCAATCTGGTTTCCGAGCTGGTCATAGGTGCCACTCAGCCACGCTCAAGGTCCTTAACCGTATCATAACCGCCATCGAATCAAATCAAATCAAATCAATTTTTATTTGTCACATACACATGGTTAGCAGATGTTAATGCGAGTGTAGCAAAATGCTTGTGCTTCCAGTTCCGACAATGCAGTAATAACCAACAAGTAATCTAACTAACAGTTCCAAAACTAATATCTTATACACAGTGTAAGGGGATAAAGAATATGTACATAAAGATATGAATGAGTGATGGTGCAGAGCAGCATAGGCAAGATACAGTAGATGGTATCGAGTACAGTATATACATATGAGATGAGTATGTAAACAAAGTGGCATAGTTAAAGTGGCTAGTGATACATGTATTACATAAGGATGCAGTAGATGATAGAGTACAGTATATACGTATACATATGAGATGAATAATGTAGGGTATGTAAACATTATATTAGGTAGCATTGTTTAAAGTGGCTAGTGATATATTTTACATCCTTTCCCATCAATTCCCATTATTGAAGTGGCTGGAGTTGAGTCAGTGTGTTGGCAGCAGCCACTCAATGTTAGTGGTTGCTGTTTAACAGTCTGATGGCCTTGAGATAGAAGCTGTTTTTCAGTCCCTCGGTCCCAGCTTTGATGCACCTGTACTGACCTCGCCTTCTGGATGATAGCGGGGTGAACAGGCAGTGGCTCGGGTGGGTGTTGTCCTTGATGATCTTTATGGCCTTCCTGTAACATAGGGTGGTGTAGGTGTCCTGGAGGGCAGGTAGTTTGCCCCCGGTGATACGTTGTGCAGACTTCACTACCCTCTGGAGAGCCTTACGGTTGTGGGCGGAGCAGTTGCCGTACCAGGCGGTGATACAGCCCGCCAGGATGCTCTCAATTGTGCATCTGTAGAAGTTTGTGAGTGTTTTTGGCTCTTCAGCCTCCTGAGGTTGAAGAGGCGCTGCTGCGCCTTCTTCACGATGCTGTCTGTGTGAGTGGACCAATTTAGTTTGTCTGTGATGTGTATGCCGAGGAACTTAAAACTTACTACCCTCTCCACTACTGTTCCATCGATGTGGATAGGGGGGTGTTCCCTCTGCTGTTTCCTGAAGTCCACAATCATCTCCTTAGTTTTGTTGACGTTGAGTGTGAGGTTATTGTCCTGACACCACACTCCGAGGGCCCTCACCACCTCCCTGTAGGCCGTCTCGTCGTTGTTGGTAATCAAGCCTACCACTGTTGTGTCATCCGCAAACTTGATGATTGTGTTGGAGGCGTGCGTTGCCGCGCAGTCGATAAGAGACATTACTGTGCAGCTGTATTCATCGACCTGGCCAAGGCATTCGACTCTGTCAATCACCACATTCTTATTGGCAGACTCAACAGCCTTGGTTTCTCAAATGATTGCCTCGCCTGGTTCACCAACTACTTCTCTGATAGAGCTCAGTGTGTCAAATCGGAGGGCCTGTTGTCCGGACCTCTGGCAGTCTCTATGGGGGTGCCACAGGGTTCAATTATTGGGCCGGCTCTCTTCTCTGTATACCTCAATGATGTCGCTCTTGCTGCTGGTGATTCTCTAATCCACCTCTACGCAGACGACACCATTCTGTATACTTCTGGCCCTTCTTTGGACACTGTGTTAACTAACCTCCAGACGAGCTTCAATGCTATACAACTCTCCTTCCGTGGCCTCCAACTGCTCTTAAACGGAAATAAAACTAAATACATGCTATTCAACCGATCATTGCCCGCACCTGCCCGCCCATCCAGCATCACTACTCTGGACGGCTCTGACTTAGAATACGTGGATAATGACAAATACCTAGGTGTCTGGCTAGACTGTAAACTCCTTCCAGACTCACATTAAGCATCTCCAATCAAAAATTTAATCTAGAATCAGCTTCCTATTTCGCAACAAAGCTTCCTTTACTTATGCTGCCAAACATACCCTCGTAAAACTGACCATCCTACCGATCCTTGACTTCGGCAATGTCATCTATAAAATAGCCTCCAACACTCTACTTAGCAAACTGGATGTAGTCTATCACAGTGCCATCCGTTTTGTCACCAAAGCCTCATATACGACCACCACTGCGACCTGTACGCTCTCTTTGGCTGGCCCTCACTTCATACTCGTCGACAAACCCACTGTCTACAGGTTATCTACAAGTCTCTGCTAGGTAAAGCTTCCGCTCTATCTCAGCTCGCTGGTCACCATAGCAGCACCCACTCGTAGCACACGCTCCAGCAGGTATATCTCACTGGTCACCACCAAAACCAACTCCTCGTTTGGTCACCTTTCCTTCCAGTTCTATGCTGCCACTGACTGGAACGAACTGCAAAAGTCACTGAAGCTGGAGATTCCCATCTCCCTCACTAGCTTTAAGAACCAGCTGTCAGAGCAGCTCACAGATCACTGCACCTGTTCATAGCCCATCTGTATACAGTCCATCTATCTACCTCATCCCCATACTGTATTTATTTATTTTGCTCCTTTTGCACCACAGTATCTTTACTTGCACATCCATCTTTTGCACATCTACCAATCCAGTGTTTAATTGCCATATTGTAATTACTTTGCCACCGTGGCCAATTTATTGCCTTAACTCCCTTATTTGACCTTATTTGCACTGTATATAGACTTTGTTTTCTTTTTTTTCTACTGTATTATTGACTGTATGTTTTGTTCATTCCATGTGTAACTCTGTGTTGTTGTATGTGTCGAACTGCTATGCTTTATCTTGGCCAGGTCACAGTTGCAAATGAGAACTTGTTCTCAACTAGCTTACCTGGTTAAATAAAGGTGAAATAAAATAAATAAAAATGACGGTGCCACATTTTAAAGTCATTGAGTTCTTCAGTAAGGCCATTCCACAGCCAATGTTTGTCTATGGAGATTGCATGGCTGTGTGCTCAATTTTATACACCTGTCAGCCACGGGTGTGGATGAAATAGCCAAATCCACTAATTCAAAGGGGTGTCCACATACTTTTGTATATATAGTGTAGGTCTTATTAACTCTGAATAACTACTAGAATAGTGATTTTATCAGACTTGCATAGGCAGCAGCTCTATAGAGTTGATAACTTAGAATAATAAAATCATCAAATAAAATAAATGTAATATACGCAACAAAGAAATATTTTATTAAAGTATTGTGAATAAATGATGGTTAATAAGTGATGAGCAGTAATGGGAAGTCACTACCGTCATGGGACTTTTAGTAATTGTTTTATTCTGTGTTGTTACAGCATTTAACCCAAATAATCTAAACCGAAATCGAAAACTGTGATTATTTTTTTATTATTTAATCGAACCGAAACCGACCAGAAAAAAGCATTAATCGCTCAGCACTAAAGCCCTCAGAAACATATATTATATTTCTATCTATAGATTATATTATTATGCTCAAATCAAAATCAAATCAGGGGGTACCGGTACAGAGTCAGTGTGCGGGGGTACAGGTTAAAGGACATTTGTACATGTAGGTCGGGGTGAAGTGACTATGCATAGATAATAAACAGCGAGTAGCAGCAATGTACAAAACAAATGGGGGGTGTCAATGTAATAGTCCGGTGGCCATTTGATTAATTGTTCACCAGTCTTATGGCTTGGTGGTAGAAACTGTTAAGGAGCCTTTTGGTCCTAGACTTGGTGTTCCGGTGCCGCTTGCTGTAACGGTAGCAGAGGAAACGGAGTCTCTGTCAATTTCATGGGCTTTCCTCTGACACCGCCTATTATATAGGTCCTGGATGGCAGGAAGCCATCCAGGACAGCTTGGTGATGTACTGGGCCGTACACACTACCCTCTGTAGCACCTTACAGTCAGATACTGAGCAGTTGCCATACCAGGCGGTGATGCAACTGGTCAGGATGCTCTCGATGGTGCAGCTGTATAACTTTTTGAGGATCTGAGGACCATTGCCAAATCTTTTCAGTCTCCCTAGGGGGAATAGGTGTTGCTGTGTTTTCTTCATGACTGTCTTGGTGTGCTTGGACCATGATAGTTCATTGGTGATGTGGACACCAAGGAACTTGAAACTCTCAAATTGCTCCACTACAGCCTGTTGATGTCAACGGTGCCTGTTCAACCCTTTAGTCCACGATCAGCTCCTTTGTCTTGCTCACATTGAGGGAGAGGTTGTTGTCCTGGCACAAAACTGCCAGTTCTCTGACCTCCTCCCTATAGGCTGTCTCATCATGGTCGGTGATCAGGTGAACACTGTTGTGTCGTCAGCAAAGTTAATGATGTTGTTGGAGTCGTGTTTGGCCATGCAGTCGTGGGTGAACAGGGAGTACAGGAGGGGGCTAAGTACACACCCCTGAGGGGCCCAATGTTGAGGATCAGCGTGGCAGATGTGTTGTTGCCTACCCTTACCACCTGGGGGAATCCTGTCAGGAAGTCCAGTATCCAGTTGCAGAGGGAGGTGTTTAGTCCTAGGGTCCTTAGCTTAGTGATGAGCTTTGTGGGCACTATGGTATTGAACTGTTCTCTGTTCTGCCGGTTCATTGAAAATCCCTCCAGCTCTGTATTATCCATGTCGTCGTTCAGCCACGACTCGTTGAAACATAACATTTTACGGTTCTTAATGTCCCGTTTTACAGGATAATCGGAAACGTAGGTCGTCAATTTTATTTTCCAATGATTGCATGTTAGCAAGTAGAATCAATTGCAGTGGGAGTTTACTCGCTCGCCCACGGATTCTCAAAAGGCAGCCCGATCGGCATCCTCTTTTCCTCCACCTTTTCTTCGCGCAAATGTTCGTGGTGTGTAATCCCAGTTCTGATGTCCAGAAGTTATTTTCGGTCATAAGAGACGGTAGCAGCAACATTATGTACAAAATAAGTTAAAAAATAAGTTACAACAATGCAAAAAAAAGAACGAAATTGCACTATTGGTTAGGGGCATGTAAAACGTCAGCCATCCTCTTCGGCGCCATCTTAAGGGGCTTTAGAATGTATCACTATTTTGTTCTCTGCATTATTCCGTAACCAAGAATACAATCATCTAAATGTATCTGCATTAAAAACAGAAGTTGAACATTTCAGAAGCATGATCTGTCCGTGGCTCTCTTGCCACTGGAACACAGAACATCAGGATCACAGAGATTTCCGTGTGTAGGACACTTTAATTATAATCCAGAAATACAGTTTTAGAAGCTAATTTTACCAAGCCCTCTCTCCTCTGTAGAAAGGAAATGCTTCAGTGAAAGTACAGAGATGGAGAGAGCTTGTCTCTCGACCTGTAGGTGTGTGGAAAAGGTCAGGTCAGGCATGAAAGGGGCCGGGGTGAGGCCTCAAAGCTAGGGTGGGATAGGGGTCAGGCGGACTTCAGACTCCCCCACTGGGGCTCAGTGGGCGGAGAGCTGTGAATAGCATGGACCATTTTCTGTTACACCTTTGACCCTTCCAACTGAGTGGGATGAAAGGAGGAAGAGAGGGAAAGGAGGGATGAAGGGGATTAGAGAGAGAGAGAGAGAGGATGTACTTTTATTTGTGTGTTCTGAACAGTTCTTTACTTGTGACGTTGTATACTCTGGAACACACTCTGGAAAACAGTAAAATACAACTCTTCCTAGACTGTCTTGGAATATAATGTTCATTTATGAGAAGGTGCTCTGCCTATCACAGCAAATCGTATGGGAAATATGTTTTAAGGCTCGGAACTGGAGCTATCACAAAGCTGAGCTGAAGGCACACTTCAATTCAGAACCATCTCCTGCTAAATGCCATCGGGTCAGCTCTTGAGTCTCACTTTGTCTTTACGTTAGGATTCCTCTCAGTGATGCGCACTAAAAGTGTGTTCTTTGTCACAATCCCCTTTACAAACAATCCAGGATTATCTCTGCCACCAAGATTTATCTTCTGATGAGCCAAAGAGCTATCTCAGGAAGTTTCTCCCTTTCTAGAGCTGACAGAGCCAGACCAATGGATTTGTCAGATTCTGGTGTCCACTCCACACAGGGAGTGACCAAGGTCTTTTGATTGAAAGATTGGTTAACGCTCCTGTTGTGTTCGTTTCATGTTAATTAATTCTGTATTCCCAGTCCAAAATGATCACCCCATTATAGCTAATTATAAAATAATAATAATACATATATTACCACCTAATGTTGTGTTAGATCTTTATATCAACTTCAGTTCTTGTGAACATTACTTCTATTTTAAGTTTTGAACTTCTATTTTCTATTGATGGCCTGTAGGCCTCATTGACCTGATCTCATACAACTCGTTTTTGAGTAAAAAATGCATCATGTATGGATTATTTTGACTATAACAAATACTCAGATGAAACATACTGTGCTATTTATCACAGACTACCTTGTGTAAAAGTTTAACAAGGACATTTGTTTTGAAACCATTTCACATTTTTAAATAGTGGCAGGCTTTTATGTCATCAACCCAGGATTTGGCATATCTCGTTGGTGTCACGCCCTGGTCTTAGTATTTTGTGTTTTCTTTATTACTTTGGTCAGGCCAGGGTGTGACATGGGTTATTTATGTGGTGTGTTTTGTCTAGGTTTTTTTTGTAGGTCATGGGATTGTGGTTAGTGGGGTTGTCTAGAAAAGTCTATGGTTGCCTGGAGTGGTTCTCAATCAGAGGCAGGTGTTTATCACGGTTTCTGATTGGGAACCATATTTAGGCAGCCATATTCTTTGAGTGTTTCGTGGGTGATTGTTCCTGTCTCTGTTTGCACAAGATAGGGCTGGTTTGGTTTTTCATGTTGCAGTTAGTATCATTCGTTATACATCTTTATTAAAGATGTATCGAAATAACCACGCTGCAGTTTGGTCCTCCTCTCCTTCATCGGAAGAAAACCTTAACAGTTGGCCCTGTGGTCATCCTGATAACATTTTCAGCTGACAGCCAACCTCTCTGGGGGATGATGTTGGGGATGAAGACCAGGACAAATTCCCATTATTTGACCGGAATGTAACAACTGTAATGGTTTTCTTGTGGGGAAAGAGAGGCGGACCAAAATGCAGCGTGGTTAGTTTTGTGCATCTTTAATAAAGATGAAAATACTACAATCTACAAAACAAGAAACGTGCAAAAACCAAAACAGGCCTATCTGGTGCCACAAACACAAAGACAGGAACAATCACCCACAAAACAGGCTACCTAAATATGGTTCCCAATCAGAGACAATGACTAACACCTGCCTCTGATTGAGAACCATATCGGGCCTAACATAGAAATGGACAAACCAGACACACAACATAGAATGCTCACCCAGCTCACGTCCTGACCAACACTAAAACAAGGAAAACACACACGAACGATGGTCAGAACGTGACAACAACAACCTCAGCAGACCCCTTTTCTTCATCACTGGATTGTTCCACATCGGTTGTCTCTTGGTCTGGATCATATTCTGTGTTGTCTTCAACTTCTGACACTTCCTCCTCTAATGCATCTTCACTGTTAGGTTCCTGGCCTCTCTACTCCTCACCAGTGTCATGATCAAAGATATGATCAAGAGCCTCACATACAGTATATCGTTTGGTTATTGTACTGCCACAGAATGAATTGTGAGCAAGTCCTCAAAAAAGCGTTATATACCAGAGCTGAGAGAAAAGTTCTATATATTATTGAAACAATGTTACGATTGTTTGTGAGAATGCTAACAGGTGTGGTTTCTGTGGGGGAAAGATTACCGTTGGGGTTGCCATGGAAGCCTAAAAGGGGAACGAGGTGTGTGTGTGCATGTGGGGGTCTGGGAGTGGAAGTGTGTCTATCTGATGACTGCACATGTGCCTGAACTTAATTTTATACACTAATTGTAGTCTGAACCCTTCATTTCTAATAACTGGTCATTTTTGACCGGGAAAAAAAGTTAAATAAAACACCCAAAATGTAATGAAAATCATCTAAATGTATTTTGTATGTTCAGATGTCCTGTGTAGACAGAGTCATGGAACCTTATGACAATCCGATTAAATTAACTACATTTTTCAGAGAGAACTTCTAAATCGGTCCCATTCGACCAGAACACAACAGCGGTGTTAAATGTTATGGAGCATTCAAGACTGGCAGTGTGCTGGAGTCTCCTTTTTTCTGTCTACAGAGGGACAGACATTACCTTTATAGCGCAGAGTGAATAGAGATGGAGTCAGATACTGAACAGTCAGTCAATGTTGCTGTTGGAGATAAAAATCCCCCTAGCAGCAATTCACAGAGGAACAGGATAGCTGGACAAGATAGCCTGTCATAGGAACAGTACCTTGTTTTGGCCTGCGTTCTGCGTTCATGTTCAGGGTTTCTAGATCCTAGATCAGAGATGGGCAACTGGGCAAGAGGCAATTTCTAAATTTGTTGTGCTTCAGCAGTTTTTCTCTTGTTATGTCAGTCACTGATAGTCACTCAATTAGCCCATGTCAGATAAATGTAAAATTGCTAAATCTTCACTCCGACCCAGGCAAAATGTGTAGAATTGAAGCAAACATGTTAAGCATCAACATTTTCTCTACACCCCATGTCAATATGTGTAGAATTGCACAAATGGTGACTTCGCAACTGCGGCCCATCATGATGACCCACCCCAATCAAAGTTGCCCATCCCTGTCCTAGATAAACAAATGGAAATTACTTTCCCTAAGAGCGATGCATTGAAAACATGACAGTACATCTAAAAAAATGATGTATGTAATTACATCTCTAACCGTCCAAGCAGGTTCCCACGTTGGGAATGAGAGACAAGGCCCCTCCATCTCTCCCTCAATCTCTCTCTCCCTCCATCTCTCCACTCTGTTATCCTCCCATCTTCATCTCTCTCTTTTTCCTGGTTTCCATTCTTCACCCCATTAGGTCCCCCGTCCCTACAGGCAGCCCCCTCCATGTTCCCTTCAGCCTGAGGCACTGAGACACACACACACACACACACACACACACACACACACACACACACACAGATGTGTCATGCGGCGCGACCTCTACCTCTATGACATCATCCGGGGAATTAGTGTCAGGCCGCTGCCAGCATGCTACCTCTCCCTCCGGCTGTCTGTCTCTTGCAAGGCATTTACAGTGTTCAACAGTTGATGGATGGCCATGATGTAACAGCCATGATGACAAATATTAGGGCTCATCTGTCAAGGGGGGAAGCAGCTCCTGCCTCCCTCCAATGTTAGGTCATGTTGATAGCACTTAAAGATCCAACACAGCCATTTTTACCCCAACATCAAATAATTTCTTTGTAACAATTAAGTAGGCTACCGTATTGTGACTGTATTAGATTAAAATCATTTAAAAAATAAATACAATTAGCTTCTTAGCGAAGAGCGATTTCTCAAGCAATAATTATGCTAGGACAGTCAGGGTGTGGTCTGTGGCGAGGGGAAAATGGAAAACTAGTAGTTATTGGCAGAGAGCTTTGGAACTCTCTTTCTTAATGGTCTATTAACTAATTTACTGCCTGGTGATGTCAACAGGCAGTCCAAAACTCAATCCCACCAAAACAGGCAGACATTTCAAGCTTTCTTTCCAAACAGCTATTACACAAAAATTACATTATCATAATTTCACAGAATTATTCCAAACTATAGTGGGGAAATATTATAAAACACAGACTACATTGTGACTTTAATATGTCAGATGCCAAATATGTCACTGTCACAATTAGTTAAGTGTATCTGAGGCTCTGCTGGGGAGTGGGGTCAAAACAGCAAAATGCTTTTCTTTAAGAGGCAAGAGTCTGTCTGTGTTTTCCACTGGCCAAGGCTTTTTGTCAATATCACCTTTTGCCTGCCTCTCTACATTCATGCTCTGTGAGAAAAAAATCCTAGTAAGAAAATCCTTCTGTTTTTATGGCCAGTCTGATGGTAGCAATGAGATCCATTCAGTAATTAAAACTGGAGCATACATTCTGAAAGAGAAAGATTGGAATGGGTGAGCAACAAAATACAAATTACATAAAAAACACTTGCTTTTATTTTGCTGTAGAACAGAGCCGTATCTACTGAATTGACACCTGTAAAATGTCAGCTATAATTTATTCAGTGAATATTGAGCAGCTTGTGAATCTTAATGCCCCAAAACCTATCTCTGCTGTGCAGCTGTTTGCTGAGGGAAATGGCAAAGCAGAGGATGTTTGTTTTGAGGCCTAAAACATGTAAAGACAAGCCCAACCAGATGGTAATGACTGGGAATTACAGCTACATGTGTCTGTAGGGGCATCAGCAACAAAATCCCTGGTTTTAATATAATTATGTGAAACCTTAATGCAGCGAATTCAGGCTTTGACACTTTGAAATGCCACTGTCACTCAGCAATGTATTTGTCACTCCTCATGGATTTCACTGTCTAATCATCTACAGCTGAACACTACTGATTCATACCAGATTCACTGTCATCTTACATCGAGGAATGTGTATACTGGTTTTTATCTGAGTTTTTAAATGTTTTTGTCAGGATTTGGCCAATGGTTGTTCCGGGTTTTGGTCACTAGATGCCCCCATTGTGCTTTTTGACCTTATGTTTTTTCCCTTGTTCCCCATTATTATTTGCACCTGTGCCTTGTTTCCCCTGATTGTATTTAAACCCTTAGTTTCCCTCAGTTCTGTGCTCTGTGTTTGTATGTTAGCACCCAGCCCTAGTGTTCTGTGTATTCTTGTCGATTCCGGTGGATGCTCTTGTGGAGTTCTGTTTTTGTTTTTGAGGGTCTCTTAAGGCTTTTTTGTGCTATTCCTACCATCTTTTGGATTTACTATTTTTGTATTGAAGGACTTCTCCTTTTTTCTTTATTAAATACACCGTCTTAAGTACTGCTGTGTCTGCCTCATCTTCTGGGTTCTGCTGACTATTCGTGGCTCAGTTGGTTAAGTGACTGTTTCTCACTCCGGAGACCCAGGTTCGTAACCGGGTCCTGACAGTTTTAATGTCAAAAGAGCTAACACTTTAGACAAACTCCCTCATTCTCAATACATAGTTAGGAGCGGCAGGTAGACTAGCGGTTCAGCACGTTGGACTAGTAACCCAAAGGTTTCTGGTTCAACTCCCCAAGCCAGCAAAGTGGAAAAACAAGCTGTCCTACCCTTGAGCAAGTTAACCACTAACAACTGCTTCATGGGTGCTGATGACCTTGATTAAGGCAGCCCCCTGCACCTCTGTGATTCAGAGAGCTTGGGTTAAATGCAGAAGACATGTTGTGCATCTAACTAGGTAGTCCCCTTCTCAGTGAGGATACACTGGGCATATATGTAGATTAAGGTATGTTAGCTACATTATGAATCACTTTGTAAAGGATTTTATTGAAGTCCCTTTATGAAGACATTCCATTATACTGACATTAATTGAAACCAAAGTTAATCCATTATTTCACCACAGAAGTATTGTAATCTAACATGGTTTGTAGTGTGTTTGGTTGTTATTGAATCCACACACACAGTTCAAAGAAAGACATTCCCACAATGTTGTTTCTAAAGAACTAGCAGGAACTAGCAGGGATTAGTGAGTAGCTTGGAGCCAACAGAGGAAAACAATGAGCCTGGAGCTGTGTCTCTCTCTTCAATGGAAATGCCTTAGCAGTAATAATTGACTGTAGAGAATTGGTGCTGCTAAGATAGGGCAATATGCATTCCTGCTGGGTATAATGTAGAATTCAGACTACATTTCACATGGCAAGTACTAGCCAGGTAAATACAGAAGTGTTGTCATAGTGCAATTCACTTATTAGAAATGGAAAACCATATAATGCATTTAACAAGACTTGGAAAATAAAGGTTGTTTTGTGTCATCACCAAGGCAACCATAGTTAATAGCAGGTATAAGTGGTTCTCTGCAATTGACTCTTATGGCATGTTGTCCCTGGAGCTGTGTCAGTAACCACTTTAAACCAACCTGCATGGTGATAAGATCGTTATCTGATGCACAATACAGCTTTTGCCACATATGTTAAATTACACAAGCTTCTGTTTTGTTTGCAGGGAGAACGATAAATGATAAGTGACTTGGAAAGTGAAAAGTCTTTCTTAATCTTTTTTTTTTACACCGATAGGATTACATCCTGTCTCGCTGCTCTTGTTCTCACCAAGGCTCTTACTGAGGAATCCAGAGCTGTCAGAAATGATATCAAATTACCGATAATGACCTGAGTTCACTCTTTTTGGGCAAAGATAAGCCTAACATGGGTTATTAATGCCCAACTCACTAATTAAAAGTTTTTCAAACCTTTCTCACTGTCTCCCACTAATTTAAAAAAACCCAGGGGAAAACATGAATCTGGAGTCTCTTCTCATGGAGGAAGTAGATGTTAAGGTATTGAATTGGAACATGGCTATGGAATGATGGGAGATGGGGAAGATGGGTGTACTCCCACACGCATTGCCTTTTCGTCCCCTATACTAGTTATGTGTTATAAACTTCTCCTCTCCTACCCTTTAATTAAAGTGAAATCTATTCACACTTATTATGGTGTGCAGCCCCAGCCAGGCTCTTTGTAGAGAGAGGAATGTGTTTTGATCCATCTATCTCACGAGCATGAAATCCTGGCAGACCGTCTAGGGACAGAGCTGTTTTGTGCCCATTTCGTTAGAAGCCAGATGATTCGGGCCATGCCTTTAGTGCTCATGCCAGTCGCCCCTCATGCCAGTCGTCCGTCCCGGCTTCTGCTCTGGCAGACTTGCACTGCTGAACACGGTTGCTCTTCACTGTTTGCATGTTTTGCCAAGCAGTAAGCTTGTGGTTCCTCTAGTCCCGTGGAGGCTTCTCAGAGGAGGAAGGGGAGTGTCACGGCTTTCGTTGTGGGAAGGTGGAGCGGACCAAAATGCAGCGTAGTTTTGATTCATTTTATTAAATACGGAAACTATACATGATAAACTAACAAAATAACAAACCTACGAAACCGAAAACAGCCCTATCTGGTGCAAAACACAGAGACAGGAACAATCACCCACAAACGCACAGTGAAACCCAGGCTACCTAAATATGGTTCCCAATCAGAGACAATGACCAACACCTGCCCTTGATTGAGAACCATATCAGGCCAAACACAGAAATAGACAAACAAGACATCCAACATAGAATGCCCACTCAGATCTCACCCTGACCAATCAAAACATAGAAACATACAGGTGGGAGACCCCGGCAGCAGCGCCGGACAGGCGGGAGACCCCGGCAGCAGCGCCGGACAGGCGGGAGACTCCGGCAGCGCAGGAGAGGAGAAAGGCTCTGGCCGATCCTGGCTGACTGGCGGATCTGGAAGAATCTGGCTGACTGGCGGATCTGGAAGAGTCTGGCAGACTGACGGTTCCGGCAGATCCTGGCTGACTGGCGGATCTGGAAGAGTCTGGCTGATCTGGAAGAGTCTGGCTGACTGGCGGATCTGGAAGAGTCTGGCTGACTGGCGGATCTGGAAGAGTCTGGCTGACTGGCAGATCTGGAAGAGTCTGGCTGACTGGCAGATCTGGAAGAGTCTGGCTGACTGGCAGATCTGGAAGGGTCTGGCAGATCTGGAAGAGTCTGTTTGACTGGCGGATCTGGAAGAGTCTGGCTGACTGGCGGATCTGGAAGAGTCTGGTTGACTGGCGGATCTGGAAGAGTCTGGCAGACTGACGGTTCCGGCAGATCCTGGCTGACTGGCGGATCTGGAAGAGTCTGGCGGATCTGGAAGAGTCTGGCTGACTGGCGGATCTGGAAGAGTCTGGCTGACTGGCGGATCTGGAAGAGTCTGGCTGACTGGCGGATCTGGAAGAGTCTGGCTGACTGGCAGATCTGGAAGGGTCTGGCTGACTGGCAGATCTGGAAGAGTCTGGCTGACTGGCAGATCTGGAAGAGTCTGGCAGACTGACGGTTCCGGCAGATCCTGGCTGACTGGCGGATCTGGAAGAGTCTGGCTGATCTGGAAGAGTCTGGCTGACTGGCAGATCTGGAAGAGTCTGGCTGACTGGCAGATCTGGAAGGGTCTGGTAGATCTGGAAGAGTCTGTTTGACTGGCGGATCTGGAAGAGTCTGGCTGACTGGCGGATCTGGAAGAGTCTGGTTGACTGGCGGATCTGGAAGAGTCTGGCAGACTGACGGTTCCGGCAGATCCTGGCTGACTGGCGGATCTGGAAGAGTCTGGCGGATCTGGAAGAGTCTGTTTGACTGGCGGATCTGGAAGAGTCTGGCTGACTGGCGGATCTGGAAGAGTCTGGCTGACTGGCGGATCTGGAAGAGTCTGGCTGACTGGCAGATCTGGAAGAGTCTGGCTGACTGGTAGATCTGGAAGAGTCTGGCTGACTGGCAGATCTGGAAGGGTCTGGCAGATCTGGAAGAGTCTGTTTGACTGGCGGATCTGGAAGAGTCTGGCTGACTGGCAGATCTGGAAGAGTCTGGCTGACTGGCAGATCTGGAAGGGTCTGGCAGATCTGGAAGAGTCTGGTTGACTGGCGGATCTGGAAGAGTCTGGCTGACTGGCGGATCTGGAAGAGTCTGGTTGACTGGCGGATCTGGAAGGGTCTGGCTGACTGGCGGATCTGGAAGAGTCTGGTTGACTGGCAGATCTGGAAGAGTCTGGTTGACTGGCAGATCTGGAAGAGTCTGGCTGACTGGCAGATCTGGAAGAGTCTGGTTGACTGGCAGATCTGGAAGAGTCTGGCTGACTGGTAGATCTAGAAGAGTCTGGTTGACTGGCAGATCTGGAAGAGTCTGGTTGACTGGCAGATCTGGAAGAGTCTGGCTGACTGGTAGATCTAGGAGAGTCTGGTTGACTGGCAGATCTGGAAGAGCCTGGCTGACTGGCAGATCTGGAAGAGTCTGGTTGACTGGCAGATCTGGAAGAGTCTGGCTGACTGGCAGATCTGGAAGAGTCTGGCTGACTGGCAGATCTGGAAGAGTCTGGTTGACTGGCAGATCTGGAAGAGTCTGGCTGACTGGTAGATCTAGAAGAGTCTGGTTGACTGGCAGATCTGGAAGAGTCTGGCTGACTGGCAGATCTCGAAGAGTCTGGTTGACTGGCAGATCTGGAAGAGTCTGGCTGACTGGTAGATCTAGGAGAGTCTGGTTGACTGGCAGATCTGGAAGAGCCTGGCTGACTGGCAGATCTGGAAGAGTCTGGTTGACTGGCAGATCTGGAAGAGTCTGGCTGACTGGTAGATCTAGAACATTTACATTTACATTTAAGTCATTTAGCAGACGCTCTTATCCAGAGCGACTTACAAATTGGTGAATTCACCTTCTGACATCAGTGGAACAGCCACTTTACAATAGTGCATCTAAATCATTTAAGGGGGGGGTGAGAAGGATTGCTTTATCCTATCCTAGGTATTCCTTGAAGAGGTGGGGTTTCAGGTGTCTCCGGAAGGTGGTGATTGACTCCGCTGTCCTGGCGTCGTGAGGGAGTTTGTTCCACCATTGGGGGGCCAGAGCAGCGAACAGTTTTGACTGGGCTGAGCGGGAACTGTACTTCCTCAGTGGTAGGGAGGCGAGCAGGCCAGAGGTGGATGAACGCAGTGCCCTTGTTTGGGTGTAGGGCCTGATCAG
The DNA here is from genome assembly GCF_036934945.1 of Oncorhynchus masou masou. Lineage (NCBI taxonomy): Eukaryota > Metazoa > Chordata > Actinopteri > Salmoniformes > Salmonidae > Oncorhynchus > Oncorhynchus masou. The sequence continues at coordinate 78,015,189 of NC_088216.1, read as the reverse complement.
AGCCTGGAGGTACTGCGGTGCCGTTCCCCTCACAGCTCCGTAGGCAAGCACCAGGGTCTTGTAGCGGATGCGAGCTTCAACTGGAAGCCAGTGGAGAGAGCGGAGGAGCGGGGTGACGTGAGAGAACTTGGGAAGGTTGAACACCAGACGGGCTGCGGCGTTCTGGATGAGTTGTAGGGGTTTAATGGCACAGGCAGGGAGCCCAGCCAACAGCGAGTTGCAGTAATCCAGACGGGAGATGACAAGTGCCTGGATTAGGACCTGCGCCGCTTCCTGTGTGAGGCAGGGGCGTACTCTGCGGATGTTGTAGAGCATGAACCTACAGGAACGGGCCACCGCCTTGATGTTAGTTGAGAACGACAGGGTGTTGTCCAGGATCACGCCAAGAGAAGAGTCTGGTTGACTGGCAGATCTGGAAGGTCTGGCTGACTGGTAGATCTAGAATAGTCTGGTTGACTGGCAGATCTGGAAGAGTCTGGCTGTCTGGCGGATCTGGAAGAGTCTGGCTGACTGGCGGATCCTTGCAGACTGACGGCTCTGGCTGCTCCATGCTGACTGGCAGCTCTGGCTGCTTCATGCTGACTGGCGGCTCTGGCTGCTCCATGCAGATTGGCAGCTCTGGTTGTTTCTTGCAGACTGGCAGCTCTGGCTGCTCCATGCAGACTGGCAGCTCTAGCAGCTCCTTGCAGACTGGCAGCTCCTTGCAGACTGGCAGCTCCTTGCAGACTGGCTGCTCCATGCAGACTGGCATCTCCGGCTGCTCCATGCAGACTGGCAGCTCTGGCTGCTCCATGAAGACTGACAGCTCTGGCTGCTCCATGCAGACTGACAGCCATGGCTGCTCCATGCAGGCTGGCAGCTCTGGCTGCGCTAAACAGGCAGGAGACTATGGCAACGCTGTAGAGGCGGAAGGCTCTGGCAGCGCTAAACAGACGGGAGACTCCAGCAGCGCAGGAGAGGAGAAAGGCTCTGACTGCGCTGAACAGGCGGGAGACTCCGGCAGCGCAGGAGAGGAGAAAGGCTCGGGCAGCGCTGAACAGGCGGGAGACTCCGGCAGCGCAGGAGAGGAGGAAGGCTCCGGCAGCGCTGGAGAGGCGAGGCGCGCTGTAGACCTGATGCGTGGTGCTGGCACTGGTGGTACTGGTCCGAGGACACGCACAGGAAGCCTGGTGCGGGGAGATGCCATCGGAGGGCTGGTGTGTGGAGGTGGCACAGGATGGGCTAGACCGTGAAGGCGTACTGGAGATCTTGAGAGCAGTGCTGGCACAGGACATGCAAGGCTACGGAGGTGCACAGGAGGCCTGATCAAAGTGATGATGCTGTATGTGGCCATATTTTATGACAAACAACTTATATAGGTCCTCCACCATTAGCAACTGCAATTTCATTTCTAGGGTAAATTAGTTTAAATTAAATAGACTGAGAACTGAACTACCGCAATGTTACTTTTTGTCACGTTCTGACCTTGGTTCTTTTGTTGTGTCTTTGTTTTAGTATGGTCAGGGCGTGAGTTGGGTGGGTTGTCTATGTTCTTTTTTCTATGATTTGGGATTTCTGTGTTTGGCCTGGTATGGTTCTCAATCAGAGGCAGAAGTACACAGCCTTGGGACAGAAGTACACAGCCTTGGGACAGAAGTACACAGCCTTGGGACAGAAGTAACAGCTGGCTGGCGAGAAGTCTATCTTATCTCTATGTTTCTGGTTTGTAATGCTCTGTACTTTCACAAAATGTACTATTATTGGTAATTTCATGTTTGCATTGATTTGAATAATTGATGCTATAGGTTTTAAATGTATGACAATTACAACATCGTAATGTTGTGCAACCAGTATATTTTGCATTACAATATTAATCAGACTAAAATGGATCACAACATTATTAACCATAATTTTCTCATCTCACTTTAATGGGTAAGAAGTAGGAGATGTTATCGACTAACCTGTTGATAAACACCTACGTGAAAAGCTGATCCATCAGGTCAATTGATTTAGGCATAATTCTAATGATGTCATATTATTTTTAAACATTCAGTCACATGTTGATATTTTGCTAACATTATTAATGCAGTATGATCTAGAGTTGTATTTTTTTCCAGGTCACTAGTTTACATTGTGTTACATCCCTCCTGTAACTTCTCCCAGGCTAACACCCAAAGCCTTGCTAGCATGATACTTGAAACCTATGCTGTCATTTAGTCACTAGTGTGGTTACGTAGATGACATGCAGTACCAGTCAAAAGTTTGGACACCTACTCATTCCATGTTTTTTCTTTCTTTTTACTATTTTCAACATTGTAGAATAATTGAAGACATCAAAACTATGAAATAACACATATGGAGTCATGTAGTAACCAAAAAGCAAAGAGAAAAAGACGTCCATCAATGCTTTAAGACATGAATGTCAGTCAAACCAGAAATGTTAATGAACTTTGAAAGTTTCTTTCAAATGCAATCGCAAAAACCATCAAACCATATGATGAAAGTGGCTCTCATGAGGACCACCACAGGAAAGAAAGACCCAGAGTTACCTCTGCTGCAGAGGATAAGTTCATTAGAGTTAACTGCACCTCAGAAATTGCAGCCCAAATAAATGCTTCAGAGTTCAAGTAACAGACTCATCTCAACTTCAACTGTTCAGAGGAGACTGCTTGCATCAGGCCTTCATGGTCGAATTGCTGCAAATAAACCACTACTATAGGACACCAGTAATAAGAAGAGACTTGCTTGGGCCAAGAAACATGAGCAAACATTAGACTGGTGGAAATCTGTCATTTGGTCAGATGACTCCAAATTTTTGGTTCTAACATCTGTGTCTTTGTGAGACGCAGAGTAGTTGAGCGGATGATCTCCGCATGTGTGGTTCCCACCGTGAAGCATGGAGGAGGTGTGGTGGTGCTTTGCTGGTGCCACTGTCAGTGATTTATTTAGAATTCAAGGCACACTAAACCAGCATGGCTACCACAGAATTCTGCAGCGATAATCCATCTCATATGGTTTGCGCTTAGTGTCACTATACTTTGTTTTTCAACAGGACAATGACCCAAAAACACACCTCCAGGCTGCGTAAGGGCTATTTAACTAAGAAGGAGAGTGATGGAGTGCTGCATCAGATGACATGGCCTCCAAAATCACCCGACCTCAGCCCTATTGAGATGGTAGAGTTGAGTTGGACCACAGAGTGAAAAGCAGCCAACAAGTGCTCAGCATTTGTGAGAACTCCTTCAAGACTTGGAAAAGCATTCCTCATGAAGCTGGTTGAGAGAATGCCAAGAGTGTGCAAAGCTGTCATCAAGGCAAAGGGTGGCTATTTTGAAGAATCTAAAATCTATTTTGATTTAACACTTTTTTTGGTTACTACATAATTCCATATGTTTTATTTCATAGTTGTGATGTCTTCACTATTATTCTGCAATGTAGGTGTGTCAACTTTTGACTGGTACTGTATGCTTGGAACTTTAAACAACTAAACACAACTCTAAAACCGAAAAACACTTCCAGTTCTGTTTTTTTATACTTAAATCACTCAAAACCACTTTTTGCGGAAAAAGGTCAAACTGAGCTGTTTTTTGCAGGGAGGTCGTCCTCCACATTAGTTACGTGCTGACTTCACTGTCATTCTAGCTTTGTGTTATCTGAGAAAATGGGCGTTATTTTAGCCCTGTCTTACTTTTGTCCCGCCTCTCCCCTATCATTCCACCGATTCTGTTGCAAAACATTTCTTAAATGGAAACAACGGGAACAAAATGTTTATTTTTTATTTATTTAATTTCACAAGTTCTCATTCACAACTGCGACCTGGACAAGATTAAGCAGTGCGACACAAACAACAGAGTTACACATGGAATAAACAAACGTAAAGTCAATAACACAATAGAAAAAGTCTATATACAGTGTGTGCAAATGGCGTAAGGAGGTAAGGCAATAAATAGAACATAGTAGCAAAGTAATTACAATTTAGCAATTAACACTGGAGTGATATAAATACAGTACAGATGATGATGTGCAAGTAGAAATACTGGTGAGCAAAAGTAAACAATATGGGGATGAGGTAGGTAGTTGGATGGGATATTTACAGATGGGCTGTGTACAGCTGCAGCGATCGGTAAGCTGCTCAGATAGCTGATGTTAAAAGTTAGTGAGGGAGATATGAGTCTCCAGCTTCAGTCATTGGCAGCAGAGAACTGGAAGGAAAGGCGGCCAAAGGGGGTGTTGGCTTTGGGGATGACCAGTGAGATATACCTGCTGGAGCGTGTGCTACAGGTGGGTCTTATGGTGACAGTCTTCATCGACCTGGCCAAGGCTGTTGTCTATCAATCACCGTATTCTTATCAGCAGACTCAACAGCCTTGGTTTCTCAAATTACTTCCTTGCCTGGTTCACCAACTACTCCTCAGAGTTCAGTGTGTAAAATCGGAAGGCCTGTTGTCCGGACCTCTGGCAGTCTCTATGGGTGTACCACAGGGACCAACTCTTTTCTCTATATATACCAATGATGTCGCTCTTACTGCGGGTGATTCCATGATTCATCTCTACGCAGACGACACCATTCTGTATACTTCTGGCCCTTAAGACACTGTGTTAACTAACCTCTAGACGTGCTTCAATGCCATACAACTCTCCTTCCATGGTCTCCAACTGCTCTTAAATGCAAGTAAAACTATATACATGCTTTTCAACCGATCGCTGCCCGCACCTGCCTGCCTGTCCAGCATCTCTACTCTGGACGGTTCTGACATAGAATATATGGACAACTACAAATACCTCGGTGTCTGTTTAGACTGTAATCTCTCCTTCCAGACTCATATTAAGCATCTCCAATTCAAAATTAAAATTAGAATTGGCTTCCTATTTCGCAACAAAGCATCCTTCACTCATGCTGCCAAACATACCCTCATAAAAAATCCTACCGATCCTTGACCTCAGCAATGTCATTCACAAAATAGCCTCCAATACTCTACTCAACAAATTGGATGCATTGCCATATGTTTTGTCACCAAAGCCCCATATACCAATCACCACTGCGACCTGTATGCTCTCGTCGGCTGGCCCTCGCTACATATTCGTTGCCAGACCCACTGGCTCCAGGTCATCTATCAGTATTTGCTAGGTAAAGCTCCGCCTTATCTCAGATTAGTGGTCACCATAACACCCAGCTGTAGCACGCGCTCCTGCAGGTATATCTCAGTGGTCATCCCCAAAGCCAACACCCCCTTTGGCCACCTTTCCTTCCAGTTCTCTGCTGCCAATGGCTGGAACAAATCGCAGACTCATATCTCCCTCACTAACTTTAAGCACCAGCTGTCTGAGCAGCTCACAGATCACTGCACTTGTACACAGCCCATCTGTAAATAGCCCATCCAACTGCCTCATCCCAATACTGTTATTATTATTTTTTATTCTCCTTTGCACCCCAGTATCTCTACTTGCACATTCATCTTCATCTATCATTCCAGTGTTTAATTGCTATATTGTAATTATTTCGCCACTATGGCCTATTTATTTCCTTCCTTAAGTGAGAACTTGTTCTCAACTAGCCTAACTGGTTAAATAAAGGTGAAATAAATAAATAAATAGGGTCCACTGAGTAGGCCGGGAGGTTGGCCTGGCTCAAGGCTAGTTTCGGGGCTGGGCTACTCGGTAGCAGCAAGTTAGCTGCCATGATCAGGAGTAATGGTCCAGGGCTTACAGCAGGAATCTGGTGTTGTAGTGGAGTCCGGTATGTTCAGGGTTGATATTGCGCTATGCAGACTGGCAAGTATTATCCAGGCTAAAAGCGGCTCGTGTCTGTGCTAAAGGTAAAGCCGCTAGTGGCTAAGTAGCTAATTAGCTGGTGAGCCTCTGATGGCTAGCTTCTGATGGAGGTTCTGGCTATAAGGTCTAAAAATAGCAGATCCGTATCACATTGGGTGAGGCGGGTTGCCGGAAGGTATATTTCATTAAAAAATGGAAAAAGAGATGGAAAAAAATAAAAAAAATACATGGGAGAATGACAAACAACGTCTGCACTGCTACGCCATTGGATTGAAATGGGGAGGGACCTACCTTGATTTGTCCAATAGAAACTTGTGGTTTTGCAACTGTTTGGAATAATGATTACACCCCAGATCAGCTGCGAGACAGTATTGAATTGGTCACTTTCTGTCATCTCCAATTTGCCTCTCGACCTGCGCACCTATGTTATGCGGCAGGTAGCCTAGTGGTTAGAACATTGGGCCAGTAACATCTATAGGTTCATGCCACTACATGATAATATTATTCTCCCGGAGGCGGCTGGTGGGAGAAGCTATAGGAGGATGGGCTCATTGTAATGGCTGGAATGGAATTAGTGGAACGGAGTCAAACATTTCCATATGTTTGTTTAATACCATTCCAGTTATTCTGTTCTAGCCATTACAATGAGCCCATCCTCCTATAGCTCCTCCCACCAGCCGCCTCCGGGAGAATAATATTATCATGTAGTGGCATGAACCTATAGATGTTACATTGAGCTGGGTGAATGGAATATGACAACCAATGTGCTGTAATAGAAATAAGGCCATGCTCATAAAAATAAATTGTCCTCCCTAATCTTAAACCTCTCCAAACGCCCCTGCTCTAATCTAATCAAATCCCAACACTGCAGGACAACTATATACTAGTATATGTAGCTACTATATTTGTATTCTGTTTTAACAGGAAACCAATCCATTTGTGATATAACATGCACTGGATGTTGCAATTAGTAAACTCTCAGTAGATCACCATAAGGGGGTATGGGATCTGGATTCTTAATTGGACCTGAGATTGACTAGGTGTTACCAACAGATAGTCAGGGACCAATCAGAATCTTGCCATTGCTATGCTACAGAGATGGAGCTTTGAAGATCATTTGAAGATCATTTAAACAATCTAACAAAAGAGAAGTGGAGATCATTTAATGAGATTTGTTCTGTCTCGAGACTTCAATCAAGGAATTACGCCATCTCTCGATTGGTTCGTTCTTGGCCTCACGTTGATGTTTTATAGGTGTTTACTGATTGACTTATTAGCAGTGATGGTTGATCTTAAGGGGTTCAGCAATCAGCATAGTGAAGTGTACACTACTGGTACTGGTCACATTGACCCTCATTGGACCAAGATGTTTTCCTGCAGGTCAAGGTGGTAATGCTGATGTGACATACTGAGTTTCGAACACAGGTGTCATGCACACCACAAGGTTGCTGAACCTGCTGAACTAAACCCAAGGCATTAACTCGGGGCACTAACACAAGTCTTCACGTCTCAGGCAAGGTTACTCGTCACATGAGAGTGTTTGACAGATCCACCTCTGTTACTGTGGACAGTACCGCATTCTATATTATATCCTAATGACCACATCTGAGCGAGCCAACATGAGACTGATCTTCTCTTACATCAGACAAGAACCTCTTAGCTTACTGTATACCTGCTGCATCACACATCATCTGTCTCTCTCATTCGTTGGTTCATTTGTACCCTCTGTGTGGATTCCTGAAGTGGGATGGGGGCCCTCTGGAGTAGAACAACAGTAGCTACTCAGGTCTCCTGAGCCTCGCTGGCAGCCTACTTTTGCCTGTAACCTAGTTTAGGAACTTTTTAAAAAGCCGGCATGGGAACCCATTGAAGCTGTTCATCTCTTTTCTCCTCGTTCTCCATGAGATGAGGGGAGGTGGGAGATTGAAGGGAGCATTTTTAATTAAAGAGCAGAGAATTGAAATTGAGCTGGATGGAGGTAGGTAGGGAGGGTGGGAGAAGTGTCTGGACACACCAGGGATGCTTTGATCAGTGGCCAGATGTGTCTGTGCTCTGTCTCTCACCTGGACAAAGGGGGACATTACATGAGTCACTGTTACTGAGGCTCACTAAGGTAAATAATAATTGCATAGTCACTGACTCTACGCTGTGGCTGCTTTAGGATTATCTCACCCCGGATACTTACAGTACCAACACAATGTAGTTCATTATCCATAAGGTTTTGAAGTTGATGAATCAGAAAATGTGTTAAATACATTTAAACAGCAGCTGTGTGTGTGTGTACTTCCCCTCCACCAGAACACCATGGCCCATTCCTGTTAGTGTCCGTCTGGCAGACCATCTGCAGCAGACACAGGACGTTAATCTCTGAACTGCTTTCCCTACAGCCACCAACCCAGACACCTACCTGCATCTTTATCCAGGTCCAGGGGTGTAAAAATTGCTCGTGGCATTCTAACAGACCAGACCATTTTTTTCACTTGAGACCCTCATACCGGCCTATTTTTTTTCCTAGAGACCCGCACATTGCCCGAAATACCATATGGCCAGTCCGCACCTGCCCAGGTCGCTATTCAATGCCCCAGCCCACATCTCTGGATGCTGGTGGACTGAGGTGACCTAAAACATCCAATTGTAGGAAGTTCAACCAGTTTTGTCATCCTCTACTTAACATTTTGGAGACACATTCTCAAAGAGACGTTCGTACTAGACACGAGACATTCTTATGAGTGAGTCTGGAGCAGAGTCCCAACTTATATTGTTGGTGTCCTCCTCAATAACTTTAAGTGAGCAGGTGAAGACATCTTCTCTAAATGTCTGGGTGGAGTCTGAGTGTGACACTTTCTGTCCTTACATCAGCAGGAGATCCTAATGCATTAAAACCCATGTGTCTTTTAAGCCCGTCTTTTATAGTTCAACAGGGGCAGCCCAGTGTGTGGCTTCCATCACAGATGAGGTACGCAAAGCCTGATCAGAGCTGCCAGATTGGACCGTTACAGAGAAAGAGAAAGGTAGAGCTGGACAAACTCTCTTAATTGATATAGTTTCATTTCTCACCTTACTTCCCCTGATGCAACTCTGACTGAGGTAAGTCCCCCGTTTAACCTCTCTTGGGTAGGGGTCAGTATTTTCACGTCCAGATGAAAAGCGTGCCCAAAGTAACTGCATGTTACTCAGACCCAGAAGCTAGGATATGCATATAATTAGATTTGGATAGAAAACACTCTAAAGTTTCTAAAACTGTTAAAATAATGTCTGTGAGTATAACAGAACTGATATGGCATGCGAAACCCAGAGGACAAAACATCCAAAAATAATAATTCAGCCTACCACTTTTTCCAATGGCTGTCATGTTTATTATGGGGCAAAATCCTCCCAGATTGCAGTTCCTACAGCTTCCACTAGATGTCAACAGTCTTTAGAAAGAGTTTCAATGGTGGTTTTTGAAAAAATGAGCCAGAAATTGTAGTTCTAGGTGGCTCCCATTTTGGCTGTAGTGTTTCCAAGAGCATGGAAGAGAGCGCGTTCTTTGGTATTTTCCTCCGGTAAAGACTAACGATTCTCCGTCTTAAATTTTATCATTTATTTACGTATTAGGGTACCTAAGGTTTGTATATAAACATTATTTGACTTGTTTGGATGAAGTTTATTAGTAACGTTTGGGATTCATTTTGTATGCATTTTGATGGAGGGAAACTGGGTGGATTATTGACTGAAGCGTGCCAGCTAAACTATGTTTTGCTGGATATAAAGAAGGACATTATCAAACAAAAGGAAATTTTTTTTATGTATCTGGGACCTTTTGGAGTGCCAACAGAAGATCATCAAATGTAAGGCATTTATTATATCGCTATTTCTGACTTTCGTGGCACACCTGCCTGGTTGAAATGTGTTTTTCATGCTTTTGTATGCGGGCCGCTGTCCTCAGATAATCGCATGGTGTGCTTTCGCCGTAAAGCCTTTTTTAAATCTGACACAGCGGCTGGATTAACAAAAGGTTAAGCTTTATTTTGATGTATTACACTTGTGATTTTATGAAAGTTAAATATTTATAATTGTGTAGTTTGAATTTCACGCTCTGCAATTTCACCGGATGTTGGCCAGGTGGGACGCTAGCGATAAGAAGTTAAACACTAATGGTTCACTGTCCCATTGTGTTACGGAGAGATTCAAACTGTCATCGATAGTATGGTAGGAGTCCATTGAATAAAGATAAAGATAAGGACTTGAGAGGAAAGAAGAGAAACTAATTTGAGTTCAATCCTCTGGAGCGGGTACTCCCAAACTGGGTTAAGCCAAATAAAAATATGATTCACATTTTAATTGATAATTATTTGAACAAAAAAAAAATACAACAATTCTTCACATTTTCAAACAGTCCATTTTATATTTTCTAATGGGGCTATATATTTGGGTGAGGTTTTTTTCTCACCTGAGTAGCCTCGTTTCACTGCCAAAAATAAAACTAAACCATCTAGTGTTCAGTGAAATAACAACACATTGTCAAATACAGGTAGCCTAGTCAAGTGATTAACATCCAATCACCTCAACCGTTACTCTCTCACGAGAATTCCACTAATGGTCCGTATGTAGCCAAACGTAGCAGCTGCTCATTCCATTTGCTCGAAAATTGATAAATGGTTCAAAAAAGTAAGGCCCGCATCCATAGAGACACATACCAGCTCTACTGGTAGTACTGCTACTACCAGCAGTACTACACCTGCACCTGTCGACGACACAAGTTGTTCTGCTTCCACGAGCACATCCAATGCTAGCATCAGTAATTCTACATTTGTTGTTAGCCCAGCTAGCATGGACACTGATGGTTGTGAATCTGATGCAGCCGAAGAGCTACTGCCCACGTACCCGGGAAAGCACCGAACAACAGACAGGGATGTTGGACCATCGAGGAGGCGCAAATATGATGAGAACTACATTGATTTGTGGTTCACTTATATTGGGAGAAGTGCCTTTCCTCAGCCACAGTGTGATATATGTGCAAAAGTACTATCTCACAACTCGATGAAACCTTCACTCTTGCGCAGACATTTAGAAACCAAAAGATAAGCCACAGGAGTTTTTTGAGCGAGAATTAAGACGACTTTAGAGTAGTAAGTCATGTATAAAAGCAATAGGTGCCATTAATAAGAAGGGGCTAGAAGCGTCTTATATGGTGAGCTACCGAGTGTCTAGATGTCACGGATCCCTCGTGAACTTTCATTGCGTACACCTGGCCCCTATTTCCACTGATTGTATTTGTATATGTGCCTTTTGTTGTCGATTATTGTTACTATGTCCGTTGGTTCATGTGAGTACCTGTGCTGTGCATTTTGGCTTTCGTGCCATTGTGGAATGCGCAGATGATTACGGGCCTCGTCCCGTGTGATAATCTTTGTGTGTTTGTGTTATTTATTTGAGGTACTCCTCGCTCTTTTGTTTGGGCTTCAACCCTGTGTTATTGTTACGTGTTTTGTTTGGTCTTCGCCCTCGTGCCTTTACATGGCACGCCGTAATTTGGGGCTTAATGAAAACTCCTATTACGTATTCCTGTGCCTGTCTCCCAAATCATTTATGCCAACGTGACACTAGTACAGGCAAGCCCCATACTATTGTGGAGGACTAAAATTCTTCCTGCTGCCTCAGATATGGCTGGGACAGTGCTGGGGGAAAAGGCAAAAAAATATACAGACAATGCATTCATTAAACAACACTGTTTAACAACGCATCAGTGACATGGCAGGAGATGTTTCGAAACAATTACTGCTTTGCATACAAGCCAGTGAATTCTATGCGTTTAAGCTGGATCAACAGACGTGGCAGGCCTGGCACAGCTCCTGGTATATGTCTGTTATGTTTATGGGGGGTCAATTAAGGAAGACGGCCTCTTCTGCAAACCACTGGAAACCAGGACAAAAGAAGAGGAGATGTTTTAATTATTCGGGATTGGTGTCACTTCCACGGGACGGTTGAGCTAATGTGTGATTAGCATGATGTTGTAAGTAACAAGAACATTTCCCAGGACATAGACATACTGTATCTGATATTGGCAGAAAGGTTAAATTCTTGTTAATCTGCACTGTACAATTTACAGTAGCTATTAGAGTGAAATAATACCATGCTATTGTTTGAGGAGAGTGTGCAATTTTGAACATGAGTTATTAATAAACAAATTAGGCACATTTGGTCAGTCTTGATTCAGCATTTTGAACAGAAATGAAATGGTTCATTGGATCAGTCTAAACCTTTGCACATACATTGATGCCTTTTAGTGGCCAACATCTAAATTGCACCTGGGCTGGAATAATACATTATGGTCTTTTTCTTGCATTTCAAAGATGATGGTCCAAAGAAATACAAAATAACGGTTGGTTTTGTCTTTGTATTATCATTTGCCAGATCTATTGTGTTATATTCTCCTACATTCCTTTCACATTCCCACAAAATTCAATTTGTTTAGTTTCAAACGGTACCAAGAATATGCATATTCTTGCTTCAGGGCCTGAAATACAGGCAGTTGTCATGTCTTGTTATGTCTGTTCCTGTCCTTTCTCTTCACTCTGTCTCTCTCTGCTGGTCTTTTTAGGTTACCTTCTCTGTCTCTCATTCTTCAGCTGTTCTACATCTCCCCTAACTAGCTCATTCACTCCTTCCCACCTGTTCTCTCTTCCCCCTCTGATTAGGTCTCTATTTCTCTCTCTGTTCCTGCTACTTTCAGTGTCTGATTCTTGTTTGTGTTTTCGATGCCAGAAGCAAGCTGTCGTCCCGTTTGCTTCCACCTTGTCCTATCCTGTCGGAGTCTGCCTGGCAGGTGCATCCTGCATTATACTAACGTTCTTTTTGTTCCATTGACTACGTTGGAAGAGGATTTATGCCATTCCTGTTTTTCATTAAAGAACTCTGTTTTCTGTTAAAACCGCTTTTGGGTCTTCACTCAAGTACATAACAGAAGAATCAGACCAAGAATGGACCCAGCGGCTCCGGACCCTTTTCACTCCGCCGTCGAGATCCAGGGAGCGATGCTAGGCAGACACGAGGAGGAATTGTCTGCTGCTCGACATGCCGTTGAGACCCTGGCCGTCCAAGTCTCCGACCTCACAAGACAGGTTCACCAACTCCACCTCGATTCACCGCCCACTTCCAGGGTTTCCGAGTCTCCGGAGCCCAGGATCAACAACCCGCCGTGTTACTCTGGGGAGCCCACTGAGTGCCGCTCATTCCTCACTCAGTGTGATGTGGTGTTCTCTCTCCAGCCCAACACTTACTCCAGGAGCGCAGCCCGCATCGCCTACGTCATTTCTCTCCTTACCGGACGGGCGCGTGAGTGGGGCACGGCAATCTGGGAGGCGAGGGCTGAGTGTATTAACCAGTATCAGGACTTTAAGGAGGAGATGATACGGGTTTTTGACCGTTCTGTTTTTGGCGAGGAGGCTTCCAGGGCCCTGTCTTCCCTATGTCAGGGGAATCGATCCATAACGGATTATTCTATTGAGTTTCGCACTCTCGCTGCCTCTAGTGACTGGAACGAGCCGGCTTTGCTCGCTCGTTTTCTGGAGGGTCTCCTCGTCGAGGTTAAGGATGAGATCCTCTCCCGGGAGGTTCCTTCCAGTCTGGACTCCTTAATAGCTCTCGCTATTCGCATAGAGCGACGGTTTGATCTTCGTCGCCGAGCTCGTGGAAAGGAGCTTGCGTTCTCCGTTGCTCCCCTCTCCACATCACTGCCACCTGCCGCATCACTGCCACCCTCCTCCGCCGGCTCGGATGCTGAGCCTATGCAGCTGGGGGTATCCGCATATCGGCCAAGGAGAAGGAACGGAGAATCACCAATCGCCTCTGTCTCTACTGCGGCTCCGCTGGTCATTTTGTCACCTCATGTCCAGTAAAAGCCAGAGCTCATCAGTAAGAGGAGGGCTACTGGTGAGCGCAACTACTCAGGCCTCTCCTTCTGGATCACGCACTACCTTTCCGGTCCATCTCCGCTGGCCCGGTTCATCTGCTTCCTGCAGTGCCTTGATAGACTCTGGGGCGGAGGGCTGTTTTATGGACGAGACCTGGGCTCGGGAACATGACATTCCTCTCAGACAGTTAGGGGAGCCCACGGCCTTGTTCGCTTTAGATGGTAGTTCTCTCCCCAAGATTCAGCGTGAGACGCTGCCTTTAACCCTCACTGTCTCTGGTAATCATAGCGAAACCATTTCTTTTTTAATTTTTCGTTCACCTTTTACACCTGTTGTTTTGGGTCATCCCTGGTTAGTGCGCCATAACCCTTCTATTAATTGGTCTAGTAATACTATCCTATCCTGGAATGTTTCTTGTCATGTGACCTGTTTAATGTCTGCTATCCCTCCTGTTTCCTCTGTCTCTTCTTCACAGGAGGAGCCTGGCGATTTGACAGGGGTGCCGGAGGAGTATCACGATCTGCGCACGGTTTTCAGTCGTTCCAAGGCCACTTCTCTCCCTCCACACCGGTCGTATGACTGTAGTATTGATCTCCTTCCGGGAACTACTCCCCCGGGGTAGATTATACTCTCTGTCGGCTCCCGAACGTAAGGCTCTCGAGGATTATTTGTCGGTTTCGCTCGACGCCGGTACCATAGTCTCCTCCTCCTCTCCCGCCGGAGCGGGGTTTTTTTTGTTCAGAAGAAGGACGGGTCCCTGCGCCCATGCGTGGATTATCGAGGGCTGAATGACATAACAGTTAAGAATCGTTATCCGCTTCCTCTTATGTCTTCAGCCTTCGAGATCCTGCAGGGAGCCAGGTTTTTCACCAAATTGGACCTTCGTAACGCCTACCATCTCGTGCGCATCAGGGAGGGGGACGAGTGGAAGACGGCGTTTAACACTCCGTTAGGGCACTTTGAATACCGGGTTCTTCCTTTCGGCCTCGTTAACGCTCCAGCTGTCTTTCAGGCACTAGTTAACGACGTCCTGAGAGACATGCTGAACATTTTTGTTTTCGTTTACATGGACGATATCCTGATTTTTTCACCGTCTCTCTCGATTCATGTTCAGCACGTGCGACGCGTCCTCCAGCGCCTTTTGGAGAACTGTCTTTATGTGAAGGCTGAGAAGTGCATTTTTCATGCCGCCTCTGTTCCTTTTCTCGGTTCCGTTATTTCCGCTGAGGGCATTAAGATGGATCCCGCTAAGGTCCAGGCTGTCATTGATTGGCCCGTTCCTAAGTCACGCGTCGAGCTGCAGCGCTTTCTGGGCTTCGCTAATTTCTATCGTCGTTTCATCCGTAATTTCGGTCAGGTGGCAGCTCCCCTCACAGCCCTTACTTCTGTTAAGACGTGCTTTAAGTGGTCCGTTTCCGCCCAGGGAGCTTTTGATCTTCTTAAGAATCGTTTTACATCCGCTCCTATTCTTGTTACACCTGACATCTCTAGACAGTTTGTTGTTGAGGTTGACGCGTCAGAGGTGGGCGTGGGAGCCATTCTTTCTCAGCGCTCTCTCTCTGACGGCAAGGTCCATCCTTGCGCGTTTTTCTCTCATCGCTTATCGCCGTCAGAACGTAACTATGATGTTGGTAATCGCGAACTGCTCGCCATCCGCTTAGCCCTAGGCGAATGGCGACAGTGGTTGGAGGGGGCGACCGTTCCTTTTGTCGTTTGGACTGACCATAGGAACCTTGAGTACATCCGTTCAGCCAAACGACTTAATGCGCGTCAGGCTCGTTGGGCTCTGTTTTTCGCTCGTTTCGAGTTTGTTATTTCTTATCGTCCGGGCTCAAAAACACCAAGCCTGATGCTTTATCTCGTCTCTTCAGTTCTTCTGAGGTCTCCTCCGACCCCGAGGGATTCTCCCTGAGGGGCGTGTTGTCGGGTTGACTGTCTGGGGAATTGAGAGGCAGGTAAAGCAAGCACTCGCTCACACTCTGTCGCCGCGAGCTTGTCCTAGGAACCTTCTGTTCGTTCCCGTTCCTACTCGTCCGGCCGTTCTTCAGTGGGCCCACTCTGCCAAGTTAGCCGGCCACCCCGGCGTTCGGGGTACGCTCGCTTCCATTCGCCAGCGTTTCTGGTGGCCCACTCGGGAACGTGACGCGCGTCGATTTGTCGCCGCTTGTTCGGTCTGCGCGCAGACTAAATCTGGGAACTCTCCTCCTGCCGGCCGTCTCAGACCGCTTCCCATTCCCTCTCGACCGTGGTCTCACATCGCTTTAGATTTTATCACCGGACTGCCTTCATCAGCGGGGAAGACAGTTATTCTTACGGTTGTCGATAGATTCTCTAAGGCGGCTCATTTCATTCCTCTCGCTAAGCTCCCTTCTGCTAAGGAGACGGCTCAGATCATTATCGAGAATGTTTTTCGAATTCATGGCCTTCCGTCTGACGTCGTTTCCGACAGAGGCCCGCAGTTCACGTCTCAATTTTGGAGGGAGTTTTGCCGTTTGATTGGGGCTTCCGTCAGTCTCTCGTCCGGCTTTCATCCCCAGTCTAACGGTCAAGCCGAACGGGCCAATCAGACTGTTGGTCGCATTTTACGCAGTCTTTCTTTTCGTAACCCTGCGTCTTGGTCAGAACAGCTCCCCTGGGCAGAGTACGCCCACAACTCGCTTCCCTCGTCTGCTACCGGTCTATCTCCTTTTCAGAGTAGCCTCGGGTACCAGCCTCCGCTGTTCTCATCTCAGCTCGCCGAGTCCTGCGTCCCCTCCGCTCAGGCTTTTGTCCAGCGTTGCGAGCGCACCTGGAAGGGGGTCAGGTCGGCACTTTGCCGTAATAGGGCGCAGACTGTGAGGGCCGCTAATAAGCGTAGGATCAAGAGTCCTAGATATTGTTGCGGTCAGAGAGTATGGCTCTCCACTCAGAACCTTCCCCTTAAGACAGCTTCTCGCAAGTTGGCCCCGCGGTTCATTGGTCCGTTCCGTATTTCTCAGGTCATTAATCCTGTCGCAGTGCGACTTCTTCTCCCGCGCTATCTTCGTCGCGTTCACCCGGTCTTCCATGTCTCCTGTGTTAAGCCCGTTCTTCGCGCCCCCGCTCGTCCCTTCCCCCCATCCTTGTCGAGGCGCACCCATCTATAGGGTTCGTAAGATTTTGGACATGCGCCCTCGGGGCCGTGGTCATCAGTACCTAGTGGATTGGGAGGGGTACGGTCCTGAGGAGAGGAGTTGGGTTCCCTCTCGGGACGTGCTGGACCGTTCGCTGATCGATGATTTCCTCCGTTGCCGCCAGGTTTCCTCCTCGAGTGCGCCAGGAGGCGCTCGGTGAGTGGGGGGGGTACTGTCATGTCTTGTTATGTCTGTTCCTGTCCTTTCTCTTCACTCTGTCTCTATCTGCTGGTCTTTTTAGGTTACCTTCTCTGTCTCTCATTCTTCAGCTGTTCTACATCTCCCCTAACTAGCTCATTCACTCCTTCCCACCTGTTCTCTCTTCCCCCTCTGATTAGGTCTCTATTTCTCTCTCTGTTCCTGCTACTTTCAGTGTCTGATTCTTGTTTGTGTTTTCGATGCCAGAAGCAAGCTGTCGTCCCGTTTGCTTCCACCTTGTCCTATCCTGTCGGAGTCTGCCTGGCAGGTGCATCCTGCATTATACTAACGTTCTTTTTGTTCCATTGACTACGTTGGAAGAGGATTTATGCCATTCCTGTTTTTCATTAAAGAACTCTGTTTTCTGTTAAAACCGCTTTTGGGTCTTCACTCAAGTACATAACACAGTTAAATTTGGGTATGTCATTTTAGGCGAAAATTGGAAAAAAAAGGGGTGGATCCTTACTCGACAGCTTTGTGACATCAAATGGACTTTGGTGGTCAAGATGTGTTTGTATCTGTACTGATAGCACAAAAGCCATGACAGGGAGACATAGTGGAGTGGTAAGTCCCGTGAAAGCAGTTGCTCCCAAAGCCACTTGGGTACCTGTAGCATCCACCGAGAGGCTCTTGCTGCCAAAGGAATGCCTGACAGCTTGAAAGACGGTTTGGACACTACAGTGAAAATTGTTAACTTTGTTAAAAACTCTTTGGGCTGCAATCCCGTTAAAGGGATGATATGACAACAGCCAGTGAAAGTCCAGGACGCCAAATTCAAAACAACAGAAATCTCATAATTACAATTCCTCAAACATACATGTATCTTATACTGTTTTAAAGGTAGTCTTGTTGTTAATCCCACCACAGTGTCCGTTTTCAAATATGCTTTTCAGCAAAAGCACCACAAATCACTATAGGTCACCACCAAACCACAATAAAAACAGCATTTTTTCCAACCAAAGAGAGGAGTCACAAAAAGCACAAATAGAGATAAAATGAATCACTAACCTTTGATTTTCATCAGATGACACTCATGTTACTTCATGTTACACAATACATGTATGTTTTGTTTGATAAAGTTCATATTTATATCAAAAAATCAGAGTTTACATTGACACGTTACATTCACTAGTTCCAAAAGCATCCAGTGATTTTGCATATCCACATCGATCCAACAGAAATACTCCTCATAAATGTAGATGATAATACAAGTTTGTTGAATTTATTATGGATAAATGAATAAACAATATACCCATTTTAAATAGAATTGTATCTAGGTAAACTTATACTTTGTTTTATAAGTGATTGACAATATGAGTTCATAAGAAGGGATTGTGTGACAGGACAAGGAGTAATAAAAAGTTAATGAACACCATTCCAACTAGGCAGAAACAAATGGGTTGGGGACTGTGTAAACACATAAGGTCGTTAGCCTATGGTTGACCCAACTGAAACTTAGCTCTGGGGTTTTTAGATAAAGCAGTGAGTGCATTCCTAGGTTTTCTGGTAATTATAACTGTCAGTTCAGTGGTGATCGATAATGTTGAGGGGTCAAAAGTTATCTGGGAGTGTGTTAGTAAGTTAGAATGAACTTTTCACCTTACTTTGTCCCGGTCGAGAGGAGGGGATTCTGTTAAAGCAGTGAAATGACGTCATGATCTGTATATAAACTGTTGCACGTGTTTAAGTGGGATCGTGCTCCGAGAATAAATTCTATTACCTATTATTGAAAGACTGGTCTGCGTCTATTTTATGCAAATCTTACAAATTCTCATAAAATAGATTAAGGGCTTTCAATTGATGAAAGCACATTGGCATAATTAAATTACAGTAACAAAGTTATACACATGGAATTATAGATATGCCTGTCGTTAATGCAACCACTATGTCAGATTTCAAAAAAACTTTATGAAAAAAAGCAAACCATGCAATAATCTGAGACGGCGCTCAGAACAATAGTCATATTAGCCACCATGTTGGAGTCAACAGAAACCATAAATTACATGCCAAATATTCCCTATAACCTTTGATCTTCATCAGAATGCACTCCCAGGGATCCCAGGTCCACAATAAATGCTTGATTTGTCCGTTATTTATGTCCAATTAGCTACTTTTGTAAGTGCATTTGGTACACCTATCCAAACGCTGGTGCTGGTCGACCATTTTTTCTGACAAAATCTCCAAAAAGTTATATTACAGGTCAAAGAAACATTTTTTTCAAACTAAGTACAGAATCAATCATTAGGATGTTTTTATCATAAATCTTCAATAAAGTTCCAACCGGAGAATACCTTTGTGTCTTGAGGAGGAACGGAATGCAGGAAGATATCATGCGGTATGCATGTGACCTGGTACTGGCTCTCTGCCAGTTGTCTGATTTATTCCCCTCGTATTCAGTCCCACAACACAGAGGCCTCATTCAAATTTCTATAGACGGTTGACATCTAGTGGAAGTGAATCTTCATTCATATCGCAATGGGATTTCAATAGGGAATGGTTTGAAAATATACCAACCTCAGATTTCTCACTTCCTGTTTGGATTTCTTCTCAGGTTCTTGCCTGCCATATGATTTCTGTTATACTCACAGACATCATTCAAACTGTTTCAGAAAATTCAGAGTGTTTTCTATCCAATACTAATAATAATATGCATATTTTAGCAACTGAGACTGAGGAGCAGGCCGTTTACTCTGGGCACCTCTAGGCACCTTTCATCCAAGCTACTCAATAGTGCCCCTGCAGCCATAAGAAGCAAGGCCCCTGAACTGTCATGTATGTTCAGCACTATGCAATGAATTGGGCAGCCACCAAGTAATGCTTCTACAACATACAGAAGTGCGCTGGTTATAAAGGGGCAAAGTATTGACATGTTTTTTTTTAATGAGAGACGAGCTTAAAGCTTTCTTTACTGACCATCATTTTTACTTGTCTGACCGCTTGCATGATGACGAGTTTCTCACACGACTGGCCTATCTGGATGATGTTGTTTCTTGCCTGAATGTTCTGAATCTAGTATTACAGGGACTCTTTGCAACTATATTCAATGTGCAGGACAAAATTGAGGCTATGATTAAGAAGTTGGAGCTCTTTTCTGTCTGCATTAATAAGGACAACACACAGGTCTTTCTGTCATTGTATGATTTTTTTGTGTGCAAATGAACTCAAGCTTACGGACAATGTCTAATGTGATATAGCGAAGCACCTGAGTGAGTTGGATGCGCAATTACGCAGGTACTATCCCGAAACGGATGACATAAACAACTGGATTCATTATCCCTTTCATGCCCTGCCTCCAGTCCACTTACCGATATCTGAACAAGAGCCTCATTGAAATTGCAACAAGCAGTTCTGTGAAAATGTAATTTAATCAGAAGCCACTGCCAGATTTCTGGATTGGGCTGCACTTAGAGTATCTTGCCTTGGCAAATCGTGCTGTTAACCTGTGGTGAGATATTCACAATTTTCGATGAACAAATAATGTTTTATATGTAAGATGGCTAAATAAAGAGCAAAATTATTGATTATTATTATTTGTGCCCTGGTCCTATAAGAGCTCTTTGTCACTTCCCATGAGCTGGGTTGTGACAAAACACAAATTTTTATGCTTAATAAATTTATCGTACAGTGTGTGTGTGGCAGGCTTACAATGATGGCCCAAAAAACATTTGAGAGTGCGTTGACCCTGGTACTAGAGGGGGTACACAGCTGGAGGTACGGGACTATAATACGTTTGGGAACCACTGCTCTGGAGCAATGAGGACTTATCTTGCCCAGTATTAGTCCCACCATATAGCACAATGATTTAGTCCCACCAGATATACCACACTGATTTAGTCCCACCAGATATACCACACTGATTTAGTCCCACCAGATATACCACAATGATTTAGTCCCACCAAATATACCACACTGATTTAGTCCCACCAGATATACCACACTGATTTAGTCCCACCAGACATACCACACTGATTTAGTCCCACCATATAGCACAATGATTTAGTCCCACCAGATATACCACACTGATTTAGTCCCACCAGATATACCACAATGATTTAGTCCCACCATATAGTACAATGATTTAGTCCAACCAGATATACCACACTGATTTAGTCCCACCAGATATACCACACTGATTTAGTCCCACCAGATATACAACACTGATTTAGTCCCACCACATATACCACACTGATTTAGTCCAACCAGATATACAACACCGATTTAGTCGCACCAGATATACAACACTGATTTAGTCCCACCAGATATACCACACTGATTTTTTTCCCACCAGATATACCACACTGATTTAGTCCCACCAGATATACCACACTGATTTAGTCCCACCAGATATACCACACCGATTTAGTCCCACCAGATATACCACACCGATTTAGTCCCACCAGATATACAACACTGATTTAGTCCCACCAGATATACCACACCGATTTAGTCCCACCAGATATACAACACTGATTTAGTCCCACCAGATATACAACACTGATTTAGTCCCACCACATATACAACACTGATTTAGTCCCACCAGATAGCACACTGGTTTAGTCCCACCAGATATACCACACTGATTTAGTCCCACCAGACATACCACACCGATTTAGTCCAACCAGATATACAACACTGATTTAGTCCCAACATATATACAACACTGATTTAGTCCCACCAGATATACCACACTGATTTATTCCCACCAGAGAGCACACTGATTTAGTCCCAACAGATATACAACACTGATTTAGTCCCACCACATATACCACACTGATTTAGTCCCACCAGATATACAACACCGATTTAGTCCCACCAGATATACAACACTGATTTAGTCCCACCACATATACCACACTGATTTAGTCCCACCAAATATACCACACTGATTTAGTCCCACCAGATATACCACACTGATTTAGTCCCACCAGACATACCACACTGATTTAGTCCCACCAGAGAGCACACTGATTTAGTCCCACCAGATATACCACACTGATTTAGTCCCACCAGATATTCCACACTGATTAAGTCCCACCAGATATACCACACTAATTTAGTCCCACCAGATATACAACACTGATTTAGTCCCACCAGATATACCACACCGATTTAGTCCCACCAGAAATACAACACTGATTTAGTCCCACCAGATATACCACACCGATTTAGTCCCACCAGATATACCACACTGATTTAGTCCCACCAGATATGCCACACCGATTTAGTCCCACCAGATATACCACACCGATTTAGTCCCACCAGATATACCACACCGATTTAGTCCCACCAGAAATACAACACTGATTTAGTCCCACCAGATATACAACACTGATTTAGTCCCACTCGATATACCACACTGATTTCGTCCCACCAGATATACCACACTGATTTATTCCCACCAGAGAGCACACTGATTTAGTCCCACCAGAGACCACACTGATTTAGTCCCACCAGATATACCACACTGATTTAGTCCCACCTGTACTGATTTCCCCTGAGTAAGTCAAAGGGAGAGTCTAATGAATTAGCATTGGGACAACTAGTTAAATAACACCCAATGGGGATTGTAAATTAATGTGTTTTCTGTCGGCCTTTAGAGGGGCATGTACATGAAGGAAGACTTCATAAAATAATACTATATGCAGATGAACATGTTAGGCTTTTTGTGTTTGAAGATATAAGGATTCTGTGGTATCAAATGATTGGAGAGGAGATTGTAGGCCAATAATCTTAATGAATATATGCAGGTACTTGATGATATATGAAGTGGCTTGGCAGTCTGCCGTATAGCTCAGCTATTGTTCAAAATGGTAATCAGCTAGGTGTTTGTGGCTGTGTGTGGATCCTGTGATCTGCACAGCACCATGAGAGTACTGACGTAATGATGAAGAATTTGTACTAACATCCTGATTAGCCAAACCTCTTTCTTTCTTCTATTGAGCCATTGTCCTGACTGAAGCTGCACTGCACTGGCCAATCGTAGTGTTGTCAGATATGATGCCTTGTATGCATTACATCCAATTCATAGTCACTGAAACATTTGACATCTTTTCCTTGATAATGTTATATATAGTCATAACACCAGCAGACATATTTTTGTTCAGTCCACCACACAGTACATTGCAATAAGAGAAGGCAGCAGCACTAATCGTGTATGGTTCAGCACCGACACACATTGCTCCTGAGTGTACTGCTGCCACAGCATTTCAGAAGCACCGCTCCAGTCAGAGTAAAACAGAAGTCAAATATACATTTCCATCACATTCTCTGAATGCCATGCTCCATTACTCTGGCTGATTGCATAGCCAACATTGTCAATGAATAAAGTGTGACAGCACGCCTTCCAAATTGTTTGGGAGAAAACTCAGTCAAGGAGGATGCAGCATTGGTATTGGATTGGAATAAGGCAGAAGGACAATGAGCAATTATTTGCGGAGATAAACTAGGTGACCAAAGTCAGCATGCATGTACCCGGCCGCCACAAGGAGTCGCTAGAGTGTGATGGGACAAGGACATCAAACCCGGATCTGTAGTAACGCCTCTAGCACTACGATGCAGTGCCTTAGACCGCTGCGCCACTTGGGAGGCCGTATTTTATAGTATTCTAGAGATATCCTGGAATTCCTGACATGCCGACCCCAGGCGATGAGGGTAGGCAGCATCACGTCAGCCACGCTGACCCTCAACATGGGGACCCCACAGGGGTGCGTGCTTAGACCCCTCCTGTACTCCCTGTTCACCCACGACTACATAAGTAAGTTTGCAGATGACACAATGGTGGGAGGCCTGATCACCGGTGATGATGCGAAAGCCTACAGGGAGGAGGTCAGTGACCTGGCAGTGTGGGACTGGAACAGCAACCTCTCCCTCAACGTCAGTAAGACCAAGGAGCTGATCATGGGCTACAGGAAATAGAGGGGGGCGCGCACTCTCCCATCCACATCGGCAGGGCTGAAGTGGCGCAGGTCGAGAGCTTCAATTTCCTCAGAGGCAAATCACTAAGAAATTAAAATGGTCCACAGAGACGCACCCAGTTGTGAAGAAGGCGTGACAGCATCTCCTCTCTCAGGAGGTTGCTAAGGTTTGGCATGGGCCCTCAAATGTTTAAAGAGTTTTACAGCTATACTATTGAGAGCATCTTGACTGGCTGCATCACTGCTTGTTATGGCATCAGCACCATCCTCGAACTCATGGTGCTACAGTGGGTGGTGTGTTCAGCCCAGTACATCACTGGGGCCGAGCTCCCTGCCATCCAGGACCTCTATATCAGGCAGTGTGAAAGGAAGGCCCAGAAAATCGTTAAGAATCCAACCATAGACTGTTCAGTCAGTCAATTGAAATAAATAAATTAGTTCCTAATCTGTGGATTTCACATGACTGAGCAGGGGCGCAGCCATGGCAGCCAATCAGAATGAGTTTTCCCTTTAAATACTCCTCAGCATACAGAAATACAGACAGAAATACTCCCCCCCAACACACCTGTGTAATGCTGTTTAATCAGCTTCTTGATATGCCACACCTGTCAGGTGGATGGATTATTTTGGCAATGGAAAAATGCTCACTAACAGGGATGTAAAGAAATTTGTGCACAACATTTGAGAGAAATAAGCTTTTTGTGAGTATAGAACATTTTGTGAGGTTTTTTTTGTCAGCTCATGAAACATGGGACCAACACATTACATGTTACGTTTATATTTTTGTTCAGTGTAGAATTGTTTTTAGCTAAGCTCTTCTGGCACACCCACCGCCTGTGTTTGATACCTGGTTGGTTACAATCAAATCAAATGTTATTTGTCACATGCTTCATAAACAACAGGTCGAGACTAACAGTGAAATAAATGCTTACTTACGGGACCTTCCCAACAATGCAGTGAGACATTTTTAAATGATACAAAAAATAATAACACAAGGAATAAATACATGAGTAATGGGTGGCAGGTAGTCTCGTGGTTAAGAGCATTGGGCCAGTAACAGAAAGGTCGCTGGTTCAAATCCCTAAACCAAATAGGTGAAAAATCTGTCGGTGTGCCCTTGAGCAAGGCACTTAACCCTAATTACTCCTGTGAGTTGCTCTGGATAAGATCATCTGCTAAATGATTCGAATGACAACTTGGATATATATATGAATGGGGTACCTGTGTTTGATACCTGGTTGGTTACAATACACAGACCTCCAGTCTCTCCAGCTTTTCCCCCACAGAGGGAGTATTTCCTCAGTTTTCCTTTTATCAACCCCTCCTCCTCTGCTGAATTGAAAGGAGATATTGTAGGGTGAGGCAGAGAATATTAACCTGTAATTCCCCTTGGGTAGTTTTTCACTTATTGCTTGTTCACTTTGGTGACAGTCGTTTAGTGGACTAGATTGGTTTCTGTGTTGGCAGTACAATGATTAGGCCACAGAGGTGGGTTACAAATGTACCTTGAAGTGTGAAATAGGAACCAATAAGAAAAACTCTGTGGGGGAGTTGTTTGCCCTGTTATAATCTAATCTACTTATTTGAGGTCACTGTCCCAAAGGTCAAGAACAGACAATCATTTGGAGTATGTCCTTTTTTTTAAGAGGGTGGATCAGCTTAATATTGCGGAAAGAATGTTGCTTCCAATGTAATTGTCTGCATCATTTCCAATCCCCCATATGTTTTTGGTAAATATATATATATCCATACACACATGCATATATATACACATATATATACTGTAATGTCTTTGCTTTGTCAAAGTATTATTATTATTATTATTATTATTTCAATCCTTTCTCGTTTCCAATCCTTAAAATTATAAAATTACCATTTATTTGAGGAGATGAGGATTATTTTCAGGCAACTGATATAATCCAAATTATGTTAATAACATGCAGACATGCTACAGTGCCTTGCGAAAGTATTCGGCCCACCTTGAACTTTGCGACCTTTTGCCACATTTCAGTCTTCAAACATAAAGATATAAAACTGTATTTTTTGTGAAGAATCAACAACAAGTGGGACACAATCATGAAGTGGAATGACATTTATTGGATATATATATATATATATATATATAACT
Organism: Oncorhynchus masou masou; assembly: GCF_036934945.1. Taxonomy (NCBI): domain Eukaryota; kingdom Metazoa; phylum Chordata; class Actinopteri; order Salmoniformes; family Salmonidae; genus Oncorhynchus; species Oncorhynchus masou. Next base: position 77,989,151 of record NC_088216.1, on the reverse strand, counting down.
TTTTTAACAAATCAAATCAAAAACTGAAAAATTGGGCGTGCAAAATTATTCAGCCCCCTTAAGGTAATACTTTGTAGCGCCACCTGTCAGGACCCGGTTACGAACCTGGGTCTCCGGAGTGAGAAACAGTCACTTAACCAACTGAGCCACGAATAGTCAGCAGAACCCAGAAGATGAGGCAGACACAGCAGTACTTAAGACGGTGTATTTAATAAAGTAAAAAGGAGAAGTCCTTAAATACAAAAATGGCAAATCCAAAAGGTGGTAGGAATAGCACAAAAAGCCTCAAGAGATACTCAAAAACAAAAACAGAATTCCACAAGAGCATCCACCGGAATCGACAAGAAAACACAGAACACTAGGGCTGGGTGCTAACATACAAACACAGAGCACAGAACTGAGGGAAACTAAGGGTTTAAATACAATCAGGGGAAAACGAGGTACAGGTGCAAATAATAATGGGGAACAAGGGAAAAAACATAAGGTCAAAAAGCACAATGGGGGCATCTAGTGACCAAAACCCGGAACAACCCTGGCCAAATCCTGACAGAATCCCCCTAGGAACGGCTCCTGACGTTCCTACCAGCTCTCTCAGGGTGGAGGGCCCTGAACTGACGAATGAGGTCAGGATCCAGGATGTCTTTGGCAGGAACCCAGGAGCGCTCCTCGGGACCGTAGCCTTCCCAGTCCACCAGATACTGCCAGGACCGCTGCACCCGGCGGGAATCCAGTATCCGATGGACGGTATAAGCCGGCTGGCCTCCAATGACACGAGGCGGAGGGGGAGGTCTGTCTGCCGGGACAAGGGGAGAAAAACAACAGGTTTTAACAATGAAATGTGAAATGTGGGATTAATCTTAAGGGATCTGGGTAAGTGTAGGCGATAAGAAACTGGGTTAACTCTCCTGGCAACCTTGAAGGGACCGATGTATTTTTGGGACAGCTTGCGAGACTCCACCCGTAGAGGTAAGTTTCTTGTGGAGAGCCAGACTCTCTGGCCGGGGCGCAGGATAGGCCCGGGACGGCGACGTCTGTTGGCTTGTTGTTGGTACCTCTGTGAGGAACGCATAAGATTAAGACGGGTCTTCCTCCACATAAGCCGACAGCGTCTGACGAACTTCAAGGCTGAAGGCACTCTGACTTCTGCCTCCTGGTCCGGGAACAATGGAGGAGCATAGCCAAACTGACACTCGTGCGGGGACATACCAGTGGAGGAGGAGCGCAAGGTGTTGTGCGCGTATTTGGCCCAAACAATAAAGGATGACCATGTGGACGGGTTGTCACGAGTCATACATCGGAGGGTGGTTTCCAGCTCTTGATTCATCCTCTCTGTTTGGCCGTTGGACTCCGGATGGTACCCTGAAGATAGACTGGCAGAAGCCCCCATGAGTTGGCAGAAGGCCTTCCAAAACCTTGAGGCGAACTGGGGACCTCTGTCAGAAACCATATCTTGAGGAATGCCGAAGACTCGGAACACATGATTAATTACCAACTCAGCCGTTTCCTTGGCAGAAGGTAACTTAGTCAGAGGGACGAACCTGGCCGCCTTTGAAAACCTGTCGATTATGACTAGGATAGTAGTATTGCCATGGGATGGAGGAAGTCCAGTAATAAAGTCCAATGAGATATGGGACCAGGGTCTGTGGGGAACAGGTAAAGGGTGAAGGAGTCCTTGAGGGCGGAGGTGAGAAGATTTGCCCTGGCAGCACACGGGACAGTCATTGACGAAAGTGGCAACGTCTTCTCTTATGGTAGGCCACCAGAACTTACGCTGGATGAACTCCAAGGTGCGGCCTACGCCCGGATGACAGGTGAGGCGAGAGGAGTGCCCCCACAGAAGGACCTGAGTCCTCACTGCCTTGGGGACAAACAACCGATTGGCAGGACCTCCTTTCGGGTCCGGTTCGCTAGCTTAAGCACGTCTCACGGTATCCTCAACTTGCCACGAGATCGGAGCCACAATCTTAGCATCAGGAAGGACAGGCATGTCCGTGTCATCTCGAATGGCAGGTAGCGTAGACTCGGGACAGGGCATCCGGTTTGAGATTCTTCGACCCGGGCCGATAGGTGAGGATAAACTGGAATCGATTGAAGAAAAGAGACCATCTAGCTTGTCTAGAGTTCAACCGCTTCGCCTGCTGGATATACTCCAGATTTTTGTGGTCCGTAAGCACTTGAAACGGGTGAGAAGCCCCCTCGAGCCAGTGTCTCCATTCCTTCAATGCCATCTTAACCGCTAGGAGTTCACGATCCCCACATCGTAGTTCCTCTCAGTCGGGGTAAGCCGGTGTGAGAAGAAAGCGCACGGATGAAGCTTCTTGTCTTCACCCCTCTGAGACAGGACAGCTCCAACACCAACCTCTGATGCGTCTACCTCCACCACAAATGGTTCATCCGTAGTCGGTAGTATCAGGATGGGAGCAGAGAGAACGCGCTGCTTGAGTCCTTGGAAGGCCGTCTCAGCTTCTCTTCCCCACAAAAACCTTGCATTGCCACCCTTGGTTAAAGCTGAGAGAGGGGCTGCCACCAAGCTGAAGTTCTTGATGAACTTGCGGTAAAAGTTTGTGAAGCCCAGGAAACGCTGAACTTCCTTAACGGATTTGGGGGTGGGCCAATCCGCTACCGCCCCTACCTTCCTGGGGTCCATTTGGACTCGACCGGGTTCCACTACAAATCCCAGGAATTGTACTCGGGATGAATGGAATTCACATTTTTCCGGCTTAACGTACAGATGGCTGTCCAGGAGGCGTTTGAGTACTTGTCTGACATGCTTAGTGTGTTCTTGAAGGGAGCTCGAAAAGATGAGGATGTCATCCAAGTAAACGAACACAAATATGTTAAGCATATCCCTAAGCACATCGTTTATGAGCGCTTGGAACACCGCTGGGGCGTTGGTCAGGCCGAAGGGCATCACCAAGTATTCATAGTGACCAGTAGGCGTGTTGAAAGCGGTCTTCCACTCGTCACCAGGTCTGATCCGCACAAGATGGTATGCGTTCCGCAGGTCAAGCTTAGTGAAAACAACTGCTTCCTGGAGCAGCTCGAAGGCTGTGGCCATAAGGGGTAGCGGGTAACGGTTACGGACGGTTATGTCATTGAGTCCCCGGTAGTCGATGCAAGGACGTAATCCACCGTCTTTCTTGGCCACAAAGAAAAACCCTGCTCCCGCCGGGGAGGTGGATGGACGCATGAGGCCTGCTTCCAGAGCGTCCTTGATGTAGGTATCCATAGCAGCTCGTTCGGGTGGAGATAGGGAAAAGATCCGACCCCTGGGGGGCAAGTGCCCGGAAACAGGTCGATGGGGCAATCGTAAGGTCTATGGGGTGGTAGCATGGTGGCCCTCTGTTTGCTAAACACCAGTTTGAGGTCATGGTAACACTCGGGAACTCGGGTCAGGTCGATGGATTCTAAAGACTCGGGAGTAGAACTCGGGAATTCTGGAAAATACAAGTAGCTTGGCACGTAGGACCCCACTGCTTGATAGTGCCCACAGACCAGTCGATGTGAGGGTTATGGCTTTGAAGCCAGGGGTATCCAAGGACGAGAGGGAACTCGGAACAGGAGATCAAATGAAAGTTCATCAATTCCTGGTGTTGTGAAACTGAAAGTCGCAAGGAGGTAGTGACATGAGTGACAAGTCCAGATCCCAAAGGGCTTCCATCCAATGTAGTGACCCTCATGGGTTCACTTAGAGGTTCAGAGGGAACGCCATTCTCCTTCGCCCAGACACCATCCATGAAGTTACCTGCGGCTCCAGAGTCTACCAAGGCTTGAAGGTGAAGCTTGTGGTTGTCCCAGGAGAGGGTGACTGGAATGAGCAGACGGGAGTTGGACGGATGGGAGGAGGTTATGTTTCCCGTTACAGTTCCCCCGGTCTGTACGGGACAGAGCGTTTCCCTGGAGCCCGGGACACGTGGAACGGAAATGGCCCGGTTTGCCGCAATATAGACAGCGTCGCTCCTCATCCGGCGGTCTCTCTCAGCCTGGGAGATGCGTCCAATCTGCATGGGTTCCGATGGAGCCAGCGAGGATAAAGGTGGGGACTCGGAGCTGGGACTGATAGGGGCTAGAGGTCTACGGTTGAGTTCTCTCTCTCTCAGACGCTGGTCAATGCGTGAGGCCAACTTGATCAGGGACTCGAGATTGTCCGGTGGTTCCCGAGTGGCCAGTTCATCTTGGATAGTGTCGGAAAGGCCTTTCAGAAAGCACACCGTGAGCGCCTCGTTGTTCCAGCCACTTGCTGCTGCCACCGTGCGGAACTGGATGGCATAGTCCGTCACGCTGCGCCAACCTTGGTGGAGAGTCAGGAGCTGTTTGGCTGAGTCAGAACCACTGCTTGGGCCTTGAAACACTCGTTTGAATTCCTCAGCAAAGGCAGAGTAGCTGGCACAGCAGGAACTATGGGCATCCCACACAGCAGTAGCCCAGGCCAGGGCTTTTTCCGACAGCAGGGTGATGATATAAGCGATCTTAGACCGGTCGGTGGGAAACGACGAGGGTTGTAGCTCAAAGGAGAGAGAACATTGGGTGAGAAACCCTTTACAAGCACTTGGATCACCTGAGAACCGTTGGGGAGGTGGAAGACGAGGTTCAGCCAGGGGGTTAACTGCCATGGGTACGTGAATCTGAGGTACTGGGACGGGAACTGTTGCCGGGGTAAGACGATCAGATATTTGCTTAATGGAAGTCAGCATCTCCGACAGAAGATGAGAATGTCTAGCCATTAAGGCCTCTTGCTGAACCAGGGCGGCTTCGTGGCGTTGGACAGTCTCCTGGTGGTGGGACAGCATGGCAAAAAGGTCCTGGGAACTGGCTGCCTCTGGGTTCATTTTTGGCTCTGTGTTTCTGTCAGGACCCGGTTACGAACCTGGGTCTCCGGAGTGAGAAACAGTCACTTAACCAACTGAGCCACGAATAGTCAGCAGAACCCAGAAGATGAGGCAGACACAGCAGTACTTAAGACGGTGTATTTAATAAAGTAAAAAGGAGAAGTCCTTAAATACAAAAATGGCAAATCCAAAAGGTGGTAGGAATAGCACAAAAAGCCTCAAGAGATACTCAAAAACAAAAACAGAATTCCACAAGAGCATCCACCGGAATCGACAAGAAAACACAGAACACTAGGGCTGGGTGCTAACATACAAACACAGAGCACAGAACTGAGGGAAACTAAGGGTTTAAATACAATCAGGGGAAAACGAGGTACAGGTGCAAATAATAATGGGGAACAAGGGAAAAAACATAAGGTCAAAAAGCACAATGGGGGAATCTAGTGACCAAAACCCGGAACAACCCTGGCCAAATCCTGACACCACCTTTTGCTGCGATTACCGCTGTAAGTCGCTTGGGGTATGTCTCTATCAGTTTTGCACATCGAGAGACTGAAATTTTTTCCCATTCCTCCTTGCAAAACAGCTCGAGCTAAGTGAGGTTGGATGGAGAGCATTTGTGAACAGCAGTTTTCAGTTCTTTCCACAGATTCTCGATTGGATTCAGGTCTGGACTTTGACTTGGCCATTCTAACACCTGGATATGTTTATTTTTGAATCATTCCATTGTAGATGTTGCTTTATGTTTTGGATCATTGTCTTGTTGGAAGACCAATCTCCGTCCCAGTCTCAGGTCTTTTGCATCAGACTCCATCAGGTTTTCTTCCAGAATGGTCCTGTATTTGGCTCCATCCATCTTCCCATCAATTTTAACCATCTTCCCTGTCCCTGCTGAAGAAAAGCAGGCCCAAACCATGATGCTGCCACCACCATGTTTGACAGTGGGTATAGGGTGTTCAGGGTGATGAGCTGTGTTGCTTTTACGCCAAACATAACGTTTTGCATTGTTTCCAAAAAGTTACATTTTGGTTTCATCTGACCAGAGCACCTTCTTCCACATGTTTGGTGTGTCTCCCAGGTGGCTTGTGGCAAACTTTAAACAACACTTTTTATGGATATCTTTAAGAAATGGCTTTCTTCTTGCCACTCTTCCATAAAGGCCAGATTTGTGCAATATACGACTGATTGTTGTCCTATGGACAGAGTCTCCCACCTCAGCTGTAGATCTCTGCAGTTCATCCAGAGTGATCATGGGCTTCTTGGCTGCATCTCTGATCAGTCTTCTCCTTGTATGAGCTGAAAGTTTAGAGGGACGGCCAGGTCTTGGTAGATTTGCAGTGGTCTAATACTCCTTCCATTTCAATAGTATCGCTTGCACAGTGCTCCTTGGGATGTTTAAAGCTTGGGAAATCTTTTTGTATCCAAATCCGGCTTTAAACTTCTTCACAACAGTATCTCGGACCTGCCTGGTGTGATCCTGTTCTTCATGATGCTCTGAGCTTTTAACGGACCTCTGAGACAATCACAGTGCAGGTGCATTTATACGGAGACTTGATTACACACAGGTGGATTGTATTTATCATCATTAGTCATTTAGGTCAACATTGGATCATTCAGAGATCCTCACTGAACTTCTGGAGAGAGTTTGCTGCACTGAAAGTAAAGGGGCTGAATAATTTTGCACGCCAGATTTTTCAGTTTTTGATTTGTTAAAAAGTTTGAAATATCCAATAAATGTCGTTCCACTTCATGATTGTGTCCCACTTGTTGTTGATTCTTCACAAAAAAATACAGTTTTATATCTTTATGTTTGAAGCCTGAAATGTGGCAAAAGGTCGCAAAGTTCAAGGGGGCCGAATACTTTCGCAAGGCACTGTATGCATTTCTTTAAAACAGCTATTATCCTGCAATGCCACCACTGGTGTATGGCTGTTGAGGAACCTGACAACACATTAGAAGATTAGCAGTCACCTTGGTGACATGTCTGATGTCAGGTTTATTTATCTGTTATTTTACCAGGTAAATTGACTGAGAACACATTCTCATTTGCATCAACGACCTGGGGAATAGTTACAGTGGAGAGGAGGGGGATGAATGAGCCAATTGTAATCTGGGGATTATTAGGTGACTGATGGTTTTAGGGTCAGATTGGGAATTTAGCCAGGACACCGGGTTAACACCCTTACTCTTACAATAAGTGCCATGGGATCTTTAATGACCTACACAGGGCAATGTCCCCAATCACTGCCCTGGGGTATTGGGATATTTTTTTTAGACCCAAGGAAAGTGTGCCTCCTACTGGCCCTCCAACACCACTTCCAGCAGCATCTGGTCTCCCAGCCAGGGACTGACCAGGACCAACACTGCTTAGCTTCAGAAGCAAACCAGCAGTGGTTTGCAGGGTGGTACGCTGCTGACCAGGACCAACCCTACTTAGCTTCAGAAGCAAGCCAGCAGTGGTATGCAGGGTGGTATGCTGCTGGCATTTGCAGTTTAACAACGCTTAAGGAGATTTGTTGTTTTTATAATTCCAAATATAATCCTCTTTATCAGTAAGATTACAGTGGTTTGGGAAAGTATTTGGCGCCCTGCACTTTCACTGGCTGTTGTCAAATCGATCCTGTTAACGGGATTTCAGCTGTAAGAAGTTATAAACAGCTTGGGAAATTTCAGAAAAGTATGTCATGGCTTTAGAAGCTTCTGGCAGGCTAATTGACATCATTTGAGACAATTGAAGGTGTACCTGTGGATGTATTTCAAGGCCTACCTTGAAAGGAATCCAAAAATCTACCCCTAAACTTTGACTTTTCAACAAGTCAAAATAAGTTTCTATCAATTCCTCAGATACCCTAAAATATAATCAAATATAGTATTTCTCACGGAAAGAAGTATGTGCAATAGGAAACCGATTTTAGAAGGTGCGTCCTGTCTTCATGGTGCGCAAACTCACATTTCCAAGGTTGTGTCCCTGTACTAAAATATAGATTTCTTATTAGTTTTTGAAGTTACAAGCCTGAAACCTTGAACATAGACTGCTGACGTCGTGTGGAAGCCATATGAATTGCATCCAGGGAGCTAATTCTCAGCATGACCTTTGACTTGCCTTTCTAAGAGGATGGTCTCTCAACAAAAAAAATCCAGTTGGTTTTTCTTTGGATTTTCTCCTACCATATCTATTATATTCTCTTACGTTACTAATCTATCTTTACCAATTATATGCATATCCTGGCTTCAGGGCCTGAGCATCAGGCAGTTTACTTTTGGCACGTCATTCAGGCGGAAATAGAGAAAAAATGGTCCGAGCTCTAATTAAGGACAACAAAGTCAGGGTATTGGAGTGGCCATCACAAAGCCCTGACCTCAATTTGTGGGCAGAACCAAAAAGTGTGTGCGCGCCAGGTGGCCTACAAACCTGACTCAGTTACACCAGCTCTGTCAGGAGGAATGGGCCAAAATTCACCCAATTTATTGTGGGAAGCTTGTATTTGCCCCAAGTTAAACAATTTAAAGGCAATGCTACCAAATACTAATTGAGTGCGTGTAAACTCTTGACCCACAGGGAATGTGATGAAAGAAATAAAAGCTGAAATAAATCATTCTCTACTATTATTCTGACATTTCACATTCTTAAAATAAAGTGGTGATCCGAATTGTCCTAAAACAGGGAATTTGTACTAGGATTAAATGTCAGGAATTGTGAAACTGTTAAGGTTTTCTTCCTCTGAAGAGGAGGTGTAGCAGGGATCGGACCAAAAGGCAGCGTGTTCATCTTCATACATCTTTAATAAAGATAATGACGAACAATACAAAAGCAATAAACGTACCGTGAAAAACTGAACCAGCCCTATCTTTTTTTTAAATAAAAAATAATTTATTACCTTCAATACCATTCATTCTTAACTCATAATTTTCATACATACTCCAATAATGTTATTTTAATTCAACTAAACAAAAACCCCAAACAAAACCTCTGGGGAGCATCTTCCCTCCCCGTCACCCTACAAACTACCTTTCCCTATCTCCCCGTCACTAATCTATCCCCTTACAAATCTAAATGACACCCAGCCCTAAACCCCCCTTCCACCTCTCCCGAGCAGCATGCTGCCCCCACTTCCTCTCCTCCCTCTTCATCCTCCCCCTCAAATCTCCTTCCACCCTCCTCACTATCCCTTCCACCCCCAATCTCTCCCTGTCTTCACCATGTTCTGCCTGGCTTCCCACAGCCCCCGTTTAAAGAGACTCATGAGAAGCCAGAGCAGAAACCTGTCCCTATCCGTCCCTCTCGCTCTCCCTACACCTCTCTCTAACCTGGCCCATGTCAATACAAAATCCCCCCTTACCAAACCTAACAACACCCGTGCCCTAGCCCATACTACTCCGGCAAAGGCACAGTCCCAAAAGACATGGCGCACAGTCTCCTCCCTGCCACAAGAGGATCTTGGACAGGTGGGGAATTGCACCAAACTATACCGGTACATGATGGAACGTACCGGCAAGCACTTATGGAGGCTCAACCAATTCAGGTCCTTGAGCCTGTTGTCCAGACCCCGCGCTTGCACTCCCTCCCAGACCACTTCCGAGATGCCCACTACAGACGCCGGACTCCCTGCCTTTCTGACCTCCTCCTACAGGTGCCTGTGATCTAAACCTACTCAGGCAACTTCAACCTCAGGGTGCACACGCAGCCACTTGGCCGCATGACCAAAGTGCCACGGCAGCTGTTCCGCCCGAGGACCCGTGTTAGACCACACCATTGCTCTTCCGGCCTGATACGAGAAGAACACCCGCAGGAGGTAACCGGACGGGTGTATCACTGGATGAGCAAGCTCCGTTAACAAGAAAGAAACAAAAATTACGTCCATCTTGAGGGGGAAATGTGGTACCCCCCTACCTCCCTCCCCGATGGGACAGAGCATGCGTGCCCTGGCGACCCACTCGCACCTGCCACTCCACATGAACTGAAACACAAGCCTCACTGGAGGCCTCCTCAGACAAGCCGGCAATGGGTAGATGTACGCCAAATACAAAAGAGATGGCAACACATCCACCTTTAGGACCAGGACTTTGCCCATAAAAGACAAATACCTAGCCTTCCACATTGCTAGCTTCATCTGTACCACTGCGATACGCATGTTCCAGTTTAGCGTCGCTGAGCCGGAGGTCTCAAAATGGACCCCGAGAATCCTCAGGGCCCCCTCACAGAGAGATAACCCCCGGGCACATCCGTTCTACCACACCATCTTCCGAAAAACTTGACGGAAGACTTTGCATGGTTCAGAACCGCTCCCGACGCTCGGGTGAAATCCCCAAAGATGGCAAGGGACCTTGTCAGGCACGAGTCCTTGCACAGCAGCAAGGAAGTGTCGTCGGCGTACTGCGTCAACTTAACACGCAGCCCACCACTTCCAGGGATCAACAAGCCTTCCACCCCTGTGTCTGCCCTAATGGCAGCCCCCAGAGGCACCATGTACAGAACGAAGAGGAGAGCCGAGAGTGGGCACCCCTGCCTGACCCCAGACGAGAGGTCAAAAACATCACCCAAGTGACTATTTACACTAACTCGGCACCCCGCTCCGACATATAATGTACGAATCCATCCTATGAACTTCTCCCCAAATCCTAATCGACCTAACACTCTGAATAAAAAGGATCTATTCACGCGATCAAAGGCTTTCGCCTGATCTAGCGCTGCTACCATTAAAGGCAGTCCTCTATCTTCAACCCAAGTGATGGAGTCCCTGATTAACTGTAGGTTCCATCTAATAGAGCAGCCCTCTACCCCGCACGTCTGATCCTCATGGACGACGTAGGGAAGGGCTGTGCGCAACCGGTCTGCTAAAACCTTTGCAAGCAGCTTGTAATCTACACACAGCATGGTCAACGGCCGCCAGTTGCCAAGGTCTGTTACTTCCCCCTTCTTATATAAAAGTGACAGCACACCAACAGCCATTGATCCCCCCGGGACCCCCTTCTCAAGGATGGCCTTCAAGACTTTGAGGACCACTGGTCAAAGTATACCCCAAAACCCCCCTGCAGTTGCGCCATGTAGGACCGGCCATTTTCGGAGTAGTGTGCAGGCCACCATCAACCAGACCATGGCAAGCCATTAGCCCGGTGATGGCGCCTGCACTGCTATCCCCCCCTATTCCTAAATCTGTATTAAAGTCCCCCCCTATCACTAATTTCCTATTTGTGACACACAGGGGCGCCAGACAGTCCACCATCTCCCTCCTGTCTGCCACCACCTGTGGCCCATACACCACCACTAATCTAAATTTACAATCCAATATCATGACATCCACCCATATAACCCTCCCTTGCATCACCACAAAATAACCCTCCACTTTTACCTCCCTGTGTCCACACAAAATCCCTACCCCCGATGAGTGCACCCCCCCAATACCCCAAACCGACTCCCCCTGTCCCACTCCCTCTTAAACCTACTAACATCCCCTCCATCCCTCAGGTGAACCTCCTGTAAAAAAACAAAAATCAAACCCCACACCCTCCAAATAACTAAAAACCGCCCTCCTCTTAACAAAATCCCTTAAACCCCTTACATTTTAACTAACAAAAGTAAAATTAGACCCCATGAAAGAATAAAATAAAAACATGTAATACACTCAAATTCTAAACCCAGACAGAAAAGAAAACAGGAGACTCACCCGATGCTCCCCTGCTCCATATCTACCGGTGAGAACACCATCCGTACTCCCGACATCCCCCCTCTCTTCCTCCATCTCACCAACCCAGGATGCAGGAATAGTGTTTGGCTCCGGGGTGCCCTGCACCCCCCACACTCCTCCCCCTCCCCAGCGCTGCAGCTGGTTTGGAAAAAAATAGGGGAGGCTGAGTCCCCAAACAAAAAACTCCCCACCTCCTCCTGTACCCAGTCCTGAGTCTTGTTAGGTGTGACCCCACCCAACAGAAGTTGAGGGCCTGGGGAAACCAGCAGCAACCCAGAGGTTTCTCCCACCCCCATCACTCTCTTGACCATCCCCTCCCTCTCATTGTCGGCCAATCGCACCCTCCTCTTCATTCTCTTCTTTGGTGATGGCGGCAGTGGAGAGATACCACCCTCCCCCTCCGCCAGCTCCTCCACCATACCCCTCATCTCTTCCACCAGGGCACTTTCCCCCCAGTCCACTTGCTCTTCCACCGTCTCCTTCTCCACCACCCCTCCCTCGCTTTCTTCTCTCTCATGCTCCTCCACTCGCTTGCCTTCTTCCGCCGCTTTTCCTGGTTCTCCTACTCCCGTGCCTTCCGTTTCCTTCTCTCGTCCATCCGCCACTTCTTGCTCCTCCACCTTCTTGCGACCCTCCCCTCTGGACCTGTACTCTGGTCATGAGGCATTCTTCCTTCCCCTCCTCTTCTTCCCCCATCCCCCGCTCCTGCTCTCCCCCCAGCCACAGACGCGTATGACCTCTGACGAGCCGGGCACCCCCGCCACAGGTGTGCTAACGAGCCACACCCGTGGCACGCCATAGGCTCGTCACAATCCCTCGCCTCGTGCTCCCCAGATCCACAAAATCTGCATTTTCTTGCGCTGCACGAGGCGAAGATGTGGCCGTAGGCCATACAGCGCCTGCAAAATGGAGGCTGACGTGCATAAAACAACGTCCCCCTGTCAGCCCCCAAGGAGAACATAGCAGGAGGATGGAGGTAGCCACCATGTCCCTTTGGATCCTCCCTGAGGAGGGCCTGGAAGCCTCTCCTCCCATTCCAAAACCCAAGGGAGTCTTTGAGGTGCCTTGCTGAGGAGACGTTATCCATGTATCTCCCCAGAAAGGCCATCACCTCTTCGTCCTTAACGTATGGGTTGTAAATATTGACAGTTACAACGGTAAAGTTGTTCCTCGCCAGGCTTGTTATTTCATAGTGGCTCATCGGCCTCTCATCTCCCACTGCTCTTGCCCTTCTCAGGATATCATCGTGTTTCTCCTCTGTATGTAGTGCCACGTCGTATGCTCCCTCCAACGAGTTGCCTTGGAAACAAAACACGTCCTTCACCGTCAGCTTTAGAATCCGCATCAATATTGTCCTTCCAAAAGTTTCCCGTCCTAAAGGCTCCAACTCCTTTTCCTTCCAAGCAAACCAAATCATGTTGGCCAGCCCAATCCCTGGGACCGACCGTGTTGATGGATTTTGCACCTCCGCAAGGAGAATGGCACACCCGGCTCACGTTCTCTTCTCTTCCAAAACAAGGAAGAAAAAAAAACAGAGTGACTGAGCCTATGTGGTGCAAACTAACACAGAGACAGGAACAATCACCCACAAAACACTCAAAGAATATGGCTGCCGAAATATGGATCCCAATCAGAGACAACGATAAACACCTGCCTCTGATTGATAACCACTCTAGGCAACCATAGACTTACCTAGACAACTCTACTATACCACAATCCCATAACTACAAAAACCCCAAGACAAAACACACCACATAAATAACCCATATCACACCCTGGCCTGACCAAAATAATAAAGAAAACACAAAATACTAAGACCAGGGCGTGACAGAAACTGAGTTTAATTGTATTTGGCTAAGGTGTATGTAAACTTCCGACTTCAACTGTACATATACATACTTTTTTTAGTATATGCCTTTATTATTCCCTGCAAACCCTACCACCCCTCCCCCAATTGGAGTAAACTAATTAACAATACCACTTAGGCTTCTACCTTCAGTTTATACATATTATACACATTTTACAGACACAATCTTTTTTACAATAGTTATATTTTGTTTATTTTTAGTCCTTCCTCTATTTCTGATGTCCATCCAGTTTGATTTCTATTTGTAACTGTGCTATTTCAAAAATATCTGAACCTAAATACATTTTACAGACCACATATGTTTTACATTGGTTATCTTGTTATTAGTCCCACCCTTCAGCTCCATGCAACCCCTCCCATCTATCTCCCATCTATCTCATCCATTTTGGATCTCTACTTGCCATATATTTTTCAACTGTGCTGTTATGCTTCACAAAAGTACTGAACCTTTCTATTCTCATAGCTTCTACAGGTTGTAAATTAAATATACACATTTTTGCTTAAATAATTATTATGTAATTGATTGATTGACTATGACTTTCCACATCACCCAGTATTGCTATCTGCAGCGTTAGTTCTAGGCAAATGTTGCAGTTCTTCAGCCATTCCTGGACCTGTGAACAAAAACGAGCTACATATGGACAGTACCAAAATAAATGATCTAATGACTCTGACTCCTCACAGCAAAATCTGCAGAGCTGGGAAGATTGTATCCCTCATATATATATAACATTCCATTGGTTGCAAGAATTTTGTATAATAATTTAAATTGAAAAATGTGACGTTTTGAATCGAGCATTGTTTTGCATGTCAATTCATGAACCATGTGCCATGGAATGGTGTCACGCCCTGGTCTATATTTATTATGTTATCTTCATTTATTGGGTCAGGCCAGGGTGTGACATGGGTTTATTTGTAGTGTGTTTCGTCTTGGGGTTGTGTGGGGTGTATAGATTAGTCTATGGCTGCCTGAGGTGGTTCTCAATCAGAGTCAGGTGATTATCGTTGTCTCTGATTGGGAACCATATTTAGGTAGCCTGGGTTTCACTGTGTGTTTGTGGGTGATTGTTTCTGTCTCTGTGTTTGTTGCACCAGTCAGGGCTGTTTGTTGTTTGTGTTTTGTATTGTTTGTGTTCTTCATCATTAAAGATGTATCGAACGAACCACGTTGCATTTTGGTCCGATCCTTGTTCCACCTCTTCGTCAGAGGAGGAGTTGGAAGAAACCCGTTACAGAATCACCCACCACAAACGGACCAAGCAACGTGTCAACAGGCAGGAGCCACAGGAGAAGCAACAAAGGCAGCAACAGCGATCACAGGACTTCTGGACTTGGGAGGAGATATTGGACGGAAAAGGACCCTGGGCACAGCCTGGAGAATATCGCCGTCCCAAGGAAGAACTGGAGGCGATGAAAGCGGAGAGGCGCTGGTATGAAGAGGCAGCGCGGCGACGCGGTTGGAAGCCCGAGAGTCAGCCCCAAAAATTTCTTGGGGGGGGCTAACAGGGAGTATGGCTACGTCAGGTAGGAGACCTGCGCAAACTCCCTGTGCTTACCGGGGGGCTAGAGAGACCGGGCAGGCACCGTGTTATGCTGTTGTGCGCACGGTCTCCAGTGCGGGTGCATAGCCCGGTGCGTTCTATTCCAGCTCCGCGTATCGGCCAGGCTAGATTGAGCGTCGAGCCAAATGTCATGAAGCCGGCTCTATGCATCTGGTCCCCAGTGCGTCTCCTTCGGCCAGCTTACATGGCACCAGCCTTACGCTCGGTATCCCCGTTTCACCTGCATAACCCAGTGCGGGCTATTCCACCATGCCTCACTGGCAGAGCGACCGGGAGTATTCAACCAGGTAAGGTTGGGCAGGCTCGGTGCTCAAGAGCTCCAGTGCGCCTGCACGGTCCGGTCTACCCAGTACCACCTCCACACCCCAGCCCTCCGGTGGCAGCTCCCCGCACCAGGCTTCCTGTGCGTGTCCTCGGCCCAGTACCACCAGTGCCAGCACCACGCATCAGACCTACTGTGAGCCTCGCCTCTTCAGCGCTGCCGGAGCCTTCCTCCTCTCCTGTGCTGCTGGAGCCTCCCGCCTGTTTAGCACTGCCAGAGCCTTCTGCCTCTACAGCGTTGCCGGAGTCTCCTGCCCGTTTAGCACAGCCAGAGCTGCCAGTCTGCATGGAGCAGCCAGAGCTGCCAGTCTGCATGGAGCAGCCAGAGCTGCCAGTCTGCATGGAGCAGCCAGAGCTGTCAGTCTGCTTGGAGCAGCCAGAGCTGCCAGTCTGCATGGAGCTGCTAGTCTGCATGGAGCTGCCAGTCTGCAAGGAGCTGCCAGTCTGCAAGGAGCTGCCAGAGCTGTTAGTCTGCATGGAGCAGCCAGAGCTGTCAGTCTGCAAGAAGCTGCCAGAGCTGTCAATCTGCATGGAGCAGCCAGAGCCGCCAATCAGCATGGAGCAGCCAGAGCCGCCAGTCTGCCAGGATCTGCCAGTCAGCCAGACTCTTCCAGATCTGCCAGTCAGCCAGACTCTTCCAGATCTGCCAGTCAGCCAGACTCTTCCAGATCTGCCAGTCAGTCAGACTCTTCCAGATCTGCCAGTCAGCCAGACTCTTCCAGATCTGCCAGTCAACCAGACTCTTCCAGATCCGCCAGTCAGCCAGGATCTGCCAGAACTGCCAGCCAGCCAGGATCTGCCGGATTCAACTACCTGGCTGGGCTTCCTCTCAGTGCTGGGCTTCCTCTCAGTGCTGGGCTTCCTCTCAGTGCTGGACTTCCTCTGTCCCGAGCTGCCCCTCTGTCCCGAGCTGCCCCTCTGTCCCGAGCTGCCCCTCTGTCCTGAGCTGCCCCTCAGTCCAGTGGGTTTCTGGGTGAGGACTACTAGGCCATGGTCGGCGGCGAGGGTGGACAATCCTAGGACGCGAGGAGGGGGGACTAAGACATTCATAGAGTGGGTTCCACGTCCCGAGCCGGAGCCGCCACCATGGACAGACGCCCACCCGGACCCTCCCTATTGTTTTTGTTGTGCGTCCGGGAGTCCGCACCTTAGGGGGGGGGTTCTGTCACGCCCTGGTCTATATTTATTTTGTTATCTTCATTTATTGGGTCAGGCCAGGGTGTGACATGGGTTTATTTGTAGTGTGTTTCGTCTTGGGGTTGTGTGGGGTGTATAGATTAGTCTATGGCTGCCTGAGCCGGTTCTCAATCAGTCAGGTGATTATCGTTGTCTCTGATTGGGAACCATATTTAGGTAGCCTGGGTTTCACTGTGTGTTTGTGGGTGATTGTTCCTGTCTCTGTGTTTGTTGCACCAGTCAGGGCTGTTTCGGTTTTCGACGTTTGTTGTTTTGTATTGTTCGTGTTCTTCATCATTAAAGATGTATCGAACGAACCACGTTGCATTTTGGTCCGATCCTTGTTCCACCTCTTCGTCAGAGGAGGAGTTGGAAGAAACCCGTTACAAATGGGTACATCGCAAATCTCTTCCCAACTATTTTGCAATTTATATGGCACAGCTGTCAATTGTTTGGTCCTTATATTAAATTGGTATATGTTTTTATTCATCACAATTTTCTTTAACCATTTATGTTCTTTAATGCAGTTCCAACAGACAAGTTCCTTACTTTTTCCACCTTCTACTTGCCTCTTCCATTTGTGTGGTAATGCTGCAATTAGTTGGTTGTAATCTTGGGTTGAGCAGACATTTCCGTATGTCTGTTTTAACTGCATGTGTGACATAACTCCACCAGTCCTACTTATGATATCATTTACAAAAATTTAACTTAAAAAAAAAACATTTTATTGAAAAATAAGTTTTATTTTATCAATTAGTATATTTGAGTTTAACCACAATATTTGTTGTATTATTTGTTCTGTTTTTCAGGATTAAACTGAAATTGAAACCAACTTTCTAAGGCTTGTTTTAAAGAATTATGATATTTTGGATATTTTATGATATTTCAAACAACTGAAAGTGAGCAGTTGTAATCTGAATAAAGGGGAAAAGGCCACTTGAACATTGGGTGAGACCAATTTACTAGAGAGCCATTTCGGATTTAAGTACAACTTTTGTATGACTGATGCCTTTACTGAGAGGTCTAATGCTTTAATATTTAATCATTTCTGCCCTCAGAATTCATATTAGTTATAGAAATAAGCCCTTTTAATTTTGTCTGTAATATTGAATATTTTTTGTTCATATTATTTAAAAAGCAGGTCACTAGGTGTAGGCAAAACCATAAGCAAATAGGGAAACTGTGGTGTAATTTTTCCACAAATAGACAGGTATTTTCCTTTCCACGGTAGCAAGATTTTATCTATTTTTATTAACTTTCTATAAAAATGTATTGGTGAGATAATTTCTTTTTTTCAGGATTTGTATAGCGAGTATGTCCACATCCCCATCAGACCATTTCATTGGTAAACTACATGGTAATGTAAAAGTTCATTTTTTTAGTTCTCCAATACATAATTATCACTTATCATAATTTGGTTTTAATCCAGAGAGGTTAGCAAAAGTATCTAGATTCTCTATGAGGCTGTGGAGGGATTAAAATTGTGGTTTTAAAAGAAAACAAGAATCATCAGCGTACAATGACACCTTTGTTTTAAAACCACAGATTTCTAATCCCTTAATATTATTGTTGGATCTAATTTTAACAGCTAACATTTAGATGGCAATAATAAGTAGATATGCCGATAATGGACAACCTTGTTTAACTCCTCTTGACAGTTTAAAACTTTCTGAGGTGTAGCCATTATTTAATATTTTACACCCATGTATACATAACTTTAACCAATTTTATAAGAGATTCTCCAAAATTGAAATATTCTAGGCATTTATATGTAAACTCCAGTTGTACTTTAACAAAAGCCTTTTCAAAATCTGCTATGAAAACCAGTCCTGGTGTCCCTGATATTTCATAGTATTCTATTGTTTCCAGTTCTTGTCTTACATTATCTCCAATGTATTGTCCATGTAAAGACCCGTCTGATTAAGATGAATAATATCTGAATATACCGTTTTAATTATATGCTCCAAGCATTTAGCTAGAATTTTTGCATCACAAGAGGCCTCCAATTTTTTTAAATGGCCTGGATCTTTATATATACCACTTGGATCCTGTTTCATTAATAATGAAAGACAGACATTCTTGTTGCGTGTCAGATAATCTACCGTTTATATAGGAGTGGTTAACCTCTCTGGGATATTCGGGACGGTAGCGTCCCACCTCAACAACAGCCAGTGAAAGTGCAGGGCAACAAACAACAGAAATCCCATAATTAAAATTCCTCAAACATACAAGAATTTCACACCATTTTAAAGATAAACTTGTTGTAAAACCAGCCACAGTGTCCAATTTCAAAAACGATTTACGATGAAAGCATACCAAACGATTATGTTAGGTCAGTACCGAGTCACAGAAAAACACAGCGATTTTTCCAGACAAAGAGAGGAGTCACAAAAAGCAGAAATAGAGATAAAATTAATCACTCACCTTTGATCTTCATCAGACATTTACATTGGCGTGTTTCGTTCAGTAGTTCCAAAACATCCGGTGGTTTTGCAGAGAACCACATCAATTTACAGAAATGCTCATAATAAACCATGATAAAAGATACAACTGTTATGCATGGAACTTTAGATAAACTTCTCCTTAATGCAGCTGCTGTGTCAGATTTCAAAAAAGCTTTACCAAAAAAGCACACCATGCAATAATCTAAGTACGGTGCTCAGACAACAAATCAAGCCATACAAATATCCGCCATGTTGTGGAGTCAACAAAGTCAAAAATAGCATTATAAATATTAACTTACCTTTTATGATCTTCATCAGAATGCATTCCCAGGAATCCCAGTTCCCACAATAAATGTTTGATTTGTTCGATAAAGTCCATAATTTATGTCCAAATACTTCCTTTTGTTAGTGCGTTCAGTTCACAAATCCAAACTCACGACGCGCGGGCAGGTCCAGGCGAAGGTTCAGAAGAGAAGTCATATTACAGTTCGTAGAAACATGTCAAACAATGTATAGAATCAATATTTATGATGTCTTTATCATAAATCGTCAATAATGTTCCAACCGGAGAATTCTGTAGAATTTTGTCTGTAGAATTGCAATGGAACGCAAGCTAACTCTCACGTGAACGCACGAGGTCAGCTGATGGCACTCTGGCAGACCTCTGACTCAGCTCCCATTCCCCCTCCTTCACAGTAGAAGCATCAAACAAGGTTCTAAATACTGTTGACATCTAGTGGAAGCCTTAGGAATTGCAATATGACCCCATAGACACTGTATATTCGATAGGCAATGAGTTGAAAACTACAAACCTCAGATTTCCCACTTTCTGGTTGGATTTTTTCTCAGGTTTTTGCCTGCCATATGACATCATTCAAACAGTTTTAGAAACTTCCGAGTGTTTTCTATCCAAATCTACGAATAATATGCATATATTAGTAACTGGGCCTGAGTAGCATGCAGTTTACTCTGGGCACCTTATTCATCCAAGCTAGTCAATACTGCCCCAAAGTCCCAAAGAAGTTAAAACAAGTTAATAATGGTCCTCTGAGTATATCAAAAAAAGTTTGGTATACTTCCACTGGTATGCCATCCAGCCCTGGAGTTTGGTATACTTCCACTGGTATGCCATCCAGCCCTGGAGTTTTCCCAGCCTTAAAGGCTTTAATTGCATCAATAATTTCTTCCTCTGTAATTTGGCCTTCACATGAGTCTTTCTGTTCAGATGTTAATTTTACATTATTAATAGGAAAAAAATCTATACAATTAGCTTTGGTTCGTGGAGATGGAGGAGACTGAAACTAAAACATATTCTTAAAGTACTTCACTTCCTCTTTCAAAATATCATTTGGTGAATCATGCGTGACTCCATCATTTGTAACAAGTCTCAATGCATTTTTTTGGTAGCATTTCTATGTTGAAGATTGAAAAATAATTTGGTGCATTTCCCCCATATTCCATCCAGTTTGCTTTATTTTTTATAATATATTACACTGGAACTTTCTTGAATAAGTTCCTCCATTTCTTTTTGTTTTTCCTCTAAAGTATTCTGTGCCTCTAACTGTACTGTTAGTCCTTCAATTTCCTTTGTTATTATTGACTCTTTTGATCTAAATTGCTTTTGTTTTACAGATGAGTGCTGAATTGCATGGCCTCTAAAAGCACATTTAAAATTGTCCCATCCAAAATGGATCTGCTGTACCTACGTTATGTCGTAAAAAGTCAGTTATAAATTATTATATCGTAGTTATAAACTAGTTATCATCCAGTAGGCTTTGATTACATTTCCAATATCTTCGCCCACATGGAAATTCTTTAAGAGTAATATATATACCAATTATGTGATGATCCGACCGCATTCTGTCCCCTATCTTTTGGTGCCAGAGAGAATGACATAAGAAAGTAATCAAGATGACTAGCTTGATTAAGCCCCTGCCATGTATATCTCACTAGGTCAGGGTATTTAAGCCTCCATATATCCACTAATTCCAATATATCCATGACATTCATGATTTCCTTAAGTGCCTGAGGGTGATAGTTTGTAGTGGGATTTCCTTTCCGGTCCATAGAGGTATTTAAGACCGTATTAAAACCTCCCACCCTAATAATAGTCTAGTGTTGCTTGTAGAGTTGATCAATTCTTATATATATTTTCAAAGAAGCTTGGATCATCATTATTTGGAGCATTTAGGTTAATAAGCTATATCTGTTTATTGTCCAATAACATATTTAAAATGATCCATCTACCTTGATAATCTGTTTGGACAATTTGCACATTTGGATCAAAATTACTGTTAATCAATATCACTACCCCTTTTGAATTCCTTTGCCCATGGGAAAAATATATTTTGCCTCCACAGTCCTTTTTCCACAAAACTTAATCTAAAATTGTTGAATGAGTTTCCTGCTAACAATATATATTTTATTCCTTCTCTTTTAGCCAGGTAAATACTGATTGTCTTTTCTTATTATCTGCTTATACCATTGAAAAGTAACATGATGATTGAGTGTATATATAGCTGTATCATGATATTTGCATTGCTACTAAGTAAACCTCCAATTGGTCCTCACTATTCCACCTACTAAAATCCCTCCTTATCCCGAGTTGGGTTGTCATCCCAATGCCCGGCAGACCACACCCGACTCCCCGGATCCCATCCTTCCAAGAGAGCACACAGTGCCACCCACAGAACAGAAGCAGATAAACCGCCAAATGTATTATATATAGCCATTCAAAAATATATATTTAAAAAATACTGTTTATCTTATTTTCCATAATTAGCTATTAATATTTGTACTAATGTAGGCAATTTGTGCAATGGATTTTTACCTCTCACCAGTCTCGCCATTACCAAAATGACATTATGGCAAGCAATTATTATATTAGCAAACAATTATTGTGAATCATCCTATATTGTCCCTAATATCTTTTACTCCCTCGCAACAGCTCTGGGATACACACAAACACACCCACACACTCATACACACTCAATCCCTTTGCACCCACAACAACCATAGACTCACATTGTCAACAGTTGCACCATCCCAGAGCCCAACTCAAGAAAGGTCTTGAATTACGAATGCATATATAGTTGCAGCTGTATGTGAAGGCCTGCAGAACTGTGCAAAAAAAATGGGCAGAAATGGGGAGATTTTATTAACCTTTGTCACGTCATAGATGATGGAGGTCAGATGTACCTTCAACCCCTGAAACACCCACAACATGGTCCCCCGGATTGACCATTTTCCCAAGCATCTCCATGCAGTCAGACCTTTGATTTTGTGCCACCAGGGACTCAATAATATGTCCCCTCTCTGAATGTCTGAGTGTGACCCCTCCCCATGGGTTACTGCAGCTTGTGTTGCCAGCACTGCCACTGCCTGGGTGGGGGCACCCCACAGGAATCTCCACCGGATAGGTACAAGGTTATCAAGGTTCTCATTAGCAGCTTTGAGAATTTCCTTGTATATTTTGCTCTCCCTTCAGGGGGCTTTGGCTTTGCAGGACCAACCCAGCCAAGCAGGCTCAGAATCTTGAGGGGGTAGTGCTGTTGTAGGTCTCTGACCACATTTTGGCTGCATACAGGCCACTTACAGCAGGCCCATAAAACAGTTAGGGACTTCCTTAGTATCTGGGTAATTCAGTTGGATGTCTAGGGTATAGGGCTGTGGACCGTTCCATCAATATAGGATCATAAATAAATAAATTAGATGTATCATTTATTTTAAAAATGTAGTTTCCCGTGATAGAACAATAAATAAATGATGCGTGTAATTTATTTTAAAACGCTGTTCCACTATGATAGGACAATAAATAAATAAGATGTATAATTCATTATAAAATGTATATCCCTCATCTGAACAACATTGAACGCTCTCTCACAACACCTGCTCACAGAAATACATTGGTTCAGGGATATGCAACCATTTCCTTTCTCACTCAATGCCACACTTTCCCAAACACCAAAAAACACACACCACACCATCCATCCACACATACTGTGCCTTCTGTTTACTGAGTTTTTATCTCCACCATGTTGAATTAGTGCTTTGTGTTCCAATTAATTATATTAGAAAATAGATAGAAAAGCTATATTTTTTGTATTATTACAATCCATAACCGGGCTAGAATTATGTGTTTCCTTATTTGAATCCTCTATGAGAACTTTGTCATTTTTAAAATGGCAAAGTGGTATTTGTGTCTCAGAACAACTGGTTATCAATATACAGTTTATCGACGACAAGAGCTACGCGTTTCCCTTTCAATCTTTTCTCTTTGAAAATTGGATAAGAACTTTACACCGTTCTGCAATTTCCTTTGGGAACTGGTCATTCATGCCAATTTCCTTTGGGAACTGGTCATTCATGCCAATTTCCTTTGGGAACTGGTCATTCATGCCAATTTCCTTTGGGAACTGGTCATTCATGCCAATTTTCATGCCAGCAAGTCTTTTACACAGGCTTTTAACCATTATTTTATCTTTAAGGAAAGCAAATTTGGCAACGATTGGGCGTTCATACCTCTGCCCTCTCTGTCCAAAGCGGTGTACAAGTTCAAGTTGGATTTTGTCATTTTGTCAATAGCTTCATGTGAAATCTGAAGCGCTGTAAGGAGGAACTCTCTAACTACAAATTCAGTACTTCTTCTTTCCCTTGGATTCCTGTAAGTACCAGATTCTCTCTCATGGATCTAGCCTGTATGTCAAGTAAGGCTTCTCTCAGAACGATGTTCTCCTTTTTAAGTGCATTCACTTCGGTTTCAATCTTATTGACCGTCCCTTTTAGCTTTTTTGTGTCTTTCTCCAATGTCGCAGCTTTTTCGTCGCTCATCTCGAGGCCTTCAACTTCTTTATCCTTACTGACTAGTTCAAGTATACCCAGTTTGTCATTTATTGATTTTAACAGGTGGGCTTCGATCTTTACCATTCCCGCTGGTGAAAATATTAAATTGTCTGTGTCTGTAGAAGAGTCACGTTTTCGTTTTGAAATAGGTTCCCCTGTCTTACTCTCCACCATGTTTGGGTGTTGTTTGCGTTCATAATATTTGTAGATACATTTCTCTAGACTTGTGATTTGTTTTGGTTTGTTATCCAGATTGAAGGTTATTACCCACCAGATTGCGCAGTGCTAATTTTTAGTCTAACTTATCGATATTAAATGTTACATTTTTATCTTGAGGTGGTCTACATAGCAGTGTTCAGTTCGCCATCTTGCCACTTCCGGAAGAGTCTTGGTGGTTCCAAACTTTTTCCATTAAAGAATGATGGAGGCCACTGTGTTCTTGGGGACCTTCAATGCTGCAGAAATGTTTTGGTACCCTTCCCCAGATCTGTGCCTCGACACAATCCTGTCTCGGAGCTCTACGAACAATTCCTTCGACCTCATGCTCTGACATGCACTGTCAACTGTGGGACCTTATACAGTGCCTTGCGAAAGTATTCGGCCCCCTTGAACTTTGCGACCTTTTGCCACATTTCAGGCTTCAAACATAAAGATATAAAACTGTATTTTTTTGTGAAGAATCAACAACAAGTGGGACACAATCATGAAGTGGAACGACATTTATTGGATATTTCAAACTTTTTTAACAAATCAAAAACTGAAAAATTGGGCATGCAAAATTATTCAGCCCCTTTACTTTCAGTGCAGCAAACTCTCTCCAGAAGTTCAGTGAGTTTGATTGATTTAAGGAAAATATGTATATAATCAATTTTAGAATAAGGCTGTAACAACAAAATGTGGAAAAGGGGAAGGGGTCAGAATACTTTCCGAATGTACTGTATATACACTTAGTGTTCAAAACATTAGGAACATGACATAGACTGACCAGGTGAATCCAGTTGAAAGCTATGATTGCATATTTATTTTAAATCCACTTCAACCAGTGCAGATTTTTAAGCCTTGAGACATGGATTGTGTATGTGTTCCATTCAGAGGGTGAATGGGCAAGACAAAATATTTAAGTGCCTTTGGACGGGTTATGGTAGTAGGTGCAAGGCGCACCGGTTTGAGTGTGTCAAGAACTGCAACACTGCTGGGTTTTTCCTGTGTGTATCAAGAATGGTCCACCACCCAAAAGACATCCAGCCAACTTGACACAACTGTGGGAAGCATTGGAGTCAACATGGGTCAGCATCCCTGTGGAACACTTTTGACAGCTTGTAGTCCATACCCCAACTAATAGATGCTGTTCTGAGGGCAAAAGGGGGTGCAACGCAATATTAGGAAGGTGTTCCTAATGTTTTGTACACTCAGTGTATATTTCCAGACTATTCATTTGGGATAATACTGTGAAATTGGAAAAAGTATTATAATGCCATATTAGTGTAAGAGTTGTTTTAAAAGACCGCCTGAAATTTCAGCTTGTTTTTCATGGGAGGGGTTCTGGACCGCCTGGTGACATCAGGCAGTATAAGTTAATTGACCAATAACAAGGAGAGTTTGCCCTCTGCCAATAACAGCTAGTTTTCAGGTTACATGTCACTCCCAATCGGCTAGTCCAATTAGGCCGCCCACTCAGACCACTCGCACACAGTCCTAGCACAATTCTTGCTTGAGAAATAGCTTTGTGCTAAGAAGCTATTTTTGTTTAATTAATAATTGAAAACAATGACATTAAGGTACATAATTGATATCCAGAAATGATTTGATATTCAGATAAAAATGGATGCATTGGACCTTTAAGCAAATCACAGTATTAAGTATGTTTGACAGATCTCCACTGCTTTCATTCGGTCCCCAAACAAGCTGAAATAATTGAGTTTAATGGATTGTTTTGGTTGTGCTGCGTCTTTTTGAAACGACCGATTCAATGTATTTCATTTCATGTTCATCAGAATACTATCAAGAAGAACCCACTTTAAAAGATTTTGACCTTGTAGTGGAAACAATTGGAGACATTTATTTAATGAAGACCACAGTAAAGAAGAAATTGAAGGGATAAAACAAAAGTGATATTCTCCTACCCGTCCTCCTCTCATTCCTCTCTAAAACGGACAATAGATAATGTCAATATGGAGCATCCCACAATACCAATATAATGCCTGAAGAAACTAATTTGCCAGAGGAATGACAGCATGCAGTAGTTGAGTATCGTTAGCTTTCTCTTCTGTCTCTTGTAACCACACTGTTTGTTTCTCTGACAAATATAGGCTTTGTTAGCCTATTCTTTTTTCACTCAAATGTCTTCTGTAAGTAATTGTCAAAATCAAAACCATAGACCATTTGCTCTGTCACATGTTCACTTTATTGACCTGTATGAGTTGGATTAGCTTGCAGTATGCATGTTCAAATGTTTAATTTGCTTTCTTTCCATCATAAAATGAGCCACTAACTTCCTGATTAATTATAATCACCTAGTTATAATGAGGTTCCATTCCAGTGACATCCACACTGTGTTTTAGGAGGAGCTCACCTCTCTCTCTGTGTGTGTGTGTGTGTGTGTGTGTGTGTGTGTGTGTGTGTGTGTGTGTGTGTGTGTGTGTGTGTGTGTGTGTGTGTGTGTGTGTGTGTGTGTGTGTGTGTGTGTGTGTGTGTGTGTGTGTGTGTGTGTGTGTGTGTGTGTGTGTGTGTGTAGCTTTGTTTATCTCTCCTCTCCTAATTTCCTCTGTCTTCCTCTATGGTTGTGTGGAGTGGACACTAATTAATGTATTTGTGTCTGAAAATCAAACTCTGTAGATTAGTTTCGCAGTACTGGCTTTATGGTTTCACAGTAACACATTGTATTGTTTTCCTTGAACTCGAACAAAGGATGTTTTCCAGGTGAATGTGTTTTTTCAAAATGTTAGTTATTTTACAGCTTTGATGTTACAGAGGGGACATCCAACTTTCCATGCCTCCACCTCCAATCAAATTTTTGCTGTTCTCTAAATGGTTGGTTTGTAATTCTAAAAGTAAGGTAATTAAATTGACCGGATCATAACCGTCAGGAATTTTCTAAATGCCTACTTCTCTTTTACTAAACCTAGAGAGAGGTAAAGAGAAAACAACTATTTGTGAGGCGTTATTTTTCACATTTCTATCTGGCTGTAGAGCTGTTTATGCAGAGACGGAGCCGTTGGGGTGTCATCAGTAATAGAGAGACAGACAGACGGCATGGACTGAGAGATCCACCACTTGGCAGCCAGGACACAACTCAACACACCCGTCTCAATGCTTCAGAGACGTTGCAGCTCTGATACTCCATTCTGACAGCTGGGATAATTTTGGGCTGTTTTTATCCAGAGTTGCCGTCCTTTTATTATGTTGTGTGCTCCCCTCTCCATGTAAAGGAAATCTTTGCCAGGGGTGATTGACTCTGAAAAAAGCATAAGACAGCAGGAAGTAGAAGAAACATTTTATGGCTCAATTTGCTTTTTTAGGAGTAACCTTGGTAATGACACAATCCCATTTCCCTCAGAGAAGAAGTCGTGGGCATTCAGTGAGTGTGGCCGGCAGAGGGAGTTTGCAGAAGACGTTTGGAAATGGAGAGGGAGTTTGTGTGAGACAATGCACATCAGGAAAAGTTTGATGCCAGTTCCCAAGTCAGTGGTGTGCGTCTTCCTGCAGGCTCCGAGAGT
The DNA here is from genome assembly GCF_036934945.1 of Oncorhynchus masou masou. NCBI lineage: Eukaryota > Metazoa > Chordata > Actinopteri > Salmoniformes > Salmonidae > Oncorhynchus > Oncorhynchus masou. The sequence goes on along the minus strand of NC_088216.1, from coordinate 77,961,708 downwards.
CCCCAGAGAGCCAGCAGAGGCAACAGCCCATGTGTTACCTGTCAGGGGTCCAATCTGTGCAGGACGCAGTGGAGAGGAAAGTTAATGGCCAGAATCAGAGCAGTCAGAGGACGCTTCTGTCACAGGGTTTCCTTTAGTCGGCAATTACCGTCTTTTGGCTGATTTAAAAAAAGAAAACCCAATAAATAAAATTATTGATGGCCAAAATGACCGGGAGAAGAAAAAAAATGCCATTGCAAAATAAAATAAAATTATTTCAGTCATTGATGGAAATGCAAGCCGATGTAAATACATTTGACCATCATGCATATTGGTCTATAGGTTAATTGGCATAATTTAGTGGAATTAAATTGCCTTATGTGTATTTTTGTTAGTCATCATGTATTATATTTATCCAACACAACTATCACAAGCGCACAGCATACAGAGCAGAGGTTATGTTGAGAGGGATTTCTCCTGCTGCTCCTCAGCTGGTTGCTGCTTGAGAAAAACATGCTTTTATAAGCCTATTCATTGTGCAACTACTGTAAATGTAATCATGTGTTAAAAAACATTTTGGTGTGCTATTAAATAGAGCTACTATTTTTATTATTTCTCAACTGGTACTAAAGCGCACCTCCCATTCACCATCAAGTGCAGGCAACAGGCTATCAGCGCATCACCCACCACTTTACAATGTGAGCTGGAAGCTCTATGCATTTTAAAAACATTACTGCGAGATCACCAGCCTCTACTATATGGACACATTGATACACAGTGATCCGTTGTTGGCTAAAGAAATGGGCGCAGAGCCTAAAGGCCAATGCAGCAGTAGGCCTGTAACTTCCATTGCTCTTTCACACCAAAGATTGGGAGATTGCAACAATTTCAATGATTTTACTGAGCTACAGTTCATATAAGGAAATCAGTCCATTTAAATAAATTCATTAGGCCCTAATCTATGGATTTTACATGACTGGGCAGGGGCGCAGTCATGGGTGCAAATCAAATCAGAATGAGTTTTTCCCCACAAAAGGGCTTTATTACAGACAGAAATACTCGTCTGACGATCCCGCAGGTGAAGAAGCCGGATGTGGAGGTCCTGGGCTGGCGTGGTTACACGTAGTCGGTGGTTGTGAGGCCGGTTGGACGTACTGCCAAATTCTCTAAAATGATGTTGGAGGCAGCTTATGGTAGAGAAATGAACATAAAATTATCTGGCAACATCTCTGGTGGACATGCCAATTGCACGCTCCATCAAAACTTGAGACATCTGTGGCATTGTGTTATGTGACAAAACTGCATGTTTTAGACTGGCCTTTTATTGTCCCCAGCACAAGGTGCACCTGTGTAATGGTCATGCTGTTTAATCAGCTTCCTAATATGCCACACCTGTCAGGTGGATGGATTATTTTGGCGAAAGAGATATGCTCACTAACAGGGATGTAAACAAATTTCTGCACATAAATTGAGAGAAATAAGCTTTTTATGCATATGGAATATTTCTGGGATCTTTTATTTCAGCTCTTGAAACATGGGACCAAGACTTTACATGTTGCTGTATAATGTACTCTATTATAATTCGCAATGGATGTAAAAAATAAATAAAAAAAATGTCCTACATTTCCGTGCAGCAGGCCAGGTACTTCTATGCTTGCTCAAACATGCTCATTGCTCACATGGAGCACTCCAGACAAAAGACAATGAAAGAATTGACAAACCTCATAAATGATGGTTGTGAAATAAACCAAAACTTGTTTTTCACATGTGTAGCAAGTGTTGAACTCTGCAAACAATGTTTCCACTCCAAGAATGAGAACAGACTGTAATTAATGCATACATTAACAGAAATGAATGTAACCAAATGACAGGGATTAACGGTACATTTACAACTGGTGACATATTTAATAATGAGGAATTGATTAAAAAAAAAAAAAAAAACGGGCACGGTTTCAACATGGCTGCGTAAAGACGTGTTCCGAGGCCTCTCCACTAAGGGTTGATACTTTTGGGCTGCAGTCTGAGGTGCAGTTAACTCTAATGAACTTATCCTCTGGGTCTTCCTTTCCTGTGGGTGTGCAGAGAACACACTTTGCACACCTACTGGCTCTAGCAATGTTTGGGTGGCATTCTTGGATATGTCTGTAACTGGGAAAATGAGACAGAAGGGTAAATAAGAAGACACGACGAGGACTCGCAACAAGATGGCGGATGCTAAAGTTATGGAGATGCTAGTCACCATCAATGCAGAAATGGCTACGCTACGCTCTCATTTTCATGACCAATCTTCGTACCTCTGTGTCAAGTCTACAAGCTGAAATTATGACAGAAGTCCAGTCAACTATGGGGACACTACAAACAACATATGGAAACATCGTTCACCGACATCAATAAGCGGCTTACCGAATTGGAGACCAAAAACTAGGAGCTTACCCCCGAGAACGTGAAGCTAAAGGTTAGTCTTGATAAACACGAAAACCGTTTCCGGAGACTGAACATACATGTGGTCGGAATCCCAGAAGGGACAGAAGGGTGCAATCCTACCGAGTTCATGGCCTCTTTACTGCAAGACATCCTGGAGAGATGCTTGACAGACCTCCAGTCATCGACAGCTTATGGCAGTGAACATGATTAACTTCTTTTTGCCCTATTTGGGTAGTCCATGCACCGCATATAGATGGCTGACTACCTCAGGATGGAACCGTCTACCATGCCATGGTAGGCATGCAAAGTAATCGTTAATAAGCGTTATGGTGTATTGTAACTAGGCTTTTCATTTACAGAACTGAGGTTGAAAGAATAAGCCAAAACCCAAAGACGTTCCTTAATTTGCTCCTTTAGTTGGGCCTCAAGGTAGACAAAGTGACGTATATTACTAGGATATATTCATTTACTTTAAGCCCGCAACTTGTAAATATATATATATATATATATACAGTACCAGTCAAGAGTTGTTTGGACACACAAATCAAGCAAAGGGTGGCAACTCTAAAATCTATTAACATTTGTTTAACACCTTTTTGGTTACTAAATATTTCCATATGTGTTATTTCATAGTTTTGATGTCTTCATTATTACACTATTATCTATAATGTAGAAAATCCTAAACAGAAAAGAAAAACCCTTGAATGAGTAGGTGTGTCCTAACTATTGACTGGTACTGTATAGCCCAAGTATTTAAAATCTGTTTCAGTCAATTGGAATGGAGATAGCGTTTCTAAGTTGATTGTAGAAGGGATATTCAAAGGTAAAGCAATGGATTTATCTGTGTAAATGTTGTACCGACAGGCTACCATATTCAGATATGATGTCCATTACACATCATCAGTAATTAATGAAATTCTATGATTTTCATCACCCATAGAGATGCCCCTAGACCTTATTGCCTCATCCAGTGGTTCTATGACTAACCTAACGAGAACAGAGCAGGAGATAAAGGACAGCCTTGACGATAGCCCCTACCGATAGGAAATTGACTTTTTTTAATACAGGAAACAATAATTTCCACTCATCTCTTTTCAGCATCGAGAGTGACAATAAGTGCAGGGTCTTTCATTCGGCCAAGATGGTTTATGATATTAAAGCACATCTCACATTGTCCATTTTATAGAAACAGGCTAATTTTTCCAGGACTCTGGTATGATGTCTGTTTTGAACATATCATTTAGAGCAGGCATGAAGATAGGCCAAAGAACTCTGCTGGGAAGCCATCAAGGCTGGGTTCCTTGCCAGAAGGCATTGCCTTAATAGTTTCCCAAACCTCTTCAGGAGTGAAGGGAGCATTTAGTCTATTTCTATGCTCATTTGATATACTGTAGTGGGCAAGATGATCTTATTCTGATATTTTGTCATTTTGTTGTTAGATCTTGTACATTGTGAGGTATAAAGAGATTTTTAGAAGTCGCAAAACATATTATTGACAAGCAATGGATCATAAGAAGTGTAGCCATCTGCCATCCTTATAGACTTAATCGATCTTTCGTTCTGTTATTTTTTAAGTTGGTGTGCAAGTAGACGGCATGGATGATTACCGAACTCAGAATATTTTTGCTTGATAAAAAACAATAGTTTTTTTTACATGCTTTGTATGATCTAAATAGAGTTTGGCCTCAGCATGAGCTAGTGACTTCCTGTTCTCCTGGGTTGGTTGTTGTTTATGAAGAAGTTCTACAGGCTTTACTTCAGCCTCCAACCTTTCCCTATTTTCCATCCTAAGCTTCTTGATCAGAGAGGCTTGGGAAATCATAAAACCCTTTATAGTTGCTTTAGCAGCATCCTAGACAATTGCAGCTGAGACAAGAGAGAGTTGATTGTCAAGACAGTAATGTGATAATTTATCTTTTATTACAGAGCAGAATCCTTTATTGTTAAGCAGAGACGTATTTTGTTTTGGGATTGTTTTGCCAATTTCATTATCTATATACACTCAGGGCATAAAAAAATAGCCCAATCTAGAAAATTCATTATGGGGTCTAGAGTAGAAAGTATAGTCTCTGACATTAGGATTTATCTCTTTCCATATGTCTACTAAACCAGATGAATCAGAAATGTTTCTAAGAGTATTTGAGGCTCTATGAATCTTGACTGGAGCAGCTGAAGATTTATCCAGCTAATCTAAAACCAGATATAATCTCCTGAAATAAACCCAAGTCCCTTTGGTGGAGTATGTGTTCAGGGCATATACATTTAGTATAGTAAGATGTTGACCAAGTATATTACCTGTATTCAAAATAAATAGTCCTTCAGGGTCTGTAACTTGGTGCTCAAATAATGAATGGGACATTTTATTTCCAAGGATGGCAGTGCCTCTTTTGTTTGAACTAAAATAAGACAAATACCCCTGGCCCACCCAGTCCCCCTTCAGCATGTTCTGTTGAAGATAAATGGGTCTCCTGTAGCATAGCAATTAAAACCCTTTCCATTTTTAAGAATGTTAGAATTTTCTACCTAGAAACCACATGCCCCGAACATTCCAGGAGACTGCTTTAAATGAACTGTTTATGTTTCAGTAGTATTAAATAATAACTTAACTCAGACTGAGTAGTGCATCACATAAGAATACAATTTTGAAACCCCCCACTGCTGAGTCCCCAAATGAAACGACACACCCCAAAAAGAGTATATATCCTGTTTTCTGTCATGTTGTTAACAGGAAGCCCACTAAGGGTTTTTAAGAAGTTGTATTATGTCCTATATTGAATAAAGGGGAATTAGATCTATGGACATGTGGAGGACAAATGAATAACCTCATCTTTGACATTTTCCTAAACATTATCGCTATTGCACTCATATGCATGTACCTGAACACACACACACAATACAGTCACATGTAGCCTAGCCCATACAGTACCAGTCAAACGTTTGGACACCTACTCATTCAAGGGTTTTTCTTTATTTTTACCATTTTCTACATTGTAGAATAATAGTGAAGACATCAAAACCATAAAATAACACATATGGAATCATGTAGTAACCAAACAAGTGTTAAACAAATCAAAATATATTTAACATGTTTGATTCTTCAAAGTAGCCACCCTTTGCCTTGATGACAGCTTTGCACACTCTTGGCATTCTCTCAACCAGCTTCACCTGGAATGCTTTTCCAACCGTCTTGAAAGAGTTCCCACATATGCTGAGCTGACTGTTTTTCCTTATCTCTACAGTGCAACTCATCCCAAACCATCACAATTTGGTTGAGGTCTGATTGTGGAGGCCAAGTCATCTGATGCAGCACTCCATCACTCTCCTTCTTGGTCAAATATCCCTTACACAGCCTGGAGGAGTGTTGAGTCATTGTCCTGTTGAAAAACAAATGAAAGTCCCACTAAGCTCACCCAGATGGGATGGCATATCACTGCAGAAAGCTGTGCTGATTAAATGTGCATTGAATTCTAAATTAATCACTGACAATGTCACCAGCAAAGCACCCCACACCCCCACACCATCACACATCCTCCTCCATGCTTCACGGTGGGAACCACACATGCAGAGATGCTCCGTTCACCTACTCTGCATCTTACAACGTAATTAGAGCAGTAAAAATACATATTTTGTCAGACCCGTTGTATATGATCTGATATAGCACGGCTGTAAGCGAATCTGCATTCAGGGCTCGACCCACCCATGTTGTAATTGTGATGTTTGTAATTTTTTCTCTCAATTTTTGACTGCCTTTTTGTTTAATGTTTTACTCTATCCTTATTCCTTTTATTGTACTGAGTCTGTGTGGTGCACTTTGTCTGGTTGTCTATGTAACCCCTGTTAATAGAAAATAACATTTTAATAAAAAGATCATTACAAAAAAACTACAAAAACTACAAAAAAACTATTCACATGAAACTGGCAGGAGACAGCTGAGCCATTGTGGAGAGAGACTTGCCTATATCTTCGCCACATGCCCCTCCCCTTCTTCTTGTCTCAACATTTTAAATTATACTCTAGAAGACACTATCTTAATACATATTTTAGATTCTTTTCACTGACAACAGCAACTCAATAATCAGCTAGGCCTATTGCCAAGCACGCTGCCCAAATTGCAGGCTTCCCAAATTTATTTTTTTATATTTTTTTATTTCACCTTTATTTAACCAGGTAGGCTAGTTGAGAACAAGTTCGCATTTGCAACTGTGACCTGGCCAAGATAAAGCATGGCAGTGTGAACAGACAACACAGAGTTACACATGGAGTAAACAATAAACAAGTCAATAAAAAAGAGTCATAGGCCTACGAGCTTGTGATTTGAAACAATCCACAGATATTTTTTAAAAGAAGCTAATGATCCTAGATTCCTCTGTGGCTAAGTCATGCTTTCTGGAGAAAGTATTTCCATTTGCTTCCCTATTTTCTTCTCTGTTTTCATATAATCTTTCTTTTGTTGTCCAGAAGCCAAAGGCACAATTCTAGTAATATTAGCAACCCATCCTAGGTGTTGCATCTTTAGATTCCACTTTCTCAAATTGCTCTGTTGTTTAAGAGAATACATGGAATACACAAGGAATACAATATGACAAAGGTTGGTGTTCGTTAAAAAGGTCATAAATAGATTGTCAGAATACATTTACAGTTGACTACAGATTTCTCAATCAGGGCAAATGACACTGGAAACAAAAGAAGTCACAGGAACATACCTCTGATGATTGGTTTGCAGTGAAATATCAGCTGGGCTGTGTGTGTCTGACATTCTCTGAACTCCACAACCTTATTTTACATTTCCTTTTATTTTTTAACTAATTGATTCAGAGTAGATCTGCCAAGTAAAACACTCTCAACCCCGTTAACCCCCCCTTAACCTTCCCGCCCCACCACTCACTTAGACCGCTGCTCCCGAGTGGCGAGCAGTGCATCTCAGTGCTAAAGGTGCCACTACAGACCCAGGTTCGATTCCAGGCTGTATCACAACCGGCCATGACTGGGAGTCCCATAGAGGGGGGGGGGCGCACAATTGGCTCAGTGTTGTCCGGGTTAGGGTTTGGCCGGGGTAGGCCGTCATTGTAAATAAGAATTTGTTCTTAACTGACTTGCCTAGTTAAATAAAGGTTAAATAAATAAACACACACACACCTCTGTTTTGACTCAACTTCATGAGAGCTTGTACCTGAAGTCCCCATTGACAAAGTGATTTGTTCCCCTGTGCTCACCCTGCCTGCCCCTGAACTGACAAGAAAGGAGCTGTGCTGGCGTGACTTTGTTGTGCCCTGTCTGAGCAGCCCAGATAGCGCCTCTATCTCACTGCCTCTCCCCACCTGTTACTAAGCTTGTCACTGCCTCCTCCACCTGTGTAATAAAATTAGCCTCAGCCGAAGGAACTGAGAGAGCAACACGTAATTGCATAGCAAGAAACGAATGGGAAGGCTGGGAATGAAAGAGTCGCTGTTGATATGGGTTTAGCCCTCAAGTCGAAGAGTAGAGAGCGTCTCAGTACACAATACACAGACACACATACTCACATACACATAAACACACACATACACACGCACACATACCTAAACACACATAAACACACACATACATACACACCTAAACACACACACACACACACACAACCTGCTGAGATGCTAACCCTTTGGAAGGTCAAATGTACAGTTTCAGAACTGGAGATTGCATTTTAAATGTATCCAATACAGCATATCATATTTTCTACTCTTTCTCTCTCCCTATTTCTCTCTCTTTCTCTCTCTCTCTATAGTTACGGGGACATGGTGCCCAAGACGATCGCAGGGAAGATCTTTGGTTCTATCTGTTCTCTGAGCGGGGTGCTGGTAATCGCCCTGCCCGTTCCCGTCATCGTGTCCAACTTTAGCCGCATCTATCACCAGAACCAGAGAGCTGACAAACGGCGTGCTCAGAAAGTACAGGTGAACACCATTCACCTGATGGATCACCTGCATCCGGCTGTAGGGAGGCAAGGGGTGTGTGTGTGTGTATGTGTATGTGTATGTGTATGTGTATGTGTGTGTGTGTGTGTGTGTGTGTGTGTGTGTGTGTGTGTGTGTGTGTGTGTGTGTGTGTGTGTGTGTGTGTGTGTGTGTGTGAGTGCGACACCCCTCGCCCCCCTTTCTTCAGAGGTTAGCCCCGGCCCGCTAGACCTCTGGCATCCAGCATACAGACAGATGTAAGAGGCTACGCACTAGGAAGTGCTGGGGGGTCGATGGGAGGCCCTTGTTCCAGCATCACACAATAAAACCACCATTTAGCAAAGGATCATTAGTTTAATGTCAGCGGCAAAGATCTGATGACAAATCTGCTCTGTTTGATGAAAGGCAGAAAGGATATTTTGGACATTTTCAGCTGGGTGTTCTCCCATTAAGTACGTACTCAGTGTCTGAGTAGCAGATTTATTTATTTTTATTTCACCTTTATTTAACCACGTAGGCTAGTTGAGAACAAGTTCTCATTTACAGCTGCGACCTGATAAAGCATAGCAGTTCGACACATACAACAACACAGAGTTACACATGGAATAAACAAACATACAGTCATTAATACAGTAGAAAATATACAAATATATATATACAGTGAGTGCAAATGAGATAAGATAAGGGAGGTAAAGGCCTTAAATAGGCCATGGTGGTGAAGTAATTACTACATAGCAATTAGACACAGACATCCGATTAATGTGCACGTAGAGATACTGGGGTGCAAAGGAGCAAGATAAATAAATAAATACAGTATGGGGATGAGGTAGTTGGATGGGCTGTTTACAGATGGGCTATGTACAGGTGCAGTGATCTGTGAGCTGCTCTGACAGCTGGTGCTTAAAGCTAGTGAGGGAGATATGGGTCTCCATGTGATAAGGTGCGTCTCGGTGAGAGGTGTAGGAGTCAGGCGCAGGAGAGCAGAGATTTCTGAGAAGCGTGTTTAATAGATATATATATTTTGTATTGTATTTTGTATTGGTGGACTATGTGTGTGTATATATATATATATATATATATACACACATAGTCCACCAATACAAAATTGGCACAGATGAAAATCCAAAACTACGCTCTCGAAGGAACAGAAACTCGTGTCAATACATGGAGGAACAACCACAGTTCCGACACTACATACACGTACGTAATAGCGAAAACAATAAACAGCATAGATAATCGAACGCAAATACCCACAAGCTTAATCCTGCATGAATTAAGGCAGGCAACAGGTGCCCTATATACACACAGAAATAAAAGCAATAGAAACCAGGTGTGAAAAGGAACACAGACAAAACAACCAGAAAAGGAAAAAGGGATCGGTAGTGGCTAGTAAACCGGCAACGCCGAGCTTCGCCCGAACAGGGAGAGGAGTTACCTTCGGTAGAAGTCATGACACTCCAGCTTCATTGATTTTTGAAGTTCGTTCCAGTCATTGGCAGCAGAGAACTGGAAGGAAAGGCGGCCAAAAGAGAAATTGGCTTTGGGGGTGCCCAGTGAGATATTTTTGGGGCAGCAGTGTAGCCTAGTGGTTAGAGCGTTGGACTAGTAACCGCAAGGTTGAGAGTTCAAACCCCCGAGCTGACAAGGTACAAAATCTGTCGTTCTGCCCCTGAACAGGCAGTTAACCCACTGTTCCCAGGCCGTCATTGAAAATAAGAATTTGTTCTTAACTGACTTGCCTGGTTAAATAAAGGTGTTCAACCTTCCCAAGTTCTCTCACGTCACTCCGCTCTCTCCACTGGCTTCCAATAGAAGCTCGCATCCGCTACAAGACCATGGTGCTTGCCTACGGAGCTGTGAGGGGAACGGCACCGCAGTACCTCCAGGCTCTGATCAGGCCCTACACCCAAACAAGGGCACTGCGTTCATCCACCTCTGGCCTGCTCGCCTCCCTACCACTGAGGAAGTACAGTTCCCGCTCAGCCCAGTCAAAACTGTTCGCTGCTCTGGCCCCCCAATGGTGGAACAAACTCCCTCACGACGCCAGGACAGCGGAGTCAATCACCACCTTCCGGAGACACCTGAAACCCCACCTCTTCAAGGAATACCTAGGATAGGATAAAGTAATCCTTCTCACCCCCCCTTAAATGATGCACTATTGTAAAGTGGCTGTTCCACTGGATGTCAGAAGGTGAATTCACCAATTTGTAAGTCGCTCTGGATAAGATCCACAAAGATGGGTGAAGGATTTCTGAAAACAAATCCAATTTTGAAAAACTCCCATATCTACTGGGTGAAATTCCACAGTGTGCCATCAGAGCAGCAAGATTTGTGACCTGTTGCCACTATTTGAGAAAAGGGCAACCAGTGAAGAACACGCACCATTGTAAATACAACCCATATCTATGCTTATTTATTTTATCTTGTGTCCTTTACCATTTGTACATTGCAAAAACACTGTATATATATAATATGACATTCGTAACGTCTTTATTGTTTTGAAACTTCTGTATGTGTGATGTCTACTGTTAATTTTTATTGTTTATTTCACTTTATATATTATATACCTTACTTGCTTTGGCAATGTTAACACATGTTACCCATGCCAATAAAGCCCCTTGAATTGAATTGAATTGATTAGTTGCGAAATAGGAAGCCGATTCTAGATTTAGTAGTTGTCCACATATTCTAAGTCAGAACCGTCCAGAGTACTACTCGGGCAGGTGCGGGCAGTGATCGGTTGAAGAGCATGCACTTAGTTTTACTTGCATTTAAGAGCAGTTGGAGCCCTGTAAGAGCAGTTGGAGAGTTGTATGGCATTGAAGCTCGTCTGGAGGTTAGTTAACACAGTGTCCAAAGAAGGGCCAGAAGAATACAGAATGGTGTCGTCTGCGTAGAGATGGATCAGAAAATCACCAGCAGTGAGAGCAACATCATTGATGTATACAGAGAACAGAGTCGGTCTGAGAATTTAACCCTGTGGCACCCCCATAGAGATGGAGGTTATGATATCGTTTACGACCTTGAGCGTGGCTGAAGTGCACCCATGACCAGTTCTGAAACCAGGTACGGTGGAATTCGAAATTGTCGTTAATCTGTTTGTTAACTTGGCTTTTGAAGACCTTAGAAAGGCAGGGTAGGATAGATATAGGTCTGTAGCAATTTGGGTCTAGAGTGTCTCCCCCTTTGAAGAGGGGGGATGACCGCGGCAGCTTTCCAATCTTTGGGAATCTCAGACGATACGAAAGAGAGGTTGAACAGGCTAGTAATAGGGGTTGCGACAATTTCGGCAGATCATTTTAAAAAGAGAGGGTGCAGATTGTCTAGCCCGGCTGATTTGTAGGGGTCCAGGTTTTGCAGTTCTTTAAGAACATCAGCTCTCTGGATTTGGGTGAAGGTGAAATGGGGAGGCTTGGGCGAGTTGCTGTGGGGAGTGCAGTGCTGTTGACCGGAGTAGGGGTAGCCAGGTGAAAAGCATGGCCAGCCATATAAAAATGCATATTGAAATTCTCAATTATAGTGGATTTATCGGTGGTGACAGTGTTTCCTAGCCTCAGTGCGGTGGGCAGCTGGGAGGAGATGCTCTTATTCTCCACGGACTTTACAGTGTCCCAGAACTTTTTTGAGTTTGTGCTACAGGATGCAAATTTCTGCTTGAAAAAGCTAGCCTAAGCTTTCCTAACTGCCTGTATATATTTGTCCCTGACTTCCCTGAAAAGTTCCATATCACGGGGGCTATTCGATGCTAATGTAGAACGCCATAGGATGTTTTTGTGTTGGGCAGTCAGGTCTGGAGAGAACCAAGGGCTATATCTGTTCCTGGTTCTACATTTTTTGAATGGGGCATGCTTATTTAAGATGGTGAGGAAGGCACTTTTAAAGAATGACCATGCATCCTCTACTGACGTGATGAGGTCAATATCCTTCCAGGATACCCGGGGCAGGTCGATTAGGAAGGCCTGCTCGCTGAAGTGTTTTAGGGAGCGTTTGATAGTGATGAGGGGTGGTCGTTTGACCGCAGACCCGTTACGGATGCAGGCAATGAGACAGTGATCGCTGAAATCTTGGTTGAAAACAGCAGAGGTGTATTTGGAGGGCAAGTTGGTTAGGATGATATCTATGAGGGTGCCCGTGTTTACGGATTTGGGGTTGTACCTGATGGGTTCATTGATAATTTGTTAAAGATTGATGGCATCAAGCTTAGATTGTAGGATGGCCGGGGTGTTAAGCATGTCCCAGTTTAGGTCACCTAGCAGCACTAGCTCTGAAGATAGATGGGGGGCAATCAGTTCACATATGGTGTCCCGGGCACAGCTGGGGACAGAGGGTGGTCTATAGCAAGCAACAACGGTGGGAGACTTGTTTCTGGAAAGGTAGATTTGGATTAACCTCCACATCACCAGAGGAATAGAGGAGGAGTAGGATAAGGGTACGGCTAAAGGCTAATATAACTGGTTGTCTAGTACATTCAGAACAGAGAGTAAAAGGAGAAGATTTCTGGGCACGGTAGAATAGATTTAAGGCATAATGTACAGACAAAGGTATGGTAGGATGTGGATACAGTGAAGCTAAACCTATGCATAGAGTGACAATTAAAGAGATATTGTCCCTGGAAATATAATTTAAACCAGGTGATGTCACCGCATGTGTGGTTTATTTAACCTTAACCAGGAATGGCTCATTGAGATTAAAATCTCTTTTTCAAGAGCGCCCAAGATAGGCAGCACCAGGTCATTACAAAAAATGACAGACAGACAACATAAAAACTACAAGTAATCTAGTAAAAAACCATTGCATTCACAAGAGTATAAAACAGCAAATTAAAAACATTGACAGGTCAGGGAATCAGCCTCAAAATCCTTCATCAGTGATTTAAAAACACCAAATCGGGACAAGTTCTTCCAGTTTAAAAGTATTTTGTAAGGTGTTCCAAGACGACGGCGCAGAGTACATAAAAGCCCTTTTACCAAATTCAGTTCGGACATTTGGAACAGTTAGCAGGATAAAGTCCAGCGAACGAAGAGAGGACCCACCACATTTCTGAACAATAAAAATGCACAAATAAAAAGGTAGTAAACCCAAAGAGCCTACGAGTGACTAGAGAAGGACAGCCAACCCTGGTATACAAAGTGCAGTGGTGCGTAAGGGTTTTGCAGTTTAAAATAATTCTCAAAGTGCCATGGTAAAGAGTGTCAATTGATCTCAAACACTGAGCGGAAGTATTCATATATAGAATATCCCCATAGTCTAGTAAAGGCATAAATGTAGCTGATACTAGCCTCCTTCTGGCTTCAAAAGAAAAACAGGCCTTATTCCTCAAATAAAATCCCAATTTCAGCTTCAATTCTTTTGTAAGTTGTTAAATATGCAATTTAAAAGAGTTGCCGTCATCAATTAAAATTCCAAGATATTTATATGAGGTTACATCCTCAATCTCCTTGCCCTGACAGGTAGTAATAGGTGAAAGGTTCAGAGGTCTATTTCTTGCATTAGAAAACACCATTAGTTTAGTTTTGTCAGTATTGAGGATAAGCTTTAATTGACACAAGGTATGTTGAACAGTATAAAAAGCAGTTTGCATGTTCTGGAAAGCTTTTGTAAGAGACGAGGCACAACAGTAAATAACAGTATCATCAGCATCAGCATAAAAATGGTAGGTGGTAGGTGGAACTAAGGTGTTAAATGCTCTACAGTGAAATAAGACAATAAATACTAACCAAAACAGCAATGGACAAGGCATATTGACGTTAGCAAGAGGCATGCGTAGCCGAGTGATCATAGGAGTCCAGTGAGTGGCTTCAGGCAGCTTGCGGGCCGGGGCTAGCAAGCTAACAGAAGGGCCTTGGAGGGACGTCGCGACGGAAGAAAGTCTGTTGTGGCCCCCTCGTGCTATTACATCGGCAGACGGATCAGTAGGGCTCCGTGTGGTAAACCAGGTCAATTGGCAGAATAGGTATAGTGGCCAAAGAATTTGTCCGGAGGGCCTCTTAAGCTAACAGGCAAAAAGAGATATTGTAGTCCAAGTAGTGGCTGGTGGACCTCTTTGGCTAGCCGGGAGATGGGCTTAGCAAGGCCATCTCCAGGCTAATTGGTTATTGCTTTGGGACAGTGACATTAGACAGGAGTGGCCACTCGAATAGCAGCTAGCTAGCTGCAGTGATCCGGGTAAAGAAAAAAAGGTTCAGAGCTTGCTGTAGGAATCCGTAGATATGGAGAAAAATAAGTCCGAATTGCCCTGGTTTGAGTCGCGCTGTGCAGACTGGCGAGAGTTGTCCGTGCTGATGACCGCTAGCAGTGGCTAGCTGACTACTATCTAGTAGCTAGTTAGCTGGCTAGCATCTGTTGGGGTTCCGGTTCAGGCGACTGTTCAGACGACGGATCAGCATGGTGGGTATAGTGGCCAAAGAATTTGCCCGATGGGCCTCTTAAGTTAACAGTCCGATGTACTTTAGACAGCTAGCGGGCCGTAGCTAACTAGTAGCCAGTTAGCTGGTAGCCAGTTAGTTGGCTAGCTGTTGATGAGTTCTTAAGTATAAAAATAGCAGATCAGTACCACACTGGGTGAGGCGGGTTGCAGAAGAGTATATTGAGTCCGTAGATAGAAAGTGATATTAAAATATTAAATATACTGTATATACAAAAAAAACAACGAAAAACTATGTTTACAAGGGACAAGACAAAAACACATGTCCGGCTGCTACGCCGTCAGCCTTCACACATCCTGTGTGTTCTCAGTGTTCCTGGGAGAGAGACCCTCTACAGGTGCTCTGACTATACCCACTAAACGCTAAGTACACACACACACCAAGCATTAAGTGGCCGTGCCTAACCACTCTCACCACAGCCCCAGTGGTGTTGACCTTTCATAAAATTATAATAGTCCATCAAGGCAGAGTGTAGTTGAGTCCAGTATGAGGTCATACTCCTCAGGTTACGCTCAAGTTACGCTCCTGAGGTCGCACTCCTGAGGTCGCACTCCTGAGGTCGCACTCCTGAGGTTACACTCCTCAGGAAACACTCCTGAGGTCACAATCAACAGGTTACACTCCTGAGGTTACACTCCTGAGGTTACACTCCTCGGGTTACACTCCTCGGGTTACACTCCTCGGGTTACACTCCTCGGGTTACACTGCTCGGGTTACACTCCCCGGGTTACACTCCCCAGGTTACACTCCCCAGGTTACACTCCCCAGGTTACACTCCTCAGGTCACACACCTCAGGTCACACACCTCAGGTCACACTCCCCAGGTCACACTCCTCAGGTTACACTCCTGAGGTCACACTTCTGAGGTCACACTTCTGAGGTTACACTAAACAGGTTACACTCAACAGGTTACACTCAACAGGTTACACTCAACAGGTTACACTCCTCGGGTCACACTCCTCGGTCACACTCCTCGGTCACACTCCTCGGGTCACACTCCTCGGGTCACACTCCCCAGGTTACACTCCCCAGGTCACACTCAACAGGTTACACTCCCGAGGTTACACTCCCCAGGTTACACTCCCCATGTTACACTCCCGAGGTTACACTCCCCAGGTTACACTCCTGAGGTCACATTCCTGTGGTTACACTCAACAGGTTACACTCCTTGGGTCACACTTCTGAGGTCACGCTTCTGAGGTTACACTTAACAGGTTACACTCAACAGGTCACACACCTGTGGTTACACTCCTTGTGTTACACTCCTTAGGTTACACTCCTGAGGTTACACTCCCGAGGTTACACTCCCCAGGTTACACTCCCAGGTTACACTCCCCAGGTTACACTCCCCAGGTTACACTCCCCAGGTTACACTCCTCAGGTTACACTCCCCAGGTTACACTCCCCAGGTTACACTCCTCAGGTTACACTCCCCAGGTTACACTCCCCAGGTTACACTCCCCAGGTTACACTCCCCAGGTTACACTCCCAGGTTACACTCCCCAGGTTACACTCCCCAGGTTACACTCCCCAGGTCACACACCTCAGGTCACACACCTCAGGTCACACTCCTGTGGTTACACTCCTCGGGTCACACTCCTCAGGTCACACTCCTCAGGTCACACTCCTCAGGTTACACTCCTGAGGATACACTCCTGAGGTTACACTCCTGAGGATACACTCCTGAGGTTACACTCAACAGGTTACACTTCTGGGGTCACACTTCTGAGGTTACACTTAACAAGTTCAAATTAACAGGTCACACTCAACAGGTTACACTCCCGAGGTTACACTCCCCAGGTTACACTCCCCATGTTACACTCCCCAGGTTACACTCCCCAGGTTACACTCCTCAGGTTACACTCCCCAGGTTACACTCCCCAGGTTACACTCCTGAGGTCACATTCCTGTAGTTACACTCAACAGCTTACACTCCTCAGGTTACACTCCCCATGTTACACTCCTCAGGTTACACTCCTGTGGTCACATTCCTGTGGTTACACTCAACAGCTTACATTCCTTGGGTCACACTTCTGAGGTCACACTTCTGAGGTTACACTTAACAGGTTACACTAACAGGTCACACACCTGTGGTTACACTCCTCGGGTTACACTCCTCAGGTCACACTCCCCAGGTTACACTCCCCAGGTTACACACCCCAGGTTACACTCCTCAGGTCACACTCCTCAGGTCACACTCCTCAGGTCACACTCCTCAGGTCACACTCCTCAGGTCACACTCCTCAGGTCACACTCCTCAGGTTACACTCCCCAGGTTACACTCCTGAGGTCACACTTCTGAGGTTACACTCCTGTGGTTACACTCCTCGGGTCACACTCCTCGGGTCACACTCCTCAGGTCACACTCCTCAGGTCACACTCCTCAGGTCACACTACTCAGGTTACACTCCTCAGGTTACACTCCTCAGGTCACATTACTCAGGTTACACTCCTCAGGTTACACTCCCCAGGTTACACAACCCAGGTTACACTCCTCAGGTTACACTCCCCAGGTTACACAACCCAGGTTACACTCCTCAGGTTACACTCCTGAGAATACAATCAACAGGTTACACTCCTGAGGATACACTCCTGAGGTTACACTCAACAGGTTACACTTCTGGGGTCACACTTCTGAGGTTACACTTAACAGGTTCAAATTAACAGGTCACACTCAACAGGTTACACTCCCGAGGTTACACTCCCCAGGTTACACTTACACTCCCAGGTTACACTCCTGAGGTCACATTCCTGTGGTTACACTCAACAGGTTACACTCATTGGGTCACACTTCTGAGGTCACACTTCTGAGGTTACACTTAACAGGTTACACTCAACAGGTCACACACCTGTGGTTACACTCCTTGGGCTACACTCCTCAGGTTACACTCCTGAGGTTACACTCCCCAGGTTACACTCCTCAGGTTACACTCCTCAGGTCACACTCCTCAGGTCACACTCCTCAGGTCACACTCCTCAGGTTACACTCCCCAGGTTACACTCCCAGGTTACACTCCCCAGGTTACACTCCCCAGGTTACACTCCCCAGGTCACACTCCTCAGGTCACACTCCTCAGGTCACACTCCTGTGGTTACACTCAACAGGTTACACTCCTTGGGTCACACTTCTGAGGTCACACTTCTGAGGTTACACTTAACAGGTTACACTCAACAGGTCACACACCTGTGGTTACACTCCTTGGGCTACACTCCTCAGGTTACACTCCTGAGGTTACACTCCCGAGGTTACACTCCCCAGGTTACACTCCTCAGGTTACACTCCCGAGGTTACACTCCCCAGGTTACACTCCTCAGGTCACACTCCTCAGGTCACACTCCCCAGGTTACACTCCCCAGGTTACACTCCCCAGGTTACACTCCCCAGGTCACACTCCTCAGGTTACACTCCCCAGGTTACACTCCCCAGGTTACACTCCCCAGGTCACACTCCCCAGGTTACACTCCCCAGGTTACACTCCCCAGGTTACACTCCCAGGTTACACTCCCCAGGATACACTCCCAGGTCACACTCCCCAGGTCACACTCTCCAGGTCACACTCCTCAGGTTACACTCTCCAGGTTACACTCCCCAGGTTACACTCCTCAGGTCACACTCCCCAGGTCACACTCTCCAGGTCACATTCCTCAGGTTACACTCTCCAGGTTACACTCTCCAGGTTACACTCCTCAGGTCACACTCCCCAGGTTACACTCCTCAGGTTACACTCCTCATGTTACACTCTCCAGGTCACACTCCCCAGGTTACACTCCCCAGGTTACACTCCCCAGGTTACACTCCCCAGGTTACACTCCTCAGGTTACACTCCTCAGGTTACACTCTCCAGGTTACACTCTCCAGGTTACACTCCTCAGGTTACACTCCCCAGGTTACACTCCCCAGGTTACACTCCTCAGGTTACACTCCTCAGGTTACACTCCCCAGGTTACACTCCTCAGGTTACACTCCCCAGGTTACACTCCCCAGGTTACACTCCCCAGGTTACACTCCTCAGGTCACACTCCCCAGGTCACACTCTCCAGGTCACACTCCTCAGGTTACACTCTCCAGGTTACACTCTCCAGGTTACACTCCTCAGGTCACACTCCCCAGGTCACACTCCTCAGGTCACACTCCCCAGGTTACACTCCCCAGGTTACACTCCCCAGGTTACACTCCCCAGGTTACACTCCTCAGGTCACACTCCCCAGGTCACACTCTCCAGGTCACACTCCTCAGGTCACACTCCTCAGGTCACACTACTCAGGTTACACTCCTCAGGTCACACTCCTCAGGTCACATTACTCAGGTTACACTCCTCAGGTTACACTCCCCAGGTTACACAACCCAGGTTACACTCCTCAGGTTACACTCCCCAGGTTACACAACCCAGGTTACACTCCTCAGGTTACACTCCTGAGAATACAATCAACAGGTTACACTCCTGAGGATACACTCCTGAGGTTACACTCAACAGGTTACACTTCTGGGGTCACACTTCTGAGGTTACACTTAACAGGTTCAAATTAACAGGTCACACTCAACAGGTTACACTCCCGAGGTTACACTCCCCAGGTTACACTCCTCAGGTTACACTCCCCATGTTACACTCCCCAGGTTACACTCCTGAGGTCACATTCCTGTGGTTACACTCAACAGGTTACACTCCTTGGGTCACACTTCTGAGGTCACACTTCTGAGGTTACACTTAACAGGTTACACTCAACAGGTCACACACCTGTGGTTACACTCCTTGGGCTACACTCCTCAGGTTACACTCCTGAGGTTACACTCCCCAGGTTACACTCCTCAGGTCACACTCCTCAGGTCACACTCCTCAGGTCACACTCCTCAGGTTACACTCCTCAGGTTACACTCCCCAGGTTACACTCCCCAGGTTACACTCCCAGGTCACACTCCTCAGGTCACACTCCTGTGGTTACAGGTTACACTCCTTGGGTCAGGGTCACACTTCTGAGGTTACACTTAACAGGTTACACTCAACAGGTCACACTCCTGTGGTTACACTCCTTGGGCTACACTCCTCAGGTCACACTCCTGAGGTTACACTCCTGAGGTTACACTCCCGAGGTTACACTCCCCAGGTTACACTCCTCAGGTCACACTCCCAGGTTACAGGTTACACTCCCCAGGTTACACTCCCCAGGTTACACTCCCAGGTTACACTCCCCAGGTTACACTCCCCCAGGTTACAGGTTACACTCCCCAGGTCACACTCCTCAGGTTACACTCCCCAGGTTACACTCCCCAGGTTACACTCCCCAGGTCACACTCCCCAGGTCACACTCACACTCCTCAGGTTACACTCCCAGGTTACAGGTCACACTCCCCAGGTTACACTCCCAGGTCACACTCCTCAGGTTACAGGTTACACTCCTCAGGTTACACTCCCCAGGTTACACACTCCTCCCCAGGTTACACTCAGGTTACACTCTCTCAGGTTACACTCCAGGTTACACTCCCCAGGTTACACTCCCCAGGTTACACACTCCTCAGGTCACACTCCCCAGGTCACACTCTCCAGGTCACACTCCTCAGGTTACACTCTCCAGGTTACACTCCCCAGGTTACACTCCTCAGGTCACACTCCCAGGTTACACTCCCCAGGTTACACTCCCCAGGTTACACTCCCCAGGTTACACTCCCCAGGTTACACTCCTCAGGTCACACTCCCCAGGTCACACTCTCCAGGTCACACTCCTCAGGTTACACTCTCCAGGTTACACTCTCCAGGTTACACTCCTCAGGTCACACTCCCCAGGTTACACTCCTCAGGTTACACTCCTCAGGTTACACTCTCCAGGTCACACTCCCCAGGTCACACTCTCCAGGTCACACTCCTCAGGTTACACTCCCCAGGTTACACTCCCCAGGTTACACTCCCCAGGTTACACTCCCCAGGTTACACTCCTCAGGTTACACTCCTCAGGTTACACTCTCCAGGTTACACTCTCCAGGTTACACTCCTCAGGTCACACTCCCCAGGTTACACTCCCCAGGTTACACTCCCCAGGTTACACTCTCCAGGTTACACTCCCCAGGTTACACTCTCCAGGTTACACTCTCCAGGTTACACTCTCCAGGTTACACTCCCCAGGTTACACTCCCCAGGTTACACTCTCCAGGTTACACTCCCCAGGTTACACTCTCCAGGTTACACTCTCCAGGTTACACTCCCCAGGTCACACTCCCAGGTTACACTCCCCAGGTTACACTCTCCAGGTTACACTCTCCAGGTTACACTCCCCAGGTTACACTCTCCAGGTTACACTCCCAGGTTACACTCCCCAGGTTACACTCCCCAGGTTACACTCCCCAGGTTACACTCTCCAGGTTACAGGTTACACTCTCCAGGTTACACTCCTCAGGTCACACTCCCCAGGTTACACTCCCCAGGTTACACTCCCCAGGTCACACTCTCCAGGTTACACTCCCCAGGTTACACTCTCCAGGTTACACTCCCCAGGTTACACTCCCCAGGTCACACTCTCCAGGTTACACTCCCCAGGTTACACTCTCCAGGTTACACTCCCCAGGTTACACTCCCCAGGTCACACTCTCCAGGTTACACTCCTCAGGTTACACTCCCCAGGTTACACTCCCCAGGTCACACTCCCCAGGTTACACTCCCCAGGTTACACTCCCCAGGTCACACTCCCCAGGTTACACTCCTCAGGTTACACTCCCCAGGTTACACTCCTCAGGTCACACTCCCCAGGTCACACTCTCCAGGTCACACTCCTCAGGTTACACTCTCCAGGTTACACTCTCCAGGTTACACTCCTCAGGTCACACTCCCCAGGTTACACTCCTCAGGTTACACTCCTCAGGTTACACTCCCCAGGTCACACTCCTCAGGTTACACTCCTCAGGTTACACTCCTCAGGTTACACTCCCCAGGTTACACTCCCCAGGTTACACTCCTCAAGTCACACTCCCCAGGTTACACTCCTCAGGTTACACTCTCCAGGTTACACTCTCCAGGTTACACTCCTCAGGTCACACTCCTCAGGTCACACTCCCCAGGTTACACTCCCCTGGTTACACTCCTCAGGTTACACTCCCCAGGTTACACTCCTCAGGTTACACTCTCCAGGTTACACTCTCCAGGTTACACTCTCCAGGTTACACTCCTCAGGTCACACTCCCCAGGTTACACTCCCCAGGTTACACTCCTCAGGTTACACTCCTCAGGTTACACTCCCCAGGTCACACTCCTCAGGTTACACTCCTCAGGTTACACTCCCCAGGTTACACTCCCCAGGTTACACTCCCCAAGTCACACTCCCCAGGTTAGGTTACACTCCACTGTCCAGGTTACACTCCTCAGGTTACACTCCCCAGGTTACACTCCCCAGGTTACACTCCCCAGGTCACACTCCCCAGGTTACACTCCTCAGGTTACACTCCCCAGGTTACACTCCTCAGGTCACACTCCCCAGGTCACACTCTCCAGGTCACACTCCTCAGGTTACACTCCCCAGGTCACACTCTCCAGGTTACACTCCTCAGGTTACACTCCCCAGGTTACACTCCCCAGGTTACACTCCCCAGGTTACACTCCCCAGGTTACACTCCTGAGGTCACATTCCTGTGGTTACACTACTGAGGTCAAATGTTAAGGCAAATAACTGGTGTGTGCTTTCCTATGGTTTCTACAGTGAGTAGCATTGTCATTTTATCTTCTAACACTGCAGTGGAAACGTCATAGACACGGTGCTAATCAGTCTCTCAAGACTGTCCCTGACGACCCCTACCCCCTACCTCCTGCCCCGTACCTGCTAACAGTTATTACTCTCTTGTGCCAGGCTCCTGAAATGTGCACCACATGCACCTTCAAACTGGGCACACACTGGTTGAATCAATGTTGTTTCCATTTCATTCCTATGAAATTTCATTGAACCAACGTGGAATAGATGTTGAACTGACATCTGTGCCCGGTGGGTTGGTCCACGTGCGCTGGCGAGCCAGAGTGGGTGTCTCTCAAATTAGCTGTCTTCACCTCTCCCTCTCTCCCCCTCATCAGTCTTCGTCCCCGATTTAATAGCGGGCTGGCTGCTCCAGGCTCCCAGTACAATTAGCTGGCCGTCTGGGGCCAACACTGTAAAAAAACAGACTTCTCATGTATCCTATCCTGTCTTCCTCGTCCTAGTACAGACCTTTAACTTCATCTAGCAGACAGGCAGATAGTTATTCTATTTTCATAGTTAAGTAAAGTGCAATAATATGTAAGAAGGGTACGAAGATTGGTATTGTTACGCATCAACCCTGTGTGGCGGGCTCCCCTAACGCACCATCCCATTTACTCTAACTGAGGGACGCCACTAGCTTGACCAGCCACACAACGAGGACAAGTAGAACTTTGTGGCGCGTCTTATTCACTGGTGAAATGCTACTGAAGCCCAGAGTCATGGCAGCAAAGGTTTTATTTTAGTGGAACACAAATCTAGTTGCTAGAGCAATAGGGAGGGCTCTCACCCACAGCACAGCAGGTTCTGACTGGGCTGGGGTCACGGTGTTAATGGCACGGCAAAGTTAAGTGGTGCCATACAGAGAGAGACAGTGTGCCACCAGGGCCAGAGAGAGTGTGTTGTCAAGGCCAGAGAGACAGTGTGCCGTCAAGGCCAGAGAGACAGTGTGCCGTCAAGGCCAGAGAGACAGTGTGCCGTCAAGGCCAGAGAGACAGTGTGCCGTCAAGGCCAGAGAGACAGTGTGCCGTCAGGGCCAGAGAGAGACAATGTGCCGTCAAGGCCAGAGAGACAGTGTGCCGTCAGGGCCAGAGAGAGACAGTGTGTCGTCAGGGCCAGAGAGAGACAGTGTGTCGTCAGGGCCAGAGAGAGACAGTGTGCCGTCAAGGCCAGAGAGACAGTCTGCCGTCAAGGCCAGAGAGACAGTGTGCCGTCAAGGCCAGAGAGACAGTGTGCCGTCAAGGCCAGAGAGAGACAGTGTGTCGTCAGGGCCAGAGAGAGACAGTGTGCCGTCAAGGCCAGAGAGACAGTGTGCCGTCAAGGCCAGAGAGACAGTCTGCCGTCAAGGCCAGAGAGACAGTGTGCCGTCAAGGCCAGAGAGACAGTGTGCCGTCAAGGCCAGAGAGACAGTGTGCCGTCAAGGCCAGAGAGAGACAGTGTGCCGTCAGGGCAAGAGAGAGACAGTGTGCCGTCAGGGCCAGAGAGAGACAGTGTGCCGTCAGGGCCAGAGAGACAGTGTGCCGTCAGGGCCAGAGAGAGACAGTGTGCAGTCAGGGCCAGAGAGAGACAGTGTGCCGTCAAGGCCAGAGAGACAGTGTGCCGTCAAGGCCAGAGAGACAGTGTGCCGTCAGGGCCAGAGAGAGACAGTGTGTCGTCAGGGCCAGAGAGAGACAGTGTGCCGTCAAGGCCAGAGAGACAGTGTGCCGTCAAGGCTAGAGAGAAACAGTGTGCCGTCAAGGCCAGAGAGAGACAGTGTGCCGTCAGGGCCAGAGAGAGACAGTGTGTCGTCAGGGCCAGAGAGAGACAGTGTGTCGTCAGGGCCAGAGAGTGACAGTGTGTCGTCAGGGCCAGAGAGTGACAGTGTGCCGTCAGGGCAAGAGAGAGACAGTGTGCCGTCAGGGCCAGAGAGAGACAGTGTGCCGTCAAGGCCAGAGAGAGACAGTGTGTCGTCAGGGCCAGAGAGAGACAGTGTGCTGTCAGGGCCAGAGAGACAGTGTGCCGTCAGGGCCAGAGAGAGACAGTGTGTCGTCAGGGCCAGAGAGAGACAGTGTGCCGTCAGGGCCAGAGAGAGACCATGTGCCGTCAGGGCCAGAGAGAGACCGTGTGCCGTCAGGGCCAGAGAGAGACAGTGTGCCGTCAAGGCCAGAGAGACAGTCTGTCGTCAAGGCCAGAGAGACAGTGTGCCGTCAAGGCCAGAGAGACAGTGTGCCGTCAAGGCCAGAGAGAGACAGTGTGCCGTCAGGGCAAGAGAGAGACAGTGTGCCGTCAGGGCCAGAGAGAGACAGTGTGCCGTCAGGGCCAGAGAGACAGTGTGCCGTCAGGGCCAGAGAGAGACAGTGTGCAGTCAGGGCCAGAGAGAGACAGTGTGCCGTCAAGGCCAGAGAGACAGTGTGCCGTCAAGGCCAGAGAGACAGTGTGCCGTCAGGGCCAGAGAGAGACAGTGTGTCGTCAGGGCCAGAGAGAGACAGTGTGCCGTCAAGGCCAGAGAGACAGTGTGCCGTCAGGGCCAGAGAGACAGTGTGCCGTCAAGGACAGAGAGACAGTCTGCCGTCAAGGCCAGAGAGACAGTGTGCCGTCAAGGCCAGAGAGACAGTGTGCCGTCAAGGCCAGAGAGACAGTGTGCCGTCAAGGCCAGAGAGAGACAGTGTGCCGTCAGGGCAAGAGAGAGACAGTGTGCCGTCAGGGCCAGAGAGAGACAGTGTGCCGTCAGGGCCAGAGAGACAGTGTGCCGTCAGGGCCAGAGAGAGACAGTTTGCAGTCAGGGCCAGAGAGAGACAGTGTGCCGTCAAGGCCAGAGAGACAGTGTGCCGTCAAGGCCAGAGAGACAGTGTGCCGTCAGGGCCAGAGAGAGACAGTGTGCCGTCAAGGCCAGAGAGACAGTGTGCCGTCAAGGCTAGAGAGAGACAGTGTGCCGTCAAGGCCAGAGAGAGACAGTGTGCCGTCAGGGCCAGAGAGAGACAGTGTGTCGTCAGGGCCAGAGAGAGACAGTGTGTCGTCAGGGCCAGAGAGTGACAGTGTGTCGTCAGGGCCAGAGAGTGACAGTGTGCCGTCAGGGCAAGAGAGAGACAGTGTGCCGTCAGGGCCAGAGAGAGACAGTGTGCCGTCAAGGCCAGAGAGAGACAGTGTGTCGTCAGGGCCAGAGAGAGACAGTGTGCCGTCAGGGCCAGAGAGACAGTGTGCCGTCAGGGCCAGAGAGAGACAGTGTGTCGTCAGGGCCAGAGAGAGACAGTGTGCCGTCAGGGCCAGAGAGAGACCATGTGCCGTCAGGGCCAGAGAGAGGCCGTGTGCCGTCAGGGCCAGAGAGAGACAGTGTGCCGTCAAGGCCAGAGAGACAGTCTGTCGTCAAGGCCAGAGAGACAGTGTGCCGTCAAGGCCAGAGAGACAGTGTGCCGTCAAGGCCAGAGAGAGACAGTGTGCCGTCAGGGCAAGAGAGAGACAGTGTGCCGTCAGGGCCAGAGAGAGACAGTGTGCCGTCAGGGCCAGAGAGACAGTGTGCCGTCAGGGCCAGAGAGAGACAGTGAGCAGTCAGGGCCAGAGAGAGACAGTGTGCCGTCAAGGCCAGAGAGACAGTGTGCCGTCAAGGCCAGAGAGACAGTGTGCCGTCAGGGCCAGAGAGAGACAGTGTGTCGTCAGGGCCAGAGAGAGACAGTGTGCCGTCAAGGCCAGAGAGACAGTGTGCCGTCAGGGCCAGAGAGAGACAGTGTGTCGTCAGGGCCAGAGAGAGACAGTGTGCCGTCAAGGCCAGAGAGACAGTGTGCCGTCAAGGCTAGAGAGAGACAGTGTGCCGTCAAGGCCAGAGAGAGACAGTGTGCCGTCAGGGCCAGAGAGAGACAGTGTGTCGTCAGGGCCAGAGAGAGACAGTGTGTCGTCAGGGCCAGAGAGAGACAGTGTGTCGTCAGGGCCAGAGAGTGACAGTGTGTCGTCAGGGCCAGAGAGTGACAGTGTGCCGTCAGGGCAAGAGAGAGACAGTGTGCCGTCAGGGCCAGAGAGAGACAGTGTGCCGTCAAGGCCAGAGAGAGACAGTGTGTCGTCAGGGCCAGAGAGAGACAGTGTGCTGTCAGGGCCAGAGAGACAGTGTGCCGTCAGGGCCAGAGAGAGACAGTGTGTCGTCAGGGCCAGAGAGAGACAGTGTGCCGTCAGGGCCAGAGAGAGACCTTGTGCCGTCAGGGCCAGAGAGAGACCGTGTGCCGTCAGGGCCAGAGAGAGACGGTGTGCCGTCAGGGCAGAGAGAGAGACAGTGTGCCGTCAGGGCCAGAGAGAGACAGTGTGCCATCAGGGCCAGAGAGAGACAGTGTGCCATCAGGGCCAGAGAGACAGTGTGCCGTCAGGGCCAGAGAGAGACAGTGTGCCGTCAGGGCCAGAGAGAGACAGTGTGCCGTCAGGGCCAGAGAGAGACAGTGTGCCATCAGGGCCAGAGAGACAGTGTGTCGTCAGGGCCAGAGAGACAGTGTGTCATCAGGGCCAGAGAGAGACAGTGTGCCGTCAGGGCCAGAGAGAGACAGTGTGCCATCAGGGCCAGAGAGAGACAGTGTGCCGTCAGGGCCAGAGAGAGACAGTGTGCCATCAGGGCCAGAGAGAGACAGTGTGCCGTCAGGGCCAGAGAGAGACAGTGTGCCGTCAGGGCCAGAGAGAGACAGTGTGCTGTCAGGGCCAGAGAGAGACAGTGTGCTGTCAGGGCCAGAGAGAGACAGTGTGCCATCAGGGCCAGAGAGAGACAGTGTGTCTCAGTACACATCACCCATATTTCCAATGCCTCCTTTCAGTTAGATACTGCTCCAGTTTTTCATTTATTCATTTCAGTTTTTCCTACATCAAATGAAGCCTTTCATCAACTTATTTGAGTAAAGCGAATGACATGAGACAGGCAGCCTGCTCACTTAAGTGACATGTCCTATATATCCCACTGGTGAGGGCCAGAGAAAGCAGCAGCATAGAAGTGCTGGCCTGTTCCCGGATCTGTTTTTGCTGTCTTGTCAATGACATAGGCGTTGGCAAGATAGTACAAACATATCTGGGACCAGGCTACAGGTTCTGGCACAGTCACACATATCCACACGCTCTGTAATCCCCAAGGACAGCACAGGTTGTCTCACAGGTTGAATCACCAAACCAGCAAATGGGTTTCATTACATCACAGGAGTCTTCTGGGAGAAGTGATGCTCCAACTCTTTTTCGGATTTCTAAAGCGTTTGCCTGGATCATTGTAAAAGAAATGACACTCACCTTGAACGATTGAAAAGCACATTAGACTGTTACAGTGCCGTTTGAAAGTAGTCAGACCCATTGACTTTTTGCACATTTTGTTATGTTACAGCCTTACTCTAAACTTGATTAAATAGTTTTTCTTCCTCATCAATCTACACACAATACCCCATCATCACAAATCAAAACAGGATTTAGATTGTTTTGCTAATTTATATATTTAAAAAACAGATATCAAATTTACATAAGTATTCAGACCTTTTACTCAGTACTATGAATCACCTTTGGCAGCGATTGCAGCCTCGAGTCTTCTTGGGAATGATGCTACAAGCTTGGCACATCTGTATTTGGGGAGTTTCTCCCATTCTTCTCTGCAGATCCTCTCAAGCTCTGTAAGGTTGGATGGGGAGCGTCGCTGTACAACTATTTTCATGTCTCTTCAAAGATGTTCGATCAGGTTCAAGTCCGTGCTCTTGGCTGGGCCACTCAAGGACATTCAGAGACTTGCCCCGAAGCCACTCCTGCGTTGGCTTTGCTGTGTGCTTAGGGTTGTTGTCCTGTTGGAAGGTTGAACCTTAACCCCAGTCTGAAGTCATGAGCTCTCTGGAGCAGGTTTTCATCAAGGAACTCTCTGTACTTTGCTCCGTTCATCTTTGCCCCGATCCTGACTAGTCTCCAAGTCCCTGCCACTGATAAAAACATCCCCATAGCATGATGCTGCCACCTCCATGCTTTACCGTAGAGATGTGACACTTTGCATTCAGACCAGAGAATCTTGTTTCTCATGGTCTGAGAGTCTTTAGGTGCCTTTTGGCAAACTCCAAGCAGGCTTTTACTGAGGAGGGGCTTCCGACTGGCCGCTCTACCATAAAGGCCTGATTGGTGGAGTGCTGCAGAGATGGTTGTCCTTCTGGAAAGTTCTCCCATCTCCACACAGGAACTCTAGAGCTCTGTCACCTCCCTGACCAAGGCCCTTCTCCTCCGATTGCTCAGTTTGGCCAGGAGGCCAGCTCAAGGATGATCAATGGAAACAGGACGCACCTGAGCTTAATTTTAAAAATCCATTTTAGAATAAGGCTGTAACTTAACAAAATGTGGAAAAGGTCAAGGGGTCTGAATACTTTCCATAGGTAGTCACTTGAATCTCACCTTTTTTTTTCTCTCTGTCAGATGTCCTCTGTGATCTCGATGTACTTTTAAATTAACCAATAACTTGACTTATGATTCCGTCATAGAGATGGAGAATGACAATACATAAACGACAATACATAAAGAGACTATGAGAGGAAAACCTGCTGCTTTAGCTACAAGGGAGACTGGGGCTGAAGGATAGCTTGATTCATTGTGATATGAACAGGACTGAAAAAGAGATTAATCACCCCCATTTACCATACTGTATAGCCGTTTCATAAGTCACAGACACACCAAGATCAAGGAAAGATCTCTAGGATTTAGAACAAGAGAGAACTTTGGAAGTCCTGCATGGATTGACAGACTCAAAACTCACCTACCATAATGTCCTTCATCATGCTCTTCATCATCTTTATCACCATTTCAATGTTTTTACACTGATTGGCAGCAAGTTTTAATTGCTTATTTTTAATTTCCATCTACAATTAGCTTCTGATTTTCTTTTTTGGTGTATAGTTATTCCCCACCAAGGATCCATTGGAAGTGCCTCAGTATCCTACTAAAACAGAAATTGCACTAACATGAAATAGATCATAATAGTGAACATCGAACCATAGGAAACTCTAAACCCTTTCAAGCCATAATAATACGAGTCATCATTTTACATCATCCAGGGAAGGGGTGATGAGGCTGCACATTCTCACCATTAGATGATAAGACATTTCTCATCCTTGTCTGGTTCTGACACGTTAACCTCTCCCCACACAGAAAGCCAGACTGGCCAGGATAAGAATAGCCCAGGCGGGCAGCTCCTGCACGGGATTCCTTCAGAGCAAACGCAACGACCTCCTCAACGACCTGCTAGAGCTCACGGTAAGGCTCCCATTTGACCTCTGAGGGCCCAAGACTGCATTAGCCCACTGAGCTAAATGACCCAGTCCTAGTTTGAAATATACACATGTCACCAACTAGGGTTGAACCCAGGATGTGTGCACCAAGTGGTGAATACCACAAGGCTGAGTTAGCCCGCTGAGCTAAAGCTCAAGCATGTCTGTTTTAGTGCTGTCTGCTGTCTGTGTTAGTGCTCTCTGCTGTCTGTGTTAGTGCTTTCTACAGTCCGTTTTAGTGCTCTCTGATGTCAGTTTTAGTGCTCTCTGCTGTCTGTTTTAGTGCTCTCTGCTGTCTGCTTTAGTGCTCTCTGCTGTCAGTTTTAGTGCTCTCTGCTGTCAGTTTTAGTGCTCTCTGCTTTTTGTTTTAGTGCTCTCTATTTTCAGTTTTTGTGTTCTCTGCTGTCTGTTTTAGTGCTCTATGCTGTCTGCTTTAGTGATCTCTGCTGTCTGTTTTAGTGCTCTCTATTGTCAGTTTTAGTGTTCTCTATTGTCAGTTTTCGTTCTCTGCTGTCTGTTTTAGTGCTCTCTGTTGTCAGTTTTCGTGCTCTCTATTGTCAGTTTTATTTCTCTGCTGTCTGTTTTAGTTTTCTGTTGTCAGTTTTCGTTCTTTGCTGTCTGCTTTAGTGCTCTCAGCTGTCAGTTTTAGTGCTCTCTGCTGTCTGTTTTAGTGCTCTCTCCTGTCAGTTTTAGTGCTCTCAGCTGTCAGTTTTAGTGCTCTCTGCTGTCTGTTTTAGTGCTCTCTTTTGTCAGTTTTTGTGTTCTCTGCTGTCTGTTTTAGTGCTCTCTGCTGTCAGTTTTACTGCTCTCTGCTGTCAGTTTTAGTGCTCTCAGCTGTCAGTTTTAGTGCTCTCTGCTGTTAGTTTTAGTGCTCTCTGCTGTCAGTTTTAGTGCTCTCTGCTGTCTGTTTTAGTGCTCTCTATTGTCTGTTTTAGTGCTCTCTATTGTCAGTTTTATTTCTCTGCTGTCTGTTTTAGTGCTCTCTATTGTCAGTTTTATTTCTCTGCTGTCTGTTTTAGTTTTCTGTTGTCAGTTTTCGTTCTTTGCTGTCTGCTTTAGTGCTCTCTGCTGTCTGTTTTAGTGCTCTCTGCTGTCTGTTTTAGTGCTCTCTGCTGTCTGTTTTAGTGCTCTCTGCTGTCTGTTTTAGTGCTCTCTGCTGTCTGTTTTATTGCTCACTGCTGTCTGTTTTAGTGCTCTCTGCTGTCTGTTTTAGTGCTCTCTCCTGTCAGTTTTAGTGCTCTCAGCTGTCAGTTTTAGTGCTCTCTGCTGTCTGTTTTAGTGCTCTCTCCTGTCAGTTTTAGTGCTCTCAGCTGTCAGTTTTAGTGCTCTCTGCTGTTTGTTTTAGTGCTCTCTATTGTCAGTTTTATTTCTCTGCTGTCTGTTTTAGTTTTCTGTTGTCAGTTTTCGTTCTTTGCTGTCTGCTTTAGTGCTCTCTGCTGTCAGTTTTAGTGCTCTCTGCTGTCTGTTTTAGTGCTCTCTGCTGTCTGTTTTAGTGCTCTCTGCTGTCTGTTTTAGTGCTCTCTCCTGTCAGTTTTAGTGCTCTCAGCTGTCAGTTTTAGTGCTCTCTGCTGTCTGTTTTAGTGCTCTCTCCTGTCAGTTTTAGTGCTCTCAGCTGTCAGTTTTAGTGCTCTCTACTGTTTGTTTTAGTGCTCTCTATTGTCAGTTTTATTTCTCTGCTGTCTGTTTTAGTTTTCTGTTGTCAGTTTTTGTTCTTTGCTGTCTGCTTTAGTGCTCTCTGCTGTCAGTTTTAGTGCTCTCTGCTGTCTGTTTTAGTGCTCTCTGCTGTCCGTTTTAGTGCTCTCTGCTGTCTGTTTTAGTGCTCTCTGCTGTCTGTTTTAGTGCTCTCTGCTGTCTGTTTTAGTGCTCTCTGCTGTCTGTTTTAGTGCTCTCTGCTGTCTGTTTTAGTGCTCTCTGCTGTCTGTTTTAGTGCTCTCTGCTGTCTGTTTTAGTGTTCTCTGCTGTCTGTTTTAGTGCTTTCTATTGTCAGTTTTATTTCTCTGCTGTCTGTTTTAGTTTTCTGTTGTCAATCTTCATTCTTTGCTGTCTGTTTTAGTGCTCTCTGCTGTCTGCTTTAGTGCTCTCTGCTGTCAGTTTTAGTGCTCTCTGCTGTTTGTTTTAGTGCTCTCTATTGTCAGTTTTCGTTCTCTGCTGTCTGTTTTAGTGTTCTCTGATGTCAGTTTTAGTGCTCTCTATTGTCAGTTTTATTTCTCTGCTGTCTGTTTTAGTTTTCTGTTGTCAATCTTCGTTCTTTGCTGTCTGCTTTAGTGCTCTCTGCTGTCTGTTTTAGTGCTCTCTGCTGTTTGTTTTAGTGCTCTCTATTGTCAGTTTTTGTGTTCTCTGCTGTCTGTTTTAGTGCTCTCTGCTGTCTGTTTTAGTGCTCTCTGCTGTCTGTTTTATTGCTCACTGCTGTCTGTTTTAGTGCTCTCTGCTGTCTGTTTTAGTGCTCTCTCCTGTCAGTTTTAGTGCTCTCAGCTGTCAGTTTTAGTGCTCTCTGCTGTCTGTTTTAGTGCTCTCTCCTGTCAGTTTTAGTGCTCTCAGCTGTC
Source organism: Oncorhynchus masou masou (assembly GCF_036934945.1). Taxonomy (NCBI): domain Eukaryota; kingdom Metazoa; phylum Chordata; class Actinopteri; order Salmoniformes; family Salmonidae; genus Oncorhynchus; species Oncorhynchus masou. The sequence continues at coordinate 77,929,480 of NC_088216.1, read as the reverse complement.
AGTTTTAGTGCTCTCTGCTGTCTGTTTTAGTGCTCTCTATTGTCAGTTTTTGTGTTCTCCGCTGTCTGTTTTAGTGCTCTCTGCTGTCAGTTTTACTGCTCTCTGCTGTCAGTTTTATTGCTCTCTGCTGTCAGTTTTAGTGCTCTCTTCTGTCTGTTTTAGTGCTCTCTCCTGTCAGTTTTAGTGCTCTCTGCTGTCTGTTTTAGTGCTCTCTGCTGTCAGTTTTAGTGCTCTCTGCTGTCTGCTTTAGTGCTCTCTGCTGTCAGTTTTAGTGCTCTCTGCTGTCTGTTTTAGTGCTCTCTGCTGTCTGTTTTAGTGCTCTCTATTGTCAGTTTTTGTGTTCTCTGCTGTTTGTTTTAATGCTCTCTATTGTCAGTTTTTGTGTTCTCTGCTGTCTGTTTTAGTGCTCTCTGCAGTCAGTTTTAGTGCTATCTGCTGTCTGTTTTAGTGCTCTCTGCTGTCTGTTTTAGTGCTCTCTGCTGTCTGTTTTAGTGCTCTCTGCTGTCTGTTTTAGTGCTCTCTATTGTCAGTTTTAGTGTTCTCTATTGTCAGTTTTCGTTCTCTGCTGTCTGTTTTAGTGCTCTCTGCTGTCTGTTTTAGTGCTCTCTGCTGTCTGTTTTAGTGCTCTCTGCTGTTTGTTTTAGTGCTCTCTATTGTCAGTTTTATTTCTCTGCTGTCTGTTTTAGTTTTCTGTTGTCAGTCTTCGTTCTTTGCTGTCTGCTTTAGTGCTCTCTGCTGTCAGTTTTAGTGCTCTCTGCTGTTTGTTTTAGTGCTCTCTATTGTCCGTTTTAGTGTTCTCTATTGTCAGTTTTCGTTCTCTGCTGTCTGTTTTAGTGTTCTCTGATGTCAGTTTTAGTGCTCTCTATTGTCAGTTTTATTTCTCTGCTGTCTGTTTTAGTTTTCTGTTGTCAGTTTTCGTTCTTTGCTGTCTGCTTTAGTGCTCTCTGCTGTCAGTTTTAGTGCTCTCTGCTGTCTGTTTTAGTGCTCTCTGCTGTCTGATTTAGTGCTCTCTGCTGTCTGATTTAGTGCTCTCTGCTGTCTGTTTTAGTGCTCTCTGCAGTTTGTTTTAGTGCTCTCTATTGTCAGTTTTTGTGTTCTCTGCTGTCTGTTTTAGTGCTCTCTGCTGTCTGTTTTAGTGCTCTCTGCTGTCTGTTTTATTGCTCACTGCTGTCTGTTTTAGTGCTCTCTGCTGTCTGTTTTAGTGCTCTCTCCTGTCAGTTTTAGTGCTCTCAGCTGTCAGTTTTAGTGCTCTCTGCTGTCTGTTTTAGTGCTCTCTCCTGTCAGTTTTAGTGCTCTCAGCTGTCAGTTTCAGTGCTCTCTGCTGTCTGTTTTAGTGCTCTCTATTGTCAGTTTTTGTGTTCTCTGCTGTCTGTTTTAGTGCTCTCTGCTGTCAGTTTTACTGCTCTCTGCTGTCAGTTTTATTGCTCTCTGCTGTCAGTTTTAGTGCTCTCTTCTGTCTGTTTTAGTGCTCTCTCCTGTCAGTTTTAGTGCTCTCAGCTGTCAGTTTTAGTGCTCTCTGCTGTCAGTTTTAGTGCTCTCTGCTGTCAGTTTTAGTGCTCTCTGCTGTCTGTTTTAGTGCTCTCTGCTGTCAGTTTTAGTGCTCTCTGCTGTCTGTTTTAGTGCTCTCTGCTGTCAGTTTTAGTGCTCTCTGCTGTCTGTTTTAGTGCTCTCTGCTGTCTGTTTTAGTGCTCTCTATTGTCAGTTTTTGTGTTCTCTGCTGTTTGTTTTAATGCTCTCTATTGTCAGTTTTTGTGTTCTCTGCTGTCTGTTTTAGTGCTCTCTGCAGTCAGTTTTAGTGCTATCTGCTGTCTGTTTTAGTGCTCTCTGCTGTCTGTTTTAGTGCTCTCTGCTGTCTGTTTTAGTGCTCTCTATTGTCAGTTTTAGTGTTCTCTATTGTCAGTTTTCGTTCTCTGCTGTCTGTTTTAGTGCTCTCTGATGTCAGTTTTAGTGCTATCTGCTGTCTGTTTTCGTGCTCTCTGCTGTCTGTTTTAGTGCTCTCTGCTGTCTGTTTTAGTGCTCTCTATTGTCAGTTTTATTGTTCTCTATTGTCAGTTTTCGTTCTCTGCTGTCTGTTTTAGTGCTCTCTATTGTCAGTTTTATTTCTCTGATATCTGTTTTAGTTTTCTGTTGTCAGTTTTCGTTCTTTGCTGTCTGCTTTAGTGCTCTATGTTGTCAGTTTTAGTGCTCTCTGCTGTCTGTTTTATTGCTCACTGCTGTCTGTTTTAGTGCTCTCTGCTGTCTGTTTTAGTGCTCTCTCCTGTCAGTTTTAGTGCTCTCGGCTGTCAGTTTTAGTGCTCTCTGCTGTCTGTTTTAGTGCTCTCTGCTGTCTGTTTTAGTTCTCTCTGCTGTCTGTTTTAGTGCTCTCTGCTGTCTGTTTTAGTGCTCTCTGCTGTCTGTTTTAGTGCTCTCTGCTGTTTGTTTTAGTGCTCTCTATTGTCAGTTTTTGTGTTCTCTGCTGTCTGTTTTAGTGCTCTCTGCTGTCTGTTTTAGTGCTCTCTGCTGTCTGTTTTAGTGCTCTCTGCTGTCTGTTTTAGTGCTCTCTGCTGTCTGTTTTAGTGCTCTCTCCTGTCAGTTTTAGTCCTCTCTGCTGTCTGTTTTAGTGCTCTCTCCTGTCAGTTTTAGTGCTCTCAGCTCTCAGTTTTAGTGCTCTCTGCTGTCTGTTTTAGTGCTCTCTGCTGTTTGTTTTAGTGCTCTCTATTGTCAGTTTTATTTCTCTGCTGTCTGTTTTAGGTTTCTGTTGTCAGTCTTCATTCTTTGCTGTCTGCTTTAGTGCTCTCTGCTGTCAGTTTTAGTGCTCTCTGCTGTTTGTTTTAGTGCTCTCTATTGTCCGTTTTAGTGTTCTCTATTGTCAGTTTTCGTTCTCTGCTGTCTGTTTTAGTGTTCTCTGATGTCAGTTTTAGTGCTCTCTATTGTCAGTTTTATTTCTCTGCTGTCTGTTTTAGTTTTCTGTTGTCAGTTTTCGTTCTTTGCTGTCTGTTTTAGTGCTCTCTGCTGTCAGTTTTAGTGGTCTCTGCTGTCAGTTTTAGTGCTCTCTGCTGTCTGCTTTAGTGCTCTCTGCTGTCTGCTTTAGTGCTCTCTGCTGTCTGTTTTAGTGCTCTCTGCTGTCTGTTTTAGTGCTCTCTGCTGTCTGATTTAGTGCTCTCTGCTGTCTGATTTAGTGCTCTCTGCTGTCTGTTTTAGTGCTCTCTGCAGTTTGTTTTAGTGCTCTCTATTGTCAGTTTTTGTGTTCTCTGCTGTCTGTTTTAGTGCTCTCTGCTGTCTGTTTTAGTGCTCTCTGCTGTCTGTTTTATTGCTCACTGCTGTCTGTTTTAGTGCTCTCTGCTGTCTGTTTTAGTGCTCTCTCCTGTCAGTTTTAGTGCTCTCAGCTGTCAGTTTTAGTGCTCTCTGCTGTCTGTTTTAGTGCTCTCTCCTGTCAGTTTTAATGCTCTCAGCTGTCAGTTTTAGTGCTCTCTGCTGTCTGTTTTAGTGCTCTCTATTGTCAGTTTTTGTGTTCTCTGCTGTCTGTTTTAGTGCTCTCTGCTGTCAGTTTTACTGCTCTCTGCTGTCAGTTTTATTGCTCTCTGCTGTCAGTTTTAGTGCTCTCTTCTGTCTGTTTTAGTGCTCTCTCCTGTCAGTTTTAGTGCTCTCAGCTGTCAGTTTTAGTGCTCTCTGCTGTTAGTTTTAGTGCTCTCTGCTGTCAGTTTTAGTGCTCTCTGCTGTCTGTTTTAGTGCTCTCTGCTGTCAGTTTTAGTGCTCTCTGCTGTCTGCTTTAGTGCTCTCTGCTGTCAGTTTTAGTGCTCTCTGCTGTCTGTTTTAGTGCTCTCTGCTGTCTGTTTTAGTGCTCTCTATTGTCAGTTTTTGTGTTCTCTGCTGTTTGTTTTAATGCTCTCTATTGTCAGTTTTTGTGTTCTCTGCTGTCTGTTTTAGTGCTCTCTGCAGTCAGTTTTAGTGCTATCTGCTGTCTGTTTTAGTGCTCTCTGCTGTCTGTTTTAGTGCTCTCTGCTGTCTGTTTTAGTGCTCTCTATTGTCAGTTTTAGTGTTCTCTATTGTCAGTTTTCGTTCTCTGCTGTCTGTTTTAGTGCTCTCTGATGTCAGTTTTAGTGCTATCTGCTGTCTGTTTTCGTGCTCTCTGCTGTCTGTTTTAGTGCTCTCTGCTGTCTGTTTTAGTGCTCTCTACTTTCTGTTTTATTGTTCTCTATTGTCAGTTTTAGTTCTCTGCTGTCTGTTTTAGTGCTCTCTATTGTCAGTTTTATTTCTCTGATGTCTGTTTTAGTTTTCTGTTGTCAGTTTTCGTTCTTTGCTGTCTGCTTTAGTGCTCTATGTTGTCAGTTTTAGTGCTCTCTGCTGTCTGTTTTATTGCTCACTGCTGTCTGTTTTAGTGCTCTCTGCTGTCTGTTTTAGTGCTCTCTCCTGTCAGTTTTAGTGCTCTCTGCAGTCAGTTTTAGTGCTCTCTGCAGTCAGTTTTAGTGCTATCTGCTGTCTGTTTTAGTGCTCTCTGCTGTCTGTTTTAGTGCTCTCTGCTGTCTGTTTTAGTGCTCTCTATTGTCAGTTTTAGTGTTCTCTATTGTCAGTTTTCGTTCTCTGCTGTCTGTTTTAGTGCTCTCTATTGTCATTTTTATTTCTCTGATATCTGTTTTAGTTTTCTGTTGTCAGTTTTCGTTCTTTGCTGTCTGCTTTAGTGCTCTATGTTGTCAGTTTTAGTGCTCTCTGCTGTCTGTTTTATTGCTCACTGCTGTCTGTTTTAGTGCTCTCTGCTGTCTGTTTTAGTGCTCTCTCCTGTCAGTTTTAGTGCTCTCGGCTGTCAGTTTTAGTGCTCTCTGCTGTCTGTTTTAGTGCTCTCTGCTGTCTGTTTTAGTGCTCTCTATTGTCAGTTTTTGTGTTCTCTGCTGTTTGTTTTAATGCTCTCTATTGTCAGTTTTTGTGTTCTCTGCTGTCTGTTTTAGTGCTCTCTGCAGTCAGTTTTAGTGCTATCTGCTGTCTGTTTTAGTGCTCTCTGCTGTCTGTTTTAGTGCTCTCTGCTGTCTGTTTTAGTGCTCTCTATTGTCAGTTTTTGTGTTCTCTGCTGCTTGTTTTAATGCTCTCTATTGTCAGTTTTTGTGTTCTCTGCTGTCTGTTTTAGTGCTCTCTGCAGTCAGTTTTAGTGCTATCTGCTGTCTGTTTTAGTGCTCTCTGCTGTCTGTTTTAGTGCTCTCTGCTGTCTGTTTTAGTGCTCTCTATTGTCAGTTTTAGTGTTCTCTATTGTCAGTTTTCGTTCTCTGCTGTCTGTTTTAGTGCTCTCTGATGTCAGTTTTAGTGCTATCTGCTGTCTGTTTTAGTGCTCTCTGCTGTCTGTTTTAGTGCTCTCTATTGTCAGTTTTTGTGTTCTCTGCTGTCAGTTTTAGTGCTCTCTGCTGTCAGTTTTAGTGCTCTCTATTGTCAGTTTTATTGTTCTCTATTGTCAGTTTTCGTTCTCTGCTGTCTGTTTTAGTGCTCTCTATTGTCAGTTTTATTTCTCTGATGTCTGTTTTAGTTTTCTGTTGTCAGTTTTCGTTCTTTGCTGTCTGCTTTAGTGCTCTATGTTGTCAGTTTTAGTGCTCTCTGCTGTCTGTTTTATTGCTCACTGCTGTCTGTTTTAGTGCTCTCTGCTGTCTGTTTTAGTGCTCTCTCCTGTCAGTTTTAGTGCTCTCTGCAGTCAGTTTTAGTGCTCTCTGCAGTCAGTTTTAGTGCTATCTGCTGTCTGTTTTAGTGCTCTCTGCTGTCTGTTTTAGTGCTCTCTGCTGTCTGTTTTAGTGCTCTCTATTGTCAGTTTTAGTGTTCTCTATTGTCAGTTTTCGTTCTCTGCTGTCTGTTTTAGTGCTCTCTATTGTCAGTTTTATTTCTCTGATATCTGTTTTAGTTTTCTGTTGTCAGTTTTCGTTCTTTGCTGTCTGCTTTAGTGCTCTATGTTGTCAGTTTTAGTGCTCTCTGCTGTCTGTTTTATTGCTCACTGCTGTCTGTTTTAGTGCTCTCTGCTGTCTGTTTTAGTGCTCTCTCCTGTCAGTTTTAGTGCTCTCGGCTGTCAGTTTTAGTGCTCTCTGCTGTCTGTTTTAGTGCTCTCTGCTGTCTGTTTTAGTTCTCTCTGCTGTCTGTTTTAGTGCTCTCTGCTGTCTGTTTTAGTGCTCTCTGCTGTCTGTTTTAGTGCTCTCTGCTGTTTGTTTTAGTGCTCTCTATTTTCAGTTTTTGTGTTCTCTGCTGTCTGTTTTAGTGCTCTCTGCTGTCTGTTTTAGTGCTCTCTGCTGTCTGTTTTAGTGCTCTCTGCTGTCTGTTTTAGTGCTCTCTGCTGTCTGTTTTAGTGCTCTCTGCTGTCAGTTTTAGTGCTCTCTGCTGTCTGTTTTAGTGCTCTCTCCTGTCAGTTTTAGTGCTCTCAGCTCTCAGTTTTAGTGCTCTCTGCTGTCTGTTTTAGTGCTCTCTGCTGTTTGTTTTAGTGCTCTCTATTGTCAGTTTTATTTCTCTGCTGTCTGTTTTAGGTTTCTGTTGTCAGTCTTCATTCTTTGCTGTCTGCTTTAGTGCTCTCTGCTGTCAGTTTTAGTGCTCTCTGCTGTTTGTTTTAGTGCTCTCTATTGTCCGTTTTAGTGTTCTCTATTGTCAGTTTTCGTTCTCTGCTGTCTGTTTTAGTGTTCTCTGATGTCAGTTTTAGTGCTCTCTATTGTCAGTTTTATTTCTCTGCTGTCTGTTTTAGTTTTCTGTTGTCAGTTTTCGTTCTTTGCTGTCTGTTTTAGTGCTCTCTGCTGTCAGTTTTAGTGGTCTCTGCTGTCAGTTTTAGTGCTCTCTGCTGTCTGCTTTAGTGCTCTCTGCTGTCTGCTTTAGTGCTCTCTGCTGTCTGTTTTAGTGCTCTCTGCTGTCTGCTTTAGTGCTCTCTGCTGTCTGTTTTAGTGCTCTCTGCTGTCTGCTTCAGTGCTCTCTGCTGTCAGTTTTAGTGCTCTCTGCTGTCAGTTTTAGTGCTCTCTGCTGTCAGTTTTAGTGCTCTCTGCTGTCAGTTTTAGTGGTCTCTGCTGTCAGTTTTAGTGCTCTCTGCTGTCTGCTTTAGTGCTCTCTGCTGTCTGCTTTAGTGCTCTCTGCTGTCTGTTTTAGTGCTCTCTGCTGTCTGCTTTAGTGCTCTCTGCTGTCAGTTTTAGTGCTCTCTGCTGTCTGTTTTAGTGCTCTCTGCTGTCTGTTTTAGTGCTCTCTATTGTCAGTTTTTGTGTTCTCTGCTGTTTGTTTTAATGCTCTCTATTGTCAGTTTTTGTGTTCTCTGCTGTCTGTTTTAGTGCTCTCTGCAGTCAGTTTTAGTGCTATCTGCTGTCTGTTTTAGTGCTCTCTGCTGTCTGTTTTAGTGCTCTCTGCTGTCTGTTTTAGTGCTCTCTGATGTCAGTTTTAGTGCTATCTGCTGTCTGTTTTAGTGCTCTCTGCTGTCTGTTTTAGTGCTCTCTATTGTCAGTTTTTGTGTTCTCTGCTGTCAGTTTTAGTGCTCTCTGCTGTCAGTTTTAGTGCTCTCTATTGTCAGTTTTATTGTTCTCTATTGTCAGTTTTCGTTCTCTGCTGTCTGTTTTAGTGCTCTCTATTGTCAGTTTTATTTCTCTGATGTCTGTTTTAGTTTTCTGTTGTCAGTTTTCGTTCTTTGCTGTCTGCTTTAGTGCTCTATGTTGTCAGTTTTAGTGCTCTCTGCTGTCTGTTTTAGTGCTCACTGCTGTCAGTTTTAGTGCTCTCTGCTGTCTGTTTTAGTGCTCTCTCCTGTCAGTTTTAGTGCTCTCAGCTGTCAGTTTTAGTGCTCTCTGCTATCTGTTTGTTTTAGTGCACTCTGCTATCTGTTTTAGTGCACTCTGATGTCTGTTTTAGTGCTCTCTATTGTCAGTTTTAGTGTTCTCTATTGTCAGTTTTCGTTCTCTGCTGTCTGTTTTAGTGCTCTCTATTGTCAGTTTTATTTCTCTGATGTCTGTTTTAGTTTTCTGTTGTCAGTTTTCGTTCTTTGCTGTCTGCTTTAGTGCTCTATGCTGTCAGTTTTAGTGCTCTCTGCTGTCTGTTTTATTGCTCACTGCTGTCTGTTTTAGTGCTCTCTGCTGTCTGTTTTAGTGCTCTCTCCTGTCAGTTTTAGTGCTCTCAGCTGTCAGTTTTAGTGCTCTCTGCTGTCTGTTTTAGTGCTCTCTGCTGTCTGTTTTAGTGCTCTCTGCTGTCTGTTTTAGTGCTCTCTGCTGTCTGTTTTAGTGCTCTCTGCTGTCTGTTTTAGTGCTCTCTGCTGTTTGTTTTAGTGCTCTCTATTTTCAGTTTTTGTGTTCTCTGCTGTCTGTTTTAGTGCTCTCTGCTGTCTGTTTTAGTGCTCTCTGCTGTCTGTTTTAGTGCTCTCTGCTGTCTGTTTTAGTGCTCTCTGCTGTCTGTTTTAGTGCTCTCTGCTGTCAGTTTTAGTCCTCTCTGCTGTCTGTTTTAGTGCTCTCCTGTCAGTTTTAGTGCTCTCAGCTCTCAGTTTTAGTGCTCTCTGCTGTCTGTTTTAGTGCTCTCTGCTGTTTGTTTTAGTGCTCTCTATTGTCAGTTTTATTTCTCTGCTGTCTGTTTTAGGTTTCTGTTGTCAGTCTTCATTCTTTGCTGTCTGCTTTAGTGCTCTCTGCTGTCAGTTTTAGTGCTCTCTGCTGTTTGTTTTAGTGCTCTCTATTGTCCGTTTTAGTGTTCTCTATTGTCAGTTTTCGTTCTCTGCTGTCTGTTTTAGTGTTCTCTGATGTCAGTTTTAGTGCTCTCTATTGTCAGTTTTATTTCTCTGCTGTCTGTTTTAGTTTTCTGTTGTCAGTTTTCGTTCTTTGCTGTCTGTTTTAGTGCTCTCTGCTGTCAGTTTTAGTGGTCTCTGCTGTCTCTCTGTTTTAGTGCTCTCTGCTGTCTGCTTTAGTGCTCTCTGCTGTCTGCTTTAGTGCTCTCTGCTGTCTGCTTTTAGTTTTAGTGCTCTCTGCTGTCTGTGCTTTAGTGCTCTCTGCTGTCAGTTTTAGTGCTCTCTGCTGTCTGTTTGCTTTAGTGCTCTCTGCTGTCTGTTTTAGTGCTCTCTGCTGTCTGCTTTAGTGCTCTCTGTGTCAGTTTTTGTGCTGTCTCTGCTGTCTGTTTTAGTTTTATTGTCAGTGCTCTCTGTTTGTTTTAATGCTGTCAGTTTTTGTGTTCTCTGCTGTCTGTTTTAGTGCTCTCTGCAGTCAGTTTTAGTGCTATCTGCTGTCTGTTTTAGTGCTCTCTGCTGTCTGTTTTAGTGCTCTCTGCTGTCTGTTTTAGTGCTCTCTATTGTCAGTTTTAGTGTTCTCTATTGTCAGTTTTCGTTCTCTGCTGTCTGTTTTAGTGCTCTCTGATGTCAGTTTTAGTGCTATCTGCTGTCTGTTTTCGTGCTCTCTGCTGTCTGTTTTAGTGCTCTCTGCTGTCTGTTTTAGTGCTCTCTATTGTCAGTTTTATTGTTCTCTATTGTCAGTTTTCGTTCTCTGCTGTCTGTTTTAGTGCTCTCTATTGTCAGTTTTATTTCTCTGATGTCTGTTTTAGTTTTCTGTTGTCAGTTTTCGTTCTTTGCTGTCTGCTTTAGTGCTCTATGTTGTCAGTTTTAGTGCTCTCTGCTGTCTGTTTTATTGCTCACTGCTGTCTGTTTTAGTGCTCTCTGCTGTCTGTTTTAGTGCTCTCTCCTGTCAGTTTTAGTGCTCTCTGCTGTCAGTTTTAGTGCTCTCTGCTGTCTGTTTTAGTGCTCTCTGCTGTCTGTTTTAGTGCTCTCTGCTGTCTGTTTTAGTGCTCTCTATTGTCAGTTTTATTTCTCTGCTGTCTGTTTTAGTGCTCTCTATTGTCAGTTTTATTTCTCTGCTGTCTGTTTTAGTTTTCTGTTGTCAGTTTTCGTTCTTTGCTGTCTGCTTTAGTGCTCTATGTTGTCAGTTTTAGTGCTCTCTGCTGTCTGTTTTATTGCTCACTGCTGTCTGTTTTAGTGCTCTCTGCTGTCTGTTTTAGTGCTCTCTCCTGTCAGTTTTAGTGCTCTCAGCTGTCAGTTTTAGTGCTCTCTGCTGTCTGTTTTAGTGCTCTCTGCTGTCTGTTTTAGTGCTCTCTGCTGTCTGTTTTAGTGCTCTCTGCTGTCTGTTTTAGTGCTCTCTGCTGTCTGTTTTAGTGCTCTCTGCTGTTTGTTTTAGTGCTCTCTATTGTCAGTTTTTGTGTTCTCTGCTGTCTGTTTTAGTGCTCTCTGCTGTCTGTTTTAGTGCTCTCTGCTGTCTGTTTTAGTGCTCTCTGCTGTCTGTTTTAGTGCTCTCTCCTGTCAGTTTTAGTCCTCTCTGCTGTCTGTTTTAGTGCTCTCTCCTGTCAGTTTTAGTGCTCTCAGCTCTCAGTTTTAGTGCTCTCTGCTGTCTGTTTTAGTGCTCTCTGCTGTTTGTTTTAGTGCTCTCTATTGTCAGTTTTATTTCTCTGCTGTCTGTTTTAGGTTTCTGTTGTCAGTCTTCATTCTTTGCTGTCTGCTTTAGTGCTCTCTGCTGTCAGTTTTAGTGCTCTCTGCTGTTTGTTTTAGTGCTCTCTATTGTCCGTTTTAGTGTTCTCTATTGTCAGTTTTCGTTCTCTGCTGTCTGTTTTAGTGCTCTCTGCTGTCAGTTTTAGTGGTCTCTGCTGTCAGTTTTAGTGCTCTCTGCTGTCTGCTTTAGTGCTCTCTGCTGTCTGCTTTAGTGCTCTCTGCTGTCTGTTTTAGTGCTCTCTGCTGTCTGCTTTAGTGCTCTCTGCTGTCTGTTTTAGTGCTCTCTGCTGTCTGCTTTAGTGCTCTCTGCTGTCAGTTTTAGTGCTCTCTGCTGTCAGTTTTAGTGCTCTCTGCTGTCAGTTTTAGTGCTCTCTGCTTTTTGTTTTAGTGCTCTCTATTTTCAGTTTTTGTGTTCTCTGCTGTCTGTTTTAGTGCTCTATGCTGTCTGCTTTAGTGATCTCTGCTGTCTGTTTTAGTGCTCTCTATTGTCAGTTTTAGTGTTCTCTATTGTCAGTTTTCGTTCTCTGCTGTCTGTTTTAGTGCTCTCTGATGTCAGTTTTAGTGCTCTCTATTGTCAGTTTTAGTGTTCTCTATTGTCAGTTTTCGTTCTCTGCTGTCTTTTTTAGTGCTCTCTGTTGTCAGTTTTCGTGCTCTCTATTGTCAGTTTTATTTCTCTGCTGTCTGTTTTAGTTTTCTGTTGTCAGTTTTCGTTCTTTGCTGTCTGCTTTAGTGCTCTCTGCTGTCTGCTTTAGTGCTCTCTGCTGTCTGTTTTAGTGCTCTCTGCTGTCTGTTTTAGTGCTCTCTGCTGTCTGTTTTAGTGCTCTCTGCTGTCAGTTTTAGTGCTCTCTGCTGTCAGTTTTAGTGCTCTCTGCTGTCTGTTTTAGTGCTCTCTGCTGTCTGTTTTAGTGCTCTCTGCTGTCTGTTTTAGTGCTCTCTGCTGTCTGTTTTAGTGCTCTCTGCTGTCTGTTTTAGTGCTCTCTGCTGTCTGTTTTAGTGCTCTCTGCTGTCAGTTTTAGCTCTCTCTTTTGTCTTGTGTCTTCTTTCAGTTCACAAGTCTGTTGTGTCTTGTTTTCCAGGTAATGAAGCCTAGTCAGGCATGTTGTCTTCTCTGTAGCCCTAATTAAACATTGTCAGATGGGAGAAGGAAAACTGTTATTGTGTTTGCGTCACTCTTTGTTATTGTCCATGAATGTGCTGGCTGCTACATTGAAAGATTACAGTAGCAAATGGCTCTAAATTATGCCATCGATTTTAGAAGGCTTTAGTATGCATTGTGGGATGTTGTAGGATAAATTAAATTATATTGATATTAATGTTATGGGATGAATTGAAATATGGTAGTATTCATGTTGTGGGAGAAATTAAAAGATAGGGGTGCATCACAGCAGGCATTTATGGACAAATGTCCCATATCTCTTCACTTCTTCGCCATTTAGGGAGCGGTGGATGGATTACCATAATAAATGGCATAGACTGACATGACTGGCATTCTCTCAGCAACACTCTGGTTAACTGTAGCAGGGCCTGAAATCCCTCTATGTCTACTGGGCTCCCGGGTGGCGCAGCAGTCTAAGGCACTGCATCTCAGTGCAAGAGGTGTCAATGCAGTTTCTGGTTCACATCTGGCTGTGATTGGGAGTCCTGTAGGGCGGTGCACAATTGGCCCAGTGTTTTCTGGGTTTGGCTGGGGCAGGCTGTCATTCTAAATATGAATTTATTCTTAACTGACTTGCCTAGTTAAATAAAGGTCACATTGAAAATATATACTGTGTAATAGACTTGGGGCACAAAGTCCATGTGAGTTTAGGAAGAGCAAAAAGTATGATAGAAAGCTGAAGCATTCAGAGGCTTCATTTAGTTAGTTGTTTTACCGTGGCTGTGATACGGCTGCCAGCGCTCTGGCACTTTGAATTACTGTCATGTCACCGCAGTCAGTCAGTGCTGTGTGGGCCCACATACTGTAGCTGGAAGAAGAACTGGCAAACTCTGTCCTCTACACATTTTGGGAAGATTGTCTCCCCTTGTGGTTTTTCTCAGTCAGATGACAAGCTTTGTTTGGTTTTATCTTCTTGGTAATTTGTTTGCTAGTACCCCACACATCAACAAGCAAAAGAAACTCACAGGAGATAGGCTATACTTCCAGATGGTTTCCTTCAACTGAAAAACCTTCATAGAGTAATCCTTCAAAGGAACGCTGTGTTAACTGTCCACTGAACTGACTGTGTGAAATTTGAATGAGAGTAAATGGAACAGATCTCTGTTGATCGAGACATAAAAGTATTTCCAGCTATTGTACAATGTTGTGCCTAGCACCATTTGTTGCAAACAGGAGGTATGTCTGCAGATTTAAAAAAAAAAGTGTTTTACTGTAATTGTTGTTGAAACAGTTCAATGGTTAACTGCTAGATCAAGTTATGTTTCATGAAAATTGTAGAGAATGGGGGGCCTCCCGAGTGGCGCATCACTACAGACCTGGGTTCGATCCCAGGCTGTGTCACAACCAGCCGTGACCGGGAGTCCCATAGGGCAACGCAAAATTGGCTCAGCGTCGTCCAGGTTAGGGGAGGTTTTGGCCGGGAGTGCTTTACTTAGCTCATCGCGCTCTAGCGACTCCTTGTGGCAGGCCGGGCGCCTGCAGGCTGACTCTGGTCATCAGTTGAACGGTGTTTCCTCCAGGTTAAGCAGGCAGGTGTTAAGAAGCGCGGTTTGGCGGGTCATGTTACAAAGGACGCATGACTCGACCTTTGCCTCTCCCGAGCCCGTTGGGGAGTTGCAGCAATGAGACAAGATCGCATTTGGATATCACGAAATGGTAGAGAAAAAGGGGGTAAAATACAAACAGAAAATATTGTAAAGAAATTGATCCATATGAGAAGTAAAGCCATTTCTGTCTTCATTTTTTTCTGTCGCTGTCTCTTCTCTCCTCTTCAACTCTCTGAAGCAACAACCTTACAAGCAAAACAATATCCACGAGGTATTTAATCAGCCATCACATGAGGTTACAATGAAAAACTACACATGCAACATCCTCAATCCACTTGAATTCTGTCAGCAAAGACTAATCTTAACCCTACCTGTCTGGTAGATATTGATAATGAGACAAAATGCCTTGAGCTCAATTGGCTAATCCACACACTTGTACCATTGTACAGATGTAGGATCTTAATTAGATCACTCTTTTGTTGTTGATAATTTTCCTGCAGACTTGTTGTGTATTTGAGGTTTAAAAAGGCTTCTAAATTTAGCTATTTCCATGTTAACATTTTAGACTTAATTTGCTCAAACGAAAAATGTATCAACCCTAAAAAGAAATGTGTTAATTATAATCCACATAATAATTTGTGTTTCCTGTTGCTGCAGGATTATTTTCCTGCTGTAGCAGATTGACTCAAATTAAGATGCTACATCTGTATGCCATGTATGTGACTGTTAAAAATGTTTGTATTGTATGTTTTTCTATGTGTTTTTGTGTGTTTCTGTGTGTCTCCACTAAGGGCTCAGACGATGAGGAACTGCTGCTCAGCAAGAGCATGTCATTATTAGAGAGTCAACACCACCATCTATTGCACTGTCTGGAGAAGACCACTGTGAGTCTCTTGTCCAACCATACTATATGACGAGAAAACCATACTCTAACCATACTCTAACATCCTCTATGACTACAAAATCATAATATAACCATACTCTAACATACTGTATAACTAGAAAACCATACATTAACCATATTCTAACATACTCAATGACTAGAAAACCATACTCTAACCCAGGGCTCTCTAATTATGTTCCTGGAGAGCTACAGTCCTGTAGATTATTTTGCTCCAACTCTGATCTAGTTACAACTGGGGTTAGAGCAAAAACCTACAGGAGGGTATTTTTCCGGGAACAGGGTTGGAGAGCCATGCGTCTAACCATACTCTAATATACTCTATGACTAGAAAACCATAGTCTAGCCATACTCTGGCATACTTGTCAGGATTCCTCTGTAAAAAAAAATGTTTCATGCTAAAATATAGTCTTATTCGTTATTCAAATAATGGAAACATGTTTTCCAATGTTGTTATCGAGAGGAGTTGACATGCCCCACACCTTATAACTATTCTGTCACCATATAAACCTAATGAAAACTATTCTGTCACCATATAAACCTAATGACAACTATTCTGTCACCATATAAACCTAATGACAACTATTCTGTCACCATATAAACCTAATGAAAACTATTCTGTCACCATATAAACCTAATGACAACTATTCTATCACTATTTACCCTAATAAATATTCTGTCACGATATAAACCTAATGACAACTTTTCTATCACTATTTAACCTAATAACTATTCTGTCACCATATAAACCTTATAACAACTTTTCTATCACTATTTAACCTAATAACTATTCTGTCACTATATAAACCTAATGACAACTATTATATCACTGTTTAATCTAATAACTATTCCGTCACCATATAAACCTAATGACAACTATTCTGTAACTATATAAACCTAATATATTCATTTCTATAGGGTGAATATATAATCGAGCGAGCAGCATCTGTCTTTTAATGCCACTCCTCTGCAGGCCCATGAGTTTATGGATGAGCAGCTGTATGAACAGAACTGTCTGGAGACCACGGTCCAGAGCTACACCTCCCGTAGCCCCTCCCTCTCCAGCCAGGACACGCCCATAGGCACCTGCTGTACCCGGCGGGTGAAGAGGAGCTCCCCCCTGCCCAACTCCAGCATGCCCCTCCAGCCCAGCCATCAGCATGGGCCGCTACAGGAGCTCAGCGCCCTCCGCATCCAGTGCGGGGACAAGCTACCCCCCACCACCAGGTTAGAGACTGCAGGCGGCCAGGCACAGGGAGACAGGTTGAATACGCTCTTGGCATCATTTTAGAGTTATCCAAAGTGTTTGACACGGTTGATCATGGAAATATTACTTTAGAAATTGCATTATTACGGTTTTCATGATTATACATATAATTGGATATATAGTTATGTTTATTATAGAGAACAATTTGTTTAGGCAAATGGCTGTGCATCTACCATGGCCAAGATATCCTGCGGTGTGCCACAGGCAGTGGCGGATTTAGGTATAGGTGGGGGGGGGGGGGGGGGGTAATTTCGATTCCCAAGATATATCAATGACCTTGCTGCTGTGTCTCCTACTCTACTTTACATTCTCTTTTCTGATGATACCAATTTGAATTTATCACACAACCATTTTTATTCACTAATTACTGAAGCCAACTCAGGTATGGCCACATTTTCTGAATGGTTCCAGATAAACGGATTATCTTTAAATGTTAAAAAGAAAGTCCTACTATTGTATTCACTAGTAAGAATAAGAAATAAAACATTATTTTTAAAGAATGAAATAGAACAAGTCACATCCACTAGAGTTCTAAGTGATGAAAAATGATCATGGAAAGATCATATTAAATTTGTCAGTAGCAAAGTGATGAAATCTGTTGGTATCATCAGAAAGATTAGAGGTTTGGTACATCAGGCTTGCTTCCGAACTCTATACTTTTGCTTAATTTACCCATCTCTCATTTACTGTAATATTGTCTGGGCCAGTACATTTTTTTTGTACATATTGTACGTACCTGCACACCGTTTTACCAGTTTTTTATCTGTACTGTTTTGTGTTTCACTTCTTTTCTTTGGTGTGAATAAATAAAACCTAAACCCTATCCATTGCAGGTTGTATCCAATCCAAGTTTCCTCTCCTTAGGCACAGGTCTACAATCAACTTTAACTGGACTAAGCTGATCTTAAATCATGGTGCAACTTCATCATACTCGGCACAGACATGCGTCATCCACACATGGAGTCCCCATAGAAAACACTAGATGGCGGTGTAGGGTTGTATCTAGCACTTTTGTTACAAGTTGTTGGGCCATTTGTAAAATTACAGTACTTTTACAGTATTATTCCACCCTCTCCCTCTGTCTGTCTGTCTTTCTCTCTCTATCTTTCTTACTCTGTCTTTCTCTCTCTCTCTTGCTCTCTATACTCTCTGTCTCTCTCTCTCTCTCTCAGTCGCTCTAGTCTCAACATGAAGACAGACGAGGTGGGTCTGTTCAACTGCAAGGGCGGTCAGATCACCACGGCGATCATCAGCATCCCCACACCCCACTCTGCCACCCCGGACGGGGACGGTCTTCACGGACCCCCCCAGCGCAGACCCCCCCCTCCCCCCACCGGCCCAGCGGCCGCCAGTATTAGCACCACAGCCAGCTCCACTGTCTTCAAAGTGTCCGCTCTGTGACTGTGTGACTGACCCACTCGACAGACTGACTGAGCAGGAGGAGAGGTGAAGAGAGGCTTTCACTAGAACTCTACCTTGAAGGACCCCTGTCGCCCGTTTCAGAGATAGAGAAATGGGAGAGAACTCCCCGTGTACCAAGGAGTATGCAGCCTTTTAGGCAGCAAGGGGATAGGCTATACTGAGTGAAATGCTGCACGGCAGCTGATGGTAGAGTAGGCTACGATATGCGCATTTTCCTAAAACGGGCCAGTATGTGTGCATTTTGGGATTATGACAGGACAAAGGAAGTCACTGTGTCTTTGTGCACTTCGCACCTACATATTATTGTTTTGATCTGAATACAGCTAAACCCTGAATGTCTGAAAGATGAGGATAAAAGACACCTATCAATGTTTTAACTTTAGGTTGTTAGGTCTTCTTTATGTTTTGTGTTGTCTTATCTATTTTCCGTGTGTGTGTGTGTGTGTGTGTGTGTGTGTGTGTGTGTGTGTGTGTGTGTGTGTGTGTGTGTGTGTGTGTGTGTGTGTGTGTGAGATACTTTTATGAAATGTTCATATTTTAGTGGGTTATAACCTTACATTTCCATCTATCCACAATGTCCTTAAAATCTAAACAACATAAATGCCTACAAATGTTCCATCAGACACGCTACAGTATTGCTGCTTTCCCAAATCTGTCTCTCTCTTTCGCTATCTCTCTGTCTCTCTCTCTGTCTCTCACTATCGCTCCCTCTATCGCTCTCTCTATATCTCTCTGTCTCTCACTATCGCTCCCTCTATCGCTCCCTCTATCGCTCTCTCTATATCTCTCTCTCTCTGTCTCTCTCTATGTCTCTCACTATCGCTCCCTCTATCGCTCTCTCTATATCTCTCTCTCTCTCCCTCGCTCGATCTCTGTCTCTCTTTCTCTTCCAAACTGTCTTCTTTTTTAAGACTTTAGCAGTTTAGTTGTTGTTGTTTCAGTTCAGTGGAAGACAGTATAATCACCATGGCAATGATGAATGTCCATGTCAATGCCCTACTGTGATGTGAACAGGCCTCCTCTACATGTTACATTAACTGTTGTCCGTTGGAGGTCCATGCTGTAGGTGCCTGGTGTTTTGGAATAGCTTGTGACTACTTGCCAAGATGTGCTACAGTAAAATTATAACAGATAAACAAGTATTTTGTTTTCATTTTTTTGTGTAAATTATTATTTTACTCTGTAGGTTTTTGAATAATGAAAATGAAAATACCATGTTGCATTCAAGGTATCTGTATGTTTTTGTATTGACTTTGTGTACTCAGCCATGTGGTAGACAGAGGTAAGGACATACTGTCATAAAATCGCCACCTAATCCATTGTTGTGAGTCAATATGTAACGTGGATGTTAAAAATAGATGTTTTAACATGTTGACCATGTCACGTGAAAAGATGAGTAAAGTTCATATCAATGGGTTACTACAAACACCTATCTATTGGAGGGAGGTTCTTAACCATCCTAATTGGTCTCCATGCTGGTTGAGGCCTTGTCACATTAACCACACCCTTTAAAGAACGCTGTTCACTCATCTGGTTAACAACTGGGTCCATAATGTGTAATGTGTAGGAGTTTTCCTGGTCATATGAGCTGACCAAGCTGACCAAGGGCTCTATTCAGGGTGTATCGCTGAACTGTTAAAAGATTGGCATCTGTTAAAGTCATTTCCGATTGAGCCGACATGCAGCGTTTACCATGAATGAAGGTTTCACGGACATTGCCTTTAATTGTCAATCGCGCTATAAAGCTGAACTTCCGCGATACGGATTGAATAGAGCCCAAGTTATAGTCTATGACTAGGGCATGGAGTTTTTGATTTGCCCAAGTAATGTGAATTCAACAGTAGACCTAGTACACATTCTGTGTACTGTTTCATGCTTAGCGAGGACATCGAGATTACAAAGCTAACCTCTACAGAAAACAGTGATGAAGTCTCATTCCTGTCTTGTGATGGGAAGATAATGGACACATTTATCCACCTGAGACAGAATGGAAAAGGTCGCTTGTCAGAAAGTCTTTTTGTTGTCGTTTGTTTCCTCCTTAGGTTTGGGTCTTTTTTAATCAAGTTTTTCTGTCTGCTCCTATTCTCTGTTTTTCTGTCTGCTCCGTATTCTGTTTTTCTGTCTGCTCTGTTTTTCTGTCTGCTCCTATTCTCTGTTTTTCTGTCTGCTCCGTATTCTGTTTTTCTGTCTGCTCTGTTTTTCTGTCTGCTCCTATTCTCTGTTTTTCTGTCTGCTCCGTATTCTGTTTTTCTGTCTGCTCTGTTTTTCTGTCTGCTCCTATTCTCTGTTTTTCTGTCTGCTCCGTATTCTGTTTTTCTGTCTGCTCTGTTTTTCTGTCTGCTCCTATTCTCTGTTTTTCTGTCTGCTCCTATTCTCTGTTTTTCTGTCTGCTCCTATTCTCTGTTTTTCTGTCTGCTCCGTATTCTCTGTTTTTCTGTCTGCTCAGTATTCTCTGTTTTCTGTCTGCTCCTATTCTCGGTTTTTCTGTCTGCTCCGTATTCTGTTTTTCTGTCTGCTCCTATTCTCTGTTTTTCTGTCTGCTCCGTATTCTCTGTTTTTCTGTCTGCTCCGTGCTCTCTGTTTTTCTGTCTGCTCCGTGCTCTCTGTTTTTCTGTCTGCTCCATATTCTCTGTTTTTCTGTCTGCTCCGTATTCTCTGTTTTTCTGTCTTCTCCGTATTCTCTGTTTTTCTGTCTGCTCCGTATTCTCTGTTTTTCTGTCTGCTCCTATTCTCTGTTTTTCTGTCTGCTCCTATTCTCTGTTTTTCTGTCTGCTCCGTATTCTCTGTTTTTCTGTCTGCTCCGTATTCTCTGTTTTTCTGTCTGCTCCTATTCTCTGTTTTTCTGTCTGCTCCATATTCTCTGTTTTTCTGTCTGCTCCATATTCTCTGTTTTTCTGTCTGCTCCGTATTCTCTGTTTTTCTGTCTGCTCCTATTCTCTGTTTTTCTGTCTGCTCCTATTCTCTCTTTTTCTGTCTGCTCCGTATTCTCTGTTTTTCTGTCTGCTCCGTATTCTCTGTTTTTCTGTCTGCTCCGTATTCTCTGTTTTTCTGTCTGCTCCTATTCTCTCTTTTTCTGTCTGCTCCTATTCTCTGTTTTTCTGTCTGCTCCGTATTCTCTGTTTTTCTGTCTGCTCCATATTCTCTGTTTTTCTGTCTGCTCCGAGCTCTCTGTTTTTCTGTCTGCTCCGTATTCTCTGTTTTTCTGTCTGCTCCGTATTCTCTGTTTTCTGTCTGCTCCTATTCTCGGTTTTTCTGTCTGCTCCGTATTCTCTGTTTTTCTGTCTGCTCCGTATTCTGTTTTTCTGTCTGCTCCTATTCTCTGTTTTTCTGTCTGCTCCGTATTCTCTGTTTTTCTGTCTGCTCCATATTCTCTGTTTTTCTGTCTGCTCCATATTCTCTGTTTTTCTGTCTGCTCCGTATTCTCTGTTTTTCTGTCTGCTCCGTATTCTGTTTTTCTGTCTGCTCCATATTCTCTGTTTTTCTGTCTGCTCCGAGCTCTCTGTTTTTCTGTCTGCTCCGTATTCTGTTTTTCTGTCTGCTCCATATTCTCTGTTTTTCTGTCTGCTCCGTATTCTGTTTTT
Organism: Oncorhynchus masou masou; assembly: GCF_036934945.1. NCBI lineage: Eukaryota > Metazoa > Chordata > Actinopteri > Salmoniformes > Salmonidae > Oncorhynchus > Oncorhynchus masou. Next base: position 77,909,198 of record NC_088216.1, on the reverse strand, counting down.
CTGTCTGCTCCATATTCTCTGTTTTTCTGTCTGCTCCGTATTCTCTGTTTTTCTGTCTGCTCCTATTCTCAGTTTTTCTGTCTGCTCCGTATTCTGTTTTTCTGTCAGCTCCGTATTCTCTGTTTTTCTGTCTGCTCCTATTCTCTCTTTTTCTGTCTGCTCCTATTCTCTGTTTTTCTGTCTGCTCCGTATTCTCTGTTTTTCTGTCTGCTCCGTGCTCTCTGTTTTTCTGTCTGCTCCTATTCTGTTTTTCTGTCTGCACCGTATTCTCTGTTTTTCTGTCTGCTCCTATTCTCTGTTTTTCTGTCTGCTCCTATTCTCTGTTTTTCTGTCTGCTCCTATTCTCTGTTTTTCTGTCTGCTCCTATTCTCTCTTTTTCTGTCTGCTCCGTATTCTCTGTTCTTCTGTCTGCTCCGTATTCTCTGTTTTTCTGTCTGCTCCGTGCTCTCTGTTTTTCTGTCTGCTCCATATTATCCGTCCGATGGTGTTTATCACGTGACTTTGTCTATGTGTCATAATGACTATAAAGTAGTGTCAGATAAAGACATTTCATCTGCCACCCAAACCTGGCTTGTGGGCTTTCTTTTCGTGAACAGTTGTGGACATTTCCATGTCATTTTTCCACACATGAAGTTGGTACAAAGAACTACAACAGAGAAGTAATGGACATGTCTGAAACATATTACTGCAGCTCATATCACGTGTTCTGTTCATCAGGTGCTTAACATCCTGCCTCATTAAAAGTGAATAGGTTCATTCCTCAAGCTGGCTGTTGTTACCCTGAGTGAAACCACATCTGGAGCAGATTGAGCCATATGGCAGTTTGCAGGTAAACTAAAGGACAAAAACATTCATTCTACTCACTTTTGCTATATGCACCCAGTCTTTCAATACAAATGTGGTAGTGTGTATCAGATCATTTGTGATATGACAGGCTTATGATTTATTGGTTGTCTCTCCCCATTCTCTATTTAAATGTATTCAATGGCATATGCCCAAAACTCAATGGCTACATTAACACAGGCAGCCCAATTCTGATCTTTTTTCCACTAGTTGGTCTTTTGACCAATCATCAGATCTGTTTTTACATCAGATCTTTTTCGGAGCTGATCTGGTTGTTCAAAAGACCAATTAGTGAGAGAAAAAAAATCTGAATTTGGCCTGCCTGTCTAAACAGATTCTACATGGCCAGATTGTGGTTAACTTGAAGGTGTGACCAAAGACAGAAGAGGAAGCGAGACATCCCACTCTCTAACTAACTAAGTAGACCAGACCCAGTTGCTATCGCATTGGTGTCAATGGTAGAGCCACCCCATAAGTAGAGTGGAATTGTGACCATTTCTTTCAATGGTACATGGCCTGAGTGTCAGGATTTGGCCAGGGTTGTTCCGGGTTTTGGTCAGTAGATGCCCCCATTGTGCTTTTTGTCCCTATGTTTTTCCCTTGATCCCCATTATTATTTGCACCTGTGTCTCGTTTCCCCTGATTGTATTTAAACCCTTTGTTTCCCTCAGTTCTGTGCTCTGTGTTTGTATGTTAGCACCCTGCCCTAGTGTTCTGTGTGCTCTTGTCGATTCCGGGTGACGTTCTTGTGGTATTCTGTTTTTTGTTTTTGTTTATTTTTGGTGAGTTTCTTTTGAGGTCTTTTTGTGTTTTACCTACCACCTTTTGGATTTGCCATTTTTTGTATTTTAGGATTTTTCTTTATTAAATACACCGTCTTAAGTACTGCTGTGTCTGCCTCATCTTCTGGGTTCTGCTGTCTATTCGTGGCTCAGTTGGTTAAGTGACTGTTTCTCACTCCAGAGACCCAGGTTCGAAACCGGGTCCTGACAGAAACACAGAGCCAAAAATGAACCCAGAGGCAGCCAGTTCCCAGGACCTTTTTGCCACGCTGTCCCACCACCAGGAGACTGTCCAACGCCACGAAGCCGCCCTGGTTCAGCAAGAGGCCTTAATGGCTAGACATTCTCATCTTCTGTCGGAGATGCTGACTTCCATTAAGCAAATATCTGATCGACTTACCCCGGCAACAGTTCCCGTCCCAGTACCTCAAGTTCACGTACCCATGGCAGTTAACCCCCTGGCTGAACCTCGTCTTCCACCTCCCCAACGGTTCTCAGGTGATCCAAGTGCTTGTAAAGGGTTTCTCACTCAATGTTCTCTCTCCTTTGAGCTGCAACCCTCGTCGTTTCCCACCGACCGGTCTAAGATCGCATATATCATCACCCTGCTGTCGGAAAAAGCCCTGGCCTGGGCTACTGCTGTGTGGGATGCCCATAGTTCCTGCTGTGCCAGCTACTCTGCCTTTGCTGAGGAATTCAAACGAGTGTTTCAAGGCCCAAGCAGTGGTTCTGACTCAGCCAAACAGCTCCTGACTCTCCATCAAGGTTGGCGCAGCGTGACGGACTATGCCATCCAGTTCCGCACGGTGGCAGCAGCGAGTGGCTGGAACAACGAGGCGCTCACGGTGTGCTTTCTGAAAGGCCTTTCCGACACTATCCAAGATGAACTGGCCACTCGGGAACCACCGGACAATCTCGAGTCCCTGATCAAGTTGGCCTCACGCATTGACCAGCGTCTGAGAGAGAGAGAACTCAACCGTAGACCTCTAGCCCCTATCAGTCCCAGCTCCGAGTCCCCACCTTTATCATCGCTGGCTCCACCGGAACCCATGCAGATTGGACGCATCTCCCAGGCTGAGAGAGACCGCCGGATGAGGGAGCGACGCTGTCTATATTGCGGCAAACCGGGCCATTTCCGTTCCACGTGTCCCGGGCTCCAGGGAAACGCTCTGTCCCGTACAGACCGGGGGAACTGTAACGGGAAACATAACCTCCTCCCATCCGTCCAACTCCCGTCTGCTCATTCCAGTCACCCTCTCCTGGGACAACCACAAGCTTCACCTTCAAGCCTTGGTAGACTCTGGAGCCGCAGGTAACTTCATGGATGGTGTCTGGGCGAAGGAGAATGGCGTTCCCTCTGAACCTCTAAGTGACCCCATGAGGGTTACTACATTGGATGGAAGCCCTTTGGGATCTGGACTTGTCACTCATGTCACTACCTCCTTGAGACTTTCAGTTTCACAACACCAGGAATTGATGAACTTTCATTTGATCTCCTGTTCCGAGTTCCCTCTCGTCCTTGGATACCCCTGGCTTCACAGCCATAACCCTCACATCGACTGGTCTGTGGGCACTATCAAGCAGTGGGGTCCTACGTGCCAAGCTACTTGTATTTTCCAGAATTCCCGAGTTCTACTCCCGAGTCTTTAGAATCCATCGACCTGACCCGAGTTCCCGAGTGTTACCATGACCTCAAACTGGTGTTTAGCAAACAGAGGGCCACCATGCTACCACCCCATAGATCTTACGATTGCCCCATCGACCTGTTTCCGGGCACTTGCCCCCCCAGGGGTCGGATCTTTTCCCTATCTCCACCCGAACGAGCTGCTATGGATACTTACATCAAGGACTCTCTGGAAGCAGGCCTCATGCGTCCATCTACCTCCCCGGCGGGAGCAGGGTTTTTCTTTGTGGCCAAGAAAGATGGTGGATTACGTCCTTGCATCGACTACCGGGGACTCAATGACATAACCGTCCGTAACCGTTACCCGCTACCCCTTATGGCCACAGCCTTCGAGCTGCTCCAGGAAGCAGTTGTGTTCACTAAGCTTGACCTGCGGAACGCATACCATCTCTATAGCACTCTGATATTATTGTAAGTTATTCCAATGACAGCCACAAGGGGTCAGGTTAGGCCTGTCTTCAACCATTGAGCCAGCGTTGCTCCATTTTAGAAAGCAGCTTGTGGAGATCATATTCATTTCAAAACAAGGTAACATCCGATCAGTCCTTATCTTCTCCCTTAATCCCTTCATGAGAGTTACAGTGACAGTCGACGATGATGAGGAGAAACTGTGCAAGACAATGATGGCGCATTGGGACAATTTTGCTCGCACTGGGTGAGCACTCACTCCAACATAAACAATAGTACATGGAATTGGGTGTGAAGCAGATGGTTGACCAGAAACTGAAGACAAGATGCACTGCCCAGTACTCAACTCAATAACCACTATCTAAAAGCATGTTCTTTGCCGCTGCAATGGGACAATGAATGATAGATGGAGAACAGTTGTTGTGTGGTCTGGCGCTGGACATGTTTCCGCAGACATCTTAGTCCTGGTGACTGCTGGGGGAAGTGGGAACATGCAGGGGGGCAGCTGCAGGTCAGGGTCACGCATGTGTTCACATTCTTTACTAAAAGAAAGTAAGGTTGTCATATGTGACATGATTCCCATTACACTATGGCGGGAGACAAGAAACTCTAAATACTGGTACAACAGTAACAGAGCTCCTCATTGCATCTGAATGAATGCAACATGCAACAAAAAGACCGACTGTACAATGCAAGTTTATCTTGCAAACATATTAGCAAAATACCATAGAAACAGGAGCATATCTAGCATAATACCATAATAACAACAATGATCTCTCTCTCTCTCTAGCATAATACCATAATAACAACAGGGATCTCTCTCTCTCTCTCTCTAGCATAATACCATAATAACAACAGGGATCTCTCTCTCTCTCTCTAGCATAATACCGTAATAACAACAATGATCTCTCTCTCTCTCTAGCATAATACCATAATAACAACAGGGATCTCTCTCTCTCTCTTTAGCATAATACCATAATAACAACAGGGATCTCTCTCTCTCTCTTTAGCATAATACCATAATAACAACAGGGATCTCTCTCTCTCTCTCTAGCATAATACCATATTAACAATGGCGATCTCTCTCAATTCATTTAAATTAAATTTGCTTTATTGGCATGACGTAACAATGTACATATCGCCAAAACTTATTTTGGATATTTACAATATAAAAATGAGAATCGAAATTGTCAACGGGACAACAGTAACAACAATAAGCAAGTGTCAAAATAGCCATACATTTAACAATAACAATAAGCATACAGTAGAGTAGGTTGATTTGTCTGTCAGACACTCAACTTATGGCAGGCAGCAATGTAGTGCGCTGCCAACCCACAGCTCTCTGCGTTCTCCCCCAACAGGACAGGTAGCCTACTCTCATCAGAGAGGTCTTTGAAACCTTCAAAAAGGGTTTCAAATTTGGGGAAATGACACTCTCTGATTGTTTTATATTTTTTACATTTTGTCAGGAAATGCAGCTCCGTCTCAGGTTCTGCTGTGGTGCAGTGGTTGCACAGCCTTTCCTCTACAGGGAGCCAGGTTTTCTACCCTTCTCAATGGCAAGGCTGTGCTCACTGAGCCTGTACTTTATCAAGGTTTTTCTAAGGTTTTGATCAGTAACCATGGTCAAATATTTAGCCACAGTGTACTGTCAATTTAGGGCCAGATAGCACTGCATTTTGCTTTGTGTTTGTGTTTCCCAATAAGCAATTTTTTTGTTGTTGACTGTGTTGTAATTTGGTTTATCCTGATTGATTGGATGTTCTGGTCCTGAGGCTTCTGTGTGTTAGTAGAACAGGTTTGTGAACTCAGCCCCAGGACCAGCTGGATGAGGGGACTCTTTTCTTTGCTCAGCTCTTGGCATTGCAGGGCTTGGTAGTGATATGAGAGGGGGTCACTGTATTTTAGATATTTCAAAACTTAATTGCTCTTCTTTGAGCAACAGAACTCTGCATGCAGGGTTTAAATGGGGTGTTTGTCCCATTTGATGAAATTTTGTTTTGCAAGTGGACCCCACAACTCGCTGCCATAAAGTGCAATTGGTTCAATGACATATTCAATTAGTTTTAGCCTAATTTGAAAAGGTATTTCAATTTTAATTCACTTTTTATTAGAGTAGAATGCCCTGTGTGCTTTCTCTCTCAGTTCATTCACTGCCTCATTAAGGTCTCCAGTTGAGCGTATGTTTAAACCTAAGTAATTGTAGTGTGTGCAGTACTCTATATATGTTGTACCAATTGAGAACTTTGGTCTAATTCCCTGAGATCTGGACCTTCTCTGGAAAATCATTATTTGATGCTTTTTGGGGTTTTACTGCCAGGGCCCAGGTCTGGCAGTACTGCTCTAGCAGGTCCAGGCTCTGCTGTAGGCCATGTGCTGTGGGTGGTAGCAGGCATAGGTCATCTGCGAAGAGTAGGCATTTAACTTCTGAATTGTGGAGACTAACACCAGGGACTGAGGATTTTTCTAGAGTAGTGGCCAATTCGTTGATGTAAATATTGAAGAGTGCAGGGCTTAGATTGCAACCCTGACGAAGGCCCGGCCCTGGTTAAAGAATTCTGTTCTTTTCTTGCCAATTTTAATGCTGCATGTATTGCCAGTATACATTGATTTAATTATGTCATATGTTTTACCCCCTACGCCACTTTCAATAACTTTGGAGAACAGTCCTGTATGCCAAATAGAATCAAATGCTTGTTGGAAGTCGATAAAGCAAGCGTCTATTTTGGTATTATTTTGGTGGACATGTTTATCTATCAGGGTGTGTCTCTCTCTCTCTCTAGCATAATACCATAATAACAACGGTGATCTCTCTCTCTACCATCATACCATAATAACAACATTGATCTCTCTCTCTCTAGCATAATACCATATTAACAATGGTGATCTCTCTCTCTCTCTAGCATAATACCATAATGACAACGGTGATCTCTCTCTCTCTCTAGCATAATACCATAATAACAACGGTGATCTCTCTCGCTCTCTCAATACCACATTAACAATGGTGATCTCTCTCTCTCTAGCATAATACCATAATAACAACAGTGATCTCTCTCTCTCTCTCTCTCTCTCTCTCTCTCTCTCTTTTCTAGCATAATACCATATTAAGAATGGTGATCTCTCTCTCTTTCTAGCATAATACCATATTAAGAATGGTGATCTCTCTCTTTCTAGCATAATACCATAATAACAATGGTGATCTCTCTCTCTCGCATAATTGTAACAGTTTTCTTCCGTTGAAGGAGAGGAGGACCAAAATGCAGCGTCGTTAGTGTTCAACATCTTTAATATAGACAATAACCAAGAACACTACAAAATATAATACCATATTAACAACGGTGATCTCTCTCTCTCTCTCTCTCTAGTATAATACCATAATAACAACTGTGATCTCTCTCTCTCTCTCTCTCTCTCTCTCTCTCTCTCTCTCTCTCTCTCTCTCTCTAGTATAATACCATAATAACAACTGTGATCTCTCTAGCATAACACCATAACAACAACTGTGATCTCTCTAACATAATAACAAGTCTGATCTTTCTAACATAATAACAATGGTGATTTATCTTTATTATAATACCATAATAACAATGGTGTGAAATCCAGCTGGCTAATAAAAGGAGACAGCGTGTTGAAGGCAGCAGCCTCTCTCTCCCTAAAGTACACTGATGTTTCAGGAGACAGCGGGTTGAAGGCAGCAGCCTCTCTCCCTAAAGTACACTGATGTTTCAGGAGACAGCGGGTGGAAGGCAGCAGCCTCTCTCTCCCTAAAGTACACTGATGTTTTAGGAGACCGCGGGTTGAAGGCAACAGCCTCTCTCCCTAAAGTACACTGATGTTTTAGGAGACAGTGGGTAGAAGGCAGCAGTCTCTCTCTCCCTAAAGTACACTGATGTTTCAGATAATTAATACATCCTGCCCATTTCCTTGCTTTTGGAGTTGGAGTCGGAGTTAATTCCTTCTCTCACATCCACCTGGGAAAGCCCAGCAAGACAGATACAAAAACCAAGATGATAATGGCGGCAGGGTAGCCTTGTGGTTAGAGCGTTGGACTAGTAACCGGAAGGTTGCAAGTTCAAACCCCCGAGCTGACAAGGTACAAATCTGTCGTTCTGCCCCTGATCAGGCAGTTAACCCACTGTTCCAAGGCTGTCATTGAAAATAAGAATGTGTTCTTAACTGACTTGACTGGTTAAATAAAGGTAAAAAAATATATTAAAAAAATAGTATTTAGATGGAATCAGGTCATACACCAGGAGCTCTGGAGCTCCCACTCCCAGTTCCATTTCTGAATTCTGGTCAAAGTGTCTCTGTCTGCAATACAAGAGGCATGTCACTTCTGCAAGAGCGGAAGACCTATGAATGGAGTGCAGGTCAGGTTCAACCCCTTCCTTCCTCCACTGAGTTAGTATTGTATCCAGGTCAGGTGCTTCCTTGCTGTGAGGGTGACAATGTTCTGCTCTCCTTGATATAACCTATGTACTGCTCCTAATTGCAGTCACTTCCCTCAACATTTCCTCTGAGTAAAACCTTTTTTCAGATTTGGGCAACTTTGATGGGGGTGGCGGCCACAAAAAGGGCCCGCAGTGGCTCATGGGTCTGCTTACCCACATGTGGAACTGATCATGTGAATTATGCTTGTAGCACCAATGTCAAGCATAACACAACTCGCTTTCAACCAATCATCATCTGTGTGTCAAACACGGGGCCTTACATTCCATTTCAATTACATTTAAATAATTTCAAATGAACAGGTGTCTTCACACCAGTGAAATTGTTACTGTAGTTCATTTAAATGTGTATTTTATATAGTCTAAAATACTGTCAACATATAGAGCTACTATATATTTTCAACTAAATGTAGATTGATTCATTTCAATACCACACGGACATAATGCATAACCTGACCTCTATTGCAAATACATGCATTTTTAATTACGGCTCCAACAGCGTCAGCACTGTGCGATAGAAAAAATCGCAACCTCATTGGATGATCAACCGAAGCGCTTCTCATGAATGAGAAAAAAAATATAGGTTGCACACTGTAAGCAAGGCATGGGATGACAAGTCGGAGAAATCGACAGGCAGCCGTGCAAACCTAAAGCATGCTTTGGGTTTAACAATCATTTTTGGAGTAGGCTTAAATATACACAGAGTGACAGATTTTAGAGTTCATGCCTTTGGAATCCACATGACAAGACGCGCGTATTCCAGAACAAGAGCGTCTTTACAGCGTTCCATCGTCAGGACGACAGTCGTCTCTTTATCAAAGTAAAAAAAATTCTGCGCACAATTTAATGGCCTATACTACGCGAGTGACATTTGTTAGAGACATGCTTGAAAGAACGAGCAAGTATTTTAGTTGAAAAAGCTTACATCTATAAAAATAGAACGACAGCTTCCCAAGTCTGAGCAAAAAAATATGGATACTTGCTTAAGACGTCTGAAGCAGGAACTGGTATGTTGTCTTATTTGAGTTTTCTGCATGTTATAGTATACAATGTATGTTTGTTTTGTTTTTACTGTAAATACCGTTCTGATATACAATTTAAGTATATACATTCAGATTTTGCATTCAGATTTTTGCAAGTTAAAATGCAACTGGGTAATAAAAGAGTAAACAGCAGCTAAAATATACATGTTAATATTTCGTTATTGTTATACAGCTAACCCACTGGGCACAGACATTTCAACGTTTCGTTTTTTGGTTGAATTGTCAACTAACGTGAAATCAACAACAAATGTTGTCATTGGATTTAGGTTAAAAGTTGTATAAAAAAAAGACTAACGCTGATGACTTTTTGCAAATCCAATCACTTTTCCACGTTGATTCAACGTCACCACATTTAATTATGTTGTTGAAATGACGTGGAAATAACGTTGTTTCGACCAGATTTTGCACGGTAGGGGGGTTGCATAATAAGGCACGGTGCAATTGACTCCGTTTATAAATGGTTTACTCAAATAGCTCAGTGCGAACATCATATCATGTACTTTTTGCAGACCGTTGTGCATGCGTCTGGGCGCCATGAACGGGAAGAAATGGTACAGTATAATGAATGGTCAAGCTTCCTGCTGCCTTTTCTTTTCATATTCAACTGCTGCTTCTTTTAATATTCTTATATTCATATTCCTAACTACCGAGGCGTGTATAGGCTATACACTCTCTTCAAACTCCTTTTAAACTGTGAAGGGTGTTAATTTAAACTTAACCCACATGGCCATGGCAAGGCATGCAAGGTCTGCAACATTACTATTCTGTGGCTTCTGGGTTGTCTGCACTGAATTCGCTTGTGTTGCCCATGCCAATGTTCACACATGTCTGTCTGTGTCTTCCCATTCCTGGCTCCCTGAACACCCATGGCACACAGTGGTGGGCCGTCAGGGCCAGCAAGGCCTTCTCTGCTGGCCTAAACATCATCAGAATATAATTTTTTTTAAATATATTTTCCCACAAATATGTATTAAATTATTCCCCAGAGTAAGAGTTACACTCTTCATTTCATAGCGTTCCTCTTGGTTGCACTGCTTCCAGCCCCAGGTTGAGATTTGGAGGGCTGGTCTTTATGTTAGATATTTTATCCAATCATATTCAGCCATCATGTGTTGCCAGGGGTCTAAAATCTGCCCTCAGGCCTTCAGAATCAACAGTGCGGGCGCTTGCAGCTTAAAGTGAATGGAAATTAAAATTTTGTGTCAACCAATCAGCTTTAGAGTTGGCTATTGTACACCTGCTGGCTGGCTCCAGTGTTACACAGGAGCCAGCTAGCAGGCGTAGTGCCTGCACGTCTTTTGATTGGATTACCAATATTGAGAGGCAGGTCCTATATGGGCAGTTCTCAGAACTAGGAAACTGAAATTGATCAACGAATTAATTTGCGTACTACTAAACTGTTTTTTCAACCCACAATGGCGGAAGGAGAAGATATCGATTTGGTCGAGGATATAATTATAACGCCATTCTCAAGACAAACTTTCAAGAAAAGTTAGACATTGTTAGGAGAAGTAGACGCCGACGCTACAAAGACAGGCTCCGAGAAGCACTGCAAACTGTACTGCTGGGAATGCCTATTATTTGCAAGTGATCGATTTGGTGTTTGGAGCCACACTGGCTTTGCAAACCTGAGTTGTCTAACCAAGGCAGCAATGAGACACCAAAGTACGGCTGGGCACTTACAAACAATGGTGCTTTTGAAAACTTTTGGGGACACCCGAGTGGATCTACAGCTCAACAAACAAGCATGCAGGGCAACGAAGCTGCACAATGAAAAGGTATTGTACTCTTCCCCTGCAATTCTCTGATTAAAAATGTCAATTTCAAGGTGACGCAACGCCTGGTTATACTGCGTTTCTGTCTAAATGTATAGTGTCTAGAGCCATGGCATCATAATGATGGTAATTAGAGGTGGATTAATTCGGGTGGGACTGTGTAGGACTTCACTGAAGGCCCAGGCCCCAGAACCACGGCACGCTATTGATGGCACAGAGGTACACTGTACCATTATGCCAGTGGGAAAAAGCAAGGGTGTGTATAAGGGCAACAGAATAGAGTGGAATAGAATAGCCTTATGATCCAAGTCTACAGTCTTCTTATTGTACATGTGGATGTTATGTCTCATTTTATGGACTGTTGTATCATCTGGGGTCTCTGTAATGTCAAAAAAAGTACAAACATCTGCAACAGACCTTGACTTGACCCTCTGATCCACCCGCCATAGCTGGTAGGTAGCGCAGCACTATGTGTGGGAAAGTGTGGTGTCAGGAGGTCAAGCTGAACAGTGGACTTTGAAAGGGGACAAGGATCTGCCACGCTGATCCTTAACACTGGGGCTCCTCAGGGGTGTGTACTTAGGCCCCTACTGTATTCCCTGTTCACCCATGACTGCGTGGCCAAACACGACTCCAACACCATCATTAAGTTTGCTGACAACAGAACAGTGGTAGGCCTGATCACCGACAACGATGAGACAGCCTATAGGGAGGAGGTCAGAGAACTGGCAGTGTGGTGCCAGGGCAACAACCTCTCCCTCAATGTGAGCAAGTCAAAGGAGCTGATCGTGGACTACAGGAAAAGGCGGGCCGAGCAGGCCCCCATTAACATTGATGGGGCTGTAGTGGAGCGGGTCGGGAGTTTCAAGTTCCTTGGTGCCCACATCACCAACAAACTATTATGGTCCTAACATAGCAAGACAGTCGTGGAGAGGGCACGACAAAACCTTTTCCCCCTTAGGAGACTGAAAAGATTTGGCATGGGTCCCCAGATCCTCAAAAGGTTCTACAGTTGCACCATCGAGAGCATCCTGACTGGTTGCATCACCGCCTGGTATGGAAACTACTCGACATCTGACCGCGAGATGCTACAGAGGGTAGTGTGTACGGCCCAGTACATCACTGGGACCAAGCTTCCTGCCATCCAGGACCTATATAATAGGCGGTGTCAGAGGAAAGCCCATACAATTCTCAGAGACTCCAGTCACCCAAGTTATAGACTGTTTTCTCTGCTACCACACAGCAAGCTGTACCGGAGCACCAAGTCTAGGACCAAAAGGCTCCTTAACAGTTTCTACCCCCAAGCCATTAAACTGCTGAACAATTCATAAAAATCGCCACGGGACAATTTACATTGATCCTCCCCCCTCTTGTACACTGCTGCTACTCGCTGTTTGTTTGTTACTTATGTATAGTTACTTATGCATAGTTACTCGAATCGGTATTGGTGCCCCCTGTATATAGCCTCATTTTTGTTATTCTTATTGTGTTACTTTTTATTATTACTTTTTATTTTAGCCTACTTGGTAAATATTTGATCTTCTTCTTGAGCTGCACTGTTGGTTGAGGGCTTGTAAGTAAGAATTTCATGGTAAAGCCTACACTTGTTCTATTCGGCGCATGTGACAAATAAAGTTTGATTTAATTTGATACCTAGTCAATTGCACAACTGAATGCATTTAACCCAACCCCTCTGAATCAGAGAGGTGCAGGGGGATGCCTTAATCGACATCATCGGTGCAGTTGTTGAGAGGGTTAACTGTCTTGCTCAAGGGCAGAACAGCAGATTTTTCCAACCTGCCAGCTCAGCGTTGCTGTCCCAACCTTTTATTTTTTTATTTTTTTATTTCACCTTTATTTAACCAGGTAGGCCAGTATGCCAGTTGAGAACAAGTTCTCATTTGCAATTGCGACCTGGCCAAGATAAAGCAAAGCAGTTCGACACAGACAACGACACAGAGTTACACATGGAGTAAAACAAACATACAGTCAATAATACAGTAGAAACAAGTCTATATACGATGTGAGCAAATGAGGTGAGATAAGGGAGGTAAAGGCAAAAAAAAGGCCATGGTGGCAAAGTAAATACAATATAGCAAGTAAAACACTGGAATGGTAGATTTGCAGTGAAAGAATGTGCAAAGTAGAAATAAAAATAATGGGGTGCAAAGGAGCAAAATAAATAAAATAAATACAGTAGGGAAAGAGGTAGTTGTTTGGGCTAAATTATAGGTGGGCTATGTACAGGTGCAGTAATCTGTGAGCTGCTCTGACAGTTGGTGCTTAAAGCTAGTGAGGGAGATAAGTGTTTCCAGTTTCAGAGATGTTTGTAGTTCATTCCAGTCATTGGCAGCAGAGACCCAACACTCTAACCTGGCCTGGCTACCAGCCGCCCGTATATCTGGGACTATTTAAACCTGTACTGACTACTGGAAACATACCAGAGCCTGATAGATCTCCTAACCTTGACTCTTTACTTACATTTCCTTTCATATGGAAGTCCTGCATGGCAAAACAAACTCTTCCGTTTCTAACAATACAATGTTGCTAAGCGACGATGATTCATCATGAGTCACACAAAGACTCAGTCCTTTTCAATGTTCCCCTGGGTATCTTCTAAATGGCAGTTGAACACTTGCATGGTGCTGTCAAAGCTTTTGATATCGATACGAACACACGTTTCTTATTTCATGGTTCTTCTATAGCTGTTACTCGCTTCACAACATTTAAACTAACTGGCTGTCAATTTGGAATTCTATTCAAAGGAGGGTGTGAGTGAGCCGTAAAGGTCATGGAACTTCTGAGAGGTGAACTCTGGCAATGCGGTTATGTCCTGAGGTGGTTGGCCAAGCTACTGTGCTCACAGAGTTTGTTTATTCTTTGTTACCTCGAGGGCGTTGGGCTGGTAGTGGTATGGCTCTGAGTCTGAGCAGTGGTCTCTTGTTCGTTTGTTTGGAGCCTCTCCTGTGGTTCCATTCTCCAGCCAGCCCTTCCTTCCCCTCTGCTAAAATTGTCCGAGGTCACATTGGCAGCTGCATGATGTGATCATTGTGTTTCAGAGATCGCTGATAACCTCCCACAAGGACTAATGTATTTTATGCCACTCCAATCTGCACAGAGATCTGATGAATGGGATCCACAGTGAAAGTCAATTCTTCAACAGAAAACATAAGCAAGTTGCTCAAGACCTAATTAATTTCATGGTTATTGGGGCAGCAGGTTTGTAGTGGTTAGAGCATTGGGACAGTAACTGAAAGGTTGCTAGATTGAATCCCGGGATGACAAGTTAAAATACTGTCGTTCTGCCCCTGAACAAGGAAATTCACCCACTGTTCCCGGTAGTCCATCATTGTAAATAATACTTTTTTCTTAACCGACTTGCCTAGTTAAATAGGCAAGTCAAAAATAGATAAAGTAATTACAATTATCTAGAGCGTTTACAGTACAATGATGCAGTAACATTTGATATTGTTATTGTTATGCATTTTGTTTGGATAGTAAACTAATGCTCACTTGAACAGCACACAGCATGTGCAGACTTTCTGTTCTGCTGTTGGTCATTGTGAGCCAAGGCTCCAGATTGGATCACCAACCGTCTCCAAAACGGTTCTTCCAAAGAAGTAGCTTGGTAATCTCTCCAGCTTCACTCGGGCCAGGAAACTGCCCATTAGACCACCTCCCAGTGTTAGATGCCCCAGGAGGCCTGGTCTGGCTCACCCCACCTCTGGTCCCTGCTCTATGGTCAGCGCAGTGCAGCAGCTCACCCCACAACAGGGCTCTGCTCTATAACATGGCTACAATCAAACAAACTAGTAGTAGTAGTTTAAAGGGTAATAAAAAAACTGTGATGCACATTCATGTTATAAACTATTTATCGTTATTGCGTCAATTGTATTTTTGTCCATATTGACCATCTCTAGTACAGAGGCATGGCCTGTATGCCCCCAACAAACATCCTATTACTGCTCCTGACCAACACAGCCTACCATTCATACTCAATGAGAGGGGTGTGGGGGGTTGTGGGGATGTTTGTGTGTGCGTGCATGTGCGTGTGTGTATGGGATAATGCCCTCTCTAAAAGCCCAGGGTTTGATAAGCTGGCCTTGGCCTCCCATTTCCCCTGCCTCTGGTCAACAACTCTGAATGGCTCTCTTTACATTCATGACATTAAATAAGGGTGTTTAGTTGACTGTCCCTTATTACAATGAACTGCCACTTAAAGACGTGTTTTTGTGTGTTGGTTTGCTTCACTGAATCCAGTTTAACCGTGTCAATGCGGGTTCTGCGAACAACCACACATACAGGGAGCAGGCTTTAACCATTCCAACTGGGTCAGGTTTGCTCGCATTTATTTTCTCCTTAACTGGGTCCTGTGTAACGGTAGAGCATTCCAACGTCGGGTCAGGGGCCACCCATATTAAAAGTAGTGGCCCCAGCATTTATTTTGGACAAAAGCGTCTGCTAAATGGGATATATTAACTGAATGAGAAAACACGGAAGAGCACATACCCTAATCTCAACTGAGTGCAATATAGTGTTTGTTTATTTATGCTAGGTTGGATTTAATTCACATTCATGCATATTCAATGACTAATGTGTGTTAACTGAACACTCCTTTCCTGCTTTTAGCGAACAGTTTATATGAATTTGAAGAAAGAAGCACTGACATCATCACCTTATCTTTTAAAGGCCCAATGCAGCAGTTTTATATCAATATCAAATCATTTCTGGGTAACAATTAAGTACCTTACTGTAATCGATTTCCATTAAAATGGGCAAAATAGGTTTTTGGAAAAAATATTTCTCAAGCGAGAATTTACGTCGGCCTGTCTGGGAGTGGTCTGAGTGGGATGGGAAAACTGAAAACTAGCTATTATTGGCAGAGAGGTTTAGAACTCTCTTTGTTACTTGTCTATTAACCAATTTACCGAAACTCCCACCCATGCAAACCTGCTGAGTAGAAGGTCCTTTGTATTTGTATTTTTTTTTTTGTATTTGTAATTTTTTGTAGTTGTATTTTCAACCAGCCAGGCTGGTCTCATAGACTAGACGTGACATAGTAAACGAAAATCCAGGACACTCAAATAAATATGATATGTTACATAAGACAGAAGATTACTGAAGGCAAAAACTAAAGGAAAAAACACAAACGTATAGCAATCCAAAGTTTGCGTGTTTGAATCTCATCACTGACAAATGTAGCTAATTAGCAACTTTGCAACTACTTACTGCTTTTTAGCCACTTTGCAACTAATTAGCATGTTAGCTAAACCTAACACTAACCCTTAACCATTTAACTTAACTCCTAACCTTAACCCCTAGCTCACCGAGCTAACATTAGCCACAATAAATTGGAATTTGTAACATATCATCCATATTTCAAATTCTTAACATATTGTATCATACGATTTGTAATTCATAAAATACAATACTAATTGTAATTCGTAACATATCATGTTACATCCACAAATTGATACATACCATACCAAACCTAACATATCATATCTATTTGAGTGTTCATTATGTGACGTCTACCCCTGAATCCAGGTTGAACCAGGTTGAACCAGCAACTATCAGGAAATAACAGTGATACATTTTTTTTCACACATTTACAATGTTAGTTTCATAAGCTGTTGTGCAATCTGATATAAAACACAGGGAAATATAAATTGTACTGCACTGGGCCTTTAATGGCTGATCATCCAACATTAATTCGAGACTGGCAGCGATTACTCCCAGAGTTTGAGAGTATTGAGTTCTTCATTGACAATTAGCTTTAGTTTGTGTGTGAGGATGTCTGGATTGCCTTTAGCCTGCACTCTTACTTCTCAATACATACTCAGTCATTCCCCAAACCCTTACAGCTGACAGTTACAGGCAGACAGTAACATATCACACTGCTGAAGTAATGCTAGCACACTAACGTTACTGAAAGCTGCGGACTTAGCATCAGTATTTAAGACATTGCTTAAGTTAATGGGACCACACAGTGTTTCATGCCCTGAAGCTCCTGATTCACAGATTTCGACCTGGAGGATGTGGAGCAGCGCCTGTCTATTCCAGTTAATATGAGAGGGAGGCGAATAGCAGTCGTATTCTATGAGTCACTGACTCAAGCTATCTCTGCAACACATTACAGTAAACATCTGGGGAGGTACAGTACACTGCCCTGGGGGACAGGGGGTGAGCAGTCATTCAGTCAGTCTCATCCAGCAAAAATCTGATGCCAGCTATAGGATATGATTTGGGGGTGGCAAGTAGCCAAGTGGTTAGAGTGTTGGACTAGTAACCGAAAGGTTGCAAGATCAAATCCCTGAGCTGACAAGGTACAAATCTGTCGTTCTGCCCCTGAACAAGGCAGTTAACCCACTGTACCTAGGCCATCATTGAAAATAAGAATTTGTTCTTAACTGACTTGCCTAGTTAAAAATAAAAATCTGGAAATGTCTGACATATTTGGGTTAAAAGTTTTGTGGCCATGCGCTGGCAGAGCAAGTGCCTTAGATGGCACAGTGAGGCCAACAATAGGACTGCTCTGCAGGGCACATTCTGAATCATTTAACACAGCCAGAGAGTCAAGATGGAGTAAACCACGTGTGCTTTTTGATAACTGGAGGGAATGCGTGTATTTGGGGGCACGGGGAAGGGTTGCATGTGAGCAGTAAGCAAGGCATTAAAAAATGGCATGAACAAGTTAGCCAGCTAGATTCCATGAGAATAGGATGAATAGTAGCATCTCCAAACAGGGGTTGTAGTGAAGCTGTAGAAGGGTAACTTCTATACCTTGTGACGTAGTCGTTTGAATCATACTGGTGTAATGCTTTTGAAAGAGCCACGTTGTTTAATGGAGACGTCTGTTATTGGGAAAGTGTGCATCGTGTGGTAATGCTGGTTGAACTTTGATGTGGTTTGAAGTAAAACGTAATTATATACAGTCAGTTCCCCAGCTTCTAAAGACTCCAGCTAATTATACCTAATGAAGTCAACCATAGGTGTTAGCGCCTAGAACCGCAGGAGAACACAGAGATGACCTCATTGTTCCAATTACCTTCTCCTTCTATAATGGCTACTCAGGAAACAAAGACTCCTTTGTCTCCAGCATATGCTTAGATCGACATATTATATGACCTTTGCCAATGTTATTCATACCCTAAGTTATTCCACTATCTTTCCATATGCTTCAGAGTAGGCCTACTGATGTTACTTTTCATTTTCGGTGGAAATGTCAGCTGAGCTGCGTATTGATTCAAATGACATCTTCTATGAGACCTTTTCAAGTGCTTCTTAATGCGTAATGATGTTTGTTGGAATATGTGAGACTGAAAGGCTAGTTTAGCGTTTGTCAGTGTAGTGGCTCTTGCAACGGTTGAAAGTAGACAAATTACAAAATTCAACAGATTATTTTTCATGCGGATTAACTTGAGTTACTCTTTCAATATGAAAGTATGAAGTATTATCAATGTGATTCATGAGGGCTCTTTACATATGAAGCATTATAACATGTTATTAACATGTCGTTACATAAAAACAACAGTCATACACTAGGACAAACTTGCAGATGATTAGATTCACCTCTCAATCACTGCTGGTGATACTCTCCTGTCTGTCATGTGCTACTGTGTTAGTTACTGTAAAACAGGATCCAATGCTTTCCCACTACGCACTAATGGTACCCAGATACAGTACCACTGACCTTGTGATTTATGACACCCACCCATGTCCCGTTCTTCAATCATTTAGACCGCTGCGCCACGTCTAGATGGATTAAGGCACTGTATCTCAGTGCTAGAGGCATCAATACAGACCCTGGTTCGATCCCGGGCTGAATCACAACCGGCCGTGATCGGGAGTCCCATAGGGCGGCGCACAATTGGCTCAGCGTCGTCCGGGTTAGGGGAGTGTTTGGCCAAGGTAAATAAGAATTTGTTTTCAACTGACTTGCCTAGTTAAATAAAGGTAAAAAAAAACATATGGCAAGGCCCCCATAACGACCCTCACACCCGAACTTACCCTGCTGTTACCCCAAAAACCACTTCCACTGCTGCTGACTCTCACCCGGTCTTTGTCAATCAATGTGTGCTTGAGTGAACCCACCCCCACAGTTAGGGATTAACGTCTAGACACACAGCTGATTGGCTACCAGGACAGGCACTGGCCCTGATTGGCAGGGGCTTCATATAGGGGCTGACAGGAAGGGCTGTTTGAAAGGTGAGAGAGAGGGGAGCAGAGACGGACTGACAGAGCAGCCAACAGAGAGGTAGATTGATGATGTAGGACGTATAGAGGGAGATATGCTGGGCAATGTAAACATATGTTTTCCATGCCAGTAAATTGAGTTGAAATATTTAATTGATATAAAGGTGAATGTTGATGGTTCTGCCCTGTAAAAGTTTCAGGAACATTGACAGACCAGAGGTTTTCTATATGTCATTGTATTGAACAGCACTTTATCTAACTTGTTTCGATGTTTGCATTCTAATGTGAGTTGGAGCAATCTCATATAATGTTGCATTGTTGGTATGGTGGGCAGATTGTGTTCTAGGGTGAAAGTTGTCTATATTCAGAGAGATCTGTGTTCAGTGAAAACCCATAGTTGATCAGACTACTGAAATGTTATCCATTATTTTATCCATTTTACCAATGCGTTATTCAAATGTTCGAATACAACATGGTATTCTCAAAAGGATATCCGCAAATCTTTTTCTATTTCTGTCAAGCTACATTTGACGTAAGATCACACAGCTTTGCTTTTAATAGGTTGCATTCGCCTCTGTGTATTCTTAATTTCAAAGACACAACAGTCATATCAAAGTGAGTCAGGGTGCATGACTTCATTTTGAACAAGTCAAGACATGGGGTCAGGTTGTTGCCTCAGGGATTAGTTGGTTGCAGGGGAAACAGTTACAACATGGTCGGTCACATGACGTAAGCTCAGTCCCACAGGATGCTGGCCCAGAGAAAGAGAGAGCTACAGCCAGTGCTACTCCTCCCTACAGCTGCCGTGCGACAGGGTCCTCTCACATATTCAGGCCAGATGGGGGCCCTATCATTCTAAACGGGTCACGTGACTGAACAAACCATGTGTGGCCTCAAAACACAAAAGGGCAACGGTGCAGAGAGCGATTAACTGTAGCAACACTAAAGGAAGAATTCTTTCATATGTTAGTACCATGTGTACATTTTGGTTTGTCCTTGAGTGCATTTATTTGTCCTAAGAGGTGCTGTGATCTAACATAAGTTCAACCGTACAGGGGCAATGAAAACAATGGTCGATGTTTGACAGAAGGTTATGGGTCAAGTGCTTGAATGGATGAGTTTTGCAGGTCCTTTTGTTAAGCTAACTAGCCATTTCCCTGTTGTTTTTCTCTCCCTCCTCTCCCTCTCTACAGGTGTCTATGAAGGAGGCAGGAGACGGCCTCCATGCTCAGATGAACTCCATGATGGGGGCTCTTCAGGAACTCAAGCTTCTACAGGTGCAGACAGCGTTGGAGCAGCTAGACATCTCAGGGAGGTCTGTCCAAAGGGCGGCCCCACCACCAGCAGAGGACACATGCCCTGGCCCTATCCCCAGCCCCAATGCTACCATTGGCTTTGGCCACAATGAGACCCTGAGGCCCCCCCTGGTCAGGACATCCAGCCGGGGGGGACACCAGAGCAGCCTGGGCACCTCGCCCTCTTCCTCCAGCCTGGAGACAGTAGAGACTGAGAGTGAGAACCAGCCTCTCCCCCACAGAGTGTCTGGATACACCACCCCACAGGTGGAGTACTGTGGCCCACATCTTAGCCAAGTGTTTCCAGAGCATCATCAGCCGGCTCACTCAGGCCAGGTATTGGATCTCCCTGGCATTCTCTACAGCCTGTCCAGGGAAGGCCCCTCGCTGGACAGCGACTACTCCCAGGACAGCATGGACGACTCCAGAGACTGGACCTCCTCGCTCATGAGCCGCAGCCGCAACCGGCAGCCGCTGGTGCTGGGGGACAACGTTTTCGCCGACCTGGTGGGCAACTGGCTGGACCTGCCTGAGCTGGAGAAGGAGGAGATGATTGGCTGGACCGACAGGCCCGACTCCCCGGCCCACCCTCTCTGTCTCAGCCGCTCCCAGGAGATCTGCAGGAAGGTCTCTCTGACCACCAATATCTTCAAGAAGTTCCTGCGCAGTGTGAGGCCCGACAGGGACAAGCTACTTAAGGAGAGGCCAGGCTGGATGGTCCCTGAGAGTCAGGAGGCCGAGCTCTTTAAAAGGCCCAAGAAAGTGTCTAAGCAGCAGACCAAGGGGAGCTTCTACCTCCCGTTCTGGGCAGGTGTCGGGCAGCAGGGTAAGGGACGGCCATGTCCCCAGTTGGCTGAGGAGAGAGATCCCACGAGCCAGGGCCAGTTCTCTGGGCTTTACATAGACAGGAGACAAGGGGCCAGAATGGAGAAAATGCTGCCCTTGTTTGACTATAACACGGCTGTGTGGGTGTGATGCTGACGCTGCTCTAGGATGCTGCGGTGGTGGCAGGTGTTGGTGATTTGGCTGGGAGCTCTTGGGTGGAAACAAGGAGGTTTGTGTGTCTGTCTGTCTCCTTCTCCAAGAGAAAAGGCAGACTGAGGGATGAATATCCAGACTATTTCCCAATAGAGAGATTATCAGGGAAACTGTTTGTCTGACAATCCTAAGACCTTTTTGTCTGTGACTGTGAGAGCAAGCAGGACTTTCTCTAATAGATGGGTTCACCAAAGTTAATAAGATTCTAATGAGTGCATAAGTGCCCTGGACTATACAATATACGGTACTTCAATATGGACATAATAATGCTCTGAATTTCTCTCGAGTTGTTACAGCATCATCATGGTTTCAAACCTCAACCCTGTTTCATATGTTTGAATTCTACTGTATACCCAAGTGTATCCCCACCCTCATCTCGTACTTCTGTCAGTTGTGACACATCCTGCATGGGCACTACTAAATGTTTCATCTATGACATTGTGAAACAGTCACTGAACTGCCACTGAACACAACCACAGGTGCTTCTCTGCCTCGCTGCCCAGAGTCAGACGGCTGGATGAATACACACAGAGTGTAATATTGTTCCATCAGCCTAACTCAGGGATCGGGATGTGGCCTGTGTGACCGACTGGGTTCAAACCTGGATCTCCTGTACACCACAAGACTGTTAGCCCGCTGAGGTAAAGCCTAGGTATTAGCTTGGGGAGCTAACACAGGTCTTCAGGTCTCAGGCAAGGTTACTCATCACATGGTTCCTTGGTTTCGAACCACCTCTGTTACATATTCACCATCCACCTACACACACAGGATAGGGTAAAGGCCCAGTGCAGTCAAAAAAATAGATTTACCTGTGTTTTATATATATTTCCACACTATGAGGTTGTGAAAATGATTGTAATGCCCTTTTAGTGTAAGAGCTGTTTGAAAAGACATGCAGACATGATGGCACATCGTGGCTCTTCAGCCAATCCTCCTGGATAGTGTATTATACATGGCAGAGAGAGGGAGTGAGAGCGAAAGAGCTGTGTACCATCTGGCTGCCTACAGTTACATAAGGACAAGCTAGCAGCACAGACAAGAGGTGCAGTCATTCAGCGTAGGCTGTCGGGTGTTTTGAAACCAACCCTAAGCTGTGATGCTGAAGTTACATGTATATGTCCTATGTATGTAATACCAGACAGGGCCTGGAGACAGGGCCTGGAGACAGGGCCTGGAGAGTTCATGTAGACAGCAGAGGACTGAGGAGGAGGAGAATGTTTACAGTGAATCATTCCACATGTACATGCAGTACTAAATGTCATGATGTCAACAAAGTCGATTAGCCATTGTGTAAAGTCATTTTAAAAAGGGACTTAAAGAGATGGAGGTTGAACCCGGAAGATATGTGGTTAGACCAAGCACTCTTTATGAAACTGTATGAAGGAGGTGTTGTGAAGAGATTTGAGAGAGCAGCATGAACATTAGAATGGTTTAGCAACATTTGCAATCATTTTCCAGAGCTGAGCTCCACATATAATTTCCTCAGGGAAATCACTGTAATTACAAAAACTATTTATCTTCTTTAGAAAACACACGGTATGCAAGTACAATCCTCAGCCCTCACTAGTAATAAGAGTGGCCTGAGAAGTCAAACATCACCCCATCCATTAATTCAACAGACATGATTATGAATGTTCCAATGTAGCCATTTTTATCTCAATATCAAATCATTTTCTGGGAAATAATTAAGTAACTTACTGTGATTGTTTTCGATTAAAGTTGTCAAAAATAAACAAAAATACCTTCTTAGCATGAGCAATTTCTCAAACAAAAATGTACCTAGGACTGAGTGTGGATGGGAACACTGTAAACTAGTTGTTATTGGCAGAGAGGTTTGGAACACTCATTCATTGTTATCTCACCAGGCAGGCCAAAACTCCATCCCCAAAAAACAGGCTGAAATTTCAGGCGGTCTATTCAAACAGCTCTTACACTAATAGGGCTTTATCATCATTTTCACAATTTCACAGCATTACTCCAACCTCATAGCGTGGAAATATATATAAAACACAGGCAAATCATGTTTTTGACTGTACTGGGCCTTTAAATATCTCTTCATATACTGAAAACACATGGGTTTCTTTCAATATTCAGGTTGGATTATATTCAGTAAATCACACACACAGACGGACGGTCTCTAAAAAAACTTATGCCATAAGAGCCTCTATGAGCCTCTCCTGCCTGTAGTCTTATTCATATTTACAGCTATAATTGTCATTTCAGCACTGTTGTTAAAACTGCGGTTCTGCGAACCTCAAAGTGTTACTGAGTGTAAATTTGCACTGTAAAACTTCCACTGGCTCTTTGTAAATTAAACTTTTTTCTGAAGAGACTGGTTTCTTGACTGGAAATTGCATTTGTATATTCTGAACATAAATGTACTATTTGACCGGTGACCAATTTTTATTGGGTGATTCTTAAGTTGACCCAACATACTTCTAAACAATTTGTCTGTCTTGCTATGTTTAGATTTGAAATAGTTACTTTTTTTGTGGGGATATGTTTTATATATCAACGATAATCCAGCTTTCTCTTTACTGAAATGTTCCGAGTAGGATTTGACTCTGCCCTGATCTACTCTACTCTGCCCTGCTCTACTCTGCCGTGCTCTACTCTAGTCTGCCCTGCTCTACTCTAGTCTGACCTGCTCTACTCTAGTCTGACCTGCTCTACTCTAGTCTGACCTGCTCTACTCTGCCCTGCTCTACTCTGCCCTGCTCTACTCTGCTCTACTCTGCCCTGCTCTACTCTACTCTGCTCTGATCTACTCTACTCTGCCCTGCTCTACTCTGCCGTGCTCTACTCTAGTCTGCCCTGCTCTACTCTAGTCTGACCTGCTCTACTCTAGTCTGACCTGCTCTGCTCTTCTCTGCTCTACTCTACTCTGCCCTGCTCTGCTCTACTCTGCCCTGCTTTGCTCTACTCTGCCATGCTTTGCTCTAATCTGCCCTGCTCTACTCTGCCCTGCTCTACTCTGCCCTGCTCTACTCTGCCCTGCTCTACTCTACTCTGCCCTGCTCTACTCTACTCTGCCCTGCTCTATTCTACTCTGCCCTGCTCTATTCTACTCTGCCCTTCTTTGCTCTACTCTGCCCTTCTTTGCTCTACTCTTCCCTACTCTACTCTGCCCTGCTCTACTCTTCTCTGCTCTACTCTGCCCTGCTCTACTCTTCTCTGCTCTACTCTACTCTGCTCTACTCTACTCTGCCCTGCTCTTCTCTCTGCTCTACTCTGCCCTGCTCTACTCTGCCCTGCTCTACTCTGCCCTGCTCTACTCTGCCCTGCTCTATTCTACTCTGCCCTGCTCGACTCTGCCCTGCCCTGCTCGACTCTGCCCTGCCCTGCTCGACTCTGACCTGCTGTACTCTGCCCTGCTTTACTCTGTCTTGCCCTACTCTACTCCGCTCTACTCTGCCCTGCTCTACTCTACTCTGACCTGCTGTACTCTAGTCCGCCCTGCCCTACTCTACTCTGCCCTGCCCTACTCTACTCTGCCCTGCTCTGCTTTACTCTGCCCTGCTCTGCTTTACTCTGCCCTTCTCTACTCTACTCTGCTCTGTTCTACTCTACTCTGCTCTGCTCTGTTCTACTCTACTCTGTTCTCTGCTCTACTCTACTCTGCCCTTCTCTGCTCTACTCTACTCTACTTTGCCCTTCTCTGCTCTACTCTACTCTGCTCTTCTCTGCTCTGCTGTCCCGGCCGGGAGCAGGCCATGCCCTCCGCATCCCCCAGCTCTGGGGTAACCCGGATGGCGAGTCACGTCACCTCCTGTTGGGCGCACACCGAAACAGCCCCTCCAATGGTTCCTGTACGAATCGATGGCATCGACACCCGCGCTCTGATAGACTCCGGCAGCATGGTGACCCTGGCCCACCCGCAGTGGCTCACACGAGAGGGGAAGTATGGACGAGGAGGTGACGGTGTCCTGTGTACACAGGGACACGAAGAGGTACCCAACGGTGCCAGTGAGGATAACCTCCCCAAGGGGGGAGTGCTAGATGCACGTGGGAGCTGTTCCTAACCTACCCATGTCCATTCTCCTCGGTCAAGACTGCCCTCTCTTCCAGGCCCTGTGGAGGAGGGACCTGGGGAGGCGAGCACGGGAGGTAGGAAGAAAATGAAAAAGGACAGTGGCCTGTGCAACCCAACCCCCGGCACGAGAGGTGTCCACTGGGCCCGAGTCGGACCCGGAGGAGGGAGACTATCCCGCTCCGGCAAGCGAGCCACCGTGCGAGGAAGACCTCAGGCTCCCCTTTATGGAGGTGGAGGCCCTAGACGGACCTCCCGACACTGGAATCCTCACGGGTCAGTTCGGGATGGCCCAGTTAGAAGACCCCAATCTCCAGATCGCTAGGGGCCAGGTGATTGCGGTGGATGGCGTACTGTTACCTGGGGTAAGTGATTGACGCTAACCCCACTTCGCAATCAAGCATCATTTATTGTATCAGGTAGTATGGCATAATGGGGAGACAAAAGACTTGTTACTCATACCCACACCCACCTGCTTGGGGCACACCTGGGGATGGAGAAAATCAGGGAGCGGATTCCACTGGCCCGGAGTCAAGCGCGTCATGGAGGACTACTGCCATAGTTACCAGGACTGCCAGATCACAGCTCCGAGGGTGAATTATTGAAACCCTTTGGTTCGCTTGCCAATTATAGGAGTGCCATTTGAGCGGGTGGCAATGGATCTGGTGGGTCCGTTGGTGAAGACCGCGAGGGTACACTAATACATCGTGGTCATCGTGGATTACGCCACCCGGTATCCTGAGGCAATCCCACTACGCACGGTGGCAGCAAAAGGTATCGCACGAGACCTTCTCGTGTAATACCTCTTCCATTTATTTAGCTGGGTAGGTATTCCGCAGGAAATCCTGACGGACCAGGGCACCGCGTTCATGTCTTGGGTGATGAAAGATGACTGCAATCTGTTTCAAATAAAACAGGTGAGGACCAGTGTGTACCATCCACAAACGGATGGGATGGTGGAATGCTTCAACAAGACCCTAAAACAGAAGCTGAATAAGGTCATTGAGAGAGACGGGCGGAACTGGGACCAGCTGCTGCCCCACCTGATGTTTTCAGTGCGTGAGGTACCCCAAGCATCCACGGGGTTCTCCCCCTTTGATCTCCTGTATGGCCGTCGGCCCCGCGGGCTCCTGGACCTAGCCAAGGAGGTCTGGGAAGAGCAGCCAACCCACCTTCACAGTGTAGTAGAACATGTGGAGGAGATGAGGGAGAGGATGACAGTGATTTGGCCAGTGGTGAGGGAGCACATGGCCCAGGCGCAATGTGCCCAGGAGCGTGTCTACAACCGGGGGGCACAACCACGAGAGTTCCAACCAGGTGAGAAGGTCTTGGTGCTGATCCCAACAACGGAGAGTAAATTCCTGGCTACGTGGCATGGACCCTACGACATCGTTGAGTGGGTAGGCGACATCAACTATAAGGTCAGCCAACCGGGGCGGAGAAAACCCCTCCAGCTTTACCATGTGAATTCACTGAAAAAATGGCACGCACGCGAGGCACTGTGCGTAACGTGGACCCGGCCACAGTCCAACCCAATGACAAGAGCTCAGAGTGTTGGTCCAGCGGAATATGGCTGTGTTCTCCGAGGTGCCGGGGCGCACGGATCTCGTGGAACATCATATCCACACCCGTCTAGGAGAAAATGTGCGTAAACGGCCAAACCGGATACCAGATCCCGGAGGGTGGCAGTCCGGCGGGAAGTGGCAACAATGCTAGAAATGTGGGTACTGGAGTCACACAGTGAGTGGTCTAGCCCCATAGTGCTAGACCGCGGAACCATCCGCTTCTGTAATGACTTCCTGGGCCTGAACGAGGTCAGTAAGTTCAATGCCTACCCCATCCCCTGGGTGGACGAACTGTTCGACCGCTTGGGGATGGCGAGATATGTCAGCACCTTGGACCTGATGAAGGGGTACTGGCAGGTGCCACTGGCAGCGGCCTCCCGAGAGAAGACGGCCTTCTCCACCCCGGGGGGGGGGCTATACCACTACCGGGTTCTGCCTTTCGGGCTCCACGGGGCACCAGCAACCTTTCTTGGCTACGCCAAGATGGAGTACCTGGGCTATCAGATCGGGAGAGAAATTGTGAAACCCCAATAATTTTTCATTCCTGGGGTTAGCAGGGTATTACAGTAGATTTGTAGCCTGATGAATTTACTGTGTTAAATGAGGCCTCACCTCCTGGTTACACTAGTGACCATATCCCCCTTCCATCCCGCAAAGGCGGAGGTGTTGCTAACATTTACGATAGCAAATTAAAATAAAATAAAAAACACACATTTTTGTCTTTTGAGCTTCTAGTCATGAAATCTATGCAGCCTACCCAATCACTTTTTATAGCTCCTGTTTACAGGCCTCCTGGGCTATATACAGCGTTCCTCACTGAGTTCCCTGAATTCCTATAGGACCTTGTAGTCATAGCAGATAATATTCTATTTTTTGGTGAGTTTAATATTCACATGGAAAAGTCCACAGCCCCACTCTAAAAGGCTTTCGGAGCCATCATCGACTCAGTGGGTTTTGTCCAACATGTCTCTGGAACTACTCACTGCCACAGTCATACTCTGGACCTAGTTTTGTCCCATGGAATAAATGTTGTGGATCTTAATGTTTTTCCTCATAACCCTGGACTATCGAATCCACCATTTTATTACGTTTGCAATCGCAAAAAATAATCTGCTCAGAATTTAACCTTGCACAACACTAGATGCAGTTGCACCCCTAAAAACTAAAAACATTTGTCATAAGAAACTAGCTCCCATACAGAAAATACCCGAGCTCTGAAGCAAGCTTCCAGAAAATTGGAACGGAAATGGCTCCACTCCAAACTGGAAGTCTTCTAACTAACTTGGAAAGACAGTACCATGCAGTATCAAAGAGCCCTCACTGCTGCTCGATCATCCTATTTTTCCAACTTAATTGAGGAGAACAATCCGAAATGTATTTTTGATACTGTCACAAAACTGACTAAAAAGCAGCATTCCCCAAGAGAGGATGCCTTTCACTTCAGCAGTAATAAATTCATGAACATCTTTAAGGAAACGATCATGATCATTAGAAAGCAAATTACGGACTCCCCTTTAAATCTGCGTATTCCTCCAAAGCTCAGTTGTCCTGAGTTTGCACAACTCTGCCAGGACCTAGGATCAAGGGAGACACTCAAGTGTTTTAGTACTATATCTCTTGACACAATGATGAAAATAATCATGGCCTCTAAACCATCAAGCTGCATACTGGACCCTATTCCAACTGAACTACTGAAAGAGCTGCTTCCTGTGCTTGGCCCTCCTATGTTGAACATAATAAACGACTCTCTATACACCGGATGTGTACCAAACTCACTAAAAGTGGCAGTAATAAAGCCTCTCTTGAAAAAGCCAAACATTGACCCAGAAAATATAAAAAACTATCGGCCTATATCAAATCTTCCATTCCTCTCTAAAATATTAGAAAAAGCTGTTGTGCAGCAACTCACTGCCTTCCTGAAGACAAACAATCTATACAAAGCACGAGGACAGATGCAGAGCCTCGGTCTGACGCCATTAAAAGGTCATTTACCACCTTTACAAGTGCAGTCTCAGTGCTATGGTGGGGTCTAAAACCAGACTGAAGCATTGTTCCTAGACCTTGATGCTGCTTTTGATACCATCGATCACCACATTCTTTTGGAGAGATTGGAAACCAAATTGGTCTACACGGACAAGTTCTGGCCTGGTTTAGATTTTAGCTGTCGGAAGATATCAATTTGTCTCTGTGAATGGTTTGTCCTCTGAAAAATCTTCTGTAAATTTCAGTGTTCCTCAAGGTTCTGTTTTTGTTTTCACTATATATTTTACCTCTTGGGGATGTCATTCGAAAACATAATGTTAACTTTCACTGCTATGAGAATGACACACAGCTGTACATTTCAATGAAACATGGTGAAGCCCCAAAATTGCCCTCGCTAGAAGCCTGTGTTTCAGACATAAGGATGGATGCAAACGTTCTACTTTTAAACTCGGACAAAACAGAGATGCTTGTTCTAGGTCCCAAGAAACAAAGAGATCTTCTGTTGAATCTGACAATTAATCTTAATGGTTGTACAGTCGTCTCAAATAAAACTGTGAAGGATCTCGGTGTTACTCTGGACCCTGATCTCTCTTTTGACGAACATATCAAGACTGTTTCAAGGACAGGTTTTTTCCATCTACGTAACATTGCAAAACTCAGAAACTTTCTGTCCAAAAATGATTCAGAAAAATTTAGCCATGCTTTTGTCACTTCTAGGTTAGACTACTGCAATGCTCTACTTTCCGACTACCCGTATAAAGCACTAAATAAACTTCAGTTAGTGCTAAATACGGTTGCTCGAATCCTGACTAGAACCAAAGAATTTGATCATATTACTCCAGTGCTAGCCTCCCTACACTGGCTTCCTGTTAAGGCAAGGGCTCAAGGTTTTACTGCTAACCTACAAAGCATTACATGGGCTTGCTCCTACCTATCTTTCTGATTTGGTCCTGCCGTACATACCTACACGTACGCTATGGTCACAAGATGCAGGCCTCCTAATTGTCCCTAGAATTTCAAAGCAAACAGCTGGAGGCAGGGCTTTCTCCTATAGAGCTCGATTTTTATGGAATGGTCTACCTACCCATGTGAGATACGTAGACTCAGTCTCAACTTTTAAGTCTTTACTGAAGACTCATCTCTTCAGTGGGTCATATGATTGAGTGTAGTCTGGCCCAGGAGTGTGAAGGTGAACGGAAAGGCTCTGGAGCAACGAGCTGCCCTTGCTGTCTCTGCCTTGCCGGTTCCCCTCTCTCCACTGGGATTCTCTGCCTCTAACCCTATTACAGGGGCTGAGTAACTGGCTTACTGGTGCTCTTCCATGCCGTCCCTAGGAGAGGTGCGTCACTTGAGTAGGTTGAATCGCTGACGTGGTCTTCCTTTCTGGGTTGGCGCCCCCCCTTGGGTTGTGCCGTGGCGGAGATCTTTGTGGGCTATACTCAGCCTTGTCTCAGCATGGTAAGTTGGTGGTTGAAGATATCCCTCTAATAGTGTGGGGGCTGTGCTTTGGCAAAGTGGGTGTGGTGATATCCTGCCTGTTTGGCCCTGTCCGGGGGTATCATTGGACGGCGCCACAGTGTCTCCTGACCCCTCCTGTCTCAGCCTCCAGTATTTATGCTGCAATAGTTTGTCTCGGGGGGCTAGGGTCAGTCTGTTATATCTGAAGTATTTCTCCTGTCGTATCCTGTGTCCTGTATGAATTTAAGTATGCTCTCTCTAATTATCTCTTTTTCTTTCTTTCTTTCTTTCTCTCTCTCGGAGGACCTGACCACTAGGACCATGCCTCAGGACAACCTGGCATGATGACTCCTTGATGTCCCCAGTCCACCTGGCCGTGCTGCTGCTCCAGTTTCAACTGTTCTGCCTGCGGCTATGGAACCCTGACCTGTTCACAGGACGTGCTACCTGTCCCAGACCTGCTGTTTTCAACTCTTTAGCGACAGCAGAGGCTTGGTTTCTGTACAGCACTTTGAGATATCAGCTTATGTACAAAGGGCTATATAAATAAATTTGATTTGATTTGATATATGTTCTTAGTTCTACATTTTTTGAAAGGGGCATGCTTATTTAAGATGGTGAGGAAACAACTTTTAAAGAACAACAAGGCATCCTCTGCTGACGGGATGAAGTCAATATTCTTCCAGGATACCCGGGCCAGGTCGATTAGAAAGGCCTGTTAGCAGAAGTGTTTTAGGGAGCGTTTGACAGTGGACCCATATTGGATGCAGACAACCATTGCTGAGATTCTGATTGAAAACAGGAGAGGAAAGTTGGTCAGGATAATATCTGTGAGGGTGCCCATGTTTACGGATTTGCGGTTGTACCTGGTGGGTTCCTTGATAATTTGTGTGAGATTGAGGGCATCTAGCTTACATTGGCCGGGGTGTCTTAAGCATATCCCAGTTTAGGTCACCTAGCAGAACGATGGGGGGCAATCAATTCACATATGGTGTCCAAGGCACAGCTGGGAGCTGAGGGGGGTCTATAACAGGCGGCAACAGTGAGAGACTTATTTCTGGAGAGATTAAATTCAATTAGATTTAAATTAGAAGTTCAAACTGTTTGGGCATAGACCTGAAAAGTAAGACAGAACTTTGCAGGCTATCTCTGCAGTAGATTGCAACTCTTCCCCTTTGGCAGTTCTATCTTGATGGAAAATGTTGTTGTTGGGGTTGGAAATCTCCAAATTTTTGGTGGCCGTCCTAAGCCAGGATTCAGACACGGCAAGGACATCAGGATGTGCTAAAGTAGTGAATAAAACAAACTTAGGGAGGAGGCGTCTGATGTTAATATGCATGAAACCAATGTTTTTACGGTTACAGAAGTCCAGAAATGAGAGGGCCTGGGGACACACAGGGCCTGGGTTAACCTCCATATCACCTGAGGAACAGAGGAGGAGTAGAATGAGGGTACAGCTAACGGCTATTAAAACTGGTCGTCTAGTGCGTTGGGGACAGAGAATAAAAGGAGCAGATTTCTGGGCATGGTAGAAAAGATTCAGGGCATAATGTACAGACAGGGGTATGGTAAATAATAGTAAATCATTTTGTGGTGTTGTTTTAACACTGTGTGGTGTAAAGCCTAATTTGCATATACATTTTCCCTTGACTACATGTGCCTTTCACCAAGTGAATTCCTAGGCAAATGTTATCAATAAAAACTGAATGACAATACATATATCAAAAGGTCTTAGATATTGGCCAACAATTGGAATTTTTATTCATCCGCTACCTGCATTCAGAATGACTGTCAGGGTTAGGAAACTTGATATAAGAACACTACCTAAACCATTTCAACCAGAACAACCATTCCAGTACCGGGTGCAATACATTGAACTAACTGATTGGAAAAGTTTAGAAAAATGTATGTTATTTATCTTTGTGTTGCATAAGATTTATCAATAAATCAATGTACATGCAAAAACAGATACTTAAAAACAATCGTAAAAAAAATTTGACCAGCAGTAGAGCATGCTGGGAAATAGGACAATGAGGGGCGTGGTTTTGATGGGGCTGTTTTACGCTCCAGTGTTAAACAATAACTCTGGTTATTAACACCAACATTGGTGGTCTTACAGAGTGAAGTTAACTCCTGAATCAACACTATAAGTGTAACACTGAAAATCAACACTAACCAATTTGCTGTGTTGGAGGGAGGGATGGAGGGATATGGTGGTAGGGTGGATGGGGGGAAGGGGGTAGCCATACTGCCTGGAATCCATGTTGGCACAGATTCCCACCTACCATCATTGGTCTTTCAATAGCCTCCTCAGCTGTTCAGTCCCACAGCTCTGTCAACTCTCCCTGGTATGTGCTCAAATTTCACTTTTTCTCTTTGTCAGCTCAGGAAAGCTCAGAATCTGTGCTTCCCACGATACACACCCATACAGTATAGCAGGAAGGCAGGCAAGCACTGGCAAACCAAAGGTAATCTGCAACAGCATGTAAACACCCATACTGTCCTGAAAGACTACAGACGAAGGCCATACTGTTAGAAACAGATTTGAGGTGATAAAACCAAGAGTTAAATCTGGGTCAATTATTTTAGGATTTGCCATCTGGCCTCTTGTAGTGCATGTTCATCTAACAAGATAATTATTTGACTCTCTCTCGATCTAGCGATGCATGTAATAGAACAGGCTCAATCTCATATTACTGAAATAAACATGTTCTCACAAATCAACATGATTTGGCTGCTGCCTCTGTTACTTGTGTTTGAATAGATTGGGAAACAGCAGACCAGTGTGTGCCATGGTTTAACGTTATCCATATGACAACTTGAGCGTCACATAATGATCACGGGTCTCCAGAAGGAGAAGGGTTGGGAGGACTGACCGATGGGTGATCTGACAAGTGAATCTCAGGAATGATTAGATGATTTAATATGGTTCTCAGTCACATTGTTAACAATGTAAGGAATCCCATCTGTATGGTTAAGATGACTAATGTTGATTCCTCCACCACCAGAGTATGTTGATACAGGAGTGAGACTTTTTCATCCTGCAAGGTTTTGCTCCCAGTTTTAAATGTATTAGTGTAAATCAAATCAAATTTTATTTGTCACATACACATGGTTAGCAGGTGTTAATGCGAGTGTAGCGAAATGCTTGTGCTTCTAGTTCCGACAATGCAGTAATAACCAACAAGTAATCTAGCTAACAATTCCAAAACTACCACCTTATAGACACAAGTGTAAGGGGATAAAGAATATGTACATAAAGATATATGAATGAGTGATGGTACAGAGCGGCATAGGCAAGATACAGTAGATGGTATTGAGTACAGTATATACATATGAGATGAGTATGTAAACAAAGTGGCATAGTTAAAGTGGCTAGTGATACATGTATTACATAAAGATGCAGTAGATGATATAGAGTACAGTATATACTTATACATATGAGATGAATAATGTAGGGTATGTAAACATTATATAAGGTAGCATTGTTTAAAGTGGCAAGTGATATATTTTACATCATTTCCCATCAATTCCCATTATTAAAGTGGCTGGAGTTGAGTCAGTGTGTTGGCAGCAGCCACTCAATGTTAGTGGTGGCTGTTTAACAGTCTGATGGCCTTGAGATAGAAGCTGTTTTTCAGTCTCTCGGTCCCAGCTTTGATGCACCTGTACTGACCTCGCCTTCTGGATGATAGCGGGGTGAACAGGCAGTGGCTCGGGTGGTTGTTGTCCTTGATGATCTTTATGGCCTTCTGTGACATCGGGTGGTGTAGGTGTCCTGGAGGGCAGGTAGTTTGCCCCCGGTGATGCATTGTGCAGACCCCACTACCCTCTGGAGAGCTTTGCGGTTGTGGGCGGAGCAGTTGCCGTACCAGGCGGTGATACAGCCCGACAGAATGCTCTCGATTGTGCATCTGTAGAAGTTTGTGAGTGTTTTTGATTACAAGTCAAATTTCTTCAGCCTCCTGAGGTTGAAGAGGCGCTGCTGCGCTTTCTTCACGATGCAGTCTGTGTGGGTGGACCAATTCAGTTTGTCTGTGATGTGTACGCCGAGAAACTTAAAAAACTTACTACCCTCTCCACTACTATTCCATCGATGTGGATAGGGGGGTGTTCCCTCTGCTGTTTCCTGAAGTCCACAATCATCTCCTTAGTTTTGTTGACGTTGAGTGTGAGGTTATTTTCCTGACACCACACTCCGAGGGTCCTCACCTCCTCCCTGTAGGCCGTCTCGTCGTTGTTCGTAATCAAGCCTACCACTGTTGTGTCGTCCGCAAACTTGATGATTGAGTTGGAGGCGTGCATGGCCACGCAGTCGTGGGTGAACAGGGAGTACAGGAGAGGGCTCAGAACGCACCCTTGTGGGGCCCGTGTTGAGGAACAGCGGGGTGGAGATGTTGTTGCCTACCCTCACCACCTGGGGGCGGCCCGTCAGGAAGTCCAGTACCCAGTTTCACAGGGCGGGGTCGAGACCCAGGGTCTTGAGCTTAATGACGAGTTTGGAGGGTATTAAGCTGTAGTCAATGAACAAATCAAATCAAAGTTTGCGCATGCTCTGAGGCCGCGGCTGGGGATGCCGTCTGGGCCTGCAGCCTTGCGAGGGTTGACACGTTTAAATGTTTTCCTCACGTCGGCTGCAGTGAAGGAGAGTCCGCATGTTTTGGTTGCGGGCAGTGTCAGTGGCACTGTATTGTCCTCAAAGCGGGCAAAAAAGTTATTTAGTCTGCCTGGGAGCAAGACATCCTGATCCGTGACAGGGCTGGTTTTCTTTTTGTAATCTGTGATTGACTGTAGACCCTGCCACATACCTCTTGTGTCTGAGCCGTTGAATTGAGATTCTACTTTGTCTCTATACTGACGCTTAGCTTGTTTGATTGCCTTGTGGAGGGAATAGCTATACTGTTTGTATTCGGTCAGGTTTCTGGTCACCTTGCCCTGATTAAAAGCAGTGGTTCGCGCTTTCAGTTTCACGCAAATGCTGCCATCAATCCACGGTTTCTAGTTTGGGAATGTTTTAATCGTTGCTATGGGAACGATATCCTCAACGCACGTTCTAATGAACTCGCTCACCAAATCAGCGTATTCGTCAATGTTGTTGTTTGATGCAATATGAAACATATCCCAGTCCACGTGATGGAAGCAGTCTTAGAGTGTGGAATCAGATTGGTCGGACCAGCGTTGAACAGACCTCAGCTCGGGGGCTTCTTGTTTTAGTTTCTGTCTGTAGGCAGGGAGCAACAAAATGGAGTCGTGGTCAGCTTTTCCGAAAGGAGAGCGGGGCAGGGCCTTATATGCATCGCGGAAGTTAGAATAGCAATGATCGAGGGTTTTTCCAGCCCTGGTTGCGCAATCGATATGCTGATAAAATTTAGGGAGTCTTGTTTTCAGATTAGCCTTGTTAAAATCCCCAGCTACAATGAATGCAGCCTCAGGATATATGGATTCCAGTTTGCAAAGAGTCAAATAAAGTTCGTTCAGAGCCATCGATGTGTCTGCTTTTTTATTTTATTTTTTATTTTTTTATTTTTTTTATTTCACCTTTATTTAACCAGGTAGGCTAGTTGAGAACAAGTTCTCATTTACAACTGCGACCTGGACAAGATAAAGCATAGCAGTGTGAACAGACAACACAGAGTTACACATGGAGTAAACAATTAACAAGTCAATAACACAGTAGAAAAAAGTGTGCAAAAGGCATGAGGAGGTAGGCGAATAATTACAAAGTGTGCAAAAGGCATGAGGAGGTAGGCGAATAATTACAATATTGCAGATTAACACTGGATTGATAAATGATCATGTGCAGGTAGAGATATTGGTGTGCAAAAGAGCAGAAAAGTAAATAAATAAAAACTGTGGGGATGAGGTAGGTGAAAATGGGTGGGCTATTTACCAATAGATTATGTACAGCTGCAGCGATCGGTTAGCTGCTCAGATAGCTGATGTTTGAAGTTGGTGAGGGAGATAAAGGTCTCCAACTTCAGCGATTTTTGCAATTCGTTCCAGTCACAGGCAGCAGAGTACTGGAACGAAAGGCGGCCGAATGAGGTGTTGGCTTTAGGGATGATCAGTGAGATACACCTGCTGGAGCGCGTGCTACGGATGGGTGTTGCCATCGTGACCAGTGAACTGAGATAAGGCGGAGCTTTACCTAGCATGGCCTTGTAGACGACCTAGAGCCAGTGGGTCTTGCGACGAATATGTAGCGAGGGCCAGCCGACTAGAGCATACAAGTCGCAGTGGTGGGTAGTATAAGGTGCTTTAGTGACAAAACGGATGGCACTGTGATAAACTGCATCCAGTTTGCTGAGAAGAGTGTTGGAAGCAATTTTGTAGATGACATCGCCGAAGTCGAGGATCGGTAGGATAGTCAGTTTTACTAGGGTAAGCTTGGCAGCGTGAGTGAAGGAGGCTTTGTTACGGAATAGAAAGCCGACTCTTGATTTGATTTTCGATTGGAGATGTTTGATATGGGTCTGGAAGGAGAGTTTGCAGTCTAGCCAGACACCTAGGTACTTATAGGTGTCCACATATTCAAGGTCGGAACCATCCAGTGTGGTGATGCTAGTCGGGCAGGCGGGTGCAGGCAGCGATCGGTTGAAAAGCATGCATTTGGTTTTACTAGCGTTTAAGAGCAGTTGGAGGCCACGGAAGGAGTGTTGTATGGCATTGAAGCTCGTTTGGAGGTTAGATAGCACAGTGTCCAATGACGGGCCGAAAGTATATAGAATGGTGTCGTCTGCGTAGAGGTGGATCAGGGAATCGCCCGCAGCAAGAGCAACATCATTGATATACACAGAGAAAAGAGTCGGCCCGAGAATTGAACCCTGTGGCACCCCCATAGAGACTGCCAGAGGACCGGACAGCATGCCCTCCGATTTGACACACTGAACTCTGTCTGCAAAGTAATTGGTGAACCAGGCAAGGCAGTCATACGAAAAACCGAGGCTACTGAGTCTGCCGATAAGAATATGGTGATTGACAGAGTCGAAAGCCTTGGCAAGGTCGATGAAGACGGCTGCACAGTACTGTCTTTTATCGATGGCGGTTATGATGTCGTTTAGTACCTTGAGTGTGGCTGAGGTGCACCCGTGACCGGCTCGGAAACCAGATTGCATAGCGGAGAAGGTGCGGTGGGATTCGAGATGGTCAGTGACCTGTTTGTTGACTTGGCTTTCGAAGACCTTAGATAGGCAAGGCAGAATGGATATAGGTCTGTAACAGTTTGGGTCCAGGGTGTCTCCCCCTTTGAAGAGGGGGATGACTGCGGCAGCTTTCCAATTCTTGGGGATCTCAGACGATATGAAAGAGAGGTTGAACAGGCTGGTAATAGGGGTTGCGACAATGGCGGTGGATAGTTTCAGAAATAGAGGGTCCAGATTGTCAAGCCCAGCTGATTTATACGGGTCCAGGTTTTGCAGCTCTTTCAGAACATCTGCTATCTGGATTTGGGTAGAGCCATCGATGTGTCTGCTTGGGGGGAAATATATTCGGCTGTGATTATAATCGAAGAGAATTCTCTAGGTAGATAATGCGGTCGACATTTGATTGTGAGGAATTCTAAATCAGGTGAACAGAAGGACTTGAGTTCCTGTATGTTGTTGTGGCCACACCACGTCTCGTTAACCATGAAGCATACGCCCCCGCCCCTCTTCTTACCAGAAAGATGTTTGTTTCTGTCGGCGCGATGCGTGGAGAAACCAGCTGACTGCACCGACTCCGATAGCGTCTCTCCAGTGAGCCATGTTTCCGTGAAGCAAAGAACGTTACAGTCTCTGATGTCCCTCTGGAATGCTACCCTTGCTCAGATTTCATCAACCTTGTTGTCAAGAGACTGGACATTGGCGAGAAGAATGCTAGGGAGTGGTGCACGATGTGCCCGTCTCCGGAGTCTGACCAGAAGACCGCTTCGTTTCCCCCTTTTATGAAGTCGTTTGTTTGGGTCGCCGGCTGGGATCCATTCCGTTGTCCTGGTTGAAAGGCAGAACACAGGATCCGCTTCGCGAAAGTCATATTCTTGGTCGTACTGATGGTGAGTTGCTCTTATATTCAGTAGTTCTTCTCGACTGTATGTAATGAAACCTAAGATGATCTGGGGTACCAATGTAAGAAATAACACGTAAAAAAAACAAAAAACTGCATAGTTTCCTAGGTACGCGAAGCGAGGCGGCCATCTCTGTCGGCGCCGGAAGCGTGATACTCACATTTTCCCTATACCCATCATGAGGTTGTTACAACCTAGCCTATGAGTTCAAGTTTACACCGTAGGTGCACAGGTCGAGGGAAAAATTTGAGATGACAGACAGTGACACATGGACAGACAGTGACACATTCAATACCACCTTGCCTGCACCTTGCCTGCATCTAGCTTGTCTAGGGTGTAATCATTATTCCAATAGTTGCCATAGACCTCAGCTCTTTAAACCCATCCCTCAGCCACTCTCAGCCCATCCCAGCTATCACCATAGACCTCAGCTCTTTAAACCCATCCCTCAGCCACTCTCAGCCCATCCCACCTATCACCATAGACCACCCTCGTTTGGTTTCCATGTGTCATATATTTTTCAATTGTACTGTGATGTTTTACATGAACTTCTAACCTTTCTAATCATATAGTATCCACAGATTGTGAGCTAAAGATGAAAACCTTTCCTATGAGTATTATTATATTATTGATTGACTGACTATGGCTTTCCAAATCACACAACACTGCTATTTGTAAGGTTAATTTTAAGTGAATGTTGTGATTTTTTAACCATTCCTGAACCTGTGACCAGAAACAAGCTACATAGGGGCAATACTAGAATAAATTATGTAGTGATTCTGTCTCTTCACAGCTAAATCTACAGAGCTACAGAGCTGAGATTGTTGTATGCCCCATATACAATGCATTTGGAAATGATTCAGACCTCTTGGCTTTTTCCACATTTTGTTACGTTACAGCCTTTTCCTAAAATGGATTCAATTGTTTTTTCCCTCATCAATCTACACACAATACCCCATAATGACAAAGCAAAAACAGGCTTTTAGATATTTTTGCACATTTATTAAAAATAAAAACAGAAATATCACATTTATAATTGGCATAGGCCAGAACAATGGTTTTTATTTAACTAGGCAAGTCAGTTAAGAACAAATTCTTATTTACAATGACAGCCTAACTCAGCAACAATTGTGCACCGCCCTATGGGACTCCCAATCACAGCCAGGTGTGATGCAGCCTGGAATTGAACCAGGTACTGCAGTGTCTTAGACCACTGCGCCACTCGGGAGCCCCATAATTAAATACTGCCACGGTTCACTCACACATTCAAAACCCCATAGGTATATTGCATATCTATGGGGGAGCTTTTTAAGAGAGAAATAAGCAAATAACATGAAAAATACAATAGTAACAATAACAATAGATAACATTGAGAGAGATAATAACAGAACAATATTATAGATTCATGCACATATTAAGAAAGTCCCCGCAAAGGTTATAAGCATGTCAGCCCAGCCTACTCAGTTCATTGGATCCAAACAATGAAGCGAAAAATACCTAGAAATATGGCAAGACCAGTTCTGGGTACAACAGCTTTAAATCAAGACGCGTGTGTAGCGTGAATCAAAAGGTAACCTCAGTAGACAACACCAACTGATGAGGAGTGATAGCAGTCAGTAAATAATCAACAGGAAGTCGTTTGCTTTATGTGTGTCCTAGCAGTCCTCAATCTGAACCAGGAAGGTGGTGAGGGCCACCAGGCAGGAAGAAGAAAGAGGCCTGTTGGGGAATAATCAGAATTGGTTGGTAACATAGGTAAGATGTTTTATATTCATCATATGTTTGTAAGTTACTTCTCATCAGAATGTTATTTTTGTATAATACTGTGGCGGGGTTGCAGTATCTGTTCTATGTCAAGACTAAGTTGTTTGGGCCGGAGAGAGGGGAGAGGTCAAGCGTGTATCTCTTGGCACCACAATGTCTGTGTGCCAGTCAGTGTGTCTCTGTGATCTTGTCAAGATAGGATGGATTTGATATATGCCTGTTGATATGGAGGATTGGTTTATGGTTCTGAGTTTGAGAAAGGAGAAAAAGCTGAACAATGAATTATGCCGATGCTGTCTTATCCTGTGTGTGTCTTTGCTATAAAAGTTGTCAGTTGAAATGTGGAAGGGACTCTCAGAGAATTAATTGATAGACACTGAATTGATCTGAGAGTCACAGGGTTGTGATAGAGCTCATATAATTAAAGATGGACTTTGATAACTAACTCTGACTTGTGTGTGTGGTTTGCTCTCATCATTTAGTAAGAGGTGAGAATGAAGTAGTTCATTCTCCGAGGTGAGAATGAACTACACACAGACTAAAAGTGACCTTTGTGGCTTCGGCTCAGTGTTCACCATTTAAAACTCACTCTGGCAACAAAGGCCTCAATTTCCCACAATGCCCACAAGCTCCTCCAATTCTATTAAAGCCACTGAACGCTAAATAATTGAGACTCGTATTTAGCCAGTCTTATCTCGGTGGGGTGTCTAGCTCCTTTAAAGCGGCTGTTTGCACTCACACGTCCCATCGTCCCCTGAGACCTGTTTCCTCTCTAAAGCTGAAATGGCCCCGGCCCAACGATAACTCCTCAGCGCCCTTCATTAATCCAGATTAAAACAGACATAATCTCCTAAATTGACTCACACAGCATCATTGTGGACGGTTCTTCAACAGTACACTGTGTTATTGAACAGAGGACAATGACTCTGGCTCACTTTGTTTGGATTTACTGGAGAGAGCTTTTAAACGACTCTGAAGGCCACTTCACTGTTTCTTGATGCATTTTCAGGTTTGGTTTTACTACACGCTCCACTTTGATCCTCCATTAGCCCTGCTTCTCGTGCTGTGTCGTTGATCAGGGCTTTCTGAGCAGAGCGGCTCCTCCAGATTGAGCAGACAGAATGCACTTGCTGTCTACACACATTTGTCTCTCCGCTTTGCTCTTAAGGGAGGAATGTAGTGAAGGAAAGGGAGATTATCAAGCTTGATGACGTTGCTGGTGCTTGGTGTGTTTCCAGATACACGCTTCAGTAAGTGCCACAGGATGGGAGAGGAAGCATAGTGCTTCCGATGTACGTGCAGAGTTCCTTGTCTATCGATAACGTACCAGTCAATTACTGTAAATTATGTGCATTTCTTTACTGGTTAAAGTGCCATTATTGGAGTTGCATGGAGATCCCACATCGGATA
The DNA here is from genome assembly GCF_036934945.1 of Oncorhynchus masou masou. Lineage (NCBI taxonomy): Eukaryota > Metazoa > Chordata > Actinopteri > Salmoniformes > Salmonidae > Oncorhynchus > Oncorhynchus masou. The sequence goes on along the minus strand of NC_088216.1, from coordinate 77,867,435 downwards.
TTGATGCTAAACTGAGGGCCAAGCTTCCACTTCCCAAATCAATGTCTCTGCTTGTGCCTTATCTTACAGTAATCTACTATCAGGCTCTCACATTTCCCCTTAACAAGAGCATGGTAGAGTAGCGAGGATGACATGAAGCTGGGTTTTCCCTGTGTTGACTCACTGTGCAGGCCAAGGACGTCCAGTACCCCTATCTGCTTCTGAACACACCGCCATCACACAGCCTGACAGATGGGTCCATCCACATCTACACAGTGAAGAGCAGACAGTTAAGACAATCTTAAATCACAAACACGGTACACCCATTTCAGATTTCACATAACTAAGTGTAGGATATATAGCTAAACACTGTACACCCCTTCTAGAAACTGCATCTTTGTTGGTTGTCTCATTATATTGCCCTGCTTATAACTAGGATATTAACTGTGTGCATTTTCCAATGTTGACATTTGGTTGTGTAGACATATGGGCAGCCGGGAGGATTCATCCCTCCACTGTGCCCTTTAAAAATACTCTGGTTGTTCTACTGCAACCTCAGCATCAGGCCTGGAGCCTGGAGGCCACCGCCATTACTAATCACAGACCCAATTCTGTCTGGTGTCACAGAACCTCCTCAGGAGGGAGTATGCGTGCGCTAGCTACACGCACACAGAATGCTTCATGCATGCAAGAACATTGTTTCTGCTCCAGTAGGTCCTCTTGGAGAGGAAGAATTTGAGGGCTGGAGGAAAACACACAGAACTGGATCAGTCTCCTAGCTAGCCGATCCCCACGAAGCAAGAGGGAGCACGAGCAGGGCTGAGAATCATCACGCCTGGTTATACAACGCAGCGAGCAGAGCATGGTAGTCATCCACCCCTCTATATAACCGTCAATAGACCACAGTCATTAACAACAGAGAGTACTACTGTATATGTACTGAACGTCAAAGCAGAGCTACATCTAAGGAAAGTTCAGCCTGGCCATCATAGATCATGTCAAGAGACAGACAGCCCATAGACATTGGTAGAGCCTTGTAGCACCTTTGTCTCAACATGGGGAATCCTGGTAAGCCATTTGCTCTCTGCCTTGTAATAACCTTTACCATCAATGTGACAAAGGGCTTAATCCACTCCCAACTCCCTTAGGATCAGAGGCAGTGGCCCAGATCCTGACCTTCTATATCCGTGTGTAGTGTGTGTGCAGTCATGTCTTCCAAGATGGCGTAGCAGTCAGACGTCTTTGTCTTTTGTCCTGTCGTGTCCCTTGTATATATATATATCTTTTTACATATTTTTCTTCGCATATATTTTTCTTTAATTTTCCTCAACCTCAACTTCTAAATACTCTCCTGCAACCAGCCTCACCCAATGTGGTGTGGATCTGCTTTTTTCTAAAGTATTTCTATTTACCTCCGAACTGGAATACCTCAACTGAAGCTAGCTAGCTAACCAGTTAACTACCTACCAGCTATCAGTTAGCAAACCATTGCTAGCTGTCATCAGCTAACCTTTAGCTCGGAAAGCTCACGCCAGTTCAAACAACGTGACTTAAACCAGAGCATAACAGACCTATTTTTCTCTCCATATCCCCGGATTCCAACCACAAACTCTGAACATTTTCACCTGGATCTTCGCAACTAGCTAACTGCAATCCCGGGTGACCACTCCTGGCTACCGTTTCAATCCCGGAGCAAGCACCAATTAGCCTGAAGCTAGCCCGGCCAGGGCTCCTGTGCTACCACCGAAGCCCACTCCTGGGCTACAATATCAAGACCCCTTCTACTGCTGGTACGGGGCACGGAAGCCCTCCGATCCTCTACGACTGGAATACCAACATAATCTGTCCGAGGATTCGAACAGGCACGACGTCCGCTGAAGGCCCATTCTGCTAACCTGCTAGGCCTGCTAGCTACCTAGAGCTGCTTGGAACCCTACTAATTCCACGACTGGTCTATCGACGTCACCGCACGAAGAGGCAAAACAGACTTACCCCCATCGCGACGTCCCCCAAAGGCTAACTTGCCTGCCCCGGTCTGCTAACTGCTAGCATGCCTGCCCTGGTCTGCTAACTGCTAGCCCCTGCTAACTGCTTGCTTGCCAGCCCCGGTCTGCTAACTGCTAGCTTGTTTAGCCCCGGCCTACTAACTGTTAGCGTGTTAGCATAGGCCTGCTAATTGTCTGAATCGCCGTGTTCCCAGTCAGCCCAACCACTCACTGGACCCATATGTTCACTTAGCTATGCATGCCTCTCTCTAATATCAATATGCCTCATCCATTACTGAACTGGTTAGTGATTAGTGTCTTATTTCACTGTAGAGCCTCTAGCCCTGCTCAATATGCCTTAACCGACCATGTTGTTCCACCTCCTACATATGCGATGACATCACCTGGTTTAAACGTCTCTAGAGACTATATCTCTCTCATCATTACTCAATGCCTAGGTTTACCTCCAATGTACTCACATCCTACCTTACCTTTGTCTGTATGTTATGCCTTTAATTTATGCTATCGTGCCCAGTAACCTGCTCCTTTTACTCTCTGTTCCAAACGTGCTAGACGGCCAGTTCGTATAGCATTTAGCCGTACCCTTATCCTACTTCTCCTGTTCCTATGGTGATGTAGAGTTTAATCCAGTTCCTGCAGTGCCTAGCGCTCCACTCCCAAGGTGCTCTCCTTTGTTGACTTCTGTAACCATAAAAGCCTTGGTTTCATGCTTGTTAACATTAGAAGCAGCATCCCTAAATTTGTTTTAATCACTGCTTTAGCACACTCTGCCAACCCGGATGTCTTAGTCGTGTCTGAATCCTGGCTTAGGAAAACCACCAAAAACCTTTGGCAACACCGCCAAAGGGGGCGGTGTTGCAATCTACTGCAAAGATAGCCTGCAGAGTCCTGTATTACTATCCATGTCTGTACCCAAACAATTCGAGCTTCTACTTCTAAAAATGCACCTTTCCAGAAACAAGTCTCGCACTGTTGCCGCTTGCTATAGACCTCCCTCAGCCCCCAGCTGTGCCCTCGATACCATATGTGCATTGATTGCCCCCCATCTATCTTCTGAGCTTGTGCTACTAGGTGACCTAAACTGGGACATGCTTAACACCCCGGCCATCCTACAATCCAAGCTTGATGCCCTCAATCTCACACAAATTATCAATGAACCTACCAGGTACAATTCCAAATCCGTAAACACGGGCACCCTGATAGATGTCGTCCTAACTAACTCGCCCTCCAAATACACCTCTGCTGTTTTCAATCAAGATCTCAGCGATCACTGCATCTGTAATAGGTCTGCGACCAAACAACCACCCCTCATCACTGTCAAACGCTCCCTAAAACACTTCTGCGAGCAGGCCTTTCTAATTGACCTGGCCGGGTTATCCTGGAATGACATTGACCTCATCCCGTCAGTAGATGATGCCTGGCTATTCTTTAAAAGTGCCTTCCTCACCATCTTAAATAAGCATGCCCCATTCAAAAAATGTAGAACTAGGAATAGATATAGTCCTTGGTTCACTCCAGACCTGTCTGCCCTTGACCAGCACAAAAACATCCTGTGTCGTTCTGCATTAGAATCGAATAGCCCCCGTGATATGCAACTTTTCAGGGACGTTGGGGACAAATATACACAGGCAGTTTGAAAAAGATAGCCTTAGCTTTCCTAACAGAAATTTGCATCCTGTAGTACTAACTCAAAAAGTTCTGGGACACTGTAAAGTCCATGGAGAATAAGAGCACCTCCTCCCAGCTTCCTGCTCTGAGGCTAGGAAACTCTGTCACCACTGATAAATCCACTATAATTGAGAATTTCAATAATTATTTCTCTACGGCTGGCCATGCTTTCCACCTGGCTGCCCCTACCCCGGGCAACTGCCCGGCACCCTCCACAGCAACCCGCCAAAGACCCCACCATTTCTCCTTTACCCAAATCCAGAGAGCTGATGTTCTGAAAGAGCTGTAAAATCTGGACCCCTACAAATCAGCTGGGCTAGACAATCTGGACCCTCTATTTCTAATATTATCTGCCGAAAATGTTGCAACCCCTATTACTAGCCCGTTCAACCTCTCTTTCATATCGTCTGAGATTCCCAAAGATTGGAAAGCTGCCGCGGTCATCCCCCTCTTCAAAGAGTGTGACACTCTAGACCCAAACTGCTACAGACCTATATCTATACTACCCTGTCTTTCTAATGTCTTTGAAAGCCAAGTTAACAAACAGATTACCAACCATTTCAAATTCCACCGTACCTTCTCCGCTATGCCATCTGGTTTCAGAGCTGGTCATGGGTGCACCTCAGCCACGCTCAAGGTCCTAAAAGACATCATAACCGCCATCAATAAGAGACATTACGGTGCAGCCGTATTCATCGACCTGGCCAAGGCTTTCGACTCTGTCAATCATCACATTCTTATTGGCAGACTCGACAGTCTTGGTTTCTCAAATGATTGCCTCGCCTGGTTTACCAACTACTTCTCTGATAGAGTTCAGTGTGTCAAATTGGAAGGCCTGTTGTCCGGACCTCTGGCAGCCTCTATGGGGGTGCCACAGGGTTCAAACCTCGAGCCGACTCTCTTCTCTGTGTACATCAATGATGTTGCTCTTGCTGATGGTGATTCTCTGGTACACCTCTACGCAGACGACACCATTCTGGATACTTCTGGCCCTTCTTTGGACACTGTGTTAGCTAACCTCCAGACGAGCTTCAATGCCATACAACTCTCCTTCCGTGGCCGCCAACTGCTCTTAAACGCTCTCGTTGGTTAGCCCTCGCTTCATACTCATCGCCAAACCCACTGGCTACAGGTTATCTACAAGTCTCTGCTAGGTAAAGCCCAGCCTTATCGCAGCTCTCCATAGCAGCACCCACTCGTAGCATGCGCTCCAGCAGGTATATCTCACTGGTCACCCCCAAAGCCAATTCCTCCTTTGGTTCATCTTTCTTTCCAGTTCTCTGCTGCCAATGACTGGAACAAAATGCAAAAATCTCTGAAGCTGGAGACTCATATCTCCCTCACTAGCTTTAAGTACCAGCTGTCAGAGCAGCTCATAGATCACTGCACCTGTACAGAGCCCATCTGTAAACAGTCCATATATCTACCTACCTCATCCCCATACAGTATTTATTTATTTATCTTCCTCCTTTGCACCCCAGTATCTCTACTTGCCCATTCATCTTCTGCACATCTACCATTCCAGTGTTTAATTGCTATATTGTAATTACTTCGCCACCATGGCCTATTTATTGCCTTATCTCCCTTTTCTTACCTCATTTGCACTCACTGTATATAGACTTTTTTGTTTTATTTTGTTCTACTGTATTATTGACTATGTTTTGTTTATTCCACGTGTAACTCTGTGTTGTTGTGTGTGTTGAATTGCTATGCTTTATCTTGGCCAGGTCACAGTTAGAAATGAGAACTTGTTCTCAACAAGCCTGCCTGGTTAAATAAAAGTGAAATAAAAAAATAAATAAAAATAAATAAATGGTTATTTGATGAAACGTGTGTAAATGTGAAACAAGACTGCTTGAGGCTTAATGAACGGTCCTAGCTATGGCCCATCCCTCAACTCCTGTTTGTCTTTATGATCAGAATAGGGATTACAATCACAATTGTTCAAATCAGAATAAAAGCAACAGCCTCTACAGGATATAGTCATATTGTGATTGTAATTCCTCATCTGGTCACAGAGATGAAAAAGAAGTGGAGGAGAGGGGTCTTTAATCTCAGAAATAGAGACACTCCCAACCAGCCATCATGTGGGCACTACAGCCAATGATGTACAGTTGAAGTCAGAAGTTTACATACACCTTAGCCAAATACATTAAAACTCAGTTTTTCACAATTCCTGACATTTAATCCTAGTAAAATTCCCTGTTTTAGGTCAGTTAGGATCAATACTTTATTTTAAGAATGTGAAATGTCAGAATAATAGTGGAGAGAATGATTAATTTCAGCTTTTATTTCTTTCATCACATTCCTAGTGGGTCAGAAGCTTACATACACTCAATTAGTATTTGGTAGCATTGCCTTTAAATTGTTTAACTTGGGTCAAACGTTTCGGGTAGTCTTCCACAAGCTTCCCACAACAAGTTGGGTGAGTTTTGGACCATTCCTCCTGACAGAGCTGGTGTAACTGAGCAAGGTAGGTAGGCATCCTTGCTCGCACACGCTTTTTCAGTTCTGCCCACAAATTTTCTATAGGTTTGAGGTCAGGGCTTTGTGATGGCCACTCCAATACCTTGACTTTGTTGTCCTTAAAACCTCTCTGGGATAGGTGGGACAGTCGCGTCCTACTTGGCCAATAGTCAGGGAAAATGCAGAGCGCCCAATTTTTTTTTACAAAAATCAAACTTTCATTAAATCACACATGTAAGATACCAAAAATTAAAGCTACACCCGTTGTGAATCCAGCCAACATGTCAGATTTTAAAAAGGCTTTTCGGCGAAAGCATAAGATGCTATTATCTGATGATAGCACAACAGTAAACAAAGAGAGTAGCATATTTCAACCCTGCAGGCGCAACACAAAACGCAGAAATAAAATATAAATCAAGCCTTACCTTGGACGAGCTTCTTTTGTTGGCACTCCAATATGTCCCATAAACATCACAAATGGTCCTTTTGTTCGATTAATTCCGTCGATATATCCAAAATGTCCATTTATTTGGCGCATTTGATTCAGAAAAACACCGCTTCCAATTTGCGCAACGTCAGTTCAAAATATCTCAAAAGTTACCTGTAAACTTTGCCTAAACATTTCAAACTACTTTTGTAATACAACTTTTGGTATTTTTAAACGTTAATAATCGATCATATTGAAGACGGGACTATCTGTGTTCAATACAGGAAGACAACAAACTGACACTACTTTTCAAGTCATGCGCTTCTCTCAAAATGTACACTTCAAATGACACTCATTCAAGATGGCCGTACTTCTTTATTACACAAAGGAATAACCTCAACCAATTTCTAAAGACTGGTGACATCCAGTGGAAGCGGTAGGAACTGCAAACAAGTCGTTGAATAGACTGTGACCTCATTGAATAGACAGTGACCTCAAAAAATAAATCTGAATGGTTTGTCCTTGGGGTTTTGCCTGCTCCATAAGTTATGTTATACTCACAGACATAATTCAAACAGTTTTAGAAACGTCAGAGTGTTTTCTATCCAAATCTACTAATAATATGCATATCTGATATTCTGGGGATAAGTAGCAGGAGGTTGAAATTGGGCAGGCTATTTATCCGAAAGTGAAAATGCTGCCCCCATCCCAAAGAAGTAACTTTGAAAGTATGCTTGGGGTCATTGTCCATTTGGAAGACCCATTTGCGACCAAGCTTTAACTTCCTGAGTGATGTCTTGAGATGTTGCTTCAATATATCCACATAATGTTCCTCCCTCATGATGCAATCTATTTTGTGAAGTGCAACAGTCCCTTATGCAGCAAAGCATCCCCACAACATGATACTGCCACCCCCGTGCTTCATGGTTGGGATGGTGTTCTTCGGCTTGCAAGCCTCCACCTTTATCCTCCAAACATAAAGATGGTCATTATGGCCAAACAGTTCTATTTTTGTTTCATCAGATCAGAGGACATTTCTTCAAAAAGTATATTCTTTGTCCCCTTGTGTAGTTGCAAACCATAATCTGACTTTTTTATGGCAGTCATGGAGCAGTGGCTTCTTCCTTGCTGAGCGGCCTTTCAGGTTATGTCAATATAGGACTCGTTTTACTGTGGATATAGATACTTTTGTACCTGTTTCCTCCAGCATCTTCACAAGGTCCTTTGCTGTTGTTCGGGGATTAATTTGCACTTTTCGCAAGACAGAACACGTCTCCTTCCTGGACGATATGACGTCTGCGTGGTCCCATGGTGTTTATACTTGCAAACTATTGTTTGTACAGATGAAACTTGGTACCGTCAGGTGTTTGGAAATTGCTCCCAATGATGAACCAGACTTGTGGAGGTCTACAATTTTGTTTCTGAGATCTTGGCTGATTTATTTTGATTTTCCCATGATGTCATGCAAAGAGGGACTGGGTTTGAAGGTAGGCCTTGAAATACATCCACAGGTCCACCTCCAATTGACTCAAATGATGTCAATCTGAAGCTGCTAAAGCCATGACATAATTTTCTGGAATTTTCAAAGCAATTTAAAGGCACAGTCAACTTAGTGTATGTAAACTTCTGACCCACTGGAACTGTGATACAGTGAATTATAAGTGAAATAATCTGTCTGTAAACAATTGTTGCTAAAATTACTTGTGTCATGCAAAGAGGTGACGTCCTAACCGACTTGACAAAACTAGAGTTTGTTAACAAGAAATTTGTGGAGGGGTTGAAAAACGAGTTTCAATGACTCCAACCTAAGTGTATGTAAACTTCCCACTTCAACTGTATATTTTTAATTTTTTTTTTTTTTTACCTTTATTTTACTAGGCAAGTCAGTTAAGAACACATTCTTATTTTCAATGACGGCCTGGGAACAGTGGGTTAACTGCCTGTTCAGGGGCAGAACGACAGATTTTGTACCTTGTCAGCTCGGGGATTTGAACTTGCAACCTTTCGGTTACTAGTCCAATGCCCTAACCACTAGGCTACACTGCCGCCCCGAGCTCACTACTCTTACTATTTATTTTAGTAACTAATACAATGTTTTAGTAACTAATACCATTTATTTTAGTAACTAATACAATATTGCTGATGCTATGTTTTGGCCATTGAGAGGCTCTGAAGCCACTGGTCAGCCATATTGGCAGTCCCCAGTAGGAGCAGGCCTCCATAGGAATGAATGGAATTCTACAGTATTTCAATAAAATGTTTCAAGGACAAAATTATATGTATTTAAGTATTTTTTGTTATAGTGGGAACAGTAACATGAGTAATCTCCCAAAAATATTTATGTTTTTCATGTTTAGCTCACATAATATGATTTAAAAATATGAATTAATAAATGCATTTCTATAGCTTCCAAAATATGTTTTACGATGTTGTAGGAGTGCCAAGATGGAGGTGCAGTGGCTTCAACACAGCTCCCCTATCAGTTATCTAGTGTATATATAAATCATTGACTACAGCCCATCCGGAGTTATTCCCTCATCACAACCCACATCAATGAGATGTGAGAGACAGAACCCATCTGGATTCTGCTCTCTTCGCTCATATCATCCCTCTACTACTCTATCCGCAGTAGTTCGACCAATGCCAGTGCCCATCCTGGCCTCTGGTTCTACCATGTCTGGTGAGGAGGAGGAGATGGAGGAGGAGCGGGTGGTGGAGGAGATGGAGGAGGAAGAGGAGGTGGTGGAGGATGAAGATGAGGAGAAGGAGGAGGAGGAGAAGATGGAGGAGAAGGAGGAGGTATAGGAAGAGGAGGTATAGGATGAGGTGGAGGAGGAGAAGAAGAAGAAGAAGGAGGAGGTGGTGGAGGACGAGGAGGAGAAGGAAGAAGAAGAAGAAGAAGAAGAAGAAGAAGAAGAAGAAGAAGAAGAAGAAGAAAGAGGTGGTGGTGGAGGAGGAGGATTATTTTGATTGACTTTAATAATTTGTTTATGATACCTGTGTTTGATGTTTGTGATGTTTTAATGTAATGTACTTGTTATTCTATCTTGTTTTTCTTGTATCTTGTAGTTTTATATTTTATTTTATGTCCTCAGGGCACTATTGAAAATGAGACCCTGGTCTCAATTGGGCTCCCCTGATTAAATAAAAGTGAATAATAAATAACTAGGAGGAGGAGGTTGCAGAGGAGAAGGAGGAGAGAGGTGGAGGGTAATCTGTGATTGGATGAGATGAGACATTCACCAGCACTGGCCCTGAGGAGGGCTGTGGGGTTGGTGGGTGCAGGTTATAAGGTGGACAGTGGAGGGTGAAGGTCAGTGAACGGAGGGCTGTGTATGTAATGAATGGGCATCAGTGTGCATCAGTGTCTGACAGGCCTGTTATTAAGTCCCCTGGATATATCCCAAATTATAGAGGTTACAACCTTAACCCCTGTGGCTCGGGCGCTGACTGTTTGAGGCAGCCCTGCTGCTGCTGCAGTGGCTGCATGTCAATTACAGAGCACTCCAATCTCAATGCAGCATTGCTAAAGTGATACCAGATAAATGTATGCGGCTAGAATCTCAATAAGCAAGACCATTTACTGTTCAGCCCCCTCAACAGATTCAAATGAAATGGGTGCTCAGACACACTTAAACAACACTGTACAAATCTACACTGATAACGCATACACTGTTTTAACGTTATGTTAGCAATGCATCATTGGCTGAGTTCCATTTGGTCTGAATACCGGCCATATTTTGATTCTACAGCAGCTCTGATCACTACACTCCTCTGATCACTCCACTCCTCTCTTTTGTATCGTCCGAGATTCCTAAAGATTGGAAAGCTGCCGCGGTCATCCCCCTCTTCAAAGGGTGTGACACTCTAGACCCAAACTGTTACAGACCTATATCCATCCTGACCTGCCTTTCTAAAGTCTTCGAAAGCCAAGTTAATAAACAGACCACTGACCATTTCGAATCCCACCGTACCTTCGCTGTGAAATCCGGTTTCCTAGCTGGTCATGGGTGCATCTCAGCCACACTCAAGGTACTAAACGATATCATAACTGCCATCGATAAAAGACAGTACTGTGCAGCAGTCTTCATCGACCTGGCCAAGGCTTTCGATCCTGTCAATCACCGTATTCTTATCGGCAGAGTCAACAGTCTTGTTTTCTCAAATGACTGCCTTGCCTGGTTCACCAACTACTTCTCAGACAGAGTTCAGTGTGTCAAATCGGAGGGCCTGTTGTCTGGACCTCTGGCAGTCTCTATGGGGGTACCACAGGGTTCAATTCTCTGGCTGTCTCTTTTCTCTGTATATATCAATGATGTCGCTCTTGCTGTGGGTGATTCCTTGATCCACCTCTACGCAGACGACACCATTCTGTATACATCTGTGTCACACCCTGACCATAGTTTGCTTTGTATGTTTCTATGTTTTGTTTGGTCAGGGTGTGATCTGAGTGGGCATTCTATGTTGTGTGTTTCGTTTGTCTGTTTCTGTGTTTGGCCTGATATGGTTCTCAATCAGAGGCAGGTGTTAGTCATTGTCTCTGATTGGGAACCATATTTAGGTAGCCTGTTTGGTGTTGGGTTTTGTGGGTGATTGTCTCCTGTGTCAGTATCGCATGGGACTGGTTTCGGGTTTTCACATTTATTGTTTTGTAGTTTGTTCATGTATAGATTTCTTATTAAAAAACCATGAACTTCAACCACGCTGCGTATTGGTCCGCCTCTCCTTCAACAGAAGAATCCCGTTACAATCTGGCCCTTTTTGGACACTGTGTTAACAAACATCCAAACAAGCTTCAATGCCATACACCACTCCTTCCGTGGCATCCACCTATAGCACGCGCTCCAGCAGGTATATCTCACTGGCCATCTATCACTACAGTGTTAATTTGCTAAATTGTAATTACTTCAACTATGCCCTATTTATTGCCTTACCTTCTTACTCCATTTGCACACACTGTCTATATACTTTTTCTATTGTGTTATTCACTGTACTTTTGCTTTTCCCATGTGTAACTCTGTGTTTTTTGTCGCACTGCTTTGCTTTATCTTGGCCAGGTCGCAGTTTTAAATGGGAACTTGTTGTCAACTGGCCTACCTGGTAAAATAAAAGGAGAACATTACTCTCTGGTCTCAGCTCGCCTCGCAAGTGTTCGGCCAAGATGGCTCTCATTGTCCACTCCCTGGTTTATAAAAAAGGCCTGAACATCTTGTGTGATTCAGTGATGCACACATAAGCCCTGTTTTATATTGGGGAGAGGAGGCAGGCCTGCATAGGTCATGTCGTAAGAGACCCTGGAAACATACCATGCCTCCTCCTCCTCTCCTCCCTCCATTTGCTGACTGTTACATGTGGCCACAGCAAACAGCACTCTCTTCCTACCTGTTTGTTCCTCTAACCCACTTCGCCAAAGTTCTGCTCATTAAACATTTAACGGTATAATTTTACTAGTTTTTCAGTGCAACCAATTCCCTTTCCCTCTGCACATGAATATGTGAGGACACTGGCTGTCACAGCACAACATGCAGAGAGAGCCAGTGCTGGTTGAATGCTAGCTCTATGGTACATCACCTTAGGTGCAGAAACTATAACACCAACCTCCAACCCATTAGACTAGGCTACAGCTTCTAATTATTTTTCCATGCAATGGCAACAGTGATTGAAACCACAATCTATTTAAAGATGAAGATGGTTTGTAATGACCTTCTAGTCAGGGTGGAGAGACACAACTGTTCAGAAGACGGATGGACTTTCCCCTGGTGTTGCGATATCAATGATTTGTTAATAGGGAGAGAGGATACATAGTCAGTTGTACAACTGAATACCATCAACTGAAATGTGTCTTCTGCATTTAACCCGGGGGGGGGGCTGCCTTAATCGAGATCCACATCTAATAGAAAGAGACAGCTCAGCTCCACATATTGATCATGTAGGTTTTAGAGAGTCTAAACCATTGTCCATTGCCCCTTTTCCTCGTTATCCCTGGTTAATAAATCTAATAGCAACTCAGTGTATTTGTCTTGGGTTCGGACTTTCAAAAAGTTCATCTCTCTTCTTTATGTCCTGACACCAAACAGTCTTTCAACTACGTAAAAAACTATAGTATCTCTCATTGTGTCACCATTGTGACCCGATTCAGGAAACTGGACGTAAGTCACAACTTAACAGGAGAGCCGTTTGAACGTAAAACATTTTTTTTAATCAAAATGCGTTTTTTGTCAGATTTGCCTTCTGGAACAAGTGAACTTTCATGTGACTTAATTACAAACTCGTATGCCATCTGTAAATACGAATACAATTGTTCAATTATGAGCCTTGTTGGTTAAGCCACAGAAAAAGTTAGAAACCTTCCCACTGGCCATGATTGGCTGAGGTAATGAGTGGGCTGGACATGCCGAGAGACAGGTTCAAACAAGTCTGCAATAGAAGCTTGTGAGTCAGTGTTGGTAATCCTGCCAAACGCAGCTTTAAAAAAAATGTATGTGTAGTGGAGTTGCATAAGTGTTGCTCTCCACTTTCTGGAGGATCAAATTTTGAAATCAGTGGAGTATGATAGTGTCGTGTCTTTGTCTATGCCGGATTAAGTGATATGACATGCTATGCTATAAAATAATTCATCTGTAATTAATATTACCTGATTGAGCTAATCATGTGGGGTGGCAGGGTAGCCTAGTGGTTAGAGCGTTGGTTGCAAAACCTGAGCTGACAAGGTACAAATCTGTCGGCCCCCTGAACAGATGCTCTGGGGGCTTATTTCATTTTGGATGAAAAACGTTCCCGTTTTAAACAAGATATTTTGTCACAAAAAGATGCTCGACTATGCATATAATTGATAGCTTTTCGAAAGAAAACACTCTGATGTCCAGAACTACCAAGATATTTTCTGTGCGTGCCCTAGAACGTGAGCTTCAGGCAAAACCAAGATGAGGCGGCATCCAGGAAATGAGCAGGATTTTTGAGGCTCTGTTTTCCATTGTCTCCTTATATGGCTGTGAATGCGAGAGGAATGAGCCTGCCCTTTCTGTCGTTTCCCCAAGGTGTCTGCAGCATTGTGACGTATTTGTAGGCAGATCTAGTAACCGTAAAGGTTGCAAGTTCAATTTCCTGAGCTGACAAGGTACAAATCTGTCGTTCTGCCGCTGAACAGGCAGTTAACCCACTGTTCCTAGGCCGTCATTGAAAATAAGAATTTGTTCTTAACTGACTTACCTAGTAAAATAAAGGTAAAAATGTAATTAACTAGAGAGTCAGGCACCACAAAAGAATATTTATAGAGCTGTTATCTTCCGAATAAACTCTTCCGAACCCAGTAATATTTTACATCAATAGCAGTCAATATTAATCGTCATCTTAATTCAGTCTCATCTGAAAGTTGTAAATTCTTAGTTATCTGCACGTACCCTGGCTAACAAGTTGAATCAGCAATACAAAATTGGGTTTAATTATTTATTTACTAAATACCTAACTAATCACACAGAATTACACATACACATATTTAAATCATAACTTGATTACAAATTACGTCATAAAGGAAGACGTCCCTAGCGGGCGGAACAGATATGACAGCTGGTTACACGAGAAAAGGGGCTGGGTTTGAGTGAAAGAGCGGGTAGACTGAGGAACAAAAGGCGAAGCTGTGCTATCGTAAATATAGTATCTTATGCATTCTAAATTACCGTCCATTTGGAAAAGGAAAATGCAATAAATATTTCATCTGAGCTGCGCTTCGGTAGGTTGGTGGTAGACGGAAGGCCGTGTTGCCCAACCTTGTCCTTTATCCTTTGAAGAATGTCTCTGCTGGTAAACTGAATACGTTGTAGTAACGTCATTGTGTGGTAGACGGGATACTCTGTCTGTTCCTTCCTACCCCTTGTTTGCAGCGGCTGTTGCTAACTCAATGGCTAGGAGGTATGACTTCTGTAGTGAATAAGAGTTCAAAGTTCATACCTTTCGCAACCAAAGCTCACGCTGATGTTGGCTTCGTTCTGTAGTTATTATCTGAACCATTCTGACATCGGACAGTCGTCCTCACGTCCACGGAACAGGAGGTTATATTGTCGTCAAGGGCTTTTTATTTTTTTATTTAACCTTTATTTAACTAGGTAGGCAAGTTGAGAAAAAGTTCTCATTTACAATTGCGACCTGGTCAAGATAAAGCAAAGCAGTTCATTGCATTCAACGACACAGAGTTACACATGGAGTAAAACAAACATACAGTCAATAATACAGTAAAAACAAGTCTATATACGATGTGAGCAAATGAGGTGAGATAAGGGAGGTAAAGAGAAAAAAAGGCCATGGTGGCAAAGTAAATACAATATAGCAAGTAAAACACTGGAGTGGTAGATTTGCAGTGGAAGAATGTGCAAAGTAGAAATAAAATAATGGGGTGCAAAGGAGAAAAATAAATAAATAAAATAAATACAGTAGGGAAAGAGGTAGTTGTTTGGGCTAAATTATAGGTGGGCTATGTACAGGTGCAGTAATATGTGAGCTGCTCTGACAGCTGGTGCTTAAAGCTAGTGAGGGAGATAAGTGTTTCCAGTTTCAGAGATTTTTGTAGTTCGTTCCAGTCATTGGCAGCAGAGAACTGGAAGGAGAGGTGGCCAAAGAAAGAATTGGTTTTGGGGGTGACCAGAGAGATATACCTGCTGGAGCGCGTGCTATAGGTGGGTGATGCTATGGTGACCAGCGAGCTGAGATAAGGGGGGACTTTTCCTAGCAGGGTCTTGTAGATGACATGGAGCCAGTGGGTTTGTCGACGAGTATGAAGCGAGGGGCAGCCAACGAGGTCGCAATGGTGGGTAGTATATGGGACTTTGGTGACAAAAAGGATGGCACTGTGATAGACTGCATCCAATTTGTTGATTAGGGTATTGGAGGCTATTTTGTAAATGACATCGCCGAAGTCGAGGATTGGTATGATGGTCAGTTTTACAAGGGTATGTTTGGCAGCATGAGTGGATGCAAGGATGCTTTGTTGCGAAATAGGAAGCCAATTCTAGATTTAACTTTGGTTTGAAGATGTTTGATGTGGGTCTGGAAGGAGAGTTTACAGTCTAACCAGACACCTAGGTATTTGTAGTTGTCCACATATTCTAAGTCAAAGCCGTCCAGAGTAGTGATGTTGGACAGGCGGGCAGGTGCATGCAGCGATCGGTTGAAGAGCATGCATTTAGTTTTACTTGTATTTAAGAGCAATTGGAGGCCACGGAAGGAGAATTGTATGGCATTGAAGCTTGCATGGAGGGTTGTTAACACAGTGTCCAAAGAAGGGCCAGAAGTATACAGAATGGTGTCGTCTGCGTAGAGGTGGATCAGGGACTCACCAGCAGCAAGAGCGACATCATTGATGTATACAGAGAAGAGAGTGGATCCAAGAATTGAACCCTGTGGCACCCCCATAGAGACTGCCAGAGGTCCGGACAGCAGACCCTCCGATTTGACACACTGAACTCTATCAGAGAAGTAGTTGGTGAACCAGGCGAGGCAATCATTTGAGAAATCAAGGCTATCGAGTCTGCCGATGAGGATGTGGTGATTGACAGAGTCGAAAGCCTTGGCCAGATCAATGAATACTTCTGCACAGTAATGTTTCTTATCGATGGCGGTTAAGATATCGTTTAGGACCTTGAGCGTGGCTGAGGTGCACCCATGACCAGCTCTGAAACCAGATTGCATAGCAGAGAGTGTATGGTGAGATTCAAAATGGTCGGTAATCTGTTTGTTGACTTGGCTTTCGAAGACCTTAGAAAGGCAGGGTAGGATAGATATAGGTCTGTAGCAGTTTGGGTCAAGAGTGTGTACCCCCCTTTGAAGAGGGGGATGACCGCAGCTGCTTTCCAATCTTTGGGAATCTCAGACGACACGAGAGGTTGAACAGGCTAGTAATAGGCGTGACAACAATTTCGGCAGATAATTTTAGAAAGAAAGGGTCCAGATTGTCTAGCCCGGCTTATTTGTAGGGGTCCAGATTTTGCAGCTATTTCAGAACATCAGCTGACTGGATTTGGGAGAAGGAGAAATGGGGAAGGCTTGGGCAAGTTGCTGTGGGGGGTGCAGTGCTGTTGACCGGGGTAGGGGTAGCCAGGTGGAAAGCATGGCCAGCTGTAGAAAAATTCTTATTGAAATTCTCAATTATAGTGGATTGATCAGTGGTGACAGTGTTTCTTATCTTCAGTGCAGTGGGAGGAGGTGTTCTTGTTCTCCATGGACTTTACAGTGTCCCAGAACTTTATTGAGTTAGTATTGCAGGAAGCAAATTTCTGCTTGAAAAAGCTACCCTTGGCTTTTCTAACTGCCTGTGTATAATGGTTTCTAGCTTCCCTGAACAGCTGCATATCAAGGGGGCCGTTTGATGCTAATGCAGAACGCCATAGGATGTTTTTGTGTTGGTTAAAGGGCAGTCAGGTCTGGGGAGAACCAAGGGCTATATCTGTTCCTGGTTCTAAATTTCTTGAATGGGGCATGCTGGTTAGGAAGGCATTTAAAAAAATAACCAGGCATCCTCTACTGACGGGATGAGATCAATATCCTTCCAGGATACCCCGGCCAGGTCGATTAGAAAGGCCTGCTCGCTGAAGTGTTTCAGGAAGTGTTTGACAGTGATGAGTGGAGGTCGTTTGACCGCTGACCCATTACGGATGCAGGCAATGAGGCAATGATCGCTGAGATCTTGGTTGAAGACAGCAGAGGTGTATTTAGAGGGCAAGTTGGTAAGGATGATATCTATGAGGGTGTCCGTGTTTACGGCTTTGGGGAGGTACCTGGTAGGTTCATTGATAATTTGTGTGAGATTGAGGGCATCAAGCTTAGATTGTAGGATGGCTGGGGTGTTAAGCATGTTCCAGTTCCTTGTTCTTCATGATGCTCTCTGCGCTTTTAACGGACCTCTGAGACTATCACAGTGCAGGTGCATTTATACGGAGACTTGATTACACACAGGTGGATTGTATTTATCATCATTAGTCATTTAGGTCAACATTGGATCATTCAGAGATCCTCACTGAACTTCTGGAGAGAGTTTGCTGCACTGAAAGTAAAGGGGCTGAATAATTTTGCACGCCCAATTTTTCAGTTTTTGATTTGTTAAGAAAGTTTGAAATATCCAATAAATGTCGTTCCACTTCATGATTGTGTCCCACTTGTTGTTGATTCTTCACAAAAAAATACAGTTTTATATCTTTATGTTTGAAGCCTGAAATGTGGCAAAAGGTCGCAAAGTTCAAGGGGGCCGAATACTTTCGCAAGGCACTGTATATATAAATACGGGACACGACAAGACGAGGACAAAAGACGTCTGACTGCTGTGCCATCTTGGTGGCTTATATAGGAAGGGAGAGGAGGGAGTGTTTGAAATGTTTTATAGCCCATGTCCCTTCACAGGGGCGGGCCACTAATTGAGCAGTGCCCTATCTTATGAAAACCCAAATCTCACATTTTAGAAGCTAAAATTACATTTCATCCCATCACGAATAATTTCATATTCAAACATTTAAATTGAACAACAATTCCATGTGAATCCGACAACTCTGATGTGTAGACTTTCCACTGTAGAGTTTGTGTCATCTTATCATTGATGAGAACGTCTCACATGACAACCGAACTGACATCATATTCATCAAGTACCACCACATATGTTTAATTGGTCGCATTACCAGAATATAGTTCATCCCCCCCCCACCTTCTGATGTTCCCAGAATCTCTATGTTAACCAAGGGTTTTGCAAATGTAACACCAGTAAGGTAGAGAGAGGAAAAAGGGGGAAAGAGGTATTTATGACTGTCATAAACCTACCCCCAGGCCTACGTCATGACAATAGCTAAAGAGATGTCTGTCTCCAGATTTCATCTTCAAACTAACAGCAGCTGTGGCATGGCATTTCTGACAGGGAGACGAATATGTAGCGAGGGCCAGCCGACTAGAATATACAGGTCGCAGTGGTGGGGGGTATAAGGTAACAAAACGGATGGCACTGTGATAAACTGCATCCAGTTTGCTGAGAAGCTATTTTGTAGATGACGCCGAAGTCGAGGATCGGTAGGATAGTCAGTTTTACAAGGGTAAGTTTGTCGGCGTGAGTGAAGGAGGCTTTGATGAGGAATAGAAAGCCTACTCTAGATTTGATTTTAGATTGAAGATGTTTGATATGAGACTGGAAGGAGAGTTTACAGTCTATTCACCAAGGTACTTATAGATGTCCACATATTCTAGGTCGGAATCATCCAGAGTGGTGATGCTAGTCGGGCTTGCGGGTGCAGGCAGCGAACGGTTGAAAAGCATGCATTTGGTTTTACTAGCGCTTAACTTCTTGCGTCGAGCAATCCCGGATCCGGGATTCTATTTATAGCCCCAAGCTCATTAGCATAACGCAACGTTAACTATTCATGAAAATCGCAAATGAAATGAAATAAATATATTTGCTCTCAAGCTTAGACTTTTGTTAACAACACTGTCATCTCAGATTTTCAAAATATGCTTTTCAACCATAGCTAAACAAGCATTTGTGTAAGAGTGTTGATAGCTAGCATAGCTATAAGCCTAGAATTCAGCCAGCAACATTTTCACAAAAACAAGAAAATCATTCAAATAAAATCATTTACCTTTGAATAACTTCAGATGTTTTCAATGAGGAGACTCTCAGTTACATAGCAAATGTTCAGTTTTTCCTGAAAGATTCTTTGTGTAGGAGAAATCGCTCCGTTTTGTACATCACGTTTGGGTACCAAAAAAAACGAAAATTCAGTCATCAAAATGGCTAACTGTTTTCCAAATTAACTCCATAATATCGACTGAAACACGGCAAACGCTGTTTAGAATCAATCCTCAATGTGTTTTTCACATATCTCTTCATTGATATATGTTCGTGGTAGTCTCCTTTCTCCGGTGAATCGCTTGGAATAAGACGTGCAGTTGAAGATGACGCACCAATTTCGAAGGAGGACACCGAGTGGACACCTGGCAAATGTAGTCTCTTATGGTCAATCTTCCAATGATATGCCTACAAATACGTCACAATGCTGCAGACACCTTGGGGAAAGATAGATCGGGCAGGCTCATTCCTTGCGCATTCACAGCCATATAAGGAGACAATGAAAAACAGAGCCTCAAAAATCCTACTCATTTCCGGGTTGAAGTTTCATCTTGGTTTTGCCTGTAGCATCTGTTCTGGGGCATTCACAGACAATATATTTGCAGTTCTGGAAACGTCAGAGTGTTTTCTTTCCAAAGCTATCAATTATATGCATAGTCAAGCATCTTTTTGTGACAAAATATTGCGCTTAAAACGGGCACGTCTTTTTATCCAAAAATGAAATAGCGCCCCCATAGATGTAACCGGTTAAGAGCAGTTGGAGGCCACGGAAGGAGTGTTGATATGGCATCGAAGCTCGTTTGGAGTTTATTTTTTTACCTTTATTTAACTAGGCAAGTCAGTTAAGAACAAATTCTTATATTCAATGACTGCCTGTTCAGGGGCAGAAGGGGCAGATTTGTACCTTGTCAGCTCGGGGATTTGAACTTGCAACCTTTCGGTTAGCCTTTGGGTTCAGAAATAATTTAGAAAATGGTGCTGGAGGGATAGCTACCATTTTATGGGCTCCTGACCAATTGTGCTGTTTTGTGTTTTTTTTAGCTGATCTTATCTTAACTATGTTTCCAGCATCGTTTCTTATGACAAAAAGAGCATCTGGTCATCAGAACAGGGAATACTAATCTCCATTAGGATGAGGATTTCTACTTCAATGAGTTGGTGGCGAAGGACATACTGCTCCTCCCTGACGAGGCCCAAATCCCCGACACCCAAAAAAGGAAGAGTCTGCGTTCATTATAGCTGATGAGACTATATCGGCGAATGGATAAACCGCCTCTACCCTCCATTCTATTGGCGAGCTCCGTTTGAGACTATCCTATCAACGTGATATCTGAAGAACTGTAATATCCTATGTTTCTCCAAGTAGTGGCCGGTGATTTAAATGCAGGAAAACTGAAATCTGTCTTACCTCATTTCTAACAGCATGTCACCTGGCAACTAGAGGCAAAAAACTATAGACCACCTTTACTCCACACACAGACGCATAAAAAGCTCTCCCTCAGACTCCATTTGGCAAATCTGACCATAACTTTATCCTCCTTATTCCTGCTTACAAGCAAGAATTCAAACAGGAAGTACCAGTGATGTGCTCAATATGTAAGTGGTCCGATGAAGCGGATGCTAAGCTACAGAACTGTTTCGCAAGCACAGACTGGAATATGTTCTGGGATTCATCCAATGGCATTGAGGAGTTTACCACAACAGTCACCGGCTTCATCAATAAGTGCATCGGCGATGTTGTCCCCATAGTGCATACATATCCCAACCAGAAGCCATGGATCACAGGCAACATCCGCACTGAGCTGAAGGCTAGAGCTGCCACTTTCAAGGAACGGGACACTAATCTGGATGCTTATAAGAAATCCTGCTATGCCCTACGACAAACCATCAAACAGGCAATGCATCAATACAGGACTTAAATTGAATCCTAACACAGGCTCTGACGTTCGTCGGATGTGGCAGAGTTTGTAAACTATCACGGATTACAAAGGTAAACTCAGCCGCGAGCTGCTCAGTGACGCAAGCCTACCAGATGAGCTAAATTCCTTCTATGCTCACTTCGAGGTAAGCAACACTGAATCATGCATGACAGCACCAGCTATTCCGGACGAATGTATGATCATGCTCTCCGTAGCCATGTGAGTAAGACCTTTAAACAGGTTAGCATTCAAAAGGGTGATTACCAGGACGCGTACTCAGAGAATGCACTGACCAGCTGGCAAGTGAATTCGCTGACATTTTCAACCTCCCCCTCTAAGACCGACATGTTTCAAGCAGACTACATGTTTCAAGTGCCCAAAAATGCCAAGTTAACCTGTTTTAAATTACTTTTGCCAGGTCTCCCAAGTGGTGCATTTGTCCAAGACACTGCATCACAGTTCTTGAGGCGTCACTACAGACCTGTGACCGGGAGACCCATGAGGCGGCGCACAATTGGCCCAGCATCGTCTGGGTTAGGGGAGGGTCTGGCCGGCTGGAATTTCCTTGTCCCATCATGCTCTAGCGACTCCAGGTGGTGGATCGGGTGCCTGCGAGCTGACTTCGGTCGCTAGCTGGACGGTGTTTCCTCTGACACATTGGTGCGGCTGGCTTCCAGGTTAAGCGAGCATTGTGTCAAAAGGTAGTGCGGTTTGGCAGGATTGTGTTACAGGCGACGCACGGCTCTCGACCTGCGCCGCTCCCGAGTCCGTAGGGGAGTTGCAGTAATGGGACAAGACTGTAACTGCCAATTGGCTATCACGAAATTGGGGAGAAAAAAAGTACAAATTGACTATTGTCCCGTAGCACACATCTGTAGCCATGAAATTCTTTAAAAGACTGGTCATGACTCACATAAACACCATCCTCCCAGACACCCTGGACCCACTCCGATTGGCATTCCGCCCCAACAGATCCACAGATCACACAATCTCTTTGCACTCCACATTGCCTTTTCCCACCTGGACAAAAGGAACACCTACGTGAGAATGATATTCATTGACTACAGCTCTGCATTCAACACCATTGTGCCCTTCAAGCTCATCACTAAGCTAAAGACCCTGAACACCTCCCTCTGCAACTGGATCCTGGACTTCCTGATGGGCCGCCCCCAAGTGTTGAGGGTAGGCAACAACACATCCGCCACGCTGACCCTCAACACTGGGCCCCTCAAGGGTGCATGCTTAGTCTACTCCTGTACTCCCTGTTCACCCACGACTGGGGCTGAGATGTACCCAGTTGTGAGGGGGTGTTCATGAACCTGCCAGAGGGGGCTGAGATGTACCCAGTATGGAGGGGGTGGTAGCACATGAGAGAGAGAGACTGAAAACCCTCCCCAGTGGACCAAGGACAGACCCTGTGTAACTGTGGGTGTGCTATTTTAGGATGAATACACACTTTGTCTTTTCTCAGTTAGTCCCAAATGAACCCACACTATGGTCTGAATGGGCCATTGATGTTGTCAATACAGATGGACTGCACCTGTTTATTACCATGTAATATAAAATCTTCTTCAAATAAAACGTGTAAAGGATGGCTGCCAAACAACCACTGACTCTAATGATGCTTATATCATATTTAACAATAAGTCTTACATTGACAAACTGACAAACTGGATCTCACCTCAGTGTGTATTAAACATGGTGTCATCTGATTCTAACATTGTGTGAAACATATAACTGGACAGGAGGGGTGCTGGGGGGATGCACTATGTCTGGTTGAGTGCCAGAGGAAAGAAGTGCTAGCATTCTGCTGGGGATATGCTAATGTCAGAAGAGTGCTCTCGACTCCTCACCCCACCCCCACTCGGCTCCTTAAACATTGTCTCTTTCTCTCTCTCTCTTTTTCGTTCTCCCAACGTTCTTCACATCCATCAAGGGATTAAAGAGACCAGTCTTCCTCCTCACAGCTGCAGCTGAACAGAACTGTAACTCCAGTACAGAGTCTAACCCTTCTACCCCTGCTGGTTAAACCTCAATCACCCAGTCTCTCACTCTCTCTGCTGTGTTCCCCTTAGTGGGGAGACCAGAGAGGGGAGAGGAGGTCGCAGTGGCTAGTTTGTTTACACAGCTCTAGAAGAGCTCATAACCTTTAACCCCGGGGCCACCGGAAGGTAACTTAGGTGGGCGCTGTGCTGTGTTGTGTTGTGTTCTGTTCTGTTAGGGCTTTGATGTTTATGAGAGGTGCTTTCATGTGACTTTACATTTGTGTTGACAAAGCTAACACGACTAGATGAGCAGATGGGCATGGAAAACAGGCAGGGATTTGGGTTAACAGGGATTTGGGTTAACGGTGACTTTTTTTAACAGTTGGAGAATAATGCGTGAGTTCAGAGGCTCAGAGTGAGGTTGGTTGGTTACCCCTTGGGCGTATTGACTGTGGGCTCTGATGGCTAAGCCAGATGACTCAGTCAACCATCATAGCCTCTTCTCCTCTTCCAATACATCTGAAAACAAAACACTACAAATATACACCAATTGCTTTATGTGCGTGCCTCTGACCATCCGAGACAGAAAAACAGGATACTGTAGAATTATATTGTGCGATGTCATCAGAATAGGGTATACCAGGTTTATAGACATTAAAGCAAAGAAGGTATTCAATAAAGCAGAAACTTGAGAGCTGTGACTGTCTCTGGGTAATCAATTGGGGGATGCACTTTGCAACTTTGACCCTGGTAAAACAGGGAGACAGACAGGAATCAGAATTAAACCATCATGCTCAAATCAAAAGATCCTTAATCTGGAGCAAAGGCTTTATGCAACCCATAGTTGCCCCCCCCCCCAAAAAAAAAAAAACCTTCAAAATATAACCATGAGGAATAAAATCTCCATCAGAGCAATATCCTGACAACCAATTGCCTGACAGAAAACCCAGATCAAGTTAACACACATCTCTTTGTTCTATTCTGGAGTTTATTGTGTCAAACATAGCCTTACTGTTGCAAATGAGGTAGAGAGCTTTGACTGAGGGGCCATTGAAGTCTCCCACTGAAATTTCAACCTGACTTTAGCGCCTGATCTTGTTTTTACACAAATCTGCCTGCTATTTGCACAGATATGTCTACTGTGGGGTACATGTGTTATGCTGAGGTGGTTAACCATGAGGTACTAGACCAAGAGCTCTGTTTTCTGTGTTCTGAGCTCTGTGTTCTGAGCTCTATGTTCTGAGCTCTGTGGTCTGTGATCATAGCTCTGTGGTCAGTGTTCTGAGCTCTGTGTTCTGTGCTCTGTGTTCTTCAGTCTGTAAACATGCTCTAATAAGCTGTGTGGTGAACACACAGATGTCTTTGATGCATGGCCACACACCGTCGCAGCAGCGCCACATGGGGACAGAGCATCTCTGTGATGTAGCTACAGCTGGGTACAGAAGAGAGGTGAGGGGAGGAGAGACTGTGATCATACGCCAAATCCTCACTTGCCTCCCCCAGAGTGACTCTGAAACACACACGACTGCCTCTCAGACAGTAGTCATCCTGTTCTTTGCTGGTTACAATGTCCACTCTGATTTATCTTCCAATGTTGTGTCCTTTTGAGTCCTCTTTCCCATTCACACCTGCAGCTACTGACAATGAGAGTGTTTTAGGGACAAAGCTTTTTTAGAATGACATCACAAACTATGAGGGCAGTATCTGCAGAACATTTGGCTATAAATGTGTAACACTATGTTTAATGTACTATAGCAGTGTACATCAAACCAATCCCCAGGGACCCCCATCCGTTCCAGGTATTTGATCTATTCTAGAGAGAGCACATCTGATTAAACTAGTCAGCTAATCATCAAGGCCTTGAATAGGTGAATCAGGTGAGTTAGTTCAGGGCTTTTATGACATTTCTGGTGCTCCCCGAGGTGGTGCTCCCCGAGGTGAAAACCACTATAGCTATATTATTGGCCATACCAAGAACACATTCACTTCATAAACAGAGAATAGTAATAATCACAAATACATTTTATAAATCACAAATACATTTTCACAGCTGGAGACTAAAACACAGCCCCCCTAAAAAAAGGAAATCAATTTTTGTTGTATTTTAACCGTGCCTCCTCTCTTCTCCTGCCGTGCCTGACCAGAGAGAAGAGGGTGACGGAGGGAGGGGGTGTCTGTGGGAGAGCCTAATGAACCTTCTAGAATCCCTCTTCATTATTCCCAGACAGACATCTAACTGCAACTCAGCAGAACAGGAAACCAGATGACCACAGTAGGATCCAGGGCAGAGAGACGTCTCTCCTCCGAAAGGCTTGAATTTCAAGCTTCAAGATGCATTTCCTTCGTTTCGGAAACCTGCCCCAGCCCCCATCCTGTTTACCATTGTCTCTCCCCTGCCCCAGTCTCGGCCCACAAATGCAACTCAGGACAAAAATTGTCAATCACACTTAAAAAGGCATGCCTATCTAGCGTTAGTGGACAAACCAATACTGAGGGATAGGGGTTTCTTTAAATGGAGGATGTGTTGAGTTTTATTCTCTGTGTCTGGTGAGACCAATATTTTACAGTGCAGCTCTGCACCAGAGACAGATTTGTGGCCGTTGTGGAGGGTTTAAATTAAGTCTGCAGCCCTGAGTTAAGATCAGGGAGAGGGAGAGGTGGGAGGGAGCGAGGATAGAGAGAGAGAAGGGGAGGAAGAGATGGATGGAGAATAGTAAAGCCAATCTGCACGGCCAGCAGCCTAGCGTGTCAATCACTAAAGGTCCACACACTCCAAGTATCAGCCCAGGGTCAGCTCTCCTCTCAGCCCAGGTCAGCTCTCCTCTCAGCCCAGGGTCAGCTCTCCTCTCAGCCCAGGGTCAGCTCTCCTCTCAGCCATGGGGGTCAGCTCTCCTCTCAGCCCAGGTCAGCTCTCCTCTCAGCCCCAGGTCAGCTCTCCTCTCAGCCCAGGTCAGCTCTCCTCTCAGCCCAGGGTCAGCTCTCCTCTCAGCCCCAGGTCAGCTCTCCTCTCAGCCCCAGGTCAGCTCTCCTCTCAGCCCAGGGTCAGCTCTCCTCTCAGCCCAGGTCAGCTCTCCTCTCAGCCCCAGGTCAGCTCTCCTCTCAGCCCAGGTCAGCTCTCCTCTCAGCCCCAGGTCAGCTCTCCTCTCAGCCCAGGGTCAGCTCTCCTCTCAGCCATGGGGGTCAGCTCTCCTCTCAGCCCAGGTCAGCTCTCCTCTCAGCCCAGGGTCAGCTCTCCTCTCAGCCATGGGGGTCAGCTCTCCTCTCAGCCATGGGGGTCAGCTCTCCTCTCAGCCCCAGGTCAGCTCTCCTCTCAGCCCCAGGTCAGCTCTCCTCTCAGCCCAGGGTCAGCTCTCCTCTCAGCCCAGGTCAGCTCTCCTCTCAGCCCCAGGTCAGCTCTCCTCTCAGCCCAGGTCAGCTCTCCTCTCAGCCCCAGGTCAGCTCTCCTCTCAGCCCAGGGTCAGCTCTCCTCTCAGCCATGGGGGTCAGCTCTCCTCTCAGCCCAGGTCAGCTCTCCTCTCAGCCCAGGGTCAGCTCTCCTCTCAGCCATGGGGGTCAGCTCTCCTCTCAGCCCAGGTCAGCTCTCCTCTCAGCCATGGGGGTCAGCTCTCCTCTCAGCCGTGGGGGTCAGCTCTCCTCTCAGCCCAGGTCAGCTCTCCTCTCAGCCATGGGGGTCAGCTCTCCTCTCAGCTGTGGGGGGGTCAGCTCTCCTCTCAGCCGTGGGGATCAGCTCTCCTCTCAGCCATGGGGGTCAGCTCTCCTCTCAGCTGTGGGGGTCAGCTCTCCTCTCAGCCGTGGGGATCAGCTCTCCTCTCAGCCGTGGGGGTCAGCTCTCCTCTCAGCCGTGGGGGTCACCTCTCTTCTCAGCCCAGGGTCAGCTCTCCTCTCAGCCGTGGGGGTCAGCTCTCCTCTCACCCCCGGGTCAGCTCTCCCCTCACCCCTGGGTCAGCTCTCCTCTCAGCCCAGGGTCAGCTCCCCTCTCAGCCGTGGGGGTCAGCTCAAATCAAATCAAATCTAATTTTATTGGTCACATGCACAGCAGATTGTCACGTTCTGACCTTAGTTCTTTTATTATTTATTTGTTTTAGTATGGTCAGGGTGTGAGTTTTGTGGGTTGTCTATATTCGTTTTTCTATGTTGTGTTTTGCGTTTGGCCTGGTATGGTTCTCAATCAGAGGCAGGTGTCGTTAGTTGTCTCTGATTGAGAATTATACTTAGGTAGTGTAACGTTTCTCGTCTGTTGAAGGAGAAGCGGACCAAAATGCCGCGTGGTATTTTTGAGACATGTTTAATGACGAAATGAAAAAACGAACTATACAAAAACAACAAACGGAACGTGAAAACCTATACAGCCTATCTGGTGACAACAAACACAGAGACAGGAACAATCACCCACGAAACACTCAAAGAATATGGCTGCCTAAATATGGTCAGAGACAACGATAATCACCTGCCTCTGATTGAGAACCGCCTCAGGCAGCCATAGACTATGCTAGACACCCCCAAGACAAAACACACCACAAAAAACCCATGTCACACCCTGGCCTGATCAAATCAATTCAGACAAACACAATATATTTCGACCAGGGCGTGACAGGTAGCCTTTTTTCACCTGTGTTTCGTGGATGTTTATTTTCTGTTCTGTGTTTTGTATTTCACCGTTCAAGACTGTTTCGTTTCATTCTCGTTGTTTTTGTTTTGTGTTCATATAATATAAATAAAATATGGACACTTACCACGCTGCACATTGGTCCTCCGATCCTTCTTACTACTCCTCCTCAGAAGAGGAGGACGATAATCATTACACAGACGCTATTGCGAGTGTAGCGAAATGCTTGTGCTGCAATATCAACAAGTAATCTAACAATTCCACAACTACTACCTAATAAACACAAATGTAAGTAAAGGGATGGAATAATAATATGTACATATGGATAAGCAATGACCGAGTGCATAGGCAAGATGCAATAGATGGTATAAAATACAGTATATACATATGGGATGAGTAATCCACGATATGTAAACATCATTATTAAAGTGGCATTAAAAAAGTGACTAGTGATCCATTAGAGTGGCCAGTGATTCCAAGTCTGTATGTAGGCCACCTCTCTGTGTTAGTGATTGCAGCTTAACAGTCTGATGGCCTTGAGATAGAAGCTATTTTTCAGTCTCTTGGTCCCAGCTTTGATGCACCTGTACTGACCATGCCTACTGGATGGTAGTGGGGTGAACAGGCAGTGGTTGTTGTCCTTGATGATCTTTTTGGCCTTCCTGTGACATCGGGTGCTGTAGGTGTCCTGGACGGCAGGTAGTTTGCCCCCGGTGATGCATTGTGCAGACCGCACCACCCTCTGGAGAGCCCTGTGGTTGTGGGTGGAGCAGTTGCCGTACCAGGAAGTGATACAGCCTGACAGGATTCTCTCAATTGTACATCTGTAAAAGTTTGAGGGTTTTAGGTGAGAAGCCAAATTTCTTCAGCCTCCTGAGTTTGAAGAGGCGCTGTTGCCTCACCCTGTGTGGGTGGACAATTTCAGTTTGTCCGTGATGTGTACGGAGAGGAACTTTAAAAAATTCCACCTTCTCCACTGCTGTCCCGTCAATGTGGCTAGGGGGGTGCTCCCTCTGCTGTTTCCTGAAGTACACGATCATCTCCTTTGTTTTGTTGACGTTGAGTGAGAGATTGATGTCCTGATACCGCAGCTCTCCTCTCAGCCATGGGGGTCAGCTCTCAGTCGTAGGTGGTTCTTAGCTGGTAGCTGTTAGCTGGTATACAGAGTGGAAACAACATCACGTTCCCCTGTGAAACCTAACAGAGAAGATCTTTCATTTAGTATTTGTAAAGGCTAGAGCTGCCGCTTTCAAGGAACGAGACACTAGTCCGGACGCTTATAAGAAATCCCGCTATGCCCTCAGATGAACCATCAAATATGCAAAGCGTCAATACAGGACTAAGATTGAATACTACTACACCAGCTCAAACGCTTGTCGGATATGGCAGGGCTTGCAAACTATTACGGACTACAAAGGGAAACCCAGCTGTGAGCTGCCCAGTGACTCGAGCCTACCAGACGAGCTAAATGCCTTTTATGCTCGCTTCGAGGCAAGCAACACTGAAGTATGCATGAGAGCACCAGCTGTTCCGGACGACTGTGTGATCATGCTCTTCGTAGCCGATGTGAACAGGACCTTAAAACAGGTCAACATTCACAAAGGCATGGGGCCAAATGGATTACGAGGATGTGTACTCAGAGCATGCGGGAATCAACTGGCAAGTGTATTCACTGAAATGTTCAACCTCTCCCTGACCGAGTCTGTAAAACCTACATGTTTCAAGCAAACCACCATAGTCCCTGTGCCCAAGAAAGCGAAGGTAACCTGCCTAAATGACTACCGCCCCGTAGCACTCACGTTGGTAACCATGAAGTGCTTTGAAGGGCTGGTGATGACTCACATCAACATTATCATCCCGGAAACCCTAGACCCACTCCAATTCGCATACCACTCCAACAGATCCCCAGATGACGCAATCTCAATTGCACTACACACCTCCCTTTTCCACCTGGACAAAAGGAACACCTATGTGAGAATGCTATTCATTGACTACAGCTCAGCATTCAATACCAAAGTGCTAACAAATCTCATCACTAAGCTAAGGACCCTGGGACTAAACACTTCCCTCTGCAACTGGATCCTGGACTTCCTGACCCCCCCCCCAGGTGATGGGGGTAGGCAACAACACATCTGCTACGCTCATCCTCAACACCATCATTAAGTTTGCTGACACAACAGTGGTAGGCCTGATCACCGAAAATGATGAGACAGCCTATAGGGAGGAGGTCAAAGACATGGCAGTGTGGTGCCAGGACAACAACCTCTGCCTCAACATGATCAAGACAAAGGAGCTAATTGTGGACTACAGGAAAAGAAGGGCCGAACACGCCCCCATTTACATCGACGGAGCTGTAGTGGAGCGGGTCGAGAGTTTCAAGTTCCTTGATATCCACATCACCAACAAACGATCATGGTCCAAACACAACGAGACAGTTGTGAAGAGGGCATGACAACACCTTTTCCCACTGAGGAGACTGAAAAGATCTGTCATGAGTCCGCAGATCCTCAAAAAGTTCCACAGCTGCACCATCGAGAGCATCCTAACCTGTTGCATCACTGGCAACTGCTTGGCATCTGACCGTAAGGCGTTACAGGGGGACGTGCGTACGGCCCAGTACATCACCGGGACCAAGCTTCCTGCCATCCAGGACCTATATAATAGGCGGTGTCAGAGGGAAGCCCATAAAATTGTCAGAGATTCCAGTCACCCAAGTCATAGACTGTTTTCTCTGCTGCCGCACTGCAAGCGGTACTGGAGCACCAAGTCTAGGTCCAAAAGGTTCATTAACAGATTCTTCCCCCAAGCCATAAGACTGCTGAACAATCAAATGGCCACCCGGACAACTTACATTAACCCCGCCTTAGTTTCTACACTGCTGCTACTCGCTGCTTATTATCTATGCATAGTCACTTTACCCATACCTACAGTTGAAGTCGAAAATGTACATAGACTTAGGTTGGATTCATTAAAACGTGTTTTTCAACCACTCCACAAATTTCTTGTTAACAAACTATAGTTTTGGCAAGTCGGTTAGGACATCTACATTGTGCATGACACAAGTCATTTTTCCAACAATTGTTTACAGACAGATTATTTCACTTATAATTCACTGTATCGCCATTCCAGGGGGTCAGAAGTTTACATGCACTAAGTTGACTGTGCCTTTAAACAGCTTGGAAGATTCCAGAAATTATGTCATGGCTTTAGCAGCTTCTGATAGGCTAATTGACATCATTTGAGTCAATTGGAGGTGGACCTATGGATGTATTTCAAGACCTACCTTCAAACTCAGTGTCTCTTTGCATGACATCATGGGGAAATCCAAATAAATCAGCCAAGATCTAAGAAACAAAATTGTAGACCTCCACAAGTTTGGTTCATCATTGGTAGCAATTTCCAAATGCCTGAAGTTACCACGTTCATCTGTACAAACAGTAGTACGCAAGTATGAAGACCATGGGACCACGCAGCTGTCATACTGCTCAGGAAGGAGACGCGTTCTGTCTCCTAGAGATGAACGTACTTTGGTGAGAAAAGTGCAAATCAATTGCAGAACAACAGCAAAGAACCTTGTGAAGATGCTGGAGGAAACAGGTACAAAAGTATCTATGTCCACAGTAAAACGAGTCCTATATCGACATAACCTGAAAGACCGCACAGCAAGGAAGAAGCCACTGTTCCAAATCCACCATAAAAATCCAGACTACGGTTTGAAACTACACATGGGGGCAAAGATCATACTTTTTGGAGAAAAGTCCTCTGGGCTGATCAAACAAAAATAGAACTGTTTTGGCCATAATGACCATCGTTATGTTTGGAGGAAAAAGGGGGAAGCTTGCAAGCTAAAAACACCATCCCAACCGTGAAGCACGGGGTGGCAGCATCATGTTGTGGGGGTGCTTTGCTGCAGGAAGGACTGGTGCACTTCACAAAATAGATGGCATCATGGGGGAGGAAAAATATGTGGATACATTGAAGCAACATCTCAAGACATCAGTCAGGAAGTTAAAGCTTGGTCGCAAATAGGTCTTCCAAATGGACAATGACCCCAAGAATACTTTCAAAGTTGTGGCAAAATGGCTTAAGTACAACAAAATCAAGGTATTGGAATAGCCATCACAAGCCCTGACCTCAATCCTATAGAAAATTTGTAGGCAGAACTGAAAAAGCGTGTGCGAGCAAGGAGGCTTACAAAGCTGACTCAGTTACACCAGCTCTGTCAGGAGGAATGGGCCAAAATTCACCCAACTTTTGTGGGAAGCTTGTGAAAGGCTACCCGAAATGTTTGACCCAAGTTAAACAATTTAAAGGCAATGCTACCAAATACTAATTGAGTGTATGTAAACTTCTGACCCACTGGGAATGTGACGAAAGACATAAAAGCTGAAATAAATCGTTCTCTCTACTATTATTCTGACATTTCACATTCTTAAAATAAAGTGGTGATCCTAACTGACCTAACACAGGGAATTTTTTTACAAGGATTAAATGTCAGGAATTGTGAAAAATTGAGTTTAAATGTATTTGGCTAAGGTGTATGTAAACTTCTGACTTCAACTGTAAATGTACAAATTACCTCAACTAACCTGTACCCCCACACACTGACAAGGTACCGGTCCCCCCTGTATATACAAATAGCATTTTATTTGATTAGTAATGTGTCCCTGTCGTTGCGCTACTGCTGTGATCAGTGATTAAACTGACTCTAGTATTCAATGGTCTCAGGAATGACTTGAGATGTTTTCATTAAAACCGCTATAAACTCTCATACAGACCTGAGCCATACATCACAGTGGAAAGGACAAGGTTAGATTGGCCTCTGAGGGAGAGCAGACGTTATTGGAAGGAATTGATACAGACACCCCTCCATCCCCCATCTCCCCTCCAGCTCCCCTCCATCCTCCCTCCATCCCCCAGCTCCCCTCCATCCCCCATCTTCCCTCCATCCCCCAGCTCCCCACCATCCCTCATCTCCCCTCCATTTATTAATCCCTCCATCCATCTATCCCTCCATCCATCTATCCCTCCATTCATCTATCCCTCCATCCATCCATCTATCCCTCCATCCATCCATCTATCCCTCCATCCACCACCTCACTAATAAACAAGGGGAGCGACTAGGGGAGGATGAGGTAATCATGGGTTTACGGGAGGCGAAGCGAGAGCTCCTCTCTTAATGAGGTATTGACATTTAGAGAGACTGGAAGAAAGAAACAGCCATCAAACTGACATTGTCAGGTGTGCATTTGCACAACAAAAGTGCATAAAACCCCAAAAAGACATAAGAGAGGGTGAGAGACAACAAAGGAGAGAGGGAGAGAATGATAACGAGAGGGTGAGAGACAACAAAGGAGAGAGGGAGAGAATGATAACGAGAGGGTGAGAGACAACAAAGGAGAGAGGGAGAGAATGATAACGAGAGAGAGAGAGACAACAAAGGAGAGAGGGAGAGAATGATAACGAGAGGGTGAGAGACAACAAAGGAGAGAGGGAGAGAATGATAACGAGAGAGAGAGAGACAACAAAGGAGAGAGGGAGAGAATGATAGAGAGAGAGAAGAGAGAGAGAGAGAGAGAAATAGCAAAAGAGAAAAGGGGGATCATATTGCAAAAATTAAGAAAAAAATGGTACAAGTTAAATATGACGTAGCCTAATGGCTGTCAGGAAAGAGGGAGCTCATCAAAATGTAACGGGACGCCTTGGACCCACATCATCAGCCATCTGTGCTGCAAGTCCGCCACATCTGGCCCAAAAACCTCTACAAAAGGTGAAATGAGGTAATCAAGCACATTACACAGAGGAACTGTTTTTACAGTGATTTCCATGTGAATTAATCAATCATTCTAACACCTAATAACTAATTAGTACCAATCAGGGCCAAAGGAAACGCAGTGCCACTCGAGCTCCCAAGTATTCTCGGGCTCCCGAGGGGCGCAGTGGTCTATAGCACTGCATCTCAGTGCTAGAGGCATCACTACAGACCCTGGTTCAATTCCAGGCTGTATCACAACTAGCTGTGATTGGGAGTCCCAAAGAGCTGTGCACAATTGGCCCAGTGCTGTCCAGGTTAGAGTTTGGTGGACGACATCATCCTGTTCAATTCATCTCCCCTTACAGTTAGCATGGACATTCCTAGGGTCAGCAGTGTGTCATAGGAAAATATATTCCAGTAAATTTACCCCAAAACAAGGTATTTTAAAGTTAAGCAAGTCAGTAGCCATGGAGCCAAGTTCTGCCACAATCCTCACCAACATGCGGTATCATGTTTCGTCATTTTTTAAATTTTACCTTTATTTAACCAGGCAAGTCAGTTAAGAACAAATTCTTATTTACAATGACAGACTACTCCAGCCAAACCCTAATGATGCTGGGCCAATTGTACACCGCCCTATGGGACTCCCAATCAAGGCCAGTTGTGATACAACCTGGAACCAGGGTCTGTAGTGTTGCCTCTACCACTGAAATGCAGTGTCTTAGGCAGCTGCGCCACTCAGGAGCCCCAATGTGTGTGTGGATTGAATCGTCTGGAGGAAATCTCAGAGAGCAAGAGAAAGTGAGAGAGAGAAAGCAAGAGCGAGAGAAAGCGAGAGACAGAAAGCAAAAGAGAGAGAGAGGTTCCCTTGTGGCTCACCTAATCCTCCACTTCCTGTCAATATCCCCCTACAGACAGGATCATATTCGCCCTCTCTTTGGAAAATGCATTAGACACACCAAACATCTCTGTCCCCACCCGGCTCCTCAATCCATCCTGCATGGTCACTAATCTGTTAATTGATCTGGCCATGGAAATGTTAGGCATTATGACTGAAGAAATATATAATCTGTTATAATGGGCTAGGGGATCTTGAGCGGGATACTTAGTTAGCACTGTAGATGTTCCTCTTTAAATGCAGAATTCATCCGGGCAACCGTGTTTAATGTTGGCACTGTCTGCACGTGTTTCCAGTCTAAAGAGAGATGACAGTGCAAACAACAAGAGGGGAATGGAATACTGCACAGTAGTTTGAGAAAACCGAATAGTGCCGTTCTGGAAAACAATATGCATTTGTCCCTTTTCAACAAATTTGGCATTTTTAAACTTTCCTACAAAAGATGTAAGAATATTTGTAAGTCAGGCTTTTCTACTTCATGTGTTCTAGCTAGCGAATACATAATCCATCAATATATGTGATGCACTATTGATATATTCACAGACATTCAAACCCATGGTTCTGTGCACTGTATAAGGCAGGGATAATGTGCTTTGGTGCAGAAAGCTGAGATTTAACTCTCAAGCCCACCTATAGTATTATATACTCGAGGAGACGGGCGGCATAGCGCAAAACTGAAGAATCTGGGAGGTATTTAAGATGACAGCTAGCTAGCTTAAAGAGGATCATACATGCAGGAGGGTTTGGTGTTACTGCTCCTCTCAGGACGAACGGGATAAGTTGTGATCAAGGCTGCCGTTTGGGTGATAAAAGTCAAAAACAAGAGCGCTGTGATTCATACAGTAATCACATCACAGCTGAGCCCTGCCAGATGTATTGGCTGCCTGACTACCCCTTACTAGGAGACGTAAGACGCTTAGATGATACAGCAACTTCAAAAGCGGACTCTTGACTTCAAAAAGAGCTGGATCCATTTTGTTTTTTTGTTAATACTTCCAAAATCCAAGTAAACACAAATATTTGTATTTATCTCTCTATGAACAGCAAAGGATAAAGATGGAAAGCGGTTTCATACAGCTGCATCCAGAGGCATTCAATAATACATTAAACAGTAAGCATACTGTCAGTTTTATGTTGCATTGCTTTAACAACAACCATAGATTGAACTACTATATTTAGCACTTATAGTCATGCAAACAGCGAAGTGCATCATTTGATGTTTTTTTGCCCTCCTGCGTCACTTTATACACACAAGATCTCCGCTAAACATAGAATCACATGATTTATACATTTCTTTATGACCACTGGTAACTTCAGAACAAAGTTGACTACAAATGCAAAGTTTCCAATGTCTTTGCAATTGAAACAAACAAGCGACATATAGTTCCTTCAGAAAGTATTCCACATTTTGTTGTGTTACAGCCTGAATTCAAAATTGATTAGATAACATTTTTTCTCACCCATCTACACACAATACCTCATAATGACAAAGTGAAAACATGTTTTTAGACATGTTTTAAAAATGATTTGAAAATTAAATACAGAAATATCTCATTTACATAAGTATTCACACCCTTGAGTCAATAATTTGTAGCAGAACCTTCGACATGGATTTCAGCTGTGAGTTTTTCTGTGTAAATATCTAAGTTTTCCACACCTGGATTAGGCAACATTTGCCCATTATTATTTTCAAAATTCTTCAAGCTCTGTCAAATTTGTTGTTGATCTTTGCTAGTCAACAATTTTCAGGTCTTGCCTGAAGTAGATTTAAGTTGTAAGTGTAACTCGGCCACTCAGGAACATTCACTGTCTTCTTGGTAAGCAACTCGTGTATATTTGGCTTTGTGTTTTAGGTTATTGTCCTGCTGAAAGGGGAATTCATCTCCCAGTGTCTGGTGGAATGCAGACCAAACCAGGTTTTCCTCAAAGATTTTGCTTGTGCTTAGCGCTCCATTTTGTGGTTGCTTCCCCAGAACATGATGCAGCCACCACTATGCTTGAAAATATAGAGAATGGTCCAAAGTAATTGGGATTAACATTTACTGAGAAAAAATCATATTTATCCTGAGAGTCCCGTGAAACACCTCAAAAATCGGAAGTGCCCTATTTAAGCATTTAAAACCAAGATATGGTCACTATGCAAGGGCTCTCCCACTATACTGACCTAAAGATTTCACATGTGAAACTGATATTTAGTTTTTATTATTTTATTTCACCTTTATTTAAGCAGGTAAGCCAGTTGAGAACAAGTTCTCATTTACAGCTGCGACCTGGCCAAGATAAAGCAAAAAACAACAGAGTTACACATGGGATAAACAAACATACAGTCAATAACACAATAGAAAAATATGTATACAGTGTGTGCAATTGAAGTAAGGAGGTAAGGCAATAAATAGGCCATAGTGACGAAGTAATTACAATTTACCAATTTACACTGGAGTGATATATGCAGATGAGGATGTGCAAGTAGAAATACTGGTGTGCAAAAGAGCAGAAAAACAAAAACAAATATGAGGATGAAGGAGCTATTTTGGTTGGATGGGCTATTTACAGATGGGCTGTGTACAGCGGCAGTGATCGGTAAGCTGCTCTGACAGCTGACGCTTAAAGTTAGTGAGAGAGATATGTCTCCAACTTCAGTGATTTTTTGCAATTTGTTCCAGTCATTGGCAGCAGAGAACTGGAAGGAAAGGCGGCCAAAGGAGGAGTTGGCTTTGGGGATGACCAGTAAAATATACCTGCTGGAGCGCGTGCTACGGGGTGGGAGTAGTAATGATTGAGTTACTTTGATCGGCAATTACATTTTTGTGAATTGCAAAACAGGCCGTTCATAAATTCAGAGCGTTATCATGTTCCTAAAGTGATTCAGAGCATTTCAGCAGTAGGCCTAGGCTATCTTGACACAGAGTGAGCTCAGGATGCACAGAATCCACCCTGAGTAGGCTATAGTGCAGCCTGGTCTCATAGACTAGACATAACATAGTAAATTGTGGACTACAGGAAAAGGAGAGCCGAACAGGCCCCCATTAACATCAACGGGGCTGTAGTAGAGCAGGTTGAGAGTTTCAGGTGCCTTGGTGCCCACATCACCAACAAACTATCATGGTCCAAACACACCAACACAGTCGTGAAGAGGGCACGACAAAACCTTTTCCCCCTCAGGAGACCGAAAAATTTGGAATAGGTCCCCAGATCCTCAAAAAGTTATACAGCTGCACCATGGGGAGCATCCTGACCAGTTCCATCGCCACCTGGTATGGCAACTGCTCTGCATAAGGCGCGACAGAGGGTAGTGCATACGGCCCAGTACATCACCGGGTCCAAGCTCCTGCCATCCAGGACCTACAGTATATACTAAGCGGTGTCAGAGGAAGGCCCTAAAAATTGTCAAAGACTCCAGTCACCAAAGTCAGACTGTTCTCTCTGCTACCGCACAGTAAGTGGTACCAGAGTGCCAAGTCTAAGTTCAAAAGGCTCCTTAACAGTTTCTACCCCCAAGCCATAAGACTGGTGAACAATTAATCAAATGGCCACCCGGACAATTTACATTGACACCCTCCCTCCTTAGTTTTTACACTGCTGCTACTCACTGTTTATTATCTATGTGTAGTCACTTTACAAATTACCTAGACTAATCTGTATCCCTGGACATTGACTCGGTACCAGTACCCCCTGTATACAGCCTCGTTATTGTTATTTTATGGTGTTACATTTTTACTTTAGTTTATTTAGTAAATATTTTCTTAATTCTATTTCTTGAACTGCATCGTTGGTTAAGAGCTTGTAAGCATTTCACGGTAAGGTGGTGACAAAGTAATACCTGTTGTATTTGGCACGTGACCAATACAATAGGATTTGATATGTAAATCTAAAATTAGTATGATATGTGATGTTTGGTACGGTTACATAAGGCAGGTTACTTAATGCAAAAACAAAGGGCGGATGCTTGGTTGAGCAGGATAGGTAGGCATATGAGATTGTCTAGCAACCCAAAGGTTGTGTTTGAATCTCATCACGGACAACTTTAGAATTTGAGCTAATTAGCTACTTTTCAACTACACTGAACAAAAATATTACACAACACAAATCTGGGTTTGGCAGATCCTAGGAGAAAGCTACCTGCCCCAATGCAGTGGCAAGTTTGGTGGAGGAGGAATAATGGTCTGAGGCTGTTTTTCATGATTCGGGACCTGGCCCCTTAGTTCCAGTGAAGGGAAATCTTAACGCTACAGCATACACTGACATTCTAGATGATTCTGTGCTTCCTACTTTGTGGCAACAGTTTGGGGAAGGCCTTTCCTGTTTCAGCATAGCAATGCCCCCGTGCACAAAGCGAGGTCCATACAGAAATGGTTAGTCGAGAAGTGTGGAAGAAGTTGACTGCCTGCACAGAGCCCTGACCTCAACCCCATCAAACACCTATGGGATGAATTAGAACACCGACTGTGAGCCAGGCCTGATCTCCCAACATCAGTGCCCGACCTCACTAATGTTCGTGGCTGGATGGAAGCAAGTCCCTGCAGCAATGTTCCAACATCTAGTGGAAAGCCTTCCCAGAAGAGTGGAGGCTCTTATAGCAGCAAGGGGGGGGGGGGACCAACTCCATATTAATACTCATGAATTTGGAATGAGATGGTCGACGAGCAGTGTATGTGAAAATGGTGTGTTTCAATGTTTTGTAGTAAAAACAAGAAGCTGTTTCCAATGACATCGGTGTGCATCTTATGATTTTAACCAGTTATGAGTAGACATTGCCTACTAATTGTTTAACAATGTCATTGGAAAGAAACACTTCTCCCTCCTTTTTTACTACAAACATAGAAACATGCCATTTTCACATGATGTTGGGCTGGTGCTGAAGATGAATATGAAGTTGAAAAATAGCACTTTAAAACAGTATTATTGCACACAGCGTGTCCATGCAACTTATGTGACTTGTTAAGCAAATGCTTCGGCTTCCCATAAGAAATGGGTTGAATACTTATTGACTCAAGACAATTCAACTTTTCATTTTTAAATAATTTGTAAACATTTCAAAAAAACAATCCCAGTGACAAAAATCTCAAATGTAATCCCTTTTAAATTCAGGCTGTTACACTAAATATGGAAAAAGTCAAGGGGTGTGAATACTTTTCTGAAGGCGCGAACAGGCCAATAACAGGCCCTTTTACACCCACAGTACCCCCTGGTGGTTGTTGCAGACACAGGATTTGCCGAGCAAATTGGGGGAGCAATTAAGTGACATTTAGCCACATAGTTTTGCATTGAACTGCCACCGTGCAACTGTTTGCTGATCGTTGGTGGTGGAACAACATTCCACTGAGTTTGTACACATCCGATTTAACCCCGTGATTATCATAGAGTTGGTTTTACATGACACTGTATGATTATTAAGTCAGATGTGTTAAATCCACAAAATACAATGACCAAAATAATTAAAATGTACTAAATTTAATAA
Source organism: Oncorhynchus masou masou (assembly GCF_036934945.1). NCBI lineage: Eukaryota > Metazoa > Chordata > Actinopteri > Salmoniformes > Salmonidae > Oncorhynchus > Oncorhynchus masou. The sequence goes on along the minus strand of NC_088216.1, from coordinate 77,827,676 downwards.
TCCATAAAAGCTGGAACATCATTTGACAAAAACACAAGAAGCATTATTAAAGTTGGTTTAGTATATATTTCAGCTTCAAGAGACAGAAATCAATCCCCCCCCCCCATATTTCTTCTATAAAATACCTTTTCTCAAGCATTATTATGCAAAAAATGGCATTAGAATATATTACGGGAACTATGAAATCCCAGTGACTGAGTATAAAATTAAGTCACAGAGATATTTGCAGAAGAGAAAGTCCATGGAGTTAAGCGAAACCAAAAAACGTATGGTCCACCATTGACATGACTGGCACGAGGAAATGTGTGTATAGCTATACAAAAGTTGTTACTTCCACTTGAACGTTCTTACTACACTTAATACCAGATGTGATCATGCTGTCTGCAGATATTTATACTCACACAACTAAAGTCAACTTCCATGTCTTCAAATACGATATATTGCAAAGATGTAAAATACTGAAGTATTTTTTTCCCTTCGTAGGTAATCGTATTTAAACTCTCAAAAAAAGGAGGAGGGGGCTCTCGGTTGGCCAGACCATTGACATTTCAGAGACTTTCAGAGAGTTTATGGTGGTTCACCATGTGGGAAATGAAGATTGTCCTTCAAGGCTCACTGATGTCAGATCAGAGAAGTCTGAGTGAGATAGACACCGGTCTTCTCTCTCCTTGTGTCCTGCCTTGATATCTTGATACTAGCGAATCAGCAGGCGGCTGTTTGTGTCGTCACCGTTTATGGCTGATGGGGGAGGCGGGGCTGTCAGAATGCTGGCACGGTCCAATCTGGGCAACAGTTCTTCATTACAGCATTCTATAAGTGGAGAGAGGATTAATGGAGTACATAAAACCTTCAATTTCATTCAAGGAAATTGAACTGGAACTGGTCACCTTAATAATGGAACACTAGTCACTTTAAGAAATGTTTACATACTGCTTTACTCGTTTCATATGTATATACTTTATTCTATTCTACTATATTTTTGTCAATGCCACTCCCAACATTGCTCGTCCTAATATTTATATACTTCTTAATTCCATTCTTATACTTTTATATTTGTATGTATTGTTAGATACTACAGTACTGTTGAAGCTAGGAACACAAGCATTTCACTCCACCAGCAATAAAATCAGCTAAGTATGTGTGACCAATAAAATGTGATTTGATTTGAAGTGCTGCCCTCTCCTGGCCAGTTGGTGCAGTGCATATTTCTGCTTTTCATTCAAATCTAGTTTTACATGCGCCGAACACAACAGGTGTAGACTTTACAGTGAAATGCTTAGTTACCTGCCCTTTCCCAACAATGCAGAGTTAAAAAGTGAGAAAAAAGTGCTAAATAAAAAAAGGAAATAACAATAACGAGGCTATATAGTCCATTAGGCGTGGAGGCAAGGCAAGCTTGGTAAAGAAGCTGGGCTAGGTGTTAGTGAGTAGAGGGACATGAAGACAACTGCCCTAAGCATTCAGAACTGAAGGGACCAGAGAGGAACAGGAAATATGGCAGATGTTCCCCAAGCCCATCAGAGACATTACCATATTGCTCACTCCAATCCAATTCCACCAGATTTAAACACCTACGGTAGGTATGGATAACTGTATTTATGTATTTTTTTCAGACCAGCCTGAGAGCTACGGGGCCTGACACCGCCCTCCCAGCTCTGCTGTTCTACCCCAGCCTGGCAGCTCCTGTAGTCTGAACTGTGGGTCTGTAATCCCGTTAGTGCCAGTCCAGTGCTCTTGGCGGCGTGGCCGGCCGAGGACAGAGGGGACAGACACTGCCTGGGGGCTGCTGGACTGGCTGGGACCCCTCACTGTGGGACTGAACAACAGATGAAACAGTCTACAGTTACTGTAGCATAGTCCCAGACCTTTCTGCTTTGACGGCTACCCTACAAACTGGATAAAGACTGAGCACTATGGACATGAGTATGTACAGTCATGTGGACACAGTCACACCAGGCTACCAGTAGATGTAGCCGTTTCCTTCCAACTCTAATGACAGGGAGCAGTCAACTCTCCATGAATGCTCTCAGGCCATATCAACTCCATCAATGACAAGACAATTTACTACCAGAGTTGTATTTGCAGCCATTCAAATCAATAATAAAGCTTGTATAACCTACTGATCAAACAAATCCCAATTTGTGTGTCCGTATTGTGAGTTGAGAAGGGGTTTGTGCTCCTTCTAGTAAGGCCGGAGGCCGAACAGCAAGGCTAGAGGTGTACCAGTCAGGGTATTAGAGGAGCATATTAGTCACCTACTCACCTGGCTCAGAGCTGCTGCAGGGTGGAGGGGACCTTTAGAGCAGGACACAGTTTGATTTCTTTTTCGCTTTCTTCTTTTCCACAGGCGTTTTACTATTTATCTGTCTGACCAAGTCGTAGAAGATCTGCAGGCCAATACCATTGTTTAGTGCTTTGACACATTAAAAATCCCAAACTAGCCGTATAAACTCAGTCTATAAGCATCATCATTTGAATCATTGGTCAACCGTTTGATTATTAGTACTCACGTCGAGGACGTTGATCTTTGACTTTGCGGAGGACTCTAAAAAGGCACAGTGGTTCCACTGTCTGGCCAGGTTCTGACCCTGCTCCTTGCCCACCACCCGCTCATCCTCCAGGTCACACTTATTACCCACCAGGATCATAGGCACCTGGGAGAGGAGAGAACAGGGATGAGACAGAGAGAGAAGAGAACAGGGGATAACATCAAAATGTTACCGAAGCATTTCACTGGGACCAGATGAAAAACACATGGATGTGTGTGAGAGTCTCTTTCAGACACATCCTGACAGGTTGTTCTGGCTGTCTAGGGAGGGAGGTAAAAGCAGAAACTATGACAACCCCGCAGGATAGAAATCAGCTTCCTGCCTGCTTCTCTGTGTTTACATTGCATTCCATGCTCCAGCTGCTCCATAGAATGATACCATGGATGGATGGATGGACGGATGTAAATAACGGTTTGGGTCTCACAGTGCGTCCCTTTCTGATGATTAAGCATTGCACCTGTACTACCACTACAGTACCTCATTTTCACCTCGCAAAGTTGGCATTTCCTTCTCATTTAACTTCTCAAAGTGTTGCCATACAGGACTTCACTGCTGTCGCTTGCCTTTCTCTGACATTTGTCCAACTGCTAATGACAATGATGTAGTAGTGGAGTCAACTCCAAAATAATGGATTCCTCGACTCCTTGCACGTCGACTCCCGGTGTCGACTCCCATGTGTGTCAAGATGACTCCTAATAGTCAGTATTTTTGGAATGGAGGAGACTGATTATGTTCTTTGAAGTACGGCAACTAAACTAGTGAGGAACAGAGGGGGACAGTATAGGCAGTTCGGCCACTAGGCAGGCAGACAGAAAGGCCTAGTGCACGGTTCTATCAGCAATCAAAGGCTGTACCTCACAATTCCTTGGCTTGGAATGTCTCGCAACTTCAGTAAAGCTGGGGCTGTCATCAATGAACAGTCTAGGATACTGAGATGAGGGAGATGCAACACTTGGCTGTCACCCAGTCACACACAGTATCTGCGCATGTGCACGGGTTCGCTTCATGCTGTTCACAGCCTGGTAGCCAGGGCATCAAAACAGTGGAGAAGTTGAGTCTCGCGCTTTAACGCTCTTTGTTGTTTTGGAAACTGACCACTGTGGACTTTCTGCATCTACGTAAAAAATAATTAATTGGTTAGGGGTTTTTCTTAACACTAAGAATCCCAATTTTGTTTAAACCTTCACACCTCTACTAGAAAGAGCAACTCTGAGTAGAAGTTGCTATATAGAAGCATAGGTCAAGGTTCAGTTTTTCCTTCCCAGATCTTAACTTTAAGCATTAGAGGAGCAGTTGTTGCAGGAATGCAAGAAGTGTTTGGGGGCAACTTCACCCTACTCAGGGTGGTATAAAGTGCCCTCTCTCACAGGGCTGTAGGCCAGACGACAGGAAGCAGATGTTTGGACTTGCCCTATAGAGGTAGCGTTGAAATTTCAAATCCAAACAAACCCTCAGACTGGGCTGTTGAGCGACGGTTTCCCTAGAGTCCGAGTGGAACCTAAGGTACGCATTTCAAGGCTAGCAAATGCCAGAGGGGGAGAAATGTAGCTGTAGAATGTCCCCAGTCAGCAGCATAGAGACAGGCACTTTAAGCTGCCCGTGTCCAAGAGCCACACCGAGACGTAAACATGGAGAAATCACAAGTCAGGCATGAGCCTACTGCTCCAGCTGAACAGACGAGGGCTTAGACAGCAGGAGTCACAAGATCTCTTGCATAAGTAAGTATTGTGACCAAAGGAAATACAAATGTAGTGGCCAGGTTTGCACTGGTCAATTATTTACTGATTAAAGCAATTGCATTTTGATAAATCGTATGGTTACATTGTATCACATTTAGCCTTTAACAAATCCTACCAAGACTCCTCAAAGCTTATTATAGTGGGACATCTAAGTACCTATTTCAGAGCCTTGCTGTGTTCTGTTATGTAGCTTGTGTCTTCTCTGTGGACAAAGTGTCTGTAATAGAGTATGGCTAGACCATGAGCCCTCAGTGTCTCTACATTCTCCAACCCTGTGGTAGTAAATGGTGTGTGGCATTCCCATCAAGCCCTTGGAGCAGCACTGAACTCACTATGCCCAAACTCAACCAAGAATCCATCGGGAGAGAGAGAGAGCGAGAGAAAAAACACAGAAAGCATTTCCGTTGGTCATGCATTCCTGCAAGTGGCAATGAAAGATTAAACAGGCGAAAAAGCATTAATGCAACTGAAAGCAATAAACATCATATCTGATATTAATGCCTCAGGCCGTTCTATTAGTCAGAAACATTTATTGGGTTTCCCCCCCCCCAAAAAAGTCAAATTGTCTACAAAGTGTAAATAGGAGAATTTTGGTCATAAAGTCAGTCTCGTCCAAAACAGAGGTTTGTAAGTGAGACTTACTTGAGGGCTGGGTTTTGATTTCAACAATGCTCACTTTCCCACTAACACAGGATACACAATTCGATCCAATCCAACCACAGAACACAGACCATGAAACAGACTTGGTCCCAGTTTTCCGATGGAACTGAGGCTTGCAAAGGTTTTAACAATGCATCTTTCCTACAACGGCCGAAGATGTAACTTGCTTTTCCCAAAAGCTCAGGGAGAGAACTGTCGCTAAGTGCGTTGTTGGAGCATGTGTTGATACAAGGATCGGGGGGAAAAAAGACAGCGCTCGGATCTCGGATCAGCTTTCTCAATTCAAATCTTACCTTAACCGTAGAATTATTTTACAATACTGACGATGGATATATTACCACCAATATGGCTGTAAATATTGAGGCAGCTTATTCTAAAGCTTACCCAACCAAAATACAAGACATCTCCGATTTGGCACGTCATTGCACACATCATGACAAATTAGACAGTAGCGAAATAGAACTCAATTTATTGAACATGAAATGTATTTCAATTAGAATAAAATGGGCCTATAGTATACTGTAAACTATTCATATTTTAATGCTGTCGTGTCGGTTTTCATTTGAAGCTTCTTTTTATACAGTGCCCTAAGAAAGTATTCACACCCCTTGACTTTTCCACATCTTGTTTTGTTACAGACGGAATTTAAAAATGTATTACAGATTGTTTTTGTCACGAACTACACACAATACTCATTAATGTCAACACGGAACAATGTTTTTCAAAACTTGTACAAATTAATTAAAAATGAAAAGCTGAAATGTCTTTAAGTATTCAACGCCTTTATTATGGCATGTCTAAATAAGTTCAGGAGTAAACATGTGCTTAACAAGTAACAGAAGTTGTATGGACTCACTGTATGCAATAATAGTGTAACATTATTTAAATGACTACCTTCCCTTCTACTCCACACATCTGTAAGGTCCCTTAGTTGAGCAGTGAATTTCAAACAGATTCAACCACAAAGACCAGGGAATTTTTTCCAATGCCTCACAAAGAATGGCACCTATTGGTAGATGGGAAAATGAAAAAAGCAGACATTGAATATCCCTTTGAGCATAGTGAAGTTATTAATTACACTTTGGATGGTGTATCAATACACCCAGTAACAAGAAGACACAGGTGTCCTTCCTACGTCAGTTGCCGGAGAGGAAGGAAACCGCACAGGTGACTTTAAAACAGTTAGAATTTAATGACTGTGATAGGAGAAAACTGAAGATGGATCAACATTGTAGTGACTACAAAATACTAACCTAATTGACAGATTGAAAAGCAGGAAGCCTATACAAAATATTCCAAAACACACATCCAGTTTGCAACAACGCATTGTTACGGCTTTCTATTCCGTAACAAAGCCTCCTTCACTCACGCTGCCAAGCTTACCCTAGTAAAACTGACTATCCTACCGATCCTCGACTTCGGGGATGTCATCTACAAAATTGCTTCCAACACTCTTCTCAGCAAACTGGATGCAGTTTATCACAGTGCCATCCGTTTTGTCACTAAAGCACCTTATACTACCCACCACTGCGACTTGTATGCTCTAGTCGGCTGGCCCTCGCTACATATTCGTCGCAAGACCCACTGGCTCCAGGTCGTCTACAAGGCCATGCTAGGTAAAGCTCCGCCTTATCTCAGTTCACTGGTCACGATGGCAACACCCATCCGTAGCACGCGCTCCAGCAGGTGTATCTCACTGATCATCCCTAAAGCCAACACCTCATTCGGCCGCCTTTCGTTCCAGTACTCTGCTGCCTGTGACTGGAACGAATTGCAAAAATCGCTGAAGTTGGAGACCTTCATCTCCCTCACCAACTTCAAACATCAGCTATCTGAGCAGCTAACCGATCGCTGCAGCTGTACATAATCTATTGGTAAATAGCCCACCCATTTTCACCTACCTCATCCCCACAGTTTTTATTTATTTACTTTTCTGCTCTTTTGCACACCAATATCTCTACCTGTACATGATCACTTATCAATCCAGTGTTAATCTGCAATATTGTAATTATTCGCCTACCTCCTCATGCCTTTTGCACACATTGTATATAGACTCCCCTTTTTTTTTTTTTTTCTACTGTGTTATTGACTTGTTAATTGTTTACTCCATGTGTAACTCTGTGTTGTCTGTTCACACTGCTATGCTTTATCTTGGCCAGGTCGCAGTTGTAAATGAGAACTTGTTCTCAACTAGCCTACCTGGTTAAATAAAGGTGAAATAAAAATAAATAAATAAAAAATAAATTAAAGTAATACTGCTAAAAATGTGGCAAAGCAATTCACTTTTTGTCCTAATACAAAGTGTTGTTTGGGTCAAATCCAATATAACACATTACTGAGTACCACGCATCACGTGCATCACGTTATGTGTATGCTTGTAATCATTACTGACTGGGGAGTTTCTCAGGATAAAAAAAAATAAAACAGAATGCTGCTAAGCACAGGCAAAATTCTAGAGCAAAACATGGTTCTATTTGCGTTTCATCAGACACAGATTAATTCACCTTTCAGCGGGACAATAACTTGAAACACAAGGCCAAATCTACACAAGTTGCATACCAAAAAGACAGTGAATGTTCCTGAGAGGCCAAGTTACAGTTTTGACTTAACCATTTTCAGGCCTTGCTGCATTTGTCTGGCAATGATCAACACCAAACTTGACAGAACTTTAAGAATTTTCAAAATACTAACGGGCAAATTTCCAGGCGTGGAAAAGTTTAAGAGACTTACCCAGAAAAACAGCTGTGATCACTGTCAAAAGGTGCTTCAACAAAGTAGAGTGAATCAGAGCTGTGAATACCTACAATACCGTTCGAAAGTTTGGGGTCACTCACAGATTTCCTTGTTTTTGAAAGAAAAGCAAATATGTCTATTAACAGCAAATTGACCAGAAATACAATGTAGACATTGTTAATGTTGTAAATGACTATTGTAGCTAGACTCATTATTAGGCCCACTTTCAGCAACTATCACTCCTGTGTTCCAATGGCATGTTGTGTTTGCTAATCCAAATTCATCATTTCAAAAGACTAATTGATCATTAGAAAAAAAAAAATCAATTATGTTAGCACAGCTGAAAACTGTTGTGCTAATTAAAGAAACAATATAACTGGCCTCCATTAGGCTAGTTGAGTATCTGGAGCATCAGCATTTGTGGGTTAGATTACAGGCTCAAAATGGCCAGAAACAAAAGCCATTCTTCCGAAACACAGCCTATTCTTGTTCTGAGAATTGAAGGCTATTCCATGCGAGAAATTGCCAAGACACTGAAGATCCTGTACAATGCTGTGTACTACTCCCTTCACAGAACAATGCAAAATGCTCTAACCAGAATATAAAGAGTGGGAGGCCCCGGTGCAAAACTGAGCAAGAGGACAAGTACATTAGTGTCTCGTTGGAGAAACAGACACCTCACAAGTCCTCAACTGGCAGCTTCATTAAATAGTACCCGCAAAACACCCGTCTCAATGTCAACAGGAGACTCCGGGATGCTGACCTTCAAGGTAAAGTTGCAAAGAAAAAGACATCTCAGACTGACTACAAAGTTGCCTATTGGCCAACTTCATTCTGAAGAAGTTATAGGAGGTCATAGAGATGGATAAACAATGGGATTCCATGTTTAGCAGAGATCTCCTGTGTATACAGTGACGCAGGAGGGGGAAAAATGACACCTATGAAATCAAATTGGTCACATGGTTAGCAGATGTTATGCGAGTGTAGCGAAATGCTTGTGCTTCTAGTGCATTAATATCTAACATTTAATCTAACAATTCTCCAAAAACTATCTAATACTCATACATCTAAAACGGGTGAATGAGAATATGTACATGTAAGTATATGGATGGGCGATGGCCGAGCGGCATAGGCAAGGTGCAACAGATGGTATAAAAAGACGGAAGTTTACATACACTTAGGTTGAAGTCAATAAAATTAGGTTTTCAACCTACCACAAATTTCTTGTTAACAAACTATAGTTTTGGCAAGTTGGTTAGGACATCTACTTGCATGACAAGTCATTTTTCCAACAATTGTTTACAGATAGATTATTTGCCTGTATCACAATTCTAGTGGGTGAGAAGTTAGCCCCCGAATAGCAGCACTGCTAGCCCCCGAATAGCAGCACTGTAGAAACTATTACACTCGACGGAACGACTTGATTAGTGTAGTGTCAACATCGCAGCCACTACCAGCTAGCCTACTCCAGCAGTACTGTATCATTTCAATCATTTTAGTCAATAAGATTCTTGCTACGTAAGCTTAACTTTCTGAACATTTGAGACGTGTAGTCCACTTGTCATTCCAATCTCCTTTGCATTAGCGTAGCCTCTTCTGTACCCTGTTAACTATGTGTCTATCTATCCCTGTTCTCTCCTCTCTGCACAGACCATACAAACGCTCCACACCGCGTGGCCGCGGCCACCCTAATCTGGTGGTCCCAGCGCGCACGACCCACGTTGAGTTCCTGGTCTCCGGTAGCCTCTGGAACTGCCGATCTGCGGCCAACAAGGCAGAGTTCATCTCAGCCTATGCCTCCCTCCAGTCCCTCGACTTCCTGGCACTGACGGAAACATGGATCACCACAGATAACACTGCTACTCCTACTGCTCTCTCTCGTCCGCCCACGTGTTCTCGCACACCCCGAGAGCTTCTGGTCAGCGGGGTGGTGGCACCGGGATCCTCATCTCTCCTAAGTGGTCATTCTCTCTCTCTCCCCTTACCCATCTATCTATCGCCTCCTTTGAATTCCATGCTGTCACAGTTACCAGCCCTTTCAAGCTTAACATTCTTATCATTTACCGCCCTCCAGGTTCCCTCGGAGAGTTCATCAATGAGCTTGATGCCTTGATAAGCTCCTTTCCTGAGGACGGCTCACCTCTCACAGTCCTGGGCGACTTTAACCTCCCCACGTCTACCTTTGACTCATTCCTCTCTGCCTCCTTCTTTCCACTCCTCTCCTCTTTTGACCTCACCCTCTCACCTTCCCCCCTACTCACAAGGCAGGCAATACGCTCGACCTCATCTTTACTAGATGCTGTTCTTCCACTAACCTCACTGCAACTCCCCTCCAAGTCTCCGACCACTACCTTGTATCCTTTTCCCTCTCGCTCTCATCCAACACTTCCCACACTGCCCCTACTCGGATGGTATCGCGCCGTCCCAACCTTCGCTCTCTCTCCCCCGCTACTCTTTCCTCTTCCATCCTATCATCTCTTCCCTCTGCTCATACCTTCTCCAACCTTTCTCCTGACTCTGCCTCCTCAACCCTCCTCTCTTCCCTTTCTGCATCCTTTGACTCTCTATGTCCCCTATCCTCCAGGCCGGCTCGGTCCTCCCCTCCCGCTCCGTGGCTCGATGACTCATTGCGAGCTCACAGAACAGAGCTCCGGGCAGCCGAGCGGAAATGGAGGAAAACTCGCCTCCCTGCGGACCTGGCATCCTTTCACTCCCTCCTCTCTACATTTTCCTCCTCTGTCTCTGCTGCTAAAGCCACTTTCTACCACTCTAAATTCCAAGCATCTGCCTCTAACCCTAGGAAGCTCTTTGCCACCTTCTCCTCCCTCCTGAATCCTCCTCCCCCTCCCCCCCTCCTCCCTCTCTGCAGATGACTTCGTCAACCATTTTGAAAAGAAGGTCGACGACATCCGATCCTCGTTTGATAAGTCAAACGACACCGCTGGTTCTGCTCACACTGCCCTACCCTGTGCTCTGACCTCTTTCTCCCCTCTCTCTCCAGATGAAATCTCGCTTCTTGTGACGGCCGGCCGCCCAACAACCTGCCCGCTCGACCCTATCCCCTCCTCTCTTCTCCAGACCATTTCCGGGGACCTTCTCCCTTACCTCACCTCGCTCATCAACTCATCCCTGACCGCTGGCTACGTCCCTTCCGTCTTCAAGAGAGCGAGAGTTGCACCCCTTCTGAAAAAACCTACACTCGATCCCTCCGATGTCAACAACTACAGACCAGTATCCCTTCTTTCTTTTCTCTCCAAAACTCTTGAACGTGCCGTCCTTGGCCAGCTCTCCCGCTATCTCTCTCAGAATGACCTTCTTGATCCAAATCAGTCAGGTTTCAAGACTAGTCATTCAACTGAGACTGCTCTTCTCTGCATCACGGAGGCGCTCCGCACTGCTAAAGCTAACTCTCTCTCCTCTGCTCTCATCCTTCTAGACCTATCGGCTGCCTTCGATACTGTGAACCATCAGATCCTCCTCTCCACCCTCTCCGAGTTGGGCATCTCCGCGCGGCCCACGCTTGATTGCGTCCTACCTGACAGGTCGCTCCTACCAGGTGGCGTGGCGAGAATCTGTCTCCTCGCCACGCGCTCTCACCACTGGTGTCCCCCAGGGCTCTGTTCTAGGCCCTCTCCTATTCTCGCTATACACCAAGTCACTTGGCTCTGTCATAACCTCACATGGTCTCTCCTATCATTGCTATGCAGACGACACACAATTAATCTTCTCCTTTCCCCTTCTGATGACCAGGTGGCGAATCGCATCTCTGCATGTCTGGCAGACATATCAGTGTGGATGACGGATCACCACCTCAAGCTGAACCTCGGCAAGACGGAGCTGCTCTTCCTCCCGGGGAAGGACTGCCCGTTCCATGATCTCGCCATCACGGTTGACAACTCCATTGTGTCCTCCTCCCAGAGCGCTAAGAACCTTGGCGTGATCCTGGACAACACCCTGTCGTTCTCAACCAACATCATGGCGGTGGCCCGTTCCTGTAGGTTCATGCTCTACAACATCCGCAGAGTACGACCCTGCCTCACACAGGAAGCGGCGCAGGTCCTAATCCAGGCACTTGTCATCTCCCGTCTGGATTACTGCAACTCGCTGTTGGCTGGGCTCCCTGCCTGTGCCATTAAACCCCTACAACTCATCCAGAACGCCGCAGCCCGTCTGGTGTTCAACCTTCCCAAGTTCTCTCACGTCACCCCGCTCCTCCGCTCTCTCCACTGGCTTCCAGTTGAAGCTCGCATCCGCTACAAGACCATGGTGCTTGCCTACGGAGCTGTGAGGGGAACGGCACCGCAGTACCTCCAGGCTCTGATCAGGCCCTACACCCAAGCAAGGGCACTGCGTTCATCCACCTCTGGCCTGCTCGCCTCCCTACCATTGAGGAAGTACAGTTCCCGCTCAGCCCAGTCAAAACTGTTCGCTGCTCTGGCCCCCAATGGTGGAACAAACTCCCTCACGACGCCAGGACAGCGGAGTCAATCACCACCTTCCGGAGACACCTGAAACCCCACCTCTTCAAGGAATACCTAGGATAGGATTAGTAATCCTTCTCACCACCCCCCTTAATGATTTAGATGCACTATTGTAAAGTGGCTGTTCCACTGGATGTCAGAAGGTGAATTCACCAATTTGTAAGTCGCTCTGGATAAGAGCGTCTGCTAAATGACTTAAATGTAAATGTAAGTTTACATACACTAAGTTGACTGTGGCTTTAAACAGCTTAGAAAATTCCAGAAAATGATGTCATGGCTTTAGAAGCTTCTGATAGGCTAATTGACATCATTCGAGTCAATTGGAGGTGTGCCTGTGGATGTATTTCAAGGCCTACTTTCAAACCCAGTGCCTCTTTGCTTGACATCATTGGAAAATCAAAATAAATCAGCCAAGACCAACAAGTCTGGTTAATCCTTGGGAGCAATTTCCAAACACCTGAAGGTACCACGTTCATCTGTACAAACAATAGTACGCAAGTATGAAGACCATGGGACCACACATCCGTCATAACGCTCCGGAAGGAGAGATGAACGAACTTTGGTGAGAAAAGTGCAAATCAATCCCAGAACAGGAGCAAAGGACCTTGTGAAGATGCTGGAGGAAACCGGTACAAAAGTATATATATATATATATCCACAGTAAAACGGGACCTATATCGACATAACTTGAAAGGCCGCTCAGCAAGGATGAAGCCACTGCTCCAAAAGCGCCATAAAAAAAGCCAGACTATGGTTTGCAACTGCACATGGGGACAAAGATTGTACTTTTTGGAGAAATCTCCTCTGGTCTGATGAAACAAAAATAGAACTGTTTGGCCAAAATGAACATCGTTATCTTTGGAGGAAAAATGGGGAGGCTTGCTAGCCGAAGAACACCATCCCAACCGTGAAGCACAGAGGTGGCAGCATCATGTTGTGGGGGTGATTTGCTGCAGGAGGGACTGGTGCACTTCACAAAATGCATGGCATCATGAGGATTCAGCCTTGACCTGAATCCTAAAGAAAATGTGTGGGCAGAACTGAAAAGGTGTGTGCGAGCAAGGAGGCCTACAAACCTGGCTCAGTTACACCAGCTCTGTCTGGAGGAATGGGCCAAAATTCACCCAACTTATTGTGGGAAGCTTGTGGAAGGCTACCCGAAACGTTTCCACAAGTTAAACAATTTAAAGGCAATGCTACCAAATACTAATTGAGAGTATGCTGTTGCGCCTTCTTCACCACACTGACTGTGTTAGTGGACCATTTCAGTTTGTCTGTGATGTGTAAACGAGGAACTTAAAACTTTCCACTTTCTCCACTGCTGTCCCTTCGATGTGGATAGGGGGATGCTCACTTTGCTGTTTCCTGAAGTCCACGATCATCTCCTATATTTTGTTGATGTTGAGTGAGAGGTTGTTTTTCTGACACCACACTCCAAATGCCCTCACCTCCGCCCTGAAGGCTGTCTCGTCGTTGTTGGTAATCAAGCCTACTACTGTTGTATCGTCTACAAACTTGATGGAGTTGGAGGTGTGCATGGCCACGCAGTCGTGGGTGAACAGGGAGTACAGGAGGGGGCTGAGCACGCACCCTTGTGGGGCCCCAGTGTTGAGGGTCAGCAAAGTGGAGATGTTGTTTACTACCTTCACTGTAGACAATGAACAGCATTCTTACATAGGTATTCCTCTTGTCCAGATGGGATAGGGCAGTGTGATGGTGATTGCGTCAGGTCGTCTTTGAGGACACGACTAGGGATGCCGTCTGGGCCAACAGCCTTGCGAGGGTTAACACGTTTAAAATGTTTTACACACGTACGTCATTGGATTTCTTTTTGTAGTCCATAATGTCCAGTAAACCCTGTCACATGAGTCTCGTAGAATGTCGCTGTTCTACGAGTGGTCTGAAGCAGGTGTTAGATTACGAGCGTTTTCAAGTACAAGAGCGACTGCCTTTAAAAAAACACAAATCCCTTTAAAAAATGCCTATGTTGCATCGATACAAGTCAGAAACAGCTATTTGTGTAAATGTTGACTACAAAATGTAAATAGGACAATTGGTCATAAAGCCTGTCATCTAAAACTGAGTTTGGAACATCCATGCGTCACAACGGGTAAATGAAGGTTGGGTTTTGATTTGACGATGTCCATTTGTCCACTAACATGGGGCGAACAGCTGCCGTGAGAGCTCTCAATTCAGTAGCATAGACAGTGAGACAGACCTGCCCAGCTGCTCCGACTGTTTACATAAGACAACATGTCGCAATTTTTTAAACTTGAGAAACACAGCGCCAAACACCTCAGTTAGATATAAAATTGCACAACTAAAACAGTAAACTTCCTTGTCAAAATTACAGATTTCTTGAGTCATCTTAAATTCATTCTGGGGATTTTGAGGAAGCGAATTAGGCTTCCGTGTCTAGTGTCATATAGAGGACAATCCAAATGGGAATCGATCAGCAAACACACCAAGACTGAAATAATTTTTTCCCCTAATGAGCAACAGAAAAACATACATAATCAGCGTGTTCAGTGGCTCTTTAATAATGCCGTTTCCCAAAACGATCTCGGAGATTTAACGATGCGGAGATTCTAACGATCCGTTTTAGAGAAACCGGGACCTGCCCAGCGGATTGGAGTTTGTTTTGTTACTTGATAAATACTGCACCAAACACTTTAGGTAGATGTACATTTGTGAGAATAAAACCATGTAAAAAATGTCCATTTATTACAGATTCCTTGAGTTATGTTGGATTCATTCTGACTAGATTGAGGAAGAGATACTGGCTTTGTTCCTATGGTCTCATGGGGGACAAACATCAGTAACTGCCACATCGAAAAACACACACCCCCCCCCAAGGACAGACCACATGGAACAGCAAGCCAGGGGGGGAAACAAAAAGCCTCGGGCCAGACCACACGGAACAGCAAGCCAGGGGGGGAAACAAAGCCTTGTGCCAGACCACACGGAACAGCAAGCCAGTTGGGAAACAAAGCCTCGGGCCAGACCACACTGAAAAGCAAGCCAGGGGGGAAAAAAAGCCTAGGGCCAGACCACACGGAACAGCAAGCCAGGGGGGAAAAAAAGCCTCGGGCCAGACCACACGCAACAACAAGCCAGGGGGGAAACAAAGCCTCGGGCCAGACCACACGGGGGGGAAACAAAGCCTCGGGCCAGACCACACGCATCAACAAGCCAGGGGGGAAACAAAGCCTCGGGCCAGACCACACGCAACAACAAGCCAGGGGGGAAACAAAGCCTCGGGCCAGACCACACGCAACAACAAGCCAGGGGGGAAACAAAGCCTCGGGCCAGACCACACGCAACAACAAGCCAGGGGGGAAACAAAGCCTCGGGCCAGACCACACGCAACAACAAGCCAGGGGGGAAACAAAGCCTCGGGCCAGACCACACGCAACAACAAGCCAGGGGGGAAACAAAGAGCAAAAGGCGATGAAAAAGTCAATCACAACAAAGTCCAGGGGCCCTATTGGCACACAAAAAGAAAGTTTAGTCCCACCCCCAGAGAGATAGAGGGAACAGGAAAGAGAGAGCTGGAGAGGAAAGGGATTCTACAGATCACCAAAAAAGGGCATCCTCCTCCTGAGAGACTATCTGTCGAGGCCAGTTCTCTTCACTATGCTACTCCAAACACAAGGAGGTAATACCAAAACATGGGACTGTGGTTAATGTGGAGGGGTTGCAATAATAATTGTATTATATTTCCTTTTCTCATTCTTGCTGTATGAGCTCAGTTGTGATTATACCGCAAAGACGAGTTAATGGGAAAATGTTATATCGTGCTGTGGCAACTATACTGGTTGGTTTTAACTAGCGGCAGGAGTTTTTACTGATCATGTGGCCTGATTAGGAATAAAGCTGGGTCCTAGTTATAAACCAAGGGGGACACTGGGTGATATGCTACATCATCTCCTGTAGATACTCACATCTTCAGTGTCCTTGACTCTCAAGATCTGTTCCCTCAGGTCCTGCAGGTCGTTGAACGTGGACTGTGCTGTGATGGAGTATACCAGGGCAAAGCCCTGACCGTTCTTCATGTACAGATCTCTCATGGCAGTGAACTGCTCCTGTAGGGCGGACAGACACACCATAAGCTCCGCTCTGTCATTACAGTTCAACACGTCTCTATCCTCCTCTCAAAGCCTCTTCATTTCACCATAAGTGATCCCCTTCTATAAATTAATTTAGCAGCTGCTGATCATTTTATCTAGTCTTGGTAGTTCTGAGAAATTATTAATAAAAACACAGACTGAGAAACATTCACTTACTGTGCCGGCTGTGTCAAGGATTTCAAGCATGCACTGCTGTCCATCTACCTCCACTTGCTGCAGAGGAGAAGAAAATACAATATTAGAGAAGGTACAGAGGAAGAAAAAGCACAACACAACATGTTTTTGACGTGTCCCTTACGGGACACATACCTTTCTGTAGGAGTCTTCTATTGTTGGGTCATACTTTTCCACAAAGATTCCCTGCACAAACTGGACTGTCTGTAAGAGAGGACACGGGCCACAACAAGTCAGATCAACGAATCACAACACATCACTAGCACAGGAATATGCAATCATGATGCTGTGGACCTTCAGGCCTGGCTTGTGCTTTTATTTATTTAACCAGGCAAGTCAGTTAAGAACAAATTCTTATTTACAATGACGGCCTGACCCCGGCCAAACCCGGACGGCGCTGTGCCAATTTTGCGCCGCCCTATGGGACTCCCAATCATGGCCGGATGTGGTACAGCCTAGATTTGAACCAAGGACTGTTGTGACGCCTCTTGCACTGAGATGCAGTGCCTTAGACCTCTGCGCCACTCGGGAGCTAGTTGTGCTAGTTGGTACACAAATAAAAGACAGACAGCTGGACTGAGCAGACAGACAGCTTTATGCTGTCACCCAGACTCACATCTGTTTAGCTATAGCACACAGTGGGTTTTCAAAGGACCATCGAGTTTAGTCTGCTTTATGCTTTCTTTTTTAACAAGGAAAATCTGGTATCGTCGTATCGCGGCAACAGTAGCAGGAACAGAGTGGTCGGGGCCAGAGTAAAATACTCACCAGAGCGGACTTGCCCACGCCTCCCGAGCCTAGCACCACTAGCTTGTATTCACGCATGGCGGGATCTCTTCACGGGACAGCGCAACAGTCTGCACAGACAAGAGAAAGAGACAAAAGTATTGTAAAACGAGTTTTCCCAGTAAGATCGTAGTCATTCCCGAATTTAGCATGGTCGGGACAAGTAGCAACATAACAAAAGGAACACCCATTAGTGGAGCTCCAGGGCGGAGGTGGTGAGGAGTATATGACCCCAGATGACCCCACCCTTTAGCTAACACAAACCAGCTGTGGGTGTGAATGGATATGCTTGGGTTTTAGGCCGCCTGCTCCAATGACACAACCATCTGGCCGTTATGCACGCAGGCAGCACACCCTGTAAGATTCAGTTTATGAATACAGTAACTGAAATCCATTGCTGTATGTCACATGGGCTTGACAACTGGGTCTATATGCAGGCCTATCTTTCAGCGAAGAGGCTAGCTGGCAAAATCCGTTGGCAGATGGCCTAGTGGTTAGAGAGTTGGGCCAGTAACTGAAGGGTTGCTAGTTCGAATCCTGAGCCGACAAGGTGAAAAATCTTTAGTTCTGCCCTTTAGCAAGGCAGTTAACTGCCCACAACAGCAGCTCCCCGGGCATCCAACGTGACAGCCCCTGCACCTCTCCAATTCAGAGGGGTTGGGTTAAAAGCGAAAGTAAAGTTTCTGTTGGGCCTTGTATACACGCAAGATGATAAAAAATGTATACTTATTTATTGTCAATGTAGAACCACAATACCGCCCAACACTGCTCCTCATGTCCTTCTTTTGACAACACAAGCCCTCTAGGGCAAAACACTGAGGAGAGGGAAGCTCCTTGACCTTCAGCTCCCGACACCAGACAGTCTCATTGGATATGAGACCAATCAATCACTTAAGGAGTGACGAATCCTCTTCACCATACAGGAGGTACGGGTTCGTTTTTTTTTTTTGGGGGGGGGGCGAGAGCGAGGGAAAGCACACACACCTACACTGTACTGAGAAGAAACAGTCTACCCGTCAGTGGAGTTTCTGCTCCACACATCGTAGTCCTCATGAGCCATGCGAAAACTGTAATCCTTTTAAAAGCAGAGGAGGACAGACTTAGCTATTAGGATTATTATTGCTGAGGCATGCTGAAGATGTAGGTTTAATGTCACTGGTAGCGTAATAAACATTTCAGTTCAAATTATGTGTGAAAAACTGTCAACTACAACTAGGCTTACTTTCAAATAGATGTGACAAAATACATTTTATTTTGTCACATGCGCCAAATACAACAGGTGAAATGCTTACATGCCCTTAACCAACAATGCAGTTAAGAAAAATAAGTGTTAAGAAAATGTACTAAATAAATGACAGTAAAAAACAAAACAATAATGAGGCTATATACTGGGGGTACCGGTACCGAGTCAATGTGTGAGGGTAAAGGTTAGTCGAGGTAATATGTACATATAGGTAGGGGTAAAGTCACTATGCATAGATAATCGTAAGAAAGTCTGCTCTAATACTGATGCTTCCTGACTGCACTCCTAGCTTTCATACTGGGATGACCTACTGAAGTCCCTCAACAGCACACACGTGCACTGCAGGCCATGTAAGGACATCTATTTAACAACCTCAATCTCTCTCTCCCTCCCACTCTACTCGTCCTCAATATATCTCATCACAAAACAAACAGCCTAAAGAGCACAGGAGGTTGGTGGCACCTTAATTGGGGAGGACTGGCTGGTGGTAATGACTGGAACAGGTGGTATGGTATCAAATACATCAAACACATGGTTTCCATGCAATTCACGCTGTTCCAGACATCATTATGAGCCGTCCCCCCCTCAGCATCCTCCACTGCTAAACAGTCTTTCCCCTCATAGTAACTAAGAAATAAGGAGAGTGAGCCACGCACCACAAACACGCTGAAACCATGACATCACCAACATATAACTCACTCTATGGACAGAGGTATGTCTCCATGTAAGGCTTAAACTGGGAAGATAAGTTGCACAGACAGACAGCATGTCTTAGCCATGTCACAAATTAGTCAAAACAGTATACAGATTATTGGTGGACACAATTCAAATTTCGTTAATAGCCACACTGTAGTAGTAGGTACTCTGACATGTAGCCTATACTTCAGCAGGCTATTTGGAGTGGGGGGGATTTCCTAGGATGTTGCTGGTAATCCAGTGACAATGATAGTGAAGCTGTCACTGCGCCTGACCCCGACTCAGCACCACACTGACTGGCAGGTTCCTCTATCTCTCCAGACCAGTAGAAACCACAGTCCTATAATTTGAGGCACCACTTTACACTTACATAGCAAGTATCTGTTCATTACACTCCCCTATTACCCCCTGCTAGCAAAGCTAGCACTGAATACGGTTGGAGTCAGAAGAAGTATGGTCAACCACTTGTGGTTCTGGAATTAATGGGGCTAAAGAATGGGCAAAATCTACACAAACTGATATTATTCAAATTGCCACAATAAGGTCACGTCTTCTATCATTACTCATTCAAACAACTCCACCCTGAAATCACCCTACTAAAATGTCAGGAAATTACAGAAAAATACCCCACACAGTCAGCATCAGCCAGAGAGACAAAATCACAAGGTTAGATGTGCAGAAAATCTATCCTATTATGAGCTCGTTTTTATTTGCACAAATCCATACTGGCCCTTTGTTTTTGACAAGAGAAGAGTCCCATGGTAATCCTGTGAAAAACAGGATTAGCATAAATTAACATTGAAACATTTGTCTGAAGCGTTAGCCCAGATGTCCTTCTCTGTCGTCTCGGCTACATTCTAATGTGGTGACTATCTTCTGGCTCACAGGAGGCCTAGAGGTTTTAGGGTTGATGATGAGACAGAGGGCAACCTCCACTCTAAACTCTGGGCAAGTCATTCATTGAATTTAAAGCAAAGAGGCAACAACTGTTGGTAGTAACCGTCGTGAGTTCAGAGAGGGTTTAAGCAAACTGCTGATGTAATCGCTGACTGACTGAAACTGCCAGTTGAAACTACCACGACTCAAAAACCACATGGAAATTGGAGATATTTGTACATCACTGGTTAGAGGACAACCTGCAGAACACAGTCAGCTACATTTAGATACAGGGATCCTCAAAACAGAGAGAGAAATGAAACACTGTTTTGTCATTCACTCATCGATTATCAAGTTGAAATAATTGTTTGAGAGAGGGAGATGAGGTTGCATGTCCTGTTAAAACTATGACAGCTCCGGCCTCCCGAGTGGCGCCGCGGTATAAGGAATTGCATCGCAGTGCTTGAGGTGTCACTACAGCAGACCCAAGATCGATCCCAGGCTGTGTCACAACCGGCCGTGACCGGGAGTCCCATAGGGCGGCGCACAATTGGCCCAGGGTCATCCGGGGTAGCGGGGGGCTTTACTTGGCTCATCATGCACTAACGACTCCTTGTGACGGGCCGGGCGCCTGCAGGCAGAATTTGTCGTCAGTTGAACGTTGTTTCCTCCGACACATTGGTGCGGCTGGCTTCCGGGTTAAGCGGGCGGGTGACATCCACGGCTCCCGGGGATCACTGACTTGCTCAGGGGCAGAACGACAGAATTTTACTATGTCGGCTCAGGGATTTGATCAAGCAACCTTTCGGTTACAGGCCCAAAGCTATGAGGCTGGGATTAATGTGTTCATCACTGGTGAGAGGACAATTTGTAGAAGACCACATTTTGATTTCAATGGGTCGCCATCACAGTAAGTGTAATGGAAAACTTGTGTTAATCACTTCCATTGATATGATGCTGAACAGGGCAAACATTTGGGACTGTAGCGCTAAACCTTCAGACCTCATAGCGGCAGTCGGCCTGTAACAGTATCATGAAACCCCTTATTAGGAAGAAAGTATGTGTATGGTTGAAAAAAAAGGAAGGAAGAGAGAATGAGATGTTCCTGATTACAATTGTATCCTATTTGTTGCTCCTCTCCCATCTTGAAAATTCTCAGTATTCAGTATACTGAGTATTCTCAGTATTCAACAGCAGCAACCTAGAATTATATTGGGGTCTAAAGGGTCTAACACTATTCAAAGGCCACAATAACCTATATATGATTGGTTAGATGAGGACTTGTAGAAAGCTTATCTATATTTTGGAACGGTGAATGTCGGGAGTCTGCCATCATAGAAAATGGAATACATATTTTTCCTGTTAACTAAAACGAATTGGCTGCTATTTAAGCGATAGTTTGATTGTCAAATCAGTGTACTGGTGTGTGGCCAGCGACTTTTAGAGAGACCGCCCCAAATGATCAGTGTCGTGAGAATGAAAATTATAGCTAAATTCTAAGATCTGCGACCCCCTACGCGTATGGGATATGTGATTCCCCCCCAATTCGATGTGGTCAAAACGCCAGTTTGCGTAATGTAGTTAAACATACTGCCCACACAATGGAAAGTAGTTTAAACTATACGTTTAATTATTTTCTAATTAATCTTTATTTAACATGATAGTAAATCAAGTAAACGTACATATTTGTTCAACAATGACACATTTATCCCTAGTTTAACCATTTAGTGATGTTGAAATAATGCGCTCTGGAAAGAGTTTTCCAAAGGGACCGTGCAGCAGCAGCCCATTCATTTGACTTGCCTACTGTAATCCCTGCCAGCGACACACTCCTAGCTGTTTCACAGCAGCGAGTATCTTGACTACATCAGGAGAACCAGACATCCACATGTCAACCTAAACAAAATTGTTATGCAGCTATGATCTGGCCTCTTGCAAGGTGGTCAGTTAACATCCCATGAACGGACAGACAGCTAACAAGTCAAGTACTACAGACTAACAATCAACACCTAACAAGGTAATTTCTCTAGCGAACAGTTGACGCAAGTCAACCTAACGGTACCTAACTATTTAGAATAAACTTGATTAACTCAAATTAGTACATAACGAACGTTAGCTACACATACGGTACCTAGCAAGCACACTTGTGTCGTAGCCTTCAAGTAGGTCTAAAACGAATTCAAAATACAAATGCCAGCTAAATGTTACCTAACTAGCTTAATAGCTTGCTAGTACGCTAATAGTTAGCAAACTGTTAGCGACTGATGATTGGTCGACGCTTCACGAGTTAACGTAGCTAACTGTAGTTCCGTGCATTCCTGTGCCTCTGTACACAATACAAAATATAAACTATAGTACACATCTTTGGATAAAGTTATATTTTAAATAGCTAACAGACGTGGAATGCATCTTATCTAGTAACATATGTTTTCCACAACCCTATAGATAGCTAGCTACTGACTGTTAGCTACCTGCCCTTCCGCCTGGCCTTGACTAAAATGGGAGTGCACTACATACAGCTTCTAGTGGGCGTTTAAATTCCTCATCTCAGTAGCTAAATGCAGCATATTCAATGACAATGTGTCATGTTTTTCTTTCTAACTTACATAAAATTGTTGCACCGACATTTTTTACGCGGGTGGCTTTTTGACGGCCAAATAAAGTAAGCCTTTTTACTCTCACCGTTTCTCGCTCCACTCCGCCAGTCTGTGTATATCCAAAGACGTTGGATAAATGAAGATGGCTCACTCAGGCCATTTACCATAGGAAAGAATGTGTCAGTTCCTGTCTACTTAAAGGGGTGTATCTTCCATAGAAACCAACGTTTACTTGGGTCATTGAAACAATAAATGAGAAAGTGGGATGTCTCGCTTCTTTTGCGTCTCTGATATCCCCGGACCGGCCCCGTGCGCAGGAGACGTCCTTCTAACTATTTATCTTAAAATGAAAATGTGAAATGTTGCGCGTGTTCCGTTTGTGGTAGCAGTGGATCTGCCACATAAGGAACAAAACCTTTTTTTAAATCATCAACATGGCCCCTTGGCCCATGACAGTCCCTGGCAAACCCAATCAGTAAACTCGGCAAAAAGCATTTAAGCAAATATGTCAACTTTATTATCAAACCATCTCTGTTAGTTTGACTCTCCTTTGACTTCCTCCTCACAGACTGGGTCACGGCACCTATGTAACCGACTGTGTGAACCAAGCTAGTTTTGAACATTGACAATAGAGTCAAATTGATGCAAGAGTTATAGAGGCACACCCACACATTGTGTGCAGATGCATGTTAACGTTTTTGATAGAATGGAGATGACATGTGACAGCGGTGACTGACAAATTTCCTTCATACTCCTCCAAGAACAGAAACATTTTTTTTCAACTGTTATTGGGCTGCATTTCCTTTTCAGATTTCCTGTAGCTGAGGACAGGTTTGTGTAAATGAAGGGGGGGAAATGCTCACATGAGTTCGTCTCCAACAACCCCTGGCAGTCAATTTTCACTGAAAAGAAAACTGTGAAATATGGACAACTCTTTCATGATATCTAGTGTATACTGCCCTCTAGAGGGTGACATGTTTTAGGTTTTATGGTTTTATGCCTTGAGAGTTCTCCAAGCTGAGATAGCAGTCTGGAATAACATAAGCAACACAACACCAAAGCAAATGGTGTAAAAAATACATACTGAGGTTACCTAAGATCAAGTGGTATGGTGAGAGTATTGAAAACTTAGATGAAAAGCTATTGAGGATGATAGCGGACTATATTGCCACCCCTATTTGTCATATCTTTAATCTGAGTCCTGGAGGGAAGCAAAAGTCATTCTGCTACCTAAGAATGGTTAAGCACCCTTTACTTTTGTTTGACCAGATACAATGCCATTTCACTTTAAACAAATTAACAACAGACTTTCAGCATGCTAATAAAGAAAGGGCACTCAACATGTACTGCACTGACACAAATGGCTGATGATTGGTTGAAAGAAATTGATAACAAGAAGATCGTGGGAGCTGTATTGTTAGATTTCAGTGAAGCCTTTGATATTATTGACCATAACCTGTCATTGAAAAAACGTACAGTATGTGTTATTGCTTTTCAACCTCTGCCATATCATGGATTCAGAGCTATCGATCTAATAGAACATAGTTTTCTTTAATGGAAGCTTCTCTAATGTTGAACATGTCAAGTGTGGTGTACTGCAGGGGAGCTCTCTTGGCCCTAGAATGTTCTCTATTTTTACTAATGACCTACCACTAGCCGTAAATAAAGCCTGTATGTCTATGGATGCTGATGATTCGATATTGTACACGTCAGCAACCACAGCTAGCGAAATCACTGCAACCCTAAACAAAGAGTTGCAGTCAGTCCCTGGGTGGCCAGTAATAAACTGGTCCTGGACATCTCTAAAACACTGTATTTGGTACAAAACATTCCCTAAGTTCTAGACCTCATCTGAATCTCATAATGAATAATGTAACTGTTGAGCAAGTTGAGGAGACTAAATTACTTGGTGTTACCTAGGAATGTAAACTGTCATGGTTAAAACATATTGGTTGTAAAGATGGAAATAAGTCTGTCCTTGATAAAGAGATGCTTTGCTTTTTTGACACCACACACCACAAATCAAGTTTTGCAGGCTCGAGTTTGATCTTATCTTGATTATTGCCTAGTCATATGGTTAGATGCTGCAAAGAAACACCCAGCAAACTGTTTGCTGGCCTAGAACAGAGCAGCATGTATTGGTCTTCATTGTAATCAGAAGGCCAATATCAATACTATGCATGCCAATCTTTCTTGGCTAAAAGTAGAGGCCGACTGCGTCGCTTCTTGTTTTTCTAAGAAACAATGTGTTGAAAATTCCAAATAGTTTGCAGTCAACTTACAACACTGACACACACCTACCCCACATACAGGTATGCCACCAGGGTTCTTTACACAGTCCACAAATCTCAAACAAATTCAAGGTAACGTACAGTATTATAGAGCCATGATTGCATGGAACTCCCATCTCAAATTGCTCAAGTGAACGGCAAACCTGGCTTTCAAAAACAGATAAAGCAACAACGCAATCCCCTATTTGACCTAAATATTTTGTGTATATGTGTGTATTGACATGTATACTGAGTGTACAAAACATTATGTACACCTTCCTAGTATTGCCCTCAGAACCGACTCAATTCATGAAGGCATGGACTCTACAAGGTGTCGAAAGCATTCCACAGGGATGCTGGCCCATGTTGACTCCAATGCTTCCCACAATTATGTCAAGTCAGCTGGATGTCCTTTGGGTGGTGGACCATTCTTGATACACAATTGAAACTGTTGAGCATGAAAAACCCAGCAACGTTGCAGTTCTTGACACAAACCAGTGCGCCTGGCACTTACTACCATACCCGTCGAAAGGCACATAAATCGATTGTCGATCACCCTCTGAATGGCACACATACACAATCCATGTCACAATTAGAGCGGCAGCGTAGCCTAGTGGTTAGAGCATTGGATTAGTAACCAAAAGGTTGCAATTTCAAATCCCTGAGCTGACAAGGTACAAATCTGTTGTTCTGCTCCTGAACAAGGCAGTTAACCCACTGTTCCTAGGCCATCATTGAAAATAAGAATTTGTTCTTAACTGACTTGCCAAGTTAAATAAAGGTTTAAAAAAAATTGTCAAGGCTTAAAAATCCTTCTTTAACCGGTCTCCTCCCCTTCATCTACACTGATTGAAGTGACTAGCTTTCACCTGGTCAGTCTCATAGCAGATGTCTAATCTTTTGTGCACTCAGTGTATACTGTATGTAACTGAGCCTAGACACTACTGAATATAAAAGACGGCCTAGAATAGGTCTTTAGTTATATTTTTTGTTTTTATGTCACGTTTCATGATTTGTACGGACCCCAGTAAGAGTAGCCGCACAATCCACACGACGAGCATACTCATGAAGTTGCACTCTGATAATTTGAAGGTTAAATAAAAGCTACAAAATATTGTATTTTACCAATTTTATTCTTGTGTAATTCAATCTGTCATACAGATACGTTGTATCAACCCCTTGCATTGAGTAACTAGTGAGGTTTGTCCTGTTCATCATCCTTCTGTCTCAAACATCATTTGCCAGCAGTAATTTGTGCCTCTTGGTGTAAATTTATAACTACAACAACAAAAAAGTCACTATAAAACCTAAGATTTCAGGGACAGCATAATGAATAGATTGCCTTTTATACCATTCAATAAAAGCAATTCATAAATGCCCACTTACATTTTAAATTTACAAAATGGCGAGCACAAGCACAGGATATGATGAACAACAAGGCAAATAAGCAAAACATATCAAATGCATGCAGGAAAGCCTATATATACACACATACGAAAAACATTATACAAGTTTGGAAGGGTCCATCTTTGAGTTGATATTGACATAGCCATGGCAGTGCCCTTGGCTCAACATCAGCTCCAGTGTCTGGCACACTTGCAGGGTAGGGTATTACATGCATGTAAGATTGTACAAACCAAACTTTTCCCTCGTCTCCAGTTCAGATATTTTAATATATATTATGTAGGGTGAACAACGCACAACTTTCAAGACGGAGGATGGTGAAAGGCAAATCTGTTCATGGCTCCGGGGAAGAAAGTGTGAATTTGCCCTTTAGTTCTGACCCAGTTCATAATGTTAGGTGCAATTGCCTATTTGGATTGCCAAATGCCAAATGCTAAATGGGATATATATATATATATATATATATATATATATATATATATATATATATATATATATATATATATATATGTGTAGTATTTGTCCTCCATTTCCCCAGTGTAACTTCAGCAAGGAATTCAAAAAGGCCTAGAGACTGAGACCTCTCACTGGTACTGTCTGTAGTCTCCTCCAAAGGAAGGGGCAGGCATGGGGGCTGGCTCCTCAGCAAACTGGGGACCTGTATAAAGAGGAGAAGAGGTGAGATCAGGGATAATCTATTGAAAAGACAACTGGGAAGTCATTTGAATTTTCTATAAGCCTTCATTGCAGCCCTAAGAATCATCTATAGCATAGCTCAGTGACACTCACCAGTTGGGAACTGTGATGAAGCAAATCTAGTAAGCAGGATCCCAGCACCCTCTATCAACGCCAACAGTATACCTCCCATTGCTGCAGAGCCCACCATGGCCACAGGTCCATCTGAAGAGAACAGTAGAGAAATCAGAAAAACAGACTAGCCTTGACAGTAAACCAAAACACAACATTTACAGTGCACTGTGAAAGTAAATCCAACCCTGTTCCCCTTTTCCACATTTTGTTACAGCCTGATTCTAAAATGGATTAAATCTTTTTCTTCCTCTTATCAATCTACACACAATACTCCATAATGACAAAGTGAATGTTTGCAAATGTATTAAAAACAAAAAACATAAATATTCAGACCATTTGCTATGAGACTTGAAATAGAGCTCTGGTGCATCCCATTTCCATCATTGGACATGATTTGGAAAGGCACACACCGGTCTATATAAGATCCCACAGTTGACAGTGAGGTCGAAGGAATTGTCAGCAGAGCTCCGAGACAGGATTGTGTCGAGGCACAGATCTGGGGAAGGGTACCAAAAAAATGTCTGCAGCATTGAAGGATCCCAAGAACACAGTGGCCTGCATCATTCTTAAATGGAAGAAGTTTGGAACCACCAAGACGCTTCCTAGAGCTGGCCGCCCACCCAAAATGAGCAACTGGGGGAGAAGGGCCTTGGTCAGGGAGGTGACCAAGAACCCAATGGTCAATGACAGCGCCTCAGAGTTCCTCTGTGGAGATGGGAGAACCTTCCAGAAGGACAACCATCTCTGCAGCACTCCACCAATCAGGCCTTTGTGGTAGAGTGGCCAGACAGAAGCCATTCCTCAGTAAAAGGCACGACAGCCCGTTTGGAGTTTGCCAAAAGGTACCTAAAGGACTCTGACCATGAGAAACCAGATTCTCTGGTCTGATGAAACCAAGATTGAACTCTTTGGCATGAAAACTTCGCACCATCCCTACGTTGAAGCATGGTGGTAGCAGCATCATGCTGTGGGGATGTTTTTCAACGGCAGGGACTGGGAGACTAGTCAGGATCGAGGGAAAGATGAACGGAGCAAAGTACAGATCCTTAATGAAACCTGCCCCAGAGCGTTCAGGACCTGACTGGGGTGAAGGTTCTCCTTCCAACAGGACAAAGACCCTAAGCACACAGCCAAGACAATGCAGGAGTGGCTTCGGAACAAGTCTTTGAATGTTCTTGAATGGCCCAGCCAGAACCCAAACCCGATCGAACATCTCTGGAGACCTGAAAATAGCTGTGCAGTGACGCTCCCCATCCAAACTGACAGAGCTTGAGAGGATCTACAGAGAAGAATGGGAGAAACTTCCCAAATACAGGTGTGCCAAGCTTGTAGCATCATTCCCAAGAAGACTCGAGGCTGCAATTGCTGCCAAAGGTGCTTCATAGTACTGAGTAAAAGGTCTGAATACTTATGTAAATGTCATATTTTTTTTTTAAATTAGCATAATTTCCCCAAAACCTGTTTTTGTTTCGTTGTTATAGGGTATTGAGTGTAGATTGATGAGGGGGAAAAAAAAAAAATTGGATTAACAAGGCTGTAATGTAACAATCAAGGAGCCCGAATACTTTCTGAATGCACATTGAGTGAAAAAACACTATGCATACACAAATGTTCAGAATTGAAATGCACATATTGTGGGTAGTGGGTATTTTTTAGAGGGGAATAAACATGGGAAAATACATAGCTCTGTTAAACAAGGAACAAATGGTGCAAATGTTCTTATAAGATACCGTACAAGGGCGTTTTTTTCCGAGTATGATGTGGGATGGAGAAAAATATGAAGGTCCTTCACAGCAATGCTGTCGCTTGTGGACTTGAAATGAGAATTAATAACCAAATGAGTCCCACCATTACGCCGGCGTAAGTCTGTGTGATTAACGGCAGCTGAGCTAGAGCAGTGTTTGTGAGACGAGCGGATCCCATCCGGGTCTTTTTCAGAAACATTTCTGTAGAGTCTGAATGTTTTGAACCACAAACTATTAAAATCTATCTATGAAAAAAAGAGACATGCTTTGCTCTATGACGCTACACAAGAGTCATTAGAAGGGGTTCATCCACATAAAATATCATATTAGTGTCTATAATACTGTAATAAACTCACAGTTTCCGTCACAAACTCCTACAATTTGTCACCGACTAGTTGGATATTAATTTCACAGTGAGCAAACCATTTCTGTACTTAAAGCATTCATTTAAATTAATTTTTATCAGGCTTTTGCTTTGACCTTGTTTTTTTATTGACACTTGTTAGTAAAACTCATGAATGCAATTATTTATGTAAAATTGTTTTGTGTTCTACTTGTAGCCCTGGTTGTCCTATAAAGAAAATGGTAAAACACTTAATTGGGAGTCTAAATATAAGGGCTGGACATGCAGATAAATGTAAGTCAGATTAAAGTGATTTTTGCTGGGGTCTTGGGACTGATAGGGTTAAATTATCACTCACTTCTTGCTGCGAGGATAGCTCCAGTCATGGCCCCGCTTGTGATGGAGTTCCAGGGGTCCTCTTTCTCCCTTACCTTTACCAACCCACAGTCGATCATGGAGAAGAGTCCTCCCCATACTGCAAAGCTACCTACAATAAAACCAGAATCCACACGGTTTCAGACAGAGAAAGCAACAATGGATTACACTCAGAGAATAAAATGACCAAATATGGCAAATACGTTTCAATTTGAATGTGCACTCACCCCCCAACTGTGGGGCTCTGGTTTTGATGGCAGTCATGCTACCTTTCAATCGGTGGCTCATCCCCTGAGAACAGAAAGAAGATGCATCAAAACTTCTCATTCGTCACACCTCACTTAACCCATTTTCATGACTCCAATTTCATTCCATTGAACCATTAGAGGTCTCCATTAGCCATGTGTGGCAAATGACAGAAGGCTGCAAATAGAACTAACGTGCAATACCGTTTAGGAAAAATGTGGAACTCATAAGCGAGAAACAAAATGACAAATACAAACGGCACACTTACTGTAAGCAGTTTAGGAACGTTGCACTCGGCTTTATTTTAAGAAACACAGGAACGTGGAATGGAACAATGGAAATATGAATGCAAGGTGAGAGGATGTGTCGTAGTGCAACAGTCGGGTGCAACTTTGGTAAACTGCGCAAAGTATGTATAACTTTTGTATTTGAAACATTCTTTCTCACTTGTATGAAAGTTCCAAAGATTTCCAAACCGTAACTTCAGCAAGGATTAACAATGTTTCTAAATGTTAAAACAAAGCCTTGGGATTGTAGTTCACATGGAGCCAGCTGTCCTCCAAACCATCCATCACCTGAAAACCCAAGACGGGGAACGACTGTATACCACCTTGGGTTCTCCAGAGCCACACCTCACTATGCTCAACTCATTCAGCAAAGTGCTAAATTCTTTGTCAAACGAGGGCTGTAATTGACAGGCATTTTCACAAGTTAAAATGTAACTGTTCCTTCAAATTACAAAGGCTGTATCAAACATAGCTGTCAACTTTATTTTGCACATGGGTGAATTTATTTACATGGCTTTACATACTGAAGGTGAATTTCTGAAGCCCTTGACTGCCTGGAAGATCCCTCCTCCAATGGCCCCCATGGTGAAAGCACCTCCACAGTCATCCACAATTCTCCACGGACTGCAAAAACACAGTGTGTTCAATAAACACAGATAACCACACCACAGATATCTAACAGTTTTTCCTCAGGGTCATGGGTGCATTTAATTTTGATGCAACCAAGATAGTTTTTACATTGTGCTGGAGAGTCCAGCACAGTGTAAAACTCTGAGAATTTTCTTTTTTTTATTGGATCGAAGCTAGGGTGCATTTTGCACGTTTTGATTGCCACACTGAGTAGATACCGGTAGGCTAACCAGATACATGCTGCTTTACTCATCTCATGTATATACTGTATTCTATTCTATTCAGTCAATACCACTCAGACATTGCTCGTCCTAATATTTAAATATTCTTTAATTCCACTTTTACTTTTTAGATTTGTGTATTGTTAGATACTACTGCATGGTTGGAGCTAGGAACACAAGCATTTTTCTACACCCGCAATAACATCTGCTAAATATGTGTATGTGACCAATACATTTGATTTAGCTAATGTAGTTGCTTGAAACGTAGCTAAGCTGTGCTAGCAGCACACAAACTACTAATAGCTAGCTAGCTCTTACAATTTCTAGCTAGAATATCACCTTTTTTCAGCTTTAACTAGGCAAGTCAGTTAAGAACAAATTCTTATTTACAATGACAGCCTACCGGGGAACAGTGGGTTAACTGCCTTGTTCAGGGGCAGAACGACATATTTTTACCTTGTCAGCTCGGGGATTCAATCCAGCAACCTTTCAGTTACTGGCCCAGCGCTTTTAACCACCAGGCTACCTTAGTGAGATAGCTAGTTAGATACTATTACACTTAATATTATAATGAAACCGCCTTTCAAAGAGCGCGTCCTCCCGCTTAGCTTGCGACTCAACGTGTTACAGGAACGCGCTCACCGGCCAAGCACGCGCACTGTCGTGGATGCAAGGTCCGATCACTTCTGACACCAATGTAATGAAACAAGCAGGGAGCAGGTCTCGAACCCTCGACCTTCTAGCCCAGCGCACTATCGACTGTGTCGCAAAACCCTGCTCGAACAGCAGAGTCGATTTCCGCGCTTATAAACCCAGGGTCGTTACAATATGATATATGAATGTATTAGGTAGCTATGCTTTCTCATGTGGATGGAGCATGCAGACATTTCATCACACACTATGAAATGATTGAGCAACCACAATCCATAGTTAGCAGGCTAGTAACGTAGCAGGGTTAGCTAGTTACTTATGAACCGTGAACTTGGGAAATATCTAATCCGACTAATTGGTGGTGAAGTGTGGATCACACAACGTATGCGTGAAATTATACGATTTTAACGTCGTTACCACCAACAACGTTTAAACGCTCAACAAGGTCATTGAAGAGTGCTTCCCAACAACGAACATGGCTTGCTTGCTAGCTGCGTTAGCTAGATAACTAATTTAATTAGCTAGCATCGTTAGCTTAGCTGAATATCTTCGGATTTGGGGTTTAAAATATTCGTTTTGATGAACGATATATTGATTGTATATTTTAACAGGTTATATATGTTAGGACACCATAATAACAAGACCGGTAAAGCTGTCTTGCACTTTAGCTAGCTAGCTACCAAGACTCACCACGGCTCCCGTGCGTATTCCTCCATTTTGTTATTTCAATGGTCCGCCAATCGTCACTAGAGTTACCAAAGTCTCAAACCCCGCCCATTTCTCTTCATAAAATGGGATTTTAACCCCAACCTTAACCTCACTACTAACCTAAACCTTAAATTAAAACCAAAAATAAATGTTTTACTATATAGCCACTTTTGACTTTGTGTCTGTGCTTGTTTCCCCTGATGTAACTGCCAACAACCGGAGAAACGACCACGTCATCACTAAATAAATAATGTAGCTATTGCATTATTACATTTGAATTTAATATTTTATCACAGAGTTTATAAACTCAGAAGCGCAACATCGCAAAACTTCCAGGTACGCAGAATAAGCAGACCAGGCAGGGGTTTGAGAAGTCACTGGCCTGTTCCGAGAAGGATAGCATCAAACCCGTGATGTATCATGAGTAAATTGTGACTGACTGATCTACAAATAATAATGAGTCGTTATTTATGATGCAAGGTGATTGGTAGATCAGTCAGTCAGCAGTCACCTGCACTGTCGGCTGCAATGTCAAACAAGGCGAATCAGAGAATTGAAAAATGATTCCCAGCTGTTAATTTTCTTAAAATCTAAAAATGCACAACTAATATTTGAGACAATGTCTTACGTAGTTTAACATAGTATTACTCCAATAACGCTCAGCACCACAGTGCCCACGAAGCTCATCACAAAACTAAGGATCCTGGGACTTAGCACCTCCCTCCCTCTATAACTGGATCCTGGATTTCCTGACGGGCCGCCCCCAGGTGGTAAGAGTAGGCAACAACACGTCTGCCACATTGATCCTCAACACTGGGGCACCTCAGGGGTGTGAACTTAGCCCCCTCCTGTACTCCCTGTACACCCACGACTGTGTGGCCAAACACGACTCCAAAACTATCATTAAGTTTGCTGACGACACCTTGAAATGGAAATTGGATTCCTCCCTGCCAGTTGCAATGTGGCTATCGGAAGTTAATAGTTGTATCCCACTGGAGAAAATCACTTACTGCTTGAGGAATAAGTTAAAGACATTTTACAGAATTTGGCAACCTTTGATTGACTATATGGAGAATCTCCCCCCACACCACATTGATTGAATCTATATATAATCCTCACATAATGTTTTACACGTAATGTATAATATGTAGCCTACGGCAGGTGACCATATGATCCAATGTCTCATTATTATTATTTTGTATTGTATGTTTGTATATACAATTATCATTAATTTTTTTTACGCTTGTCTGTTACTGTCACTTTGTCCTATCGTTGTCTAATATCTTTTCACTTTTGTTTTGAATGTTCTTAATTGTAAAATGCAAAAATAAAATATTAAAAATAAAGTTTGTTGAAGACACAACAGTGGTAGGCCTGATCAACGACGAGACAGCCTATAGGGAGGAAGTCAGAGAACTGGCAGTGTGGTGCCAGGACAACAACCTTTCCCTCACTGTGAGCAAGACAAAGGAGCTGATCGTGGACGACAGGAAAAGGCGGGCCGAATTGGCTCCCATTAACATCAACGGGGCTGTAGTGGAGCAGTTCGAGAGTTTCAAGTTCCTTGGTGCCCACATCACCAACGAACTATCATGGTCCAAACACACCAAGACAGTCGTGAAGAGGGCACGACAAAACCTTTTACCCCTCAGGAGACTGAAAAGATTTGGCATGGGTCCCCAGATCCTCAAAAAGTTATACAGCTGCACCATGGGGAGCATCCTGACCAGTTGCATCACCGCCTGGTATGGCAACTGCTCGGCATCTGACCGTAAGGCGCGACAGAGGGTAGTTCGTATGGCCCACCATAAAATTGTCAGAGACTCCAGTCACCCAAGTTATAGAGTGTTTTCTCTGCTACCACACTGCAAGCAGTACCTGAGCGCGAAGTCTAGGACCAAAGGCTCCTTAACAGCTTCTACCCCCAAGTCATAAGACTGCTGAACAATTAATCAAATGCTCCCCCTCCATTTGTTTTGTACTCTGCTGCTATTCGCTGTTTATTATCTATGCATTGTCACTTCACCCCTACCTACATGTACAAATTACCTCAACTTGTGTTACTTTTAATTATATTTTTATTATTTTTATTTTTAACTTTGGTTTATTTGGTAAATATTTTCTTAAAATCTTCTTGAAATGCACTGTTGGTTAAGGGCTTGTAAGTGAGCATTTCACGGTAAGGTCTACACTTGTTGTATTTGGTGACAAATAAAGTTTGATTTGATCTCGTGAACGTGACAAACTGGCACGTTTACATTTTTCATTAAAAAACAACTTTATATCCAAGGAGTGCCTTTGATTTGACAACTTGCACTTGCGCAGTTCGGCGCGGAACAACCATTAGACCCTTTTTATAGTGCTTGTTCGACAGTGCAGTGCAGGCGGCTGACTGATCTGTAAATCACCTTGCGTCATAAATAACTACTCATTAATATGTGTAGATCATTCAGTCAGTCACAATTTACCCGAGATACATTACGGATGTTATGCTCTCGAACACGGCCACAGTCTATGGATAGATACATATTTCTGCGCATGAGTTTAGCTAGCCAACGTGTCGTCGCCATGAAATCGCTATCGGGGATTTCAATTGGAGAAGCAGTTTCTAGCTTCATACTGTACTGTCTGTAGTTTTATCTTCGTTGATAACTCTTCACTAAAATAGAAAGCCAAGACAAACTCTGGGCCCTATTATGGTCAGAAAAAAACTCTTGGCCCTTTAAGATTTTAATTGATTTTCTGAAAACTAGTTTGTCATCGAGCTGTCCAAAGACTATTTTTGGTTAAAGACTCCCCAAAGACCAAACTCTTTCTTTATAATCTAATTTCATTTATTAGTGCCCCAAGTTTTTCCTGAGCACATGACCTGATCAGGAAAAAACGGTAAAATCACATCAAAGACTCTAGGCCTACAGGTCAGATTCCATCCAATCTGGAGCAGCATGTAGCCTAGTGGTTAAGAGCAGTCAACAAAAGGTTGCTGGTTCAAATCCCCGGACGACTAGGTGAACAATCTGTCAACATGCCCTTGAACAAGGCTCTATTCACTCTGGATAAGAGCATCTGCTAAAATGTCAATCTTGTCAGATCATATGGGAAAAACTCATGGCCCAAGTTTTAAAGTGTAATTACACAAGCTGATCATTTCAGGAATAGCCCACTGTTTGGGCTATTACACACGCTGATAATTTTCAGATTCCTTCCTACCCCACTCCCGTCAGACCAGCGTTCATGGGGAGAGCCAGACAGACCGCTGGCTCACTTCCCATTACTAGGAACGAGAAAGGAATGAATCACAGTGCAACTCCTCATTGAGAAATGACCAAATATAGGCATTTCATGGATGCAGAGGTTTAGGCCAGGCAGTCGAGATGTA
This sequence comes from Oncorhynchus masou masou, assembly GCF_036934945.1. Taxonomy (NCBI): domain Eukaryota; kingdom Metazoa; phylum Chordata; class Actinopteri; order Salmoniformes; family Salmonidae; genus Oncorhynchus; species Oncorhynchus masou. The sequence continues at coordinate 77,791,943 of NC_088216.1, read as the reverse complement.
AACTGACCTGTTGCTATCCCTCTCAACCCCAAGTGCACTGGCCGGGAGAGAGCAATGCTTTTCCACTGCCTTGAACATGATGTCCTTAAAGGAGCCATCTCACAACTTCTCAAATATTGTCAGAACTAGTAGCTGTGCTCTACTTGGACTGAAATAGGTGCCGGTACTCCTTTGGGATGCCGCTACTATTAATATTTAGGCACTTTTGAGCTAATATTCTATAAGAGGTGCAGGAGCTCTAGCAGTAGAAACATTGAGGTGCCGGTACTCAGCTCCAGTGAACTCCCACCCAAGTCTAGCACTGGTAGTAGACAGTCCCCTCTCTTTTGTTGGTTGTGTGAAGGATATTATCTTGTAGGAGAGAACTTGTAGAGTGTACTGTACTGTACTCTCCAACTAAAGTTCACATTCCATTTAGTCTTGTCCGCCAGCCATGTGTACAGAAATGGAAATCAGATTGACATTACCGTATACACACAACAGTGCATTAGATCATTAGCTTTCTGTTCCCAAGGAACACTTCAGTGCTCTCTGTGTGTGTACGCAAACATTTTATTAGGATCCATTTGACATTGTATACTCAGGCATGACACACCGAATGGTCCATTCGGTCACAAAGCTTCAAAATCATTGCAGGTTACAGGGCTCTACCAAGACAACATATCTTATATAGATGCTGGAAATGATTCCTGATTCTGTCAACCAAGCAATAGACAGACATAAACGACTGAATACTTCTCAAGCAGAATAAATTGTATAAAGATAGAAAAAAATGGGAATGTCCCCCTGAAAAGAAAATATTTTTTAATAGAAGTTTAACATTTAAACAAAATACAGTAAAAGTATCCCTCGCATCTTCTTTATCAGTACTGTACTATCAAATAATGGATAGATATTACCTCATCCGGTATCTTGTTGTTAGACAGAGTATTTTTACCTTTATTCTTGTTGTACTTCATTGCAAAGTTGTTAAAATAAAGTTGATTATATTACACTTTCAATTGCAAACATATAAGTACATTTTATTAAAGGTACACAAGCTCTGTAAGTAAAGTTAGTGAAGTCCAATATGACAGAGAAACCACATTATGCATACAAATAATCAATAGTCACTTTTAGAGTAGCGAGACACTCTGTACAACATCACATCCAATTTTAAAGTTTTTATTAATTTATTATTATTTTGTATTTTATTTAACTTTTTATTTAACTAGGCAAGTAGGTTAAGAACACATTCTTATTTACAATGACGGCCTTAGACCTTAGACCGCTGCACCACTCGGGAGCTAGTATTGCATAGCTCAACAAGGCTGCTCTGACATGTTAATAAGATAAACTGTTTTGACATCCTTAGTAGTAAGACATCCAGCCTAGAATATATTTGCATTGTTGTTGCTGTAAATAGTATTCTATGATTTGTTGTCTTTGCTTTTGAGTGTCGTTTTTTTTCTTCTGTTAGAATTATTCTTTTTTGCACTTTAAGCAAAATGTATGAAAATAACAACGTTATGTATAAAGCTATTACTAAAGGGGTGACCATTCTTACATCCAAAGAAGACTGAACTTCCATACTGAATCGTTCAAAGAAGACTGGGATTATAGGTTGCTTTTTATGTGAAAACTTTGCCTGAGATGTCAGTCTTGAGATTTGGCAACGACACACATTACAAACCACCTCTCTCCTCCCCTGTGAATTGTTGAAGTCTAACCCCATTTTATTTCCCTGATAATATACCATGGAGAATCAGCAGTTTTGGCAAAATTATATGTCACAAGCCACGAAGTGATTCCCTCCACAAATAAATAAACTGTCAAATTACAGTCCAATTTTTCAATTAATGTTAAAGTAGATTTGTATAGAATTTACAGAAAACTGTTTGACCTGCTTTTCAGTTACCACTCTCCCACATTATACTGTACACGTCATGCCACATATGCTTGTCCACATACCATATGAACTTCTTCATAATCTAGTGCAAATAACAGGCAAAGTATCAACACAGACAAAGGCAGACAAATAGGACCTCAGGGCACGTCCTGCTGAAAAACTCCCTCCACAGGGTCCCTACGGTCCAGTATATAGCTTAGAGAGAACTCACATCACAGTGGAAGCCGTGCATCCAATAGAAATCATCTGTTCATTCTCTGCTTGCCTGCCTTATCAACCTCGCAGCACAGTGGTCAGACTGTGTGTCTATCTATGCATGGGATGTGTAGGAGTTTTGATCCACGCTCAAGACCACCTGTGAGATCTATGTCCTTCCTACTTCTTGGGTTATGGTCTCGATTCCAGAGGACTACTGCAACAGCTTTGGTACTGCAACCTGTAGGAAGAGAGGGGATGGTATATGGATATAAATATGTTACAACTCTTTCTATGTCTATCGGCTATTGATCCTTGCCCCACCTTACCTTCTTCAGTTTCTTCATATTGGCATTCCTAATGGAGTCCAGCAGTTGGTCCCTGGAGTTAACACCGGCTTTATTGGCCTTATCATCCATCTTCCTCTGTGATGCAGGCGTCAGGGAGTTGCGTAGGGAGTCTATGTCCAGCATGGGAGGTGGAGGTGGGGGTGGTCCTCCAGGAGGAGGGGGTGGAGGAGGTCCCCCTCCTCGTCCTCTTTTAGGAGTCAACTTCGGCGAGGGCATTGGTGAGGGATGTGGGGAGGGTGTAGGGGAAGCCCTGGGGGAACCCTGGAGGAATCCTCCAGCAGTTTTGGGGACCTCCAGCGCCCCTTTCTTCTCACCATTGGCCTGGGCAAGCTTCTGCTCCTGTAGGCGCCGCTGTCGCTGCTTGTCCATGTTACGGCTCAGGATGTTGGTCATGGTCATGCGTGGGCCGGCAAGCTCAAAGCCATAGCCCAGCTTCAGGAGGGTGGTGTTGTCTTTCAATATCTTGGTCATTTCCATTTCTGTCTTGCCCCCACAGATGTGCCTCTGGTTGTGGAAGCGCAACTCGGTGAGTGTAGTGTTCTTCTGCAAAGCCTGGATCAGGGACATTATACCCTTGGGGGTGAGAAGGTTCGAGTCCAGGTTGATGCTTGTGATGGACGTGTTGCTGCGCAAGGTGCCAGCGATGGCGTAGGCCACATGGTCGTCAGCACGGCAGTTGGCCAAGGCGAATGTCTTAATGTGGGTGTTTTTATTCAAGGCCTCTGCAAACTGGATGAGTGTTTTAGCCTTGATGACCTCAGAGTTGTTGACATTGAGCTCGGTCAAGGTGGGGTCGTTGCTGCGAACCTGCTCTATGAGGTCATCGAACATGCTGGAGTCCTCGTCTTCTTCCTCCTCTACTTTGGGCTTGCTAGGTGTGCTCTTGTTCGCCACACAGTTCCCACGTTGTTCATCACCCTTGATGGATTTTAGTCCTTCATTCAAATCTTTTCCCTTTTTCTCTTCTGTTTCCTTATCTGTGATACTCCTATCTTTCGCTTTCATACTGTCCTTACGTTTTAACACCATGTCTTTCTCATTATCCTTACCATCTTCTTTCACTTTCTCCTTAGGATCTTCCTTCTCACTTCCGCTCTCCTCTTCTTTTGGCAACTTTTGACGCTCAAGTTTCAAGTCAAACTTGTCTTTATTGGGCTTGTCTTTCTCTTCCACTCTGGATTTCTTATCTTCTGGTTTACTCTCTTCAATGTGACTTTGCTTTTCCACCAACTTTGACACAAGTCCCCTCGTCTTGTTTTCACCTCTTTTCCTAATCTCCTCCTTTCTTTCTTTCTCCTTGATCTCCTCTTTTTCTTTTTTCTCCTGTAACTTGGAGATCATTTCTTTTGTCTTATTACTGGTGCTCAATCTATTGTCTCTTTTCTCCTTAAGCTTGCTATCCTCATTTTTATCTCTTTCTTTGGCATCCTCTTTCTCTACAATGTCCCTACTCTCCCCTCTCCCGAATCTGTCTCTAGTTGTATCTTTCACGTCAGTGTCGCTACTCTCAACTCTTTTGAAGCTTTCTCTAGGGGTCTCTTTCACATCTTTTTCTTTGCTCTCCTCTCTCCTGTATCTACTGGACAGGCTGGCTCTGTCCTCTTTAGTACAGTCCGGGCCTTTGTTATTTCTCTCCACCATCTTGTTCTCTCGTTCAGTGGAGATACTTGATTGCCTCCTGATCCCTCCTCCTTCCTTCCCCTCCTGACTCAGGCCCATCTTCCTCAGGTACTCTTGTTTCCGGCTCTCCTTCTTGGGTTCTCCCTGCAGGAGAAGAAACATTACATAGGAATGTTTCCACAGTGAAGTGATTCTGAATAGTATACTGTACACATTGACGAGACTTTCAAGAATCCACACAACAATTCAAACAGTAATATACTGAACAAAAATATAAACACATCATTAAAGTGTTGGTCCCATGTTTCATGAGCAGAAATAAAATATCCCAGAAATATTCCATATGCACAAAATGTGTATTTCTCTAACACTTGGAGAACAAATTTGTTTACATTCCTGTTAGTGAGCATTTCCTCTTTGCCAAGATAATCCATCCACCGGACAGGTGTGGCATATCAAGAAGCTGATTAAATAGCATGATCATTACACAGGTGCACCTTCTGCTGGGGCCAATAAAAGGCCACTAAAAATGTGCAGTTTTATCACACAACACAATGCCACAGATGTCTCAAGTTGAGGGAGTGTGCATTTGGCATGTTGACTACAGGAATGTCCACCAGAGCTGTTGCCAAATAATTTTGTTAATTTCTCTACCATAAGCCTCCAACGTCATTTTAGTGGAATTGGCAGTAAGTCCAACCGACCTCATAACCGCAGACCACGTGTATGGCGTCGTGTGGACGAGTGGTTTGCTGATGTCAACATTGTGAACAGAGTGCCCCATGGTGGCGGTGGGTTATGGTATGGGCAGGCATAAGCTACGGACAATAAATACAATTGCATTTTATCAATGGTCTTGAGGCACTGCCCCATGTCGCAAGGATCTGTACACAATTCCTGGAAGCTGTCCCAGTTCTTCCATGGCCTGCATACTCACCAGACATGTCACCCATTGAGCATGTTTGGGATGCTGTGGATTGACATGTACGAGAGCGGGTTCCTGTTCCTGGCAATATCCAACAACTTTGCACAGCCATTGAAGAGGAATGTGACAACATTCTAAAGGCCACAATCAACAGCCTGATCAACTCTATGCGAAGGAGATGTCGCATTGCATGAGGCAAATGGTGGTCACTGGTGGACACTGACTGGTTTTCTGATCTACGCCCCTACATTCTTTTTAAAGGATTCTGTGACCAACAGATGCATATCTGTATACCCAGTCATGTGAAATCCATAGATTAGGGCCTAATGATTTTATTTCAATTTACCGATTTCCTGCTATGAACTATTGCTCAGTCAATTATTCTTAATTGTTGCATGTTGCATTTATATTTTTGTTCAGTAGTTTTCTACGGTAGCATCCAATTTGAATCCAGATATTGTGTTTAATGTGTGTTTAATTTGTCAATGTGCCTTGCCTGTTATGGTCATCCCTGCATGGCCACCATTCTATGATGTCAACTAGCAACAGCCCTATTAAGATGATTAATCACAGGCCTGTGCTCCAGCTCCAAATCCAAATCAGTCTGTATCCTTGATTATGTAACCCTGTAACACTTTGTTTACCAATGATTACACAAAAACATGCATTTGCTCATTCATATTCTCTAAAAGTATTAAATATTAAAATGAGTCTTGTAAATACCAGTCTAGTTTTATTTCAAAGCTATTTATGAAGAATAACATATTGGCTCCCTGAGAGCACAGTATGACAAACTATGATGTAATCCCACAGCATGTAATGTAAACTTGACATTATATACCATGTGTTTATAGTGTGCATGGGGGAGCCTTTTTATAGTGCAGAAATACATTTGCAGAGCAGCTAAGTGTTTGATTTGTGAGCCTTGCTCCGTCTGTTTTGCTGTGCAAGGCTGTGGCCCTGGCAGATGTGTCCTTAAAAGGCGGTAAGGAACAATCAACCAAGGAATTCCATCAGGCCGGGATTAAGAAGCTCCACAGGGCCCAGGCACCATCATCTAAAGTGCCTTTTTTTATACACTTCCAACGGCTACCTCATGGCTTGGTTTCCCCCTACCTGGTGGGCCCTATGTCAAAAAGCTGTCACTTACAGAAACAACAAATATTTGACCTATAAACTACAAAGCTACTACAATCTGACATCTCTGTATCTTTAAGCATTTCCTCTGTTTACCAAAGGAGACTTGAGCGAAGAATGTGAAAGCCTCTTAGGGGTATACAATAATGTTTTTTCTGGCATTAGAACGAGCAGCAGTGGAGCATGATTTATGTGGCGCATGAGCTGTTGGAATCTTTTCCAAGGTCCCGTTGGCAGGGGAATAAATGTCAGAAGTATCATCAAAATACCTGTTCAAGAAACACTAACCTAAATGAACTATTAGACATTTGTTGATTGTAATTTGTTTCTCTGGCTTCCAAAAGCCAGTCCTATGAACCAAAATGTGTTTTATTATAGTATAACAGTTACGTGAAACGGGTGGAGCTGATGTGAGGGGGTTGAAAGTAGTCCCGATCTGAAAGGATGTGATCAACTTCCACCACTATCGGTTTTGTCAACATGGCTGAGATTAAACAGATTTATCAGTTAAGGGATAAATAAACCAGGTAGATTAACATAGGATAAACACCTAAAGTGACAGATGGTGTAGTAAAGCATCTCAGAAGGCAGACTTTAGACCATCTCAGTCTCACACATAATACACATTAACTGTGGAGGTTCCACTGACTTGATGTTCAGTTATCATACCTCAATAGACTGTTCCCTTTGGCTGAGCTTCCCTGGACGCTCTCGGCTGTCCAGCTTAGCATCCCGGTCCCGGACAGCGTTAGTGGCAGGCTGTTCTATTCCCTCGTTGGGAACGAGGTCCGGTATCACCAACACCTCCTTCTCCAGCTCCTCCATCTCCTCAGGGGACAGGTTGGACAGCAGGTTGTCCAGATCAGGGTCCTCGCTCACCTGCCGCCCCGTTCGCGTCAGTCCCCTAACCTTCCTCCTGGACATGGTTACCTCTGGCTGGAGAACACTCAAAGAAAATACCCTCGGAGCAGAACAGATGCAAAGGGTTTGTAGCCTATGAGTTGTATGGTATCTCCTTTAGAATATTGTTCTTTCCTAGTGTAGGAGCCTGCAGAATATCGGCCATGGGCCGAAGGTGGTGTCTCTCTCACTGAGACGCCACCAGAGGCATCAATTTTGGTGCTAAGAGGGAGGACTAGAGACTCGGCTTGCAGTCAGGTACCAGTATGGAGTGTTAGCCTATCATGAAAGTTGGTGTGTGAGGCTGGGACATTCTTTGAAATCCTGTGAAACTGCATGTCCATATTTAGTATAGGGTACATAGTCCTTTAAAGGCAACGGGAAGGGCGGCGGTTTACAGAAATGCCAAAGCATAGTATAACACAGAGCTACTTCCTCTTTCATGATTACAGCATTACTTCAATTGGGTTCGGTGTTCAATCAACACAGACTTCATAAAAACAAACTTGTAAAGTTGAAGTTGTATAATAAGATGTGTCCATGCTATTGAGGTGTTTTATTACATAGTTTCACGAGATAACTAATAACGAGCTAATGACTACAAAAACACATGAAACATTGTTCCAACATGAAAAGTCTAACACTGTGCTGAAATACTGTACATCCAAAAATCGCACTATGAACTAAAAGAAGAGGGATATTTCACTTGGTGGAAAAGTAACAAATTGAGGACATCTACTGGTCAAAATAGTAAACTTCCATCAGGGTAGCCTAGTGGTAAGAGCGTTGGAATAGTAACCGGAAGGTTGCAAGTTCAAATCCCTGAGCTTACAAGGTACAAATCTGTCATTCTGCCCCTGAACAGGCAGTTAACCCACTGTTCCTAGGCTGTCATTGAAAACAAGAATTTGTTCTTAACTAACTTGCCTGGTTAAAAAAATAAAATATCATGATCCCTTTCATACGTTCAGTGATAGATTGACTTAACATCAGTGGCAACCTGTAATTCAGGGCAGGGGCTGCCCCACCTTTTTATCTTAAAAGAAAAACAAATAAAATGTGTTGCATGTTATTTTGTCATTAATACATGTCACACATCAGTATGCAAACAGTGTAAAAAGATAAATAATAATTGACTTAATAAAGCTGCATACAAACATGGTCTCTTTTTTTATATCTACAGTAGCTTTGATTGGACTGATCATGTCAACATCATACTTAGCTAGCAGTCATCATGAATCAAGTTGACAATCTACTGGCAAATAATTTTTAATTGTTGTCATATGAAGAGAAATAACTAACAGAAAATATACATAAAACATATTGGTGCTTATCGGCCATTGGACATTAACATTACACAACAAGTTGGAAATCACAAATTCAACACATGAGTTTGGAATCAGTGGCTAACTGCAAGCATTGCAAAGCAATCACTAGCCTGCTATTCAGTGGAGTGGGTATGTGGTCTAAGGGTCTCTTTTCCAAGCTTAAAAGGATAAACATTCAACATTGGCCATGCTGTCAATCCAACATGACTTGTGCCACGTTCTAAACAACTGGGAACTCGGAATTCTGAGTTCCAGACAACTGGGAACTCTGGGGGAAGAACGAGATCCGACTGGGAAAATCTGTTTTGAGCAGTCATCCAACTAGGAATTGTAAGTCGGGAACTGAGATCTCTTTCTAGAGCTCCGACCTGAGGATCACTGAATTCATCATGATTCGACCTCAATTTTTTCCCAAGTTACCAGTTGTCTTGAAAGCAGCATAAATCCAGAGAATGCCAGACTTTGATGACAAAATTTGCCCACGAAGGACCGCCGTGCTACTTTCCTGTTCAAGTGAGCACAGCACAAGGTGAGTCCAAAAATGTATTTTATGCTGCTGTTGTGTAGTAAGATGTTAGTAGCCCATGTGCCTCACCCTAATAATTTTGGTCCCTTTTCCCCCCTCTTAATTTCACCTACTGATCTGACTTGGTGGTGCACATGTAGCCTATAGTCTGTTTTAAAGAAATGTACTCATATATTTTAAGAGCTTTCATTGCCTGCTTATATGCCCCCTTTATTTATCCTGCGGTTCTGACTTGGTGTACAGGGAGAACACTAAGAACAGCCCATGTTCTGAATTCTGTCGCTGTACATTTCAAAAGTGCTGAACAAATAGTTATATTGAATACGTTCGTCCTCGCTCATTAATGTCAAAATGACGCATTGCCTCTTATACATCGGCATCTCCTTATGTCATAGTTTGTGCATCTCAATTGTCAGGCCACATTTGTTTAAGCAAGTCAGCCATGTTTTTTTTTAAACACAGTAAATGAGGCTGAATGAAGTGTTTCACTGCCAGACAAGACTCCGCTGATAGCCAGGTATAGCATTGGTAAGGTATTTGGACTGTTGTTGGGACAGCTTTATGGGCTCCTGAGTGGCACAGCAATCTAAGGCACTGCATCTCAGTGCAAGAGGCGAGCCTACAGTCACTGGTTCGAATCCAGGCGGAATCACATTAGTGATTGGGAGTCCCATAGGGTGGCGCACAATTGGCCCAGCGTCGTAGGCCGTCATGGGGTAGGCCGTCATTGTAAATAAGAATTTGTTCGTAACTGACTTGCTTAGTTAAATAAAAAGTAAATATATAGATTTTTTTTTTATGTAGGCCCTAACAGTTTGTGGTCACCGTTATAGTGCAATTAATGTATTGTTGAGCGTTGTGGCTTTGCTGGCATGATACTTTTTTCTTTTCTTTTTTTTTTTTACAAATTATTTGCCCGACCAAGATTTATATTCTAAAAACGCCCCTGCTTAACATACTTACTTTTCTGCCTTCCAACCAGATTCAGAAACCACCTTGAGGGCATCATCAACAAAACCTAATAAACTCAAGTTTCACACAATCAAGGTAATGATATCATTGATTCCAAGGCAAAATCAAAAAAGTTATTTTTTTACTATGGGTATTTGAAATGCAATTAAAGACAGCTATTACAGCATTTTACATTCTATAAAGTTATAATTTATGTTATTAGAAAAAAACAGCAACATCCATTAAACCACCAACAAGTAATATCTGGTAACTGTTCTTCTAGTAACAGATTTGATTTACACGCTGGTAAAAATGTTAAATGTACACAATAAAATAAGTGCATTCATTAAGCAAACCCATCAGCAAACCCAGTAGAAAGTCAAGTATGTACTGTGCTGTGCATATTACTTTACATGTTGACAATAAATAACAAAGTAATCAAGTAATTCAAATTGTGACATAGTTACAATACTGTTTATAAATAATAGTATGTCATTGTTATAAATTGACACATAAACAGTAGCTGAATAGGGAGAATCACTAGATATTTTGCATAATTGTTCCACCTTTATCATGCCAAGATTCTCAGTGTGCTTTCAAACAACTCGTGTTTTCAATGGAAAAAATGTATCAAGAATCTCAGTGATGGTAAAATAGAATGTCACCTTATCCAACACATTTGACCTGGATGAGCCATTCACTGGCTGGTAATAGTAAACTGTACAACACATTCCCTACAAGTCATGTGTGATGTTAGAGCTGCACAGTAGGACAAGGTGCACAACGATGGCTCAGAGGGAAATATAATAACCAGAAATATAACCTGTAAAACAAAATGCTCCATCCATTTAATGGTACAATGTTTTTAAAAGTTGCGATAGTATGTTAAACGATAATTATTTGTTAATATGTAAACCTTCGAACATAAAATATATTTGACAAAATACGTATTGAAATTGCTTATCTTGAATTCACGATGACATAAGGCTCAGATTTGTTATTTAAGTTATTAAATATACATTGACCTGATATATTACAGGAAAAACATTTACACAGATGCCACTAATAAATAAACTTTCTGACAACTGATTACGATGACACATTGGGACGTGGCAGAACCTGTATAACTGACTCTCTAATATGAATAGAGTTAATGATATTCTATTTGGAAAGACAAGCTAAGCGTGAGAGGGCAAAGAAATCCCCACAGAATATGAACCTGCAGTAAGAGCTGGCTAAAGGGATCCGATAGAGCGAGAGGAGCAATCAACTCTGAGCATTCTGACTTTTATACAACATATGGATCTACCATCAGCTCCCACACACAGTGTTATCTGCAGGCAGGTATGACCTCTGTCTGTCCACTACCAGATTAAAGCCAAGCCAACATGTGAAAATAGATGTTGACCATTGCTCAAGTCAAACGTCTTAAACAGAGAATTAATGTCAAACAAATGGTAGTGTGTGACTTTATAGAATGGGTTACCCTAATTGTGATGGATGGATGTGAGAGTGAGTGCATGGATGCAGGATGGTTACCTCACTTGGTGTGACATTTTCCAGACTGTCAGTAGGAATCAAGTTCAGTGGCAGGACTGACAGGAAAACCCAACTCAACACATGCTCTGTTCCATTGAAGGATGTAGTAAATAAAGGAAAGTGCCTCTGGTTATCTTTCACTGGACAACCACTAGGAGAGCTGAGTTGTCTCGTGGTCGCCTTCTCTTTCTGACGCAGTCCTTTCCTTGTCTTCCTCTTCTCCCACCATGTACATGTTTTCATCCCATCAGTGACTGGGGTGGGGGGTGTACTGGGGTGGGGAGTAAGGAGGGGTGCTGTAACACACAACAGTAAAAATATCTATTATTATTTATAAACTGGGTGGTTCGAGCCCTGAATGCTGATTGGCTGATAGCCGTGGTATATCAGACCATATACCACAAGTATGACAAAACATGTATTTTTACTGCTCTGACTACATTGGTAAACAGTTTATAATAGCCATAAGGCAGCTCTGGGGTTTGTGATATATGGCCAATAAACCACGGCTAAGGGCTGTGTCCTAAGAAGAGCCCTTAGCCGTGGTATATTGGCCATATACCACACTCAGGCCTTATTGATTAAATAAAATATCTGGCTCTAGATCTTTATGAATTACAACCCATATCAATATTAGCCTCATGATTTTGCTTAAACTTCAGACATTGACATTGCATTAGTCTAAAAATCAATCAACGAATCAAAAATCATGTCAGTCAGTATTAATAACAAAGTGTGGTTGTCCTCTTACCTCCCTGAGGGTAGACAGAGTCTGCCATGGGGTACGGGGGATACGGGCCAGGGTGCATCATGGGGTACGGCTGTGGCATGCCAGGATACTGAGGTGCTATTGGGTAACCAGAGTGTGGATAATCAGGATGTCCCATCACCAGCGGCTTGCCGTAAGCGTCATACATGGGCTCCACGGGGTAGGTGGCCATAGGGATGTGCTGGGCTGAAGCATAAAGGTTGTAGTGAGCTTCCTTATCAGTGAGTCAATATGGAAATACAGTACACTGAGATCTCACTAATTCAATGAATCCCCACCCCCATTTTCACTTTTTCTCAAATCCTTTTCACATAACTACGCCTGACATTAGAACTACGCCCGACATTAGAACTACACACACCCAACAGCAATTTTAAAATAGACATCTGCCAAAAACAATATTCAGTACTTAATCACATCAACACATTGTGCTAATATCAACCCAACATGTTACCATCATAGTGCGTCCTGCCACGCTGCTGTCGCTGCTGGTAGAGGTAACAGCAGGAGCACATGAAGCAGCTCACCATGGTAGCAATGATAGCCACGAAGAGCAGGATGGACGAAGCCATGCTGGCAATGGTGGTAGGGCTAGGAGAGGGAGGGATGGGAAGACGTTGGATTCTTTCTAAAAACACTCCTAGTTTTAGCAATAAATAATTTACCTCATTCTAACATTACGGAGAGAAGTATCAGTGTTCCAACTACCAACTGTCTGCTTCCAGAGTAACTCTGTGAGACAAAAGTTTCAGGATTTATGAACAGCTTTCAAGTCCCATCTCTGGCTCAGCTCAGCTATTCACAAATCTTCTCAGAGTATCACATTTGCCTTTTAGATCATAATAAATGAAGGTATATGGACAGTGGGGACCTAATCCTAGTTTCTATGCATTTCGATGGGTTGCTGTGAGTTTATATATTTTTTCAAATATTTGTTTATTTATTTCACCTTTATTTAACCAGGTAGGCAAGTTGAGAACAAGTTCTCATTTACAATTGCGACCTGGCCAAGATAAAGCAAAGCAGTTCGACTCACACAACGACACAGAGTTACACATGGAGTAAAACAAACATACAGTCAATAATACAGTAGAAACAAGTCTATATACGATGTGAGCAAATGAGGTGAGATAAGGGAGGTAAAGGCAAAAAAAAAGGCCATGGTGGCGAAGTAAATACAATATAGCAAGTAAAACACTGGAATGGTAGATTTGCAG